>NC_067400.1:146482274-147754774 GCF_016432865.1 Antechinus flavipes
TCTTCTCTCTCTGTTTACTCTCTATTATTAAATTCAATGATTTATTAAACTCAACAAAAACTTTTTCAAAGTCTAACTCAGAGTACAAAGATCAAAAAACCCAGGAACAGGCCTTGCCCTAAAAAGGATGGATCTTCTAGGAGCAAAATGCAAATTACAATTAAGTATTATTATTTTTTTTTAATGTAGGATGTAGTGGGAGCAAAGGAGGAATAATGCTAATAGCATTTAGATAACAAGTTAAGGTTTGCAAAACACTTTATAATTTGTCATTTGATCTTTGCAGAAACCTTTTTGCTACATACTATGTAGCATGCCTGATGAGGTCACTGGAATTGAGTTAAATGACTTGCTCAGGATGACATTTACTAAGCTTCTGAGACAGGATTTGAGCACACATCTTTCTGATTTTAAATCAAGCACTCTACCTATTAGACCACTTTCCTGCCTCCTGAAATGCCAGCAAAGTGCTCTTAGAAAATTTCAGGAGAGAGAAAGATCTTCTTTCCAGATTGCCCAGTTGATGAGCATTCACTACTCAGGCATGTGACCATTGTAAGGTATGACATCAAGAGCTAAGGTTATTTCTTTCTAGCTTCAAATTGGGGCAGTCTCATTTGAAGGTGAATGACATGTTCCTATTTAGTGTGTTTATGAAAAACATATTATAAATCAACATGAGCATTCTGGAGGAGAAAAAGACCCAATGCTCCTTTTAAAGGTGATTTTCAGGTTCCAAATTCAAGCTGTTCCAAAAATAACCTATAGTTGTCTGGGAAAACATAATCCTGACTTTCTCAGCTAGCATAAAAATTTTCATTATAAATCTAGAAAATTAATCTCCTGAGGTTAGTGTTATTAAGAAGCAAGAGAAGAAGGATGTTAAAGGACAAGGTTAATAAAAATTTGTCCAAACAGTCACTACTGCCCTTTGATAAATATTTCCACAGCTGTTACTTCAGAAGTCCCAAATTCAGGTAAATACCTATTAAATTAAAAGTGATCTGTGCTGAGCATTAAGTTGCCCTGTTTGTTCCTGGACTCAGGTCAAGCATAAAGAAATGCAGAATGGTGAGACTCAAAATACCAGACTAGATTCAAAGTTAAAATATGAAAAGTGTCTAGGGCACTTTGTGCAGCTAAATCTGTGTCTTCATCTGAGAGTTAGAATTCTTTTTTTTTTTTTTTGGACATTTGAGCTTTATTTTAGTTCATTATACTCATATCATTAAGAATTAATATGGGGCACAACATTTTGCTTCAATGTCGAGCATCATTTATGGAAAAAAAAAAAAAAAAAGAGTCCACGTTGAGGGCCAGAAATCACAGCAACAGTAATTAACCTGAATCACAGAGTGGAACGCCTTTGTTAATAATGATGCCATGTAAGTAAAGATTTGTGTTCAAAAGACAGAACAGGAAGAACAACAAAAATATAATCAAAGTTAAGCAGCTGGTAAGACTCCTCAAGAGCAATGAAAACTACTTCAATTGTTTGATCATACAGTAGTTTATTTACCCCAAAAGGGGTTGACATTTATATTGTAGAATTTGATTTTCAGTTAATTCTCTGAAAATCATGTTTCCACCCCCCAAAACACAGGTTAAAATAAGTTCCCTAAAAAATGTGGAGGTTTCCATATAAATGAGAAATATCTTATTCACTAAGTAGCCTTTATCTTTAATGTGCGTTGGTCTGTAATGACGGGATTTGATGATTGGAATTTGTAGAAAATACAAGACATGTAAGGAACTTTTCTAGTTATCCTAATCATGGATATGGAGAATATTGGTTTAGAGACAAGCTTTTATCCCAGGCTCAGTAGGGGACTAATTATAATGGCATTGCAGTTATGAAAAATAGTCCCCAATTCATTGTGATATGAGGTCCCAGAGAGCCTAATCACTAACATATATTGTGTATTTCTAATGAAGATTTCATTTGCTCATATCTCTTTTTGTAATAAAGTGGTGGGCTGTATTTCAGGACAGAAATTTAAATTTCTGAAGAATTATGATTTTTCAAAAAAAAATGTTAATTCCTCAGACTGTAGTTGCCTTTCCTTTACCTATAGTGACATTATTTTCAAATGGTATTATACATAATAGAGCCTAACTATTCTAGAAGAATGTAGAATTACCAATGTTTTGTAATATCCTAGTAGAAGATGACTAAGCTTGGCACCTTGGCAAGTTGAGGAAAAAATATTTTAAAATTGAACTAATTGGAACATTTACTTTAAAAGTAAATTAATCCCATTATTTAAAAAAAAATATGAATTACATTATTCACGATTAGGAAAGAAACATTGATTTAGGGAAAATAAAGAATAGAGATAATTGTAATATTTAACTATCTTGGTATTTCATTGCAAAACATAGTAATTGAAATAATTTTCCCTTTCTCCAAAGTCAGAGTTAAAAGATGTAGTTATGAATTTTGAAAATGTTTCCCCTCTGATAGTGATAATTTGGGTAAAACTGATAGATTATTTGGCCTTTTTTTTAATGACTTAAAATAATTTGTTTTGAACTGTAGTTTTGTGTTAGATTTTACCAAAAATCCTAACATTAAAAATGAATTACTTTTCTCCCTAGTTTGTTGAACACTCTGAAAGTTACAAGTTATTAATCCCATATACAGTCTATATAGATCTGTACCTCACTTTGACTTTTGTGTTTTTAAAAGTAAAATGTCTGAATTAGTGTACTTCATGTGCATCACCTTTTGTCATTAGAAATGATTTCTTTTGCACCTTCTACCTTTTAAAAATGTCTAACCAGATGTACCATAATGATTCCACTGCATAGTTAATATGAATTGAATTTTGTACATAAAAAATAAAATATTGATTGAAAGTACTAAAAAAAGAAACAATAATTCTCTGATGTAAGTACTTCTTTAACTTGTATGTGGCAAGTTTTTGAATGTCTTCAAGATAATTCCCAATTTTCCAAATGCTAAAACTAAAGCCTAGTAATGCTTAAACTTTAGAGTAAAATATCACACCTTTCTTTGAGTCTAACTATGGCTTTGTTGACTCTTTATTCATCGTTATATATTTGCAGTGAATATATTTCAAGAAAAAATAACTTGGTCTTTCTTTGAGAAAATGACAGAGGTGATGAGCTTTGAGAAGTATGCTAACTCAGACATTTTGCTTTTAAAACCACAAAACTCAAAGTGAGGTAGAGATCTATATAGCCTTTGTAAGGGATATGTAACCTGTTGAACTTTTTCTTTCATAGTGTTCAACAGACTACTTAGGGAGAAAGAGATTAATTCATTTTTAATGTTTCGAAAATATAGTCATTAAAAAACAGATAACATAAAATGCCAGAAATGCTTTTAACATTACAAGAAGTGCCCTTCTTTCCTAAATAGCTTGCTACTTTTGGAGATCTAGATATGCTGAAGTATTAAATATTAAAATAGAGGTTGCTTTTTAAAATGCAGTGTTTCTTATCAGAAAAAAAAAAACAGTTTGAACAAGCAGTACTGTTGTATAATTCATGATGTTGCTAATAAGATAGTCTAGGAACTTCATGTGTTATGCTTCTGAGAATGACTAGCATTTTGTACAATCAAAATTATTCCCTTGTTCATGTCTGCTTAAATATATGCAAAATCCATTAGGCTACTTGGGATAGTAACTCCATAGATTTTGACATATTAAGATTATCTGTGCATATTTTATAGGTGAGGTTCATATAGGGTTGAGTTTCGATGAGGGGCAATAGAGGTGGAAGTTACTCGTGATAGTATTATACCATCATCAGTGGTGCTCTAAATCACCAAGACAAACCAATCCATTTATCTGACAGGAAAACAGAGTGGATGAATGGACAAAGCAATCTTTTAGAGCCCCATCTGATCTATTATTCTAGAAGTCTTCATCATAAATATGTTCATAACTTTATTTTTCATTGTTTGAAGTCATGGAATAATTCCAGGAGTATAGGTAGGTCATGAAGTAATTTTTTATGGTATCACAACTTCATTTTGTTTATTCAGGTACAATCATAATATGCAACCATCGTTTAGAATAAGGAATCTGTGTGTAGATTTCAGGGGCTCTCTGAACTTGGATGATGAATATGTTACACCTCTATTTTCACTAACTTCTAGCTGAAATTTACTATTTCCTCTGAATATGAATGTAGCCAACAAAAAATAGCAGTATGTAGGCTTTAACAGACTGACAGAGAATTCCATGACATAACAAAGCTTTAAGAACTCCTGGTCTAGAGTTTAATTAAGGGGCAATGAGTCCTTATTCATTATAGTGAGTGTTTTATTTGGTCCCTGCCTTAAGTTAGAAAATGAAAATGGCAACTGTCTAGGTATTATAAATATCTGCCATAGATTGTTTATTTACTCTTGGTCTAATGTTTTATTGCTAATCATGATTAATGATTTCTTCCACTCCATACGTAACTACCATTAATTATCTAGGCAAAAAAGGAAAACAGATTTATTATTCATGCATATTGATAATTCTGTTAAGAATGTTCATTTTATACAATCTTAACTTTTCCTTGAAATAAATTGACATTAAACAACAGTTACATGTATGTCCTGAGAACTGACTAAAGTGACAAGACTTTGAAGTCTAGTTGTGCTGTTATTTTCAAGTTAGCTAACGGAAAGAAAAAAAATTATTTAGAAACAAAAATTATTCTGTCTCTTTGGGAGAGGTTTGAATTTAGAGACATATCATTTTGAGGGCACTAGATTTATATCTGATCCTAAACTGATGGGTAGGAAAACACATGGTTTAGAATGCAACAGGAATTGAAAAAGATAAGGAAATAAAAAGTCTTCATAATCAGGTTAGTAGGATAAACTAGAAATCCATATAAATACTTTGCCATTTTATGTACTTGCACATAAGATAAGATAGTTTCAGAAAAGTAGCTTTAAAATAATATTGTTGGAATAATACATAAGCTTCTCTAGAGTCAAGTGAATAATTACTTCCATAAATTGACAATCTCTGCTCTGTTGACTAATGTAGCCAAGACTTTCATCTTTCTCAGCACAGATATTTTGATCATATGTGAATGCAAATCTATTTCTTTTTCAAATTTTTAAAAATCTTTTTAATTGAGTCACAAACATTACCAATTTCAATGATTTTTCTTTACTATTTTAAATAAACACCACTTTTAATCAGAACCTTTTTAGGAGATTATTTATATGCCATTTGACATCTGGCATCTTCTCTGTAAGAAATGGGCACAGGAGCTGAAATGAACATATTCATATTCAGATGGCTATGCATACTTTTTTATTTGTTACTTTTTTACAGCACTTTCAATTTGGACATTCCATTTTTGCAGGAAACACAGTTAAGGCATTAAATATTTTGAGATTATAGAATTATTTTCCATTTTACCAGATCTAAAATTCATTTCTTTCTTTCTTACCTTGATCAGCCTGTGGGATTATCAAGTCTTACATTTCTTAGGTTTTCCAAATTGTTGCTAAAGCAAAATGAACTTTGAACCTAACAACAGTTTTTGTTCTGAAAGTCCACTTGCCAGTCAATATGTTTTCTCTTTATAGTAACACTTTAAAAAGAAATAATGGTTAGGTTGTCAGTATAGCCTTCTCAAGTCTGTTTAAACACAAGGAGCAGTGAAAGGAGTACTAGACTTTAAATAAAAAGAAGCTGAGTTTACACTTTTTGACAAAAATTGCTGGGAAAATGGAAACTAGGCAATAATTAAAATCTTAAACCCAATACCAAGATAAGATCAAAATGGGTTCATGATTTAGACATTGTTGTGAGCTTTTTCTTCTCAAAACACAGCCAGGTGATAAAAGTTTAGATCTTTTATTGTTTCCAATATAGCCCGGTTAGCTTAGAGGCCTATCTCTCTGCTTGGTTCCAAGAGCTCTTGCCGCTTTGTCCTTTGCTTCTGCCTCTGCTTTCTTCAGCCTCCAGAGCCAGTACCAAGTTGAATCTGTCTTGCCTTGAAGAGAGGGCTTCTGGCGTAATTCTGCTGAAATCTCGACTTGTAGCGTCTTCACTCTCCCGAGCCTCTTCGACTGGCCCATTGGCCTATTTATGCTCCTTCCAGAGAGAGGGATTATGGGTAGTTCTACTTAGTACCTTGTTTCAGGTTCTGCCCAAAACATCTTGTAAGATTAGATCAACTCTAATTACTTAGCAGTTAGTAAGGATTCCAACATCTCCCCCTTTCTTTTGTTTTAAAACATAGGGAGTTTCTGAGGGGGTACACATAAATCCATCAATATGGGCCAGAACTTTGTAACAGATATACATGGTATACATAAATCCATCAATATGGGAGGCATTATACATAATTTACATAAGTACATAGCAATATAACACAGGCTAGTAGTAATGTAACAACATGAATCAACCTAAAAATTTACACATGTCCATAAGTCCTAGAAACAGTCCAATAGGATTCCATTGTCCATTAGTTCATGTACCAGGAATCTAATAATTCCTGTAAGCTCTGAAGTACTGCAAAAGGTCTCATCAACAATTTTTCATCTCAGGGAATCCAATGATTCTTGCTGGTTTTTCAGGAACTGAAAGCTGAAGATTTTAAATGATTTCCTCTAAAGGAGCATCTTTGTCTAGCCCCCATATAATTCTTTTGCAAACCTCATTGGCATTTTCCTTAGCCAAATGTTTAGTCATTATTTCTGTTGCTGCATTGTCTCCAATGGTTCTTATTACAGCTGTTTGTAAACGTCCCACAAAATCTGCAAAAGGTTCATTGGGACCTTGCTCTATTTTTGTGAAAGCATTATTTCCATCTTTCTGTCCAGGGAGAGAATTCCAAGCTTTTATGGCAGCCTTAGAAATTTGCTCATAGACTGTTATGGGATAATAAATCTGTTCTGAACTCTCTGCATACTGACCTTCACCAGCTAGTTGGTCAAAAGTGATTTGTACAACAGCTCCTTTTTGCCTATTGCGTTGGGCTTGAAGCCTACATAATTCATGAAACTCCGAAAGCCACAATAAATTTTGTCCCGGTTCTAGACAAGTTTTCGTTATGGATTTCCAGTCATTCGGGGTTAGGATTTCATTAGACAAATTATCCAGTAACATCTTCACATAAGATGATGTAGCCCCATAAAGAGTGCAACCCTTTTTCAAATCTTTAATTTTTCCCAAATTAAAAGGAGTGTATTTTCTCTCTTTTTGACCTGAGGAGTTGAGCTCTTCAATCACAGGATATGCATTTATAAAATCAGATATATCTTCTCCTTCATTTTTTGCTTTAATTAATGCTTTTTCTAATCTTGTCAAATTCTGCTTTACAGGAGAAGCTGACTGTGTTTCTGTCTCTCTCCCTCCCCTTGTTCCACCCATGAAGGGTTAATTGCGGGGGGAGGGTCATGAGATGTGGAATCACCTAATTCCTCCTGCTGTGAAGTATCATACTCAGAATTGTAATTAACTCCATTCTCATCTGATTCGTCCTCCTTTTCACCTAGTAAAGTTGGCACTTTTTCCTCCTGTACTTTCCTTTTCATCATTCTATCACTTAAATAACTTCTTATAGCCAATTGTATTACATTATATGTATTAATTATTGAGTTAGGCCCATTTTTATCATAGAATTGACAAAGATCCTCTCCAACCAATTTCCATTCATTTAGATCTAATTCCTTATCAGGAGAGAAACAAGGACATATGTCCTTTACAGTTTGTAAAAATTCAGTGATTTGCTGTAAACTTATAATTAAACCTTGGCTTTCCATAAGATTAATAATGCTCTCTAAACATTTTCCTTGAACAGAAACAGGCTGTTTTCTAAATATCTGTCCCATCTTAGATGAAATTCTACTTTAACTCTTCTAACAAAATTTCTTTGTTGCACTCACCCTAATTTCTGGTTGAAGTTTTTTCCACTGGATCAGGATCAGAGGCTTTTCCACTTGAATCAGGATCGGAGCTTTTCCACTGAAATCCACTGAGGGGTCTGTTTGCCCCACGTTGGGCGCCAAAATGTTGTGAGCTTTTTCTTCTCAAAACACAGCCAGGTGATAAAAGTTTAGATCTTTTATTGTTTCCAATATAGCCCGGTTAGCTTAGAGGCCTATCTCTCTGCTTGGTTCCAAGAGCTCTTGCCGCTTTGTCCTTTGCTTCTGCCTCTGCTTTCTTCAGCCTCCAGAGCCAGTACCAAGTTGAATCTGTCTTGCCTTGAAGAGAGGGCTTCTGGCGTAATTCTGCTGAAATCTCGACTTGTAGCGTCTCCACTCTCCCGAGCCTCTTCGACTGGCCCATTGGCCTATTTATGCTCCTTCCAGAGAGAGGGATTATGGGTAGTTCTACTTAGTACCTTGTTTCAGGTTCTGCCCAAAACATCTTGTAAGATTAGATCAACTCTAATTACTTAGCAGTTAGTAAGGATTCCAACAAGACATAAAGGGTGATAGTAAATATTTATTAGTAAATTAAGCAAATTAGGAGAACAAGGGATAGTTTCCCTCTCAGAACAGTGGAGAAAGAAGGAATTTATGGCTAGAATAAAAACTAGAGAAGATTTTATTAAATGGAAAATGGACAATTTTAATTACATTAAATTAAAAAGAATTTTCAGAAACAAAACCAATGTAGCCAAGGGAAGCAAAAAGATGGGGAAATTTTTACATCTAGTATTTTTCATAAGGTGATAAAAGTCTCTTTTCTAAAATATCTCATGGTTTCATTTCTAAAATATATAGAGAATATACACAAAGAATTGACTAAAATTTGTAATAATAGAAGCCATTCCTCAATTGATAATTGTCAAAGGATATGAACAGATAATTTTCAGATGAAGAAATTAAAGCCATTTCTAGTAACATGAAAAAATGCTCTAAATCACTATTGATTAGAGAAATGCAAATTTAGACACTTCATACCTTTAACATTGGCAAAGTTGAAAGGAAAAGATAATAATGAATGTTGGAGGGGATGTGGGAAAACTGGGACACTAAGGCATTGTTGGTAGAATTATGAAATGATCCAACCATTCTCGAGAGGGATTTAGAATTATGCCCATGGCATATCAAACTATTCATATCTTAATGATTCTGTTTGCCAAGGAAATCATAAAAGAGAAAAAAAAGGACATACAAATGCAAAAATGTTTATAGCAGCCCTTTCTGTAATGGCACAGACCTGAAAATTGAGGGAACACCCTTCAATTGAAGAATGGCTGAGTTATAGTATATGAATGTAATAGAATATTATTTTCTATAAGAAATGATGAACAGGCTATGTGAAGTGAGGAGAATCAAGAGAACACTGTACATAGTAACAGCAATATTGTGTGATGATCAGCTATGATGGACTTGGCTCTTTTCAACAATGAAGGGATTCAAGACACTTCCAATAAACTTGTGATAGAAAGTGCCAGCCACATCCAAAGAGAGACTTATGAAGACTGAATGTTAATCAAAACATAATATTTTCACCTTTTGTTGTTGTTTGTTTGGTTGTTTTTTTTTTCTTGTGCTTTTTTTTTTTCCATTTTTATCTGATTTGTGCAGCTAACGTGGAAATATGTGTAGAAGAATTCTACATGTTTAATCTGAACTAGATTGCTTGCTGTCCTAGGGAGGAAGAAGGAGAGGGATAAAAATTTGGAACACAACGTTTTGCAAAAATGAATGTTGAAAATTTTGCCTGTATTTGGAAAAATAAAATACTATTAAACAATTTTTAAAAATATTAATATAAACTAACATATAATAAAAAGAGAAGAACTGAGTTCAAGCTGTTAATTTGAATAATTTGAATAGCTTTGTATTCTATTTGTCTCTGAGCTCCAGTTTCCTAATTTGTAAAATAGAGAAAGTTATACTCAATAAAATTTGAACTATTTTTCCTATAGAGCTCTGGGAAAACTGCTTTAAATGTATCAAAGTAATGTATATTTGAGTTACTTTGAATAACATAATTGCAACGTTAAGTAGTAGTGATATATGTGTGTATACATATAGACACACATGCATTCATACATATACATACATAAAAATATTGTAGTTTACAAAGATCTATTATGTACCCCAAGCTAAGGTAGGCATTAGGGACAAAGTGGAAGGACCTGCAGTGTAGGATAATGCCAAAAGAATTCATAATATTTTGTCATCCTTTTATATGAGACATTTGAATCAAGTGTTCAAATATTAGAGATTGGCTGGTTTGGAAAGTAGCTAAATTGGTCTACAAAAAAAGGGATGTTACATACCCTGACATTGATTTTGATGCACTTCATTTTCTACTTGGCAAGAATGTTAGAAAATAATCAACTCTGACTCTTAGAGTATCATGGCCTAAATCCAATTCTGGTGATATGTCATTTTAATAGGGAATGGCAGAAATACTTTGTATTTGTGAGTTTAAGTTCTGTAGATTTCTTTGCTCCTTGCCTTGGCTAGCACACGAAGCCAATGTCATCCTTAAATCATAATTTCAGGGGATTGATTTGCTTTGATGTCATTGATTACGTTTACATTATCAACAAAAATGACTACTTGATAGAATATTACTAATATATTATGTCAAAGTATTTTTATCTGTAACCACATATAAACTATTCAATTAGTACATTTTGTCAGCTGGATTTTTTTCCCTAATAGTACTAATTCCATTACCATATTATGAAAATTGAAGGAATTAGTAGGATTCATATATTCAGATATAAAATTCCAATGTTAATTTTTAGTTTGATAGTCATTTTAGTTTTTCTTATGTCATTACCTTTCTGAAACAGCTCCAGTTAAATATTATTCTCACCTTGAAAACCATAGAAAATTTGAGAGTTAGTTCTTGAATGTAATTTTACACTGAAAAGAAACACTTCCATAATTTGTTTCAAATGTACTTTAGTTACCTATGGAACTCATATATACGTTAAATTAATGTTTGAATATCAGATTAATAGCAATTAAACTAAATATTAAGAAAAAAAGAATCTTCTCAACAGAGAAGTCTAATCATACCCCTAATTTAAATATTTCCAATCATTTTTTGTAGTCATATGATAAAATTTGAAGACATTGGCCTACCATTTGTTACCAGGATAGTTCTAACAATAAATATTATTTCCTTCTATTTTCCTAATTTCCAAGCACCTTTTGTTCACCTTTATGCCACCTTTTTTCTGTTCCATGTATTCCAATATTCTAGGTTTTCTTACATGCTTGAAACATAATCTAGATAGCTACCCTTTGAAATGAATTTACTAAAAGACTCAACTCAAATACCCTCAAGTTTTCTTTATTCTATTGCTAACTTTCATTTCAAGAAAAATGATCCCTTCTCATATTTCTAATAGTACTTTGTCTTGACCCTTCCTTTGCCCTTATCTTATTCCATGCATGTCCTAAATTTCTTAATAGCATGGAAACATTTTGAGAGAAGTGGATATATTGTTTTCTACATGTTTGAAGTACACAGACCAGCAAAGTACTTTACACAATTAAGGCATGTAGTAATTTTTTTTCATTGCTTAAAGAAAGAGACAGACAAAAACAGAGACCCAAAGAGATACACAGAGAGACACAGACACACAGACACACACACACACACACACACACACACACACACACACACACACACAGAGAGAGAGAGAGAGAGAGAGAGAGAGAGAGAGAGAGAGAAACTCTTTCACACAGACATTGATGTTCCCATGAATATTATCAGCAACACTAATCATCTCTGATATTAGGCACTGGTAAAATAAAAAGTAGCCCCTTACCATCAAAATGTTGAGTGCTTCAGACACAGATAGCCATATTTGATGTGTTTTGCCTTTGAAGTAGCAAGATCAACTAGATTTTTTTTTTCAAAAGTTCTCTCCAGTTCAAAAAGCAGTGTGATATTATGGAGCTCAGAGCTATCAAAAACAAACAGGCTGTCTATAAATGGACCCCGAAATGGGCACTGAAAGTGGAGGATAAGAACAAGTCCCAAATGAGCTGAAAAATAATACATATTTGAGGTACTTCTTGAAATAGAGTTATATGCAGGAATTCTAAAATGATTCATGAATGAAGAGTATTCACTAAGTATTACTAGTTTCTAATTAAAGCTAGATTTACAAGAATAATGCATTTATAGATATAAGATATTTGTGTTTACTCCTAAATAAAGTGTTTCACTTCTCAAATCTAATAATCTATAATCCCAGAAGACTATCATGTATTATTTTTTGTAATTATAATGGTAGTGTCAAAATGACAATACATTTTAGAAAATGTCAAATTTTAGGAAGTGGCTTATACATTGATAAAAAAAAAATCCTAAAATTAAGTTCAGAAACTGAAAGAAATAAATGAGTTGTTGAATAGGATAAAACTTACATATTTCACTGTCCATTGTCATGATGTCAAATCTGTGAGTAGCATTTATTTTGAAAAGTACATTATTTTATTGGGAAAATAATGTAGATGTCCACATAGAAACTCTTTGAATTTATTGATTACTGTGAAATCCTGGATTCCTGAAATTTCTAAAGAACAGTAAGTCATTATTGATAACTAGATTTCCTGAAGGGTAAAGTATTTGCTTCAAGTACACTATATTTTAGGAAATAAATTTGGACGAAAAAAAGAGATACTTTTCTACCTAGGCCATAACCCCGTTAAACATAGAGGAAAATCTAGAAATAAACGGAAACTGCTTTCAGCAGCTGTACCAGTGATGAAAACACTCCATACATTATATAGCTACTGTATTTTATTCAAAGCAAAGCCTCTCTAGCCCTCAGGGCCATATTTAATCTAATTTTATGCATTATTTAACAAGCTGGAGAAGAAGTCAAAGATGATTGAGGCTTTTTATTCTGGAAGAATGGCTTTTGTCAGTAATAGGGAATACAGGGGAAAATACTGTTTGGAATTATGGATATGATCATACATTTAGTTTGGGAGATGTTTTTCTCAATGCCAGTGCTATATATAGATAAAAATGACTAATATTAAAAGACATGGAACTGAAAGTGCATATGTACTTCTTATATTAGATGCCTTTGAATGTCTAGAGTTTCCAACTATATTTTTATTTATTGGAAAAAATTAAAAGGGGATGTATTACCATTTAGATTAATTCCATTCCTTATACAGTAAATGTGAGAACAAGGGAGCTTCTCCTCCATTAACTTTGAACAAGGGTATATTTTATGTGTGTCATGTGAAAGGCTTTACATTCCAATTATGGATACTTCCTTTAGGTTCAAAAGAAATTTGGAACCACTGGAGTTTATGATATTTCAAAATAGAGTTGAATGTTGAAATAATGTGGTCAATCTGTGCTTTAAGAATATCATTTTGGTAGCTATTTGGAAGGTGAATTAAATACAGGAGCAACTTGAGCCAGAGATCAAAATTATTATAACTGGCCATGTGGAGGATGATGAATGCTTGAACTATGGTGGTTGATTTATGAATGAAAAGAAGAAGCCATATGGAAAAGATATCACAGACGTGGAAATTATTTGGAATAGGAGAGTGACTCTTTGGTTGAGAAACATAGTCAATGAAAGGATGGTGGTATTCTGAACAAAAATATGGAGGTCTGCAAGAAAAGCTTTTGGGGTTGGGAAAGTAATGTTTTTGAAATTATATTTTAGACATGTTTAGTTTGAGATAACTAAAAGATATTTATGCCCCAAATTCAATTGGAAGTTTGGCTCTGGACTCACAGGTATATAATGTCAATATTCATTTTCATGGAAAGCCAATATAAAATTTCACTACAAGTTAAACCAAAGATGTCTAATGAGTATAGGTATATAATAGAAAAAAATGGGAAATTAAAATTCATATTAATTTTACATTATGATATATTATACCAATATCCTGTATACCCATACAGATCTGTTTACATGTCCTCATAGGAAGGAAGGATTTTTTTCCAACATGGAAGCAGTTTAATTTTTTTTCTATTTTTTATGCCACACAGAACATGTAGCCATGTTTTCTTTTTTTTCTTTTTCTTTTTCTTTATTAAAGCTTTTTATTTTTCAAAACATATGTGTGGACAATTCTTCAACATTAGTCATTGTAAAACTTTGTGTTCCAATTTTCCCTCCTTTCCCCATGCCCTGCCTTGGATGGCAAGTAGTCAAATATATGTTAAATCCAATACATGCATGCATATTTATACAATTATCATGCTACAGAAGAAAAATGTAAAAAAAAAAAAAGTAAAAAAAAAAAAAAGAGAGAGAGAGAGAAGCAAAATGAAATGCAAGCAAACAACAACAAAAAAGTGAAAATGCTATGTTGTGATCCACATTCAATTCCCACAGTCCTCTCTCTGGGTGTAGATGATTTTCTTCATCACATAATCCGTGAAACTGTTTTGAATCATCTCATTGTTGATCCATCAGAATTGATCATTGTATAATCTTGTTGTTGCCATATATAATGATCTCCTGATTCTGCTCATTTCATTCAGCATCAGTTCATGTAAGTCTCTTCAGGCCTTTCTGAAATCATCCTGCTGATCATTTCTTAGAGAATAATAATATTCCATAAAATTCATATACCATAATTTATTCAGCCATTCTCCAAATGATGGGCATCCATTCAGTTTTTAGTTTCTTGCCACTACAAAAAGAGCTGCCACAAACACTTTTGCATATGTGGATCCCTATCCCTGAAGGAGGGACTTTTGAATGCAATTTTATATTAGAAAACCAGTACTGACTCTTTAATATAGAACCCAGGAAAAATTTTTAACAAGTTACCATATTGAGAAAGAAAAACCAGTATACATATAGGTACTTCCATGAGTGATCTTAAATAAAAGAAATAGATACTAACTATGATGGTCATCCCCCTAAATACTTCTATTTCCTTTTTTAAAATTATATAATCTTCTGCTTTTGTTATATTGGTTATAGACTAACACAAGACTGCTTTAGAAAAGAAATCTTAGCATTTTCAAGAATGAAGACCCTTCTCTGCATTTGCCACAAAGAGACATTAAGACACGAGATGAAATATAACCTGAATAACAATAGCAGTCATTTAAAGAATTTGTCAAAAAGTCAATTTAAATTTTGAACCTATTTCATTTTCTGTATATCTTGGAGGCAGAGAACTATAATTTATCTGTCTTTCCCTCATCCTATTCAAAGGACTTATTTGTCATTAAAAGTCATGTTATTTCTTCTTCTATCTCTTCCAAGAGCTGCATTATTGGAGAGAGTAACCACATCCATGAGATCTCTGATCTGTAGTTTTGACCTGTCCATTTTATTCTTTTATTTACTAGTGCGTTCTTCAGATGTTTCTTTCCTTCTCCTCCTCCTCCTCCTCCTCCTTCTTCTCATTCTCCTTCTTCTTCTCCTCCTTCTCCTCCTCCTCCTTCTCCTCTTCTTCTTTCTCCTCCTTTTCCTCCTCCTCCTCCTCCTCCTCTTCCTCCTCCTTTTCTCTCTGTCTCTCTCCGTGTGTCTGTCTCTCTCTCAATGTATAACAGTTCTCTCAGCTGTTATAAATGAGTTACTGATCTACATTAGTGCGGTGAGACTTTTCAATGAAAATTCCCCAAAATGATTAGATTATATTGTCCCTTTTACTTTAAATCTGCTTGGTATAAATAGAAAAAAAAAAAAAAAAGGAAAATAGTTCAAAGGATGACATATTTGGTATAGAAAGGAACTTAAAGATGATCTTATTCAGTCCTTTCTTTGCAGTTGAAGAAACAGATTTTAAGTGAAACGCTGAGAGATAAAGGTATGAGGAAGAATTGGAGAACTACCAGCAAGGGAGTCTATGATACAGAATACGTGGCATCTGATCACTGGAGCAGGGGTCCTCAAACTATGGCCTGCGGGCCAGATGTGGCAGCTGAGGACATTTATCCCCCTCACCCAGGGCTATGAAGTTTCTTTATTTAAAGGCCCACAAAACAAAGTTTTTGTTTTACTATAGTCTGGCCCTCCAACAGTCTGAGGGACAGTGAACTGGCTCCCTGTTTAAAAAATTTGAGGACCCCTGCACTGGAGTCAGCCTGCTAATAGACATACTAATATAAGTTCTAGCAGGTTTGATCAGACTATAAAAGCTTCTGAATTTGTGCAAGGGCTGATTATCTGGCTCCTACCTAAGGAGAAACCAGGCTAGATGTAGAGATAGTCATCTCCATGTGTCAGCCATCAGGTGAAGAATTCCATTGGCTCTATCCTTACATGGAAATGATCAGAAACCACCTTCTCTTAACGTCTTAAAATGAACATATCTATTCTGTCATCCAATTTCTCCTTGTAAACAAAATGTAGCCAGTGTCAAATGGCAGAGTTCAAAGGGTCATGTTTCTGACAATACTGTCCTACAGATGGTATTCATTAGGAAGGAAATTGTTATCTTTATTTTTCCCTTCTGGTCCAGTACTGAGAAGAAACTTGAGAATTCACAACCCCTCCCAAAGATAGAATTTCTCTTCCACATTCTTTTGCGATGTTGATCCAAGAAGAATGCTTACAGTTTATGGAATCATGACTCTGATACCATCATGTTGTTTGAACATGACAGCTTGTGGTTGATCCCTTTTTTCCCCTTTTTATTAAGAAAAGATTAAAACCTAGGTTTTTTTTCCCTCTCCTTATGCCAGATAAAAGTGCAATATTTTACTTTTCATTTTGGATCAAATAGTAGCCTAGAGCATCTACATTCACATTCGTGTCCTGATTGCTCATGTAAAAGCAAAAGTAACAGCATTTTCTTTATCATTAGGTGATGAGACTTGTCACCTCACTTTATGAGCAGCAGATTCTTAGCTCAGGGAGCAGCCAGGGGCAGACCATAAAATAAAGGATTATAGAGCAAAGATATTAGTAGAATAGAAGCATCAGCACTTCTTACTGTATTTAACTCAAAGACGATGAAGCCTGCCTGGGGAGCTAATGCTACTTAACAGTGTTTGGGCTAAAAGCCAAAAGGAAATTGTATTTCAGAGAAAGAAGACCTGGCATTCCATATGGTGGGTAATCCTGGTCACTTAATGTAAGAGTGTTTGGCCATTTAATAGTAGCCAAAAAAAAGAAAGGAAGAAAGTAGGGGAGGAGAAGAGATAAACATGAATTTCATTGTCAAAGAACAAATTTTTGGGGTTCTTTGTAGCCAAGAAGCAATTGATAATATATCACATTGCTCAAGTTGAGAGTAGGATAGTCTGAAAACATCTTTTTCCATTGAATAAGTTTCTCAGGCACCAAGTGAGAACTTTGAACAGCCTGCCTGCTCCCATACTCCTACCCAGACAGAAAGTGTTAATTATGGAGAGGTTGAAGTGATTAGACACAGAGGTCAGTTTTCTGCAGCATCATTCCCTGGGGTAATAGAAAGGCCAGTAGGAGTTAGCATCCTCTCATGTATTTTACTATCCTGAAAAGTTTTCAGGCCATTGATTTGAGGTTCAATGAATTTAAAAGACTCTCTTGAAGGGATATAAGTCTAAAAAAGGGCAATTTTCTTAAATGAGACTTTCTGTAGCCTATATATTTTCTCTGTAGTTAGAGACTAATAGGTCCCTACCTAGCATTATCAGTGTGGGATCTCAAAAAAAAAAAAAAAAACCCACAAATAACCATATGTTAGATAGGGCTCATGGGAGCCTGGATTATAGTATTCAAATTATTGACACTATCTATTACCATGAAATATTGTCTGTTGAGTACTGAATAAATATCCTGTCCTCTCTGTTTCCCAGATAAATTATTAATGATGAAGAGTATTAGACATAAAATCAGAGGCCATCTGGACAGTCATTCCTAACAGCAAATCTGGTCATTTGCTCACACAAGCAAGCCTATGTTATCTATCTAATCCGTCATCACTTAAACTTTTATTTTCCTTGTTCTGCTCTGAATTGCCTCTTTGTATTCACCAAGAGGTCTGTAAATCTGTGCTTGCAAAACTCTGGGCTATTTTGCTTTGACCCTTTTAGATCCTCAGACTATTGGCTTGTCAAGGCAGTTAGTTCATCGATTTTGAAGTTCATTTTTGTAGCTAACTTGTGAGTAAATTTTACTTGCCTTCCTCACTACCAATGAAATTACTAGATACATTATCTTATTTTGTCTTATTCTCCCTGCACTGAACTGTATGTCTACCTAAGGAAGATTGTACTCATATGATTAAGAATCTTAGGCTAAGAGATAGATAGATAGTCTTCCAGACCTGGAGTCAGGAAGGCTCATCTTTTTCAGTTCAAATCTCTTTGATCCTGAGTAAGTCAGTTAGCCCTGTTTGCCTTAGTTTCCTCATTTATAAAATGAGCTGGAGAAAAAATGGAAAACTACTTCAGAATTGTTGTCAAGAAAACTCCATATAGAACTACACAAAGAGTTACACATGACTGAAAAAATTCACAGTTCTGTACTTCACTTTACAGATGAGAAAATAGAGCTCTGGAGGAGGAGTGAGGGGAGAAATGACTTATACTATATCACAAAAAGGAGGAGAAAGAAACATTTATTAAATATCTATTTAATGCACTGGACTAAGTGCTTTTCAAGCATCACATTTGACTCTCAAAATAATCCTATCAGATAGATGCTGTTATATATCCCTATTTTTTTACGGCTAATGAAAATAAGGCAGACAGAAGTTAAATAAATTACTTAGGTTCAAACAGGTAATATGTATCTGAAATCACATTTTAACTCAGGTCTTCCTGGACTCCATGCCTAGAGCTCTATTTACTTAAGCTATCTTGTCCCTCAATCCCCTATGTAGCCAGTAGATGCACAATTGGTATTCAAAGTTAAGATTTTGCACACCAAATTTATGGCTTTTTTTCTATTGAAACACCCTAATATTCCTTCTGAATTGAACAAAGGCTAATGTGTCAGTGGAAAGACCTGTTAGGATCCTGTTGCAATTTCTCATGGATGGAAATAAGAACCAATACTGGTGTAACAGTGGGAATGGACATCAGAAAAATAGATGCAATATGTAGAATTGGAAGGATTTAATAACTGTTTGCATATGAGAGATGAAAGAGAAGGAAGAACGAAAAAATAGCAGCACAGTATTAAATGAGCTAAATGATGACACCACTAACAGAAATAGTGAAGCTAGGAGTAGATATTTTTGTATGTGTGATTATGATCTAAGTTTCTGATATATTGAGTTTGAGGTGTTGTGGGACATTTGGATGGAGATTTATTAAGTAGCTATTGCAAATAAGGATCTGGAGCTGAAGACATAGATTTTGGAGACATTTGTACAGAAGTCATCATTGGAGGTTTTAAAGTCAAAAGATGATAAGAGAAAGAATACAGAATATAGAGACCATATAGAGGGCTGTAGACAAAATCCTGCCTATGCAATCAGAAAAGAGGAAGAAGATTATGGATAGAAGAAGAGATTTAGGAAACCTTTTTTTCTAAAAGATCATGATAGATGAATACATCCAAAATAGGCAGTGCAAATATTGCAGAAACTTTAAGGGGGAATCAAAAATGAAGTTCATTTGATTTGTCAATTAAATAGTACTTATCACGTTAGAGCAAGCAAAATAGAGTGATTGGAATGGAAGGTAGTTTGCAAAGATTTGAGAGAAAGAACAGGTGGTAAAGTCAGACAAATTTTATCTACATCCTATATAGATTACATTAGGTATAATAATATAGGATCTAGAAGATATTTTTGAGGCCATCTTGTCCAACTTCTTTATCTTAGGGATAATAGACCATCAAGTCTTTTTTTATTATAGCTTTTTATTTACAAGTTATATGTATGGGTAATTTTAAAGCATTGACAATTGCCAAGCCTTTTATTCCAGTTTTTCTCCTTCCTCCCACCCTCTCCCCCAGATGGCAGATTGACCAATACATGTTAAATATGTTGAAGTATAAGTTAAATACAATATATGTATATATATCCAAACAGTTATTTTGCTGTACAAAGAGAATCAGACTTTGAAATAGTATACAATTAGCCTGTGAAGGAAATCAAAAATGCAGGCAGACAAAAATAGAGGGATTGGGAATTCTGTGTAGTGGTTCATAGTCATCTTCCAGAGTTCTTTCACTTGGTGTAGCTGGTTCAATTCATTACGGCTCTATTGGAACTGATTTGGTTCATTTCATTGCTGAAGATGGCCATGTCCATCAGAATTGATTTCATATAGTATTGTTGTTGAAGTATATAATGATCTCCTGGTCCTGCTCATTTCACTCAGCATCAGTTCATCTAAGTCTCTCCAGGCCTTTCTGAAATCATCATGTTGAGACCATGAAGTCTTAAGAGAGAGGAGTTAATACTAGGAGACAGGATTGAAATCCCTTGTCTTGATTAAAGATGAAAGATGGACTTTTAATCTTTATATTTGCCCAATCACCACCTCACTGCCTTCCTGGTTAAAAGGCATTAATTCAGTGTCTACTCCATTAGTGTGTTTTGCATTGCTACTCCATGGATCAACTAAATCTCTTAACATTCAAACTACTTTAATCAGTCATGTTATTTAGCAAAATCCAAAAGAATATAACAGAAAGCTAATAAACCAACTAAACCATCTAAGGCAGAAAGCACCATTTCTAGATATTTTTCTAATATATCTCTTCCCAAACTCTTGATATATCAAGTATAGTGAGTTTGAGAAACCTCTGAGACATTTTTGCATTTGGTGATAGGGAAGAGATATCAGGGCTAGTTGGGAGATATCAGCATAAAGATAATAATGAAGTTCATGAGAATTGGTTGAATCATCAAAAGAGAAAGAATATGGAAAAGGAGTGTACCACACATAAGTAGAAGGGTATGCATAAAGATTCTATAAGATACTGAGAGTGAGGACTCTTGACAGAAAAAAGGAGGAATTGCAACCAAATTATATCATCAAAGCATAGTGAGAAGATAGTAAGCAGAAAGAATACTTGGTCCCAGTGTCAACTGTTTGGAGAAGTCAAGTAAGTTGAAGACTGAGAAAAATTCATTAGTTTTAACTAAAAAGTAAAAATAATGAATTTGGACCAGGCAATTTATGTTGGGTGATAAGGAACAGAATCTAGATTGCAAAGGGCTGAAAAGAATGAGGAAAGTTTAAAGGGGGAATTTTAAAAGAGAAAACTTTTTCATGGAGTTTGTAAAGGAGAAATAGCTTGGAGGGATAATAAAGTTAAAGGAATTTTTTTTTAAAACAAGGAAGATCAGGGCTTGTTTGAAGAGAGCAAGATGTGGCCAATAGGGGAAGAGAGATGAAAATTAGGGAGAATGGAGGTAAGATTTTGAATGATAAATGAAGTAAAGAAATAAAGGGAACAGGCAAAAGAAAAAAGAAGGGCACCCACATCCTCTGAATCTAAGAATAAGAGGAAAGAAAGTAGTTTTAAATGTGGAATTTGGGGAGACAGGTAGCTCACAATGGATGACTTCAATTTTGTCAATGAAGTGTAATGCAGGTTCCTTTGCTGAAAGGTAGAAGGGAAATGATGATGTAGGTAGTTATGTGATATGAAAAGAGTCAAGAATATTTGGAATAGCTTCTAGGGGGTTTTAATAATCATTCTGAAATAAACCAAAGAAGTGTTGTATAATGGGACATAATTGAGATTAATTAGTATAAATTTACGATGCACCCTGTCAGCATAGTATTGTGAGTTTCCTGTGAAGTTTAGTAGCCCATGAAGAGAGAAGGCAAGATGGTGAGAATTGGGATTTTCAAGGAGATGAAAAGTGATGACAATGGTGTAAATTGCTTCAGAGTAAAATATAATACAGCAGCTTACTTTGCTTAAGTCAAGATTTTCATGTAAGAAAGTGAGATCAAATTTGGAGTGATAGCCTGGAAAAGTATTTAATATGAAAATCTATATATTTAGTAATGGAAATGATGGCCATGAAGCAGTGTCTTCACAGGATAGCTGGGTTTCTATAATTGCAATGAGATAGAAAGACTCTCTCTGGTAAAGGTTTCATATGGAGGATAGGTCATTAAAAATAGAATAAAGCATTCTACTGGCCACAGTGAATGGGATAAAAAGATTTGAATAGGGACCTAGGAAGGACTCACTTGACAGAGATAAGTATAAGGGAGGAGGAACTATAGGCCAGTGTAGACTCTAGATATTCAAAGATTTATGAAAAGAGCAATTGAGCCCCAGATTTTAACTTTGTCTCTAGTAGCAATGGGAATCCCGTTTTAATCCATTCCTTGAGATGCACAGTGGCTGGCTGTTTGCTATGGGTGATTGGTATGTTGTTGGTGGTTCCATATATTATAAGTTGTCCATTCAGATCTAGATTCTGTTGTTCTAGTGAACTATTGGATAGCATCAAGCTCTTTCTGCATTTGGGGATCGAGTCTCCAATCAACAACTGAGTGAACTTGTAAACTAAACTCAATATTATTGTTAACACTTTTAATGCTTTCTTTTTCAGATAGTTCTCATAGTTTGTACAAAGTTACCGAGAATTATATTCATAATGTAAAAGGGCAAATATAGTTTCATTGAATTTCTCTTTACTTTGAGTTATATAAGACAAAAGGCTGTTATTCTTTAAGAAATATATAAAGATTGATATTTTAGTTGGCATTTGACATTTAGAAACCTAAAGAGATATATAGTACTTTATGCTTCCTGGCTTTTACTGTTGTCTTAAATGATGAATTCTTAAAGGATGTACTAAGTTCTGATTTATATCAAAGACACATGACTCCCAGTCCCTTAAAATGTATGGTTTTGTGAGTTTCTCTCTGACTTTTGTCTCGATTAGACTTATTAGTATATAAATGTCTAATATCTGTTGTTCTTGTTAAGCACAATACAAAATGAAAATGTTGTATCGTCCAGAAATTTAAAATGTACTCCCTAAAATTTAAAAATAAGCATATTATTATAAACCAAGACAGAAAACACCTTTTAAAATAATGTTATACAAATGTATAAAAAATAAATTTTCCTAGCTTCTTTGGACTTCATTTTTTCTTTCTTAAAGGAGTTAAATCAAATCTTCTATTATATCCCTTTGGGACCTCATATTATACATCCCTAGTTGTATCTTTAAATTTGTTCATTATTTATTCCTTTGGCAGAAAGCCATTAGATATTCATCTTTACTGTGACTTATATAGATTTTTTTTTGATGACATGCTTTACCATTAAGTGAGTTCTGAATTAACACAAAATTTAAATAAAAATTCAAAAGAATAAAGTAGTTTGAGGGTAAAACTAATCTATAATAAATTGTTGCTTTGTATGTTTGTTATTTTAAAGAATATTGAACTACAAAAGCCATTTTTAAGTAGTAAACTATTTAGTAAACTTTATTTTTTTTTAAGTCTTGGTTTTAGGAAATATTTATGGAATGCTTAATATCTTTGAGGTTCTGAGTTAGGCACTCTGGAAGATATAGAGATGAGTAAGATACTATCCCCAGCTATTAGGGACCTTAAAATTTATCTAACAAGGAAGATAAGCCATGCAAACAAATGGCAATGATATGAAACAGCAAGTACGAAGTGGCATAAGAATTATAAGGTGCTGTCAGAGTTAAGAGGGGATGTTATCTTCTATCTGGAGAGACTCCAGAAAACAATGGAGGAGATGGTATTTAAGTCTTGACAGATGGGTAGCATTTCTAAGGGCATGGATATTGTAAGGGGCTGAAATAGTGAACATCTCTGCCAGGGTTTTTTCAAATGAGATGACAGAAAAGTGAAGAGTAAGCTTATATGACAGTGAGTGAGTTCATTTTGGCTGCAATACAGAATGCACATATAAAAAAGAATAGTGGAATATAAACTAGTGCCCTGAAATTCTAATTGATGAGAGGTCTCTATTTCTGTCCCTTAGCAGACATCACCATTTTCATGGGGTGTCCCTGCTCTACTACCTTTGTCATTACCTCAGCCTGACAACTGATGTTCTAGCTAATAATCTAGGTACTTGAATTATTGATAGATGGAAATTCTCTTTACCTAACGACTCCAACTTCTCAACCGTCTTCATATTGTCCATCCATCCATTTCCCTGGGAACTTCCCAGCATTCCTCCCCCAAAAAATTTCCACCTCTGGTTCTTGGTACTTTCATCACACCAACAATACCATTCCAGAAATGGGTATGTCAATCAGTTGCCCTGTGGAAGCTATGTAGCAAAGTGGATAGAGTACAAGGTCTGGAATCAGGAAGACCTGAGTTCAAAATGTGGCCTCCAACACTTACTAGAAGTATGATCCAGGAAAGTCACTTAACCGCTGAATGCCTCAGTTTGTTCAATTATAAAATGGGAATAATAATAGAACTTACTTCAAAATGTGATTATAAGGATCATATGAGATAAAATTTGGAAAGCACTTAACATAGTTCCTGATACATACTATGCACTTAACAAATGCATATTCTCTTCCATTCACTTATAACTTGAAACCACCATCTTTGTGACTTTCTTTACCTGAAACTCTTTTTCTGACTACCGTTCCCACATAAAAGGTATTTTCCTCTCATAAAATATAAGTTCATTAATTGCAAAGGTGATTTTGCTTTTTATTTGTATTTTCCTGTGCTTAGCATAGAAACTAGTAAGTAGTAATGTTTAGTAAATGGTTTTTCCTCTTTTATTTATTTATTAAAATTTAGAAGAATAGATTGTGACTGTATCAAGGGCATCCTTGTGGATATTTATGCTAAGGGACTGGTAGACAAAAGGCTACTGAACTTTTCTTTTTTTGAGCATATAAATAATTGGACATAGGAGACCATTACAGTAATCCAAATGAAAGAAAATTAAGTTTGGAATTAGAGTAGTAATAGGAAGAGTAGCAGCAACAGTAGCTGTAGCAATAGTAGTAACAACAATAATAAGCATTCATACGTATTTTAAAGTTTGAAATATACTTTCCATTTAATTTTATCTTTAAAACCATCCTTAATGGTAGGTATTATTATTATCTTCATTTCACAGCTGAGGAAACTGAAGCAGACAGAGGTTAAATAATGTGTTCAGGTTTCCACAGCTACTAAATGTCTGAGGCTGGATTTGAACTCGGGTCTTCATGATAACAGGTCCAGAATTTTATCTTTTGTGCCATCTATTTTTCTCAGAGAGAATGATAGCAAGAAAAGAATAATCTGAATATAGTGGCAATTTAAATATAGTAATCAAAAAATAGAGAAGTCAAAGATTAAGTCTATGTTTTTGAGTCTGAGAAACTTTTAAAATTGAATATTGAAAACATGACTATATGGTTGTTGGTTGGATGCTGGAGATGTCACCAGATCATGAAGATTATTTTGCATATTAGTAAGATACATAGGAGGGCATCAGATCATTGGCTTACTTTGGTTTTGGACATATTGAGTTTGAACTTAAGTTGACCAGTCAGTCATATATAGTCAGTAGGAAAACAAAGAGAAGGAATTGAAACTTGGGTTAGTGACTGGGGTTAGGAGTAAAGATTTAGAAGACACTCCTATAGAGCTAATTGTTGAAACTATTAGATTTTATTTGATTGATAATGAAGAAGATGTAAGAAGACAAGGAAAACTAAAGGAAAATGATAATATTAAGAGGGCAAAAAACAAAGGAGAGAGCAAAGACAATATAGATAAGTACTAAGTGAAGAAAACAAACTGGACTAGAAAAAGTTACAGAACTCAAAAGAAGAAAATTTTAGAATGGCCAGATGTCCAATTCTATAGAAAAAAAAAATGAGAAATTTCAGTACTGATAAACTTTCATTGAATGTGGTGAATAATCATTTCCATTTAGTGGAGAATTCATTTGACAAAGTTATTTTTTTATTGTGCTGTGAATAAATAAAGATGCAAATTATTCTTTCACAAGGTTGGTTTTTCTTTTAAAGAAAGAAGAATGATAGCTTCATGGAAGAGTTGAGAAAGGCTGTTAATCTTTTTAAAAATTTAGTATGGCAGAGGCCTGAGTATGTAAGGAAAGGACAAAAACCTTGAAGATGCAGAAAAGTAAGAGCTAATTATGGATCATATTTTTAAAAGGTGAAGAAAGGAATAAGAACAAGAGAACAAATGGAAGGGTCCATATCAAAAAGAAATTGATTGACCCGCTTACATTTATTTATCAAATGACTACCATTCACTGTTCATTACACTAGATACAGGGGTCCTCAAACTACAGCCTGCGGGCCAGATGCAGCAGCTGAGGATGGTTATCCCCCTCACCCAAGGCTATGAAGTTTCTTAATTTAAAGGCCCACAAAACAAAGTTTTTGTTTTTACTATAGTTCAGCCCTCCAACAGTCTGAGGGACAGTGAACTGGCTCCCTATTTTAAAAGTTTGAGGACCCCTGCTAGAGGCTCCATAGCTTTCACCATGACTTTACACTAGCTATTGCCCATGCTTATGATATTCCTTCAATGAACTTTCATCTTATAGAATCCAGGTTTTACTTAATGGCTTCCAAAAACCTTTAATAGGGCGGCTAGATGGCACTGGAATCAATGGACTATAAATTCAAATATACCTTCAGCTACTTACTAGCTGTGTGTCCCTGAGGAGCTGAGGCAAAGAGGGTTAAATATCTTGCCCAGGGTCACACAGCTAATAAATATCTGTGGCTAGATTCAAACTCTCAGAAAGGTGAGTCTCCCAAAACAAAGTGCTGTGCCTCCTACTTGCCCTTTAGTTTTGTATATATCTTTTATATATCTATAGATCCATTTCCTGCAATTTAATACAAAATATGAAAATTTATACAATAGTAACACTTTAAGGGAAACATCATAGAATGGTTAGAAAACTGATCAATGCGATAAGCATTCACAATTTCAGAGGATCGGTGATGATGTTGTTCCTCAACTCCTAAGAGTGATATGATAGACCTAAGATGTAGAATAGGTCATATAGTTTCACATACAGCCAATGTGGTAAAAAAATTTTTTGCCTGAATATATTTGTTACAAGGACTTTGTTTTACTTTGTTTTCTCCCTGCAAAATGATTATAGTAATAGAATAACCTCCTTCAAAAAAGGAGGGGAAAAATAAAAGAAAGAAAAAGTCATAGTTATATAGTTTACTTCAAAAACAAATAAAAGAACAGAAGAATGGCCAGAAAGAAAGCCAGACTAAGAGGACAGCTTTGAAAATTACAAGTTAATCTTAGCATACACCTAAAAGGACAAGCAAGAAACTATACTCGCTAGAGATCTGTTCTTTCCATGTACATTTCCCTGCCCCCCCCCCTTTTTTGGTGCTGCTATTTGTTTGCTAATTCCCATTCTTTTTAGAGTTTGTAAAACTCAGAATTAAAATGAAACTATTTTTAAAAGTAGAGAATAAACTCCTTGAAGAAATGACTGATTTCTCTTTTTTGTGCCATAAAATCCAGCCTGCTTACTACAATGCCTGGATTATATTAAGTGTCTAATAAATGTTACTTGATTGATTGATTCCTAATTCCTCTGCATTGTTTTACACATGAGCTTTTATACTCTAATAAAGTATTGTTCATAGCTTCCATGTCTCTTTGCATGATAAGGAGATCAACTGTTTTGCTAGCTAAGTTGTTTTCTGGGCTCATTTCATCTCCTAGAGGCAACTGCTTTACATCAATTAAAATGTTCTAGGAAATGGTGATAAAACTACTGCATAATATAACTTCTTACCATATTATACACAGTATAAATCTCTCTGC
This sequence comes from Antechinus flavipes, assembly GCF_016432865.1. Classification (NCBI taxonomy): domain Eukaryota; kingdom Metazoa; phylum Chordata; class Mammalia; order Dasyuromorphia; family Dasyuridae; genus Antechinus; species Antechinus flavipes. The sequence continues at coordinate 146,509,889 of NC_067400.1, forward strand.
CTTTCTGGTTCATTTGAGAAATAGAAAATCTTGTTCAGAGAAATTTAATTCTGAATATTTCCAGATAAAGAAATGAAATATGGTGACCTATCTTCATAGTTGCAAAATAGCGAAGTAGAATAAAGAATTCCCAACTACAGGTTCCAAGCCCTGAGATTATGCAAGATATTTTTGTGGTATGTGTAGTTAGCCTTGTTTTTATCATTTCCTCCTACTTCCTTAAATAAATACTGGAAGAGGAGCAAAGAGTTAGAATTTGGGGGTGGGGATTGGTTAGGGATGAGGTTTCAGAGGTTTGAAATGATAGGTTATTAAGAAATGAGTCATTCTAAGGTGAAAAGTAAAGGGACAAGCCATGATGAATGTGGAAGAAAGTGAATGTAGAGTGGGGACTTGGAAAGGAAGGCTGAAGTGACCAAATGTTGCAATAAAGATGAAGAACTGATTTTATGAGAATGAGTAAAGCAATGAAAATATAGGTGGTTGTGGTTGGAGAGTGGAATTTCCAAACACGGATGGTGTAAATGATGCAATTCCAAGAGATGGTGAATTCTACCATGTAAGCATGTTAGCAGTAGCTAATATGTGATTATATTGGGTTAAGAATCTGGAGATAATTGGTACCGAAATGCCTATGGAATTGAGAGCTCAAGTTGCTGGAAGGCATACCTGTGAATGAATAGGTGAATTTTTCAACAAACGCTTCCATCAGATTCTCAAGAAATATATTACTCTATGAAAGACGACAAAAGCCTAAAATAATTTAATACTACTTAATAGTCAGAATGCATAGAGTGCTCTTTTACTTCCTTAATATTCTTCTTCAATATTTAATAAGTTTTTATGGAATAAAGAAACACATTGGCTGATATCTCATAGAAACATGAAAAAATGTTTGGGAACTACTTGATTCAAATGCCACTTTTTTTTCTTAACTGAAAAGCTTGTTCACTCATAGTAAAGGGCTTTAGTATAATCAGCCTTTAAAGAGTATAAAAAGTGGTATAGTTAAAAATAGACAGCATTGTTTCTGACATCCACCTAACAAGCTTCTCTTATTACCTTTGCCCACCCACCCTTCTCCCACATGAAAACCTCCTAGAAAATGTTACATGAAAGGAATTAATCTATGTAGATGCATTTATAAATTGCAGTGGAAAATGATGCTGATTTTAGGTAGTGTCTGTGATGCATTATTTCATTATAAAAGCTTCCCACCACATTTAGCAAACCCAGGATTCACCTTTTTAGTCTATTTGTCCTCAGAGGGAAGTTTCAATCTAAATATTTCAAGTTAAAGGAATGAAATATGGTGACCTAGAGTTGTGATTTCAGAGAAGTAAAATTGAATCCCTACTTTGGATTTGGAATCTCAAAATCAAAAGTGGCAGTTAAGTGACATGATGTATTGTCTTGGAGTCTGACAGACCTGAATTTGAATTCTAGTAAGAATTATGACAGAGGAAAGTCACTTAATCTAAAATATAAAATGGAGATAAAATACAACCTCTCTCCCTGGCTTGTTTTGAAGACCAAATGAGATAGGATAGATAAAATTTGCTTTGCAAACATTCAAGTGCTGAGAAAATTTTAGCTATTAATTTTATTAATAATATTAGCTCAGATTTTAAAATGCTTTAACATGCTTTACTTTTTTTTGTATCCCCATTGTTTAGCATATAATAGTCATTTTAAAATGCATGTTGAATTGAATCACATTACTTTATCACACTCTCTCTATGTAAGTATCACAAGTAGATAAATGAGAACATTTAGACCCCTTAATATTCAGTGACTTGACTATGTTCATAAAGCTGGGAATGTTATAAGCCCATTGTTTTATTTATAATTTGACTGGCAAACTGAATCATATAGAAATATTAAGGGATGTTTGTTAAAACAAGTGGAGGAAACAACAGTTGGCATGAAAATATTTATTTGGGAAGAGAATGGTGAGAAACAAAAAAGTGAAATGTTGACAGATGGTATCAGAAAGCTTCTTCCCAACTTGTTGCATATAGGGCTAGCCTTAGGGAAAATTGTAAAATAGACAGTTTGTCTTCTGTGTCCCTCTATCTCTATGCTACAGGCTTCCCCCACTCTGCCCCCATAGTTATTTCATCATGGTGCAGAAGTGAATCTGGAGTTTCTTAAGGCAAGACTAACAGTGGCCAAATTCTGATAGGTAATATCAAGTGAGGAAGACTTTGATGATGAAGTCAGTGATGAATTATATGTTTATTGTATGAAAACAGGCCCAGATAAATTTGGAAAGACTGTTCTGCAAATTGATCACTAGGTGATAAAGTTTTGGCCACAGGAACTCCCAAGGACCATATCATAAATTAATAGAAGAATTGTGATTGGAACTGGGAGAAAGATTGTAGTTCATTTGAAGTAATTAAAGTTGTGCATTATTCCTTTGTTTCTACAGCTTTTAGGCACTAAGAACCTTCATGTTTTTGGCTAGAGCTGTCTTTCTCTGGGCCTCAGTTGTCTTGCACCAATTATTTCCCTCACCAAATCTGTGCTTATCCCTTCTTCATAATGGCAATACTTATATAGTTGTTAATGGTTCACAAAATGATGTACATATGCACTCCCCAATTTCTCATTACAACAACCTATGAGGCAAGTGCTATTATCCTCAACGCGGGAAGTGAAGTGAAGTTGATAAAGTGAATTACTTCGGTTCATCCATAATGTCTGAGACAGGATTCAAACTTCAAGAAGTTTTACACTAGCTCCTTTATAACACTTAGCTTCTCAGTTCAAAATGTCCCATTCTCTTAATCATATTGGTCCACACTCTGGTGTGAGTAACAGGACAGGACTATGATAGGATTTCACCTCTCACTGAATTTTATAGGTTCATGTTGGGGACAGAGAATAAAAATAATAGCTATACAAATTTTCCTACTTTAGATTCAGCAGTTTGAATCAGATAAATGGGTAGCTTTCCTGTATTCCCTTCATTTGGCCTTTTGTTCTACAATGTTATCTACTGACATTAATTTCTACACATAGCTCTCCTAATCATCTCAACCTGCACATGATAGTGCCAGCATAGAATCATATGTATGTATGTGTTATAACTTCAAATGAGGATTTGCCCTTTCAACCTGTTTTTGAGAATTTTCCTTATACTCTTTGCATTTTTGCCTTATCCACATTGTCCCGTCTGGCCAGGGTGGAATACTGCAAGTATATAAAGAACTTCTTTAATGAACTAATTAAATTCAATTGCTATTGGTTGAAAATGGTCTCCTTTGTCCTTCTTCCCTTTTAGGTAACTTATTGAATTTCTAACAGGCCTTTTCCCAAAGTTTTTATGCAAGAAATCTGGTTAGTGTGACCAAATAAAAGGAATATTTGGGGTCAGAAGCAGGCTTTGGGAAACTTTTTCTATATGATTTCTAGTGTGTGAGTTCAACAGTGATTACAGAGGATATGAAAGATCTATCTTGTGAGAAATACTCGTAAGAGAAGATTGAAAGAGATGAAGAGATTGAAACTAAGAGAGGTAGGGCCAAAGGAAAACTCCAGGGATTCAGGGATAAAGGAAAGATATGGGATGTTACAGGCTCTCATTTCTGTCAGTCTTTGAAAATACCATGAGAAGAATGAGTCCTGTCTCTGTATTGTATTTGAGATAGAACTCATTGATACAGTAGTAGCTGTACTTCCATGGAGAAATGGGAGGCATTTTTATATTTATGGACCCATTAGATTGAGATCTGCCATCATCTGTAATCTTGAAGAAAAAGATTAACACTTTAGGTGCACTTTATGCCACATATAGATAAAGCAATCCCTGAGTTGCAGTGGGGCCGGAAAATAAAATTTAACCTTTTTTGTTTTGTTTTCAGGGGAAATTCATTTCTAAAAGTATGTATTTTGCACTAAAAAAAAACAAAAAAAAACCCAAGAACATTCTAAGTCTCTAGGTAATTGTTTGGAAGGAACAAAAGTAACTCATAGTAAAACAAGCAAATACATAAATCTGCTTTTGCTTTAGAGTTTCATATTATTAAAAACAAAGAAATTGGAATTAAAGAAATGATCATAAGTATATATATATGTATATATACATATATATGCTAAATCTGTGTGTTAATATCAGAATTTGGTTATAGGAATGGGTTCTTACTTTGAAGATATGACATAGGAAAGGACATGATAATTATAAGTGAACATAAACAACATTTGAAGATATATATGAAAATCTTCCTTTAGAAATCCAAACGATTATTTGACACTATAAAAGTGACCAATTTTTTTTCTTTTTTATGTTAAAGTATATGTTAAATCCAATATATGCATACATATCTATACAGTTATTTTGTTGCACAAGAAGAATCGGACTTTGAAATAATATAAAATTAACCTGTGAAGGAAATCAAAAATGCAAGAAGACAAAAACAGGGATTGGAAATGCTATGTGGTGATTCACACTCATTTCCCAGAGTTCTTTCTCTGGGTGTAGCTTGTTCTATTCATTATTGAACAAATGTAACTGATTTGGTTCATCTCATTGTTGAAAAGAACCATGTCCATCAGAATTTATCATCATATAGTATTGTTGTTGAAGTATGCATGATCTCCTGGTCCTACTCATTTCCCACATCCCCTCCAACATTCCACATTATCGTTTCCTGTCATTCTAGCCAATCTGAGAGGTGTGTAGTGGTATCTCAGAGATGTCTTAATTTGCATTGCTCTGATTAATAATGTCTTGGAGTGTCTTTTCATATGGTTAAAAATAGTTTCAATTTCTTCACCTGAGAATTGTCTGTTCATATCCTTTCACCATTTATCAGTTGGAGAATGGCTTGATTTCTTATAAATTAGAAAAAGTGACCAAATATTAAGCTAAAGTTTTATTAATAAGAATAGTTCATTTATAGAGTTGTAAAGATTAAATTTACATATATTATCTTATTTGATCCTTAAAACAACTCTTATAAGTAGTGCTATTATCATTCCTATTTTGCATAGGAAGATATTGAGAGATATAAAGATTAAGATGTTAGGAGAGCTTTATTTTCCCAGCATCACACAGCTAATAAGTATTTGAGCTCTTTATTCTAACTGCAAGGCTCTGCTATTACACTTAACTTATTCTAATTTATGAGAATAATTTTACTATGGCAAAGACTTCAGTATTTACTTTTTCCCCTTTTCTCTTCTGATGTAACTTCCAACAATTATTGCATGTCATTTATCATTCATTTCCCAGAATTAATACATTGATCTTTTTACTTATTGTCTACCTTAAATAACAATCTTCTGTTGGTGACATTAGGAGGATTTTTCAGCAACTATATTTCATGTCACAAATGTGGGATTAAGAGCTCATGTGGAGAGCGGCATGAGCCAGGTAGATGTTAAGAAATGATCTGTTTTAATTTAAATATATTGGTGATGATAAATAATGGAGGGAAAGAAATATGTGACATTTAAGTCAAAATGATTCTAAAATAGATAGCATCTTTTAAAATGTATATTATGCGCTTTAGTTCCCAATAAAAGACATTATAATGCTATAGTAAAAAAGAGTTCCTCTTATGAAAAAAAAATTACTTGGAGCTTCCAGATATCCCTAAAAAACCTTTGATCTACAGCTACCTCTGTTATGCAGATTCTTAAGATGCTCTTAATAATACAAATAGCTGGCATTTATATATCACTTTAAAAGATTTCAAAATAATTTACATAAAATATTTCTTTGAGTTCTGACAACAGCTCTGAGAATTAAATGCAATTATTGTTCTTATTTTACATATGAGGAAACTGAGGCAGGTAGAGATTATGATTTGCCTAGGCTTATACTGCTAATAAGTGTCTTATGCTAGATCTGAAACTAAAATTGATTATTAATGATTTTTCATCATTTTCATGACTTCACATCAGCAGTATCATGTTGCTTGATTTCTCAAGTAGTGCAGGAGAATGGGAGAGAATGATGAACTCAAAATTTTATTTTATTTATTTTAAAGTAACAGTTTATTTTCCCAATATTGCAAACAAAATTTTCACCATTCACTTTTGTAAGACCTTGTGTTCCAAATGTTTCTCCTTCTTCCCCAAGAAAACAAGCAATCTGATATATATTAAATATGTGCAATTCTTCTAAACATATTTTCATATTATAATGCCATACAGACATACACACACACACACACACACACACACACACACACACACAATCATAGCCAAAGAAGGGAAAACGCAAGAAAGGAGTAAAACAAGCAAGCAAACAAATAAACAACCACAACCACAAAGATTAAAATATTAGGCTTTGGATCACCTCATTGTTGAAAAGAGTGAAGTCCATCTCGGTTGATCATCACATAATCTTATTGTTACTGTGTACAGTGTTCTCAATTCTGCTTCACTCAGCATCAATCCATGTAAATCTTTTCAGGCTTTTTTAAAATCAGTCTGCTCATCATTTCTTACAGAACAATAATATGACATCACATTCATAAACCATAACTTATTCACCCATTCCCCAGCTAAGAGTTTTCCACTTAATTTCCAGGAACTAAATTTTTAAATGAGTATTTTTAACATATAATTGAGAAATAGTTAACAAAATAAAACTATACTAGAAATGAGAAATTTGCCATGAGAAATGCAGCTTGATGCAGGAAATATAATTTTTTGAGCTAGTGTTAATTATAGAATTGTGGTTTCCAGTTAGAAATGATCCCAGAGATCATCTTGCCCAATCATCTCATTTTATAGATGAACAAACTGAGGTTGACGTTCCCTAGTTCAGCACACAGCTAAAAAGCATTAGAGATATGATTTTAACTTAGATCGTCTGACTGTACAACAAGTGATCTTCCTATTGGATTAGGTAACCTCTGTGTGAGGAATAATGTGTCTTATCTCTCCATAAAGCTTTAAAATTGCCTCATAGAGGGGTTTGTTTCTGATAGTGAAATCTTTATCTGAGGGGAAAAGTTGCAGAGTTGTCCATAAGCAGTTAGGAGTTAGATATATAGTGGAGGCTGCTGTCACATAATTTCAAGCTGTGGATAATTCTAATGCAGAGAAAAAAATATTAATCGGCTGATCCTAGGATATATGTTATAACTTGTTTTTTGGAATAAAATAATGATGACTCCAATGATTGTTATATGCTATTTCACGGTCACAAATTCCTTTGTATACATATTCTTCTTTGGTGTTCACAAAACAACTATTATTGTCTCCTTTTTACAAATGAGCAAACTGAAGCTCAGAAAAATATAATGGCTTGCCTAGGATTAGAAATTGTTGTTGTGTTCAAGGAATTTGTAGGCTATACACAATTCGACTCTATATGATCTTTTTTTGTGTGTTAAAATGATAATTAAATCAGAGTATGTTGAGATGTTTTTGCCCCATCAGAAAAATCATCTCCCCTGTTTTTTCTCAGCTTTGTCTGGCTTTTAAGGTCCCCTCAAATAATTTTTTGTTTGTATTTCTGTATCAGTTTTAAACTATGATACATTGTCATCCTTCTCTGTTTCAACTTTGTCTTATTCAGCCCCATTGCCATTAAATTTGTTGATTAAATGTGAGACTTCTCCTTTTGGGAAATTTGTGCTAATGTTCCTGCTGCCCTTTCTTCTAAAACGTTCACATTCTTTATCTGAAAGTCAGTAAGCGTAGTCCAATTTGTTCTGAAAACCCCTTATGACATAATTCTGGTTATCACCCACATAAAACATTTCAGATTTTAAGCTATGAAAAGACAGAGTGCTGCTTGATATGATAAAACAGCTTTTTCTTGAACTCTTTTCTGTAATAACATCTGTTATCATTTTCTTTAATAAAAATCCTCCTACTTAGGCTGAATCAAAATTTAACAAGCAAAAAGTTAGTATGAATATTACTAACTCTTTCCTCAGGGATGAGTTTTATAATTGATAACCCCTAGAATAACTTTGCTCTGTACATTTAAGAATATATTTCTAAAATTTAACTACAAGTACAAAAATGTCATGGAAACAATCCAAAACATCACAGAAACAAAAAGAACCAAAGCCGAGTTCATATATTTTTATCTGCTTGCTTTTTTGTTTGTTCAAAGCAATAGGTAAATGTGACATTTTTGCAACTTCTGGCACCTATTGTATTCTGTAACTATTTTCAAGTTTTTAGTCTCAGTTGTGCACAGATGCATACCATGTGCATATGCAGAAATGCTTTCATCCAAATATATAGATAGGTATGGATTATAATAATTTTTATATCAGATTTAACAATTTTATTATGTGTGTACATGTATGTACATATATTAGGAATATATCATTATCTATGCTTTGAATGTATAATTATGTACATATATAGAGAATTATATAGTTGCAAAATATATGCTATCTATAACAAAAATGGTACAGGATTAATTGATTTGCCACAGCAAGTAAATGTCTAAGACCATATTTGAACTCAGTAAGAAGGTCTTCCCAATTCCAGATCCAGCATTATATTCACCTGGTTGTCAGAAAACTTGTACCTAACAGTAATTGAAAATTCTCTACTGATTTTACCTGCACAGTGTGTGCGTGTATGTATTGTATGACAACTTTGCTAAATTTCACGTCACTTCAATGCGATTCAAGAAAATAAGTATGTAGGCAGTCCAGATCCCATTGTGTTTCAGGCAGTGTACTAAGTTTTGGGAATACAATGACAAAAGTGAATCAGTCACTGCCCTCAAAGAAACTATGATATACTAAGAGCTATGATAGATACTTTCACCATGCCTTTCTCTTGAGATTTTGTTCTGTATTCTCAAGTATATACAAGACAACTCTGTATTTCTCCAGATACCTCAAAGCCAATATTTATAAAAGTGAATTTGTGTCCCTTCTTTCCTCCAGAAACTATACCATTATTCAAGTTCCATTTTCTATTGATGGTACCATCCTCTTCTCAGGCATTTGGGGTCAAGTGATCTTTGTGATCATTGACTTTTCTTCTTCAAAGGCTTAATATAATCAGGTTGCCAAGTCTTATTGATTCTACTTCTATAGTATTTTTAATGACTCTTCCTCTACTCTTTTCTAATCCTAGCTCAGGAACTCATTTCTTTTGAGAAGGAACATATTGGAAGAAGTTCTCTGCCTCTATTCTCTCCTTCCATAAGTCTCTCTTTACAGAGATGTCAGAATATTCTTGCTAATGTACAAATCTGATCATTTTACTTTCTGTCTCAAAAACTGTAAAATGATTCTTAGAACTAGACTATAAAATACAGTCTTATTAGCTTGGTACAGTATTATTCAGAGAAAAAAAGTAACCATAGCCTTTTTTTCAAAGTGATAACATATACTAATTGGTTGAGTATGTCAACTTAGAATAGAAATTTGTGAACTTGAATGGAATTTGAATGTGACTAAACCTGTCTGAAGTAAATATTTGACTAGTTAATTTCTTCCATGTTTCTTATATATTTTTTTCATTTTCCTTTCCTGGGAATAATTAAACACATCACACAGGCTGTTGTTGTGGTTGTTGTTTTTCTTTCCCCAACCAAAATCTTCACTATGGATACTTTCATCTAATAGGGATATTTGTCAATTGTTACTACTATCATGGCAATATCCAATCTATTTATATAACTCAAAGTCACAACATGTCACAGGACTCAGAAAGTCCTGTGGTTGATAAAGTAACCTCAGTTATCTAGGATTTCTTTAACCAATATGATTTATGGTGATTTGATTCCAATTATGAGTTTTGGATATTTTTGTTTCATTTACAAAAATATTTGATGGACTCTTGTAAAATATCACATTTCCCAATAGGGAATTAGTTTTTATCCCTGATAACATTGATTTTGGTAGAATAGATATCTAAGCATCTAGATAAGGTCCACTTTTAGTGGATATTAGAATATTAATAAAGCTTCAGTAAACTGACATGCCAAACGTGACATATCCAAGGAGGTAGCTTTCATAATGAGACAGGTTTCATCAGCCAAAGTTATTTACAGGGGTGATATTGAGGTATTTCTAAAAGTTCTACAAACCCTTTTAGGATTCCATAAATCCTTTCAGGCCACCATCATGCCATTCAACTAGTCATTTATTAATGGCAATGTAGGGGCCAAAGTTCATGTGTCTATATTGCTATGATGCCTTAGAACAAAGGAGATGTACTTTTTCTGGGCATGGAATGTATAGATAGCTCCAGGGAGTGGCCAGATAAATTATTGTGCCTTTAATTTTGCCTGGAGTTGGTGAGTTTTCTATTCCTACCAAAGAATGGATTATAGAGATATTAAGATAGTCAAACCCTAGTCCTTAGAAAATTCCAGACAGTGGTCAGATATTTAAAAGAGGTCAGTTTACAATTGTGTGCTTGTCCTGGCCAACACATTTACCACAACTCACACTAAGTCTGTCTTCTGAGAAGTGATCCTTAGGTGATTAGATTATATTAGTGACTATCACCGGCTATTTCCTCGGGACATAGGTCAAAATCTTTTGGGGAAATTCAGGTTCTACACTACTGCTTCTTGAATTTTCATAGTGCATTGTTATTATTTGTTCATGCTTAGAGTTAACCTTACCTTATCATTATCAAGACCCCAATAAATTACTGAAGTTTCTTGGGTTTAGGATAGAAAAGGATGTTGGTAAAGATAATTTGAGAATGAGACAATGCAAAAGCCCAGATAGTATTGTGACATGTCATCTATGGAGATATAAAATATTTATGTGATGTATGCTGTGATTAAAAAAAAAATACAAGAAAGTAAGACACGTTCTTTCCTCAAGAGGCTTACATTCAAATTTGAGAAGACAATGCATAAAATTTAGGGAATTCAGGGAGGGAATATATTAATGGGAAGAGAGCTATGAGGGTAATGTTATGATTTGAAGCTATTGGCCTAGAAGACAAACCTAGGATTTATTCAGAACAGCAAATTAAAAGGATTGACACAAAGCCCTGCTTGGGAAAGACTTAGCCATGATCTACATCTCCTGGAACAGAGGATCAGTAATTCTAGTGCCTCAGAGAAAATGAAGATATATGCTGTTTTGTTGTTGCTGTTGTTCTGATTTGGTTTGGTTCCAAAATGGATATAATTGGAGGAGGGGAAAAAAACTGATAGGGAGGTAGAACAAGAACACTATTAGTAGCAAGGGGCCCAATGCAGAAAAAATTCTGGCTCTCTTCCTTTTCTTACAAAGATGTATGATAGAAAGGAAGTAGCAGAGAAAATTTGTATAATTAGAAAGAGAGCTGACCACCCACATACAAGATGGGGACAACTTCTCCTTAGGGTAGCATCATATAGTACCTGACTTTGGGGTTCCAGATTTTCAACTTTTTATAAAGAACATGTTAATGTTAACTTAATTTGGGTTCTGTTTTTAAGCCTCTGCTCTCCTACTTCATTTCACCACTACCATTTTCCAAGAGAACTTGAGAGGTGCCAAAAATATGGATCAAAAGTCTTGTGAAGAGGAAATAAAATGTAAAGTGTCTTTGCTCCTCTCAACTCCCCACTCCCACATGCATAATTAAGCTTGTAAAATGAACTTATTTTAAAATGTCTTTATTTGAAATGTTTTTCAAGAATCTATAATTTGACTAGTGTGGGTTATAGTAGATAGATCATTGAATGTGGATTCAGGAAGACCTGATTTTGAATACCTCTAAGTCATTTATTAACCATATGATCCTGAGCATTTAATCAATACTTGTCTCAATTTCTTCCTGTATATAATGGGGATAAAAATTTTAATAAGATTATTTTGAAGATCAAGTTTAACAATTATATATGATAATAGTTAACATTCATATAGTTTTTAATGTATACAAGATAAAATTTAAATGTCAGTTATTATTATCTTTCCAAAGTTGGATGTGAATGGAAGTTCATTCATTTATTTTTATTTCTTATTCAATGAAGTTCAAATTCTAAAATATTTCCTATGTGATCTAGATAATGTAAAGTAGAACTTCAGAAGATAAAACCAAAGAGGACTTATTGGAAAGTTCTTTCAAGTCCCATTTGCTAAAAGGTACACATCATTAATGACTATACACACACACACACACACACACACACACACACACACACACACACACAAAAACCATGATGCTTCTTTTCTGAAGCAGAAAAACCTCTTTATTTAAAGAGTAGAGGGAGCTCACACAATGAGAAATGTGGCCAACAACAGCTGTGCAAAGTGACTGAATTATTCTTTGAAGTGTGTTTACCTACAGACAATATCCACATTGTTATGTTTGTATTTAATTGATGCTATTTTTAATATACATCCAACCAGTTGCTTTCCAAACTCATGTTCCATCCCTGACCCAAATTGCCATTCAACACAATAGAAACTATGTACTTTTATTCAACTCAGTAGCTTGCCATACAACAAATTCATGGTGAAACTTATTTTTCCTAGTAGAACAATGTGGCGAGTAAACAAAATGCCTTTCAGAGATGTTAATGGAATATCCTGGAAAGAATCTGTGCTTATTCATAAAGAATATTATTTTTTAAAGCCTCGATCTAAGATCTGTTGAAACACCATGGCAACTTTATTTAAACATGAATGCCCCCTTTATGTTTCATAGGCACTTTGGGAGGAAAGGTTTAGAGGCATTTTATGATTCAGTATGTTTTTGAAAAGCCAAGCAAGCGAAAGATGTGCAGGTGCTTGTCATTGAGAAAACAAGAGCCCTCAAACCTTCATGAAATGCCTGCTATTGCATTTTAATTTGCTTTTGGAAATTGCCTACTTTGTTATTCATTTTTTGCTTTGCATAATAGTTAGGGCAGCTCAGATTGGTTTCTGATTCTAAGGAGCTTCTGCAGATGCAGAATTTTCAGATTACACAGCTACACATGGATTTCTGTATTGAATCATAAATTGGACGCTTTTCATGAAAAGGTAATTTATACTTTGAAGCACATTTTTTGCTAATAAACTAGATTCCATTGAAAGTGTCTTTCTTCACTTCTGAAACTGCAAATCATCAAAATGATATATACATGTGTCTAAGAAACATACACATATTATGTATACATATACATTTATGAACAATGTAGATCTGAATGTGTATATATGTACACTTATCATATTTCGATTTCTTCATTTGAAGTAATGTGTGCCTATATATATGTGTATATGCTGGCACACATACACACACATATATGGGTGTGTATATTTATTTATCGGTATACACATACCACATACATTAACACATGTATATGTATGTGTTATATTTATGCATGTATTCATGTATATGTCTATATGTTTTCTAAGTACATTTCTATTTAATTTTTGTCAGGGAAGCAGAAGAAAATGCTCATATTTGAGGGTAAGTGGTTAATTTAAATGAATTAATTCTGGGAGGAAATGAAATTTTCAGACAAATGTTGAATTGTCCCAAAAATATGTCAGTAGACACATGCCAAATGTACTCACCAAAAATATAGTAAGATAACATTACACTGAAATTATGGATGTATATTTACACAATACATTAAATTATATTTTAAAATTCAGTATGAGGCTGGTAGGGTGTGGGTCCCTACATTTCTTTTTTTGAGTTTGCTAGTGCTGATCCTATCTATTTTCTCATTTTAGATATGAAGAAAATGAGACCCAAGAGAGTTGTTATTTATCCATTGTCATATAGGCTAGTTTTCTGCTTTCTGCTGTTATCCTTGTTTTGATAATTGATAAATACATTTTGAAGATTAATCTATTTCCCTTTTATTTGGTTAATGTTCCAGTACTTTATAAGGGTCAATAGGTTAAAAATCTTTGTTTTGGAAATGAAATTATGGAATGTTGACCAAACACTAAACCTTTTACCATTCTACTTTCATTTTTGTAATACCATGTTTAATTTGTCTCACACCAATATACAACTTTTAATGTTTTCCTATATGAGATACACAGATACTTATGTCTAAGTTCTTTATCAATGAATTGAGGATTTTTTTTATTTCTTGACCGTTACTAGTTCTCTGACAGATAATCATGATTTCTCAAGTGTGAAATATGAGAAGGGATACTTTGCTATAGATTAATTCTTTATTGTTTAATATTTTTATTTTTCCCAGTCATATGTCAATTTTTACATTTGTTTTTAAAACTTTGAGTTCCACATTCTTTCCCTTCCTCTCTACCCCATCCCTTCCCCACTATTGAGAAGGCACATGACAAAATTATCCAAAACATTTCTATAAAAGTCATGTTGTAAAAGAAAACATAAATAGATCCCCACAAAAAACTCTCAAGAAAAAAAATTTTTTTTAAAGTGTAATTCTGAATACAGACACAATCAAGTTCTTTCTTTGGATATGGATAGTATTTTTCATCATAAGTCTTTCAGAATAGTTTTGGACCATTGTATTGCTCAGAATAGCAAAGTCATTCACAGCTGGTCATCATCCTACAACATTACTGTTACTGGATGTTTCAGGTATGTTTGAGAGCATCCTGCTCATCGTTTCCCATAGAATAATAATTTTCGACCATACTCATATACCAAAATATATTTAGCCATTCCACAATTGATGGATACTCCTTTAATTTCAAATTCTTTGCCCTGAGAAAAGAACTACCATAAATATTTTGTTCATATAGGTCCCTTTCCTTTTATTTTTAAAATCTCTTTTGGGATTATGCCAAGTATTTGGTATTATTATGTCAACAGATGTGCCTGATCTGCTATCTATGTGTACATAGTTAATATCATTTGATCATTTATTAATTGTAGAGTGGCTCATTTTTTATAATTTTTTTTTATAAATTAGACTCAGGTTCCTATACATTTGAGAACTGAAGCCTTCATTAGAAAAATCTTGCTTCAACATTCCTTTTACTATTTACTGTTGCTTACTATATCCCCCCCCCATATATTTTACTCTCTTTCTCTCCTTTCACCCTGTTCCTCCTCAAAAAATATTTTGCTTCTGACCACCTCCCCCCCATATGCCCTCTCTTCTGTATCATCACTCCTTGCTTTTTGTATCCCTTTCCCCTCCTACTTTCCTATAGTTAAGAGATTTCTATACTTATATTGAGTGTGTGTGTTATTCTTTCTTTGAGCCAATTGTGATAAGAGTAAAGTTCAGACACTCCACTTCTACACACTTTCTTCTCTTCCACTTTCCCTTTCTCCAAGTCCATTCCTCTATAACCCCTTAATTTTATTTTTTAGATATTATTTCTTTATACTGAACTCATACCTGTGCTCTCTGTATATTATCCTTCTAACTGCCCTAATAATGAGAAAATTCTTATGAGTTAACAAATATCATCATTATTAAGTGATTTATGAGTTCCCTTTCCTAATTATCTCTCTATATTTGAAAATCAGCTTTTTTAAAAATCAAAAATGCTTGAAAGTCCTCTGTTTCATTGAATATTCATCATTTGCCCTGAGGGTTTAATCTGTAGTTTTTCTGGGTAGGTGATTCTTGATTGTAATTCAGGCTCCTTTGCTCTCCAAAATAACCTATCCCAAGTTTTCCAATACTTTAATGTAGAAGCTGCTAAATCTTGTGTTATGTTGACTGTGGGTCCACTATAATTGAATTCTTTCTTTCTGGATGCTTGCAATATTTTCTTCTTGACATGGGAATTCCACAGTTTAGCTATATTATTTCTAGGACTTTTCATTTTGGAATCTCTTTTAGGAGGTGATTGGTAGATTTTTTCAATTTCTGTTTTACCCTTTGCTTTTAGAATGTCATGACAGTTATTGATAATTTTTGAAAGATGATTTATTTAAAGAAGTGGCACCACAATTGTATTATATGATTGAACTGAAAGGTCCACAATGTCTCTAGAAATTGACTTCCATGTTTGCCTTACTAAAGTACTTGTGAGGTCAATCAGTAGACTTATATTTACTGCTTGCTTTGTGGCAGGCATTGTACTAGGTTCCTGGGATTCAAGTACAAAAATGGTACAGTTTCTTTCCTCAAGAAACTTTCACTTTATACTGCAGCTGTTGTAATTCATAGGGGCAAGAAATGTATATAATACAGTTTCACTTTAATATTTTAGATAGAAATACAATCAGAACATTTCACACTGATTTTTCTATGGATTTCTGTGATTTGAAATATGAGTAAATAATTATACTAAGAAATACTTTGTTGAGAGGTATTTGCTTAAATTATGGGACCCTAGAAAAAATTTTCAAGGGATATTACTAGGTTAGAAACAAGTATATAAGAATATTCTCAGCTTGATACTTATCTGCAGATTACAATTAGTGCTAGAAGATTTGCTTAGGATATGTATTTTCATCAAAGACTACACAAAAATTAAAATTTTCTCATCTGTTATTGTAGAAAACTATCTCAGAACTTTTCTATTATTTCAACTGGCTGTCTAAAAATACAAGGAAGAAATACAGAATATGATTGCAAAATCTCATGAGTTTCAATTGTTTTTGTTTTTGGTGAGTTTGGGTTTTTTTTTTTTTTGAAATAAAGTTTATATGATGAAAATTTAAGATTTCACATCAAAATAAAAAATCTTTTAAAATAATTATGTTATTCCATTTGATGAGATGTATGGCTATCCACATCCTCTTGTGAATTTGTAATTCACAAAAGCTTCTCTGATGTACATAACTACAATGGCAATAGCAACAAAGATTTTTTAAAAATAGTCTCTCTTAATAAAGTCCTTCAGGACTCCACTCCAATGTCGTCTTCTACAAGAGGCCTTTTCTGGTTCCCCTCTAACAAACTTCCCTCCACTATTAGAGAGTTTTCCTATAAGATTACCTTCAGTCTACTCTGTCTTCATTGTGTGTCTCTCTTTTTGTTCATTGCCTATTTAGAATTTAGAATATAAACTCCTTGAAAGAAGAAACTGTTTTTACTTTCTCTTTTCACCCTCAGAATTGTTCACAATATCTGTTACATAGTAAGGACTCATGAGCCAGTCTGAACTAGCTCCAACACATCTTTGCTATCCTGTTACGCTGCATCTTAACTTCTCCAAGCTAAATATTCTAAATACTTGCACCCAATCTGAAGATATGGACTCAAGGATCTTCATTATTCTCTATAGCTTATCAATGTGCTAATCAAAAACAACCACAATGTCGTTTAAACTGTGTTGCTTAAACATATTTTGATTATTCCTAAGATTTTTTTTCCCCCTGAGGGCCTTGTTTTGAGACTGGTTATCATAAAAGAATGTGTTATAGCTGTAGTTCTGCTGGCCTAGAATATCATTTTAAAAAAGAATTAGCATTTGTTTTCTTCTAAACATAGCCATCATTCACAGGCTACTCGAGGGTTTATTTGTTCAACATCCCCAAGAGGTTTAGATCAGGGAACTTTTGTTTAGGGGCAGAGAAAACAGTTTGATATCTGGTGCAGAATGAATGTCATCTCCTCTCTCATAGAAGGTATACTACCTTTAAATATAGCCCAAGAGCATCTTAGATTTTTTTTGCCTTCCATATCACACAACCAACTGATATTGAGCATGCAGACCACTAATATCTAAAAGTCTACATACAACCTGCAATAAGTAAGAAAATGACAATTATAGAAAGCTGCTGAGGATAAATATTAGGAGTAAAAAAGTCTTACTCCCTACAAGATAGAATTTTAAATAACTTTAAAGTTAATTCTATACAAGAAACAATTAAAGCACTCTGGGTTTGATATATATTTGACCTTTTTTTCCTGAACAACAAGTGTTTGAAATAACTCATCCATGGCATGTCTTGGGGAAATGTTAGCGAGATTAATGTGTCATCCGAATCATTTCACCACTAGTTCAGCTGTAGTGTATCTATATGGATATAAAGAAATGACTATGGAAGAGAAATTGACAGTCCTGTTCTGCTACATTCTAACTGTTGCATCCCCAGAAACATAATCATTGTCTTCAGTAACTCAGAACTGGCCCTGTGATGACATCAGGAAATTCATGTTAGAAAAGAAATTCTTTCTGCTGCAAAGATTACACTAGACAGTACAAAACCCATTCTGAGCAATAAAACAAAGGGCTGGTGCATATGTATTTATCTTTACACACATATAGACATATACACATAAATGCACATATTAATTCATTTATTTGTTTGTTATTAGTTTATCTTAAATGAATAATACATAGAACTTACAAGTCACTGTTATAGACTTCATTGATATGCACAGGAAGAAATAGTATAGTTACCATCAAATATAAAAGGAAAGGATTTGCTTAGCAAAAAACGCAAGTCATCTGTTCTGTTTTTTACTCTGTGTCTTTAAAATGTCTTCTTCCAAAAGGAGAAAAATAAAGTACATAATAAAGACAGCCTATGTCCTTTGAAGGCGCCAAATATATCTACTGTAGCCTGGTTTGCTTTAGCATGTGGAGATAAAATTGTTCACTACCCTACATTTAATCTTCATGGTATTCTTAACGTAGTGGTGTTTTCTTTGATAACTTAGCTTTCTGATTAGCTTGAGGACGATATAATATAATGAATCAATTTTCCATGACCAGGGTAGGGGAGAGGAAATATTTTTCTTAGACTGTAATTGTTTTTAATGTCATCTTGAGACTCATGTCTTGTGTGATACAGAGATAGCATGAATTTATATCGGTCTCTTTTTCATTGTTGTTGTCATCATCGTCATTTAATTCCTATCCTTTCTGGTGGAAATTGTTCCATTCCCAGGAAATTGGTGTGAGATTCTTTTTAAAATTTATTATAACACCACAACTGTTAGGTTCTGTGTCACTTAAAACATATTTTGATTATTCCTAAAATTTTTTTCTCCTGAGGTCCTTGTTTTGAGACTGGTTATCATAAAAGAATGTGTTATAGTTGTAGTTCTTCTGGCCTAGAATATCATTTTTTAAAAATAATTAGCATTTGTTTTGTTCTAAGCATAGTCATCATTCACAGGCCACTCAAAGGTTTATTTGTTCAACATCCCCAAGGGTTTTAGATCAGGGAACTTTTTTCTTTAGGGGCAGAGAAAATAGACTTTAAATAGAATTGAATATTTTAAGATTTTTTTTTAA
Source organism: Antechinus flavipes (assembly GCF_016432865.1). Classification (NCBI taxonomy): domain Eukaryota; kingdom Metazoa; phylum Chordata; class Mammalia; order Dasyuromorphia; family Dasyuridae; genus Antechinus; species Antechinus flavipes. The sequence continues at coordinate 146,528,923 of NC_067400.1, forward strand.
GTTTGCACTAACTATAGTATTTTTCCATCCAATTACCAATTGCTTTTAAACATTACCTTCTTAATTGCTAAATGCTTAAAGTAAATAAGTTTATATTTTCTCATCTGCTTGCAAGTCAACTCTTTCTTTTATTTTTCCTTTTTGTTTCTCATGAGGTCTCTTACTGTATCTTTTTTTCTAGTCAGACTTATAATACATAGTTAACAAAATGAACAGAAGAAATATTGATGGTGATGGTACTTTGGATTAATTTTCATCTTCATTAATTTTTGTGATATTTATCAGATCTCCTGAATTTGGAATTTATTAAAATTTGTTTATATTTTCATCAATAATGTTCAGTGTGATCAGGGACAGATCTCTTTACCTCTCTAAGTCTCAGTTTGTTCACTTGCACAATGATGATAGAGGATGAAGGGGTAAGCATTAAAACAGATTCATCCTAATAGTCTCTTTCAGCTTTAAAATTCTGTTACTTTACATGTGTAAATGACCTACTCACATTGTTCATAAAGATGGTTCTTTTCAATATTGAAAAAATGAGTCTTTTCCTATGCTGTGTTTCTCTCTATTTGATGAGGGAAGGGAAACTTACTTGATTTGGTCCCTTGAACACTATGTAAAATTATATTTTTGTGAAGGAAGGTTTTTGCATAATGTGCATTTCATACTACTTGTAGAGCTTTGCTTTGAACTATAGCTCAGCCTACGCTGTTTGACCCACTTTTTACACTGAGATCATGAAAAATATGTCTTAACTGGAATAACCACACATCACACAATATGTTGGAAAGCCAAAAAAAGTAAGATGCAGAAGCTTGGAGGGAGGTAAATGAAGGCAAATAGTGTAGTCCAAGAAGACTCTGTATATGTTTGTGTTTATATGATTTATATGTGTATAATTTTTATATGAATATATATTTGTCATATGTGTTGGTGTTTATAGAATGTGTTTTTTCTAATTTCTTAAAATTTAACCTCTGGAACAAGAAAGGAATGAAAATCCCTTTCTTTCAATGTATGTTCAATCTGGATCCCTTTTTCATTTCCAACTATGTGAGGCAGCCAAAAATATGTATTTTATATTTTAATACGTAAAATATGTGATTTATTCACCATGGTTATGCTACATGCTAATATGTGCTTCTATTCAACTTTATTTGAGTTTCTCTGTACTTTGTGATGATGGTTTTCCTCCAAGAGATGTTAAGTTCATTATCCAAACTGTTCTCAGTTTTTTCAGCATGTATTACCCCAAGCTGGAAGTATGCTGGAATAACTTTCATGAACTCACAGTTATATTTGACACTGATGCTTTGGGATGAATGTTGCTGCAGTATTCAGCTGTCTGTCCTCTCCAATCCCACCCTCCCAACCAGAAATGAATGGAGTTTTAAAAAATCACAAACTACTCTGGTTCCACTCTTGGGATGGATCAGTGCCATACTTTTGCCTCAGGTTCCTTTCTATAATTCACCCAGCTTCTCTCTACTAAGACTAAAGGAATGGAAAGTTGACAGCTGCAAGAAGCTGCACAGTAGAGATTATGATATAGGCTCCATCTAAAAAGCAAAGACAGACCCAGGCTCCATTTTAAGCTTTTCCATCTCTGTTTTAAGGTATTTCTCAACTAAGGACTAAGTAAACCTCTCCTAGTCTATGGATGAATCTCAGCAAAAATAATAATAATAATAATAATAATTCCAGAGAATTTAGCTAAGAATTGACCTCTTGATTTTGCCTTGAGAAGAGAAGGATGGGCCCGACCCCATACCATAAGCATATTGTATTTCTACTTGCATTTGAATAAAACCCAAGTGGAAGGAACAGGAATAATCATGATAATAGTAGGTAGTTGCATAGTACTTTGGGTTTATAGAGGTGACCTACTATTTCATTTGGTCTTTACCAGAACATCTAAAACTTATTAAATATAACTTTGTACTGAAATACTAGGTAACTAAAAGTATCATGGTATTTTCAAGTTTTGGATTCAGAAAAAGGAAAACATAATGGGAGAAATCATGTCATAGAAAGAATAAGCATAGTTAGCAAAGTGAAGATAGAATTTGAAGTTGGAGAATTGAAGTTGCAATTCCAACGTGTTTTTACCATTCATATAATACCAAGCAAATTCTTTAACCTTTCAGTTTCTGGCAGCTTTCTGGAGCATAAAATGAAGAAGTTGTACTTAATAATTTCTAAGTTGTTTTCCATCTCCAAATCTTATGATATTTTCATATAGCCAGTCAGAAGTAAAGTTTAAAGAATTCACGAATTGTCCCAATTACATTCCTGGGATGGTTCAGGAGGGACTCTTCTCTAGACTCTTTCTACCACTCTCTTTCTTGAAACTAAAGAGGGTGAATCCACAGCTTCCTCTGACTACTATACTAGAGATTATATGGTCAGTAAGTGGCAAAGCCCAGATTCTAGTCCAGCATTCTTTTCAAAACTGTGTTTGTGGAGCCTAGTAAACTGAATATATACAAGCATGTGAATATAGTTGACTTATTCAAGGTTACTTAACAATTTGAGAAACTGCTTTGTGAGATAATAAGCAGCTATATATTCTCCTGCATCACACATTTATCTCCTTACCAGCATACAAATTCTTTGCTAAAACCAAGAACTTATGCTTAGACAGAATTACTGTGAAAGGCATATAATTAGACAAAATGAATGAGATGTAATGCTTCAGGGCTTCAAAGATCAATTCTTGGTCCAGTCATCTGCAATAGCATTGATAACTCCAAATTTCTGCATGGCATACCGTGCTCCTCTCCCAGAGAAGCATTTCACTTGCTATTTGTACTTCTGCTTGTTCACTTATCTCATTATCTGTTTCTCATATTTGCATCTGTTTTACACTCTGTGCCTGCCATTTGGGAAAGCAGTAAGAATTTTGGAGGTTTGCTTGATACTAATGGATAATTTATTTACCTTAAAACCATGATGCATGCTTATACAAGAAAAGTATTCTAATAGATTTTAACAGGAACATTCATTTTCAGTTTTCATTAACATATTGAGATGAATTTTCCATACATTTTTTCATTCTTCGGTGGATAGAATTTAAGTTCTAAGATAGCATGGAAATTTAGTATTTTATTGTTGTTTTCGGGTGTCAGGAAATACATGACCATGTATTTTAGAGTCTAAATTGTGTCATCATTTTCCATTTATGCTTAATTTTGCATGTCTTGTGAAGAACTTGGCTATGATACTTTCAACTTGACAATTGTAGAAGCAATTATTAGCACCTATAATTAAGAAAGCTGTCCTTAGAGAATCTACACCAATAAAATTCCCTTATTTGATATAATTAAGTCAAATTATCATTTGATATGAACATATATTTGGAATTTAGAGGGAACATAAACTAAATGGGAAAAAAATTAAATTCTCTATCTCAAAGGACCAAAGACATTTTTTATTAAATGTTCAAAATTATTCTATCAAGTTATCAGTCAATAGCCATAAAAATAAACCTATCTTCTGTCTTAATTATAATTCAGTATTAACAAACAAATGGCACATGCATGCAATCCTGTATTTCAGGATTATTTCAGAATTAAAAGATTATCTTTAAGGTTGAACTATAAAATGAGCATCATTTCTTTTCATTTATTCCTAAGCATTTAATATATTTGTCACTTTATCATCTCTGAAAATATATTGTATATGCTTAGTTATGTTCAAATACATCATGAAAATATAATATTTATGGCAGTACCCCTTAATTTCTCTTTGTATTTCCAGTGCTTACTACAGGCCCTGGTATATTATAAGTGCTTAATGAATACTTATTTAGTGAAAAGGAAAAAGAAACACTTAAAATTCAAATAGTCCAGCCAAATGTTTCAAGAGATTAAGGAGGTCAATTTCTGAGCTAATAGAATTTTTTTTTCTTTTATCTTGGAAGTTTTTATTTAGAATTAGGTTTTACTTGGTAAAAAGCACATAAAAATTTTCAAGTTGGAAGAGTAAAATTATCACAAGAATATTTCAGAGTAAAGGAATGAAATATTTTACAAGGTAACAGAAGTAAGTATATACATATTTATATTTTATGGTGTTTTATTCTTTATATTTGCACAATGAAAAAATTTCATAGCACATAAGCAATGTTATGGGTCAACTATAAAACAAAATAAGCTATAACTATACAATCATACAAATAATATTCCACATTTATTCTATATCATACTTCAAGATTTTTTTTAAATTCAGTTACAAGAGATTATCTCAGTATTGAAGTACAAATAATCCCTCTACTTCTGTCTGTCTTAATGTATCTTTAAAAAAGTATCTAACCCTATGCTAATCTCTCTCTCTCTCTCTCTCTCTCTCCCCTCTTTGATGAGCTCTACAGCTCCAGTCTAACTTCTTTTCCCTTGTCATTAAAGAATTCAATTTGGAGTACATAAAATCAAGCTTATAATCTCATGAAACACAAAGAGAGGAAGAGAAAATAGTAGGCTTCAATCTATATTCAGATGTTATCCTTTCTTTTTCTGGAGATGGATAACCTTTTTTATTATATTTTCTTTAAAATTGTCTTAAATCATTATATAGCTGAGAATGACTAAGTCATCCACAGTTCATTGTACAATATAGCAGTCACTTTGTACAGTTCTGCTGGCTCATTTTACTCTTTGTCAATTCATGTAATTCTTTCCAGGTTTTTCTCAAGTCATTCTGCTTATCACTTCTTAAAGCAAAATGATATTCCATTACAATTATAATCATAATTTGTTCAGCCATTCCCTAATTAAAAGGCATGCCTTTAATTTCCAAGTCTTAATCATCACAGAAAAGTTGCTAGAAATATTTTTGTAAAAATAATTCATTTTCTGCATACTCTTTGATCCAGCATTTTTTCTACTGGGCACATATCCCAAAAAAATCTTAACAAAAGGAACAGAACCCACATGTGCAAAAAGGTTTGTAACAGCTCTTTTGTAGTGGCAAGAAACTGGAAACTGGATGGATGCTAATCAATTGGAGAATGACTGGACAAATTGTGATATTTGAATGTTATGGAATATTATTGTTCTATAAGAAATGATCAACAGGGTGATTTCAAAGAGGCCTGGAAAGATTTATATGAACTGATGCTCTATGAAGTGAGTAAAACCAAGACAACACTATACAAACAACAAGATTATGTGATCAATTATGATGGAAGTGACCCTTTTCAACAACAAGATGATTCAGACTAGTTCCAATGGACTTGTTATGGAGAGAGCCATCTGCACCCAGAGAGAGGACTATGGAGATTGAGTGTGGATCACAATGTAGAATTTTCAATTTTTTTGTTGTTGTTTGCTTGAATTTTGTTTTCTTTCTAATTTTTTCCCTTTCTGATATGATTTTTTGGTGTGGTATGATAATTGTGGAAATATGTATTGAAGAGTTGCTCATGTTTAAGATATATTGGATTACTTTCCATATAGGGAAGAGATTGGGGAAAGGGAGAGAAAATTGTAGAACACAAGTTTTTACAAGGATGAATGTTAAAAATTATCTATGCACATGTTTTGAAAACAAAAAGCTTTACTAAAAAAAAGTAATAATTCATTTTTCACTATTTGGGGATATAGATCTAATGATACTATTACCAGGCCAAAAGCATAATTTTATGGGCATTTGGAATTTATTTAAATAGTTCTAAATTCCTCTCCCAAAGGACTGGATAAGTTCACAACTCCACTAATTAATGTGTCAATTTTCCCACAACACCACCAACATATATTATATTACTTTTTGGGCATATTAACCAATTTGATAGGTGTGTGGTGATATCGCAGTTATTTTAATTTGCATTTCTCTTATCAATAGTGATTTAAAGCATATTATATGACTATAGGTAGTTTTATTTATTTGAATCATCAATTGATAAATGATTTAATTATAAACTTAATTCACTACTCTGTATATTTGAGAAATGAGAACTTTATCAGAAATACTTGCAGTAAATTTGCCCCATTTTCCTTGTTTCCTTTTTATTCTATTTGCATTGTTTTTGCTCATATAAAAGCTTTTTAAAATTTAATATAATTAATATTATCCATTCTATGTCTAATAATGTTCTAAATATTTTCTTAAATCCTAAATACTTCCTTTATTTTTGGAAATTTGATGGCAAAATTATTTTATGATCCCATAATTTTTTATGTTTTTGCCTTTTATATCTAAATGATGTACAAATTTTGACTTATTTTGTTGTATGGTGTGACATGTTGGTCTATACCTAGTTTACACCAAATTATTTTCCAATTTTGAAAAGGAGTTTTTGTCAATAGTGAGTTTTTATCCAAAAAAAGCTTGGATCTTTGAGTTTATCAAACACTAAATTCCTCTAATCAGTTTGCTATGATGTAATTTGAAATCTGTTTTGAATAAATCAGTTGACATAGCTTTTTTTTTCATTGATGACATTTATGATGTTTTGTTTTTAGTAAATGTTATTACTTGTTCTAGCTCTATAAAATATCTCTTTGGTAGATTGATTGTCATGGCATTAAATAAGTACATTAATTTAGATAGAAGAATCATTTTTTAAAATTATTGATTTGTCCTACCCAAGAGCAATTAATATTTTTCCATTTGTTTAGATCTGAGTTTATTTGAGAGAAAAATATTTTGTATTTACACGCATATAGGGTTTGTCTTGTCACTATTTTATGTTGTCTACAGTTATCTTCAATCGGATTTCTTTCTATCTCTTGCTCTTGGACTTTGTTAGTAATTTATAGAAATGATGATGTTTTGTGTTTATTTTATATCCTGCTATTCTCCTAAAGTTTATTATTTTAGCTAGCTTTTTTATCTATTTTTTATCTATTCTCTAAGCATGATGACATAACTATTAGCAAAGAGTAATAGTTTTGATTCTATATTTCCTATTCTAATTCCTTTATTTTTCTTGTGTTACTGCTATAGTTGGGATTTTTAGTACAATCTGGAATAATTGTGATCATAATGGGCATCCTTCCTTCACCTATAATCTTATTTGGAAGACTTCTAGCTTTTAACCATTACAGATAATGTTTGCTGATAGTTTAGATATAACTTATCATTTTAAGAAAGAGTCCTGTTATTTCTATCCTTTTTGGTCTTTTAAATTGTAATGGGTGTTAGATATTTGTCAAATATTTTTCTGCTTCTATTGAAATAATCATTTCATTTCTATTAGAGTTATGATCAATTATATTAATAGCTTCCCTGATATTGAACTAATCTTGAATTCCTGTTAAAAATCTCACCTGGGCAATATATAATCCTTTTGATTTATTGCTGTAATCTCCTTACTAGCATTTTATTTACATTTTTCTTCAATATTTATTAGGAAAATTGATCAAGAGTTTTCTTTTGGCACTAATGAAAAAAAATCAAATGAAGGTGGCCTAATTGTACCAGATCTAAAACTATATTATAAAGCAGCAGTCATTCCAAAACATTTGGTATTGGTTAAGAAGTAGACTAGTTGATCAGTGGAATAGAATAGTTTCACAGGACCAAATAGTCAATAACTATAGAAATCTAATGTTTGACAAACCTAAAGACCTCAGCTTTTGAGATAAGAATTCACTATTTGAAAAATTCTGCAGAGAAAACTGGAAACTATTTTGGCAGAAACTAGACATTGACCCACACTTAACACTGTATACCAAGATAAGGTCAAAATGGGTTCATGATCTAGACATAAAGATTGAGATTATAAATAAATTAGAAAAACATAGGATAGTTTACCTCTCAGACCTGTGGAGGAGGAAATAATTTGTGACTAAAGAACTAGAGCTCCATTATTGTTCACAAAATAAGTTAAAATAAGTTTAAAAGTTTTTGTACCAACAAACTAATGCACACAAGATTAGAAGGAAAGATAAACTGGGAAAACATTTTTACATTCAGAGGTTCTTATAAAGGCCTCATTTTCAAATTATGTAGAGAATTGACTCAAATTTATAAGAAATGAAACCATTCTCCAACTGTAAATGGTCAAAGGATATGAACAGACAATTTTCAGATGAAGAAATTGAAACTATTTCTAACCATATGAAAAGCTGCTCCAAATCACTATTGATGAGAGAAATGCAAATTAAGATAATTGAGATACCACTACACACCTGTTAGATTGGCTAAGATGACAGGAAAAGATAATGACAAATGTTGGAGGGGATATGGGAAAACTGGGACTTGAATACATTGTTGGTGGAATTGTTGAATGAATCCAACCATTCTGGGACCAATTTGGAACTATGCTCAAAAAGTTATTAAACTGTGCATACCCTTTGATGCAGTGGTAATTATACTGGGCTTATATCTCAAAGAGATCTTACAGAAGAGAAAGGGACCCATATGTGCAAAAATATCTGTGGCAGTGTTGAAATACACAAGAGCTATTGGAATACACAGGAGCCACCTGACAGTGGCTGCTGGAGATACAACCCAGACCTGCAGAATGGATCTCCTCTTGTGAGAGGATGATACAAGGAGACTGAGAGGCAAATTGCTGTTCTCTGATCTCTCTGACTGAAAGGCTGTTGCATTGTCTGACCTCTTTCCTCTTCCCTCTGCTTCCAATTTATCTCATTCCCAGGCTGCGACACCTATGTCAGCAAAGGCTGCCTTGTAACTCCTTTAGATGTTATGATCCATAGCTGTGGAGGCTCTCGGAGAATTGACATGGCCCTTAACATGGCAGCCTTTTTCGTAGTGACCAGAAACTGGAAACTGAGTGGAATTGGAAAATGGCAACAACAAAATTATATAATAATCAATTTTGATGGATATGGCTCTCTTTGATAATGAAATGATTCAAATCCGTTCCAGTTGTTTAGTAATGAAGAGAATCAACTACATCTAGAGAGAGAACTATGGGAAATGAGTGTGGACCACAACATAGCATTTCCAGTCTTTCTGTTATTGTTTGCTTGCATTTTTGTTTTCCTTCTCAGGTTTTTTTTCCTTACTAGATCCTATTTTTCTTTTGCAGCAAGATAACTGTATAGATATGTATACATATATTGGATTTAACATATTTAACATATATTGGACTACCATCTAGGGGATGAGGTGGGGGGAAGGAAGGAAAAAGTTGGAACAAAAGGTTTTGCAAGGGTCAGTGTTGAAAAATTACCCATGCATATGTTTTGTAAATAAAAAGCTATAATAATAATTTTAAAAAAATTTTAAAAGAGTTTCCTTTTTCTGTTTTGACCCTTCCTTGTTTAGTTCTCAGCAACATATTTGTATGATTAAGAAGAATTTGCTGGGATTCCTTCTGTGACTATTTTTCCAATGGTTTACATAGCATTGTGAGTAATAGCACATCAAATGTTTGGTGCAATTTTGCTGGTGAAACTTCCCCTGCAGTTTTTTTTTTTCTTAGAGAGTTTACTGGTAGATTTTTCTAATTCTCTTTCAAAAAGTAGATTATTTCAATAACATTTAAACTTTCATTAGTCTAGACAATTTACAGTTTGGTAAATATTTATTCATTTCTCTTGGAATGTCAGATTTATTGTCATATTATTGGGCAAAATTCCTCCTAATAATTGCTTTAATTTCTATCATTGGTGGTGAGTTTTTTTTTTTTTTCTTTTGCCACTTTATCTTTGATTCTCTAAATTGATGCATTCATCTTCCCGGTCACCGCAATAACTTTCTTCAATTAGTTCTCCTTTTATTGTTGTTGTTTTCTTCATTTTTCTATTTATTTTGTGACTTTTTATTTTATGTAAAGTTTAGGCTCTGGACTGGAGAGGCCACTGTCCAAGTTTCTTGTACAAAGCTCAGAGTTTTAACACTGTTTTGTACTGGAGATAGGATTTAACTGCAAGCTTGTATCAGGATGGGTCATTACTGGTTTGCACTGGGGTGGGGGCTTCACTGGTAACTTGTGTTTTTAATAGGGGTCAGATGTTGCTTTACACTGTAAAGTAGGGCATGGAGCTCGTTTGTACTGGCGTTTAGTCCCTGCAGCATATCCTGCCATTCCTTTGTTCACTGACTCTGTTCCTCTCCCACACAATGAGCCAGACCTTTTTTGCTGATCCTTCAAGTTCCCTGAGACTGGGGAAAACTGTTTCACTACTCCAAAATTGTTTTTATGCCATTATCCTAAGGTTGTTTTGAAGAGATTAAGAAAGTTCCTGTGAGTTCCTGCTTTATTCCACCATTTTGGCTCTGGAAGTCCAAAGCAGGTTTTTCCTTGATGTGTCTTCTGGAATTTTGGTTTACTATTGTGTTAATCAGAATTCTAAAGTCTAAGGCTTTTGTCTTTATAATCTTATTAAATTATTCTTTGTTTTTGCTTATCAGTTTGTGTCTTTCCAGATTTCTCTAAAACTTTCTCCATCATCATTTAGTATGATAGTATTCCATTACATTTATATATCATACTTTTTTTTAAAACTCTTTCTCAGGTAATGGGCTTTTTGGTGTTGAATTCTTTCCCACCATAAAAAGAACTGATGTGAACATTGTTTATGGCATTGGGGTATAGAAATAAAATGGGTTTTCAGGGGTCAAAAGGTATAAAAAATTTAATAACTTTAAGGTCATAATTCCAAATGGATTTCCAGGATTTCTAGACCATTCAACAGTGCTTTAATGTATCCGTTTTGCCATAGTCTCCAATGTTCATCATTTTCTCTTTTTTTTCCCTTTAGTTTATGTTTGCTATTCTGATGAATGTGAGTATAACTTCAGAACTGTTTCAATTTGGATTTCTCTAATTATTAGTGATTTTCAGTATTGTCTTTGTTTTTTCCCTTCTTCTTAGTAACCCATGTGCATATCTCTAAGAGCTATTGATTAAGTGCTATGTGAACCAGGTGTGTTTCACCTGACTTAATGTAGTAGCTTCTACTTCCTTCCATCTCCAATTTATCCTATACTCTATTGCCAAATAAATCTTAGCATAGAATGATAGATTTTGAGCTGAAAGTGACCTTAGAAACCATTGTGTCCAGCATTCTCAATTTATGTTTGAGAAAACTGTGGCACAGGGAAGTTAAATGATTTGCAAAGGGTCACACAACTAATGAGCATAGAGATGGTATCTGAATGGATGTTTCTATGACTTCAATGTATTGCACTGTTCATCAGGCACAGTTCTCATCATATTGCACCTAATAATGCCCCAACTCAGATGTGCATTTATGATCCTTTAAACTGTTTGTCAAGTTCATACTTTATTTTTGTAGAGGATTCAGCAACTCTGTATTCTGTAATTTGGTGTGTAAATTGCTTATGTCTAAGGGCTTACAGCAAATACAGAAATAAAATGTGTTTCTAAAAAAAAATTGTTATTTTACGGTCATATTACTAAAATATTTAAAATATATTTGATGATTTAAAGAGTTGTCTCCTTTTAAATTTTACTTATATTTTATTTTTAATTGGATTAATACATTCCTACCAATTTTGTTCCAAATTTTAGATTGTCATGATAAAATTAAAGAAAAACCAAAAAAAGTATAAATTTTTTTTCTGCAAAGGGTCTTAAGGTAGCACCATTTATCTTATTTTTAGCATAAAATTACTTTACTTACAAAAGTAATAATGATATCTTAATTGAGAATGAAGACATAGAATAGAAATGGTTCTCATCCTACTTTTCTGACTGCATATTTTCCATCTTTGATTTTATTCCAGATTATGCTATTTCACTATAGGAAATATTCAGGATTTGCTCCTGAGATGTCTTCTCTTCTTCTTCAATATTAATTCATTTGTGATCTTATTAATTTTCATGATTTAATTTCTTTTTTTTTAAATAATAGCTTTTTATTTCAAAATACATGCAAAGACAGTTTTCAACATTCACCTTTGTGAAACCTTATTTTCCAAATTTTTCTCCCTCCCTTCTCTCTACCCTTCTCTGCTAGGCAAGCAAGTATTCCAATATATGTTAAACATTCACACTTCTTCTATACATATTTTAACATTCAAAGTGCTGCACAAAAAAGAAAGAATGAGAAAGGAAAAAAAGGAAACAAGAAAAAATGAAAATATCATTTTGTGATCCACATTCACTCCCCACAGCCTTCTTTTAGTATGCAGATGGCTCATTCCATCACAACTTTATTGAAATTAGCCCTAATCACTCCATTGTTGAAAAGAGCTATGTCTATCAAAATTGATCATCACATAATAATGTTGTTGCTGTATACAATATTCTCTTGGTTCTACTCACTTCTCTTACCACCAGTCTCTCTAGGCCTTTCTGAAATCATCCTGAATATTTTTGTAGAACAGTAATATTCTATAACATTCATATACCATAATTTATTCACCCATTCTCCAGCTGATGGGCATCCACTCAGTTTCCAATTCCATTCCACTACAAAAAGGGCTTCTATAAATATTTTTGTACATTTGGATCCTTTTACTTTTTTTATGATCTTTTTGGGTAAGAGACACTGCTGGATCAAAGGGGATGCACCTTTTGATAGCCCTTTGGGCATATTATGGAATTAACTTCCATCTCCATGCTGATGATTCTTATATCTATGTGTTCTGTCCCAACCACTCTGCTGACTGATAGCTTGTTTCTTAAGCTACATTTCACACAGCTTCTTTGGACTGCCTAGCAGACAACTTAAACTCACCACCCAAAATAGAATTCATCTTTCCCCCTAAACCTTATTCCTTCATGTTTTCCTTAATACTGGGAAGGACCACGCCATCTTCCCTCTCCCTCAAGCACACAACCTAGGAATCATTTGTTCTCTTAACAATCTTTCATCTTCTGTATCTAATTTGTTGCCAAGGCTTGTCAGTTTCACCTTTGCAGCATCTTTGTATTATAATCTCTTCTCTACTCTGACACTGTCAACCAATCTAGTAAATAGCTTCATCATTTAACTCCTGGATTATTGTAATAATCTGATTATGGGTATATCTTCTTAAGTGTCTGTGTGTATATAGTATGTGTGTATATGTTTTATATGGATACAATTTACATATGTATATGTATATGTCTACATATATATATATATAGATATATACAGGTGTATATTATGTATTATACTCATGCATTTGTGTGTGTATTCATACACAGACAGTATGGATACATCTTCATATATATAGTCAATCCTCGGCTTTCACAGGAATAATGTTGCTAGAAAACCGTGAAAATAAAAAATATGAATATTGATATATATTTATTGGAAATAGGGGATTATGTTACTGCAACCACCAAAAATTTGAATTTCTTGATTGAAAGTGTTGAAAATACATTTTTCTGCATACAATTCTTTATAAGAAAACATTAATTCAGATATTATGTACTTTTTCTAAAATAGTAACCATGAAATAATGCACAAAGTATGGGGGAGAAGAAAGGCAAGGCTGTTGAAAGGGGAGGGAGAGCAATAGGGTCAATGATATCAGAAGATACCTCAAGTTAAAAAAAAAATTAGGAAGGGACATTTTGTCATCTCTAATCTTCTTTTGGGAATCACGGTTGAAGTGTTCTCTAATAATTAAAAAACAAAAAAACAAAAACAAAAAAAAAAACATGTTTTGTGGTGAATCTTAGCTCTTTGGTCTGAGCTCAGGACTCCTACCTGGGCCATGACTTACTCTCAGGACCTTAGTGAACAGGAAGTAGTCTCACTGAACCCAGAGAGGGAGTGGGATGGCCTCACTTGAAAAGTTACTTGAGTACTTTTTGAAGCAGATTCTTGAACAGTTTTTTTGAATACATAATCCTTTTTGTACATGTACACTTGCATATATTATTCTTCTCTCTCTCTCACTTTTTTTCTTGTAATGCATGTAGCCATGAATGTGCACAATTGCCAACCAAAAGTGAAAATGTGGTTTTTAGTAAAATTACATGAATGCTTGAAACTGAGAAAGTGAAATGTGTATATGTATATATGTGTATGCATGCATATATATAAATAAACATACAGACAGTAAAATCATTTCAGTTTGTTTTTTAAAAGATTATACTCTATGGTTATCCTTTGTTATGTATAACTAGGAAATTCAAAATTCTTTTAGAAATAATCAAGAGGAAGAAAATGTTACTCTACATTTTGTATTTCAGATATATCCCTAAGCAATTTCTGCAGTGAACTAATACTGATGCTTATTAAAGTAAGATTCCTAATGGGAAGGAAAGAGCATTACTCCTTACAAGACATGTTTGACATCTTAATTCCCTTGTTCTCTAGTCTGTGGTCATGGGTATCAGATCTTCAGTCAACAGTGATAGCCCAGCATAAAGCTTTTACCAGGCTTCAGTGGAAAAGCTGTTGATGAATGATGATGACATGCCAAGCCAACTGGGAGAACTCCAGATTTTATTTTCAAGATCCATGAAATACTTAGGTTGCAGCCATTGGAAGTGGATTATAATAGCAGAAATACCAACAACTATCAATACACAGTTAAAACATTATTTGTGATTATGTAAGATTATAGCATTGTCCAATCCAGAATCAGGTAGTCCATCTTGTTCGACTTGATGACATATATGTTTCACTTTTCTCAAATGAGTTTTCATCTTAATCTGAGTTGCACTTTTGTGATATGTGATTAGTATAATGCATACTGGCATTATTGTAAGACTTTCTATCATAAATCATTAGACTTCTTTGAAGTTAATAACTAGTTTCAGATAAGGGTTTCTGAGAAACAGTATATATTCTCTTATGTGAAATTTGGAGAAATTAGATTTTAAAAAAAATTTAGCTTCATTTCATGGAATTTTTAGATATCTTTTTCTTTTTCATCTAAGATACAAATCATCTTTTTGATTATATGCAGAGTAGATAATGAGAGATAGATAGTAATTGGGTTTTTCTGGACCATAAAAAAGAGAAGATAACAAAAGCCTGATTTTAGAGTAAAAAGTACTTCATAGTAGAAAGATATGCTTTTATTGGTTGATCTTCTTATAATGAAAGCATAAATAAAAATCAGCATGCTATAATGGTAAGAATATAGCTACCATAGATTTTACTCTAACCTATTCTACAAGGATACCCAGTAATCTTAAGTAAATCTCTAGGTCTCATTTCTTCATCTTTAAAATTGGGAAGTTGAGCCAGATTTTTTTGATATTCCTTTCAATTTTAAAACACAATGCATATTCATAATTCTGTTCTATGATTATATGAATGTGATTCATTTTATATATACATGTGTATGTGTCTGTATGTATGAATGTATGTATTAAAGGTGTGGTTCTTTCCCCTATGAAATGGTAGTATTTGCACCAAAATACAAAGAGCTCCTAGATGTATGTATGTATGTGTGTGTGTGTATGTATGTATATATATATATATATATATATATATATATATATATATATATATATAAAATGTATGTATATGTAAATAGATGATAGATACATGACTTACATACATGCAGGTGCACCTACATGTTTATATCCACAATTATATTTATATCTTTAAAAAGAATTTTCTTCTTATAAACCATTTGCAAGGAATCGGATATCTGACTGTAGGTAACAAGTTATAGAATTCAATGAGGGTATCTCTTCTGTGAATTCTTGTAAGCTGTATGTCATTACTAAAACTGATATTAAAAAAAGTACATGACACAGCTCCAGAGAAAGATAAAGCAATGCCATGAACTACGGTGTTTTGTAGAATTCACTTGATTCCAGAAGACAAGAATAATTAGTAAAGCTTAGCAAATGTACAGTGTTGCTATGTCTAAATGAGATGGTCTCTTAGTGCTTCAATAGTACTTCTATTTCTAGCCTTTTAACACCTGCAAACCTTACCTACTTTAAGTGGGTAGGTGCTTGAATGCACCCATGGACCATGTCATTTGCTAATTAAACATTATTTTTACAGTCATCATTTCTATTTCACCTTGCCTTCTGTGGCTGATGTATTTTTAAAGGTGTGACTCTCCCTGTATCTCCTTGGCTTTGAGAGTCTTCCTAGGTGTTTCCTAAAAATTTTGAACAGCTTGTAACAAGTATGAATATAATATGTGGCTATACAGCTATATGGAGCGATACATGCTACTGCAATGTTTAATATGGTACTCATTTTGCTCTCCAATGGTCTTGGGCTTGTTGCCCAGCAATGCATTAAAAAGAATAATGAAATATGCCAGAAAATGTTTCAGCCACCCAATGAGGTTGGGATAGCTTCAGGATTTGGGAAGAGGAAGAAAAAGAAAACTTATTTCGTCATTCTATATAATTCTGGGTATGATTTTTCTTTTCTTTTTTTTAAACTTCTTTGAGTTTTAAAATTATTACCATTGATAACATTATTTTGAAGAAAAAGAATCCCAATTCAGAACAAAACTTGGGCTTAAGTATGCAGAAATCTAGGTATGTGTTCTAGCTCTTTCATTACATATTTAACCTTAGAGAAACAATTTAATTTCTCTGTGGCTCAGTTTTATCATTTGTAAAATTAGAGAGTTGGATAAAAGACTTCCAAGGTCCCTTACAAGTTTAACACTGTGAATCTAGTTGAAGAGTCACATATTATAGTGACTCAGTTCAATAGGTTACAGATTTGTCCTGGGTTTGATAGCTAATTAGATGCAATGCTCAGATCATGCCCCTTCTAGAAGTTCATTTGACTGCTATCTTTGTGTTTAATGTTTCTCAAACCACAATTTATTTTATTATTGTTATTATTATGTTTATTTCAAGGGATATCAATAGGCCTCAAATATAATTCATACCTAAAAATGAATTCACAATATGTTCTTGATAGCAAGTCATGCAATCTCTGTCTCTGAGATTAATTCACTGTCTCTTGAGACAGGCTATCTTGCTTATGTTCATTAATTCATTATGATTTTTGATTGTGCCCAACTGTTGGTGACTGCATTTGGAGTTTTATTAGTGAATATAATGAAATGGTTTGTCATCATCTCTTATTTTATAGGTGAGAGAAGTGAGGCAAAAGGGATTAAGTGACATTCCCAAGGTCAGACAGTCTGAGGACAAATTTGAACTCAGGAACAATAATTTTCCTACCTTCAGACTTGCCATTCTATCTATTGTGCCACTTAGCTTTCCTTATTCCACTTATATATAGCTTTAAGTATGAGGAAGTTTGGTGTTTTTGTTTTCCTCCCCTGATAACCACTTTGTTTATTTAAAGCTTTAACCCAGTGCTTTTGGTAATCCCTTATTGAATTAAATACACTAATCTAATCTCTCTTTCTAGATTCATTCCTTTGAAGACCTGAGCAATTGCCCTTTACCCCACTGGTCTTCTCTTTTTAAATTATTTCCAATTATTTCCAAAAAAATCACGTAACTTGGATTTAGTATTCTTCATTTTCCTTGATATTTTTCTCTAACAATCTCAAGATTATCACTGTCCTTTCTAAAATGTCATTCACAAGGATACTAAAATATAACCCTTCAGTTTCCTCATTTATAAAGTAAAGTCTTTGGGTCATGTTTCAAAGATCCATTATAGTATTCAGTTTTTTGGTTTTATGATCCATACCAAGACAAGGTTTTATTTATTTCGTTGATAAATAATTCATTGAGCAAAAATATATAAACATATATTGTTAAATATATGTTAGATCTACTCTGGACTAACCCATATCTTATATCAATTATTGAAAAAATTCTCAAGAGAATGGCTTCTTTTTCCATGGCAGAAATGTTGTTTTTTTAAATATATATTTAATATTTGTATCAACTAGAGAGACAATATGAGAGAGTGAATAGAGACAGATGGTCCCAGATTCAGGATTCAAATCCTACTTTAACATGTCCTGATTTTATTATCCTAGTTAAGTCATACATTTCTTACTACCCCAGGAAACTCAGAAGAAAAGTTGGTGAGAAAGTGCTGAGTAGCATTCCCAGGGAAGTTACTTACCACATGTTCTTTACTCAGATAAAAAAAAATCACAAATCCAACTTCATCTACATGCAAATTGTAGCTTATATTTATACAGAGTATTCCAAAACTTTCAGTATAATTAATGCTTTAATAAACTTAAATAAAACTTTATATCAGCTTCAATATACTTAAAATTTCCCTGTCTTTCATCATACCTTGTATAGCTTTTTTAATATTCTAAAAAGCTTTTGAATATATTGACTTATTTGATCTTTAACAGCTGTATGATATAAGATGATAATGGATAGGCATTAGCACCTCATTTTATTAAAAAAAAGAGAGAGAGAGAGAACTCTGACAGTTGAAACATTCTGTCCAATGTCACACAGCTCTTATCTTGTAGACACACAAGTAAAAAAAATTGGCTTTTAGCCAAGGATTGTTTACATTACATCACATCATTTCTTGGTCCTGAAAGATTTGATTCTGCCAAATACTTATTGAGAGATCCTTTGTAATGAATCACTAACAAAAAAGGGAGGGAGGCAATGAGTACAATGATGGAAATGATACCTAAAGTAGAGAAGACATGATCCGTTAATGAATTCAGAAACTTTCACTCAGCTCTACAATTCATCTAAGCTCTGCAAGTATTCCTTTGAACAAAATTTTGAAGTTAAAAGGATTAGAAAGTGTTAGAGGAAAATGATAACTTCAACCCATGATAGTTTACATAACATTTCATATACATTATTTCATTTGATCATTATAAGAGTACTGTGAAGTTCAAGCAATATAAGTATTATTACTTCCATTTTACTGATGAAGAATCGAAGACACAGAGACATTAAATGCCCTGCCCATGATCATATAATTAAAAAGTCTTTAAAACGTAACCAAAATTCAGATGCAGTTCTACATGCAATACCTTTGCATCTCCACTATAACTCCGATTCAAAAGAATTCAAGTCAAAAACAGTAGCCAACATCAAGACTATGTGACTATTAGTAAAATGAGTTTTGGGTGCTTATTTGAGTCTAGAAGAGCTAACCTGGGGAAACTCAAAACTAGATATAAATTTAAGGATCAGATTCTAGAAAGAACTAAGTATCTTGCCAGGTCTGAAAATCAAGTAATTACAAATTAACCTTGGATTAAGTATTAGAATAACTTCCCACCTCCACCCTCTCAGTTGTTTTCAGCACATACCTAATATACAATTAAGTCAATGGAAAAGGACTGGTGGTTATTCCCACCTACTCTGTGAGTCATCAAAAAGTTTAAGTTCAAATTTTTCCAAAATTACTGTGTTCATTTATGTGTATGTGTGTATTTATGTATATGCATATAAATGTGTATATATATATATATGTATATATATACATATATATACACATATATGTTCATGCATATGTTATGAATTATTTTTGTTTTTGTATTTTTATTGTACTTTAAGGTTTTTTTTTTGTTTGTTTTCTAATTATTATCTTTAAAACGTTCAACTTTCTTCCTGGTGGAAAGGAATTTTCTACTATTTATTTGGAATATAGACAGACAAGCACAACACACATTCATACATATAAATGTATGTATCTCTTTCGGTGTATACATGTTCACAGGTGCATACATATATATATACTCACATATTCATACTCACGAGGTAGATATTATAGCTCTAGTGGGGCTAAAGCAGCTCCATGTGACTATAAGTGAGGCACCAGAACAAAACTGTGTGCTAAGTGTGCCAGAGATGCTGCTTCCTCCTGTCTAAAATAACATGCCATCCCAGCTTTAGAAAAAGTATTGATGTTTTTCCCCCTTTTTCTATTAACATCAGACTATGTGCATTGCCAGTTTGATTTATGTTGAAGGAGTACTTGAAACACATAAAAGTTTGACAGTTTTTACTTAAATAATAAAATGCACATAATTTAGAAACTTGAAAACAGAAAACTCATTAATTTTATCCAATGCTTTTCACCACAAGATTTTGACACTTATAATCATTTTCCCCTTGGCAAAGTGTCTAATCTCTCTTTGGTTTATCCTCTCTTCCATAAGTTTGCTCTTGCTTCCTAATAATCTTCTCTTCACCCCCATTCACCTATACAAGAGCAATGAGAAATTATAAAAATATTTTTTAAAAAGCTCTAGCTATATATTTAAAGCTTTAAATAAGCAAAAAGATTTATTTTGAAGTAAAATATTTATTCTTAAATGACTAGAACATGAAGGGAGAGATCCCTTTCCTCGCTAGTATTCTGTAGTGCTTTGTTTCTCACTTTCAATGAGAAAAATGCATAAAATAAAATTCATATAAAAATTTAATTATTGGTGGTTCAAGACAACATAATTCAGTCAAATCAACACAACAAAGATCTATTTTCCTTGGCCACCAATAGACTATTAAACACCTTAAATGAGTTGTTTCCAGTGGACTGACTTCCTTGAAATCCAAATTGGAAATTGTTTGTCAGGTTCTATAAATGAATAAAATCTAAGCTCTCTGAATGGTATTACAATTGTGGAGCTTGGAAAGGGACAAAAGGCAGAAAAAGGAACCAGATAATTATTAAGTGATTTTAAAAGTCTTGTGATAAAATCAAGTAATTAATTCATTAGTAAAACAAATTTAGGATAAGATTCCAACTTTTGATTTTAGTGATATAGGGAGCACCAGAGGTGGAAATTCCCTCTACTAATGCTGGTCAGTTTTTTCTCTTCAACTTAGAGAGCTGCAGAGAGTCCTGAGCAGTTAAGAGATATATAGGACATTGCTAACAAATGTAAGTGGTGCATTAAATGCAGGTATTCCTGGCTACAAGGACACATTTCTTTCTAGTATACAATGCTGTCTAGAAATATACACCTATGGTGTGAACAATGGTATCTCAAATACTTTATAAAGTACAGATGATCAATCTTTATGATCTTAGTAGTCACTAAGATGATAGAACACTGAATTTCATTGAGAGTTTTGAGTTCAAGTCCCTACTCTGCCAATTGCTAGCCTAGAGCAATATATTTCACTAATCTTGATCTCAATTTCCCCATCTTTAGATTATATATATATATACACATATATATATATATATACACAAACACACATACATATACACATATATAAAATTGTATGATTAGGCAAAAAAGTAAATCTTTGAAATGGGCAAACATAAATTCTGTTAAATCAGAAAATGTAATTATGGGCAAAATATCATAAAATTATGAATTTATTTTCTGTGATTTTTGAGAGTCAGTGTGATATACTCAGTAACAAAACCAGTTTTTGGATTAGAAATACTCAGATAGAAATACTCCATCTCAACCATAAGCTTAAATTGTGATTGTAAGTTACTTAACTGATTATAGCTTTTAAGCAGCTTCTTAAGAATAAAAGTTTCAGATAAGTTGCTGATCTGCATTTGTAGATGAAAATTTATACACAAAAAACCCTGATGAAATCACAAGTCTAAACAAATCAAAAAGCTTTTCCAATATCTTCCCTCTCCCATCCTCCACTTAAAATCTTAAAGTTTTGAAGTGTTATCTGGACTTAGTGTATTTTCCCCCTTTCATTCTTACTGAGAATAAGATAATACACACAGGGGAAAAATTGAAATTGTAATTTAAAAAATGAAGTATTGGGTCAAATCAGGAAAATTCATCAATATAGATTATCATAGACTAATTAGATTTAAAACTGAAAGGTATTTTATAGATCATCTAGTCCAACTTTCATATTTTCCAGTGTAACGATTTGAACAAAATTACACAAGAATTAAGTGGCTGATATGGAATTTGAACCCATTTCTTGTGACTCCAGATTTAGTGTTTATTGCTTTTAATGTATCTGAACTTCACAATAAATGTTTGGTGAATAAAGCATTAAACATCTTACTTCTGCTGAAAAAAAAATTCATTATTCATCTATACATTTTTTGTCACTAGATCTCAAGAAAGAGATGAAGAGTTATAACCATGCTGCTGGCCATGGTCCTGAAACAACTGAATACAATGGTGTTAATAATTATAATAAATGATAAATACATTTTCTTTGTGTTGCAGTGGTTGTAATTTCAGCTGAAGATGGTAAATGAAATGCATATCAGTTAATTCCTATAAAACTCCATAAAATTGTTTACTTCATTATTTGTTTATTTTTGACATATATCTTTGTCTTTTATTCATTCCCATCATATTCCAACTTCAGGAGATATTTTATGTAAGGACACCTAGAGTGATTAATATATTTCTGTGATGATGTAAATAGAATTGGTGCCTACTTCTGGACTAACTAAATGAATGAAAGATCAACTACCATGTATGGCACTTAGATCCTTGTGGAAATTAAATTTTTATGAGGTTCCACATTTATCCATCTTTCTTTTATTTTAACAAATCTCCAAAAAAAAATTTTTTTTTTAAGACAGCTAGATTTGGTGGGGATAAAAGGATGCAGTATGGAACAGAAAAAAAAATATCAATTTAAGTTGTTTTTCTAAGTGTTTTATAACTACAACAAACTAGTTCATAGAATGACCTGTATAACAATGATACAATTAAAGCTTAAAGATAGAATTATTCCATCTATCAAGGCTAAAAATACCACTTGGAATTTAGGCTGAAGTCTTTGTTATTTGGATGGATGACTGAGTAGTTAACAAAATTCATATTCTAATCAGACTTTGATAGAAGAAGAGTAATTCTTATTCTGATAGAAATAGATGGAGACTAGTCTCATGCTTTACATAAATACCAAAGTTTCCCCCCATATGGCAGTAGCAGATGGGGTGGTTGTTTTTGTTAAATTTGTTGATATGGGCTGCTATGTTGTTCTTTATGTTATACTTCTCCACAGGTCAAGAATAAGTAGCACATTGTACTGAGATTTCTCTGAAATTTTTAGATTTTTTTTATTAGGTCTTTGTAGCCACACATGGTTACTAAATACTGAAAGTGCTAGTGGCTGATCCAAAAGCTTTTGAAGTGGCCAGGGTCTGCCAAGAAGTAGGTAGGTGCTCTTGCATTTGAATTCCTTCAGCATCTCTACTCTGATATATAACAGAAAAGAACATTCTCCAATAGAGATGGCGGACATTGCAAATGACTCATTGAAGTACTACTAACAAGACAATTAAAGTGATAAAGAGAATGGTATAAATATTAATATCACAAACTAAAATTTTGCAAAGCATCTCCTTAATAGAGCTTGAATCAAATACTATATTTTGAGTGTAGTTAAGAAGCATAAGCACTAACAATTTCAAAATGATAATCTTAGAGTACTTCCACATTTAAACTTAAGTAGTTTAGGATTAAAGGAACTACTATAAGTTACTACTACACTACTAAAAATAACAGCTTATTAATTTATTCAGCCTCTTATTCCAGAAAATAATATCAGCCAAAATGATAAATTGGTTTCAAAATGATTTTGATCAAGCATAGGGAATTATCATGTCTCTATAGACTTAATGGGGTGACTTTTAAAAATCCAAACATTTTCTTTTTTTTCTCACAAAAATGAATATTGTAATAATATATTAATTTGTATTAATGATAATTTTATACTTCAAAAGGCAAAGTAATTAACAAGGGAAACTGTATTTTGCATTAAACTTCCTTATGAGGAACACTGTGGAGTAAAAAGTGAAAAGTTTGAAAGGAACATTTCCATTTTAGAATTAGAAGGAAAGATCAAATTTGCTATCTACTCTTGAATTTATAAAAGTAGATTCCAAATGATGCAAGCCAATATCTCTAGCAGGATATGAAAGAAATCCAAGGTACTTTGTTCTTTTGTACTAAATACTCTGATATTATCTCATTGAGTACAACTATGCTTTTTTGTTGGAGAAAAATATTCCTTAGAGATATTTACAGAAGCAAAACACTTTATCAGATAATTCAGAGCTCAGGATATATCTATCTATTTATCTACATATATATTATATATGCCATTTATTACATTTTAGAATTTCTTTCTCTTTCATTTGTCACTGTGGTTTTTCAAAACTTCCTACCTTCTATTTTACCATGAAAATCAGAGAGATTTGGCAGTATCCTATTCTATTTTATCTATTTAACTACTGAAGAATCTCTTTGAGTATTCCACAATGCAAAAGCTGGCCCATCCACTATCACTTACAATGACTGTGTCTCCTTACATGCAAATCCTAGCAAAAAAGTTTTAAAAGATCCATTATCAACTCTATGAGGGGGACGATACTATGTTAACTGGTATATTTTAATAGGTAATACTTTAAAAAGGAGTGCGGATTGGATAGTCTCTATATCTTCCTTTTGTGAAATGTTATAAGAAAGAATTAAAGCCTCTACAGTGCCATGGTGTCAGCGTTTGTTATGAAGATGTGTTGGATGTCTCAGGAGTTGCTGTTGATTATCAGTCATGCTATTGGGAATATAAAGCCGATGTCACCAATTCGGTTGTAGAGGATGGCTTGTAGGGTGGCGGTGTTGGAAGCATCACTAGGAAAATTACTCAGATGTATAGAAGGGATGAATGACATTTTGAGAACTATCTTTTGTAAAACAGTCTTTCTATCAGTACAGTGGACCTTTTGATTAAGGAAATAATGTAGTATGGAGCAATAACTTTTGTTTTCATGTTCAGTTACCTCTCTGAAAAAAAAATTAAGAAACAGCTTGGAGATGTCTCAAAAAACATAAATCTTTACATTTGTCATTTTCTTTTTGGCATGATGTTATTTCAGCTATTTGATTTAATGCTTGCTCTCAGGTAATTCCAAATTTGTAGACAATGATTCCTTCATTTTTTATAAATTTCTGTCTTTGCTTTACACTTGCTACTCACATATTCATCTTATGATACCCTAAAGCTTCAGAAATCTTTATACCTTCAGGAATTGTTCATGCTGATCTTCACCTTAGAGATTATTTTTTAGCAATTAAAGAAAATCTCTCCATGCTTTTTCACTAGAACAGGGCTTCTTAATCTTCTTCCACTCATGATTCCATTTCATCCAAGAAATTTTTATGTAACAATGAGTACATAAGTATATAAAATAAGTATACAAATCAAACATTTACTCCTAATAAAACATAATTTTGCAATCCCCACATTCATTTATGAGATCCCATATAGGATCATGAACCATAATTTAAGAAATTGGGCTCTGTGATAATAAAATAGAAATATCATGGCAGGAGCCACTTTGTTTAAGATGAGAGAATTTCCATAGTCCTCCCTGATGGTATGTTTCATATTATAGCATTAATGAAAGGTTGCTTGAGGAAAAAGAGGTGGCAAAATTTTCACTTAAAAACCTCAGTGAAAGGAAGATACCTTCTCTGAATATTCCCTCTTTCTTCATTGCCTACACCCATAAGGTTTTTTATTAACCTCACCTTAATCCCAACATGAGAATTTGGTGTTAGCTTCTTCCCTGCTTGTCATTCCTTTTACAGCATAACAAACAAGTTGTAGCTTTCAGAGATACTCAGTGTTTTCCAGTACTGATTACTTTAGAAATTCAGTCTTAATTAATGTAATGAAGCCAAGATATGTGTGATATAGTCTGAAAAACAAGAGAGTAGGGAGCCAGTACAGACCAAGCTTTTCAAGTTGAACATTTCTGACTTTTTTTCTTTGCACAAATTGTGAATAATTTATTACCTGAGCTAAACTTATATCATAATGCATTATATCACATTTTCTATCTCAATCCTATGATTTTATTTATTGATTCTGAAGGTCAAAGCAGTATAATTCTGTAAATTCTAACTAAAATGAAACATGTGTATGTAGCAAAAAAAAAAAGTTTGTTTTTTAAAATAATCTAGAACCCTCTAAATAGACACATTTCAGACCTAGTTTTTGTTTCAACTAGAGATTTATGCTTTTGCTAGGATTCATTTAGGAAAAAAATATCCTACAAAACTTGTCTTTATAATTTCTGGATAGAGTCCACTATTTCTTATACATATATTTCTCTCTCTTATGGCAAGGCATATCATCAAAAAGCAAAATTGATTTGAGAAGAGAAGGGACAAAAGGAGAATTTACTATGATTCCTAAGGGAAAACTTGCTTCCAAATCTGAAAATTACACTATGTATCTAGCAAGACAATGAAATGACACTACAATGAAACATAACCATAGAGTTTATTTTCCTTAAGTCAAGCAAACTATTACTAATAAGATCCCAAAGAAAAAGCTAAAGATGCTCTTCACAGATTATGATATGAGAAATCAATTATCTTAATAGTTTGTACCTGAAAAGTAAGACTGAATCTGAATATTGTTTTTTTTAAAAAGAAGGAATCCTTAATGTTTGTAGGGAAAAGAATTCTTGAAATATTGTTTATAATCACCCTTCTTGTTTATTTCATATAGGTTCAGTCCCTCAGTGACTTTTATTTTTTTTAATATTTTTAGGAAAATTGAGGCTAGGGTCAATATGAAAGAAAGAACTTTGTGGATAATTAAAATAATTATTAGTTAATTATCAGCCTATTTAAAACAGTATTAGTTTTCTTTATCTACCGCAAAGTACTTGAGGATCAAAAATAACTTTAGAAAGATGGTTTCTACTAAAAACTAACAAAGAGTCTTTTCAATCCCATAGGAGACTTAATGATCAGAATAAGATGGATAAAGAGTTTTGATACTAATCTACTTAGCTATTAAAAGGATCAAGGTTAACATTCCCTTGAAATAATACTGAGCTTTGTTTGCTACTCCAAGACTGTTTTCTGTATACAATCTCTTACTTTGTTGAAGAACACAATTAGCTAACTATTTGAAAATAGGATTCTTACTAGCTTTAAATTTTTAATATGTTAAACCTATGATTATGTGCACACATTTTATTCTAAATGTTAAAAAATTAGCTCTACCATGTGAATATGAGAATTAATGAGAGAGAGGTTGCTTGATAGAAGTAGAAAGAATAATTACCAATACAGGCAACCTTAGGGCTATTGGTTAAAAATTATTCCTTGGTATTACTAGGTGCTATTTTTTCTTGGCAACATCTATAATGGCTAAATTGAAGAAAAATGAAAAAGTATCCTAATACTTAGGCTTATCTGTTATTAGCATCTTCTACAGGGTGATATTTATTATAAGGTTGCGAAGGTTTTATCACTAGAAATCTAGAGGGTGATCTCCAACATCAAATCTAAGGTAGTTTACATGCCATAAACCTCAGGCCTAGCATTCTGGCAGAGTACCAAAAGATAATTTTTAAATCCATAATGTATTAAAGGAGAATTCATGGAATTTTTGAGTTGAAAGTAAGGTTAGTAATTATTTTCTCCTTCTTCTAAAGATTGCTGGTGAGTAGCCCTTTAAGTAACTTTAGTAATAGATTTCAATATATTATAAAACAGCCTGTCTAATGTTTAAACAATTCTAGCTGTGAGAAAATTCATTTCTTATGTTTGATACCTATTCTTTCTTAGTTAGAAAGTAAGGAGAGGTTAATATATGTTTAAGTCAACAAAGATCATATCCTGTACTTGTGGAATTCAAAGAAGGTTTGATAGAATTTATTCTCAGGGACACACATGATTTCTCTGCTTAGATATTTCCAGCCCAATTTTTTTTCTGCAATTACCTAATTCTTCTGAATCTGGTGTATTTATTTCTTCCCTGGTATATGTTTCTGACATGGGTAATAGTTTCCACACTTTTTTCCATCTTGATCATCCTCTTTTGCACATAATGTAGTGCATCAATGTCTTTCACATAAAGTAGTACCTAAAACTTAATGAAACATAATTTAATAGATTATAATGTGATCTGATGCCCAGCTTCTTAAAATTTGTGTCTCTGCCTCAAAATGGAGTCTCATCATTGAATGTGGGGGTTGCAAAATTGTGATTTATTATCAAATAAATCTTTGAGTTGCATGCTTATTTCATATACCTGGAGTCACATAAAAATGCTTGGGTAAAAAGATTTTGTACGTGGAAAAAAAATTAAGGATCCCTGAACTAATAATGGTAATATTATTATTTTGTCAGTTTTGTATCTTATTTTCTTCCTTTTTCATATTTCCTGTGTCTTTTTCTTGGGTCCTTTAAACCTTTCTTATTGAATCCGCTACTTCCAGTATCCCTTCTTACTTTTATACACCAAATGATTTTTTTCCCCTTCTGCCCCATTTTATGTATCACCCTTTTTTGCATGAATCTAAATGTGAAATCCATATTTTGACTTAATCATATTTGTACCTTTTCTGTTTATTATAAATGAGTAGAAATGTTGAATAAATGAGACAGCTCTCTACTTCCTTTCAAAATAACCCAATAGCTTTGGTACTGTGAGAACAATCACACACATATGTATGGAAGGTAAAAGATTAAAATTTAAAATGGTTTTAGTTCATCAGAAACTTGAAAAAAGAAAAGGCAAGATTTTTGGCTAGTTAAGGTAGATCAGCCTTGCACAGAAAAGAAAATGGTCACCAGAATATAGAAAGATTTCTTGAGTAAATAGGTTAGAGCAGTTTGGTTTATATTGAAGGAGATAAAAGTAACAGTAGAAAGAATAAAAAAAAAATCATTATCATATATATGGCTAGCATAATGTGCTTTAAGTTTACAAAGTGTTTCACAGATAATTTGTTATTCCTTACTGATGCCAGCTGATGAATTAAATGCTGTTATTACCCACATTTTATAGTTGGCAGAACAGACTCAGAAAAGCAAGACTCAGCCTTGCTTCTAGTCACAGAAACATTTCTTATCCAATGTATTTTTAAAAGATGATATTTGAACTCAGGTGTTCTTGAATCCAGATCTTATAGTCTTTGCCATCCAAGGACAAGACCCTCAATTGTTGAATTTTGAAAGTGAAATTTATGAAATTCTTCAAACAAATTAATAGTAAATAAAGTCAGAAATACTTAGGTTAGCTAGGATTTACTGAATACCACTTTTTCCTGTTAGAGAAATGCTAATCTTTGTCTAGGTCTTTATACATAATAATCAAGCTTTTATCATTTAACCTTTACTCTAGTGATCCCTCAATTCTGGAATGCAGTGTTTCTTTCCCTTTATCACATAGATTTCTCAATCTCACTCAAGATGCAACAAAAATATTACCTTTAACATGAAGCTTTTTCCACTTACACAAATCCTAGTTCCTTACTTCATTAACTAGCTTTCATATATTTCATATCTACTTATGTATGCACATGTTGGCTGCCCAGATAGAATATATATTTTTTGAGGGGAGGGACTTTCACAGTCTTTCTATTCCCAGTGAATAGATGGATGAATTGTTTAATGAACTACAAAAGAAGTATTTAGGGACTTTTATATAGGACAGATACCAAAATGTCAAGGACTACACATCTATTGAATATAATATACCTTGACACCAATTATTAAATCTTCTTTTCTTGTATATGGTCATTGTTTTCTCTAACTAATGGAGACTGGATCAAAACTTGTAATATTGCAAAGACCAGAAATATAATTGGGTTTATTTTTTAAATAGTTTACAGGCAGTTAACTCTGACCCTTCAATTAATAACACTCAGCTAACCAGTCACTCAGTGCGTGCTGTATTGGTAGAAAGCTGTTTTACAGTTATTGGGTTATGAATAGCATGTCCCAAATGCACTAGTAAATTTTCTACTTTTTCCTATAATTTAGTGGGGATAGTGAACTACTATTGTCAGGGTTTAAAACAATCACCTTGTCGATTGTTTTATTGTATTTCTTTGCACTGTATGTACGGGAGGACCAAGCACCATTGTAAAATTTGCTAGTTTGGAACAAGTGAAGACAGGTGTGAGATTACAGCTATAATAAACTTTAAATTGAACACTCTTTGTAGCTGATTTTGTAAAAGGCAATTGGTTTGATTTATGCAATCCAGACCACAGAAGGAGAAAGATGTAAGTCAGCATCTGTGGTCAAAGACATACTGGTTAGATGAGTTGTAGAAGGTCACCAAATTAATGTTTGCCAGTATCTGGCACTTAATGCTGGGGCAGTCAAGTATATCCATGAAGATGCCATTTTGAATAAAGGAAAAACAAGTTATTTAGGAAGAATGTCACTCAGGAAAAGTTGAAGTTGCTGTGGACGTATAAATCTGAAGCATCTGTAGTTTCCCAGAGCAAGGCACCTGAATTGTAAGTGTATTTGTTGCCCGGAACAGATTTAAGTTCTCTAAGTATACTTCCATGGCCCAGCTCAGTAATTAGAACTATCTTTAGAGTATAGAGACAATACATTTATGAAGTTTCAATAGAAAATGAACCATGAAAAGAATTATGAAAAGCCCTTTTTAAAAAATAAAGAACCCTATTGAGTTTGGGCTTATGTGGACATGTTTGTTGTCACAGAGGGATGGGGATAAAGGGAATGGGAGTATCAGATGCACATAAACTTAGCAGAATTGAATTTAATGAGCTGTAAATGTTCATAGTTTCCTTAACACATATATAGGCAAGCAGTTTAGTGGCTCTATGGTTTCAGCTTCTATAAAATGAGGGCATTGGACTAGAATATCTCTAAGGTCTCTTTCATTTCTAAAATGCAATTATTTCAATCTCTGTGATAGTGCTACAGGAGAAGATAGAGGATGAAGGGAAAGACACAGATAAGGAACTACGTAATTCTCCATTCAGGTATTCCTGAGTATTATTGAATCTTGTTGAGGTATTCAATAAAAGAACAAAGTCCTGCCAAGGAAAAAGAAGAGGAGAGATAATTCCCTTGAGTTTCTTAGCTTCTCCATTTGAATCCTTAGTTGAAAAAAAAGGCCATCAATCATTGTCTGCAACTTAATATAATATCTAGGGATTTGCCGGGCTTGAGACATAACACAAAATAAGCATATTGCATTCAGAGCTGCTCCCCTCCCACTATCCACCCTTTCCCTCACACAAGCATACACACACAACACAGACAAAATGTACATTGAATTTTAAATAGGTGAACATCACTGACAGTCTTGATGGGGAACCTCAGTCATAAACATCAGTCATATGATGTTACTTTATAACAGAGCATGAATACAATTATGGTCTGATCTTAGATGTGAAGAAAAATTAATAATTAAAGTCAACATAAGCGTGCTTTTAAAAAACCTTATTTCAGAAACATGAATGTAAATGTTATCACCTTGATTGTTTCAGGAATAAAACTGAGTACCTACCCTAGGTACTATTCTGTTTATAGCTAATGGCAATTTTGTTCTTTGGTCTTTATTAACAACCTGACTCACTACTCCCACACATAGCATAGCAATTCCAATTCTTTCTATTTTCCATTTGAAATATTAAAAAAAGTTATCTGTCCTAATCACAGAATAGCTCATAAGGTGCTTAGGTATTTGCCTAATTGGCGAAATAGAAATTTTTTTGAAGGCTCTTAACTTTGGAAAAGGCAGTTTTTATACATAGATGATTAGAGCAAGAAAGGATCTGAAAAATTCAACCTCTTTGCTTATACAGATGAAGAAACTAAGGCTCAAATAAATTAAATAAGAAGGTCACAGAGTTACTTTAGCAAATGATTGAACCAGGGCCAAATGCCTTAACACATAATAAGTTTTCAACAAATGTAGTTGAGTTGGGTTGGTTGATAACTTTGGAGAATTTGACTTCTCCAAATTTGCTGTCCTTTTCTGAAAGTTATTTCTTTAAGTTACCATATATGAGACTTCCAGATCCTCTTAAATTGAGTCAATATTATATGTAATCAATAACTAACATGTGAAATGTGAACCAAGAAAATAAGAAAAACAAATTTGAAAATCAGCAAATCAATAAGCCTTCTTTATTCTCTTCATACCTTCGCCTTTGCCCCACACCTTGGCTTTTCCTCTCTTTTCCTTTTTCTGAGTATCTAATGTTATTGACTACTACAAAGAATCTAACATCTTCTCTTTGCAATGCAATCAGTCTGCCTGACTTGCTTTCACTAGTTAGCTTTTACAATTGTGGTCTCTCTTTTACATTGACTTTGCATAAATACCCTCATTAAGCAATTTTTGTAAATGAGATGCTGGTTTGTGGTTAAGTTGCATCATGGGATTGTGTTGATGGTAAATAGCCTTGGGTACTTCAGTTTGTGGTCTGACCACAACCACACTGACCTTTTGCCCTTTTAGTGAAAGAAATTGCATCATTTCTTATTGCCTGGTTCCTCCAAAGATTTTTTTTTTTTGATATCTGCTATTTCAAAATTTACTAAAAGGGGACCAAAAAGTGATAGAATATTGAATTGTACAAACACATACATACACCCCAATGCATCAGTCGATTGGTGATCTTAACAATATGGGTAATATTTTCTATTGTTGATGATTATAGCCCAGTCCCTCATTTTTTTTTTTTTTTGGTTTTGTGTAATTCATTCTTTTGTTGTTCAGCCATTTTAGACTCTTTATGACCCAATTTGTGATTTTCTTGCCATTTCTTTCTCTAGCTCATCTTACAGATGAGGAAACTGAGGTGAATATTATCAATTGATTTTCCTAGGTCTCACAACTAGCAAATGTTTAAGATCAGATTTGAATTCAGGATGGTGAGTTTTTCTAACTCCAGGCCTGGTATTATGCCATCTAGCTGCCCCCTTCTTGTTCTTCTCTCTGTATAAATCCTCCATATCCAATGTACTGGGCCTCCTCCTAGTTCTCAGAGTATCTAAGATCTAGAGCTTTAGGTCCTGACATGTAAACGTTAGGTTCTTAATTGATTTCATATCCCATCTACTCCAATTCTCATTTTATAGATGAAGAAATATGGTTGAAAAGGGTTATTCTTTATGCCCTATTTCCACTACATATCTATATTTATATCTATCCATCTATTTATATCATATAATTTGTATTATATAATAATAATATATAATATAATACAAGTAATAATAATTTGTAATATATAATATAATAATTATGTAATCATATAATACAATAATATGTATTATATCTATCTATCCAAACTAATAAACTTTATTACATAAAATGAATGCATTCTAGATGGCTCAGTGGATAAAGCACTGAACATGGAGTTAAGAAAATCTGATGATCCACCCATCTATCTATCTAGATCTATTGTATAATTCGTGTCCAGCACTCATAAGTATTGACAATGGGGTGGTTCTTCCTCAACCTATATGCCACCCATTTTTTTTCTGGAGAGCTGGTTCTTAAACATTATATAACAAATGCCTAAATATAGCACCTTCTTTTTTTTTTTTTTTAATTTTTACAATTGGAAAACCTAAAGTCCAGAGAAAGTAAAGAATCAAGCTAAGATCACAGAACTGTTTAAGTAAACTTTAAATTAGAAATTAGCTCCCCCAAATCTAAGATCATTGTCATTCTTTCTATAACAGACAAAAGTAGGTTGGCTTACTCAAACAAACAAATAATTTCAAATATAGACTGTAATGCAAGTGATCAATCAGGAATAGCATTTTGATTTCAACTTATTATCTTTTTTTGGAGTTGAGAATTACTTTACAACAATCAAACTTCTTCACTGGGTTCCTGCATTGTGGACATGTGTTTCCAAGAAGGCTGAGATAGTTTTGAGTTAAACATAGTCTTTGAACATGTCCTTAGGCTGGGCAGCAAAAGCAACACTCCTAATGATGTAGTTGCTTTCAAATCAATCAGTTGTTTAAGAGACACTTATTTAGCACTCACTATGTGTGACAGATTCTTTTAGATGGCCCAATGGATAAAGCACTGAACATGGAGTTAAAAAAACCTGAATTCAAATCTGGCCTCAGATACTTTATAAACTGTATAACTCTGGGCAAATCACTTAACCTCTGCCTTAAATGCAGTGCAGCAGGAAATGGTAAACCACTCTAATAGCTTTGCCAAGAAAACTCTAGGGGCAATATTGGCATGCTATGTTCCACTGAATTATAAAGAGTGAGGTAAAACTGAAGGATCCAACAATATGGCACAGGTTGTATTAATGTCTGGGAGTAAAAAGAAAAAGCAAAATCTTCGCTATATCCAAGAAATTTATATACTAATGATGGGAGGCAATTTAAATAAACTTGTTTCCTTTTTTGAGGGGGAAGACTGATTAATAAACTTTATTACATAAAATGAATGCATCTAAACAGGTTCTTAGATACACTTTTTGACAAAGACATAAATATGGGAGAGACACTTTGACAACAATTGCTATATTAAGCCAAGGTTTTTTCAGTGTTTGTTTCCCCCCAAAGATGAGATCTCTTTGAAGGGAAAGTAAAAGGAGAATGGGAGAGAAGTGGTAGAAGCAAAATGAAAAAAAGAAAAATAAAGGTATTAGAGACTAAAGTATTTGCAAAAAAAAGAAAAGAAAAGAAAGAAAGAAAGAAAGAAAAAAGAAAAACACAATCAGACCTAGCTCCACCTCAATCAAAGCATCACAAAACAAAGCCCCATTTCTAATAGGTTCAGGCAACAAAAGAATGTTCCTATGATAAGCTAATGTTTTCCTTAATGCCTGGACTAGCTTCAGTTTTGAAGATATAAAGTTAGCAAGCCCCGTCACCTAAGCTCCACTGCTAAGGTTTTGCTTTCTCTTTGAAATTCCTTGTCTTTTTGGTCTCTAGAATCCCTCAGAATACTTCCTTAAATACCAATTCACAGTGAGCTTCACAAAATATAGGGGTAGGAACAAGTTGGGAATGAACCCAACTTAAGTGAGAGTTCCAACTGGCATGCCATCCTTCTGCCCTAAACATCCCCCAAGAGGTTCATAATTTACAGCCTAAAATGGAACCTCAAGGACAAGGGGAACAGTCAAAGTACCACTGAAGGATTCAGAGCTAGTAGGACCCCTCACTCTGTAGTCCTAATGGGCATATGGGGAACTTGTAGGTACGCAATTCCTAGGCAAATACTCAGACTGAAGCACAAATCACAGGGCAAGGCAGAGCTTTAAATCTGCTACTGCTCAGATGTGAATCCACATATGCCAATGTTGTATAAGACCACATAATCCTAAGCCTTCACCAGAATTGAGAATTTAAGGAAATGCTGCCCTAGCACAAAGGAAAAACCAGCAACAAAAGACCATTTGACCAACTTTGGGATCAAAGACCTTGGGGAGAAAGAGTAAGAACAGGACCAAGAAAACAGTCCATGCTTTTAAGCTCTGACTTAAACTGTTTTACTAAAAAGTCACCCTCTGCTTATACCTTTGAAAGCTTAAAAATTTTGTATAATCCTGTCTTTATCAGATAAGAACGGAGTTAAAGGAAGGTACTCTTAAAGGGCAAAGCACCTATAGCTGTGGAGACCCAGAAAAGCTTTCTAGGAAAAGTTATTCTTGAGCTCAATTTTAAAGAGAGTCAAGAATTCGAAAATTGAAAGGGGAAGAGAAAGAGCAATCACTGCATTTGAGACAGGCAATACAAAAAAAATATGGAATCAGAAAGTGGAATATTATGTGGGAGGAAGAGAAATTAGGCCAGTGTCACTAGTTTGTAGACTTCCTAGAGGGACATAAAGCACAAGAAGAATAGAAAGATAGGAAAGAATAAGTTATGAAAGGCCTTAAGAGTATGACTATTTTTATGTTTGCTCCTAGATTGAAATTACAAATCCAGGGAATTGGAAAGATGATAGTATCTTTCATAGTATTAGTGAAGTTCAGAAGAAGAGAGATTTTGGAGAAAAGAGAATAAATTTTGTTTTAGATACCTTAAGTTTGTGATGTCTCCATGACAACCATTTGGAAATGTCCAATAGTTAGTTGCTATAGTACTAGATCTTAGGAGAGATTCTAAAGCTGGATAAATAGATCTAGGATTCATCAAATGAAGATGACAATTGAATCCCCTGGACATAATGAGATGACTAATATCATATGATTAATGATCTGATCTGATGAGAAAATATATTTAATATGTAAACCCATCAAAATTCTATTGATAGATGTAAAAGGAATGGGAGAAAAAAATTAAGATCATTATGGAAATGTTAAGTGACTGAGCACCAGAATGAGATATGGATAAAAATTAATGATTGATTTTCTAAGGGAATACCCAACATTTTCTAAAGTTTCCTTAATGTAGCAATTTGCCACCTATTCCTGTCAAGCTATAACTCAAACCTGTAGTGACTATGGGTTTGAGTATGTTCCTGAATCTTTAAAGTAATCTTAAATGTCAATAAAAATCTTCTTGCAGGTCTGGCCCCAGGTCTGTTTAACTGGGCACTCATTATCTGGCAGTTTGGGAGGGATTTATAAAAGATGGCAAAAATGATCTAATAAAAATCATGTTCTGGTTTTATTGTGTAACATTAGAGAGAGAATTAGTATGCCAAGATATAGGCTATTGTGGTTTGGAAAGAGTATCCTGAAGCTTATTATTTACCTGATCATTTGGAGGTCAGGACTTTTTTCACTCCTGGCCAAATAAATGGGTCTATAGTTTCAGCAACTTTGCAGATTGTTTCTTCTTTTGTCCTGCTTTAACCAGTGATATCACCACCCAAACAGTACTGATGAAATCACCATTCTTCCAGATTTAGTATACCAATGCTGCATTCCACTTTGGTAAAATTGCAAGTTTGCTAAAAGAAACTTCATAGAACTATGAACAAAATCTGAGGAAAGTGGTTGCATTTCTATAATTGGAGATTGGGAACTATGGAGAAAAAAAAAACAACTTCTCATTTATAATCCTGTGTTATGTGCATTTAATTCATGAGAGTTGGCTAAATTCATATGATTTCTACCTTATTCTAAAAGTTTATTAGCAAATATCCCTATTTCAATATAAGTTTCTTTAAGGAAATCAGTAATAATGTTTTAAGTCAAATGATGAACAAGTAGAGAAATGCACATTTTTTGAAGACATTTTTTAAAATGTTCATATGTATTGGTGGAATTCTTGTGAGGGTAAGGCAACATTTGCTTCCTCATAACACTGCAGGGGATCTCAAGAAATTCATCTTCCCTCCCTACTTCTTTTTGTCTCTAAGTGGTTTAACACCAAAAAGCAAAGAACAAGTTATTTTCTATTTTAAAATTATTCCCGGGATATTTCTTCTATAACTTCTCTAGCTGTAAGTTTCACTGTTAACTGAATTTTATAGTCAAAGTAGTCTTATACATATCCAAACTTTATTTTGCTGTGTGGTTTAAAGTTACAATATATCCTATTATATTGGCAAATGAAACACTGGAATTAAAATAGTTAAGATTATCACAAAATATTGAATCATCAATTTTTTCAATTAATTTTTGTTTTTAAAATATATATTAAGTCTCCTGCATTAGATTAGCTTTTAGGGATACAAAGACAACAAATTAAACACTTTGCCTTCAAGGAGCTTATATTTTATTTGGGGAAACAACTTAGAAAGGCAAATTTAGATTTTACTTTTTAAAATATTTTAAAAATTAAATCAAATGCAAAGCATTTTTATTTTTCTCAATGCTATTTCATTTTTTTTATTTCATGTATAGTTAATTTTTGTAAGATTTTGAATTTCTTTTTTTTCAATTTCTCTTCCTAATTCCCCCTCCTCTAAGAGAAAAAGCAATATGATATAATTTATGCATGCACAATCATTACAAAGTAATTTAGAGGGAAATCATTAGTAACTGGGGAATATGGATCAAGATAGATTGGATTTAGGAAGTGGCACTTGATCTGAGCTTGCAGAAAAGGGAGGAAGTAAATAGCTAGTACTTTCCAGATTTGAGGGACAATCTATGCAAAATCATAAGGGTAAGAGATAGAATTTCATATATAGGTAACACAGGTCGGGTATTTGGCATGAAAGTAGGATGTGTGAAGGAGAGTTACATGTGGTAAGTTTGAAAAGGCAGACATTAATCAGATGAGAAAGGGTTTTAAAAGACAAAAAAAAAAAAAAGGAATTTTAATATTATCTTAAGAAAAAAGGGAACCATAGGAGCAAAGTGAGTAGAGAATGAAGCCAGAATTGTTCTCTAGAAATATTAATTTAGTTTCTGTATAGAGAAAAGATTGAAGAGGAAATATCACATTGTAGGTAAGATAAAGAGGACATGAATCAAATTCCTGGCCTTAAGAATTAAAAGGAGATGTATCTTAGAGAGATTGTGAAGGACTTGGCCATTGTGTACATCTTAATTATTTTAAAAAGGAAAACAACATATATGGAAAGTCTGAAAGCTAATACTGATTATAGACAGGCCCAATCTTAGGCCTTGTACAAGGCAGGTCCATATGTAGTTTGTATAAATATGATTCTTTGTATTCTTGTACCATACACACATCCTAATACACATTCATATATATGTGTGTGTGTGTGAAATCCATGTATAACAATATAGAAAGCATTACTGAATTTCCAATATTGACTCCTCCTAATCAAATCAGTTAGTCCCTTGATTCCAGAAAAAAAAAATCAAATGGTTTTAATAGTTTTCTCAAAATTACCATATTTATTACTTCCCAGTTTTGTATAATCTTCTAGATAAATTTATTTTACTCTAATATCTTCCCCATATTAAAGATGGATGATAATTTATTGCACTTTTATCTTTGCTATTTAAAAACATAAGTTTTAAAGTCCCCTTTAAAGTGGTTCCTAGAAAAAGTTCCTTCTTTTTCCTTTACCTCTTCCCCATGAATTCTGAAGAATAGTAGTTGGTAGCCCAGCAGCAATATTAGGCAATTTTCTCAGTAGCAGAATTTCTTTTCCCTTTACTTTCTTTTGGTTTTCGATGAATTTTCTTACCCCTTCCATTCTTTGGATTATACAAGACCCACAGGCTAATACCTGTACATAGTAACCTTTAATTTGAGTGTTGTTATATTTAAAGATTTACATACAATACTAGCTGGAGACATGAGATACCCAGTAGTGGGTGCTAGGATACTGCAAGTTATTTTATTGGTATTGTTAAATACTATAAATGAATTTTAATCACAGCATCAAATACTTAGTGTTAATGTTTTCAATGCTTTATGAGTGACTTTAATCACAGGAGATCTTGTCAGATTTATTTCTCCAGAGTTGGGTGGGTTTTTCTTCTTCCCCATAGCCTATGCAAAATATTTTTGACACTAACAGTGTTGCATCAATTGGAAATTCACATTTTATGTAATAACAGATCATTTTAATTTCATGAGGTAAAGAATTGGCTTCCTCTTGCAAATAGCACTGAAGAAAGCAATATTGTCAAAAGAACTGGCATGGTACATCAAGAGATAAATCTGTTGAATTAAATAAGAAATTTTCATTACCTTTTACATTGCATTTCCATATAACATAAGCATTAATTAAACCCTTCGGTGCATTCTTTCTTTCAGGAGAGCTTTTTTTTCTGTTTCTGACAAGAAATGTCGACCAGGAGAAATTGTAGGACCTAAGACCTGCCATTAAAAATATACTCACTTGTGCAGAGAGAATAGTAGCTGCATTCAAACAGATAGGCAGAAAATGAGGGCAGGGGAATATCATCCTTCATTCTTACTCTTGCTTGTTAAACAAACTATGGCAATATCACTGAAATATCTTCTAACTTGAGCTTTCAAAGATAAGGATATCTGAAACTTTATTACTATTCCTGTCACCAAATAATACTCAATACATTTCAAATGAAAACAGAAAGCAAGCAGTTATCTTTTTAGTGCTCTTAATGCACTTTTATTTACATAACTGGCAGTTTGTATTACATCAAATTAAAATAGACTTTTCCTTTTGGTAAAATGAAGATGCAATTTGTAAGAATGGCTAGAAAATTCTATTAGAATTGTACCATAATAATACTTTAAGGTCATGATGGAGAAATGCCTTCCTAACAATCTGCTGCAGTATTTTTAATTACATGCCATCATTTTTATCTTCTTGTTGTAGGGGAACATTTAAGAATCTGCCCTCAGGAATACACATGCTGCACTACAGAAATGGAGGACAAGTTGAGCCAACAAAGCAAATTGGAGTTTGAAAATCTTGTGGAAGAGACAAGCCATTTTGTGCGTACCACCTTTGTGTCAAGACACAAGAAATTTGATGGTAGGTGGAATGTTCCCAGTATTTCTCCTGTTGAATTTTTAAAGATTTTTTTTCTTTTAAAAATGTCCCAATCTTATGCACAGTGTTTGAAAGTTAATAATGTCATTGAAATCAGTTTTGAACATTTGTGAGCTTTTTTTCCCTTTTTTTAGAAAAAAAGCAACATTTTTCTTTTTATCAGAGTAGCATAGGCTGTCATTGTGAGAAAAGTAGGATAACATAAAAAAATGTGATTCTGATTGGCTCATGTTCTTTAAAAATATTTTCCAAAAGAGTGAAATATTCATTATATTGCGGTGAATCACAAAATTGATTTTAAGACACACTGGCCTTTCTTAAGTTAGCTTCAGGGCAGTTGTGTTAAATTCCTATAAACAAAATGAATTTCAATAAAAACATTATTCAATATAAGAAGCATACATCCTTTTAAGGGATGGAAAAATAATCCAAAGGAATCCAAAGGATTCAAAGAAATGATATTGGGTCACAAATACAAGAAATATGTGAGTTAAGACATTATTGCACTGACCAAAATGATATTTAAAGTTTGGTAAATATATATGTGATAGAATCTATGGCATAATTTTCTTGCTGGAATAAATTGAGTTGATAACATAGAAAAGTCGTTGTTTGATTATCTGATTTTCTCAATAGAGGCTTATAACTTCAAAGTGAGTTTGATACATTTTGTTGAGTAAATTGCTGAATAATACATTATTTTTCATTTGAGATGTGCAGACATAGTTATATCAATAGAATCATTTCTCTTGGTCAAATCTAGCTAAAACTGACACTGAGTGTAGAGGTCCTTTCTGATGTTACATGCATTTTTTTTTCATTAAAAGTAATTGATTACCCCACACCTGACAGTGACAGTAAAGAATATCTGTTGTCATCATACTTTGGATCTCCTGCTCTCAGTTACTTGTTCTATCATATATGGCTTTAGATTCTCTGTAGAACAGATGATAAATCTAAGGCTCTATTCCAGTTCCCTTTTTTGACTTAAGTTTTGTTTTGTTTTGTTTTGTTTTGTTTTTGATTTAAGCACCATGTGCTTGAGATATCCCACATGTTAAGAGATCCTTCAGTAATAGGATTTGATTTAGCAATAGGATTTAAAGCATCAAGTTTCAGTCCTTTTTAAGTTCATAATTGTTAAGAAATCTTTATTTCTGCTCATTTTAAAATAAATATCCTCTTTTAAGAAGCAGAAGAAAGAATAATTAAAGTCAATATAACTATATCACATTTTCTAATCAGAGCTTTATCAAAAAAATACTGAAAATTAAATCAGTTTTTTTTTAACTTAACACTTATTGGAACAAAATTATTATAGTTCTTTAAAATTATTTTTCTTTAGAAAATATGAAATTTTTATTAACTTGAAATATTTTTCCTGTAAAGGGGTGTGTGTGTGAATTTTGATAACTATTACCCTCTTCAAGGACAATTCTAATACCTGTCAAGAAGATAAGTGCTATGGGCAAGGAGCCCAAAGTCAAAAAAGTTGCTACTCATTTCTTTTAGATTCTCTTGTTGATGCTCAGCAAATATATTATCTTCCAAAGCATCCTTTTTCTTTTTTGAGCGGATTAATAAAATTTTATGTTTTTTATTAAGGAAGCCTGGTTTCATTTACATTAGCACTCTAATCAAGTTATTAAAAGGCAGGTCCATGTAACATTCCATGACCATGAATTGGTCTGGCTGTTAGAAAATAGAAATGTTGGTTTATATTATGTGTGATAATTTATGTAGAAATCTTCTCTGCTTCCTATACTTTCAAGTTCTTTTCCCCTCTATTTCTATGCATGAATTTCTCTATGAATATATATTTAAAACTACATCTATATATGTTAAACAGAAGTGATTTTCATGCAGTTTCCTTGAATGAGTCTATGGTGACCTATTCATTACATGACAAATTGCACACCTCTTGACAAAGAAAAAGTCCTACACCCTATAGTTCTGGTTACAGATGATATGTCACTTCAACGTGAGATGCCCTATTTGTGATTATACAAAGCCAGAATGAGTTCTAAGCTGTCAAGTACTAACTATTGAAGTTGTGTCTCTGGAAAATACTTCTTTTTTATTTGATATAATATAAACTTCAAAATCATATTGAAATAACATCAGGGAAGTAACCATAATGGGAAAGATTGCACATTGTTAAATGGATAGTGAAGATATTAAATGTATTTAGGGAGTATTTTGCCCCTTCTTTTAACAAATACAAGTATTCATCAAGGATGAATCAAAAACCTCTTCTGTTGACATGGTCGTGCTTTTTCATTGCTTTACATTTTCAATTTTCAATCCTATAGTCGCATTTTTATCTTACTTAAATACTGCCTTTCTTCCACCCCATGTTTAAAATATTACAGTATTAGGGTCATTAAGTCAAGCAACTTAACAGGATTCTGATTGGGCTTCTTTTCAAAATAGGATTAGTTACAGGTCAGGTGAAGTGCTCTATTAAGATATAGAGCATGGTATTTATGGTAATTAGATTAGGTTGAGAGACCATGGGATTAGGAAAAGAAATTTAGGCACATTAATAAAAGCACAGAAGCCTTCTCATCTAATTGTTTTTATGATGGACTCATTTTAGTCCCTAAAATCTGGTATATATGTGCTAGTATGTATCCATGTATGTGTGTGTGTGTGTGTGTGTATGTGTGTGTGTGTGTGTGTGTGTATGTGTGTGTGTGTGTGTGTGTGTGTGTGTGTGTGTGTGTGTGTAGATATATATATATACCTAGTATAGGAAATCTAAGATCCAAGATAAGAATTCAAGATTCTTAACTTGACTGCTTTGTGTCGAAGTGCATGTAACTAATGACACTATAAATGGCTCTGATTCTTTTGGACATGATAGCATCACAATAAATTATTGTTTACATTTTAAGTATTTCAGATTATTATTTAAATTTTTTATTAGTTATGCTTCTTACACATAGCATTTTCTCAGGGTCTCAGAAAAGATAAGAGGCTCTACAGCAAGTATTTTAGAAAGATTTAACATATGGAATATGTATTTTTTAAGTTTGTTGAATTTTCGGTCCTACATGAATGTTTGCTTTTTGAATCAATATCAATTTAGATTAGTTGGATCCAGAATATCTTTGAGAAATTATCTACTCTTCTTCCCTCTTTTACCAGAGAAAGAAACTCATCTCTATTTTCTGAACAGACATGCCAGAGGAAATAGAAAAGGAAGAATAACTAATATAATAAGATAA
Source organism: Antechinus flavipes (assembly GCF_016432865.1). Lineage (NCBI taxonomy): Eukaryota > Metazoa > Chordata > Mammalia > Dasyuromorphia > Dasyuridae > Antechinus > Antechinus flavipes. The sequence continues at coordinate 146,571,988 of NC_067400.1, forward strand.
TAAAATAACATGTCTCAATCATAATCAACTATTTTCTTTGAAACCTAGAGAGTATTATATAACAAATATAACTTATCAGTTTCTGCATTTTCATCACATTGTCTCCCATTCAGAGCTCAAATTTTATAATAATACTAACATTTTTAATATTTTAAAATTTTTTCATAGCTCACTTAGTTACACTGCTATCAGATTTACAGGTTTTAGTTGTAGCTCTTTAAATAAAGATTTAAATAAAAAAGATTAATGGCAGTAGTAGGAAACTGAAAATGTTATAATTTGAATTCTTTTCCCTTACCCATCTGTCTCTTCCACCCTCTTTCCTCCACCAAAAATTTATTGCGAGACAGTTTATAATTGTTGCAAGACATTTATAATGTGTAGGTAATATAGCAAATATACCCTCAGGGATGGCAAAAGTCCAACTCTTTTATTCTACCTGCCTAAGTTTTCACTTCTAGCTCTCATTATTCAGCAACACACACTTTTTCTCAAACCAGGAAGAACACCTCCCTCAACTTCTATCTAACAGACTTAAAAAATCTGCTCACTAGTGAATCAATTTAGCTCTTAACTATACCTCTGTATAGGCAGATTCTCAGGTGCAAAGTATGTTGGAACAGATCCATGTACACTAGAAGAATTATCACAGTTAAACCAGGTGTAAGCTTACATGCTTTTCCTTACCACATCCTGTCCAATAATTCTAGCCCCCCAACTGCTTCAAGACTTAGAAAATCTATGATATGCAAGAAAATCTATGATTTGCTTGTCATGGGAACTTAATTCATTGGTTCAGATTGAAGATATGAGGTGTTTTTCTCTTTGTCATTCTGTCCAAGTGCAAGACTTAGTAATTGACAAATAGCAAGTGTTTAATAAATGAGTTTTGAAAAAATGGATAAAAGAAATTGTGTCCTCATGCCTGATTTTCATGACTTAATTTTTCCCTCAACAGATCTAAAGTCATAGATATAGATCTATATCTTTCTATTTTTCTCTCTGTCTCTAAATATATGTGTGTGTATATATGCATCTATATATACATATATTCAAATATATATATATATTTCATACATACTTGCATATAGATGCATGATGCTGTTAAATGTTTAATAACTGGCTGTATGGGGAAACAAAAGTTTGTATGACACGTTTAAATTTCATTCTGAAACAGCATTTTCTTCATCCTCTTCTTAAGACTAGATTATCAACAAAGCAATAAATCAAGCCTTGAGTTTTCGTTTTTGCCAATTTCCATGGTATAAATTCTCACATTGAAAATTTGGCAATTAATTCTCTGAAGTCACATGCAGTAGACTGCAGCACACCACTGCAAATACACATATGTGCATTTGGTAATGATTTATTATTTATTTCTAGAAACAACATGTATAAAAACTATCACCAAACCTGAACTCCAGACTTTCTCAGTAGAAATCTTAAAACTGGTAGAAATGAGTAATATCTGCCCCACGATTTTTTCTGACTACAACACTGAGACTCCTATAGTAATCTTCCTATAAGGATTTGGCAGTGGATTAAGGTGGCAGCCTTTCTCTTCCTTAACAAAATATGATAAATATTTAAGTCTTTATTGTGATATACTCAAAGGAAGAGAAGAATAGCTGGAAAACATGCTCCCTAACTTCCTTATCTTAGGGGATTCCTGATCAGAACCCCCTGTCCTCCTACCTACCACTGGGATCTAAAGACTTCATGCAAACTAAAAAAAAAAAAAGTAGGGTCTATTCAAATTAATTGACTATTTCTGCCCAAGCCCAACTTAATTATTATAAAGGTGCAAACTGAGGCCAAGGTCTAATTTACTTATCCAGTATATAATCCATAAACACATGGGGGATGATGGGAATTTATCATTTTATGTCATAATTCAAAGTGATGTGATATAGTTGAAATCATTAATATGCAGCAAATATTTATTATTTAGTTTTTTATAGATTTATAGAATTTAAAATAAGGAGTTTTCTATTGGAAATCAATATTTCAATTATTTTGCTTAAGTTATAGGTAAAGAAATTGGGTAGGATAGCAAAAAAAAAAAAGCAAAAGTACTGCAAAGTACTTGCAAGTATATGCAAGGAAGATTGCATATATTTTAAATGAAAATGGGCTTCAGTGTAAAATTATTAATGTATGAGTGATTAGTGAATATTCATCCTTATTAACTTATGAAGCCTTATGTTATCATGGTGTTCTACACTATCAACTTTCTCCCCATGCATATTTATAGAAGTTGAATTCCCCAGAGAGAAACATTTTAGTGAGGGGATTTCTCATTTAGAAATTGCTCTCCCTTCTGATTTGATGGAGTTCTTGTTTATTCGCATTTGAAGTATCACATAAAGTTGTTTGTTTAGTGTGTCCTTCTCTATTTTATGACTTTATTTTCCTTCCTGGTTCTTATTTATGTATTTTAATGTTATACATTTGTCCAGAGATTTTGGCAGGGAGTGCATTTTTAAAAGTAGAATAAAAAATGTTGAATAGTAATTTCCATCCTTATGAAAAACATATTCTGTAGTAACACCCTCAAAATATCCACCATCCTGAATATAGTAGTAATTTATATCAGTACCCTGGCTTTGTTACTATGAAAGCCTGCTTATGTTTCCTTGTTAAATATCATTTCTCATTCTTATACGGCAGAAAGGAAGATGACAGAATGATCTCTTTAAAATATGACCCAATTTTCACAGTGAATAAGATTATTCTTGAACAAAGAAATATAAGTTGTTTCCTATAGATTAATATTCCAAGGTTTGGTTTTTTGTTTTTGTTGTATAATATATACTCCATCCTTATATAAATAGGAAGAACAGATGCATATATACATAAATAATTTAAAAATTGAAATACTTGATTTTCCTCATTTCAAAAAAGGAGGAGGGGCAGGCTGGACTAAAATAATCCCAGTGTGTCTGTGGATCTCTTTTAGTATTGATAGAAAACAATGCTAGCATGCAGATTTTCTATGGAATCCTTGATACCAGACATAGAATACATAGTAGCTGTCTTCCCTGCTCTAGAAATTCAAATTAATTTGAGTTCAGCTGAAAAGCAAATAGGAAGGTATTTTTGTTGGACCATGATTACTGTATCCCCATTATCCTTCTCAGTGACTAAGTTTATTCTAGAAGAAGAAAAAAAGTAGGTTTCTTCATTTGATTTCAGTTTCTTTATTTGTAAAATGATATTATACTGGATGATCTCCAATTTATTCCACTCTCACCTCTTCCTCATGCAAGTCTCATAATGTATTTTAAGGCCAATGAGAAATGATGTTCAAATTTGGTGTATATTTGCCTTCTTCTGTTAAGTGCAGATGAGCAATAGTTACATGTTTTTGTTCAGAATAATTATTATAATCCTATTGAAAATGACATTTTCAAGTAGCTACTGGAGCTAAATGCTTTTATTCAGGTTTACTTAAATGCCACCTCTCTGACATGATTTTAAGTCAAAGGACATCCCCTTAGAAAGCAGAAGGTGCTGAAATGAACAGCAGTTACACAGTAAAACAATCTCACTAACCTTGGAAAGGAATCTGGGCATTTTTCCCAAAGGGAAGCTTTTCCAAAAATAAGAATCAGATACCAGTGAGGGATATGCTTTGTCAGTCATTGAGCAGTTTTAGAAATTGCCCACTTCCTGCCTTCATCAGTGTTGGGAAGCTGGTCCACATTTGAGGATGCTTGAAACAAAGTGCGTGGAAGAACCATATTTTTGCAGGGTTCAATTATGGCTGTGCTCTGGCATTTGACAGGACTATTTCAAAATGTGTGTGCTGTAAGAGGCTAATCAGTGGCTTCATGTCTGCTCTGATGGACAACCAATCTTGTTCTAATTCTTAGATCCCTACCATATACTTCAAAGTAGCTTAGAATATATTATGCTCCCAGTGTAGTTGTAATATTATCATCTTATTATCACCAATTCCCTTGCATGGTGGCTTCACTGAGCAGCTGTTTCACAGACAAGCCAATTTCTTTTAAGTATTGCTCTATCAGCCGCTGAAACCAACCCTACCAGAAGGATTCTTGGTCATGAATGTTAATGAGCAGACAAGGATCTGTTCAGTGGCAGTAGCTCACTAATCCTTTGAGTAAATATCAGCAAATTGTGGGATGAATTTTATTTAAGACAAATTGATATGCTACCAAAGAAAGAAAAATTATTTTCTTAGAAATCAAAGAAAATATTTAATTACAGTATTAATTAGAATGTGGTCAAAACATTATTTTCTCATAATCTGAAATTCATTAAGGTAGATGTAGTCAGAGCTAAAAAGCATGCATGATTATGTTGCTTTACACCTGATTTTTAGAGTGAGCTCCTACATAGATTACCAACTTATTTACCTAAATGTAATATTATTGCAAATGTCACCCTATCGGTGACTAGGAAATCCATGAACTCTAACTACTTAGAAAGTATTAATAAGATCTAAAAACTCTTCCTCTATTAAAGCAATATTAGCTTTCTAATTTCCAGATGGGTTAGGCGCTTGAAAAACAGTTATCTGTGTTTAGAATTCTATTTAAAGCTATTATTATCAGTCAGTTAAAAAACGAGGACCTGAAATAATATGGCTAAATAACATTTCACTCTTTATCATGTTTTCATTGTGAGCTCACTTCAGTCAGGGAACTATCCCAAGTGTCTTATACCCATCTCCTGTTTGGTTGAAACAACTATTAAATGACAAATATAGCCACTGAGGAATTTCCTTGAGCAAAAAGAGTTGGCTGTTTATTGGGGGAAGAGGGAGAAGGAATGGGAAGTGTTGACTCTTGAATTTTGATTGATAGAAAGCAGGTTGGGAAGATTTTAAATATTGACCAAAGAGGCTTAGCTCCTACTTCATTCTGTGTTTTGACATCTTAGAAACTACATCAATAGATATGCAGACCATATATCTCAAATTTTTTGACATATTTCTGATTTGAAGAGGAGAGAATATGCTTTTATCGGTACTTTGCAAAAGAAATCACTTTTCGTAAAACCAAGTGCCCAGTTTTGTTCAGTTTGGTTCAAAAAATTAAGTTACCATATTGATAGGCTAAAACCCCTCATTAAAGCATTTCAATTAAAAATGATGGTTATGACAGTACCCAAAATTAAAGAAATCAGACATAATATCCATTGGGATTAAATAGTCATTATTATTCAAAACCACTAGCTGTATCTAAAATGTAAAATGTACTCCAAAATAAGAAGATAGGGTCTCTTTCTTGTGATTGTGCATCATATTAGTCCACCTATTCTAATTAAGTTTTACAAGTATTTTCACAAAGGGTTCAGGGAACACAAATATTATGTATCTTCAAGTTGTACGAAGGTAATCTTAAATGGTTGAATGGATGCTCAACTTGTTTGCTAAAATTTGCTGCTTCTAGCAGCCTTTCCTGTTCAGGACTCAAATATAAGCAAATGATCAGTTCAACTCCATGCTGTTATTTGTTCTTTGATGAGCACGAAGTATAGAACTATCCCAGAGGAGGAAGGAGGCCTTTTAAAAACAAAAACAATCTTTATTTCCTTCAGTGCTTTGCAATGTGTGTGAAAATTGGATTTGAGATCCTTTTTCTTCAATTAATTTCTATTATACATAATTAAAAACACTGCCTGTTTCAAGTTCCATATTTTTCATTTTTACTTTCTAAAGTTTAGTAACAGTCAGTAATTGGACAAATATTATTCTTGGAATGAGCTTATGGAATAATACATCATCTTATTGTTGCATCCTTACCTAGTACTTTTAATTTTATCCATACAACTTTAAAATTAAAAGTAAACTTTGAAGTTGGTCAGCTGGAAAGAAATTCTCTGTCCTTTGAATGCTAGAAGAAAATGAACTCTTTTATTCATCTCCTATTAATGCATTGTTTGTGGCATATTTTCCTTTTCAAAAGAATAATAATGTAATTCAAAAAGGCTTTGATTCTCATTGCTTACACATCAATTTGAATTTCTGTAATGGTGCTTTATTAGAAATGTATGTTTTTGTTGTTTTTGCTTATTTTTTCTTACATCTATGGCTTACCCAGACTCTTTAAATGGAATGAAAGCTCTACAAGGATAAGAATCTGATTTTCCATATCTATCTTATTATACCAATCACTTCAATAAGAATTAGCTCCTTGCCCAAGGCCTTATACACAATTAGCCTAACTTTGTAGACAAAGATAGAAGTCTCTATTTCAGTCCAGCTAGTTCTCAATTTGTATAAATAAGGAATAACTTCACCTCCCCCCACCCTTTGATCAAATGCATTTGAATTCTCACTATTTGAAATTATAATTATGTAAAGTATTATCTTTTGGAGTATCCCAATGTAGTATTAAGTGCAAATTCAAATAATATCAGCACTTTAGAAATACTCTTCATGTGTCTAGAAAGCTAGGGGAGGAAGGGAGTAGCATTCTGTGCCTGATAATCAGGAAAGTTCACTTTTATGATTTGAAATACTACCTCAGATACTTAACTTTCCATGTGACCTGTCCAATTTGGTTAATCCTTTTTGCTTCACTTTATTCATCTGTAAAATGAGCTGGAGAAGGAAATGATAAGTTATTCCAATATCTTTTCCAAGAAAATCCCAAATGGGGTTGCAGGGAGTCAGACAAGACTGAAAAACAACTGCATACTTCCTATACTCCTATATTTACAATACTAATTGGGTCCTGGGATTGAATAATAACACTAATTAGGACATGGGTGTATAGAAATGTCTTTCTCCTTTACCTGTGTAGGCTCAAAAGACTCTACATGCCCATATTAAGGCAAGGAATGTAAGGACCTAAGAGTATGACAGCAAGAATAAGAACATTAATGTTTAAACAATAGAATTTTAGACTGTGTCATTGACTAGACTCTAAATACCTTGAAGTTGAGAAGAAAGGGTACAGGTAGTGGTAAAAGAACTGGGAGTGGAATCAGCAACATCTAGGTTTGATTTCCTGCCTTTGAAAATTAATATGTTATCACAGGCAAGGCTGCAACCAAATAATTTCAACTGATCTCAAAGATGATCATTTACAAATGAATTCCTAATTTGTATCAGTGGAGGGAGTTTCTATACCAATAAGTCTTTGCAGCATTGAAAGCATAATTCTGGACTTAAAAAAACATAATTACTAAGTAGATGTGGTAAATTTGGGGAATATACTTGTCATTATAAACATTTTGTTTATATTTTACATTTCTCTTCCATAGCTCAAGGTCACTCTTACTTTATTTAGTTACTTTTGTTTAGTCTCTTCTTGATCCTAGAAACTAGCACAATACTTGTTGCGAACACAGTACCTCTGATACGGCACTTTAAAATAATACTAATCAGTTTATTTTTGGTAAGACTAATATAAAAGCTAGAACTTTAAATTTAAAGTCAAAGTGCTTTTAAAGTCTTTACTAACTGATAAGACCTGCCTGGAGGTCATGAATACAAAATATAACCCATGATTAATAATCTGTTTTCCGTTTAAACTTATACACTGACCTGATTTTTTTTTTCTTTTAAGGCTATCACTTCTTCCCTTCCTTTTTGAAATTGGAAATATTTTTGATGCTTAGCAAAGATGCTAAATGATCAATGAAAAATGTTGCCTAGCAAATTCTTGAGGAACAGATTTAGGAAGAATTCAATTTCCTCATTTTCTCAAAAGAATGTCTTTCTGCACATTTTAATGTAAGCAAATTTTTATTGTTAAGTCCTTTTGTTTTGATGTCAATTAATCATGACACATTCATTAAGATTTTATAACATGGCAGACACTTTGATAAGTGTCAGGGTTATTTAAAAAATTGGAGATTGAGTGGGGCATAAAACAGTCTCTGTGTTCAGAAAGCTTATATTTTAACAATGTTTTTATGTAGTTAGATGTATGAATGTGGAGTACTTCAAATAAAGTTTTACTTCCAGCCTAAATTTTGTATTTTTTAAAATAGTTTATTTTTAAAAAACTTTTTTATTAATTTATCAATTATGCAGTTATTACATATGCATGATGAAGAAGGTACTATATTTTTTTTCTGTTCAGTTGTTTTTCAATTCTACCTAACTCTTCATGACCCCTTTGGGGTTTTCTTGGAAAAGATACTGGAGTGGTTTGCCATTTCCTTTCCCTCTTCATTTTACAGATGAAGAAACTGAGCCAAACAGTGTTAAGTGATTCATCCAAGATCATACAGCTATTAAGTATCTGAGTCCAGAGCTGAACTTAGAAATTTGTCTTCCTTGACTTCAAGTCCATTACTTTAAACACTGTGCCATCCAATTGCCTGAGGAAGCAAAGACTAATGCAAAATATGCTTTCCTCAATTTATATTCCATCTGAAAACAGCAATATTAGTAAATGAAAGATAAAAGCATTTGAGGAAAGTCCTAGGAGCTGAAGAGGGGAAGGGATGTGCATAAAGCTTTCCTAACTGAGGTGAGAATATAGGTAGGGATTCCAAGAGGCAGGGTCAGGAGGAGAAAGTGAATTCCAGAAATGAGTATTAGTCTCCTCAATAGTACTAATGTTGAAGGTATGTTTCCAAGAAATGGGAAAGAGAAATTGGCTTATTCCCACACCTGTCTTGTATGAATAACATAACCTTCACCATACTCACATAGACTTGGGCCATACCTGTCTGCATTTGTGCTATTCCTTCTCCAGAACCAAGGAATATATGGTGGGTAGGTACAATATTCCCCTTTATCATTTTGCAGATTTGCTTACATTTTGAGTGTGAGTCTCTATTTCTTAAATAAATTTCACCACTATAAGACTGTCCACTCTAAATTGTTAAGACCATATACTTTATCTCCCACAGTCTGTCACTTAGAACCAGCACATAATCAATGTGCTCTAAAGAGGTACTGAATTTAATTGAATTCTGCTTGAAGCAAAACACATGATAAACCTCTTCTGTAACTCTGTGAAAAGACATGCGGATTCAAATCTGGCTTGGCAAAAGTGGAAGAGAAAGAGTAGAATTTAGTACTCTAGGACTATTACCATGTTAAAAACAGCACAACCACTAATCCTCTAAGACTTAGGGTTAGAAGTTTTTATTATATATGTGTTTGTTCTACATAGGCATTATACATATTTTATTATATAGCTATTGATTCTTCTCATTTATTTATTTTCCCCAGTTACAATTGCTATCGATTCTTAATAGATAGTTTTTGTCATCTTATTAAATCCCCATTCGATAGACTTAGTTCTGAATGTAACTACTATCTCCACAGGCATTATTTTTGGAAGAAATGTAGCTAATTATTGGTCAGAATTACATTATCAAAATGCTGTTTTTGTATGGAAGACCAGAATGTTTTTTTTCCCCTATGGTCAGACCCTAAAATTGTGACTAATCTGGGAGGCGTTAATGAAATCCAAATAGCTTAGACACTATCACACTATTTCTGCATTAGAAGGTAAATATCTTATTGTAGAGACTGTGACAATCTCAATGACTGAATTTATTCAGTAGGTCCTTTTTTTTCAAGTGATTCCAAGCCAGCTACCATGCATTTTCTTTCTCAACAATCCTAATTGGAAGATTTGTTTAGGGGTCATCATTATTATACCATTTGCTTAGTTGATGAAAAAAAAATTACCTGTAAAGACTTTTTTCCTTCAACATATTAACATGTTTTTGGTTGTTTTTACAATATCAGCATAACACAATAGAAGCAGTTAGCTACCATTGTGCTTAGACAATGGGACTTGGAGTCAGGAAGATCTGAATTCAAGTCATGCTCTGAAAATTACTAATCCTCTCTCAACGTCAAATTCCCTATCATTAAAATGGAAATAATAATAGCACTTGTCTCATAGAATTATTATGAAGATTGAAAAAGATATGTACAAAATTGTTTGCCAATCCTAAAACATTGTATAGATGCAATTGATGATAATGAAGAAGAAGAAAAAGAAGGTGGAGGAGGAGGAGGAGGAAGAAGAAAAAAATGGAGAAGGAGGAGGAGAAAAGGGAGAAGGTTGAGTGAGCACTCAACAAATATTGGATCAGAGTAAACCAACATTTGGCAGACTGCTACCCTTAGGCCAGTATTTCTACTATTGCCTATTTTTGTATGATCCTCAGGTAAGAATAGCTTTTACATCCTTAAATAAAAGTTTATTGTATTTTAAAATATAAAAACCATTCTTGGATCACAGGCTGCTTTCCAAAAACATGAAGTGTTAACCTCTGACCAGACCTTTGATTCTATTGGTAATTTCAAGGAAAAAGTCCATTGAGAAATTCTTATTGTGAATGAACACCATACTATATAATTTATGGTCTTAGAGAGTTGTCTGGGATACTGACAGGTTAAATGGTTTTTGCAGGATTATACAACCTAAGGCAATATTTGAGCTGAGATCTTCTTGACTTCAAGGCCATCTTTTTATCCACTGTCACATTGTCTATATAAAGTATTGCTTTTAAACCATGAACGATAAAATGTTTGTTACCTTGAAGTCTTGGGCTATGTTAAGAAAAATGTAGTTTCTAGAAATTAGGTGACAGTCCCATTGTACTCTGGCCAAGTAAGAGCATATAGGAAGCATTTGTGTCTAATACCAAGTATTAGAGTTTAAAAAGGACACTGGGAAGCTGGAAAGCATCCCAACTAGGACAATGAGGATGGCAAAGGGCCATGAGTGCATGGAATGAGGATTGACTGGAGAAACTGTGTATAGCATGTAGAAGAGTCAACAGGATGGGAAGAGAGAGTGCAGGGGCTTGATATCTGTGTTTAACAAAGAAAGATTTTGTCATATGCAAAAGGGATTAGATTTATTCTGTTTGGCTCCAGAGGGCAGAAACAGGAGCATTGACTGGAAATTGTATTGAATCAAATTAAAACAATGTCAGCAATGTGGTCTCTTAATTAAAGCTGTCCAAAGGTAGAACTGGCTACCCCAGGACTTAGTAGATTTTGGAATTTGGAAATTCTACTTTGGAAGTCTTCATTTGTGGGCAGCTGGTGACCTGGAGTCAGGAAGGCATGTGTTGAAATCTTTTTGCCTCAGTTTCCTTAACTGTAAAATTGAGCTAAAAAATGTTTTTTAAATTACTTAGATACTGTTCAACATTATACACTATATAATATATAATAAACTCAATAGTATACGCTATATAAAAAGTTCATTTCCTTCCTTTCCTTTCCTTTCATTTCATTAGAATGGAAGTTATTCTGAAATATGGCCTGAACTAGATAACCTCTTCGATCTTCTTCAATTCTATATGTTATTTGTTGTTGTTTTTACTGTTTTTGTTGGAGGGGGAGAGAGGCAATTGAGGTTAAGTGACTTGCTTAGGGCCACATAGCTAGTAGCTGTCTGAAGCTGCATTTGAATTTAGGTTCTCCTGATTCCAGAGCCAGTATTCTATCCCTTGTACTTCTTAGCTGTTCCACTCTTCCAATTCTAAAATGATTATTCATAAAAAAAGAGACAAAACAAAAAAATCCAAATTCAATATTAGTTATAAGTGATAGAGACAACTATGGTCCATTGCTATAGGCAAGCTTTGCACACTTTGCGCAAGGAAACACTCTTTGACAATAAAACTTGTTATCTTCTCTACAACTTCTAGCCTTAGAAAATTGTCTAGAGCACTGATAATTTAAATAACTTTCTTAGAATCACACAAACAAGACCTTTCAAAAGTGTATTTTTAATCCACCGAGGTCAGTTCTGAGGCTAATTCTCTGCCCACTATACTATGCTGCCTCTTATCTTAACAGTAACATGCATTCATATTCACTCATAAGCCATGTAGATTAATAATTTTAGATCTGGGAAGTATTTTAGAGGCCATACAGCCGTTTTTTTTTCCCCTATGAGCAAAATGGAGTGATGTGATTTCCTTAAAATTATAGAAATAGAATGGGCAGTGCACATTTTGAAACTTCTTTAACTACAAATGTAGTGTGAATTCAATTCCATTATGGTGCCTTCCATATCCAGGAATCTATAAGCAGAACTCTGCTTTGTCATTGTTTTAAAAGAGATGAATTTGTAAATATTGTTACTATTTCTGAACCTAAGCATTACAGCAGCCAAAATGAGTATCAGTGACCTTTAGCAGATCTAACTAACTCAAGCAATGATTGCTAATGACATCTTCTTTTCACAAAACAATTTTTGTCTATCTATCCAAATAAAAGCATATGGATTAAGTGCTATTCCCAAGAAGTTTGCATTTCAAAATGAATTAAGAGGACCTTCAATTTTCCTAGGAGTTCAGTAACTACATATCAAAGCTAACATTCTCATCAACTTTCTTTTCTCCTTACTAGAATATTAAGGTCTAGGTGAAACTGATTTAAGTAAGTCAAAGGGTTTTCTATGAAAATACAACTTATAAATGAGACACTTTTATAAGTTTGTGCCACTTTGAATAAGTTTACACAGGAGTATAATAAAGGCAATATCTTATGAAGCTGATTTAGAATCCAAAGAAGATTATAGACCTATTTGTAAAGATTTTATGTAAAGATTTTAAGTGTTTCATTTGATATTTATTTCTAGAACTCTCTAGAAATAACAAACTCTAAGAAAAACAAACCTAAACAAGTTCTGGAATTGAAATTTCTACTTTTATCTAATTTGCTAATAAGCCACACAGTGGCAACACAACAATGACAAATTTTGCAACAACTAAGAGTGCTCTTTTTTGGATTTTGCTTACCAAACAGGGTGGGCTAATGGATTGTCATTTGCAGAGTGTTAAGGCATGCTGTGTGCTCATTAGATAACTTAGAAGAAAGCATGGTACTTTTGCCATTTCCACAGTTTCCTTACTTTTTTTTTTCCTAAATTGGAAGAATTGTATGTTTTTCAATTAAAATCCCCATTAGCTTCCTGCTGTTAGCATCCATTCTACCAAGAGAGAGCAAAGGTCATGCGATCTCTTTGTTGAGATTCTTTTTAAAAAATTTCATTTGCCCTCTGTAGAGTTGGTTGCTGAAAGCTACTCCCCAAAAGACTTGGGGACATAATTCCAAAGGAACAAATTGCAAAGGGACCTTCAACTTATTTACTGATGTAGCAGGGGTAATGGTTAGCCCAGATGCTACAACGGCTGTTGCCTTGTGGTTTGGGATCCAGCTGCAGCTGTTGTTCTTTGCGAGAGCATGTTTCTGAAATTCCAAATGTAATACTCTGAGACCCCCAATCTCTGAAAGTTAATTTGCTGACTCTAAGTTTATTTTCCTACTTCTAGTAGATTCACTACCCAGTTTGAAAGAAGAGCTATCCACTGAAATGCTAGAGTAAGGCTCTAACTCACTGTCCTTTCCTGGGCTAGAAATTTCCAGGATTAAAAACCAAAAAAGTGATGAGGTGAAAATGAATGTAATTTCTTATCATCATTTTTTGCTAGGTTTCTGATGACTAAAGAAAAAGAAATCTAGAGGCTGCCTTCACCAAATCCTTTTCATCAAAAAATTCATATGTTTATATCATCATTCCCCAAAGAGAAAGCTCATCTAAGTTTGTTAAATAGTGATTTACACATAGAAGATACTTAAGGGAATTGAAATTTAATTTAATTGAACTGAGAGTTTCTATAGCTCTCATTTTATGTTATCAAATTCTCCACAATAAGCAATGCAGGCTTTCATTTGAAGGACTCATCTAATTATAGATATTATAGATATCAAAGATTTCATAGTCATCTACTACATCTCTCATTTTACAAACAAAAATATTGGATATCTTATACCTTTTTATGCTTTTATCTATCTAGTCATTGCACATTAAGTAAAATAACATATCTGACATCTGAAAAATATTTACACTATTAATGTTACAGGTCTCTTTCTCCAAATTCATTTGTCTTTTCTAGAAAGTTCACCAAAATCTGAGATCATTCCTTAATAGAATCTCAGTATGTGCACAATTGATAGTTCAAATTAGTTCTTTCATTTAATATGGCATCCTACATTTTTAATTCATTAAAAGAATAGTACTACATTCAGGTGATTTGAGTTTCTAAATAGTGAAGAATTTAATTCATCAAAATTTTCATTGATGAATTTTACCATGGATTTCATCATCGGGGGAGGGGGGAGATTTTATTGAAAATATTTCTTTGAACTTCCCATGAACTCATTTTATAGACTGAGAACAGAAATATACCTTGAATATTTCCAATTAACATGACATATTTTGCTAAGTTAAAGTAAAAATATTTTAGAAGCTTTCAATTCAGATTTCTCGTGTGATATTATAGACAGTAATTGAGAACTTTATTTACCTGTGTTCATGCCAAAGTCAGAAGTGAATTAGCCCACAGATACCTTCCAGGAAAAACAGGTCTCATAGTTCATGAATACTTTTTTCATATTAAAGTATGAACTAAATTGAATCAGAGCTATCCTGATATCTAGCAATTTCTTTGAAATATCTTTCTTTCTATTCATTTGCAGTCTGTTTTTGCTTTTAAAAAATAACTCCAGCATATAGCAAAGTAGCTGGCACAAAGTCGTTCCCTAATAAATGCTTATTGATTGACTGATTATGCACTAAAGCTGAGGCCCTTGAAATTTTTGACTGGCAATTTAATTTCATCTCTCTAGAACAGTATACAGGAAAAAGTTCAAGTTTTGGGATCTGCCTTTGGATCCTGCCTTTTGTCCTTGCTTTCTATATAGCCTTATTCAAATCATTTCATCTCTTTGAGCCTTAACTTCCTCATCTATAAATAGAGATACTAATATTTCAATAAAAACAAAATGTTTTATCACCCTTAAAAATACAAAAATAGAAACTGTGTTTAGTTTGTTTTCATTTGTGTCATTCTCATATTCATCTAATTTTTGCAATTTTTTTTTTGTTTTTACTTGGCAATAGGCAGAATCTGAGCTCTAAATTTTCTGTTTCCTTAAACTATTTCTCCGTTGTCTGTAATAATTATATTGCAAAGTTGAAAGAGTTATCTATAGGTCATCTAGATCATCTAATCCAACCCACACTTTGAACATGAAACTTAACTAAAGCCTCTGGGAAATGGTTATTCAGGCAAAGTTGAAAATCTCCAATGAAGATTTTTATTACTCAGTATTTCCTGTTTTTGAACAGTTGTACTTGTCATCAGAAATTCTTTCTTACATAGGAGTAAAATCCATTTACTTTTATGGTTTCATTAGCTTATCTAGTTTTTAATTACTTTCTTGTTGCATCAGATTTAGAACAAGAAGAGCACTTGAAAATCATTTGGTTCATCCTTCCCTCATTTTACAGATAAGAAAAAAGGTTTAGCAGGTAAATTGAGGTCCCACAGCTAGAATTTGGCAAAGTAAAATTAGAACCCAGATCTTTTAATTCTGAATATTGTTTACCTGTTGTTACTGCAAACTAAAATGTTCACAGAATAAAAACATCAGAACAGATTTCAGAAGACATCTAATTCCTATCCATACCTGAATAAGACTCCCTCCTAAAACACAATCTGTCAGGAAGACTTCTAAAGAGGGATAACCACCTACTTCTCAGATTCTATTACTCTATTACATCTATCATTGGTGAAATGATAATGGGAAAATTTCTTCACGCAGGACCTCACCATATCTACAAAATGGAAAGATTATACTTTATGAACTTTAAGGTGCCTTTCAGCTGTAAATGTTACAAAAATGAAATTCTTTAAGAAAGGAAAACATAAAGAGTTTAAGTAGAATTATCTTGCCAAAGTTAAATATGTTTATGGTAAAGCTAGGATTTGAATTGACCATTTTCATCTCCTACACCACAAAGTCACACACGTTTAAATAGTAGAAAAGAGCAAAAATGAAAAAGATAGTAATCATAGTTTCATACCTTTCTCTTTCCTTCCCTTGGTACAAGGCAGGTCAATAGTGACTGCATTGTACCATGTGCATTTTTGAGCAGCTTATGTAAAATGCTATATGGTTTGATTCCTATACATTGTGACAATGTCCTTAAATTTTATCTCAATTAGGAATACTTTGTGGGTTTTTTTTTCTGATAATTTAATATTTCAAAGGATTAAATGGGAATGGAATTGCAAGTACTTCTGTTTTGTAGTACTCAGATTCTATTTTTCCTTTTTTGGAAAACATTTATTTCTGTTGTTCCAAATCTTCATAGTGTGCTATGTTTCTAAGACACTAGTTTCAGTCGAGAAGAGAATATTGTTCCTTGTTATTTGATTTATGAGCACTAAAGTGACACGATGACTTGCATGGTGTACAATTAATTAAGTAAAGAAGGAATCTAACTGTTAAATTAAAGCAGTATGTTGCCTACATAAGTTATGTATGTCCATATTGTGACTCAAGCAGAGACATTGATAGATAATCTTGCCCATCCCTTTTCTATAGGGACTACAATTTCTGGCTTACGGAAATAGCTACAAGATTAGCTCCCCCTCTGAGCAAGGGGATAACCAAAAAAATTCTATCCATAAATTTCCCTAAAAATTGCTCACCTAGAATAAGAGTACCAAATTAAAAGAAAACTAGATCTCTAATTCACATATTGACATTGAAAAATCACTAATTAGCATTATCTATTTGCTATTTATTTTGTCACACATTTATTTCCAAGTTGTATTTTAATCAGATTCTAGATGCATAGAAAAGTCCACAGATATAGAATTTGATAACTCTGATCTAGAGTATGATATGTACTAATAAAAATATTTTAATTGCTATTAGCTCTTAAAAAGACAGGGACAATTTTTAGCTTATACTTGCTAGTTTGATTGCCTCTCACCAAACACTAATTACACAAAAATTACAAAAAAACACTATGGCAAATAATTAATGGGGAGTAAATCCATTTATCCAAATAAATAGATGGCAGAAATCTAAGAATTTATTTAAATTAGAACATATATCAAAAAATACATAGAGTAAATCAACTCTACTGCTGAGAAAGGGATAACAAAAAAAAAAAAAAAAAGATTAAAATTTTACTCAAAAGGATAGTACCCAAATCAGGGAAAAGGCCAGCTAAAAATCAAAGACATATCAAACAGCTACTTTCTCTTATGTGTCTACTGCTTTCAAAATCTTTTTTTTTTCCTCAGAATATCTGGAGTTATTCTTGAGGCATATATGGATCTTGAGAAATACATGTCTCTCGAATGTAAGGTTTTTTTTTTCCTTTCCAAAATTTGTATACCAATTATTCACCTTATAGAATCATCTTATGGTATGTTAGTGTGTTCTCTCCACAGTTTAGGTCAAGTTTATGTAAAATACCACAGGTTTGATAAGAAAATGGGGTATACAAATATTCAACTTAAAAGTGACCTATCTGTAGGTATAACTGCTACCTTTCCCCATCATACTTCTTCTGGTCATTAGTCTGCACTTTTCTTTTGTCCACATCTGTTATCCCAAAAGAGTCTGAATTCCCTAATCTTTATATTTCAAAACCTCCTCAATTTCATATTGGAATGATTGACTAATCTGTTTTTCCCCCATGCCTGTTAATAATTTGCATGAACCCCCCACCCTACACACACACACACACACACACACACACACACACACACACACACACACAGAATAGCAATGAATGCCATTTCCTTAATAGTTGCTTTGCCACAGAATGTTTTCTGGAATATGCATATTTTATCTCAGAATAAGTATAAACTAAACATGTATATTTAATTACATCCTCTGATATATAGAATTTCATTTATGGAACTGCCCCATTTTTCTTTTCCAGGTTAGAACTTATCAATATTTCTTTCAGTTGTTGAATGTGGTGATTAAAATTAGCTTATTTTAATAAAGTGATAATAATGACTTGCATTTACATAACACATTAAGATTTCCAAAGAATTTCCCTCAAAACATCAATTAAAGCTATTCTATGAAAATATTGTTAGTCTCAATTAGCAGATGGACTCAACTGAGATTCAGAGAGTTTATGTGATTTTCCCATGTTTTCCTAGGAAATTAATATCTTATCCAGAATTCAAAGCCAGATTGTGTGATCAATATAATATCTATCTTGTACTATAACTCTCCCTTCATTTATGCTATTTCTTTAAAGACTTTTAAAGGAAATGTTTATTAAAACTAGAATTTATTAGGACTTAGAATTCAGAAATTACCAAGTGTTATGGATTATGCTAATTTAAAAAATCCTTTTCATTCATATTGATTTACTAAAAAACTAAATTCCTTTGGTAATAAAAACATGAAATTTTTGTTTATGCTTGTTGTATTTAAAAACATATGTTTATCTTACTCTAATATAAATATAATGTTAACTTTTGTTTTGTTTTGCTTTTGTTTCAAAGGCTAGTAATGAAGCACCCACATTGGGGAAAAATGTTATGAAGTGATGAATCCACTTTAGAAATGATACACAAGAGTATCACATTTGGCTTTGTCACAGACTCTTATTAATACTTTTAGAAACTAGAGGGTCACTTCTGTAATTAAAGCCGCAAAACACATGGCTGGCAATTCTGTTTTGCTCAGAGCTGGGACTGGCTGGAACCTAAGTTTGTATGGCTATTTTTTCCCCAGTGATTTCAGGATGTGTAACATTAGGCTCATATGTGTGGTCTGTCAGCCCAAGCTAAGATTTTTCTTGAGGCTTGGTGGGGGAGTTTGGACTGAAGGAAGTATACAATTTGGAAGGAAACCTCAGATTACTCACTACTATCACCACAGGAATTCTGAGTTTGAAATCTTGACCCACAAAGAGTTTCATGTAATCAGAGCACATTGCATTTAACTTCATCATAGTTCTAGTTATGAAATTCTCATAACAATATTTTGTGAGCAAAGGAAAATCAGAGATGGATTTCAGTATAAGAAGGGGAAATTAGATATTTGTAGTGGATACTTGTGGAGCTATCATCTTACCTATATGGTGTGAGGATTGCAGGTGGAACAGAAATAGAACAAGGGTTGAGATTTAAAGAGAGAATATAAAATCTTTCTTTTAAATTTTCTATTACAAATGAGATAATACATATACATTGCCTTGTAAACCTTAAAATGGTATATAAATGCCAATTACAGTTAATATCATTGTTTTTTGTTTTTCTGCAACTTATGTCTAATTTTTTTTTTTTTTTTTGGCTAATTGGGGAAGTACTCCCTAGTCCAGGGCCAGTGCTCCATCTAGCTACACTGCATACCTTTGGAGATCAAAGGTTAACAAGTAGAAACAACTATTGAAAATTATAATTGCCTTTAGCAATATCAGCTTGACAAAAGGAGCTATTAATGTTTTCTTCCTCAACAAGTAATGTTGTGCATCATTAGAATAAAATTCAGTTCCTTTGTTTCTCTAGCAGAGGTCGTGTAGCATTAAGGCAGAGGAAAGGGAAATTGAAATATTTTTATTTAATTACATACTGTTGTAATATCTATAGCACTTAAATGTATTTATCATAATTAGAAATCCAGGTAAATTTTATTTGCTAAATATTAATTTCTGGTACATTGGCTCTGGGATCTATTATTTCTAGAATATGTTTGTAGCTTAACAAGTATTAGAAATGAAGGAAAAATTTGAAAACTCACATAATCATAATTTTTATGATAATGAGTTGACCTTAGCTAGACCAACTTACTAATATAAAATCCTTTTTTAAAAATGCTCATTCTTACTGTAATAGAGGAAGTGTTGTATATCTAGCAATAAAAACATCAGTTTATTTATTGGGAAGTCAAATAGGACCCCAAACAATGCTGTTTGAATGCACATGTTATATGGTGTCTTAGCTGCCTGAGAAAGAGCAGTTGTGTTAAACATGCTACTTATTTAATGTCTCTAGATATATGTCAACTCTGCTGTACAACTTAAAAAAATGCTGCCAACCTTTAAAGGAAGATCTGTCTCTTCAGAAGCATTTAATTTTTTCTCTTAGTGCATTTAAACCCTTTCTCACTTGAAAGGAAAATCTTGACATTAAAACTTGTCCCTCTAGGCTTTTATTTCTCTTTCTTTTTAAAGGGTGAATATATAATAGAAAATAGGAGACATCATTATGTATATTAATAAGCAACAGTAAGAATGTGTGTGTGTGTGTGTGTGTGTGTGTGTGTGTGTGTGTGTGTGTGTATGTGTGTAGGTGGGAAACTAGGTCACAGCTACCTTCTAAATCAAATACCATAGGACCATAGATTTAGAGTTGGAATGGATCTCAGAGATCACAGAGTCTGACCCTCATCATTTTACAGATGAGGAAACTGAGCCTAAGAAAGATTGAGTTATTTCCTCTGGGACATAAGAGATATTGTATCTGAGGCAGGATTTGAATCTAAATTTTCCTAGAAAAGCAGTGAGCCCTATTTCACTGGAAGATCAAATATATGCTGAAGGAATCTCTTTGTAAGATAATAAAGAGGAGATTCCAACTTGGATAAGATGTCTGACCAAATGACTTCTAATGACTTTTTTAACTAAAAATTTAGAATTCATTTGTTCGATTCATCAGGCATTTATTGGAACACAAATTAAAATAAATACTATATGAATCACTAACTGCAAATAAAATGTCATTCCTGGTATCAAGGAGCTTTCATTAAATTGGGTGATAGGCCATAAACAAAAATAAATATAGTCAAAATTAAGGTGTGAGAATTATCTTGAGGTGTAAAAAACCTAGTAGGGTAACAGTTTTCAAATGGCAGACTTTTTTCCTCCATGGGATGGAGGTAATATTAGGGAAGTACTTAGATAAAAAGTTACATTTAATTGGATCTTTAAAAAATGGTAGAGTTTTAGCTAATGTATTTGGTGAAGTGAACAGAGAACATTACAGAAATAGATGATCTTAGCAAAGTCACAGAAATCGAAAAGCATATTTGGGAAGTAAATTCAGAGCAGATTAAATGAAATGAGATTAGGTAAAATCCTGAATATTATGCTAAGAGGTTTAGACAATATTGGTTAAGCAATGGAAATTTACTGAGAGTTTCAATACAGTTGAATCTTGATTTGAGTTGTTGCTAAAGAAAGGACTTAAGTTAAAGAGATAAATTACAAAGATATTGTAGGTGCTCTCTGATGGTAGTGAAAACCAGAATGAGAATGGTAATAGTGGAAATGGGAAAAAAGAAAGAGCATAAATGAAAACATTTTTAGAGGTAGAATAAATGACATGAATTATTGCCATGAATTTATGTAAAAGGAGGATTCTAAGATGACTCAGAAAATAGTTTACCATTAATAGAAAGATTTTATACATCATTATTGTATGATATAATTTCATTGCTACCTTATCAATCCTACCAAAGATTTGGATAAGGTGCTCAGAGAAGAAGAGAACAAAGTAACTAATTAAGAATAAAGTAAGAGATGTTGTAGTATTTGTCCTTTGATTTTTCTGTACATTTTACACATTTGTACATTTGTTCTTTGCTTCTCCAGAAGTATTATTATATAGAAGTCAGAAAATATAGGGTATAAATTTGGTACTGGGCCATTGGGGTCAGCCATCTTATTTTACAAATGAGGAAACTTAGGTGCATAGAGACCAATGAACTTATAGAGTCACAAAGCTAATGAGTGAATAGTGTGGGATTTGAATTCACTCACTGAAAGTTTACTATGCCATACTTTCTCACTTTAAGAAGTTAGAGTAGGATTTCTCTTACTCCAAGAAAATTAAAGACTCAACATAAAGGAGAACATTCCAATAACTTGAGTTTGTAAAAGAGTAAACTGTTTTCAGAGATAGAGAACATTCCAATCATCTTAACCTCTACTTCATAGTAAGTATTCAAATGGTCTGGACAATTACTTGTCAGAAATGAAGTTGTAGAGATTTTTGCATTTGACCCTGTAGTTTTCCTAAATGATGTCTAGTCCTATAAAGACAAGTAACAGACAATCTGATCTGACCAGCAATTTAAAAACAATTCTGGTTTAGAATATTCAGTGCATCGTTTCTTTCTTTTTCTATCGTTACCAGTAATTTCACATGATTACTCCATGTGGTAGTATCTGATGATATAAAGAATGATTACATTCATAAGAAATAAAATTAGGCTATCTTGATTCATGGTAGGTTAACAGAGAGTAAAATCTTGCTTTCATTATCTGCATTAAAGTCCATTTCATTCAGATTTTAATATACCAGAAAATCGATATTAGAAATTTGTCCAACGTAATTTTATGCCTCTTTCAAATTTATAACTTCCAGAAATTCATTGACTTCCTGATGTCTATTTTAAGATGGGAACTAACAGCATCTGCATTAAAGCATATGACTATAAGAAAGAACTTAATAGTTTGATTTAAATAAATACTTAAAAGTAAAAGTGGAGAATTATATTATAGTGCTGTAGTAAAGTCCTTTGCCACATTATTAGTTTGTAAGCCAAATTCTTCTTCTTTTGTTTTAGAAAAATTGAAATCAGTTTTTGAAAGTCACATGAAATACTTTGTTAGATAATTTCACTCTTGTTCTATTTGCGAATGGTATTTCTAGTCAGGGGCAGTTTATATACTACAATTGAATTATGGTGCTTCTGTGATCATAGCAATGAGATTCACTAATGATGATCATTGATGAAGATTAAAATCCATTTGGGCTTTTTTAAAATTCTGTGATATTCTTACCCATTTCTTTTCATAAATCCTTGCTAAAATATCTATCTATCCATCTAGAAGCTTTTCTTTAGATAGTTTTACTATTTCATAGTTATCAGTCCAACACCAAGACTATCCAATTACTATCTCTCTTTTCTCCTCTATCATTAAATAACCCATATTCTTTTTTAGTCATATCTACCCTTGATAATATCTTTTTTATGCCTCTTTAACCATGTCATTGTTGGTAAAATAATATATCACATATTTCCCATGATGTTCTACTATTTAGTATATAAGAAAATTAGTTTCAAAAATGAACTTTTGTAAGACCGTTTAGGATCCTTAAAATGGTATGCTATTTCCCAAATGCAATCTTAGTTTTTTATCCTTCTGAGTCTAGTTCACGAACCATTATCATCTAGTCTTAGGTGCAGATATCTGTACTAATAGACTAACTCATTCAAAGGCAGGTAATAATCTAGGAAATATGTGTGTTTAGTTCACTTTCTTTCCTCAAGTATAGTCTAGAATAGTCTAGTTAAATTAATTGTGGCTATACTTAAAGTTGTACTGTAATCTTTCATGTCTTGCTGAGGTCAGGATTTTTTAAAAGGAACATCTGGAGAAACATGCTATCTATAAAGACTGCATCTTTATTTTGACCCTATGTACAATATTTTCCATGATATTGATATGAACTATCTTAAGAATAGTTATAACCAAATATTTGGCTTCCCAATTACCTAAGAAAATAGCCATTTTCTGAATTTTACTGGCGAAATACTTTGTTTTTGTTTGGTTGAGCTTAACTCTTCATGATCTCATTTGGGTTTTTATTGGTAAAAATATTAGAAGGATGTATTATTTCCTTCCAAAAGCTTTTACAGGTACATGAATGAAGACAAAAAGGGTTACCTGTTGACTTACCTGGGGTCATGGGGTAGACTTGAATGTGAGTCCTCCCAATTTCATGCCCAACACTCTATTCACTGAGTCACCTAGCTATCCGATGCTTTGTAGGTAAACATTTCTATGTACTGAAAATGATTGGTTCAGCTTTTACATATTGTAATATATCATAGAAGAATGATTCTAGGTGATAAAGACTCTGGTATTTGGCTTTACCCAACGGTGTCATTTCTGTTGTCTTTTGCAGATTTTATCATAGGATGTTTGAAATTTGTAAATATGGTCTTTCAGGGATACATAGGGAATTTTACAAGTGAAATTTTAAATGAGAACACTGATGATCAGTAATGCACATTAGTCTATTCAAAGGCAATCATGTATGATTTTTTTTGAAAATCAAAGAAATAAATTATTAATGATAAAGGTATAATGCCCTTCAAGTAGTAGGAAGAATAACCCAAAGTGCATGAGAATATTTTGTTACAATAGCTACTTAAATGAGTCTATCTGAATTTAGAAGTTTTCCTGTTCCCCACACTGCAGAATGCACAAATAAGTAAGAGCGACAGAAATAGAATGTGAATATGATTCATTAGTATAGTTTCACAGATTCTTGGTTTCCTCTACAATATAGTTTAATGTTGGAATAAGACCCTAATAAAAGAGAATAGCTTCAAAAATATGAATACTTCATAATAAAACTGATAAAACCTAGAGAGATGAGAAAAAGCCATGTGATAGCACCTAAACAAGAAGAGGAAAAGGATTCTAGGAGTCTTAAACTGATTTTGCTTTGAGCAAATGTCAGCACAGAAAGGAAGAAAACTTGATGTCTTATCCTGCTTGAGAAATTGTACAGCTTATGGAGCTGACAGATCTATGAAGAATGGAAGGAAACTGCAGTTTCATAAAGGAGAAAGAGTCACCCTATCCCCCTTACCCTTTCACCTTCATACAATATTTAGTCAAAATAGTACTCATCGGAAAGAGTGCCAGACAAACTTTTATGTTTGTAATTTATATGTATCATTGGGACCCATTGTTGTTCTCTTAAGGATGATTAATTTATTTTTCTATTTCTTTTGATGAAACATTGCTCTGTAAAAATCTTATTTTTTATTATTAAATGAAAAAAAATGGCATTATCCCATAATAATTAGCTGGATAGAGAAATATCTCTCTTTCAAAAGAACTGTGTAGCCTTCAATTTAAACTTTTCCCAGCTTGAAACTCCAAAGTCATGAGGAGGCTGGAGTCTTTATTTTTGTAGCAAATTGAACCTAAAGTTCAAGATCATTTCCTTGCTGTTCTTTTTGCATAAAACCATTCTGATATTTCAGGCCTGTGTCTACAGATAAAAGAAACTCAGCTGTACATACGACTACATGAAAGAAATTATATTAAGTAAAATAGATAAGAGGTCAGTGAAGATAAAATGAAACAGGGAAATTAAATAATTGATGCTGACAAAGCAGCTTCAAATGGTATTTCTTCCTCTGCAGATTTCTACCCTTTCCTGCCTCATGTATTTCCTGACACTTCCCTCATATTAGTAACTCTGCAACCTGAGCTGTATCTACTGATGTGAGATCATCTGTCTTTTAGGAAGCTGTAGTAATCCATGTAAGGAGAGTTGGGTTCAAGGATATTAAATCCCACATTTTCAAGGACTGAGTGATAATAAATAGATTATCAAGCATGCCAGATTTGTTTCTGTCTTTCATAATGAAACATGTAAGATGTTCAGAGGCAACACTTGGGGGGCAAAGCTACCTTGTCCTTTTTCTCTACTATCAAATTAATTTTTCTTGAAGATAATCTAGCACTAAAGATAATTCCTGCAAAATGCATCAAAAGATTCTAGGTTCACCAGATATTTGTGGCAATAAATAGGAGTCACAGTTGTCCATTACAATAGCATCAAAACTATATTGATAGAATATCAATGGAGATAATATATCTTTGTTTCCAATAACTGGAGGATTCTGTCTTTGTTTCCTTTCTTTATCAATTGCTATCTTCTTGCTAGTGTCTTATAAATGAAAGCCTTTTAATCCAGAGTGCCATTTAGTTCAAGTATAGCTTCATTTAGTTTTTGATATCTCTCTTCAATTCTTTCACTGGAATGTAATTACTTCCAAAAGGCTTTAATTTGCTGGATAAAGTTTTTAAATCAATCTTCTTTTTGCCATCTTTGTGCAACTTCCCCTTCCTGAAGAAGAATATTCATCCCCAAGCCTTTTAAAAGGAAGTATCAAGTTATGAGAGCTTCCAATCAGTGCTATAAAGAGCTGAGCTTTCAGGCAGACTGTGTTAGCCTTAGCTATTTAAAATAACACCTGCTGATGGAAAAGAGTAATTGCTTTTCAGGTGACTTTACCATTCTGACTTCAGTCTGAAGTGGGGGTGAGTGGAACTGGAATAGCACTATGACTTTCATTGTCTTCCCTCTTTGGGGAAAAACATGTCAAAAAAGAACTAAGAAAAGTTTATGTTTGTTTTTGACATTCTAAGTATTATTGTTCCTCTCACTAAGATTAGTGGAAGGAAGAAGTGAGGGAAGGAAGAAAGGAAGAAGAGAAGGAAGAAAAGAAGGATGGAAGAAAAGAAGAAAAGGAGACAGGAGGAAGGGAAGAAGAGAAAGGAGGGATAGAAGAAGATAAGAAGGAAAAAAGGAGAAAAATCATCTTCTTCAAATAACCATTTAGTCAAGTACCTTAGACATTTTCTTAACTAGAAATGATGATTACTCTTCCAATCTAAGAGAGAAGTTTCTTATTTCCTGCTAAAGTAAAAGATTTTTAATGCTACTTGATATCGTAAGGTTTATCAACCATATCTGGTGTATGCTATGAAAAGGACTTTGATGCTGAGTAGTAACAGCCAGTCTCAGAGTTTAATGTAGTTTTCTTTTGCTGACAAGAAGATGCTATTCAGGGGAACATAATGAGTTAGTCTATTCATTTTGACCAAGCATTTAATGTCAACAGTGTATTAAAGACCAAAATTATGTTGTTAAATGGTGGTTAAATATATAGCAATTGTTAAACTTTTTTGAAAATATAAGAGACAGAGATAGGTACACACACAAAGACAGAAAGATGGAGATATAGAGAGAGGAAGAGAGACAGGGGGAGAGAGAGAGAGATATTTTGTCTTCAGCTTTGATATTTCCAACATTTGTAATGTTTTAACAACTGTTTTTTTAAGGAGAAAAATGAATTGCTCAACAAATGATGAGTTTATTAATATTTAAAAATTTTCAGTGAACATTCCAGAATATCAAAAATGTCTTGAAAAACATAGGACTGATAGGGTTTGGGAAAGGAAAATTTAGGAATTCACAAATTTGAGATTTCAAGATTCAGTCATATATAAAGAAAGATTATATTGAACTTTTTCTACATATACACACACATGCATATATACATTCAGAAATCAACTAATTAATCAGAAAACATTTACTAAATGTGAACTTTGTGCCAGGCATTGTATAAAGGTCTAAGAATACAAAGAAAGGCAAAAGGTAGTCCTTGCCGTCAGGGAAACTTACAGTCAAATAAATGGAGGAAAACAAATGCAAAAAAATATATATAGACAAGATTGTGTGTGTGTGTGTGTGTGTGTGTGTGTGTGTGTGTGTGATAACTAGGTAATAATTGAGAGGAAGACATTAGAATTTAAAAGGACAAGTAGGAAAGACTTCCTGTAAAAGATGGGATTTTATTTGGTACTTGAACGAAGCCAGGGAAGTCAATAGAACTTCAATGAGGACCATTTCCCTTGAATGGGAAACCAATAGGTTGAAAAGGGACAATGTTCCCGGCATGTCTGACAGCCAGAGAAAATAACAAGAAGATCTGAATGGGTTATGGTCTGCAGCAGAGGATGGAGTATTCACATCTCTGAGAGTCAGAATTAAAACATTGAAGTTTCCATGTATATTTGTAGATACATTTATATAGATATTTTATAGAGGCATACATATATCATTTTATATTCTTGAATTTAGAAATTATTCTCTTTATGTATACTCATGTGTATATATATATTATATATATACATATATACATATATGCATATATGTGTTTTTCAATATTCTGAGGATCTGTAGTTTTACTGTAAATATTATAATACCAATTTCAGCTATTTTGTGCTTTGATGAAATTTATAATGCTTGCCTGGAAACCAGTAAAGTCTGGGTCCTGACGCATTGCAGAGACATGGATTTACAGAAGGAGTTTCCTTATCTAGGACCTCCCTATATTAAGGAAATCACAGGTCCAGCTCCCAGCCCTATTTTCTATGAAGAACCCCAGGAATCCCATTATCCACAGAACTGCTGTGGGATATAAGTTGAAGACTAAGATTTTAAAGTCTGAGAAATCCACATAGAATAGCTGGCAGTTTGTGTTCTATGATAGGAAATATCTAATAGCTTTACATTTCACTGGGATGTTGCAGCAAAGAGCTACATATAATTATGACCCCACTGGGAAGTACTGAAATATGGCCACTCTATTTATATGTAACTAATACAAAATACCAGACTAAACCAGTGTTGTAATTTAAAAGGAAGAGGAACTGTTCATCATCTGTTATGATGAGTGTAAGGGAAAGGAAGCATCATATTTTCTACAATTGTAAGAGATTTTTGTTAAGGTGTCAGATTACATTTCTGTCTTTTAAAAACCCTCTTTGTTTCTCTCTGTGCAATCTAATTATTATAGTTAACAAACCATGGGTTAGTTTAAGATATTCAGCCCATGGCCAAAATTAAAAGTGAATTTTATAATTTATATATTTCATTGATTATCCTCCCCTCATACCCCAATATCTGCACTTTCTCTTTGTTCTCAAAGGATGAACTTTAGGAGTTACTGAAAACATACTTTAGTGATTTTATATGTTCATAGAAAATTTGTTATATTCTTGTGTACATGTAGGGATGAAACCATCAGTTTGACAAACTCCAGGTACCGTTATGATAGTGAGATATTGTACTTTCTTAATAAGTATGTACATCTGTCCTATTAAATTAATTAATTTGATGTAGTCCTAACTGATTGATAGAAGAGTTATGGTGATACTACCATTTGAGAAAAACTGCTTACTCATATGGGAAATGGGCAAATGTTTTGACAAACTATAGCTACTTTTGTAAAAGTGAAATAAAACATTTTCTGCCCTTTTAATAGAGGTACACATCACTCATGTTAAAACATTTGTCTTGATGTAGATATAACTGATCAATAGAGGAGGTATGGTAAAAATGTTATTTGAGAATAATTACTAACTCATTCAAGAAATGGGCAAATTACCAATCAATAATCATTCATCACTCTAAAGCTAAACATTAATTGATGGGTTCCATATATCAATCTTTGTTTTATATAATGCATTGTTTTATAGGACTTTTTTGTATGTTAGGAAGTCCAAGGCTTGTCAAGAGTATGTAATATGTATAAGTTCACTGTAAAACTTTAGTTTATGGTAATTCCAGAATGCCTTTTACTTTATTTGCTACCTATCCCTGTAATTACTATTTTTCAATATGTCCATGGGAATTCCATGACTTTTAGAAGGAAGGAGGAAAGGAGAGAGAAATAGATTGAGTGTTATAGCCCAAAAAATGCATTCTTGCAAAGAATGAAAGTATCATAATCAACTCTGCTCCATTTGAGGCATATTACCGAGCTAGATTCAGTACCTGTGGTATCACTGAGTAGTTTTATAAACATGAACCATTTATTTAATTTTTAATAATACAATTCATATTTTTGTCTTTATATCACAACCAGATTAAAGTCTCACTTGTGATGAATAAAAATAATTCAGCAAAATTCATGAAATACAGGTATTGGAAAGTACAAATAATATTCTATCTAGTAGTAATTCACATCTCTTTTGTGAAAAGAGAGATATCTTTCCGTTTCTGTTTTCTCAATCCTCTTTTGGTTTTTCACTTATTCAGAGCCTAACTTCCTCACTAATTTTTTTCATTTACATTATAATTATTTAATATACTTTTCTCCTACTTTTGTTTTGTACTAATTCATACAGATTTTTCTGTATTTCGTTAAATCCCTCTTATTCATGATTGCTTATTGTATAGTAATTTTTTTATTAAATTCATATATTACAGTATTTTAGTCATTCTGCAATCACAGGGTACCATGGTTTCCAGCACCTCGCTGCCATAAAGAATGCTGCTTTGAAAATTTTCTATCTCATAAGATCATATATTTAGAACAGGGAGGAAATATCTAGTCATGCAAGTAATATGTGGCAAAACTGAGATTCCAGCCTAGGTCTTGTGACAATAGGCAATGGCCCATCCATGGAACTATGCTGCCTTGAACAGGACTTCACACACACACACACACACACACACACTTACTTGTGTTTGTGTGTCTTTGATTTATCACAGCTTCTCACATATTCATTCTTTTATTTGGAAAATAAGGAGATCAAATTAGATGATCTATGTTGTTCTTTTCAGTTGAAAAGATATGATTATAAATAATGAGATTGCATGATTTCCATTACTGCTGTACTTGCATAGGGGAGTAAACAGTACCTTTTGTTTGCTTTCCTCAAAATTAATCTAGATGACATCATGTGGAGCTAGTTAGCCCAAGCATTTAAAGGGATAAAGCACTTATGCCTTAAGGGCTCTTAGATAGAGAATCATTTATACCAACTATTTGCAGTATTCTTCTGTGAAATGGAATCTTGCTGTTACTAATGTAAAAGCCTGCTGGTAAATGCCCAGACTGTACATATTAGCCAGCTGGTGGCTGAATTCTTACTATTGAGCTGTCTAGAATTGGAATAATTAATTTTCTTGGGGAAAGGACATTGTGTTGTACCTTTTTGGATTTGTGACTGTAATCTGTAATCACCAGGGAGCTTATTTAGATTTGCAATTAAACTAGACTTGGTAATTTATAGTAAAGAGATATGTGCTTGCAAAATAAGAGGCATAGAGCTCTAAGTTTTCCATTAATAGGTTGATGAACCTTTTATAATATCCAAGCTGTTAGAATTAAACTATTAGCTAAATAGTTCATATCTTATCTAATGAAAGCAGAACCTAATATGTATACCTCTGGAATTTTTCTTTTATTCTAAATATGGTTTTCTTTTGTAATGAAAGAGCATATTTGTAGAGAAGTATACATTTTTGAACAAGTGTGAGTATGAAAAATGACTGCATCATCCTCTGGCTTTGTGTTTTTAAATGCATATTACTAATTCCTTTCCCTTTATTATGTTTCTGAAAAGTAACTTTGCATTCTGTCTATTATGTGATTTTGCCAGCAGAAATTCTTGAATAGTAGTCTTTGTGAAATAGAATACTTGAAAATTCCCCCAATAAATTTGTTTTTAAAGAATATTTAGGTACAGTTTTGCTTATTTGGATTTGGAGGATTCCAGAAAAGTCTTACTATCACACATTGTGGTAATGACACATAAAGCTATCCAAGGAAAGCACAAGCTTGAGGAACTTTCTCCCAGGCTAGTAAAACTTTTTAAAAGTATAGACCCAGTAGAGACTGTCTATTGTTCAAGAGCCAGTTTTCAGCCCTAAATAATTTTCTTCTTTTTAAAAAAAAATGTAATATTTTCCCCAGTTACATTTGAAACATTTTTCACATGTGTTTTTAAAAATTTGAGTTCCAGATTCTCT
This sequence comes from Antechinus flavipes, assembly GCF_016432865.1. Classification (NCBI taxonomy): domain Eukaryota; kingdom Metazoa; phylum Chordata; class Mammalia; order Dasyuromorphia; family Dasyuridae; genus Antechinus; species Antechinus flavipes. The sequence continues at coordinate 146,603,155 of NC_067400.1, forward strand.
CCCTACTCTCACTACCATTAAGAAACAACATGTAGCCTTCTGAATCCAATTCTCCCTGTGCAAAAAGAGAACTGTTTGGTTCTGCAAACATATATTGTATCTAGGATATACTGCAACATATTTAACATATATAGGACTACTTGCCATCTAGGGGAGGGGCTGGAGGGAGGGAGCGGAAAAATCGAAACAGAAGCGAGTGCAAGGGATAGTGCTGTAAAAAACTTACCCTGGCATGGATTCTGTCAATAAAAAGTTATTATAAAGTAAAAAAAAAAATAAAAAAAAGAAACAACATGTAAAGTTATGCAAAACATTTCCATAAAAATCAGGTTGTGAAAGAAAACATAAATTTCCTACCCTAATTAAAAAAAAATAAAAGAGAGAGAGAGAGAGAGAGAGAGAGAGAGAGAGAGAGAGAGAGAGATCCTGAGTTTATCTTCAGAAACAGTCAGTTTCTTCTCTGGGCATAGATAAGATATTTCATCATAAGGCCTTCAGAGTAGTCTGCTGTCTATTACTACTGTCAATAGCAAAGTCATTTATGAGTGGTCATCTCAACATTCCTGTCACTTTGGTGCATTTCATTTTGCGTTTTGAGGACTTTTCAGGTTGTTGTTTTTTTCCCTGAGAACATCCTTCTTATCATTTCTCATAGAACAATAACATTCATGATAATCACATACCACAATTTATTCAGCCATTCTCCAACTGATAGACATCCCTTTAATTTCCAATCTTTTGTCTTGAGAAGAGAACTGCTGCTATAAATATTTTTGTATATATAAGTCATTTTATTTTTTTAATCTCTTTTGGTGTTCTTATCTAGGAGTGTTATTGTTATACCAAAGGATACACATGAATTTATAGCCCTTTGGGCATATATCATATATTTTGATCATTTATCAATTGGGTCAAGGCCCTTATTTTTTATAAATTTGTCTCAGTTCTCTCTATGTTTGAGAAATAAGGCCTTATTGGAGAAATTTGCTTCAAAATTCTTTTCCTAATTACTATTGCTAACTGTATTTCTATTCTATTCTCTTTCCCCTTTTACTTTGTCCTCAAAAGCATTTTGCTACTACCTCTCCCAATATGTCCTCTCTTTTGTTACTTCCCTTCTGTTTCCCTACAGGATAATAGATTTCTTTTCCCATTTCAAGTGTGCTTGTTATTTCCTCAAGCCAATTCTGATAAGAAAAAGATTTACTCATTCACTCTCTCTCCTTCCCTTTTTCCCCTCCCTTGTAAAAGCTATTTCTTGACTTTTTTTTTTTTATGGCATTTTGCCTCTCCCCTTCCAAGTATATTTCTCTGTCACTCCTTTATTTCATCATTTTGAAAAATTAGCCATTCATATTCAACTCACGTTGAATTCCCTCAGTCTGTATTTATTCCTTCAAACTGCCATAACAATGAGAAAGTTCTAATTAGTTTCAAGTGTCATTCTTCCATGCAGGAATGTAAACAGATAAACCTTATTAAGTCCCTTATGATATCACTTCCCTAATTACCTCCTTATGCTTCTCCTGTATTTGAAAATCAAATTTTCCATTTACCTCTGGTCTTTTCATCATGAATGCTTGAAAATCCTCTATTTCATTGACTATCCACCTTTTCCTCTAAAGGATTGTACTCAGTTTTGCTGGTTAGGTCATTCTTAGTTGTAGCCCTAGTTCCATTGCTTTCTGGAATATCATATCCCCAGCTTTCTAGCACTCTAATGTAGAAACTGCTAAATCTAGTGTTATCCTGACTGTGGCTTTACTATACTTGAACTGTTTCTTTCTGGAAACTTGAAATATTAATTTGGCTATAATATTCCTGGGAGTTTTTCTTTTGGGATCTCTTTCAGGAGGTGATTAGTGGAGTCTTTAAATTTGTATTTGTCCTTTTGTCCTACAATATTAGGGCAGTTTTCCCTGATAATTTTTGGTGTCTCTGGGCTGAGAGATCTAGAAACTATAGTTGCTACTGCTGATTCAGAGACTCCAAGCTCCCTTCCTGTTTTGCTGGTCAGGTGCTAGGGTGGTCTGCACCTTCTTATTTGCCGTCATATGAAAAATGTTCTACTCTATCTTTTTAAACTAGGAGTTCACTTATACAAAGACAATAAGAAACACAATTTCATATAATATTTGGACATTTTGCCTGGCCAGCCTAATAAATTGTATAAGAAAAAGTACTAATATGTATATTGTTGCAGTTTATATAGCAACATTTATTGCAGAACAGGTTATCTTCACTGTAGTGAACCTTCACTGTATTTAAGAGCAGTCCTGAGTACAAATCCTGTTAACTGTAAAATATTACATGATATTACATTTCAAAAAATACATTACAAAATATTACATTTCTCTTAACTTAAGCTCTCTTAGCTTCATTTTTTTTTTTTATCCATAAAATGGCTGGTGAATTGTTACAGATTTGTATCATCTCTGTCACTTCTCCCAGTTTTAAATGAAGGATTCTGTGAAGGATCCTTTAAATGAGAATTGGTGCTAAGTGAAAATGCTGCACCAAGAGAATAGCTCCAACCTACCTTGTCAAAATAAGATAAAAGGGATAAAATTAAATCTATGAAACTCAATCCTGTTAGAAAAAGTATCAATAAGAGGCCAGTAGTAAAAATGATGATGACAATGAGGATTTATTAAGACTGTAAGATAGTCTTTCTTTTTTATTGAAACTATATCTTTGAGACTTGGTATTTTATTTTTAGGGGGATGGGGTAGATGGTGGTATCACTCTCATAATGTAATTTCAGTAGCATGGGGAACTTCAAGAATGTGATCACACTTTCACAAATGCAAATTGATACCAGATCTGCAAATTCAACTCTTACAGAATTGTCTGAGAATTTAAGAGATCTAGATATACACAGCTTAGAACACAAGTCTTCCTGACTCATGGTGGATCCTCTATCTTTACATAATGCTACCTCTAAGATAATGGTATACTTCAAGAATTTGAAAATTGTTATAAAATTGTTAGCTATGCATTTGTTATCTTTTCTCAAATTTAGGTTTTATTATTTTAAAAGGTAGAATTTACTTTTATTATTGTATGTTTTGTAGAATCAAAATTATACAATATAAACTCAATAATAAGCTATAATTTTAATGTGTTGAATCTGTATCTTAGTTTTAGTTTCAGAAGTTCAGCATAAAGTGGTAATACTTTTTAAATGATTTAGAAAATATCATTAAACTTGGTGCGGTCAGGGGAATGAACCTAATATATAAATATTTTAGGAATATTTATTCCTTTAAATATTTAAAGAAATTACTTAAACTATAAAAACCATTCAAATATCACTACTATATTTTTGTTGCAAAATTGAATATTAAATTCAAAAAATATATACATAAGAAAAATGATTTTCCAAATCAATTTTGACTAGAATTGGGAGTATTTCTTATCATCAAAGATAATGATAAACAATAAAATATTCATCTTTATTTTGTTTTTATTCACAAATTCTCATTTTTCCATTGAAAGTTCCTAAAAAAAATTCTTTATTTCAATTAGATTTAATCTACAAAATTCTAGTTTCATAAGTTAATTTAGTATGCTCTTGTTGAAAATAAATATATGTCTCTCTTTGAAAGATTTTAAAGAAGAAAATTTGAATAATGGGCAAACACACACACACACAGAACTCAACTATAAATATAGTTAGAGCTTTTAAAAGTAAATTATAATTTTCTCATTTAATATTAGGAAAAATAAAATTATAATAGCTGGAAAAGATGATCTTTTATCTTTAAATTATCCTTAAAAACTGTACATCACTGAAATGAATTGGTTAGAACAAAATATAATAGGGATAATTAAATAGTCCAGTGGATAGAACCTGGAGTTAGAAGGACCTGAGTTCAAATCCAGTCTCAAATATTTAATGCTTACTAGCTATATGACTCAAGGTACCTGCCTTGATAACCCTGCCTGATTGCCTTGCAAAAAAAAAAAAAAAAAAGACAAGGCATAATACAAATATTTTATAAATAATTGAAAGTTAAAGGAAATTTTAAATTTAAATCAAATAATATGGCAAATACTAATTATTAGATAATCCTGCAAATAACAATAAGCCCACTTGGTTTGTTACTCTAAAATGCCTATTTCAAGTAATAATATATAATTTGAAATTGTATATGTAATGAAGAACCAGCCTGCCAAAGTGAAATAGCTAGTAGCTTTAAGAGCTTCAAGAAACTGATTATAGCAAAATCATTTTAAGATAAAAGAATATTTGAATCTAAAGTTTTAGAGGTTAAGAATCATTTTGACTGTTACTTGGATTCAGTTATTGTGATGTCTTGATTGTTGAGGAAATGGTACATACAAATATGATTACTAAGAGATATAATGGGCAAGATATTGCCAGATGTAAAGTATCTTGAGGGTGCAAGCCATTTGAGGACATTGAAATTTAGCACAATACAGCAGTTACAAATTTGTACAAAAATGAATGTTGGAAACTATGCTGAATTAAAGGAAATTGAACATATTCGCAAAGGACTAAAATTAAATATCTTTGACTTTAAGAACTCAGTAACTTTCTTACCAAACAAGACCTGGGTTAAGAAGTCAACAAATTTGAGATGTTGCAGTGCTTTCTGAGCCTAGCCCTGTGCCTTCCACTTAGTAGATGATTACACCATTAATTAAATGGAATCCTGTGTACAGAAGCTGACAGAAAAGTGATTTGGAGATCTAAAACCTGAATTCTGGTTTTTTCTTTGATACATATTAGAAGAAAACAAGCCATATAATACTTTAGCTTTACTTTCATCATCTGTAGAAAGTGGAAATTACACTTGCATTGACTATGTAATATAGTTGTAAAAAAAGTGGGCTATAAATATCAAGGTGATATATCTGTCTTACATTTAATAAAACAGCAATGATGATGATGATGATGATGATTGAGTATAAAGGTCCTTAGGGAGATAAAAACTTGTAAAGGTTTACTTGTAACTGGTCTGATGAAAAGATGATTAAATTTTTTATTATGTTCTTAAAAACATAATGAAGCATCTCATTAGTGTAGACAGATGGGGATTAAAGTAGTAAAGAGATTAAGAAAAAAAAAGTAATTGGATAAGTTGGTAGAAAAGGGAAAAAAACAAGCAAATAATCATAGTAAGTACTTATTGTTCATTGAATTGAATTTGCTCAGTATGAATATGACCAGGAAAATTGATGTTGGTCTTCAGCTTCTTAGATGTTGTGTTAAAAAATACAATCCTACAATAATATTTAATAAATTGGATAGATGATCTTTAAAGACCATCTATCTTGCACAAACAGCCTCTTCATTTTTATATAAGATGAAACCAGGATGTGAAGGTTATCTAAGTCATGCAGCAGAAATGATATTTGAAAATAAATGTTTCAATTTCAAATTCTTCCCTTTAAATCATGCCATTCAATTTTTGCTTTATGTTGCAAGTCATCCAAAAAGGCCATGTTTCTTTAGATATATTAACATCAGTATTCTCTATATTTCTGACTTCAACTTAGAAAACAAAAAATAAAATTGTGAGCAAATGAGTACATTTCATTTTTAAAAATGAGTAGTTTTTCTATTTTATTTCTGCTCCTTTTCTTTATAATCAAGGGATTGTAGATTCAGAACAGAAAGAGTTCTTAGATCATCTATTCCAGCCTGCTCACTTTAGAGATCAGGAAGTAGAAGCCCAGAAAGAAGGGACCAAGTCTACTTTCACCAAGATTACAGAGGTAGAATTTGAACCTGGGGGCTCAGATAACAAATAGAATATTTTTTTTGCTTTATTGGGAATGGAGAATGCTTTGAAAATGATATAAAACTGGACACCTGAATCATCATTATTATGTTCAACAAACTAAAAACATGCAACTTCTCCAGTCCAGAAAAAGAGGGAGGGCAGAGTATAGGTTCAGGAGTTTATAATAAAATCCAGTTGCCTTTTAAAAACACAGAGTGCCCATTTTCTTTAATGTTGCTTTTCTCTCCATGTCTTTTCCCTCTTTCTCTTTTTGTGTTTATTTCTTTATTCGTCTTTTTCCCTATTCTACTAGCTTATTGCTTAGATGACTTTTTAAAAATCATCTTATGGGATATTTAGAAATCCCTGCAATCAGCATAAGAAACCCTAAATTGAAATGTAAGAAATTAAAATTTCTTTAGGACAGCTAGGTGGTACAGTAAATAGAGTACTAGGTCAGGAGTTAGGAAGACTTACCATCTTGAGTTCAAATCTGGCCTCGGACACTTACTAGCTGTGAGACTGGACACTTAACCCTATTTGCCTCAGTTTTCTCATCTGCAAAATGATCTAGAGAAAGAAATGACAAACCACTTTAGTAACTTTGACAAGAAAACCATAAATGGCATCATATAGTGTTGGACATAACTAACAAAAAAGAACTCTAAGACATTTGAAGCATTTCTTTTAAATAAGATGTGGTAATAACCCTGGAAGTATTAAATTAAATTAAATAAATGTCTGATTTCTCTTTTTAATGGTGGAATGAGTCCATATGGGAAATTCTGCCAAAAGCCCATCAGAGAAATACACTAGCTACTTACACTGGAGACCTAAGATACAAAGGCAAAAAGGAAATAATCTCTGTCATCAAGGAGATTATGTTCTACTGAGAGGTTGATCCAGGGCACTGACTAGCTTTCTCAAAATATAAGAATTAGCAAGGCTCTTTTGAAGAGATAATTGTTCCAGAAATTATTTAAGTAGCTTTCATCTCTGTCACCTACTTGGCAAAGTGAATAAGCCCTGGACTTAGAATCAGGAAAAAATGAACTCACATCCAGTCTCAGACATTTACTATGTAACCATGGGCAAGTAAACTGTTCTTGGACTCAAATTCCTCCAGTGTAAAATGAGGATAATAATAATATAATATAATAAGCCAATCTAAGAATCAAATGTATACATATATGATTTAAATACATATATGTGTATGCCATCTGATCCTTACAAAGCCTTGTAAGGCATATGTTTTCATTATCCCCATTTTACAGTTATGCAAAATACATCTATCTGTGTGTATTAGTTATTATTCCCCCAAGTGAGATAGACTGAAATCTAAAATTTATTCCTTCATACCGTCTCATTCATCTTAGAATCCTCTGCTACTGGCTTAATGTAAATAAAAGCAATTTAAAAACTAAGATTGTAATAATATGTAAATATTTAATAAAGAGAACTGTCTCTATTTTTTATTTCATCTCCTAACTATTAATAGCCTATCAGTTCTAAAGATTAAAAGATGATTAATCTGATGGTAGTTATTGACTGTCTTCTGGGAGATGGGATATATCATTTTGACTTCCAATGACCCTGTCATATGATATTGAAGGATAGTTTGAATGTTTAATGACTCTCCATTTCCCTTTTCCTATATGTATGTATTTATGTGTATATATGTGTTTTATATATATATATGTGTGTGTATATATATATATATATATACACACACACACACACACACACACACACACACACACATATATATATATATATATATATATATATATATATATATATATATATATATACACAGACAGACAACACATATGTGTGTGATGTACTTTATTTTTCTTTTAATTTATTGTCCATGGTAAAATTTTGAAAATATATTCTTCCTTCATTTAGTTAATGCATGCCCTAAATTAAATAGGTTTCTTGTCACCCATTCACATCAATGTATATTATAGGAATTTAAAATATCTGAATGACATAAGACATAGCAGCTCTCTTTCCCCTCATTATTCTGGCTCATTCCATTTATGTGGGTAAATGCATGTTTTGTCAGTAAACTCCAGTTTCTGTTCATGCACTAAAATTAGCCAGTGCTTTTTTTCTATTCCCAAAATATATTGTTCTGATAAGCTAACACTCTTAAAAGAAAACATCAACAATTAGTTAAAAACACAAGCCATTAATTCAGAAAGTGTCTGGACCATTTATTCAGGGTTCTCTTCACTGTGATTAGAGCAGAATCATAGAATATAGAACTGGAAGGAACTCCAGAGAGGAAATCCAATCAGTTAATTTTACAGAGCAGGCTACTAAGCCTAGGAAGATTAAGTTCAGTTATATCAAACAAATATTTATTATGTACTAAGGACTTACAAAGCATTGTGGTAGTTGCTGGGGATACAAAAATGAAAATAAGACAGTTTTCCCCTTCAAAATGTTTTCATCCTTCTGGGAGGATTAAAACATGTAAACAGATAAGTAATTTGAAGAGGAAAACATATTTATAAGTGGAAAATTAAGCAGGAATTCTTAACAAGCCTTAAAGGAAGATTAAAATTCGAAGACGTAAAGGTAAGGAGGGAATTCTTTGCAGGCATCAATGTTGGTTTATATAAAGGGAATGAGGCAAAAGAAGAAAAAAGGACTTGCCCAAGATCAAACAAACAGACTAAAAACTCTAATCTCATTAATTTTTATTGTTGTATCATATTTCCTTGTATAAATAGTTCTTTATGTAATGTAATTGTAGGACTTCCATGGAGAACTCCATCCTTTAAGTATCTCTTTCAACATAAGCAGGATTCTTCCTTTTCCATTGACATATTCTCAAATTTCAGTAACTAGGAAAACAATTCAATTAAAATTCAACAAGCATTATTTCTATTTCTACTTAGACACTCACAAATACACTTATACAAGTATTCATTGTTAAAATTGTAAATTATCGTATGATGGTTAAATAAGCTATCATTTATCATAATTTGTTTAATGATAGTTCATTCTTCCTAACACTTTAACACCCATACTGAGAGAATGAAATGAGGTTTGATTGAAAAGGAGGTCAAATTGAATAGAGACATAGGTCTGGTTCAGGGAAGATGAAAAACTTATACACAATGAGGACCATTGGGCAACATGAGGGCACTGGACATCTGAGGAGAATATCCGGAAATTGTTATAGAGATAGAAATGCAATGATGCCAGTGACAAACATTCAACCCTGCAAAATATTACAGATATTAGAGATATATTTTTCTATTCCTCCCTCCTCCTATATCTCTGATTCTTTATTTAGAAAAAAAAATAGACTTTCCACTTTCTAGCTTTATTGACAACATGAAAAGAGGCATAATTAGAGATTATTCTCAATTGTATATAGTAATTCCATGAGGATATTAAATATATTATCCATGTTTTAAAGTTTAAGTCATATTCAACTTGTCATGACCCCATGGACTATTTAATAGACAATATTTAATCTGTCAGTTGGGATTTGAACCCAGCCCTTCCAACCCTGGAATCTTGATGCTTTCAACATGATTCAATTTAGCAGCAGTTCCTTTTTAACATTTAAACACATGATTTTAATAATATTTGCTACAATGGGATTTTTAGCATCAAGTTCCACTAGATCCACTTTCCTGCTCTCCAAAAATTAAATACCATAATCAATGTTTAATTTTTTAATCATATAATTTTAACTCTAAAAGGAAAATTAGAGTCTACCCAGTCCAATCCCCTTACTTGATAAATGAGAAAACTGAGTTAGTGATAAAATAGGATTCTCTAAGAGCAACCTTGTCTAGAATATATTAATTACATTAAACTCATCTTCCATCTTGTCCTACTCATTTTCCCCAATATCTCACAAAATCAGTCTTCTCTACTCTGTGTCACTTGACAATCCTACTCATCCCACAGTTTCCTAATGTCATCTCTCATCACTTATTTCATTTATTCAGTCTCTCATTAAGAACTGGCCTTTTGCTCAAGAAGAATATCTATTGTACATGCACCTTTGATCTCATCCCCTCTTTTCTCCTCTACAGATTGCTCCACCCATAAAATCCCTACTTTATTATTCTTCCTGAATATTGGTATTATTCCTATTTGACGCCCATCCTAATAAAAACTCTTACTAGATTGTACCACCATCACCTCCACCTCCACCAGTGATTACCTTATAGCTCTCTTCTCTTTCTCTACCAAACTCTAGGAAAAAGTCTTTTATAATGGATACCTCAACTTCCTCTACTCACACTGTCTTCTTCATAATACCCAATAATGAGGTTTCTTTTTCATTATGATCCTGAATTCTCCCCAAAGTGTCCAGTGACATCTAACTTCCAGACTATCCCCAAACATCATCATATTCATTTTATATATAGTATCGATAAAGTATTTGTATGTTTCCATGCTATTTGAATGTAAGCTTTCTGAAGTTAGAAACTGTTTCATTTTTGTTTTTCATGCTGAGCATATAAAAGAATATTGTACAGAATTGTATATATTTAATAAATATTAATTTACTACAGACCAGAAAATAAATCTTTAAATAATTTAAAGATCCTTCAATAAAGCTCATCTGAGCCGAATTAGGTGTACTCATTGAGGATAGTTAGATATCTTCATCATCTATTTATTCTGTTCTTGAGTTTTCTCTTTTACCATTTTTCTTCCCACCTTTTCAGCCTGAAGAACTTTTTTAGTGGAAGAAATAAACAAATAGGTATGGAGTAGTTTTGTCTTCTCATAATCTGTCCTTATCATCCCATTCTCCATCCATTATGTGTCCTTCATTTTGGATTAATCAAAATTTTGTTTTCTTTTCCTTAATTTGAATTGAATTTCTCCCAGTTAAAAAAAAAAAAAAGAAAAGAAAAAAGAAAAAAGAAAAAATGCAATTTCCTAAAACCATGAATGATGACATTGATGAGATTTGTTGGGAAATTGAGGACACAGTTTGTAAGTCCAGTTGTCTTGACTTCAAATAACACTATTCAGACAAGCATGAAATTGAGGAAATTCTTTAGGCCCGTGAGAATGGAAGTTATTATAACAGGTTTGGTGATTTTTCTTAAAATTAAGAAAAAGGAAAAGTTTAAGCAATTACCACTATAACAGCCTTTCTTGACTCTTTGAAGGTTCTAGCCACAACTTATAGAATACAATTTCAAAGAAACACTGAAGAGAAAATAAGCAGAAGAAAGAAATATTCAAACCACATGAATCTTTTAAATAAAGTACCTTTTCAAATTTTGTTTATGTTTTCTTTTTTTCTTAACTGATTAAAAATTTAAAATGTCAGAATTACAGTGTTCCTAATTAGCAATTGTAGCTCAGTTCCCCCCCCCCCTTAGGAAAATTCAGTGAAAGTAATGCAAAAAGAGAAAGAGATAGGAAAAGGACTAAATTTTGAAACCTGTCATGTTAGAAAAATTAACTTCCCAATATAAAACCTGCCATTTTCATCAGATATACCATAAAAGAAAACATTTATATGGAGAGAGGTAAGAAGCCATTTTAGGAGAAACATCGTATTATTGGTCTTCCTCAGATAGATCCTAAAGGAGAGAGAATCACTTGTCATATAAAACTTTTATTATGAGATTTTTAAAATAGTTCCCCCACCCCACACATAAGGACACAATAACCTTAATATAATAAGTTACTGGAAAAAATCTAGTCTTATATAAAGAAGTAGAAATAATTAAGGGGTATTTCTTTAGTGTTTAAGGTATCAATCTGTCAATATTTATTGTGAAAAGCATTGTATTAAATTCTAGGTACACAAAAAAGAGATAAAAGACAGTTCCTACTTTCAAAGAGTTCACAATCAATGTGGTATATTCAGTAGGAGATACAAGACAGATAGAAAATGTGTTCTATATTCTTAAATAACCAGTACTCTAGATTTAAAACATGGATTAACCCACATAAAAGTAACTAATTAGCATTATGATGCAGCATGGATTTTAGTTTTAAAACAGTGATTAAATGCTTTGTATGTGCAAAGCATCATTCTAATTGCTGAAACAAATATTAATAGGTGGGTTCTACCCTCAAGGTAAGAATTCTAGTCATTCTAGTTATTATAAATAACTGAAATTGAAGGAGAGAAGGGATATGAGACATGATCTAACTGACCCCTAATTTTACAAATGAGGAAGCCAAAGCCCCAGAAGATAGTGCATTGCCAGTAAGGAACAAATTTGGAACTCAAATTAAGATCTTCTGATGGCCAAAGCCAGAAGTTTTCCTATTACAAAAATGTTGAAATAATGTTTATCTGTGCCTGTATATACTTATATGTGTGAATATGTGAAAGAAACCAAACCAGGTATTTTAATAGTAGAGAAAGCCCTCGGTGAAAGGTGTTCTCTACCAATGGAGAGCCTTACTTACCTATAGTCTGAGATCATTTCTTCTCTATGAGTTATTCGAGTATAACTATAAAAATATATAGAAACCTAATTTCAGAAAAGAGATACACATAATATACTCTAAGAGTTCCAAGGAAGGAAACTAATTTTTTATGATGGGAAATAGAGAAATTTCAAGTAATGAAACTCCTCTTATGTTAGCAACAAAAGTTAAGACTTTTAAGATATAAGATAATTCAAGGAGATGGTAAGGAAGAAATGAGTGAGCTCTTGAAATACAAGAGTGGGTGTCATTATAGGATATTGGTACAATAAATTGTTTAGAAATGAAAAATTACTTGGGTTTTATTCTGAAGTGTCTAGCAAGAAACTGGAAATGCTCTCAGGGGGCTAGGGTATCAAACTGAGTTGAGCCATCAATTGGCAGAGAAAGGTTGTTGATTAGGCCACAATGATTTGTTGCATGCTTTCTATTTAGGGTCTTTCCTATTAGCCACAAGCTAATATATAGTACATATAGTTCAGAATTTGGATTTTTTTATTTTTTGGAGAATTTTCAAGTAAATTCTTCAAAGACAGATATGTATTTTTAAGTCAGTAAAATGCCCACTAAACACACACACACTACTATTTTAGAAATGAGGAAATTAATGTATGGAAAGGTTGCCTTGCCCATGGCTAATATCATAGTTGTATTTGAATCCAGCTCTTCTCATGTTCAAAGCCATTACTCTATTAATTAAACTACATTGTCCCCTAAATAAATAGCACAGCCTTTAATATTAACACTTTTATTAACACCTTTAGTAAGGTGTTACTGTATGTGTTATGAACACATATATGCTATGTGCTATAATACAGCTTTCAACTGAAGATAAAAGAAAATTGCTTTGAGGAGACTGAGGAGTCACTTTTATTTAATTGTTTTGTATCAAGTATTTAGTGACCATTGAACTTTATTTCAAGCTGTGTTCTGTTCTAATGTTTTAATTCGCATGTCATATCCAATTATCTTTAGAAATTAGAAAATATCAAGATGTCTGCTGTTCAATTGAAAAAGACTTATACAATCTTTGTCTTGTAGTCACATAATGAAATATATTACTCTCATCCTTCTCATCAGGGAAGTGGGTGACTTTGATTGGGAAGTGGTCTTCATATTATTTTATGAAATCCTAGTATTAGATGTTGAACTTTTTTTTTTCTTTATTACAAATTAAGTCTAGTTCTAGATTTTTTTTTCTAAATAAAGGGTCCATATCCCATATAATCAAAAGGCATAAATAAAACATTTTTGAAAGCAAGAAAATGCAGGTGTAGGTGAATAGGTTCTACTTATAAATTATAAAAGGCTTAAAATAGTTTATTCTTTTGGCTTATAAAGCTACAGTTTGCCAATTTGGCAATTGATGCCACTTTTCTTAAGGGCAGGTATCGTGCCTGAAAATATTGTTATTTTTAATAGGAGTTATTTAAAAATCCTTGATCCTATGAAGTGAAGTTAAAATCAGATTTAGGGTTTGGAGAGTTTTAGGTTTTTGGTTTTAGGGTAAGGAAAAAGAACCCATTCTATGTAAGTCAACTGATAGGTGTAAATAAGCCCTGGAATGTGCTTGAGACTATGTCTTTAGACTAGAAGGTGATTTGGGGTTGCAGAAGAATATATAGAAGAAAAAGACATATAGTTCATCACTAAAATTATTTATGAAGCAGATACTATATAGTATTGAGTTGGATGTAGATAAAGTGCAGTTTATTATTTGTTTTTCATGTGATCTCTTTTAATCCCCCCAAAAATAAACCTCCCCAAAACCAGGTTATTTCAGAGCTCACGAAAATACACAAACAAATAAATTCTAGCTAATATCTGTAATTTTATACTATCTCAAGTATAATTGCTATAAGAACTATCACTGTTTGTCTAGAAATGTCTGTGTTTTATGTGTTTTTTTTTTCCAAAACAGATGCAAGTCTGTACATCAGTCAAGTTCTACACCTCTTCTTCAAAAATGAGCTTCTACCTGGCAACTATTTATATTTGTTACTATCTATAATTAAAATAATCTTAATGGAGAACAGGGAAGATTGACTAAAACAAAACTGACAGGATATCACCTGTCCATTTTGCCCTTTACCATACCAGAAATCTTTCTTTATTCAACTTGAAATGAGTATCTTTTGTTAATCTTCCAAAATCTTTACTTAGATCCTCTCTCTGTCTTTGTCTCTGTCTCTGTCTCTCTTTCTCTCTCTTTCTCTCTCTCTTTTTCTCTCTCCTTCCCTTTATCCTTTTCTCCTTCCCTCCATCGTTTTTTTCCTCCCTCCCTCCCTCTGTCTGTATCTCTGTCTCTGTCTGTGTCTCTGTGTCTGTTTTTCTATCTCTTTGCTTTCTTTGGAAAATGACCATATAATATTAACTAACATGTTTGAATTTCAATATTTCAACAATGACCTTCAAAAACATATAAAACATACAAAAACATACAAATCTGCATTTGTCTGATTTCATTATTTCATAATTTGTAGCACCTAACAAATTTCCCCATGTGCCTATTTTTGTGTCAGATTTGTTGCCCATTTTACCAAATTGTTAATTCTCTTCTTAATTTTTTTGTATCCCTCTCATTTCTTTTCCTTATTTTTTCTTTACCACTCTGATATCTCTCTTTCTTTCTCTCTCTCCCTCTCTCTCTCTCTCTCTCTCTCTCTCTCTCTCTCTCTCTCTCTCTCTCTCTCTCTCTCTCTCTCTTTTTCTCTCTCTCTCTCTCCTGATCTGAGAGTATGGTGTGAAGCATTAATATTCAGTGTGAGTCAACCACAGTGAACATTCTATAGATTCAAACTTCTTCCAGAATTCTTTAAATTAGAAAGAAAAAAAGTACTTTGTAAGACCTTGTTCTTAGATACTTTAGAAATCATTTCAATTTATGATTATCCTTCTTGTCTGTTTGAGAAGAATAAAATATTCATGGCTAATGACTCCATCTCTCAGATAAAATAACATACTTACATCCTGGACAACTTCAAGTCAGCTTTGAAGATCAGGTTTAAATGTTTTTTTTAGACAGTGTCAAATGGTGTGTTGGATCTAAAATGAGTTGGTTATTGGGGACTTTCCACTAAATCACACACACACACAAAATCAAGATGACAGACTTTGATTCTGATTGCCTATCCTTTATCCCAACTTCCTTTTCCAGCAGGAGAGTGAACATTGACAATAAATGTGGAAATATTAAGGAAAAGATATTCATGTTGGTGACTCATGCTCTGGTCAATACCATTACTAACAGCTTCTTTGGCTCTTTGAAATAAAAATTCCTACAGGGAGCCAAGATGGCAGATTAGAAACAGCTACTCAGCTGAATTTTCCAAACAGATTTAAAATAACTCTCCTCAAATCAAATTTTCAAGCAGCAGAATGAACAAAACCTCAGGGAGAGACATTTTTCTGGCTTAAGAAAATTTCGTAAGTTGGCAGATGTCTGTGTCATGGGGACCAACCTGGAGCATGGTACCAGCACCAGATTTGGGTCTTGGAAGCTGTAACCACAGCAGCAAAAGAAACCTCATTGGGAGGTCTCAGGCCAAAGACTACTGGTCAGAAAGAGATAACAAGAGCCCATTTTCTGGCACTGGGTGTAGATCCACTGATTGGCAACTCCTTTGCCCATTCATAGGTTCCAATTCCAAAAAAAATCAAGATGACAGACTTTGATTCTGATTGCCCATCCTTTATCCCAACTTCCTTTTCCAGCAGGAGAGTGAACATTGACAATAAACGTGAAAATTCATGTTTCTGGGTTCCAATTCCAAGGAAGAATGTAACACTATCCCTTCTGGCAGCAGGAGGGCCAGGGCAGGCCATGAGGTGCGCTAAAGCTTGTGCATACAGAAGAACAAGGACTCTTCCTGGGCAAAGATTAGAACTCAGATAGGAGAGCAGTGCTCACTCCTTCCTCCAAAGCACACCACCTTGGAACACCAAAAAATTATAGACCCCCTCTAGAACTAGCCTTGAAAACATGAAGCTTGGTACAATACCTCCCAACCTCAAGTGAGCAGAGCCCAACTTTAACATAAAATACAAAGTCAAGAAATAGAAAAATGTGTAAAAACTGAGATGTGGGGAGAGGAAGGAGGAAGGGAGAAGGAAAGGGGAGGGAAAAGGAAAGAGAGAAGAGAGAGGGGGGGGAGAGGGAGAGAGAGAGAGAGAGAAGAGAGAGAGAAGAGAGAGAGAGAGAGAGAGAGAGAGAGAGAGAAGAGAGAGAGAGAGAGAGAGAAGAGAGAGAGAGAGAGGAGAGAGAGAGAGAGAGAGAGAGAGAGAGAGAGAGAGAGAGAGAGAGAGAGAGAGAGAATTTGACAATAAAAAGCCACCACAGTGGTAGAAAAGACTAAGACATAAACATGGAAGAAGAAAATAATATGAAAACAGCTACAGTAAAAAGCTACAATAAGTTAATTAACCTAAGTCCAACAAGAATTTCTGAAAGAATTGGAGAAAGAGATCAGAGTGGTAAAGGAAAAACGGGAAAGGAATGAGAGGAATACAAAAAAAAAAATTATGAAGAGAATTAACAATATGGTAAAAATAGGCATATAATAATAGGCAACAAATCTAGCACAAAAATGGGCACATTTCTGGGGAAATTTGTCAGGTGGTACAAATTATGAAATAATGAAATCAGACAAATACAGAGTTAGACCTTTTGAAGGTCATTGTTGAAATATTGAAATTCAAACATGTTGGTTAATATTATGTGGTCATTTCCAAAAGAAAGCAAATTTACATTCTGAATATCTAATCTTACTTATTTAATATTGATATTGCACTTAACACTGACATAAGAATCTAACTGTAAATCACTCTAAGAATATTTAAAATTCTTTTTAAAAATTTGTCCAAAGCAATGCAGCTAAGTGTCAGACCTAGGATTTATAATTTTATATATATATATATTTTTTATTTTCCAAATACATACAAAGATAGTTTTCAACATTCATCTCTGCAAAACCTTGTGTTCCAATTTTTTTCTCCCTTCCTCCATTTCTTTCCATAGACAGCATGCAAACCAATATAGGTTAAACATGTTCAGTTCTTCTGAACATGTTCATCATGCTGCATAAGAAAAATCATATCAAAAATGAAAAAAAAACCACAAGGGGCAGAAATAAAAAAATAACAACAAAAAGCTGAAATCACTATTTGTTTGATCCATATACAGTTAATTCTCTTTCAGATGTGGATGTCTCTTTATTTCACAAATCTATTGGAATTGCCTTGAATCACCTCATTGTTGAAAAGAGCCAAGTCCATCACAGTTAATTATTACATATTTTCTTGTTGCTGTGTACAATATTCTCTTGGTTCTACTCACTTCACTTAGTATCAGTTCATAAAAGTCTTTCCAGGCTTTTCAGAAATCAGCCTGCTTGTAATTTCTTATGAAACAATAATATTTCATTATATTCATATAACATAATTTATTCAGCCACTCTCCCCAACTACTGGGAATTTACTCAATTTCCATTTCTTTGCCACTACCAAAAGGGCTGCTATATATGTATTTTGCACATAGGTCCTTTTCCCTTTTTTTAACTCTCTTTGGGATACAGACCAGTAGCGATACTGCTGGATCAAAGGGTTTCCACTGTTTGATAATTTTTGGGCTTGTTGATTTTGCTTTTATAATATCTCTTGTAACATTTCTGACAAATTGCTAGCTCATGGCTTGTCCTCATTACCTCATGGCTTCAGTGTCCTTCTGGTTATTCTTCCCATCGTGTCTTTACCCATTCTAGGCTATCTTCCTCTCAGTGATCATGCACAGGTCTGACTTGACCAGACCAACCCCCATCACTACCTGATCCTATATAGAAAATCCATTGCTATGTCTAAGATCAAACATAAAATCTTTCAATTCATGTTCAAAACCTTTTATCACTTTTTCTTTGTATTACTGGTTTCCTTACTGTTCCTTAAAGAATGTACTCTATCTACCAACTCCAAGCATTTTCATAGGCTGTCCTCCTCTTCTCCCTCATCATCTTTACCTCTTCCTTTTTATGACTTTCTTCAAGTTCCATTTAAGATCCAACCCTTCCTGAAATCCTGTAAATCAGATGCTTTTCCCGTGTTGATTATTTACAATTTATTCTTTTCTATCCTTTTTCTACATTGATGTACATAAGTGGTTTCTTAATCTGTAAGATGAAGTAGAGAAGGAAATGACACGCCATTATTTTTCCCAAGAAATTCTCAAAGA
This sequence comes from Antechinus flavipes, assembly GCF_016432865.1. NCBI lineage: Eukaryota > Metazoa > Chordata > Mammalia > Dasyuromorphia > Dasyuridae > Antechinus > Antechinus flavipes. Next base: position 146,621,572 of record NC_067400.1, read on the forward strand.
GGATTATAGTTAGACATGACTGAAACAACTCAACAACAATATTCTTTGCTTATTGTTTCCGCCATTAAACTGTGATCTCAAAAGCAGAGTCTATTGTTTGCCTTTCATTGTATCCCCTCTGCTTAGGACAATGGCTGATACATGGTAAATGGTTGACTACTAGTCTGGACATTTGGAAGTGATGGTTGTATTGGATATGATAGAAGTTTGATGGGACATCTCTCTTAGGAAATAAGTTAAACAGATTAAATTTTACATTGAAATAAAAGGGACTTTGGTTTCAGCCAGATTTCAAAGAACAAACTTACAATTAGACTGTAAGTCTCCTGCTTCCAGATCACCTTCATCAGCCATACTTTGAAATGTTTGAGCCTTTACAAAGACTGTAACTTGGCTCCCCACTGGACTCTACTTTCAAATATACTCAGTTCTTTTTCAACCTTAACCTCTGGACCTGGCCCTACCATAGTACCCAAGTTAGAACAATATATACTTAGAAGCAATGTTTCCTTTCACTACTTCATTCTCTTACTCTTAGAGTCTTTAAACTTCCACTACAGATATTTATTGGCAATGCCATATTCTATTTCTGATACCTTGGTGACAGTGGACGGAGCACTAGGTCTTGTGTCAAGAAAACCTGAGATCAAATTTTGCTCCAAATACTTACTGTGTGATTCTGGAAAAAGACAAATTTTTTTCCATCTCAGTTTCTTCAATTTTAAACTAGGGATGATGATGATGATGATGATGATGATGATGATGATGATGATGATAACTTCACTGGGTTGTTATGAGATTTGAATGAGATAATATTTTAAGGTACTTAGAACAGTTCCTGGCACATATTAAGTGCTTAATAAATTCTTGTTCTCCTTAACTTTCTTTCCCCCATTCTGTCTGTTTTGGATCCTGGAGATGTGTTTCTTGTGTCCTAACCCAAAAGTCAAGTGGCATTGTTTCATTAAAAATATGACAAATGAAATATCATTGAAAAAGTACTTATCATTTTCTGCTAAATTTACATTTTGGGTTCAAAAGATTTTTATGAGATGTCCTGAAGAATTTCACCATTCACAACACATTAATATGGATCCTATGTAACAGGCTTATAAGTGGATTTTTGGAATATGTCCCATTCATAAGTTAGGGACTTCTTTCTTTCTTTCTTTTTATTTATGTTACTTAGTTATTTTCTAAGTAGAATATTACTATCATTTTTCCCACTTTGGCTTCTTACAATATGTACTGGCTATTTATCTGTCATTTGTAAATGAGACTAAGAATTTTAGAAACTAAAAGTTTAATAGATTTAACCTTTAACCACAACTGGAATATTCAATTAAGTATGAAACATTCTCATTTTCCCAAAATACAAACTATTGCCTTTTTCATGAGATATATGTTTAGTCTTGAACTTACATTTATTACTTATAGAAGTAAAACAACAAATTTTATTTGTATGAATGATCGGATTATAGCTTACTCCTTACCAGCTTGTACCAGGTGGAAGGGAGTATGTTATTAGACTTAAATGATTCCATACATGGAAGGGCAGAAACATGGTAGGGGTTCTCTTTATCAATTGCATTCTAGATTAAGAGGCTTGCAGCTGTTCAGTACAAGTAAAAGCTGTGATTGGAACAGTTTTGTAATGATTCTTTCATGGTGGATATAGCCACAGTCTTAACTGCAGAGAAGCAGCCTTAATTAAGGAAAAAACAAACATTAGCATGCTTCTCCAGATTTTCATTAGATGCATAAAATCTCCCAGAAATGTCTTTAAATAGTATAGGCTTAGAACATGGACATTACTAATGATACAGGCTTATTTTTTAGTGCCTTTCATAAGAGATCAACTTGTCTATTCCATATTTATAAGTGATTTGTAGTCTTAAAATTTACTCACACCTCAAAAATATACATTTAAATGTATTAGACTTGTATTCAAGAGATCTCCATAAATTTTGGACTTTCTCATTCTTTTTTACCTATAGTCTCATGTCATGGACTCAAGTTTTAGTTAAACTAGGCTAACATGCGATCCCTGATTTTTTCTATACTTTCCTGCCTCCATTTACTCTTGTATCCACATTACTACCACTATTCATGCATAGGATGGTAGCTCTTCCAATAGTGCTTTGCAAACCTTCCTACCTATTACACTACCACCTGTTACAATTCTTGTCATTCTTGTTTTTGTTTTTGTTTTTTTTGCTGAGGCAATTTGGGATGAAGTGACTTGCTCAGTGTCACACAGCCAGGAAGAGTTAAGTGTCTGAGGTCAGATTTGAACTCAGGTCCTCCTAACTTCAGGCTGGTACTCTATCTATTGTGCCTTCCAGCTACCCCAGTTCTTGTGATTCTTAAAGATACATCTCAAACTTTATCAATAAAATCAACCATTATCCTAATAGAAATATTTTCTATTTCCTGCCCTCATATCTGCCATACCATTTTTTTTTGCAGCTTTCCTATATGTCAAACATCATCATTTGATAGACAATTTTTATCATTGCAATTTGAAGGTTTGCACAACACTAATCACATGATTTGTGTTTGATCCTCACAACCATCTTGTAACAGAGATACTGTTATCATCCTCATTTTGTGTGGGAAAATTGAGCTTGAGAAAAGTTAAGTGACTTATTCAGTTGTATACAGTGATTTTAACTCAGAATTTCCTCACTCCAAGATTATTAAAATACTCTAGCCACTAAAATAAGCTGCCTGACCCTAACATAATTTATATTTTATGGATTGTATGGGAAAAAATGGATATGAAATAATAATGTAAAAAAAAAAAGTTCAGTATAATTCTGGCCTAAGTTTTGAAACAGATGATTTATGAACACTTGGAAAAGAAAGCAAATACTTGGAGCTAGCATCAATTCACAAGAACTAGTAAAACCAAACTAAACTAATTTTTATCTTTTATCAGATTATTAAATAGATACAAGGTATTGCTACAGACATAATTTAGCTTGAATGTACCTAAGTATTGATCAGGGGTTATCATGATGTATACCATACATGACTGTATACCATGATGGGATACACTTAGATGAATTCATTGCTATTTAAACTTTAGTCTCTTTTGGCTGATAGAGCAATTCTAACTTGTAGACAGGTTTCTAGACACAGAACTCTGTCCATGTGCCTGTCCTATTCAATATGTTTATCAACTTGAATGATAACAGAATACATGCTTAATCAAATTTTCTGGATGACTCAAAGCTAGAATTATGTAACTAATAATAGATGGCATAATAATGAATAACATAATTAAGATTTGTAATTACCGTTATGAGCAACAGTAGACAGAAACTAACAAAATGAAACCTGAGGAAGTCAAAATACAAAATATTGCATATAGATTCAAAAAATGAAATCAATAAACAAAAAAGGGGTAGAGATCTGTCTTTAGTTGATTAAGAAAATAATAAAATACACATGTATCTACTTTGTAGAATCATTAATTTTTTTAGGACTGAAATCCCCTGATATCTCTTCTGAGAGACCTTTTTTTGTCTGTGCACCTGCTCATGCTAGCTCTTCTAAAGTTGTCTTCCATCTACTCTGTAACCTGTAAATTCTGATTCAAAAATGTGCCATTTGAAAATAGTTGAGGGTAGGGACTATTTTGCTTTTCATTTACATAAGTGTTTATTATAGTCCATGGCAAATAGGAAATGCTTAAAAAATTAAGTTCTTCTTCAAGGCTAACTTTATTCACTGTATCATATCACTTTTCATTCAAGTTCAGGACAGTAAACAGTCTGGTCAGACAAGTGTATTTGTATTATAGCAAATTATAGTAGACACATCACAATAATTATTTTAAAATAAAGACTCTTCAAAAGATAATGACCGGGAAGACAATAAACCTGAAAATCCTTGTATATGGAATATATAAAGGAACTAAAGGTATTCATCCTTGAGGAAACTTCACTCTAGGGAGAAAAGGAAGGAGAATGATAATTGCATTTAAGTACTTTGAGAGCTGTCCTGTAAAAGAGAGAATAGACTAATTTCATTTTACTCTAGAGGACAAAGATAAAGAATAGAAGTTACACAGAGATTAATGTTGACTCTAAATTGTAGTCATGTGAGCAATGAATATGCAGTATCACTCATCTTGTGCATTCATTCTCATTGTACTGTAAGTTTACAAGTATCAGTATGATTGGAAGATAGAGATGATATTCCTATATGAAGAGGAGCAGTATATGACTGAGCTATATGAACAACTAATTTTATTTTCTAATGCTAAGGTTTTATTTTCTAAATCAGAGACATTGGAAGCTACTTAGAATTTTTTTCCAAGAAAGTCTATTTAATTTTAAATTAAATCTACATTCCAAAATCAGTTTCCTAAACAAACTTCTTTTAAAAAGCAAGTTTACAAAGGGCACAATAAAATTGAACAACTTCTAAGAGTTTTTATTTTTCTCAGATTCTGCGTGAAAATAGAAAGTATTCTGTGAGACAGGAAATCTAATATCAAATCTAATAATTTCAAAATCAATGGTTTGATTTTTTTTTCTCTCTCTAGCCTTTTCAGAGAAAGAAATGTAGTATATTTATTTTGTTGCCTATTGATATGGAAACCAACATCGTCTTCTGAATCAAGTAGTATACCTAGTCTTTAAGACCAAATACCTATTAAAAATATTTAGTTGGTATTTGGGAATCATAAATTAAAACTAGGCATCAGTTCTAGAAAAGACAACTAAAAGAATAGTTATTTTCCCAGTAAATTCCACTCTTTTTGTTTTGTCATCTTTTTTCTGAAAGATTAAAAAAAAAAAAAATTAGTTGATGCATGAAGGGGAAAGGGGCATGTTTGTGTGTGTGTGTGTGTGTGTGTGTGTGTGTGTGTGTGTGTGTGTTATAAGAGAGATTGGTTATAATTCAATTCAATTAATATTTGTTAGTTAGCAAGAGACTCCCTAGGTTCAAGGAACTTACAGTAAAGGCGCATAAGGTTTTGAGGGATGCTATATATATTTTAAATGGGAGAACTTCTTGCTTATAGTCAAACAAAACAAGAAAAATATTTAAGTGAACACTGACTTTTCTTACCGTGTATTTTAAAGAAAAAATATGGAATATTATTCTACATTGGTTTTTATATTTTAGCTATTTACATGTGTAAAATACATTTTGTCAATTAGACTATTTAAACACATGCATTTTCCATATTCCTTTTTTTTTTTTAAAGGAAATGCTGGCAACTGGTTTGACTAGATTTATTTTTTATTCTTTTAACTCTAATTCTGTTATCTTTTAAAAATGCTCTTTTTAAATCAAAATATAAGATCAGACGATAATCCACTATGTTCCACAGTGGACCAGTATCCAATATTAGTAGATGGGCACTCAGTATTAGTATTATGTGTGAATATATTCCAGTTAAAATTTAACATGATGTATTAATGTAGAGCCACAAAAACAGTAAACTTCAACCTTTCAGCAACTGTAATCAAATTGCACTAAAAATAGGAAGTGGGGGCAGGGTTTATAAAGGGTTATAAAGAACAGGGGGAAAAAAGGACTGAAATAATAAATAGATAGTGGATTTTGTCCTTCACTGCCTTTGATGTTGATAACAGTATAATTTTTTTTTACTGTTTTTAGTATCTCTGTGTTAGTGTGTATAAAACACAGATTTTTTAAAGAAAAAAAATTAAGTACAGTCTTTATATTCAGCAAACTATGAAATTTAAAAGTCAGGAAGATATGACAGCAGTGATATCAAGTTGCCTTAAATCACAATAATTGAGATGTTGGGCTTTTGAAACTTAGAAAGACAAAATCCATTTTGTATAGATTTACCCTCCTTCTGGCTCATTTCATTCATTCTTGAAGTCAAAGGTAGCAATAGTAATGATTATAGATATAAAAAGTGACTTATGGGGCAGCTGGGTCATGCAGTAGATAGAGCAACAGCCCTGAAGTCAGGAGGACCTGAGTTTAAATTTGGCTTTAGACACTTAACACTTCCTAATTGTGTTACCCTGAGCAAGTCACTTAACCCCAATAGCCTCAGCAAAAAAAAAAGTGACTTAAATTTTTAAAAATTTATTCACCATTGATATTGTATCTGTTTCAATAAAATAAAATATTTGGAACTTGCAAAATTAATATATCAATTTAGTCCTATACTAATAGTATTATCAAGGAGAACAAGATTTACAATTCTTTAAAGGCATGTTAACCTTTCTTTCTAAGGTACTTAAGTCATTTGTGGTCATATGCATTTTTCTATTTTCTGATAATTTCTATGAATATTTTAAGAAATGAAGTTAATAAATTCATAATTTAAAAGCTGAAAAGAGGAAGCATTAAAACTTAGCATTTTTTCTGTGATAAAATTTCCTTAAGTTTCTAATTGGAAAATATTATAATGATGAGCCAGAACAGATAATAACTATCAGCAAAAATGATCAACTTCCATAGGGAATTAATAATATAAATATAATTAACATTGCCAAAGCAATCTGTAACTACCTAATAAGCAGGACTCTTTCTATATTCTCTAATGAGAGAATTGTGTCCCATCATAATCTTATCCTAAAATCAAGTGATGAATCGCAACTGATATTTACCCTATAAAATCCAAAAGTTACTTCCCAAAGGCTAGAATCTACAGCATAGTAATTAATTAGATAATTGTTCTAATGAAAATTATACTCAATTTGCATAAGGTGAGAATCTTAAAAGATACCTTTGGAAAAAAAAGATATGGCAAAGATTTCTAGATATTGTGTTTTTGAAACAAAATTAAATGTCTTTAAAAATAGACTTATAAATGTATATTTGTGTGTATATATATATATGTCTATCTACATAGTACATACAATATATATTGATAGACATATACATTTATATGCACACACAAGTCTAATTGTTACGTTACTTGTCTTACTGATCAGATATTTATAATGGAATTCATTTTTGTGTGGGTTGGATTAATGGCCACTGAGGTCCTTTCTAATTCTCAAATTCAATGATTCTTTGATATGACCACTCTTCAACAAAAATCTACACACTTGGGCAATAGATTTGATAATCAATTATCTAGAATTTTACTTTAAGAGTTTTAACACTTATTCTATGTTTATCTCATATCTCTTAAATATCAACTATTAAAAAATCCCAAAGATATAGACTATATATACACACATAAAAAATGGGTAAATTATCCTCCATATAGATAAATGAAGAAATTTTATAAATGTGTGACAACATGTAATAAAAATACTTAAAGATAATTGAATGAATCAATACATTTCTTATGAGGGGAATTCAACTCAGCTCTTTGTGCCTTTCTAAAGAGCAAATCCAATAATTAAAGCCCAGTTGTCTTTTTAAATATTGCATGCATAATCTTAATGTCACATAATTGCCAAGACCAATAAAAACAAATCATGAGTATTAAACAATTTAGGTTTCTAGAAGTATTTGTAGATAGATTATAAGTACTAATTTATTCCATAAGGATTTTCAATTTGAATTTTAGACACTTCCAATAATCCTTTATTCCAGAAGTTTATAGTTGTAATGTCCCAAAAGAAGTAAATTACACAAGATCATACTATGTGCAAATCATTGTGCTAAGTAGTGAATATATATAGAAAACAAAGAAAAGTCTTTTATCTAGGAACTTACCTTCTCAAGGGGAGGGCATAAACACCAAACATAGTTAATATAAAATAGAAGGAATATAAAAGTATTTTCTTCTGGTAGGAAGAATACTAACAACTGGGGAGATGAGGAAAGGTTTTATATAGAAGGTACATATTAGAATAAACCTAAAAATGAATTATAGATTGAAAGAGACAACAATGAGATAAGATTGTATTTCTGGCATGGTGGAAAAACCTTCACAATTGTCTTGTCCAGGCTAGCTTTTTGTAGGTCCTTTGGACAGGCCTTGGTCTCAGCAGGGTAGACATCAGGAGAATGGTCAAGAATAGAGTCTAGATTCTTTATTCTGGCCCACTCTTGATCTTAGTGCAGGAGGCAGGAGAACCATCATGAGGCTGGTCAAAGGTAGACTGTCTCTCGTGCTATCCTTCTTCGCCCTTATATACCTTATAGTGATTACATCATTACAGCACATTACGTATGTGTAAACTAGAGAACTATTATCTCATCAATTCCATTGAATTAACACCTTGTTTCAAGTATACGTCTCCAAAGTTATAGCTTTCTACATACAATGACAGAAATAAAAGATGGAATGCTACAGATAGAGAGCATCTAGAAGTCCTGTTTTGAGTATATGAGAGAATAGAAATTTGCAATCTATTGAAAGAGATGTGTTATAAATAAATGCCAAATAAAGAATTATTTTTTATATCTTAGAAGTAATGGTGAGCCATCGTAGCTTCTAGAGTGGGACAAAGCATTTGAGTGAGTCACTTCTGTGCATTAGAAATAATCATTTGACTTCAGACAGAAAGATGAATAGAAAACATGAAGGAAGAGCCTTCTTAACTTATAGCAAAAGATAAAACACATACATATCCAGATCTCTATAAATCCAATTTATTACATATAATGGCATTTTAGAAATAAGTTAAACAATATTACACATTATATATCAAATTTAGTTATAAGAAAATTCATGATTCAACATCAGAAATAGATACCATTTTATCAGTGGAAATAACATTAAAGATGATTCCTTGCCATCTGCCTTGCCTTTGCTGTTACCTAGGGATTTGTGATCTGACTTGCAGCTGAAACTTACTGTGTGCGTTGTCTTTTTTGATTAGGATGTGATCTCCTTGAGACAAGCAACTGTCCTGCTTTTCTGTCTCAATATTTAACAGAATACTTTGTATAACCTATATTACTTCCATATAGTCCTAAACACATACTCATTCCTTCTATGTTTTTGCATAGGCTATATCTCATACCTAGAATGTACTTCTTCCTAATCTCCACATTTTACTTCTTTCAAAGTACAGCAAAAATGTTACTTTCTATAGGCCATTTTCTGATTATTCCAGTTATTAATCCCTTCCTCCCTGAAATGATCTTTTATTAACTTTTTATATATTTTACATATATGAAAGCTTACATAATAAATATATATATATACATAAACATATATATATTATCTTATACATAAAATGATAGGCTTTTCATTATTCAAGATAGTGTCAAATTTTGTTTCCCTTATCTTAGCTGAAAGTAAGCTATTTGGATTCAGACATTGTTATATATTTGCTTTTGTATCCTCAGTATCTAATAGAATTGGTACTTAATTTTTTTGATCGGCTGTTAGTAATTGCATTTTATACACCTATTTTGTTGCTTCTAAATTTCTATTGATAAGTATATGATTGTACTACTGGATTCTCAGGATCCAAATGGCTCATGTTGTGGAGCATTTGGCATATTCAAAGGGAGGAAAAGTATAAAAGGAGATGAAGGGCAATCTTGTTTGTTAACTATGTGTGAGACTTCTATGTGAGACAGCCAACTGTCTAGAGTGGCTAGGTTTTGTAATCAAACAATTGATTTGATCAAAGAATCTCCAATAAGTTCAAGTCTTGGTTTTTAAATTATTTTTAGTATATTATGTTTTAAGTATGGTATAAGACATTCAATGTCTATCAAATTACTTTGCATTTCCCCTATAAGTTTTTGTCAAGTAGTGTTTTCTTCATCCAAATAATTTATAGTATTAGCCTTTGGAACTATCTAATTCATTCTAATCCTTCATTTTATTGATGAGAAAACTGAAGGTCACAAAAACATCTCTCTCTAAAACTAGTGTTGTTCTTTCCATCAAACATCCTTCATACCAATGAGGAGCATGAGAACATGAAGAACAGGATTCCATCGAGATCAACTGACTTGGTCAAGACAGTAGAAATAGGATTTGAACCCAAGTCTTCTATTAGCAAATTCACTGTTCCTTCTACTACAATCCACTGAGTTTCCAATTATTCCACAAGATATATGTAGAACATAAGCATGGGATAAAATGGAGGAAGAAAGTAGTGAATTTCTGTTCTTATTGTGTAAGCAGTGAATTAGCAACTGAAAACTGTGTACCAAAAATGAATATAGGTAACAGCACTTTTATTCAAAAGAGAAACCTTACCAAAATCTCTTATCTGATAGCAAAGAACGATGATGTTTGGTGACATCTCAGTGAGAGGGAAAGTGATTCTTTTCTTTTGATTCTGCTTCCATGACTTTGCTTCCAGGAAATCATTATGATAGAAAGTAATGTCTGTGAGCACATCAAAAAAGAATCATTACAATGGCCCATTGTTGTTCACTTGCTTTTCATTTATGTTTGACTCTTCATGAGCCCATTTTGAGCTTTCTTAGCAAAGCTACTAGTATGGTTTGCCATTTCCTTCTCTAGCTCATTTTATAATCTGGAAACTGAGGAAAGAGTTAACTGAGGCAGAGTTAAGTGATTTACCCAGAGTCACATGGATAGTATCTGGGGCTAGATTCAAACTTAGGCTGATAAGTTTTCCCAACTCCTGTTCCAGCATTCTATTCACCGGGCTATCTCTATTCCCCAATTGTCCTTAATTCCTGATATACACATTGCATTTTATGAATTAGATTGTCCTTTTGAAAAGGAGTGGTGATAGTAAAAAAAATGTTCTGTTCTGTTTTGTTTTGTTTTATTGCTTGCTTCTTCTTGTTTTCCTAGAAGAGAAAAAAAGACCAAAAAAAAAAAAAAAACACACACACATGAAATAGCAGTTGATCATATTCAAACCTGTTATATTAGAATTTTCTTATCTTTGGTATTTATGTTGTCTCATATCATTTCTGTACAATGTATAGAACAAAGCAGAATCTACCTCTTTGAATCTTATTTTATTTCTAAGTATTTTTAAAATGTTAAATCTTTTTATGTTTTGTCATTCCTAATTTGACAAACAGCAACAAAACATTTCCATAATAATGTACCTAGCATTTATGCAGCACATGAAGATTTGCAAAGGCCTCTGCAAATGTTATTCCATTTTTATCTTTACAACCCTCAGAGATAACAACTGTTATTATTTCTATTGGACAGATGAGGAAACTGAGGCAAGCAGCATATACAAAAACCAGAAAAAAAGATAATTTCATATGAGTTTCAAAAAGTCTGGCCTTATCACATGGACTACATTATTAAGATTCAGAATAGAGTTTTTTCCAAAGGTTGAAACAAAATATGGGATTTCTAGTCTTCTACCTCCTCCCTATTGTATTACTACTTTAAGAAGCTGTTAAATTGCTTGTTGGGTTTTTGTTTTGTGTTATGGTGGTGGTGATTTTAGATCTATTAATTCTCCAGTACAGTTTATACCAAATTCTAGCATTATCTTAAATTTATTTAAAGGGACAAAATCAACTAAAAAATTAGGACCTTGTCACCAAAGGGGCAGTGATAGAACGAATTGCCTAAAGTCCTTACTCACATAGGCTAAACTAATTTTTCCTTACAAGGTATTAATGTCATCTTGACATATAGTAGGCCTGGAGGACTAAGGCCTGAACTGTTGGAATAACTAAAGGTCTAAATACAAAAGCCAGCTGAAAAGAAGTCAACAATTTCCTTAAGCGACTCGCTGATGGACCAGTTTAACCAACACATAGACAGAAATGCTCCTTCTTTCCAAATAAATGTTATGTTCTTGTTGAATATTACTTTCTGCTATGGCTAAGTGACCCTCTTTTTGTTAATTGTTACATGGCCTAAAAGTATTTCATTTCCATCCTGAATATATGAAGCACCAGATGGACTTGAATTAGGTAGGTCTGGTCTAAACAGGTGGTCAGGCATTGTTTGGTCCTGACATTGCTTTCCTGGGTTCCTGCCACTGACTTTAATCTCCTCTTGTGTGTCTATGCTCAGATTGCTGGCAAGACAGGTTTCAAGTCTCATGGAGCACCTGGGGTTATGTACTTCTCAATGCCTTTGGGACATCCAGTCAGAATGCTAGTTGTTATTCGTCACATCTGGTTGCCTACTGGTCAGAGCAGATAGAGTACTAAGGACTATCAGCCATATTGCTATTGCCCCAAGAGCATTCCTGGCTTCCTGTCTTACCTTGGCCCTGTGCCTACTACTGATGGCAGAACTGCAGGTTTCAGGTGCCCATAGAATCTCTGTGGTCAGAGTGCTAACAAGCTTCTAGATTGTTTTTCTGTACTTATTCTGACTTCCCAGGTGAAGGAATCTCTCAGGCTTCTGACTTTTTTTTCCAGTCCTATACTACATAAAAGTTTACTCATCATTTTCTTAGTATTTCTTACTCATTATTCACATTGGTGCCATTTTTAAATCTTTACTGAAGTAAATGTGAGAGAGCCAGATTCTTTTATGACTTTTTTTTTTTGCAATCATCTTGAACAGAAGCCTCCAGATGTTTATTGATAGACAGTTATACTAATAATTAACTCTTGTATAATTCAGTATGTCATATGTTCACAACAACATTGTGAGATAATGAAGGTATTAACTTCTCTTTTTTCTAGAAGAACAAAACAAGGTTTTGAAGTTAGTCTCTAATGCACAGATATATTAATAGTGTGTATCAGAAGTGGAATTAGAACCAGATTACAATGACTAAAAATCCTCTACATTTCCCATATACTATGAAACTTCTTCAGGGATGGCTTTGTCTTTCTTATTCAGAATTCCCCTCAAGAAAAACTTCTAAGGCCTCCAGAAGTAGTTTTACCTGAAAAACATTTAGAAGAAGCTCATTGTTACTATACCTGTTCTAAAGTTTTGCATGTCAGTTACAGAATCCCAAGTCTCATTTTTTTTCAATTACTTGTAAATGCAATTAACACTCTTTTTTAAAATATTGAGTTCAAATTCTCTCCCTTCCAGAGGTTCATAACCTTTCAGAGGCATCTTTGGAAATCTGTTTTAGATTGAAGCAACCAGCCCAGGTTTCAGAATTGGGGGACACTATTAAGAAGTGAGAAATGTGTGGAACTATGTCCAGAGGGCTATATACAGAATTGTGCATACCTTTTGATCTACCAATAGCAATACTAGATCACTATCCCAAAGAGCTAAGAAAGGAAAAAATAGGAAAGAACCAATTTGTATATAAAATATTTATAGCAGCTCTTTTTGTGGTGGTAAATAAGAAATAAGGGAACACCCTTGAACTGGGAAACTCAAGTTCCCCCAACCTTTCAGAAGGCAAGTATCATCATATGCATTGTATATGTGAAGTCCTGCAAAACATATTTACATATTAGTTGCAAAAGAAAGCACAAACATGAAGAACAAGAAAAAATAAAGTAAAAATAAGTGTGCTTCAATATGTTAAGAATTAATCACTTTCTGATATGGATGGCATTTTTCATCATGATTTCTTTGAAATTGTCTTATATTAGTATCTTGATTGTCTAGCTAAATTATTCACTGTTGGTAATCTTTACATTGCTATTATTTTGCAGGATGTTCTACTGATTTGGTCACTTCATTTTGAATGAGTATGTATAAACCTTCTCAGATGTTTCTGAAAACATTGGGCTCATCATTTCATATAACTCAATAGTATCCCATCCAATTTATTCAGCCATTCCACAGGTGTTCCCTTATTTCTTATTTGCCACCACAAAAAAGAGCTGCTACAAATATTTTGTATACAAATTGGTTCTTTCCTATTTTTTTCCTTTCTTATCTCTTTGGGATAGTGATCTAGTATTGCTATTGGTGGGTCAAAAGGTATGCACAATTCTGTATATTGCCCTCTGGGTATAGTTCCACACATTTCTCACTTTTTAACAGTATCCCCTAATTCTGAAACCTGGGCTGGTTGCTTCAGTCTAAAACAGATTTCCAAAAATGCCTCTGACTCATATAGGTTCAATGAAAAAGAAATTGTACTAGTCAATCTGGCCTGATTGTTGAGCAATTGACTGTGTCAATCAAACAATCAATCTGATTTGGTTGTAATGGCTAAAAACTCTATAAGACTGTATAAGGGACCTCTAGGTAATACAAATGATGACTGACAAATGCCAACTCCTTGCTCTTGGGCAATTCTTACTTCTTTCTTTACATGGTTTTTGATATTACAAATCTATCAAAATTTAAGAGAAGCTACTTTTTTTTTTCTTTTTTTTCCCCTTTGTCTCCACAATGGAGGAAAAAATGTTTATTTTCAACCAACATTTCAGAACTAAGCAATGATCTCTGATCCAAGTGAACCCAAAAGGGGCCTTTAAATCAGGGCTTCTTAAACCTTTTCTACATATGACTCCTTGTTTATCTGAAAATGTTTATGTAACCCCAGGTATACAGGTACATAAAGTAGTACATAAATCAAAAATTTACTGATAATAAACCATAATTTCAGAGCCCCCACATTCAGTTACATGATTGTATGTAGGATAATAATCTACAATTTAAGAAACTTTGCTATAAAAGATCACCATGTGAAAGATACTTAGCAAGTCCCAGGGTTATAAAATCAAAGAGCACCTGCCCTCAAGGAACATTTTACTGAAGGGAGGGATAGAAGTATGCATAATCGAAGATGGTTATCTACATTGGTTTATAATTTCATTTATGAATCCTAAAGAAATTTTGTTAAAGCTAACATGGAAATTAAGTTGTAACCGTTAAAGAGTCACTTTTGAAGGGGAAACATCTGTCAATCTAGTAATGTTTCTACCTCACCACTAAAAAATAAAATGATTCAGTTTAATTTCATTTCTGATTCCTGAGGCTTACAGAAAGTACTGCTATGGGATTTTGCTGAAGAAAATACTACAGTGATTACTACATATTTAAAAGAGGGGCAAAGGCAGAGATAACATTTATATGAAAATTCATTTTATTCATAAAATAGTATAATGCCAAAGGCACAGTTATTGCATCCTGCACTTAGTAGCAATATTTGGGAGGATTGGTTAATCTTTAAAATGGATGCTATCTTTCATTCCTTGTTGGTGTTACTCCTCATCTTTGTCATTGATTTTTTTTTCTGTTGAAAAATGTACTTGGATTGGAGTTCTATTTGCTTTTAATGCAATTGATTCATAATTTGCCATCCACTGTTTCATACCATCATAATAGCAGTGGCATGAATAAGGTCACCGATTATCAGCACATCCCCTTCAGCCACTTCGACTGACAAAACAACAGAAATTTAGTAGTTTGCTGTAGTGATCATCATCTAAGAACTTTAAAGTTGGAAAAGATCTAAGCAGCTTCAGCTCCCCATTCTATAGATGCGAAAAATGAGGTCCAGAGAGAAAAGTGCTTTTGTGCAGAAGGTGGCACTAGATAATGTAAAGTGTGTATATCACAAATTTATTGGTATCTTAGCATCCATTTTATTCAGTTTATACTAGAAATAAATCCCTTTTACAATATATCTGACAATTGATCTCTAAGCTGTGTTCATATATCTCCAAAGAGGAGGAAACTGAGTAACTTCCAAGGCAGCCCATTCTGTTTTTGGTCTTCTCACATTGTTATGAAGTTTTTTTCCTGAAAAATAGTCTAAATATTTTTCTTCGCCAGGTTTATCCCATTAATCCATTACATTCTGGGACCAAATTGATGCAAAATATACATGTAACTTTTATAATATTTACAATATATTCTTTTAGCTAGGAATTAACAAAGGAATACATAGTGCAACATCTCAGCAGTTCTTTTTGCCTGATGCTTGATCACCACTGAGATGGGAGGACAATATATCAAATAGCATATATAAGTACTAATGAGTTTATATATGTACAGAAACATATTTAGTTGTATTGTTACTTAAATGAGTGAAAATAAAAGGAAAAGCATTTATTAATATATACTAACCCATTCTGCTTAGTGAATAAAAACAAAAGTTAAACCAGTCCAAGATTTTGATACACATAGGAGGTTTTACCTACAATTCAGATGGAAAGACACCTTTAGGGTATAGTAACATAGCAGATGGTGATGGATCTTCTTTAAGGTTATTTTTCATAACTTCATACACTAGTGTTTCTTATTTCATGCCTGCTTTTTGTAATTTCACAGTATTTTTGTCTTTGATCATGGTTATTCTTTCTGCTCCTAATGTTATAGTCATAATATATATTGTTATTGTTTTTGTTTTTGTTTTTGTTTTGTGGCTCTACTTAATTCAAGTTGCATGTATTCATGCATTTATTTCCCTGCTTCTTTGTATTCATCATTTTCTGCATTTCTTAGAACACTATGATATTCCTTTTTTTGTCTTGTTTGCCCATTCCTATTTCTGTGGGCATTCACTTTATTTCCAGTTATTTTTATTGTAATGGAAAGTGCAACTGTGAATGCTTTTGATTTATACTTAGGATTTTATTTTTATGAATGGCTTCTTAGAGGTGTGAGTTTAGTAGTGGCAAGACTGAATTAAAAGATATGGATATTTCATTGATTTTATTGGCATATATCCAAATCATTTTACATAATGGTTGTACTTATTTAAAATGCTAACAACAATACAATGTTGTGCTTATTTTCTTACAAAGTCTTCACATTAACTATTTCCACATTTTCCTCTCTTTATCAATTTACAGGGGATGAATTAAACCTCAAGTTTTTGTGTGTGTGTGTGTGTGTGTGTGTGTGTGTGTGTGTGAATATCTATCTGTCTATCTTTTCCCAACTCACTGTGTTAGAGTAATGAAAAATTATAAAGAAATGCTGCATTTATCTCCTTATTTATAACTTGCAACATTCTTTCAAATAGTTGCTAATATTTTGTATTCTTTTACATTCAAACTCACAAATTTCACATTTTCTGAAACTGTCGTGAACATTTACTAAAATGGCTACATAAAAATATTGCACTTTTCTTCCTGCTTTTCTAATTCATGCATTAGGCATAATTTGTATATCCATGAAATCCTTAATTTAATTTTTTTCTTGTGCATTTCAATGTCTCATTAATCTATTAGCATCTAATGAAATCCTTGCCTGGGGGACATAATCTTGTAGTAAATGGTCACCACCCACCCAGGGAAAAGTGTAGTTAATTAGATGGATGAGGCATTAAATGCTCACTGTAATTTTTTGTATTTGAAAGAGAAATTTTCAGTTATAGCAGGAATTTCCAGCAAAACTACCAAAATATGATCAGTCATCTACCCATAAATACATTTTTGATGGAGTAATTAGCATTTTGTCATTTTTGTCCCAGGACTATAGAAGAAAATGGGATCTTATTTTTTTGTTGTTGTTTTTTTTGTTTTGTTTTATGGTTGTAGTAATTTCATTAATTGGGAAGTTTCTCATGCATCATTATAAATGAGCATCAACTTGTCTAGAACTTAAGAGTCTCAGATGCTTGAACACTTATTTAATGACTTACTCATTGTCACAAGACCAGTCTTTATCACACTTGGGGTTTGTATCCAGATCTGCCTGATGCCCTACCCATTCCAATGCTCATCTTATCCAATTCTCATCTGCCCCACCTTATTTGTTAATAAAATACAATCTGAAATGGGTACTTCAAAATAAAAAAAAAAAAATTGTAATGTTACATTGACTCTGGGAACAACTTATATGTATGTAACATGGAAAAGTATGAGGGAATGGTAAGGGTGGTCTGGAGTAGACAGGACTATATTAAGTAATTTATCACTGGCTTTTGAAATACAAGAGTTCCATTAAAATATTTTTTTACAATTACCCAGAGAATAAAAGAAATACAAACTACAATTCTCATAGGAACCTTGGGGAAAATTTATGAGGTGATATAGGAATTAAAATTGACTTTCAATAACATTGACCTTATTTCCAACTTTTAGTATGAATAATCATTACCTTAACTAAAAGACCAGGATTATTCTTAGATGTATCACTTAGTCAAAAGGGAATAATGTATTGCTTTGGGCTTTATATAGACCTACATCCTTTTCTTTTAGAGAGCATCCTAATAAACTTTTTCTTAATATAACTCAACATTTATGAGATAGCACCTAAAATAAGATACTTTTACATTAAGCATAATATAACATTGTAAAACATTAAATCACAATCTATGATAAATAAAATTTAGATTTAGCAGTTAATCAGTTTATATAGTCAAATGTAAATGGGCCAAAAAAAAAATCCTTTGGGTGATCTTGGTCATTTAGTTTGGCTCTCTCAATTAATTGGTAAAGTGATTTCCTGCCAAGTTTCTCTTTACTTTATGTAACATTGGGAAAATACATGAAACTTTAATATGAGTCAGATGAAAGATACAATAAAACTCATTTTAGACCCATTGGTTATAAATAGATTAACATTTTGTAAAGTAATTTTTTTTGAAATGTGATATCTTTGATGAATATGATGAGAAATTATTTCTTTAAAATTACATTTAAAAGAACTCTCAAATTAAAATTCAAATGTTTGATGATTTAGAATGATGATGATCATACTATGAGGGAAATGGCTGTTCTTTGTCAAGAAACAAGAAAATCATTTAGAAAGAAAAGGTCTTATTCTGATTTTTTTAAACCATAACTCTGAGTTGTTGATAATAATAACATACAATGTCTTAATGTTTGGAAATTGTCTCACAACGATGTCAAGAGTTATGTAATACATATACCTATATATATGTATTATTATTATTATTATTATTATCCACAGCATAGATAAAAAACTGAATTTCAGATATATTATGTTTTGGGTAAGGTCACTCTGATATGGTGACATTGCCAGGATTCAAATCAAGGTTCTTATATTCCAAATTTGTCAACCTTCAAAACTGATATTACTTTCTGGTGAATGCTATCAATCAGCTGAATTATTCTGTAAATAATTTATTTTTTATCCCTTGCCTATTACAATATCTCTCTCTTTTTTTTTTTTTTTTTACTTACTGGTATTTTAAAATTACATATAAAACTGTTTTCAACATATGTTTTTGTAATTTTGGGGGTTTAATTTTTTCCCTTCTTCCCTTCCTTCTCTCCTCCCCAAAACAACAAGCAATGTGATATAGTTACACATATACAATTATGATAAATATATTGCCACATTAGTCATATTACAAATGAAGAGTCAAAACAAAACAAAACAAAACAAAACAAAACAAACAAACAAAAAAAAAGACACAAGCAAGGCAAGAAAGATAAAAATGCTTTCATCTGCATTCAGATTCCATATTTCTCTCTCTGTATTAATAGTATTTTCCATCATGAGTCTTTTGGCATTGCCTTGCTTCATTGCATTGCTGAGAGCCACTAAGTCTATCATAATTGATCATCACACAATTGACTATTACTGTATACAGGTTCTTGTGGTTCTGCTCACTTCACTAAGCATCAGCTCATGTAAGTCTTCCCAAGTTTTTCTGAAATTTGTCTTCTCATCATTTCTTATAGAAAAATATATTTCATTTTATTTATATACCACTACTTGTTTAACCATTTCCCCAATTGATGAGCATCCCTTCAATTTTCAGTTCTTTGTCATCACACACACACACACACACTGCTTTAAAAATTTTTGTGCATGTAGTTTCTTTCCCCCTCTTTATGATCTCTTTGGAATATAGACCATTATAATATTTCTAAACTAATTGCTTTGACAAGTTCTGCTAACTATTAACCAAATGATGAACCACCTGATAAAGTGGAAAGACTATGTGATCCTGGAATCAGAGGATCAGGATTTAAATTCCACACCACCCTCTTACTCCTGTTCCCATGCTTATGCTACCTGCCTGACATTAGGCAAGTTACTTAACTTCCCTTGGTATTTCATTCTCTTTTTCTTTAAAATGCATTCTCCAATTGATAAATGGTCAAAGGATATAAACAGACAATTTTCAGATGATGAAATTGAAACTATTACCACTCACATGAAAGAGTGTTCCAAATCACTATTGATCAGAGAAATGCAAATTAAGACAACTCTGAGATATCACTACACACCTGTCAGATTGGCTAAGATGACAGGAAAAAATAATGATGAATGTTGGAGGGGATGCGGGAAAACGGGGACACTGATGCATTGTTGGTGGAGTTGTGAACAAATCCAACCCATTCTGGAGAGCAATCTGGAATTATGCCCAAAAAGTTATCAAACTGTGCATACCCTTTGATCCAGCAGTGTTTCTATTGGGCTTATACCCCAAAGAGATACTAAAAAAAGGAAAGGGACCTGTATGTGCCAAAATGTTGGTAGCAGCCCTGTTTGTAGTGGCTAGAAACTGGAAAATGAATGGATTCCCATCAATTGGAGAATGGCTGGGTAAATTGTGGTATATGAATGTTATGGAATATTATTGTTCTGTAAGAAATGACCAACAGGATGAATACAGAGAGGCTTGGAGAGACCTACATGGACTGATGCTAAGTGAGATGAGCAGAACCAGGAGATCATTATATACTTCGACAACGATATTGTATGAGGATGTATTCTGATGGAAGTGGATTTCTATGACAAAGAGACCTAACTGAGTTCCAATGGGTAAATGTTAAACAGAAACAGCTACACCCAAAGAAGGAACACTGGGAAACGAATGTGAACTATTTGCATTTTTGATTTTCTTCCCGAGTTATTTTTACCTTCTGAATCCAATTCTCCCTGTGCAACAGGAGAACTGTTTGGTTCTGCAAATATGTATTATATCTAGGATATACTGCAACATATTTAACATATATAGGACTGCTTGCCATCTTGGGGGGGGGGTGGAGGGAGAGAGGGAAAAAAACGAAACATAAGCGAGTGCAAGGGATAATGTTGTAAAAAATTACCCTGGCATGGATTCTGTCAATACAAAGTTATTATTAAATAAAATAAAATTCAAAAAAAAAAAAAAAGAAATATGGAAAATTGGATACAAGGTAGGAATTGGAGTTAGTTATATGTAGGTTTGAATCTTATCTCAGATTCTTCCAAGTTGTGTGACTCTCAATAAATCATTTAACTTCCAAAATAAAATAAAATAAAATAAAATGGGCAATTATGTCAATTCCTATATTTTCTTCAAACTATGATTCCAAGATTTCACTTTAGGCTGAGCACACAATAACCTCCAAATATCACCAGTTGCCTTTATTAAATTAATTGTAAAAATAAGTTTATGATCTTAGGCTGGCATACTAAAAAATATTTCCCTCTTTTTTTTTCTTCCCTCTTTCCCTTCCTCCAGAGAAATATATTATTGGAGGGGGGAAGAAAATTACATGATGAATTTATTATATATTCAAAAGGAATAACAAACTATATAATAAATTTGCAGTTTCACATACAATCATCCTTTTTCTATTCCATATGGTAGAAATATTTATTTTATTTCTTAATTTCAAAATAAGTTAAATTAGAAAAAGAATATCTAGTGAAAGAAAAAAAAAAGAGCAGAGTAATGAACACAAAAGTCAGGTTATAAAAATAAATTTTAAATTTTGGTAGTAGTTTCTTTCTTATTCTAATTTCTTAAGGAAGCCAGTGAGACATGAGTACACACATGAAAGTTAAGGATTAGGCTTCTTGTACAGGATTTAGGAAAAAGGTAATAGTGTACTTAACAAGCAAATGTTCAAACATCTGCAATTATACTTTGGCTGGGAGAATGTTTGAAATAGATAGCTGGTACTGCTTGCAAAGATGGAATTCATATTAAAATAATTTGACAAACTTATTACATTTTCTTATTTAATATCTATCTATCTATCTATATCTATCTATCTTTCTATCTATCTTTCTATCTATCTATCTATCTATATTAACTATCCATTCCCAGGCATTAATATTGCTTTCAGTGGCAATCGCAGAAACTACAAAGCATCAAGAAAAATTTATTTTTTAATGAAATAATCAATCCAGGATTTCTACAATTGAACAGTAACAAGCTATCAAGTATTTATATATTGTTCTTCAAATAGCATTGGCAGTCTTCATTGGCTATAGTGTCTATATAGCCTTAGCTCTCCTTTAACTGTGCATTTACTTTCCCTGTTTCCTGTATCTAAAACATTTTCTTTCTTTCTTATTAGTTATTAAATTCTTTCCAATCCTGTAACATCAACTCAAATACAACTTACTCCTTGAAGACTGCCCTGGTTCCACCAACAAGACTAAACATTCACCCCTTTAAGCTTGCAGAATATTTAAGGTACTTACCCTACATATTCTCTTGTGTATTATTAGAAAGGAAAAAAATGCCTCTGTTTGTAGGTCTGTTTAGTATTCGCTTTTAGACTATATGTTTCATAAGAGCAAGATTTCTATAACTTACCTAAATTGTCTACACAATAACAACTTACTGTATATTTGTTGAATGAGCATATAAATAAATTGAAGAATAAATGGATACATTTTTCACACAGCAGCATTCAAATGTGAAATTATGAGTATATGAAGCAAACTGCCATCCTATTATCTCTTAGAAGATTTTCAAAAAGGCCAATGTTTTGATCACTTTGATTCAATTAATAATTATTTGAGTGTGTTATGTGCTATTTTTGGTGTAGAAAGATGATTAAGATGTAGTATTTATGTTAAAGAGATTGTAGTTTAGTAAAAGAAAAAACCTGCTACATGCTTTGAGTACAAAACACAATATGATAGCTGCTATAAATTGACAAAGTTTCATTATTCATTATTATTTACTAATATTATGATCCCATTTGGGATTTTCTTGGCAATAATACTGGAGTGATTGGCCATTTTCTTCTTCCACTTATTTTCCACCCATTCTGAGAAAATGAATCTGATTTATATAATTATTTAACTTGCATAGTAATCAACAGTTAAGATAAAATAAATGAAAACCCAAACTCTCAACAGAGACAAAATAAACATATAAATAAACATATGGATAAGAACTTGCTCTGAGATTTTGCTGATATAAAAAATTAGCGAAAACTGTATTTAATAAAGCCAGTCAGTATCTATCATTCAAGTTGTACTTTTAAAGGATTGCCTAGAAAACTGAGAAGTGACTTGCTCAGACAAGACCAGGACATTTCAAAAGTGAGATTTGAATCTAGGACTTCTTGACTTGGAGATCTGCTCTCTATCCACTACTTAACATTGCCTCAGATCATTGTCATCACCACTATTACCATCGTTGCTAATAATAATGATTATGAAGGTGATAATAATAATGACAAATTTTACCAAAACACAGCGTGAAAAATGCTGTCTTCCTCCCAAGAAAGAATCAGTGGGGTCTAAATTCAGGTTAAGGCATATTACTTTTCATTTTCTTTAATTTTTTCTTGCATTTTAATCTGCATTTTCTTTCATAGCATGACCAATATAGAAATATGTTTTGTATGATTACATGTGCCCAACCTATTTACTGTCTTAAGTAAAAATAAGAGAAAAAGTATATAAGAAATGGAAGGAGGGAGAACATTTTGAATTCATAATAAAAAGGAATATCAAAATTATTTTATATGTAATTGAGAAAAATTAAAATATTATCCAAAAATAATTTACCAGAGTCCAGTGTGTAAATGACAAAAATATAAATATTCAATTAAGGCATGATTATTATAACAACATAAGAGTTTTTAATAATGAAAATAAAACAGTTAAAAAAAAGGCAATAATAAAGAATGTGAAATATCACAAGATGAGGCAGTATGACCACAAAAGTAACCCTGAACTTGGAATCAGACCCCTTGTATTTGAGAGTAGGTCTTCATTTTACAAGCTCTATGACTTTCCTCAGATCACTTGAGTTATATGAATTTTAGATTTTTCATCTGCAAAATGTGGACAATACAGCTAATACAATCTACTTTTATTATATACATTATGAAGCAAGACATATAAGCATATTTGCTATCATAGATTACATTGTATTACTAAAGCTATATAACCAATCAGTATTTATTGTCCACTGTGTGCCAGTTGCCAAACTAAAGATGGGAGATAAAAAAAGAGGAAAAAATAGTCCCAGCCCATAAAGAACATGGGGGAGACAACATGGAAAGAAATATATATGAAGCAAGCTATTTACCAATACATAGGTGATAATGGAGGAAAGGCAGTGGTTAAGAAGAGTTATGAAGGCTTCTTATAAAAGGTGAGGTTTTAGTTTATGCTTTAAAGGTCATCTCATCTTATCTATATAGACACTTCCACTGCAATATTCTCAAATCCAGCTGTAAAAAGGTGTGGTCTAGATATGTCTACATTCCCAGGGAAAGCATTGTTTTGACTCTTCATCTTCTGGGCTTTCTTTATGTCTGTATTCCCAAGAAGAATTCCTCAGGCCTATGTGTGAGGTTCTCTATTTCTTCGGCAGTTCTGGTCATTTCTTTTCCCCATACTTAGAACTCATATCTGTCTCTCCATAACTTTCCCAACAAATGGAAGAACAACAAACTGATTCATTTTCCATGTGGCAGTATTTAATTTTCTTCTTAATCTTCTCTTCACCAGGGAATTTTCTCCTTTGGTTTTCAACATGAGTCTCTGAAGTTTAAATTTTGTGAGGAAATATTAAATAACACCTTCAAAGTCACAGAGCTAATAAGTGACAGACATAAACTCAGGTCTCCCAATTCCTCATCAAATTCTTCCTTATACAATTTAGATCTGGGTTTGGTGAAGGGTGCAGTCTTTTATATTCTATGCATCTACCATCAAATCAGTCAATAATGGTCATTCAACATCCCACCATTGTGATGTGCTAGAAAGATCTTTGGATTTAAAATCAGAAGACTTAGATATGCATTCAAAGTCTGAAACATGCTATCTGGGTAATCTTAGGTAAGACACCTAACTCCCCTGGACTGAATTTTTTATTCTTCAAAATGAAAGGATTGTTTTAGATGATTACTAAGAACTCTTCAGCTCTGACCTCCCAATCTAATACTAATGTGCTCTGTGGGTTAAGAGAGAAAGAGAAGGAATTGATGTAGAAAAGAAAGTTTGCAGAAAAAAAAAATATTAAGGAGGAGATGGCATCTAGCATTGGCATGAGGAAGAATTGTTTTCCTCAATGTTCTCAACACCAGGAGTCTTATCCCAGTTGAATTGCATGTAGGTGAGTTATCAAATCACATTGTATGTGTTTGTTTCCTGCCATGTTGCCTTAGGATATAAATAAAGGAATTATATCTTCTGTGTTCCCCACAGAGCTTTCCACTTTGGGGTGTTCAGCAAATATGCATAATGAACTCCATTAACATTTATTTCTCACAAATAACATTTCCCAACTCATTACAGTTCATGCTGTCTATTTTTTTTTTCTTTTTACAACTAGTTCTGCCAATGTCTGTATTTTATATGATGATTCATACATAGCCTTAAATTTTGTCTTTAGATTAAATATTCATATATAGCACTCAAATATGTCAGCCATATCCAGGAGATAGAATGGATTCTTATCAAGAGATAAGATTATTCCCACATAAAGAGAGGTGACTTCATCATTTACAAATTTTCCAAACTGCTGACTTACATTAGCGAGTCTTTCTGAAAGACAGGAGAACTCTTAAAATCATGAATTTTTATACAAGTAATTGCCATTGCCAACCTTTACAACTTATTGAAAATTTTTAAATCAGTTCATAAGATTTCTTCAACTTTATAAACAAACAAAAAAAATCTTCTAAGATGAATTTGATTCATGTTCATCTAACTCATAGATACATTTTTTCCTTCTCAGCAGGAAAGAAACTAACCATTTTCATTCTCATCACTGAGCCTGTGTTAACTGATTGTTGCCTTTGCAACATATGCCTACCTTGCTGTTTGCTGAAGAGAATTTAATGGTCTTGTTTGGCATTAATTCAAGAACAGTTCCATATGAAGTGACTATGGTTAATGTAATTCACAGTGATAATAATATCTCTGTTTAAATCATATCAGTTCATTTCCTTTTTGGTATTTTGTTTCCCATAGAGTTCCATTCCTATAGCTAAAACACATCTCCAAACCCCATCTGTGATAGTCCAAGGCATAAGAGGCTTTTTAACAAAGGGTGTAGACTATGTTTTTATTTATTTGAAAAGATGTTTTCAATTACCCTTAAGTCTATTGTTGGTCTAATGTTAGCAGCTCAAATATTTGAAGCTGTACTCTGGAAACCAGACACCAATCCATAGATGAAAAAATTGGCAAAGATTTCAGGATACTGTGGTTTTCCAGAATGATTGTTGATTGCTCAAAGCACTGAAACATTTGCAGAAGTCTGTTTGTTTGATGACTGCAGGTTTGGTTCAAAGTAGAAGAGTGGGTTGGTGTCCATTCTTTGAATTTTCCTATAGCTCAGACTCCCATTTCTTACCCTTAATTTTTCATCCTCCAGGTTTGAAGCTTTCTAGATATGTAAGTCAACAAAGCACTCCCATCTTCAGAACAAGGACTAGGGGGGAAAAAGATAGTAAGTTGCAAAGTGCACACCACCATGTGTGGATATAATACTTGATACTTTTTATTTTGAATGTTAAAAGTTGTGAAAACCAGAGACTCTCATATTCTCAAAAAAAAAAAAAATCTGATTTCTTTTTTGTAAAGTTAGTTGGTATGTGTTACAGTGAAGACTAACAATCTCTGATTGATAGGAATAACATAGGGATACAATTTTCAAATGAAAGCTAATACAGTGTTTAGACGTTTATCTAGTGTAAACTGATACTTGAACTTCTCCCTGTCTCCCTGGCAATCTTCCCTTCAGACACTAATTCCAGGCAAGGCAAGAAGTGTTAAAAACTCTGTGTCCCTAACTCTGGGCTAGAACATCTTTGGGGAATACAAAAAAGTGAAAACATAATCCTCACTTGATTAATAGACAATGCTTTGAAAACAATATATTATAATTTGGTTTAACTTATTTGGAAGCACTGTGGTATTGTGGACAGAACACTTGAAGTCAGGAAACTTGAGTTTGATTCTTGGACTATCTATCTGTTTGGAATTGACCAAATCATTAAATCTTTTTGCTTTTCAGTTTTCTTATCTGTAAAAAAGGGGGGATTGAATTAGATCACTTCATAGACAACGTTTAGCTTGATCTATTATCTTAGATGCTCAAGTGAAAGACAGGCTAAAAGCTTTAGAATAGGAGTACTTACCATTTTATTTCATCAGTGGCTTTAGTATTCTAGTGAAGCTTATAGACCAATTTTACAATAATATTTTAAAATCCTTAAAACAAATAGAATTATGAAGGAACCAGTTACATTGAAATAGATGTCAAAACATTTTTGTCCCATCTACATTCATGGAACAGTTTTATAACTCCTTTGAAGCAATGACTTGTAGCAGGATGACAAATGCTCATTTGATTTTGACTTTTCAGTATGAGTAAGATATGAGAGCAGGGCCTTCAGATCTAATTCTTCCTCCCAACCCCTTCCCCCCCTTCCCCCCCCCCCCCCGTCTAAATTCCCTAAAATAAAGATTTTATCACTACACCATTGATTGGTATGCAATATTCCATAAGGAAATTTCCATATAAAGACATAAACTAAATTCTGTATGGGACTCCCAGTAAATGAAGACCATTTAGGAGGAAGATGTCATTTAGGAAGTATATGCCATTAAGGCCTTAATGCCATCAAGCAGACTGAGTTTCTAGAGAACTCTAAGATGTCATAAGGCAGGCTAAATTCTTTAAATTCCTTAAGAAAAAAAAAAGTTAAGCAGGAATTATGGTATAAGTAGGTTTTTTTATAAAGAATTATGACCTCAGGGGTTGACATCATAACTTGGCCTTTTGATTAAATACAGTAAACTATAGGTTTGTCAGTCTAAGAAATTAAACAAGGAATTCAATCAGGTCCTATTGCAATAAAGGCCTACTTAGGATAATAAAAGGCTTAATACCTAATTCTAAAGAGCAAATTTTAAGTAATTTTGACAAAGTCAGATACATTCTGACATATTTGTGGTATTCACAAGGAATCAAACTTTTGGTTATTTGGGGTATTTACACACATACCCATACATATATTAATGTACTCTGCTTCTTAGCATAGTATTTTCAAATTTAAAAATATCTTCTAAATATCTGAAAAAAACAAATAGAAAGATGTAAAGTTTAATGCTCCTAAAAATTTCTGACATTGGGATGAGATTGTATTTATTCAAGTTTTCTTTCCAAGTCATAACTAGCATACACAAAGAGAGTTTAAAATTTTAGATTGGTTTTTGTACTTGGTAGTAACAGTGGGCAGGTGGTATGGTTTGCATTGTTGTTTTGCTGCCTTGTCTTATGCCTTTGAGTGTGTGTGTATGTGTGCATGTGCATTTACACACGTTTTAATGAAAAGTGAAAACATTCAAATATTTAAATATTCTAAATAGAATTCTTGTCCAAATGCCCTGACCTTTTAAGTTTCTTTTTTTCCCTCTTGTGAGTCCAGACATTTGAATATCTCCCCAAAGTACACAGAAAGGAAGTTTCCAATATAGTGAATTTTCTTCTACCTGTTTAGTAATGACCTGATAGCTATCAGTGAACAAGCTAATAGGAAATCCAGTAACTTGCAACACAGCAAATATGAAAAGATGTCTTAAAATAATTCATTTCATAGAAAGAGATGGATTGCTTCATTTTAAAGTACATCTGAAACAAGGCAGGTTTGAGAACTATATAATATTCTTGAAAAATATTTTCGTTCGGAAAAAAACTTTGTCTTTGTTGAATTTCATTCCAAATTGCCCTGGATCTAGAACATGCTCAAAAGAAACTTCAAAAAATATTATTATGAAAGGAAATATAAGCTTAAAAATGCAAAGTTAAAATATGTGCTTTGATTTTTTTTCCACTTGAAAAAAAAGATACCTTTTGAAAATTTTGAACATAAAGCAGGTGCACCACACATAAAGGAAAATTGTATGTGGAAAGGCATATTTGCATAAGTAATAAATTTCAGTGATTATCTTTTGAATAGCCCCTGATATCCAGATGTGTGGAAAAATAAACCAGACTTCACTTTACAAAAGATACTTAATCAAAATATCATCAACCACCTTCCAACCTTAACTGTGGCTTTTAAAAGCAGTTAAGTAAGGTGGCATAAGATAACCTCTTTTAATAGAAATATCTAAGAGCATATAAAAGGGAAATATTTATATTGGAATAAACATAAAGTCATAGTCTAAAATTAAGAAGCCTGAAAATATTCAGAAAACACATCCTTAGTCTTATAATGTAGTCTCTGGGACATGGTGTGTGTGTGTGTGTGTGTGTGTGTGTGTGTGTGTATGCACTATATCTGCACACATACACAAACATACTTGCATACATTCGTTATTATGTCATAGATTTAGAAGTAAAAAGGATCTCAGTGGCTATGCCATCCAATTTCTTCATTTTGTACATGAGGGAACTTGGGACCTAAGAAGTTTAAAGTAACTTGTCCATGATCATCCAGGTAGCAGGTATTAACTTGAGATTTAAACATATCACTTCTAAATAATTTTATTTCATTTTTATCTATCATGTCTATCTATCTATCTATTCATCTGTCCATCTATCCATCTATCCATACAAAGATATAGATATATTAGAGAGATGGATAGATAACTATTTTAAATTATGATTTTGAAAAGTTTATTGTATTCTTCAGTCTGATTTTTTCAAGAATGCATGTATTGAAAGCAATAAAGTATATTTCTAACATAAACAAGCCAGCTTTGAAATTCTCAAGTTTCCAGAGAAATTCAGTACTCTTCAAAGATTTATTGTTCTGTCTTAAACTAGATATATTTCATATGAAGTCTGATAATTTAATTAGTAGTATAATTTAACTCTTTCAAAAAGATTTAATTTAATAAGAATCTATGTATGTTAAGAAATGGACATAGAAAGATAAAATGATATTATCCACCGCCTTTAAAGACTATACAATCTAATAGATAGCTAAATGGCACAAAATAATTATGATAAAAGGCTAAATGGATTTCTGGTGTGCCATGATCAGAATGCTATATCAGAAAGTTTAATGTGGCAGAGGTATAATCAACTAATTAATTATTAAATGTATATTAAATATCTACTATGTGTCAGGTGCTATGTTTCATTCTGGATTCACAAAAGGAAGCAAAAGACAGTCCCTGTATTCATGGAACTTATAATCTAATATATTATGTATACAAAATAGATTTGTTAAATTTACTAACAGTGGTATAAAAATAGGTGGCTGGCAGATACACTGGTAAGGTTGCTATTACTAAAGACTAAGGAAGAGGGGATGAGAGTTTGATTGGCAGAAAAGAGTAGGCATGTGTGTAATTTTACATTTTCAATTGCAAAATGCAGAAGGAAATAGTAAAATATGATATGTGAAAAAATGCTGATAAAATTATTCTATTCAGTATGTTTTGCTTCTCCAATCTTCACACATATGAGTTAAATTTGGTATCAATACTTTGTGAATTCCAAATAAATAATGATTGTCTATAAAATAACTCACTACAAAATCATAGAATCTCCTAGTCATTTAGTCCTACCTGTTCTTGATTAAAAATGGTGTTATAACTTGCCTAGTAAATAATTATAAAGCTACTCATTAATGACTTCTAGTAAAGGAAATCTTATTACCTCGTGAGGCATCCCATTCTAACATTTTTATATCTATAATTATAAGGAATATTTAAAAAAATGTTTCCTTGAGTCGTATGAGAGTAACAGCTCCCCTCACTGAATCCAAGTCATCAAGACCAAATGAATGTGACCTTTGTGCACTAAAAGGAACTAACAGTTGGAATTCCTCAACCTCTGTCAGTGATCTTTAATATACTGTAAAGAATAGTTACCTAACAACCTGGCTAGCAACACTGATTGCATATTGGTATTAAAAAGTTCAACCTTAGTTTCTGGGCAATGTTTGCATTCATCAAAGTTGCAATATCTCAAAAATATTTCAGCCTACTTTAATTCTAGACCCAAATCATTGTCCATTTGCAGTCTGTTTTCCAAATATAAGTACTTATAAACAAACTTTGTAGATTGTAGGCATTCTACTTTTTCTTGATTTTTCTTATTTACTTGTTCAGATAAACTGTCTTGAATGGTTATGGACCTCTTCCATGAGGTTTGGCAATATTCTAGCAAAATTCCAACTTCAAATATAGACATCTAGCTGACCTTATCATCCATAGAGAATCACTCTTCAGCTTTGACACTGAGGGAAATTTACTTTGACAGTGATAAACAGCTTGAGCAAACAAGTCTCCTGATTTTATATTTTGTTTTTCAGGTAGAGTGTGATAAAAGTTATTTCCATTTTTACTTTCAAGGAATCTCAAATAATTTTGTTGAAGGAATAAAAAGATGTTTTGTTCTAATAAAGGCAGCATTTTGGTCTAAAATTATGTAATTTAGGAGAGCTATTTCTAGTCCCAGATGACGCATTTGGAGTTTAGCACCAAATGTTGAGATGCACCAAATGTTGAGGTTCAGTCAGATGAAGAATTCATAATGGCTCTCTCTTTGGCAAAAGGTAGGTCTATTTAGGAGAGGAAGTTACAGACAGAATGAAGAGATGTAATAGATATCAGGAATGGTAAATACAAAATAGAGTTGAGAGAGTATATAGTTAGGAAAGAATGGGGGTTAACAAATTAATGATAGAAAAGACAAATTCCCTAGTGAAACTCAAAATTAACTAGGAGAAAGGGAATGTCTCATGAGGTTAGAATATGCCCTTAGATGACAGGTTAAATTTATTGACAAGTTTAACACTCTAAAAGAGTTGGTTAACTCTAGGAAGGAGAAAAAATAGAGGCATAGTGGAGGATGAGAGAGAATATACTATGTGGCATGGGGAGGGATAAGGAGAAAGATGTCAGGTGGCAGACTGCTATGGCAGACTGGGCTATAACTTTAAAAGGGATTCCCCAAAGATGGTGTGAGTTGTGAACAGATTTATAGGGGAAATTTAACTTCAGGGGTTTGACACAACTTGGATTTCTGACCAGACATAGCAAGGTGGTATTACCCACAACCTGCATAGAGGGTGGAACTATGAGTCTAAACTCATTCCCATCAGTTCCCTGCCCTGCTTACCTCAGGAAGCAGTTCCATAAATATTTCATTCTTTGTCTGCTAACCCCACCTAGTTCTTAGCCTGACATTGTGGATGCCTAGATTTCAAGGGATATAAGAACTTAAATAGGGAAAAATACATCATTATCTTCTCTTACCTCTAAATTGATATTTTGCATTTCTTTTCATTATTTTAAATTTTTATTTTGAGAAGCTATACTTTGAGTATCAAAGGGATACATGACACAAAGAAGGACAAAAACCCCTCCTTTAAATCACAATTATTAAGTGAGTAGATGCTGTAGGGAGGTGGGAATGCCTTGATGGTATATGTGGTATAAAGGCCTTTCTGTTCAAGGGAATGCTAATCTCTTCTTTTATACACCTTTAAATCTCTTGTTTCATACTTTTCATTTATGGTTTTTTGAAATGTAGCTCTGAAAAACCAGATGTCGATAAAGCCCATTGGGATTCAAATGGAGCTACTTGACTATGCCTTTCAAACCAAATCACTCTGCCTCTCACTGATTGGTCAATAATAAGTTAATAATTGATCAATAATAGGTGCCAGCTAATCCCCACTTGATCATTGTCTGGGTTTTGATGATTCAGAGTGCATGTAAATAGCAACGGTTTCTGTTCTGGACAGAAACTCTGAGAGTCTTTCTTCCCTTCCCCAAATGATTCTTTTGAGAAGGCAAAATTAGCTTATCTTTTGCCTCAATTCTTACTCAGTCTTTAATCATAAAATGGTTATTACTTCAATAAAACTGAGGTCTTGGAAAGAAGTTATCTTAAAAAGGCCAAGGCCTCTCACTGCTTCCAGGGTTATCGCCAGTTGGCCTCTCACTGCATCCAAGGTTATTGCCAATTGTCTTGACCTATGTCACACCACTGGACTCTGAATGATTCTGGAGGAGACACTGAAGTTGATGACTTTGCACAGCCTTCCCTTATTTAAATCCAATTCATTTGCAAGTCAAAATATTACCCTTCTGATATTGTTGGTCCTTTTCAAGAATGAAGAATTAATTAACTTGTTAATAAATATAGAGAACAAGAAACAGTGATCACAAAAATCAATGTGAATTGTAATAATTAGCATTTCTACAACATTTGAAAATTCTCACACACACACACACACGCAAAACCATACCTTTACATATTTTAATACATTTAATACTCATAACAATCCTATGGACTAAGAGTTTTTTTTAATTATTATTTCCATCTTAAAAATAGGAAAACTAAGGCTAAAATAAGTTAACTTGGCCTTATTGGCTTATTGATTACTAGTATCTGCACTCGTTTTTGATGTCTTTTTTTCAAATCTCTTTGTGGTTAGTGTTCAGTCATTTTTCAATCTCATACAACGCTTTATGACCTCATTGGGGTTTTCTTGGTAAAGATACTAGAATAGTTTGCCATTTCCTTCTCCAACTCATTTTAACAGAGTTAGGTGATTTGTTCTGAATCATTCAGTTATTAAGTGTCTGAGACCAGTTTTGAACTCAGGATGATGAGTTCTTTGACTTCAGACGCAGCACTTTATCAATACACTGTACCTCCTTGTTGCCCAGTACCACCTACATAGCTGCCTACTCTTTATACTATATAATTGCACTATTAAATAGCCTATATGTCAAACTGAACTATTTTAAAACAGTTACTAAATTGCTTTAATCAGAAGAATTCTTTAAATAACATTTGGATTTTTATGAGAACTTTTCATAAAAATCTCTTATGCTATTCATAATATCTAGAGATATCTGCTACACAATATTACAATATTATGAATTGGGTACTATTCTTAGAATTCCATATATTTAGAACCCTCTATTTATATATTTACTTTTGGAACACTTAATATGTATTTATGTACATGTATGTGTATCTAGCGTTTCAGAGACTGAAATATAGTTCCATATACATATATGTATTAAAATTTAAGATGCCATTAAGTGATATTTAAGAAAAGACTACTTTCTTTTCTTCTATTCTTGCTAATGTTATTTTTGGCTACTTACTAGTAATTTTTTTTCCAATTATACGTAAAGATAATTCCCAATTTTCATTTTTTCATTCCTTTTTTCATTTATTTTTGTAAGATTTTGAATTCCAAATTTTTCTCCTTCTCTTTCTGCTCCCCAACAGAGCATAGGAGATAAATAGATATAGATATAGATATTAATACACTTAGATAGGTATATTATACAGTCACATTAACCATATTAGTCATATTGTAAAAAAAGAATCAGGATAAAAGGGCAAAACTATGAGATAGAAAAAACAAAAACAAAAACAACCCTTATTTTTTTTAAGTGAAAATAGTATGCATTGATCCCCACATAGATGTATGTTTTTTTCTCTGGATATGAATGACATTTGCAATCACAAGTCCTTTACAATTGTCCTGGATTGCTACATTGCTAAGAGTATAAGTCTGTTATAGTTGATCATCAGATAATGTTGCGCTTGTGTACAATGTTTTCCTGGTTTTGCTTACTTTAACTCAGCATCAGTTCAAGCAAGTCTTTCTAATTTTTCTGAAATCTGTCTGCTTGTCATTTCTTATAAAATAATATTGTATTACCTTTCGTATACTGCAGCTTGTTCAATTATTACACAATTGAGGGACATTCCCTTAAATTCTGATTCTTTGTCACTACAAAAGCAGTTGCCATAAATCTTTTTTGTAGATTCCTTTTTGTATTTGTAGATAGTTTTTTGTAGAGTCGTTTTCTCTTTTTTGTGATCTCTTTGGCTTGTAGTCATACTAGTGGTATTGCTGGATCAAACGATAATCATAGTTTAATGGTCGTTTAAGCATTGGTTCCAAATTACTCTCCAGATGGTTCACAATTCCACCAGAAATGCATTTGTGTCCCAGCTTTCCCATTTTCCCTCCAACATTAATCATTTTCAATAGTCAATTTGATAGGTGTGAGGAAACACTTCAAAGTTCTTTTAATTTTCAATAATGCTTTAGAACATTTTTTCATATGACTATAGAGATAGCTTTCTTCATCTGAAAATTATCTATTCATATCCTTTGACCATTTATCAATTGGGAAATGACCTTACTAATACTCTTGTTAACTTACCATTCATAAGGTTGACAGAGTCCAAAGAAAAACAATCAAATTTATTTTTTGCAAGGATAATCTTATTTATGTTTTTATATACATGGATATACATGAACGTACATGTACACATATAATATGCATTATATAATTTATATATACTAGTTTATGTATATGTATACATACATATGCAATAAGTGGAGAATACTGCACTTTTCAATTATTGAATTATGATATTACAGGTATCATCAAAATATAAATGTCACTGGAATGGGTCCTGCTTCTTAAGGATGAATTTGAAATAGACTTAAAAGTCAGTAGAAATGAGAAGACAAGGCCTGTGGCTATACTAAGTATTTCATTAGGAAAACATCAAGTTAAATTGAAACTATATCTCTTCGATTTGTATTTGAAGTTAAGTAGGCTTTTGTAGCAAAAAGGACATTGAAAGGGGTGGGAGGTGAAGGAAGTGAGGGCAGATGTAGCATTCCTGGTATACCAGAAGACTATATACTTTGTACAGATGTAGTTCAATGAAAATTGCTTGCTTTTCCTTGTCTCCTCTGGCACTGACATCTGACATTTTTGTATGAGTAAAGGGAAACAAATGTTTGCTCATTTTCCTTAATATGACAAACTTAAGATTTGGAATAAGGGCTATGCTTTGAATCTTTAAGGTACATGTCCATAATGAAAATTGAGTTTAATCTGTAAATGTCTGTAATAAGTATTTAAGAATCTTCATTACTTAATTGGGCATTTAAAGGTTCCAAGAATCCCCAAAGAGAATGTCTGTGGTAAATATGCTTTCCATATGCCATATGTGATTGATGCAAACATTGGATCCAAGTCATAGAATAATAATTAGCATCAACTGTTCATACACATTAAAATCAAGTGTATTTATGGAGACCCTTTAAAAAACTCTCCGTGACTTTAATGATTGAGAAACTAATAATGGCCCATAACACATCTGCCTTTAATCTTGGTTTAAAGGGCAGAAGCTTTAGATGCTTAAATCTCAATCATAAACTGATTCTATTGTCATCATTATTCAAGGAGCAGAGTAAATAAAGACAGACTCAGAATTTCAGACTTACAACAGCACAAAATGTACTACCAGCAGATGTAGACTGGACCAATAGCAGCCAATTCAGCTATACAGAGAGATTTTTTTATATGCTAAGATTGACACTTTAGAAGATGCCAGAGTAAAATTGTACATAGAGTTTTGTACACAGTTGAAAATATTTTGTAACAGTAAAATTTTGATTAAGTTGGAGTTAGTAAGAACTAAAGCTGTTGGATTTTGTACTAGCTAATCTCATTTATTATAAATGTAAATTTATTTAAAAAGTAAAGTAGATATAATTACATTTAGAAAATAAATCTCTGTAATGGATGTTAAAGAGTAGAGAATAGAGTGACATTAGGATATGGTCAAATTAGTCCATTTCATTTGTTCACTAAATTTAGTCTTTAGTTCAAAACCAGTATAGTTTTCTCCCTTGTTTCATGTCAGAGGTCCTCAAACTTTTTAAATAGGGGGCCAGTTCACTGTCCCTCAGACTGTTGGAGGGCCGGACTATAGTAAAAACAAAAACTTTGTTTTGTGGGCCTTTAAATAAAGAAACTTCATAGCCCTGGGTGAGGGGGATAATCGTCCTCAGCTGCTGCATCTGGCCCGAGGCCATAGTTTGAGGACCCCTGATGTAGATAAACCTTGGTTAAATTTCAGTTAATATGTCCTGAATATCTAATATATGCTAGCAGTGAGTTGATATCATTGATGAGATTTCATAAGTTTATGGATCTAGGGTTAGAATGAATTTCAGAGCCTCCCTAGTCTACTTATATCTTTTACAAATAAGAATCTGTAGTCTAGAAAAATTAAAAGCCTTCCCAAAATTGAAATTTGAAATTTCAAAAGCAGGATTTCAACACATTTGCACTGACATAGAAATTAAAACTGTACTTAGAGAGTAGATGAGATTACTAAGAGAGAGAAGAAAATAGAAAAAGGGAAGACCGACTATAGAGCCTCGCAGGATAGTCATACTTAGGGGATAGGATAAGGACAATAATTCCATTTAGAAAATAATCAGGAAAGAGTTATGTTATAAAATTTAAAGGAAAAGAAGTAAGGCAAGAAGCATTTATTAAGCACTTCTTGCAGACTATATACTGTGCTAAGTGTGAGGAACTTGTATGTAGACAATAGCAATCATACAAAGAGGTCTATTAAATGTTGGAAAAAGCATTGAAATTTCAGTCTTCATTTTTCCATTATTTGATAATGCAATCATTAGACAAAAGAATTACTGAGAAATTATGATAATTCATACCTCAACAAGAAGTAGTCAAGATGGCCTGGCCTTTATTATGAAGCACCCATACTTTCTGTTCAACATCAAGGTAAACAACATTGATGCCAGGATTATTTGATAGCCATACTTTTAAAATCTTTTATTTTTGTAAAAAAAAAAAACAAAACAAAACAAAACAAAACAAAAAAAAGTATCAATGTAATGAATTCCAGATTGAACAAGCATTTTTCTGCTTTGACCACAGCTAAGTTAGGGCACTGATAGTTTTAGAAGAAATAAACTTCAAAAGGATTTTTACTAAGAATAACAGAACCCATGGAAAGAGCAGGGTGGAAACTGATTAAGTGACTAGGCCTATGTTGGAGGCTCAGTGGGAACAAACAACAAACTAACAAAGTAAGTTAGGGCTCATCTTCTTGCAAAAGTCTCCCTCATAAAGTGAGAAAAATTCAGCAGGTCTAAAATGAGCTGTAAAATCATCATTCCAACTTGAAAAATCTAATTAGAAAAAGAGTTTCTTGTTATTTATCTCCAAGAAGCCATTTGAATCAACATTCCTTTTCAAGTTTTTGCTAGACAGGGCTCTGCTCAGCAGAGCTTAGAGCCCCTAGGAAAAGGTTAGTTAAACACACAGCCTGTATATATGTAGATAGTAAGTCTGGTAAATATACCGTAAATTGGAACAGCTTTGCATGCTCTGCTCAGACTTTTGAGATCTCTCTCACCATCTGGAAATTCCTTTATCCTTTTGCCCATATTCTCTATTTTGTTTTAAATACATAGTTATACACACATTGCCATATTTACAGTGGATATAAACACACCCATAAATAAAATCAGGACAACAAAGAAGTGAAGCACACAAGGATTATATCGAAACATCACTATGGAATCAACTATTTTCCTTTCAAATATGTATTTTTCCTTTTGCTTATTGTAATGGTGTACTATCAGATTAGACACAGCTGATCTAGCTTAGTCATTAGAAAGATGGAACATTGGACAAGCTTGTTTTAAATATTTTTCTCATCAGACATTGACTGGAACATGCACTGAATTGCCTCAACATAGGTTAGGATATAACCAACCATTTCTCTTATTTCTTCATCTGAAGATCCAGAGGGTAAAAAAATTCCACATTAAAAAAACCTTTTCCAAAATGATCCTTCAATAAATACCCCTTTTTAAGATATAACAATGTGTAGCATGAATAAATAAAATATAGAGGAAATAGTTGCTTTCTTAATATGTCCATGGGGGGAAAAAAGAGCATACAACAATTTTCCTGTTCTTCTCTGATCTCCCTGGCTGTTCAATTGTATCCTATTATTAGAAGACATGCAGCAAGGCATAGTGGCTAGAGAGTTATCATTGGAGCTAAGAAGATTTAGGTTTAACTCCTGCCTTTTAAAGATACAAATTGGGTGATCATGAGTAAATCCTTTACTCTCTAAATTCCCCCTGGCAACTCTGGAAGACTCTAAGTTATGGAAAAGTTTCTGGTATAACTTTCTCATTCTCATTACTGTAAATCTATTGAAATTTTGATTTGTGGCTGAAGATCTATGGATGTATCTCCTCAACCTCAAGGATTCCTTTGGAAAAAATAGGTGGGAAAAGTAGGTTCCCTATTTCAGGTGGGAAATTTTGATTTGAGTGAAATAAACTTTCCATTGAGAGTTTTCTAGAGACCAATAAAAATGATGGCTGCTAAGCTCATTTTCTTTGCAAATATGCAATTTGGCAAGTTTTTCTTGCACATTTGCTAAACCTCATGGCTAATATGTTCTCATGTGTCATACTTATAAAAACTTGTTATTTAGTGAATTTGCATAAGAAAGGAAAACACTTGATTGTAATTGAGATTTTTCAGTATATTTCAAAAGTCAGAGTCAAAAAGCATAGTTTACATAGAAATCTAAATTCTTGCAGCAAACTGTATTTTATGTGTTCCTCACCCTCAAATATTTATTTTGCTAAGAAGAAAGGAGAAAAATTCACAAACCTGGCCTATGACTGGGGAACTAGGGTGCTAGGATTGAGAGAGGAGGAAAACAAAACTTTTCTCAAATTTATCCACATAAAAATGGATTAGAACAAGTTGAGGCCTGAATAGTCAGTCAATTTTATAAGTATTCAGGACTTCTGCTTCACTTAGGGATTTAAAATATGATTTTGAACTCTTCAACTGATAGCTTGATTTATACAGTAGTAGGGGGCAACTTGATGGCATAAGACCTTTAAGAGAGTTAATTTAGTCCCTTTGAAAGGTTCATAATTCTAAATTGCTAGAGAAATGGTGTTCATTCTTTTTTTTAATGAATCTAAAAAAGGCAAATTAAAATACAATTTTTAAAAGTGCAGCGTTCTCATAATAACTTGAATTAGCTATTATATTCACTAAAATTAAGATGGTAAACAAATGCTTTCACCCCTTAATTCTCAAAACACTTGATTATCAACACAGGAGCTTTTTTTTTCTCTCTCTAATACATTTAATTTTTGTACTCTTATGGTAAAACTTGCCCCACTTGCTTCACAGGTTTGGGGGAAAACACATTGCAGACCATTAAATTCAAGGTCACCTGTTCAGTATTTTAAACTCTTCACAATTTAGTTCTCACTTATCTTCCATAACTTATTTCTTCTTCTCCTTTGCCCTTTTTTCTATCTGTCAAAACTGTTCTAGTTATTCTTCCTTGTATCTTTCCTGCTCTCTCCTTTTGCATCACCTATCTCTTCAGCCACTGAAGCATTTTCTTCTCATTTCTGCCTTTTAGATTCCTTAGTTTTCCTTCAAGACTCAGTTCTAGAGACATCTCTTATACAAGGTGAACTCTGGTCTTTTTGACAGCTGGACCATCAGCACCTCCATGATGCCATTTAGATGCTGCCCAAGGTAGCCAAATTAAATGTTATCATTGAATCAAAATATAGGTACACACTATTGTTGTATGCATTATACATTTTTAAGTTTAGAGTTCATTGTTTACATTTTTCCATTACTAACACAAGCCTAGACAATCAACAACAATAAATTAAGCTCTGCTTTTGAGTATTTGTCCATATGAGAGGCTTGAATATTCACCATGAAATTTTAAAAATCAGCTTCATACATTTGAGTGGGCTCAGGTACATTCAGTGTCTTATAGCTCTTCTATTCTTTTGTCATAAGCTACTTTTTTTTTCAGAATAAAGCTAAAGTTTTAGCTCTGAGAAACAATAGAAAGCCTTTAATATATTTAAAATATATTTACCACCAGTTTAAATGATGGAATGAGATGTTATATACAAAAAAAAAAAAAAAAAAAAGCAGAGAAAAGACTTGATCTATGTTCTGGATAACCTCACATCCCAGTGAATTGTTGCTCATATTTTAACTCTGTAAAAATTTGCTTATATGTTATCGAAGAGCATATTCTTTGAAATATAGTTCTATAGTTACTTTGTGAAAAGAAGATAATTTTAGATTTAACTTGAATTACTATTCAGAAAATGAATAACAATTTTACTCCATAAACAGTACAGTTTCATTCTAAATATGTATAGTCTTTTTTGGAATCAATAATAATGATTATCTCTCCAAAGGAAAAACATAAATTATGCTTACCAAGTTATTTTGATATGCCATTGGATATGAAGAATGCAGTTACACTTTCATTCATGACTGATTTATTACCAAATAGATTTTATTATTAAAATGCTACTTGTCTTTCCATATTATTGTATATGTTTATATTGTTATTGTCAAATTTAATCAAGTTCAGTTTTAACTTTGAATCATTTTGGTAACTATAAAGCCTAAAATGAATGCAAAGAAGAGACACAGATGGTGATTAAAGGATCTTGTTAGAGTCTGTTAAAATAAAATGACAGATGTACCTTGGAAATAGAGTACAGGTGCAACCAAAGGGAAGTTATTATTTTATATCTGACTTTGTCCAAAGACAGCTGACACTATTTGGAATTTTACTAGATGAAATTTAAGCATTTTAATATTTTTGACATTTGGAATATATTTTCAACACAAAAGATTTGCAAACTCACTATAAATTGCTTTCATTTAAAAAATAACAACAAACACACACATGTGCTTTGGAAATATTTAATGAGATTTTTGATTGTTCTTGCTGTTTGTGTTGTTTTAACTTTTGAGACCATGTTAATTCAGGTACCTTTCTGTAGCTTTATGAAAAAATAAAAAGTAGAAAGAAGGGATGCTTTTTGTAAAGGTCCAAAGGGAAATATGTGTTATTAAAGATTTGTAGCTTATATATGAATATTAATATTTTAGTGTAATTTTTTAATGGCATTATAAATTACTCCTTGCCTCCCCCCAAAAAAAAGAAAAAAAAATACACTCAAATACACTTTCCTTGTAAATTAAGACATGGTATGATATGTCTAGATTGTCAATGAAAAAGGAAACATATTGGCTTTCTTAGTGGATTTTTGGAAAGCTCAGCATCCTGCGTCCTTTGAATGCCCCACTTTGTTGAGAGTTCTGTGATGCCTTATATAGTGCAAAATGACTTCACTAATCTGAGTAACACTGGACTGCTTCCATTTTTCATCTGCAAAGTGATAACCAGTTTAATGGAGCCTGAATATTTTCCTTATTTTAGAGAAATTTCCTTATTTAAATTCTAACAGTACAGTGCCATTCCAATGATGAATTTCAAATTGATAAGCATAGTTGTTGGGTGATTTAAAAAAAATTGACTTTTGACTTTCTGCCCTGACATGCCACAAAAGCTATATTATAATTATTGCTAAATGTCCTGTCTGTTAGTGCTTCTTCACTTAAGTATACCTATATACAAGACTATACTGCTCAGCACAGTAGTTCTGAGTGGGAAAATGTTTTCAGCAATGTTTTCTTTTTTTTTTTTTTAAACAATCTAATATATATTTGCAACATACCTCTAACAACATTTTCCAAAAGCATGGAAAACAACCAATTGAGAGAATAAGGCTTGCACTTTCTAGACCATTAAAGAATAGTTTTTAATAATGGAAGCATAGAAGGCAATTTTTAAAGTGTCCCTAAACTTTTTGATTTACAAATTCTAACAAACAAATGAAGCAAAATAGAAAAGTAGATAAAATTATTCAGTCATAGAAGAATTTAGAAACTCCATTAATATGAGAATAATATAACCAAAATGTACTACCTACAATTGAAAATATAAGCAAATAGTGGTATGAACTGAGGCTTACAAAATTCTTTAAAAATATAAAGTATTTATTATCACAAATGATTCTGAACTAAGCCATGGTGGGGCAGATGACATTCAACAATATTTCTGTTGGATTCAGGATCATATGTCAAAGCATATTAGATCTGTTCTTCTGGTTGCTCCGATGTGCTTTTCCTTTCTGTTTTCCCTTGAAACAATTCACCTTTTTCATAGAAGAACAGTGAAGAAAGGCAAGGGACATTCCAAGAGCCCCATATCACACCATTTATGTGAATTAGTTTGGCAAAAGTCAGTGGCAGGAGACTTAGTGTTGTGCAGTTCTGCTTTCACTAATAAGTTTTACTGTAGTCAGCAATTACTTTAAAAGATTTAAGGGAACTGGGGGCTCAACTAGCTTGCCAAGAAGCACAAGCAATTATAAAATGTGCCACACATAATTATACTGAAGTCTAAGAAGTTCATAATGGTATATTGCACTAAAGAAATGAAGAAAAATCCGTATATAATATTTGTCATGGACCCTACTTCATGAAGTAAAATTTGTATAAAAATGAGGCAGCCTTTATATTAGTTTTTTTTTTTTTTGGTTTTATTGGCATTTAGCCCTTGAAATAAGGTTTTTGGTTTTGTTTTTAAGTTATAACATGGTAGCAATGGAAAGGACCATAGTAATAATAATTTATTTGAATCCTTTTATTCCGAAAACAAGGAATTGGGAT
Organism: Antechinus flavipes; assembly: GCF_016432865.1. Lineage (NCBI taxonomy): Eukaryota > Metazoa > Chordata > Mammalia > Dasyuromorphia > Dasyuridae > Antechinus > Antechinus flavipes. The sequence goes on from NC_067400.1 coordinate 146,664,845, forward strand.
CCAGAGTGAAAGTGACATCCCCTCTGTTACTGGATTCCTTGTATCAAGCAGCATTCAGACTCAACTCTTTTTACACTAAATTATTTTTCCACTTACATCATTCTATCTTTCTTCAATTTGCTTATAATCTGTACAGTTTCTGGTTGTCATTGCCTGTGTCAGCAAAGTGGGTTCTCCTGTAATTTCCCTAAGCAATAATGAATAGATCCTTCCAAGCTATGCTGGGAATTGGATGATGGCTTGAATTTCGAGTTTTATTTCATTTTTTGCAGGAATAATTCAAACGACTGTTTCAAAATATAATAAATCCACAGTTTTAAAGTTAATTATAATCATCAACTCTGTATTTGCAGGTAAAGAAGAGAACAAGTGCAATCTTAGATAAATTGTGAAATGTATCTTCTATTTGTTTAGAAACATCTTTTTGTGCCCTTTCCGGTTTTTTTTTTTTTTTTTTTTTTTATCAAGTAATCCTTTTAAGATACTTAATCCTTTTACTATAGAAAAATACTTGGGTAATGATCTCAAATTTGTTGTGAATTTAAATCACTATTATATCTCCTAGCGACATTCATCTATCAAATATTGTTTATGCTTGTGAAAATTAAGGGTCTTCCTATAAACTCATCTATCAGTATATTAAGTAAGTAATTAAATCAAGCCAAGATCCTTCCTGCTGACCTTGAAATTCTATCACAGGGTCTCTGACCAGTGCTTCAGGAGAACAGAAATCCAGAAAAGAAAATCAACTCTTCTTATTTTTTTTAAGGAGGGAAAAATATATCCTGTTCTTTGTCAGTGATCTCATAACTAGAGTTTTGAGTTTAGAGTGACTCTTACTGTGTATTGCCAGGAAAATATGTATGAGAGACGCATCACTGGAGGATTTATTTTATGGTGAGACATTACTAGAATGAATAGTTTTGATCCAAGTATTTCTTCATGGAGCAGTGACCCAAATGTTTGTGCTACCAATATTACATCATGATCCTGGAACATTCAGATGTTTTTATTCTGGGTGGGGATCTGCATGTATATGGACTTTATTCAACATTTGTAAATTTCTCTCTTCCTTGTGCTAGGCTCATTTCTATGTTTTTATGATATAATAAAGTGAATATCAATGAAAATGGGCATGACATAATTTCATCAAACTTCCCAATGTTTACAAGAATCATGTCTAAAGACTCATCAAAATTTTTCTTGATTATTTTTATCAATGGCCAAATTATCTCATAAGTTACTAGTTTCCATTTTTTGATAGAGTGTTGCAAGAAACCACCCAATGTTTGATACATATTAAGAGATTAATATTTTTTATTGATTTATTCATCTTTTTTACTGACTAAAATCTCCAGCCTTCTAATCATAAAAAACATTGAACAAATATGTAGCATGAAAATAGTTTGAATAGTTGACAATATGGTGGCAGGGAGATTGCTCAGTGAGATACTGTGTCTATTCTCATCATAAGGGATTGTTTTCATCAAACTAGCCACATTTTAATCTCATCAGCCATCTACATGCAGATAAACTCAGCATTGATTGTAATTCTTCCAGCATATCAGCATTTGAGTTAAAGTTGATACAAGTTCTGTCTAGTTTGATTAGCTTTATGCTGTTAGGACATCTTGATAAGGGGCTAAGGTCATGGATTTGATTTCTGTTTAGCTCAGTAGAAGGGAAACTTAGTGTCTAGCTGTAGACTATACTCTTAGTACTGGCCAAGTATATTTCACATGTACAATACTGATCATAAATGTGACCAGCGAGCAGGAAGTTTCCATAGAACCATCAGTGATATCATGACTTAAATCCCAAAGTTACCTCAAAGGGTACCTCAGTGTGCTTTTTTTTTTTTTTTTTTTTTTAGTAAAATAAAAATATCTCATATGAAGCAGTCCAAAAAATTATTTTTGTCAGAGAACAAACTGATAAATGGAGGGGGGGATAACAATTTCTTCCTAAATGTTCCTTTGCATTGTCTGCTCCCTGTGTCTGAAAATGTGTCCATGTCAGTTCCACCTTTTGGAATCCCTAGTTGCATTCAAAATTGAGATCTAATAGTGTCTCCAACTTGAACTCTTTTATGATTGTCCCCCATGTTCCAAATCTGGGCTTCCTGATTCCACTCCCTAGAAATTACAAAATATACACACGAGAGACAGACAGACAGAGATAGAGACACAGACAGAGACAGAGAAAGCATTCCAGAGGGGCCCCTGAAGCTTGCCCCTGGGAACACCTTGGGTATCAGAGAGGGAGGAAGATGTTCTCAACTAGATTATTGCTTTTTCTTTGGCTGACCCCAGTTTAGCTTGGGAGCTCCTGACGCGTTAGTATTCTACACATTAATTTTTCAACTAGAAGCTGAATTAAAATATAATAAACAATGAAGGGAAAGACAAACAATAGAAATCTTGTTCTTCTTAGAATACTATAAGCAGAATATCCTGAGAAGACATTTAATGAACCAGTGTCCCTTTGGGAAAAGTTTCAGCAACTTAAGGGCTGCGTTGCTTTTGAATTATTGCAAAGAAAGTTGTACAGGATAGGACAATATGGAGCTGAAGGGAAAACATAACATTTCCTAATCAAAGGCATCTTTATCCATTCCATTTTGGACTTGCTAGCTTTAAGATTGATACAAAGGAAAAAATTAAACTCAATAAGTTCAAAGTATAGACATTTTTTTCAGTCTAATAATGTAATTTTAGATATGGACGTAGGAATTCTCTCATCTAACTTCCAACCTCAGGCAAGAATCAATCCTATGACAGTTTTAAAACTGCATCTTACTATCTGTTTTTAAATTTTTAAGTAAAATTTTCCTTTGATACTTATGCGATTCTGTCTTTTCATATACCTGGGTACTGCCTCCAATGGTAAAGATGATTACCTATTCATATGTTCTGACCTTGACCAATTCCTGGCCATGTGTCCCTCATAAATCTTCCATAGGGGTTTATCAAATATGCTAAGAGCTTATTGTGAGTTGTTTAATCGTTCATGGACAGGTAAGTTTTAGTTGTGCACTGGTTATCTATTATTCTCACTATATGACTATCTCACTTCATTATCCAACACACATACAATTCTTTGATATATTTTATGCTTCTCCATTATCACTGCTGATTTTTGAAGCTTATTTATATCTACTACACACTTCTTTAGTGCCTTTTAAATGACTCATAATTGTAATTTATTAAAGATTTGAAAATCAATACCTCATAGCCATACAGTATAACAGAAAGAACACAGGTGTATAAGGCCAGACTTTTGTTTGCAGGAAGTGCTTGGGAGACACTAAAAATTCTATGATTCACAAAGTCAAATCATTCCACTATCTCCTTCCTCATCCATTGTGGGCCAAGTCCACTGTTCCACTGTTCCTTAGATGTCCAAGGAGGATGTATTGGTTGACAAGCTTTATGAACTGTGAATTCACCTTAATATTTTACTCTAGAAAGTTGGAACTTTTTATTTTCATTCTTTTTCTTATATAATTAAGTCAAATCTTTTATGATTACCATTTTTATGGGTCATGTTTTATATCTCATATACTTTTATACCCTACAAGCATTGTTTGGCTTGTTTCCCCCCTATATAGATAGAATTACTGGATTTGGATTTCAAAAATTCTAGGTTCAAATACAGTAAAAATGCAAACTCTTTTGGAACCAAAGCTATTTTAATTTTTTTCTTTTCTATTCTAATACTTAAAAGAGTGACTGGCAAATAGTTTATGATTAATAGACATATGCTTCTTAAATTTAATCGAAGTAATTCTAGCTATGTAGGAATGGAAAAGTCATGTTCATTCTATAAGTTTTAGTTTTTTCATTTGTAAATCAGGTTGATAATACCAGTTATTTTTTGTTATAGAGCTGTTATGTAATTCTGAGACAAATTGTACAAAATAGATGACATAATTGGAAATTATTTTTATAATCATCATAATCATCATCATTGCTATTTTCTCTACTTAAACAAACTCATGAGATTTTTGCAGTTTATCCACTTTGGGATACATGTATCATTAAAAATAAATGTATATTAGCAAACTTAGACTTTTGCTGCATATTTTTCCTTCCAGATTATTTATCAATAATATTATATCATATTTGTTCCTATAATGATCTCTAGTAATACTGTGTATTCCACATTATTTATGCATTTCATAAAAATGTAGCATTTCTACTGGAACTCAAATTTTTTACTTTAAGAAGCCACAAACATATTTTGCAGTTGAATATGTAGGAATGACTAACTAGATTTTCCCAACAATAATTTCACAGAAAATAAATCAACAGGCATTTATTATCTGTTTATTATGTGCCAGGAATTAATCTAAAAAATAAAAGCAAAGATCAACCCCTTCCTACAAGGAGCATACAATCCAATTGTGAAACAACACAAAAACTAAAACATAATAGGAAAAAACCTCTAGTCCAAGGAATGCAGGGAAACCAATAGGTAGGGTGGGAAGGAAGAACAGCAGGATAGCCAGTTTGAAGAAATTGACCCAGAAAATGAAATGTTGATAGAAATGTCTTGTGTGGGGAGCAGAAAATAGGCCAATATAGTTTAATTTGAGTGTGTGAAAAGAGGAATAAAGTATGTTGTAGAGCTTTAAAGGGGAGAGGGTTTATATTTGGTCCTGGGAAAGGAAAGAAAGGGAATCACTGAATCTCATTTGAACTGGAGGGCTTGAAAAGTACCACATATTCAGACATAGATTTCTGAAGAAAATCCCCTTGGTAGCAAAGTGGAAGATAGATCAGGATGTGGCAAGATTTAAGGTTGGGAGAGTATTTAGAAAGCTGAGTCCAAGTTTGAGGTGATAATGCCCTAAGCTAGTAGTAGTTGAGAAATGAAGAAGAGGCATGAGAAAGATTCTGTGGAGGTAGAAATGATTAGATTTGGCAAGGATTTGGTTATCCATTGTGAAATTATATTTTTCTATCATGATAAATATCAGCTGACTTTATTTTTAAATTCCTACATCCAATCTTTTGCTTTTCCTTTGTTTAAGGAGCATTGACATTTTAATACAGAACAATTTAAATCCCTGCTATGCTGACAAAAATTCCTCATCTTTCTAAAGGTTTCAGAGATTTTTGGAAAAAAGCAACTAAGCCTATTTTCTTGCAAATACATACATAAAGTGAAATGAAGAACTAGTGGAACTTTGATAACAATGCAGAGAATGGATTTTTAAAATCTACGATTATTATAATCTCTGACCTTAGGAAAAGAATGAGATATAAATATGTATAGAAAAGCACTCCAAAAGCTTATATAGAGTGGGAAAATTCTATTCAATCTAGAAATGAATTACAGTTAGAGGACTTGGTCTACTTTGTGACTGTGAAGGACATATTGTTCTCCCTGACAAAGGAGGAAAGGAATCTGGACTGAATCTGGTTTTTCTGTTTGATCTTCATGTAGGTATTTTAAGGGTATAAATTCCATGATAAACTTTTACTCAGTTATGCTCAATATTATCAGATTTTCACTCTCCTATAAACAATGTATGACCTTGAATAAAGTCATTTAAGTTTAATGGGTTTCAATTTCCACATCCTTAAAATTAAAGGATTTGTTAGATGCCTCCCAGAATCCTGAGCTCTAATATTCTTTGATTCTATAATCATATTTTATAACTGTGGTTTTGTATTTATATGCTTAGGAGGAATGCCTGCTTCATGGCTGGAGATAAGGAAGCATAAGTTTTCTGATAAGTCAAATGGGAAGTATTTTGTGTGACATTGAATTAGTCATTTGCTGTCACTGGATTTGAGTTTCCTAATTGTAAAATGGGGTAGGGGAGAAAGGGAATTGGATGATCTCTGAGGTTTTCCTAAGGGAACTTAATGGGCAAATGACATCTCTTTTCAGCAGTTTTTCCCAAATTTTGGAAGAAATGAACAATTAAAATCATATTAAAAATATGCCGCCATCGCGCCCACTCCACCCCATCTCATCCCTTCTCTTACTATATACTCCAAAGTGTAGCAGAATACCTTGGCATTCCACTTAATGATTTTAAGAGAATACTTTCATTACAAACTCTCTGATTCTTAAATATTTTATCAAGTCTTTCTTGCTCTTCCCATCACATCAGTTTCTACAATGTAAAGCAGAAACCATTGTGTGGTCTTTCCATTCAAAGCTATAGTAACTTTTGAGAATTATATGTAGCTATTGGACAGAATTGCAAATGTCAGGTAGAAATGCTGGGTGTTAGTAGAAAGGGCGTTGGAAGCTATGTGGGGTAGTAATCACTTGGCTTCAATTCAGATTACCTGAATTTAAATCCTGACTCTAGTGATTTGTTTGACTCTGGGAAAGCTCCCTAGGTTTTCATGGTCTATATTTTCACAATTTTGAAAAAATGAGCTAAGGATTTGAACTAGATCATCTCAAAGATTCCTTCCAGTTATAGCAGTCAGTAGAAAAATATATTCTTAGAAGCTAATGTTGTATTTTAAAAAAACGAATAGGCTTTTTTTTTTTTTCAGTTGTTTTCTAGAAGACTTAAATGTTATGGCATCATATCATTACATGTGTTCTTTGTGAATTAAAAAAAAAGACAACACATCTTTTAAGTAAATATAAAATTATGAAAAATGATTTAGATAAATAATAAAGAGTTGGCAATGCACTAAATAAGTAGATATATTTTGAATTAAATATTACATATTTGGTTATGTATCAAAATGACTTCTTGCTAAAAGAACACAAATAATAACTTGCGTATGTGCAAAAAACAAAAAAAACAAAACAAAAAAAAAAAAACACCAATGGGAATCTGTCTTTGGCAATTAACTGAAGTATATCATTTCTACTTTGGTGAGCCTCCTGAACTTGGATATCATTCATTATAAAGCTGACTTTAATGTTTTTTTTTTTCTCTACTCAGTGTAATTAATACCTTCCTATTTTATAAATCACCTTTTTACTTTCTGAAGCAAATTCTATTTTGTGTGTATTTATACTGTAGGGCACACCATTAATTTCCTACCTCTTAGTACTTCTGAATTTGTAATTAGAAACTGGTAATTAAGTGATGATCTGTTCTTTATTTGAATTATCTACAGATACCATAGTCATTTATTTTTCTTCATATCTGTACTTAAAGCTTACTTCCTTTGTTAGCAAACTAAAGCACTCATCCATCTGCTGAAATTTAGAATATAAGGAAGGTAAAACTAGGTGGTTTTTTAATGTGTTAGAATTACAAATATGCAAGTCCAATAATATTTTATGGTAGAAGTTCTGGAATCAAACAACCAAGGTCTCTGAATCCTGCCCATTCACTCTTTCTATGTCACCAGAGACAAGCACTGTGACTAATACATAATAGTGCTTAATAAATGGTTGTTTATTAATTGATTGGCATTGGTGATCATAGGGAAATCCCTTAACCTAATAAACGTTTATTGATTAATTGATTGACTGACCATAGTGATCACAAGGAAGTCACTTAACAATTTTCATAGCCTGAGTTTCTTTATCTCTAAAAAAGGAGATAATAAAACTTACATTATCTAGTTTACATGTCTGTTATGAGAAAAAAAAAAAAAAACTCTTGGTCTATATTAAAGTGCTATATAAATGTCAATTATTATTATTATGACTCATACCAAGAAATTCACTCCAGAATTCACATACCATAAGACAGCTGTTATTTTCTTGTAGGCTGTGGTTTACTTAGTTGAAAAGTCTGTAAAACTTTTTAAAAACCAGCAGGACCTTTCTATATAAGAACAGAGCTGGATTCCCATTTAATTGAATCACTCAAGAGTTTGTGAAACATTGGTGCACATGGTGGTTCTTAGGAATGCCTTAAGGAGGATTGCAGGATTTTGATTTGTAAGAATAAAGTGAAAGCCTTTAATTGCCAAATATACCTAAACAAAATGGGGTAGCACTTTTCCAGCAACACTGTGAGAGAATGGGAGAAATATCACACAAAGTCAATCTATTTGTGACTGTCTATAGACTCAGTAGCTCCACTTCAAAGTGCTCAGTTTACACATCATGGTTTTTATTAATATAGACACTTATGAATCATTTTCCAGCAATAAAAAAAGTCTACACGTCTCTTGTAAACTGTCCAACAATGCACTTTAGTTAGTTTATCTTGGCAGATCTATGTGTGGTGTCATCAATAGAAGAAAATATGTTCCATAAATGATGTCATCAAATTATTTAGAATATGAAAAAGGCAAAAAGAATGTATCTGGGAAAAAGACTCACTGATGTTCTGTTGAGATATGTGTTTTTGATTTTATTTGTTTGACCATGAAACTTAACTTTAAATTTTCCAGTTCAATAGCATTCTGGGACTGGAGCATGATTCTAACTTTTAAAATAATTACAATATAAAGCTTAACTTAATTCTAATGACAATACTGCATTATACAGTTTAATTAAAGTATTAATTGAGCCTTAGACAAGCTAGAGGTATTATCATTGGGGTTTTAATGGAAGCATGGCAAGGTTAACTGGATCATCAGTGTCCTATATAATTGGCTGTGATGGTGCCAGAAACAAATCAGGTTTTCATTGCTCTCATGATGAGAAAAAAACACTTGCACTTGAAAAGCAAAGTAAGAGTGGAAAATGTTGAAGATGCGCCCCTCTCCCAACATTGCAATGATATTTATGCTAAAACACAGATAATACCATGGCAATATAAGTATATTTAACACTCCCATTTAAAAAATTCAATTACTCTAGGACCTATTGACTCTTTGATTTTTTATGATATTAATTGGGCTATCAGGATTTGGTCTTTGTATTTCTTTAAAAATACAAGACTTAACTTTAACAGACTCTACTAAGTTTTTTTCTTTTCTTTTTTTCAGAAAGCACTTGCTTTCTGAATTACTTGCTCATTACCATGTAGATAAGAATCATTTAAAAAAAAACAGGAGGGACTATTTTGCGTGATATAATTAACGTTGCAAATTTTTTCATGACTTGAGTGTTCGTAGAATACATTAAATGAATATATCCAGAAAAAGATCATATTGTCAATTTATTCAAGCATTAATGATAAGACAATGATTTGACAGCTCTCATGCTTTTTAGTCAATAGAACTATCAGGAGGTGACATCTCAGAAGGGAAGAAGTTGCTACTTTTATACTTCTACCTGGATGGTTGTCAATGTAAGAGTTGCCCTAATATATGTATTTGAAAACTTTATTTCAAAACGTTTCTTGATTATGTTCTGAAGAAGATTCAATGACCTTAGAAAACAATTTCTGGGGGTTTATGTCAAAGGCAATTTGCAAAATAGATATGCTCAGGTCTGTGTTACAAATCATTTCAGCTATAAAGTTAATATGTCTATGCAGCTGTGTGAGATATATGTAATTCAATTCAGTAGATATGTATTAAGTACCTAATTGGGTACATGGATAATACCAAAACAAAATTTAAAAAAATTCCCTATTCTCAAAGGATCATATTTCTACTGTAACCAACAGATATGATGATTAAAGCAGATTTTTCCCAAAGAAAAGGAAAGCAAGTCGATGTCTAGAACAGGACAAATAAAGAAACTTTTTGGAATTGGGATGAGCTTAGGCATTGAAATTAAACTCTCTTGTAAGGAATTGTTTTAATGTTTCTTGTATAATAAAGGATACAATGGGCTTTAAGGGATGAGTATGGAACTTAATACTGACCCAACAGCTAAGAAATCTACTTGAAAGGAACACTAAAAAAGAGAGTTTAAGAATTAAATTTACATAACTTCTAGGACTTTTTCAATCCTATAATTTAAAAACAAGCCAAAATCATTCCTTAAGATTTAATATCCTAAACTAATTGAGTTGATCATTTGTGGCTATATTTTAGAGAAACTCTTGGTGACTTAGAAAAACAGTTTGGATTGGCCTGTCTGTTCTTAAATTTTAGAACCATAAATTAGAATAGGGGGTGGACGGGGGAATTTAAATCCAAGATACAATATAGAAAGCTGCATTGTTTAAATGGAACATTTCATATTTAATCTGAGCACAGTTGGGGGGGACCAGATAGAACTTATAACAACAATGGCTAAGGCAGCTAAGTAGAGTTGAGGATAGTGTGCTAGATTTGTAGTCCTGAAAATTTGAGTTCCAATCTGGTCCCATATACTTATTGTTTTATTGTTACCAGCCTCCAGGGGATTATTGAAGGAAGAAATCATTGTAGAAAGGATTTACCTTCCTCATCCTCAGCAGCAGTAGCCACTCACTATCTGCTCAGAATAAGGGAATAGGCTCAGGAGCATGGGAGTAGTAACATCCCCTAAACATTGAGAGCTGCTTTTATTTTAGCTCTCAGGGCCCTCATTTGGAGAAGAGGCCAGCCTCTGCTACCAACTGCTGACCCATTCCCACGATCTGGATAGGTAAGCCAGGTTAGTTCAATTAAAAAGGCACTCAGAGGAGAGACACAAAAGGCAGTATGTGCCAAGAAAATTAGACTACCACTGACATCTCCCCTAAGACTCATAGAGATAACTCAGGACATTGAACCCCAAGAGCCTTGGGAATAGCAGTGCTTCTAGCCCAATGCCCTTGGACCATCATCCTAGGAAGCACCTCCTTTGAAGAGTCAATCTGGCTATTGTTCCTGAAAGTGTTGTAGTCATGGCTGCCAAGAGAGTCTTTACCACCAAAATCTTTGTCACTGTCAGCTGCTCCAACACCAAAAATTGACATGACTTTATCAATAAAAATGACAATTAAGAAGAATCACTTTCTGCTTTGCCACTTCAGCCTAAGAATCATGAAACCTTTTTATCTGACTTGCCCCTGAAACCCCCTGTATTTGTTACTGAAATGCGATCTCCTAGAGAACAAGGACTGTCAGATTCTATTCGTAACTCTAGCTCTTTGCAAATAGTAAACACTTAATAAGTGCTTTATTAATTAATTATTTTAGAGTTGTATAATCCTGAGCAAGTCATTTAATTTTTATTTGCTTCAGTCTCTTCATTTCTGAAATGGAAATAATAATAACCCCTATCTACCAACCATGTTATGAAAATGAAATGAAATAATATCAATAAAGTGTTTTGCAAACCTTTATAACCCTTTGTAAATATTATTACCACTAATGTTGTCATTAGGTAAAGTCTGTTTATTTATAGACTTATTAATGCACAAGAAGATCTTCAAGATAACCTAGTCAAACATTACCTTTTTATCCAAGAGGAGAACTGAGACCTTGAGAGAAGAAGTGTTTTGCCCAAGGTGATTCAGCTAATAACTGACAAGCCTTTTGACTTTGTCTTGTGCTATTTCTACCATCCTCACAGAATCTCCTTGAACTGAGGATAGGACTGTGATAAGAATCTCAATTCAAATATGAGTTTTGCAAGTCAGAATATCTGACCAAGGTAGGCTGTAATACTATGTTTTAATCAGAGGCAACATAACTAATTTTCAAAAAAGGATATTAGTAAAGTTTATTGAAGAATGAATTTACAGCCTGATAATATTATGAAATATATATATATATATAGGCAACAAATCTAAGATATTGCACCTATTCTTCTGATGACACTTTGTGTTCTTGTGAATTAAAATGTGATATGCAGTTGGTGTAAGACATTATTAGCATTTTTACCATTATCCTTCATCAGATAAACTGACATTATTTCATGCAAAAAATACCTATTGCTGAAAACATTATTTAGTGTATTATATAAGTAGAATGAGAAGTCAACTAGGTGACAAATGTTTCTAACCAAGGTTCATGTCTTTAGTATTCTCCTCTATAAATTACCTCTGTGATTGTTTTTAATCCTTCCTCAAATATTGTCAAGAACTTCTAAAATCATTTTAAGACTGGATTATTCATCTTCTAAGACTAGGAGTGAACCTAGATTACTAATGACTTTAAAAAACAGTTCAGAAATGAAATGTAAAATTATATATGTAAAAATAACAATGAATTATTACCTAAGTTCCTGGTGATTGTTTTCATCTCAGAGGGGTTTACATCTCAAAACCATCCTGTATACAGCCTTTGAGGGAACTCTCATTTTTCTTCACATCTCCTGCAATTAGGGTTCTGGCACATTATATTCACTTAATAAATATTTGTTGATTGATTGCTCAATCATTTTTAACAGGAAAGCTTTGAGAAGATAAAATTGGAAAGTGAGAATATTATTGCAGGGAGAACTTCATTCTTTAGCTCCCTACCAGATTCCATGTAGTCTCTGTTACCTCCGTTTAAGAATGTTCCCTCTGCTTATTCTTTGGGATCACAATAATGATCTCTCATCTCCTAGATTCTGGAATGCTGATGTACTCTCTTGGGCACTCTTTAGAACTGACTTGTTTCTTAGAAATATCTTTTTTTTTTCCCCAGTCAGTATCTGGGCCATGAAGGTAATATTCATTTTCTTCCAGTAAATAATGTACTTTGAGATCAAAAATCCTGGGAAATACAGCCATTAATACACGAGCCATGCTTTTTATGGCAACTACTGATATTATGAACAAACATTTATTAAGTTTAGTGTGGCAGGCATAGTCCTAAGTGCTGAGGGAAAATAGCTAGTATAGATATACCCCCCACCCGAAACATACATATATGGGTGTAGATATGAGTATAAAGTTATATGTGTACTTCAAAAATAGTGTCTCATTTTATCCTTGCAACAACTCTGATAAATAAGCACTATTATCTCCATTTTACAATTGAGGAAACTAAGGGAAGCAGAGATTAAGTGACTTTCTTAGACTCATACAACTAATAAGTATTTGAGGCAAGATTTCAATTCAAATTTTTTAAACTACAGGTCCAATACTCTCACCTGACAGCATAAGATAGATTATTTGTCCCATTTCTTTCAGTTAATATAGTTACATCCTGATAAAAATATTTATATTATTAAATTTAAATTTCTAAATAAATTAAATTTCAATTTTTATTTGATTATTAGTCCTGGGATTTAGGAGAGTTTTTATTCAATAAATACAATAGACAATAAATGCATGTAAATTATAATATTTCTCTATTGCAGTGGATATATATCAACTAAATAGGTTAGCAAATAAAATCATTAAAAACTGATATTGGAGAGTATTAAGCCGTGGTAATGCTGTAGGTATTTACATATCATTAGATATATATGAATTAATTTTGTTCTTGTTCAGTTGTTTTTACCCATTTCTAGTTCTCTGTTACCTAACTTATCAAAAATAAGCGTCTGAGGTCACATTTGAAGTCTTCTCTTTCTGACTCAAGGGCCCATTATTCTATCTACTGCAGCAACTTTCTGTCCCATGCATTACTTTATTCCTATAGAAAATAAAGAGAAGTCAGGTGCCAGGTTGGTAGAGCATTGAACCTGAAGTCAGGAAAACCTGAATTCAAATATGACCTTAGATTCATAATAGCTTTGTGACTCTGGGTAATTCCCTTAATCTTTGATTTTCTGTTTCCTTATCTGTAAAATGGGGATGATAATAATCCCTAACTCTCATAATTGTAGTGAAGATTCAATAAGATTATATTGGTAAAATACTTGGAAAACTGTTTAATGTATTAATAATACCATGTCATCATCATCATCATCACCATTATCACCAATTCTCAAGAAGGTCTAAAATAGCTATCTTCAAGTATTTAAGTAACTCTGACTCACAAAAAAGGTATTTAATTTATTCTCTTTCTGTCAGTCCACAAAATAATTCCTGGCCTGGAATCTTATTGATGCGATTATTTCCTCCAGTGGTTCTAGTTGAAACCTATTCATGATTTTTCATCCCATATAATTCTCCTGTATTCTGATGCTGATAATAAAAGGATAAATAATGATACAGTCTTTGCATTTTTCATGTCATGCATGTGCCTGAAAGAAATTTTTACTCTACTTTTCAAGTGCACATCACCATTAATGGTTAAATTTCTGGCTACTTACACTCAAATCCACCCAAATTCAATGGTTTTTGCATTGCCTTTTATATCACCCCAGATTTTTTTGTAGGGTTTCATTATAGAGCACTATGTATTTTCACCAGTAGAAAATTAATGTTAAAAATATAGGTCTTTGTCAGAGAACAATTCAGGATCATTGAAAATATTGAAAATTAAAGCAATTCAATTTCCCAAATAATATCCAGTTTGCTATTTTGTTCCTATTCAATATTGGCCCATTTCACATATATTTATACACATATGCACATATGCATACATATATACGTAGAGACACATATATACACATGAGTCTTGTGTATGTATAGATGTGGTGAAGTAGTAGTGAAGTAGTAATTGAAGTAGTATACATACATGCCAACATTTATATATCTATAAATATAGTAATACACTGATGAACTGAGTATATATTTTTTATGGATTTACCCAACAAGTTGTAATCCATACAATTAAAAATGATCACCTTTAAATTATAGAAGAAAATGTATATGAAATTTTTCTATAAAATTTTTGTAATAAAACATTATTTTCATCCCCTTTGCTAAATTTTCTGATGCATCCTTCAGAAAAGCCACCACTCCACTGAAATCTTGATAAAGAATTACAATTTAGCATTGTTCATGTATAGCCACTTTATTCAGCCTCTTTTGTGTGATTTTTATCTTCTTTCTTTAAATTACACTACTTTTTAAATTTAAATTTTTATTTGTTTATTAGTTCTGGGATTTAGGAGTTTTGATTCAATAAATAAAATGGACAATAAATGCATGTAAATTATAATATTTCTCTACTGCAATGGCTATACATCAACTAAAGATATTTCTCCATTCTCTAATTAGAAACTCTTCCAAATGGTCTGATTTCTATCTCCTGACATTTATTAAAATATTCAAAGTTTTTGTTTAACTGAGCTTCTGTTAAGTTTTGTGGAATTTCTTTTTGGCTTTCTTCCTAGAAAACTCAACATTTATTTTGGAATGCAGATGATGTACTACATATGTATATATTTAAAGGCAGCAACAATCTGCTTTCGTTAGAGAATTCTGGACAGTTATGTTTATGGAGAATAGAAACTTATTATTACTGGAAAAGGAAGCTACTTCTGTCATGTGGTCATAATGCACTGTTAAAAATATATTCAGAGACTTTTGAAAGCCTAATTCACAGAAGAAGATTCTGGATTACAGTATCTACTCAGAGTCATTTAAAATGGATGCTCATATTCTAAGACCAGTTATCATGACATATTTTATCACATCAAATGTAGAAGTCATCAACAAAAGAAACTTAAAGTTTGCTTTTTAAAGACAATATAAAACCGTTGCTTGCTATGATAGCTCAAGGTATGGTTTTCCAAATATTTTGAAGATTAAATTAAACTTCTGGATTCTAAACTTTTTTTTTAATCAAACAAGTATGTCTTTGATAAATCTTGACGTCTGTATCAAGAATGGAGTATCTACAAGTTGGCTAATATTGCATATGCAAATATGTAAACAGACAAAATGACAACTGGATTGCAAAAGCCTCTATTTGGCTAGTTATAGATGCAAACACTTAGCCTTCAGCTCCCTAACTGCAGAAATTTACCATATTGCTACTTGCTAAAGAAGGTAATTATGTATATGTAGGGTTTTCTCCCTCCTTGTAGAGGAAAGCAGATTGTACTTTTAGTCAGGAGAGATGGATGGAATTTTTAGACATCTCACATTTATGAGTCCCATTAATTTGAACAAGTCAGTCACCTACTGAAGCCTAATTTGTTCGTTTGTAATACAGGTTTTATAATCTATCTGCTTACCTTACAATATCTTTGGAGAAAAGTAATTGGAATAGCTGAAAGCAGTGTATAAATATATGTTATGCTTACTAATACAAATAAACAATAATATTTA
Organism: Antechinus flavipes; assembly: GCF_016432865.1. NCBI lineage: Eukaryota > Metazoa > Chordata > Mammalia > Dasyuromorphia > Dasyuridae > Antechinus > Antechinus flavipes. The sequence continues at coordinate 146,680,698 of NC_067400.1, forward strand.
TAGTATCTACATTACAGGATAATTTTAAGAATTTTTTTCTAACCCTGAAGTTAAATAAGAGAGGTATGGCTCTATAAAGAATGTGATTTCAAAGGAAATGAGAAAACACAATGAAATCATTCAAAGGTATGCTTTCGGTGTACTGAAATAAAATAAAATGACTTAAAGGGCAATAGGTATGAGTACTTATGGGTGTCATTGTTAATTTGCAAATAAAGAGTGGGGTAAAAAGTATTTTCAGATATGTAGGTGCATGACAAAAAAAGAGGAAAAGACTCGATTACCTTTTATTTTTATATATCTAGCATAGCATAGGGAGGTCATAAAGTACTAAACTATGCCCTTAGTATGTCTTATCCCGGGTATTGTGTTCAGTTATGGATGCCATGATTAGAGAAAGATAATGAAAAATTAGAGAGTGTAGAGTTATAAGAATGTTGTAAGGATTTTTAAAAAATAAATAAGTGTGTTTATCCTGGAGGATGGGGAGGTAAAACTTGTCTTTATGAGAGCACATAATTGTTATTTTAAGAGCTGCCATGTGGAAGGAAGAGACTGGCTTTCTGATCCCAGAAGACAGAATCAGGAACATTGTATGGAAGTTACAAAAGAGACTCTTTAGACTTCATATCAATAAAAACTTCTTAACAGTTGTGGTTCAATTGTGTTTAATTCTTGATGACCCCACAAACACTATCCCTGAGGTTTTCTTGGTAAAGACAGTAGAGTCCTTTGCCATTTCCTTCTTCAGGGGATTATGATAGAGGTGAAATGATTTGCCTAAAGTCACAAAACTAGTAAGTGTTTGAGACTGGATTTGAACTCAGGTTTTCCAAACTCCAGGCCCCAGCACTCTATCCAGTGAGTCTAGTTGTCTTTCCTAATAATTAGAGATATCCAAAAGTAGAATCCATAGCTTTGAGATGTGATATTCCCCCCCTCATTTGGAGATAAATAAGAGTTGACCACTTGTTATGTGTTATATTAGGAATTCTTTTTGTTTATGGATTGGATCAGATACTCATACTGGGACCTCAGTCAAATTTTTTTGCTTCTTTTCTGCATTTTAAGCATGATTATACTTCACCATGTTGGATGTCAACCCAAAAGATTCAATTAGTGAAATGCTAAAAAGTTTTTGAGACCCATAATCTATCCACTAGTCAGTTTAGTGTTAAAATATATCTTAAATATAAAAATCCATAGTCCAAGCATCTGAGGACATAGTTGAAGTGATAGTTTGCCTTTGGGTGATTAAATTATGTTCTTAGAGCTGTCATAATTTCCTTCAAAATCATGTCTTTTTATTTAACCTGCTTCTATATACCCTGATGATATACTGTCTGTACTCATAATTGTAGGTAGGCAGATGTTCATGTTTTAAGATGTCCTTGAAAAATGTGTTTTCAGTTTCTAAAAAGTATTAAGCATACATGAAAATCCAAAGTGGCAAAATTGGGGGGAAATGTTGCTATCTTCCCCTGCATGGCATAAATTTATGAAAGTGCCATTTGGCAATTACTGCCATAAAGTGTTTCAGAATACATCTTGTAGTGGAGTTTTAGGCTGTGGTGATATCAATCCCCATATATCAAATGAAAAGTGAAAAATTCATCCAATTCACTGGATTGAATTGTCTAAACATAACAAACAACCGGATGGTTAGATACTTCCAGATAGCTGGTACTTTTCAAATTTTACTTGTAGTTTTAATATTGTATAGAGAAAATTTCCAATTCTGATAATACTTATTTTTTAAAAACATATAGCTACATTCCACCAATCACTCTACTTCATTTTAATACTCATACAGCATCCACACACAATGTTTCAGAGCTGCTTCTCCATTTCTCATGTTAAATAACAAAGCAGGAAGGCTGACATCAGTACTGAATTTCAGCCAGACTATCAGCATTGAAGTGGTGCTTATCACAACACAGTTCTGCTGAGATGAATTTGGATGATGAGTGGAAACAGTAGGGTACCCAAGCAACTGCCATACTCTGTATGGAAAAGAGTTTTTCTTTCTCAGTTCAATGCCCTTCTTTTTGCTCGGGTAAGCACAATGGTATATAGGGAAGAATTCCTGAGTCTTTATTTCTGGTTCATGGGGCAAGTTAGACTTAATCCTCAAAGCCCTAGAGGATGATTTAGCCATATAGAGTTTCAGTAATAGTCCACCCAAATATTCTGAGACTGCTACAGGAAAGTAGGGTTTGTAACAGGATTTACCCCAACAATGTGCCCCAAATTTTGAGCCCCAAATCATTATCCTATCCTTCCCTTATTTCTACCCAAAACAAACCCATTCCTCCAATCAGTTATGTTACTGTTGTGTTATTGCATTTTTTAAAAAAAGAAAGAAAGAATAAACTAGAAGACCATCAAGTCATCAGTTCATAAATAATAATTTTGCAGAGTTTACATGGATGGGATGTTGAAAATCAGACTGCAATCTCTAAAATAAGTACTGAGCAGGAGTCTCAAGGGGAAAAGTTAAAATGGAAAAATTCTATACCTTAAATAGATAAATTTACATGTAAATCCCTGTAAATATATAGCAATTCTTTAGTATATGGTAGATAAAAGTGAGAAATACCTCCTTATATCTTGGAAATCATAGAGTGTACAAGTACAACAAGAAATTTGTCTTTGAATATATAGATATTCCTTACATAAGGTCACCGTTACTTAATGACATTTTATAGTCATTATAAAATTATAACATTGTTAATCCATTATGACCAATCCCAGTTGTAAAATCATAAAACCTTTTCTGAACATGGTTTGACCAATCAGCAGTTTATAACACATTTTACACTATTTCTATGTAACATCATTCATGTACCCTCATAATATCCATGTTTCCTTTCTAATATAATTAAACTCCTCATCACATGTTAGTAGGACCAATATAATTCATGCTCTGGAACCGATATCCCAATTCCTTTGCACTCTAATGAGTAGAGTTTCCAAAGCTTGGTTACTATATGCTCACAGGCTTCTAAGGGCTTTTGGGGTGGTTTACTTATGCTCATGAGCCCATAATTTCATACTTTGGGTCTTGAGTGTTAGTTGATTGGTCACCTGGATTTAATTATATTTTAGAAGGCTTCCTTTTTTTTCTTTTCACCAATGCTAAATTGTTGTAGTAGGGGAAGTTGGTTCCAAAACACTTCCATAAGAACATAGAATCCATGGGAAAGTAGAATATGTATTATGTATCAAAGTGCTCTTGGAAATCCTTTTGCTGGAATTCTTAAAATGTTTCCTTTAGGTATAGTCCACTCTCTCTACATAACCTCTTTGTGTACTCTTGAATCATCCGGTTTGTCCTTGGTACCTAATACAGTTAACTAATCTAGAAACACTACTGAGACATCAGTGAGAAAAATGGGAAGTATTCCACAATGAAAAAGTTTACTAGGCCCTCCTTCAGTCAAGGGAAGACAAATAGAGGATTGAAAATAAAGTCCAGTTCTCTCTTTCTCTACTATTTCCCAACTTCAATATTTTTTTTCTTTTTAAATATGTTATTGATTTTTTTTTTGGTTTTTTGGTATAATCATTTCAAATTACTTTAACTTTCTGAGAACTTTCTTGTAACAAAATAAATTAGGTAAACTAAAATTCTAATGATCCCATCTGAAAGTATATGCAGCATTTTATATTTCTTACCCTCTTACTTCATTATTTTTAAAATGCTGTTTACATTGAATTTGACAAAATCAGGACCCAAACAATGACCAAATAGGATTTGGCTTGGGCTCTATTGGTGGCCCAGTCACTGAGAATGGGAATGATTTTGGTTTAAGGCTTCTTCCTTTTTTTAAGTTTTTTTAAAGCTTTTTATTTTCAAAACATATGCAAAATTAATTTTTCAACATTGACCCTTGCATAGCGTTGTGTTTCAGGTTTTCTACTTCTTTCCCCCATCTCTCTTAGATGGTAAGCAATCTAATATATGTTATACATGTTAAAATATATTAAATACAATATGTGTAAATATATTTATACAATTCTCTTGCTGTATAAGGAAAATCAGAACCAAAAAGGAAAGAAAATCAAAAAGTAAGAAAACAAAATGCAAGCAAATGACAACAAAAAGAATGTGAATGTTATGTTGTGATCCCACAGTCCTCTCTCTGGGTGTAGATGGTTCTTTCCATCACAAGATCATTGTAACTGGTCTGAATCATCTCATTGTTGGAAAGAGTCATGTCCATCAGAACTGATCATCATATAATATTGATGTTACTGTGTACAATGATCTCCTAGTTCTGTTCATTTCACTTAGCATCAGTTTAAGCCTCTCTAAAATCATCCTCCTGATTGTTTTTTATAGAACAATAATATTCCATAACATTCATATACCATAATTTATTCAGCCATTCTCCAATTGATGGACCACCAGTTTCCTGTTTCTAGCCACTACAAAAAGGGCTTCCACAAACATTTTTGCACATGTGGGACCTTTCCCTCCTTTAAGATCTCTTTGGGATATAAGCCCAGTAGAAATACTTCTGGATCAAAGGGTATGCACAGTTTGATAAGTCTTAGGTTATAGTTCCAAAATGCTCTCCAGAAGGGCTGGATCTGTTCACAGTTCCACCAACATTGTATCAGTGTCCCAGTTTTCCCACATCCCCTCCAACATTCATCTTATCTTTTCCTGTCATCTTAACCAATCTGAGAGATATCTCAAAATTGTCTTAATTTGCATTTCTCTGATCAATAGTGATTTAGAGACTTTTTATATGACTAGAAATGGTTTTATTTTCTTCGTCTGAAAATTGTCTGTTCGTTTTTTCCCATTTCTTCTCCATTTAACAATTGGGGAATGGCATGAATTCTTATAAATTTGAGTCAGTTCTCTATATATTTTAGAAATGAGGACTTTATCAGAACTCTTAAATGTAACTCTTACTCTTAAATGTAAAAATGCCTTCCCAATTTATTGCTTCCCTTCTAATCTTGTCTGCATTAATTCTGTTTATTTAAAAAAAAACTTTTTAACTTAATATAATTACAATTATCTATTTGTTGTTCAGTTATGAGTTCCACTTCTTCTTTGGACCCAAATCCCTTCCTTCTCCACAGATATGAGAAGTAAACTATCCAGTGTTTTTCTAATCTGCTTATAATATCACTTTTTATGTCTAAATCATGAACCCATTTTAACCTTATCTTGGTATGTGGTCTTAGGTGTGGGTCAATGAGGCTCCGTCCTTTAGAAAGAAATTTAGACAGCAAACTGTTCATGAGAGAGAGAGAAAGAGATTGTTTATATCTTTGGAACATCGCAGACCAGAAAACTTAAAGATTCATTTATTTATTTAAAATTTTTTTGCATTAGGTGAGAAAGGAGATTCTTTGCCCAATTGCTATCTAGTCTTAATCATTGAATTGATGCAGCCTCAATGAGACTGAGACTTGTAAAAGACCTTAATTTAAAAAGACCAAGGTCTCCCATTGCATTCAGGGCCATCTCCAGTCCTCCTGATCTATATCTGGCCACTGGACTCAGATGGCTCTGGAGGAAAAGTGAGGCAGGTGACTTTGCACAGCCCTCCCTCACTTTAATTCAATTCACTTGAACGTGATGACATCACTTCTCTGAAATCATGGTCCTCTTCAAGAAGGAAGGACAATGTTTTAAATGAACAGAAATTTATTTTCTCTCACTCCTTTCTGCTATCCCTTTAAAAATTAAAAAAAAAGTTTTTTTTCAGTGATTATATACATAATATATACATCTAATTCTACATTCTCTTTGAAATGTATATCATGTTTCATCATGGATTAGCTAGAATCATGAATAGTCATTGTATTGCTCCTACTCTTAGAACTTTCAAAGTTGTCTTTTTTAAATTGTTATATAAATTATTCTCCTGATTCACATTTCATTTTTTAGTTTATAAAATCTTCCAAATTATTTATTTTTATAATATTGATTTTTTAGTATAAATTGCTCTTTTGGTTCTACTTACTTCAATATGCATCAGTTCTTATAAACTTTTCCACATCTCCTTTAAATTAAGTTTCCTCATTTCTTGCAGAAAAATAGTATTCCATTACATTCATATGCCACAATTTAATCATTCCTCAATTGCTGGCCATTCCCTTAATTTCTAGGGTTTTTTTATAACTAAAAAAAAAAAACAACCCCCCCAAAATAAATAAATCAAATGCTGCTTTCATATGTATTTATGTGTGTGTACATGTGTGTGTATATATATATTTAAATGCACACACATGTTTTCCACTTTGTGATATCTCTCCAACTGAACTAACTTGACATTTTCCTCAGTTAATACAAAGACATTTCCTGTTGATCAGGAATGTTTTTATACTTAGTCAAAAACCTATTATTGATCAATACAATAGAGAAGAGTTTTTATCTAGTTTTTATGGAAGTTAACATCCTGACACTTTAAATGAAGTAGAATGATTCCATTAATTTGCTTAATCAAGTCTCACCTTTATAAGAAGGTGACATATAACTCTGTATATGTTTTTTTCATGGGGAATAATTGTAAAATAAGCAAGTATATGTTATTTTTTTAAATAGGAACTGAAATAATCTAGTTTTTTCTACAGTGTAGAAAAATAAATCTTCCCATAAATTGTGTGATATCTTAGAGCTTACTTTCAGGGGAGATTCTTCTATGTTGGCTTATTCTTTTTTTTTTTTTTTGGCTGGCCTAATAATTTATCATATAATATTTAGGTTTTTGTATATATTATTGATAAATATGGAGTAATATGTGGGAAAACCATAGGAATTTAAATGCTGATTCACAAAAATATACTAATTACCAGAAATTTTTCCAGTGTTCCTAGTACATTTAAACTTTGCAAAACAGCTTTTACAGAAGAAATTCAAAACTTTATTTAGGCTGTTGTCAGGGTGTGATGAATGAGGTCAGTAGTTTGTTAACCCCAATTCCTTTCCCTTGGGTTTGCTGGCTCCCTTGAAAATATCTACTACTTTCTCATTGCATATACAAGGTTGTCCATACAGTATCTATGGAGTCCTAAATTTCATTTGGCTGCTAGAAGAAAGAAATCCCATATTCAAAAGAACTAGTAGGTAAAACTGAGCTCTTACCCGAATAGAGATAAGTACTTGTGATGGGCAGGAGTAAACAGAATTGGAAAGAAAATTGAATTTTAAAAATCTAGACTATTCACAGAGAGTGTAGTTCCCCACAACTCACTATGCCATGGCATCTCAAAATATGTTTTCACCTTTTGAAAGCATATTGCAAATGGATACTAAAAATACAGAGTCTGCCTGCTTTTTAAATTGTCACAGATACAACACACCAATCATAAATCATAGTCAAGCCTTAGGAAATCCAGCCTTAAAAAAAAAAAAAAGCCAACAGAGCAGTGGCAGTTGGCATATAATAAGCATAATTTTAGCTCTTAATGATTTTGTCTGAGAAGGAAATCACCAAGTTTTGGCATTTTTGACTTTGGATTGGACACAGAAAAGTCCTCCCTTTTCCTGACAGCACCATTTTCATACCTTCACAGCCAAATGAAAATTGATCTTATTTGTAGAGATCTCCAGAGGGAACAATTCACAAGCCTTTTCCAGTTACCATTATTTAATGCCTTCCCAGTTAACATAGAAATATATTTCTTATACCTAACCTAATTTTTTCTTGCTGGTATTTCCTGGGGTTCAAGATCACAAATTTTTGTAGTCAGGACCATAGATATAAGAAAATTAAATTGCCTTATTTTACTCATGTGGAGCTCCACTAGAGAAAGGTAGAATTTTTCAAAAGATCACAGAGCTGGCTAGTGGCAAAGCCTAGATTTCTACACAAGTCTTTGGACTTTGCCTGTTTGGATCTTCCAAATCATCTACCTGCACACTTCCACATATGTCTTCCAAGTGTACAGAAATGATTCTTGTTCAAAATTCCCAGGATCTCCCAAAACCTATTGAGTAAAAACCCAAATATCTTAGCCTGATGCTAAATAGGATAAAAGTTCCTTGATATCAATGACTATTTTTGTTTATTTATTTTTGTGTTATCTCTAGCATTTTGCATCGTGTGTGATTACAATCCCACTGTCAGTCCCAGACCCCCACTTATTCTCACCCACAAAATATAATTAGTGTGTTGAACTGAATTGAATGAAATGGAATTAAATTTCCATTTAAAAGAAACCATAATCTTTTAGAGAATTCAAACTCGGATTTCCTGACTCCCTTTCAAGTGTGTCAACTTTCTTAATAAATGAAAGCCTCCTTAAGTTGTAACTGAAGGGATGGAGGAGATCTGACAGTTATTAAATGAAAATTCACATTTTAATATTAAGTTCATTGGAAATGAGATTTATAAGATGAGAAGATTAGGTAAGTAATCTTTCTGTAGTTTCTCTGCATGCTTTGGGATAGCAGAATGAGTATCAAAGTAGAAAGAATTTTGGACCTGGAGTTAGGAATACCTGAATTCTCAGTACCTTAGTACTTCCTGGATGTGTAACTGGTAGTAACAACTTCTGTATGCCTCCGTTCATTAGCACTGTATAGCTGTGGAGATAAAATGAGAAATCATACACAAAACATTTTCAAAGGTTCAAGTGCTATATAAATGCTAGATATTATTATTGTCAATATCATTTTTATTACTTACTGGCAAAGTTTTGGACTTACAATAAAGAAGACCTTCATTCAAATCGAGCTTTGTTGTGAGGACCAAATGAGATAATATATTTAAGTATTTTGCAACTCTTAGTCAATTTGGGAATTCTTTGTTGTTCTTGTTCAATAGTGTCTGACTTTATGTGACCCTGCTTTCTCTGCAAAGATACAAGAGAGGTTTGTCATTCCTTCTCCAGTGAGTACCCATTTTATAGATGTGGAAATGAGGCAAATAGAAGATAAATAATTTGCTCATGAATAAGTGGGTAAGGGCAGATTTGAATTCAGGTTTTCCTTATTCTAGGCCCAAGATTCCATCCACTGTCCTATCTAGCTACCCAAGGTTAATGCTAGCTATTATCTATTATTATTTTGTACTAAGTAACCAAGAAATCCTCATTTTGGCCAAATTATTTTTTAAATCCCTAATGCAATTAGTATAAATTTTAGAATTGCCAAACACAAGTCTAAAATCTTTATTTAAAAGCAAATGCCAATATTAATCTTGGATGCTACAACATCCAGACAAATATTTTATCAGTCACTTAGCAATCCTGTGCTTCTATGATTGAATATAAGACAACGTTTTTCTTATTCTCCAAAATATATGAACACGACTGCTTCCGTCTGGCACACATATCTTGGCCACAGTTAGACAACTGAATTATAACTGATTCGTGCATGTGCTGAGTTTTCACAGGGTAATTCCTGCAGGATTCGACAAGGATAAAAATTGATGTCCCTCTTGAAACAGAGTGGTACAGATGGTACTGTGTTATAGCTGTCTCCAAACACCAAATGCCAAACTGCTCCTATGATAAGGCGAGACAGTGGAAAGGTTTAAATATGGTCTTTTTTGTGGAATGTCAGGGAATGATAGATCCCACTACAATTATCCGTGAAAATGCTCAGTGGCTTTTTCTTGGGAGATGGCAGAGTGGGAGAAAGAGAAACTTTTTATCACCCTAGCTTTGGGTATTCTAAATCATGAAATTATATATGAAAAGGAAGAGCACAATTAGAATTAAAGAAATCTAAGCAAGTGCTAAAATAAATTAGCTTGGTGAGGGGTATAATTATGACATACTTTTATGTTTGCAGATTTATAGTATATTCTTTCAATACCTGCCTCAAGAACTATGGTATGCTCATAAAATATACTTTCATAATTAATGTGAAAAACTCGAAACTCCTCTCTTGAGAGAAACAAGCTAGTTATGCGGTTTTATTATATGTTTGTTCCCTTTCCCATCACCTTCCTCCCCCATCAAAAAAAAAAAAAATCCAGAATCCTGCCCTTGTGTGAACACTGTTATGACTCATAAGAGCTCTGCACAAGTTTGGATAATTGTTCTATTAGAGCAAAATACGTAAATTGGTGAGGTAAAATGGGTTGATGGACAGATTTGTATTGGAGGCCTTAAATCCTGAAAAAATAATCAAATTACTCTTAGCAGCAAATGAGTTTATATTTCCTAAGGGATTGTTTTTAGAAAGCAGGGGTAGATTAAGGCATTCTCTTTCGATAAATCTTTTTATCATGTACAATAAAGAAATGAGCGATGAACAATCAAGAACTAAAATTTTAAAATGTTGAAGCCCTTGTCAGGTTTGCTATTAATAAAAAATAGTTAAAGGACTTCTAGGGAAAACTGAATTATAAAAACACTGGGGGCAAGCCCATGTAAAATAGATAGAAGCTTCAGAGAATTAAGGAACACATTTATGTGAAATTCTTTGAGCTATTTTGAAAGTAATTGTGAAATGAATGCTTAAAGAGAAACCTAGCCAAAATATAGTGCTAATATTAAAACTCTAAAATGTCAGCTCTTCAAGACAAGCAATTCATACTTTGAAGTCTGTTGATGATTTTTGAAAGAAATATATGCTGTGATTATGAAATAATTTTTTTCTTAAAGCAACCAACAGTAAGGTAACAATTTTGCCATATTAAACTCAGCACTTTATAGTAGTTTTACATGAAGAAAAAATGAGTACAATAGTGAAAGAGATGAAAAACCTAGGAAAAATATGAAAAATCCACTCTCCTCACTGTTAGTATATTTCCTAATTAAACTAAAGCAAATGTTTATTTGTCCTCTATATTAAAGATACTGTGTTAGGTGGTGAGAATATAAATGCAAAATCATATGAGTATCATTTACCCTCAAAGAGCTTATGTTATACTAGAGTTACAGTAAACAAATTCTAACATTTGAGAGATCAGTAATAGAAAAGGTGATACCTGAGATTAGCCTTGAAAGAACCTACAGATTTTAGGAGAAATGAGGAAGCAATGTATGCCAGGTTTCAGAAAGTGAAAAAAGGAAATGAACAGTCTCTTTACAAAGAGTAAGGATGCAATTCTGTGTTCAAAGGAAAAAAAATGTTAATTAGTTTGGTTGAGATGTAGAATAAACAAACTCAGTAAAGAGAAATGAATCTAGAAAAGTAGGCTGCACTCAGATTATAAAGGCTTTAAATACCAAGCCGGGGGCAGGGAGGGAGGAGATTTTATTTTATTCTACAAGAAGGAAAGGGGAAGAAATTTTTGAGAAGTTTTTGAGAAACAGTCCTGTAGTTTAGGAGCAGTGAAGGCCATTGTTAGTTTATGGATCTACCCAATCCCAATTTAATTTCAAAACCCCTACATCCTGGCTAAACTGATGTCTCTTTGGACATTGTTTATTTTGATGAGGACTTTGCACATGACCTTGATGTAAATGGAATTGGTTTTCCACAGAAGATGATAGATGCTATGCTGCATATGTATAGAATTTTGTCTTGTTATTCAATCAGTAAAAAACAAAATACAGTAAAATAAAACAAAAAAGTCATTTAATAAGAAGGAGATCATGATGAACAATAGATATCTACCAAGTGGCTACAGTCTTCTTACTCTTCCAGATACCATAAATTCCTTTTTCTTCCTACCTCAGACATAGAAAAAAATCTGATCCCAGGAGTTCTGAGATATAAATCATTTGAGTCTTTCCTTGAACAGACAGAGGAATGCAACAACAGAGTTCATCTGAAGAGTCTACTCCATAAAAATCAGCTAGATTTAAGCAGCTACACTTGTACTGATACACATCCCTTAGTTAACACATGCAAGCTCAAAATTCCTGAAATCAGGTTCTCAATTAATTCATGGCATGGGCGTATCCAACAAGAGGTTATTACAAATTGTTATTTCCTATTTTATGACCTGTTCATGAGCAGCAGCTTCAGACCTTTCTATGTGTCAGGCATTGTGCATTTGAAATAAGAAAAAAATATATATATTGCTTTTGGTCTCAGCAACCTTCTATTCTAATGGATACAACATGCAAAAAAATGAGAACAATCTCAGAGATAAGGTATGAGGAGTGGAGGTAAGGAAAGGAAACTAGGAAAGATTTTAATCCAAAAGTAAGATTTCAGTTGAGTCTTGAAGAAAAGCTAGGGAAGCTAGGGTTTTGAGAATCAGAAAGGAGAACATTCACAGCAAAGGGAAAGCTGATGAAAATACATAGACTAAAGAATTGTAATATTAGGTAGAGGGAAGAAGCAGAAGGAAATAAAGAGTAAGATGATCAAAAGGTTGAAGGATGCAACCTTTAAAATAAATAAACAAAACAAAGATAAAGCCTTATATATTTTGCCTAGAGTTAATAGAAAGTCACCACTAGAGTTTTTGGGTTTTGGTGTATTTTTTGAGTGATATTGAAGATAGATATGCGAAATCATTAAATCTATATTGCAGAAAAATCCTTTTGGCAGCTAATAGATTGGAGTGAGTTAGGACTTGAAACAGAGAGACCAATCAGAGGGCTGTTGCAGTAGTCCAGATGTTGTGATGAAAACCAGTACCAGGAAAGCAGCTATGTGAATGAAAAAAAAAGGACATTTATCTAGAAGGTAGAAACAATATTTGGCAACATATTTGATAAGTGAGGTGAATGTGATCATGAAGAAACTGACAGAGTTGTGAGTCTGGATAATAAGGAGGATACTGGTACCATCACAAGTTATAAAGAAATTTGAAACAGGGGAGTTTTTAATGATGATATAATGAGGCCTATTTTGGTTGTATGGAATTTGAAATGTATACTGGGAATCCAGTTTGATATGCCCAATAAGCACCTAAAAATATGATACCAGTGCTCAGAGAGAGATTAAGTAAGCATGGATATATAAATCTGGTTATGCTCTAATAGAAAGAGAGGATAATTACACCTATTACAGGTAAGCAAATTATTGAGACAGAATGCAGAAAAAAATAGTAGAAGATGCAGAACAGAACTCTGGGACATATTCAGAATAAATGGCCATGACCTGAAGAAAGATAAAGTAAAGGAGACTGAGAAGAAGTGAATCGAGCAAACATTTTGAGTCAGTTGCACAGAACTGAATTTTTTTTTATCAAACTTTGTATTGCTGCCTCTATTGTAATGCAGTTTATTTCTCAGTTCTTAACTACTTTCATATATGCATGTAATAAAGCTTTTTTTATAGTCATTTAAAATATAGTTCCTTGGAAAAGCCTAGTCAACCATTGCATTAATAAGAACTTTAAATGACTTGACAGTGATTGAAGCCTTAAAGTATTTATTGTTTCTTTTTATGTTAATGGGAAAAGTGAGGAACCAAATGTTGTAGGCTGGCTTTTTGTTGATTTGTAATATTTTTTGTTTTGTTTTTGCTTTAAAGGAATTATTTTGAAGAACTTTTATAAAAATACTGTGAGCAGTTTTAAGTGGTTTTCAAAAACTTTTTTTTTAGCAATTATAGTTTTCTAAAACCACAATATATCAGACAAGATATTAAAATTCACATTTTGTCCTTGAGATCCAATCTGCTAGTTCAATCTGTTCACTTCTTAGAATCTTTGGAGACTATTTGTGTTTTACTGTACACCTCTACAGACCTTCTTTATTTCTGTTCCAGAGCCTTACCTTGTCCAGAATTTCCAAAGATATATGTATATAGCTGCAAAAATACTCATTATTGCAAAGTATTTCAGACCAACTGGAGTGTGGTCTCCTCTAAATTTTGGATTAGAGGAATTTTCATGCTTGTTATTTAGATTTTCTCTAAAACTTCTGGAGTATTCCATATTTTTGTATTTCTATATCAATTCTACCCACATACAATACTAGTAGACATTTATGAAGGAGGGAATCAGATATATAAAGTATTTTATACTTTTGAAGCTGTATCATCAAAATAAAATACAAGGGACAGCTGTTGAGTTACATAAGGAAATAGATCCTTAATAAACATATTATTTTATCTTTATGCTTAAGGCTGCCTTATATACCTTTTTTACTCTGATTAAATACATTTTTCAAATAATACATAATTTATTCAGAATTCATCCTTGCATTTCAGAATTCAATTGGAATGGAATTGTATCAGGAATTTAGGTCAATGGAAGCTTTTAGTTATGATAATACAATCTCTTAAATATATCGGGGAGTGTGGTAGGATTTAGAATGAAATTTAATAGTGCTATGTTCAAGTTCTAGCCCTCAGTCTGTAAGTCTAAGAATAGAGAATATTCATCTTTATGAACATCTTTTTTTTTCTTTTTTTTTTTACATCTAGTAAAATTGTACATGGGAAACTTATAATACTGTAGATATTTTCAAACATCTTCACGTATGACAGGCATATGTCTGATGTTCCACAGCCTGTGGAAGTGAGAATCATAAAACTTCAGAGCTGGAATTGACTCTTTGAGCCATTTAGTCTCAGCTCATCATTTTACACAAAAGCCTAGAGAGTTTAGGTGACTTGTACAAAGAACACAGTCAGCTTAGAAGGTGATTAAAGCAAATAAAAATTATTATAATTTGATGTCATTTCAGGAAATGCTTTAACACCAATTATAAGCTAATCACCATGGTGAAGAAGAAACAAAGATAAATAGGCCAAAGTAAATAAATATACATATGATATATAGATAATGAATAGAGGCTTGAATGATGACTTTATGCTATGGGAGAAACAGAAAAGGAGGAGAAAGAAGAAGAGGAAGAGGAGGAAGAGGACTTGAATTTCTGTTGCTAACCATTCATGGACCAGGTAGACACAAATACCTCCATTTCCATCTTTGTAGCTTTTACAATGAAAGAGAGGTGCTCTCCTCTCTGAATAATTCCAAGCCTGATGTTTATCCCCAATAGAAATCAAATTGCAAAAAGTGAGGAGAATCAGTTGCAATATCTCAGAAAATAGGTATGATACAGCAATATTAAATTTTGTTTGTTTTAATATAAGAAGGCACATCTGCAGGTATTTGACTTGAGTCAGGTTATTGGAAGTCAGGAAAAATCAGGCAGTTCCCTTGTAAAGAGAAATTGTTTGGATAAACATTGTAGTCACAGATGTATTTCTAGGAGGGAATAAGAGAAAAAAATAATAAAACCATCAATGGTTTTGCAGACATCATCACTTTGACAGTGAGTTTATGTAGGAAAAACCATCTGCTTATGCCTTGTAAATGGCAAGCCTATCCAGGTGGTGGGGATGAAATTCTCTGTTCACTACATCATTTGATATAGAACCACCACAATAGTTAAGACTGTTTAGGAGTTAGCAGATCTCATGGTGTAGCTCCAAATCATTGACAACTTGAATTGTTACAGTATTTACACTGACAATACTGATGAGGTCATCATTTTTTTTTTTTTTACATTTTAGTTTTACAATATAGTTGATTCAAGGCACAGATAACCAAAAGAGTAACCCAGAAAGGTTAGGTTTCTAGTACTTTTAATTCTCATTGATGTGCTTCACATTTATAATCATCTGGTTATTATATCTTATTCTCAAGATAGCTTTTTAGCAAAAAATACTTATTAATCATAAAATATGAACAATGACACAAAACAATCTTTTCCAAAACTTGGAGTATTATCTTTTCACAAACACACACAGATTCATTAGACTGGGGGGGGGAGGGGCTGTATCTTCTAGTAGTGAGATAAAACAGGTAGAATCCAAATATGGCCAAGACTAATTCTTAACTCAGGATATTTTTTGGTCTAAAAAGTCTTTATTGTGCTAGTTTTGGGATTTGCTGGTTTAAGGGATTGAGTTACTTGAAACTGTCTTCCCATTTAGGGTATGTCTTTCCACCTACCTTTGTCCTCAACACATTCAGTCTCTCTAATAATAGCTAGATGTGTTGTCTGGTACTGTTCTAGTCTCACCAGATGATGAATTAGAGGAAGAAGTAGAGAGAGAAAGAAAAGAAAAAAAAAACTTTTCTAGACAATGATCCTACTCTTTCTCACATGCTTGCCCCCTCTCTCTGTAGAACTTGAACCCTCATCTTTTGAACTTGAAGTTTACCAGTAAACTTGGTTCACTGATTGCATACTACTAAAATTCCTCCCTCTAGAATAGTTAACTGGTTTAGTTCAATTAGTTTTGTTTGGTACCCTTTTAGACCCATTCAAAGAGCTTTATTCCTCATAATGAATTTAGAAGGTAGAAATCATAGTATTTACACAAATAAAACTTCACAAATTGGTAATAATTCAGGTTAAAAAGTGGGGGCTAAGGTGTGGAAATAAAGAACTCCCTCCCTTTCATTAGAATATGATCAGGGTTCAATTGTCAAACTCATGGAGCTGTATTTTGAAGAAACTACTTTCTCTAATTCTAGAAAGCAAGAGGGGAAAAGTCAGGGTTTAGCTCCTCTCTTGTTCTGCGTCATCTTTCTAAAATCATGCATTTGTACAATATTCGACAGTAATTTTAAACTGTTCTTTCCAGACTCCAGGATAGAATTTTCTATACCTGCTAATTTGAATCCATGAAGGATCACTATGTGCCTCACCTACCTTGTATTTTAATTCCCTGTTGACTGCTTTTGCTCAGTACTGCTCTGTCTGAAAATCCTTTTTGTTTGTTTTTTTGTTTTGGTATAGAAAATAGAAACAAATTAGAAATTGAATTATTCTGCCTTCTTTTCTTGTCCTTTGTAGTCATCCCAGGATCTCATGCTATGTTCTTATACCTTATTTTATCTTTTTTCTTACTAACAAGATAACTTTAAAAATTATTTTTTGTTATTCTTAGTATTCCCTGGAAACCTCAGCTACTTTCAGTTTTTAAACTTACTCCTGTTATTCTAAACTGACAATGTCATTCTTGTATTTCTCCTCTGTTCTCTTTCTTTGCTCCCATTCTCTATATGAATTTTAAGAATTGGATATTATAGATTGGATTTTTCTCTCATTAAAAAGCTTCCTCTTCTTTTCTCAAAGTCAGGTTAAACTTTCATAGAAAAAATACATAATATATCCACTTCAGATATTTCTTTTATTCCTCAAGACAGAGGCTATTGATAATGAACATTTGCAAATCATTTCAGGAAAAAACTCTGACCCGAGTTAAAACACCAGAATAATGTGGGTTGAGACTATCTGCTGACCTTTAACTCCACAAATTTAATTGTGGAAAGTCAATTGTTAATTATTCATCATCCTTCATGTGAATAATTTATAGCAAATGAATATGTTTTCTTCCAAGAGCATTAGAGATACTGACTCCTATATTTAAGCTATTCAAGAACATTTCTTTAGAATGTAAGCATCTTAGAAAAAATTATTTCATCAGTCTATCTCATCAAAACATGTGAAGCAATATTTTTGTAAAAATAAAGTAATTGCCCATTTTATAAGGCCCTAAAAATGATAGTATCATTCCAATAGTATGATTTTAAAGTATTCTAGTAGTTATGTGCTATTCTTCCCCTTTGACATTATATTTTGGGTCCCCACATGCCATGCTCTCTCTCTCTTTCTCTCTCTCTCTCTCTCTCTCTCTCTCTCTCTCTCTCTCTCTCTCTCTCTCTCTCTCTCTCTCTCTAATGGGCCTAACTTCCTTCTTGATTACAACATTTTTGATGAAGACAAGACAAACAAAAAATATGTTTTGGGACATAATCACTGGAAAACAACTAAATACATAAACTAGATAAAAAGCCATATCTTCCTGTCTTCAAGGGTAGCTCTTTGTTCTTTATGCAACATGGCCCCCAATTCCACAACATTGTTTAAAATCTTTGTGTTTTTTCCTTTATTTTTTTTCTTTTCAGTGAGAAAAAAGATTTTACATTTTTCATTGATCAGCTTTGAAATTGCTTTGAATTTTCAGTACAGAAACAGCCTCAATCATTCAAGGAGAACTTTAAAAAATGATATAAAATCCAATCTGTTTTCTAAATATTTTACACCTTGATTCAGGAGATATGATGGGTGACTCTTACCATATTTTAAACTACATGGACCCAAGAAATTAAGAATATACTATGTTCAAAGGTATTTTGTCCTCCATTTCTCAATATTAAGCTACATTCTGGTTTCTAACAGAAACAACTCTTATGTTCTCATGTCTTCATTCTAAAATGGAGACAATCAGTCTCAGGTTTTCTTTACTTTTGGAAGTGGGAACTTTTTCTCCCTAATACTCCATGAAATGCCACTTAATTCCTTTTGAAATTTTATCTGATGCACAGAAATATTATTCAAACATTATGAGTTTTGATGACCAAATGGAATGTTTTCTTATCTGATGATTAAAAAAAAAGACACCAAGCTTACTTGGAAATGCATAGATAAAGATAAAATGGTTTTAGCTCAGGATAAAGATGACCCTTTTGCTGGACTGATAAGACCCACTTTTCTGTCTTTATTAAAATGAAAGAGTCATTTATTTTTAGATTTTTCTGGCTTGCTGCTAATTCAGGGAAAGATTGGCAAAGAATATTTTCTATTAACTTTATGATAATATTAGCTAAAAACTATCAGGCTTCTGGGGCTTTTTGAAAAATCTACTATGATTCAATCAGAAAGTATAGGTATAAGAGAATATTCTTTTAAATTAAATTGTTTTTCCTCATTCATGATTATCGTGCTCTTCTACTTCTATATCATGTATTATATTATGGAGTTTTATGAAAAGAACTTGAATTAATACCCTCATATCCTCATAGTTATCCTACCACTATGCTTTCTGGAAGTATTATATCCAGGTTTCTATGGAACAGAGAAACTACCATCTTATTGCATTGGTCCATTCCTTTGGTGTGATCTTCATACTACCCAAATCTCACCTTTTTTTTTTTTTTTAAAAGAGATTTACATGATGATTTTGTTGTCTATTTGAAAAGAATAGCAAGTTGTACATAGTGGAATTGCAGTTTCATGTATAAAGTTATACTATTCTACTATGTTATGGGAATGTTAGTTTTATTACATAAAAATAAAATTTTTAAAAATTATTAAAAACATTTAAAAAAGCATACAAATAGATTCTTCTGAATTCAGCCTAAATGACTTCCCGTTATAAATGGACTATGGGGATTACACTCAGACAATTTTGTAGTCTGTTCTGATTCAGTCATTATTTCATAGAAATGCATTATTATATCTGCTTAAAAAAAATAACACTTAGAAAGATGTAAAAATAATTTACTTCAACTATGAACAGCTATTAGAGAATAGTCACATGACATGTTATGCTAGAAAGTAGGACTAGTTAGAACAAATATAAAGTGTAGACAAACAAGTATTATTTGAATATAAGGAAGAATTTACTAACATGGGGAGATGTTGTTATGAATTATAAGGCAGTAAATGTTGAAGGAGAGAATGGATGACTATTACCTTATAGGACCTGAAAGGGTCCTTCTTTGAGTTTTTATTTCACTCAAATATGTGTATATATAAAACCTCTTCCTTTCAAAGTCCTGAGTTCTATGAGTCATTCATCGCTATATGAAGTGTAGCATCATAGATCTAAACAACCATTTAACAGATATTTGCTAAGCAATCACTATACTAGTTTGGATTTAATGAATTTTTTTAAAAAGGAAAAAAAAATCAAGGCCTTCTTACATTGTGTTGATTCTTTGACTTATTTGTATTGAGTTTGGATAAGAATCTTGACAATATTTTTTTTAAATACTTGAAGCTTGACCAGAAAACTTAGAACCTAATATGCTCATTTATGTCTTTGTACTTACCATTATTAATCACATTATCAAAGGCAAGAGTGTTTTGATTTCAAAAGAAGGAGCTGTGTGGTTACTTGTATTTATGTTAGTCTCCGTATTTTGAGGGCTTGTTTGCCATAGTTCACGCAGTGGTATTGACTTAAAAATGTAACCAACAGGTGATCCATTAAGGAGCTAAGTGCAGTCAAGTCTTCCTTTGGGATGTATACTTTTACAGCCAATAAACTGCGCCTTACTAGCTTCTAGTCAGTTTGCTTGCTAATAATAAACTCTTGTAATGTAACATACTTTTGCCCAGTCAAGTCACTCCTATTATGTCTCCGTTGTCAGTTCTGCCCCTGAAAGGGCTCTTAAGGAGGTTTGAAACATATATTTGATTCTGTGGGTTCAGAAAAAGCTCTCACTTTATATACTGAAGCAATATATATATTTTAGGTTATCCTCAGCCACTTTTTTTAGATGACTTCATTTCTAAAAGCATTTTGTAAGCTACTTCTTGGCATGGAAGAAAAGAACATTGTATTATCTTAAATTTTACATGTACAAATATCAATTTTATGGCATAATAGGATTCATATATGCTCAGCAATTTTTTTACACACTGTAGAGCTTAATAAACCTCTTTTGCCCTGGAAGTTAAACAATATATGTGTGTATTTTACATTTATGTATATGGATATATATATATATATATATATATATATATATATATATATATATACACACACACACACACATTTACATATATGGATATATGTACATGCATGTGTGCATATGTAGGTACACGCGTATCTATATACTATGAATGTATTGTGTACATATATACATACATATGTATATGTGTATGTGTATATATATACTCAGTCATAAATAAATAAATAAATAAATAAATAAATATACATGCATATATATATATAAATAAATATACATATATATATATATGTATGTATGTATGTATATTTATTTATTTATTTATTTATGACTGAGTATGGCTTTTTATGGACAAATATAATATAGAATTAGGGACTAAGATTGGCCAAATGGAAGAATATGGTTTCAATTGATTGATTGATGGAAGAATATGATTTCAATCAATCAATCAATCAATCCAGAAGTGTTTATACATAGTGCCTATGATTGTCACTGTGAGCTAGGCACTGAGGTTATAATTACAAAGACTTGATCATCCCTTTTTACAAGGAGGTAGCATTCAAATGGGAGACACAAGTAGATATGAAAATTCCATATAGCATAAATAAGAAGACAATTAATACAAATATATACAAAGAGCCCAAGTACAAGGTAATTTGGGAGGAAGGACATTTGTAGTTGGGGAAGTCAGGAATAGTTTCATGCAGAAGATGAAACTTGAACTGTACCTTAAAGAAAGAGGGACTCTGTGAAGTGATGATAAGGAGGAAATGAATTCTAGCCATGTAATACCACTAATGGAAATTCATGACAATAAGACTTGATATGTTCTGTGCTTAGAACAGAGAGAAAACCAGGTCTTGACCATGTCATATAAAGTATTCACAATTGGAATAAACATAATGTCTTGATTAGTTGTATTAGTAAATAAGAAGTTTGCCTTTGTACTTTAAAAAACCTTGAAAACTAAACATACACAAAATGTTTATTACACTGTACTATTGTTATTGGAACTCAGTCAGTGATGATAACTTCGACATTTCTCAGTGGTTATAACTATTTTTGTTTTTAAAAGATATTGGTATTTTTCTTTGGTAGTTTTTTTTTTTTTTTTCCTTTTGCAACAGGAATGTGATTCACTAACTTGTGACCTGAAATCTCTCCATAAAGAAAGGAAAGAGAATTTCCATAGTAGTAATTAGGGTAATAGATGTTCAGTCTGGAAGGAATCAAGAAGGTCATTGAGTTTAGCACCTTCATTTTACAGTTGAGGAAATTGAGGCCTAAAGAGGTTAAATGATTTATCAAATATCCTATAGTGGGCTTGCCACAAGGGATAAAGCAAGGATTTAGAAATCTAGCTGCTTTGACTCTAACAATTCTGCAATTTTTAATCTATTGAACTTAGTATTGAGTGCTCGACAGATATGCTTGATGTCATCTAGATAAGATGCATCGGAGATGAAACTCAATCCCTGGTGTTCTGGATTTAAAAGGCTCTATTCCTACAACTAACCATCTTTTAATTTTAATGATGGAAAATTGACACTGCAACAACATTTATAAAACATGAATGATTCAAATAGATGAAGCAAATATTAGAAAGATTGAATATGGATGAAAAACGGCAATTAGTTTCTCTTTCTTAAAAGCAAAAAACAAAATACAAAAAAAAAATCAACAAAAAAAGACTAAAACAAAAAAACAAACAAAAACAACCCACTTATTTTATCTGTAAATGTCCCCTTTATTCAAGCAGAATATAATAGTTTATACAACATAGTTACATAAAATGTTTCCCAGAAAGGTTATGGGTTCCTTTTCAAAAAAATCTGATGAAAACTATATCATTTCATTTTATTCTTCTTGAGAATAGTCAGTCTCCCATCATGTAGATATGTGCCTACTGCACACTCTCTTATCTTTTGATCCTTAACTTTGGGAGTCTCGACATTTCTGAGGGAGGGAATAAATCAAATATGTGTATTCTGTTCTTATCTAGTGCTTATTAACCACAAACCATGCTAGGTTAAAATATGAAGTGGTTTATGGGGCACTAAATTGAAACCATCATGGTTAAAATGCATCTGAAAGACACAACCCAGGCATGTTTCATTTTATTTCCATTCTAGCCTGTCAGCAGAAATTGGAGGCAACAGTCGTCCTTTCTGTTTGATTATTCTATTATCGACAGAATGAAGAGTGTTGGAGACATACATGCTGATTTAGTGTTGCACTGATGAAACCATTCAGTTGGTGTGATGTGTCATTTTTCACTGCTGCCTTATCAAGGTGTTTCAGCTGTACCCAAACCAGCCCTTGTAATTGCTTTAGTTGCTTGTGGCAAAGTTATGTCAATGTCAGTCGCTAAATGACTTCTGACTGCTTCATGTCAGAAGCAACCTGAAAAGAAAAGCAGGCTAGTGAAGTTTTTATATGCAGGGTGGGCACTAAGCAAAACTCAGAAAGGACTATCTCTTTGTAATAGGAACATCAATGTAACAGCTAAAAATAAGAAAATAAAGTTGAATTTGTGATTCATTAAGGTACATTTCTACCATAATGCTTGAAACTTTCTTTTTACTAACTCGTAATAAAGTGTCAAGTCATGTTCACCATCTTCTAAAGATAATGAAACAGTATCTCTATAATGAAAATTTTCTTTATTTTCATTTATTTAGAAGTAAAACATTTATAAGATACTGCCCTGTGGATAATTGCATATCCCATTCAGCTGTCAAGACTCTAGGCATGAGGTTGTCACTCAAATGTCCATTCTCAATTTATTACTTGTATTTTTTTTTTGTCTTATAGGAGTGTTATTTAGTCAGTCTCTCATTTCTGTTCCTATCCTACAGATACTAAGCTGCTTCTTTACTTCTGGTGTCAATTAAGTTTCAAAATTCATTAACTTAATAGCTTAATAATTGGTTTAATTGGATTACTTAAACATTTAGTGAAAACAGAAGCATTAATAATATTAACATAGACTGATCTTTCTATTTGATCCCTGGAGTCACCTCTTCCCAAGGGCAGAAATCCTCTTTAGGTGGGAGTCAGTCTCTTTCCCTCTTTCTATCAATTCCTCCTTCTTCCCTGTCTCTGCTTAAATATGCTATTCCCTCATGTATGTCTCTCATAATGTGACCTCACTATATTAATTTTGATTTTGGAATTTCCTCTTCATCATATACAAAGACAGTCCATTCATTTGACATCAGAAAAACTTTAGTTGTCTTTCCTAGCATGGCAAAACATCTACAAGATTCCTGTTATTTTTTTTTCTTTGTTTTATTTATGTCTTCTCTTATCTCATGGTGAAACTAGAAAAACAGATAGTTCTGTGGTAACACATTCATCATTTAATAAGATTGTACAGATGTGAAATACTTTATTTATTCACAAAGCCAAGATGGCAGAGTCAAGAAAGCTGAACTCTCTGAAAACAACTTTTAAAGAAGGTTTCAAATTGAATTCAAGAGTGTCAGAGCCAAGAAAACATCAATGAGCTATTCTTCCAACTTGAGACAACATAGGAAGTCAGAAAGAGAAATCAATGACACTGGGAGAGGAAGCAGGTTTTTAGATCATATGGATGAAATATCCCTGATAGGAATAGGTGCAGGGTGATAGAAGCAGCAGCAGCTTTGGGAGCTCTCGAGCCAGAGATGTTAAGGGGACCAGACAATTGATCAGGAAAAAATGACAAGTATCCCTGTGTTAGCTTTGGATGCAGAATAAGGTGCTATTTGGATTCCAAGGCCTATACTCACTTTTTGATCATAGTTCAAAGTGAGAGGAGACTTTAGATAAAGAAGAAGTAAAAGCCTTAAGGGGCAATAATACTTTAAGGGGGCCTGAGGAATAGTATCATTTCTGATCTCATGGGAGGAGGGGACCTGAGGAGAAGTACTAATTATAATCCCATAGGATCAGGGGCTCTTCCTGAGTAAGGATAAGATTTTAAAACAAGAAAGCAGTGACCACAACTCTGCAGATCGAACCATCTTTTACATATTCTAAAACTTCACAACTTCACAATTAGCTCTGAAAAAAGTATTGCCAAAAAACCTAAAGCTTGAGGCAAACCTCTACTATGCCTTCTAACTCAGGAATAGAATCCAGCATTAACATAAAGTTTTAAATTAGGAAATAGGGTGGGAAATTGAATAATACTCTTCCCAAAAAAATCCCCTCAAAATGTGGATTAACACTCCCCCCAAAAAATAAACATAAAAAGTTACCATAGTGACATAGTAGTTCTGGTCACAAACTAAGAAGACAACCAATTGAAAATAGCTACAAATGAAGCTTCAAAAAATGAATTAGACATAAATCCATTCCTGAAAAAAAGCTAAATAAAAAACAGTGGCAGAGAAATGTTAGGTACC
The DNA here is from genome assembly GCF_016432865.1 of Antechinus flavipes. NCBI lineage: Eukaryota > Metazoa > Chordata > Mammalia > Dasyuromorphia > Dasyuridae > Antechinus > Antechinus flavipes. The sequence continues at coordinate 146,705,419 of NC_067400.1, forward strand.
TAACTGAAAGCAAAGGAAGAAAATTATTAAAAGACAATTAATAACTTGGTAAAAGGCATACTGAATCCTGAAGGAAATAAAAGATTTAAAAATTGGCCTAAATGGAAAAAAAGAGATACAAAAGTTCAGTGAAGAAACTAGTTTCTTAAAAATTAAAATTGGGCAATTGGAAATTAATGTTTTCATGAGACATCAAGAAACAATGAAACAATTTTTTTTTCAAAAATGAAAAAAAGAATATATAAATATTTAATTGGGAAAAAAGGAAACAAAAGTAGAGCAAAGAAAGATACTCTAAGAATTATTGGATTATCTGTAATTATTGTATTATTAAGGAAAGATTATTTTGAGAAATGATCAAGGAAGATTGCCCCAATATCCTAGAATTGGAGAGTAAAACAGAAATTGTAATAATACACGGTTTATCACCTCAGATATCAAAGTAGAACTCACAGAAATATTCTAGACAAATTCCAGAACTCTCAGGTCAAAGAAAAATACTTTAAGAAGCCAGAAGCAACCATTCAATACAATGAAGTCATAGGCAGGAACAAACAAGTTCTAGTAGCTAACTCATTGCAGAAACAGAAAGCTTAGAATATGATATTCCAAGGGGCAAAAGAGATGGGGTTACAATTCAAAAGTAACCTATCCAGCAAAAATGCGTATAATCCTTCAAGAGAAAAAAAAATAATGAAATGGAGGACATTCAAGTATTCCTGATGAAAAGACCAAAGCTTAATAGAATATTTTACTTTTAAATACAAAATTCAAGAGAAACACAAAAAACAGTGAACATGAAAGAAAAGTCATAAGGGAATCAATTAAATTAAAATGTTTATCTTTCTATATGGGAATATGATACTTGTAACTCCTAAGAACTTCATCATTGTTAGAGCAGTTAGAAGGAAAGAAAAAGAGGATGTAGGAATGAATGTCATTTATATTGGAGTGATGTAAAAACAAGTAGGTGAGAAAGAGGAAAAGGAGAGAATGGGGAAAATTTGGCAAAAGAAAGGGAACAGATAAAATAATCCCATATGAAAGAGGCACACACAAAAAATTAGCCTTTACCACTGGAGAGAGAAGATGAAAGTCACTCACCTGTAAATAGCTCATCAACTGGGGAATTGCTCAACAAGTTGTGTATGTAACTGTGATGGAATACTATTGTGTTATAAGAAATGATGAGCGGGATAATTTCAGGAAAACCTGGGAAGATTTATGTGAACTCATGCAAAATGAAGTAAGCAGAACCAGGACAATATTGTACATAGTTACTATAATATTATAAGAATGATCAGTTGTGAAAGACTTAGCTACTCTAATCAAAATAATGATCCAAGATAATTCCAAATGGATCAATGATTTAAAAAAAAAAAAAAAAAGGCTATTCTTCCCCAGAAAGAGAATTGATTCACTCTGAACACAGACTGAAAAATGAAAATATTTTATCTCTATTGTTTTATTTTGTTGGTGTGATTTCTTGCAGTTTTGCTAATGTAGAAATTTGTTTTGCATATCATATGTATAATCAAAAGCAAATTGCTTCCCTTCCCAGGGAGAGGGAAATGATATGAGGTAGGAAAGCAATCTGGAACTGATAATTTTTAAATGATTGTTTAAAAAGCTTTATACATACAATAATTGTGAAATATTTGAAAGAATAAATTCAAATAATTTTAAGCCATCTTACTTATCAATTTTCCTAATACCGGAGTCTTAATCTGTTTTTGTTTTCTTCTATAAGTTATGGTCTTTCTCTCAACAAACAATTGGGTGTTGGGGGAAATTAAATTTACATTTAATTATTACCATAAAACCTGCCTCTTTTAAAGATACCCTTTGTTCGTTTTCAGATGTCACTGTTTTAAGATCCTCTTCTGTAACTTGAGATTTTCAGGATTGCTTCATAGGTCCTGACTTTAAAACCTTATTCACATTAGTTACAATTCCACTGCATGTGTTCTGAGATTTCAGCTTACTATGGATTTTACAAAAAAAAAGCTTGGGAATAACAGAATCCTAGAAACTGTATTGCAATTTAGTCTTATTCTTTTCATCCCAACATTGAAAAGGAATATAACTCATATATTCCAGAGATAATACCTGACTGCCAAAGAACTAATGGCAACAGCAAGAAAGATTGGGATAGACTTGGCTAGTTTTTAATTGTTTCATTGTCAGTTGTAAGCCTAAAGATATGTATGCTGCATCACAAATGCCTTATGACTTTATTAATCAAATTTCTCCCTCTCTTTCAATCAATCTCTCCTTCCATTCTGTATTCTCCTAAACCTCCTTTTCTCTCATTCATGTTTCTTGTAGTTAATATTTCACAGTATGAAAGTTAGAGAAAGGGATTTCAAATATTAGTTTCATGTCAACTAAGGTATATTATCAGACCTCCTCTACATAAATTATACAACTGAAAGAGGTAAAAGCACTATGAAAGAATATGCTGTGTTCTGATGTCGAAGAAATATTTGTACATTTCAAAGTTGTTGTTTTTTTTTTTTTATGTTGACAAAGTCTAGAGGTCACTTTGACACTGGACTGGACCATATTTAGTCAGATGTTAGAAAGTATTATATAAATTATATCTTACATATCAGTTAGAAGTAATATTAATGGAGAGTTATTCACACAATTACAATGGGTCAATGAATATTTACTGAAATTTTCTATTTTGTGTTAATCTGCTAAATACAACTAGAAATAGAAAGGAAGAATAAGAGCTAGCCCTGGTTGTCAAGCAACTTATAATCTAATCTGGAAAACAAAATCACACATAGAATATAGTAGTGGACAGCATAAGAAAGTTGATAATAATAAATGTTCAAAAGAATATCTAATGAATAATTAAATGAAACTATTTTTAAAAAAATTTTCTTAACTATGCAGTTTGAATTAAAAAGGCAGTAAGAGAATGGAGTCTACAAATCAAAGTGGGAAGTAATTTTTAATAACTCAGATGTAAAAAAAATGGATTTAGAGAAAGGGGTACCCTGTATTTCACCTCAAGCTCTCTTATATACAACTATATATATATGACACATATACAAGTGTCTTAGCATCTTATCCTCAGTTTTATCAATGATAAAATGATGCTAAGTGGACTAAAGTTGTCCTGTCATTCCTGCTTTTAAATTTGTGTTCCTCCAGAAGATGTAAAAGGCTTTAAGTAATGGGGTAACAGTAGATATGGAGAGAAAAGAATAAATAATATCAATATTTGCAATGGCAAAACTCTGTGATTGATCAGTTATGGAATATAAAGAGGAATAATGTTTTAGAGATGACTTCAAGGTTTTCAGTCAGTGACTGCTAAAATTTTGGTGCCAAGCAAAATTGGAGAGAGGAGTTGGATTTTGATAGGGAAGACAATAGGTTCAAAACAAAGCAAGTTATCATGTTATTCTCTAGAACCTTGTAAAATAGACAATATTAATACAAAGAACACTTTAAAAATTAAAAACACCTGCCGTATTTGAGAAATAATTCTAATATTCCAGGCTCATCTAAATCAAGTACATTATTCAAAGTTAGATTTCCAATCCTTTGGTTCTATTTCTAATATCATTCTATAATTATTGAGTATGGGAACTAGGGTTGAGTAATAAGAGTAATGCTTAATTTAAGCCTTAGGAATGACTAGAAATCTAAATTTTGCCATATGCCTAACTGCATGACTTTGGACAATTCATTTAACCTCATCTGGTCTCAGTTTACTCACTTGTAGAAAAGAGGAGCCCTCCAAAGTTTTTCTGAATCTAGATGTAAGATCCTGTGGTACATGGTAGAAAATTCAAAACAGATAAATTAACCTTTATCATATAAGCAGAGATAGCCAATTTATCTAGTGCTATTCTTGTTCTTTCTCTGGCCTAGTATTTAAGCTATTACTGCTACTGACTAGCCCTGTCCTATTTCCACTCATTCTTCCAACATGATATAGTGAAATCACACCATGTGTGTGGATTCATTGCCTACTCTTTTATACCTTTATAAATTCTTTTGTGCCATGTTGCAGTGGCCAAAAGGGGATGAGGGGAATCATCTCTTCTTTTTCACCAAATGTAATAAGGAGAGTCTTTTTTAAATAGATTAGCCCTCCAAAACTAGACTTATATTGAAGGAGACTCATCCAAAGTTTTTCTAGTTTGGATATTGTAGAACTTATCTTCAATTTGTGCAAGAACCTAAAGTTCTCTCCTAAGTACAGCATTTCCATAATGCTTACTACATGTAGAGTAAGCTAGAACAAAATTTTTATTCCTTTTTTTTTTAAATAATGAGAATCAATGGGTAGAAGAAGGTTGTATGACAGGAGATGGCTTCTTCCCTCCCCTATGGTAAACTTCCTTGTAATTTCTTAACTGATGTTTTCATTAGAGGTATAGATTTGGCCCAACACTATAGCTTTTGTACTTAAATTTGCCATGCCATCTTTTAAACTTAGCTTTTTTTTGGAAGTAAAGCAGTAGGGTCTTCTATCCAAACTTGGTAAATTACAAAGCAAGGGATAAAGAAGATAACCATTATGGTTTGCTATTAATATGTGTCTATTACATTGAATGCAGCAAAGAAAATGAAAGAATTATTTATATATCTTAAATTTCACAGTGTGCAGATGAAGTAGGTAGTGTCTGAGCAGATATTAACTGGGCAATTTTGAAAATATTATAAGGATCCATCTTTGTTAAATGGAGCTAGAAGAAAATTTGCTTCTAATGGTAGATAACTACCTGATTCAACCTACTGACCTGTGATCTAATAATGTGAAATTCAAAGATTTAGATCCATCAAAGAAAAATGGCAGCCAGCAGACCATGGAGTGATAGCCACTGTTAAGCTGATTTATAATGTAACTAAATGTAGTTTATACTAAAAAGAGACTAAAACTTGCTCCTAAGTCCATACTCATAAGCACTACATACACACAAACCTTAACAGGAAAGACATGGATTCATTTATTGTGTGGCTGAAATGATATACAAAATAAAGACTAGAGGGACAGAATTTGAATTTAAAATCACCCATTAGTGACAATTTTCTTGTGTGTATGTCATAGAGAGCAGAATATTATTGTTGTTGAATGATAAAATAGTTTCATCCAGTGAGAAAATGTTATAGAAGATAGCATGGACCGTATATTTATTGAGAGAGGGATAATGGGTTCAAGGGGCAGAATGAGGCATACATTTTCAGATAAGGACATTATGGAGATTTGTTCTGCCTTACTATGTACATTTGTACAAGGTTTTACTTTCCTTTTCTTTTTTCCCCTGGCTTGGATGAGCAGGTGAGAAGAAAAAAATTATTGTTAGGATTGCTATGTCCCCTCCTTTAACCCCACCCCTGACCCCCATTCAAAAAAAAAAAAAAAGAGCATGAAAGAAAAGATCATATAAACTATTTTAAAAATATATTAAAGAACAAAAGGAGGGTTGGAATGAAACACAGACAAACAGGACAACATTGAACAGTGTATGTTGTTGATTTTTTTTAAAGAGGAAAAACAAGCAGTTAGTAATAGGCATTCATATGTTCATTTAAAGTTCTTTTTAATTGTTCCATTTTGTATATGGAAATACTCATCTTATTTGGTATTTTTTTAAGTTAAGATTTTTTTGCTGTTAAAGTTTTAAAGTTAAGTTTTCTAAAATTTTCAGCTTAGAATCCAGATGTTCTACTTTAGGTTAAATACTACCTCTTTACACTTAGCTTTGTTATTAAAGACAATTAGCTTCTCTATGACATGTTTGCTAATTTTTGGAAGGCCTGTGATCTTTGGAAGTAGAGGGAGCTTCCAAGCCTTTGAAATCATAAGATCTTTGTGGATTATAGCCTAGGACCTTAAGGAACCTTTAAACCCATCTCTTTGATCCACTTTTCTTTACACAGATTAATATCTAACTAGATTTCTCATTACAAATGGACTTAGCCATTGTAACCCTATTTATAAACTAAAGAATGTCTGGATGGAGCTCCTTATATAAATAAATTATATTTGTTTTAAAAAAAAAGGGAATTTGTCCCACCTAAAGAACATTTATTTAATGTGAGCTGGGAATTAATCTAATCCCCTTCTTTGAAAGCAGTATAAAGCTCTTGAAGCTCCAGAGTGTCCTTACTCATTTAAGAAAGTTGTAGTCAAATATCCACAAGATAGATTGAGGCAGAAGTGAGGAGAAATCCTGCCAATTAGGAAATGTGGATTGTTTGTAGAACAGTATTCCATTATGTAAACTGTGAACCATGTTTATAATATATATGTATATACATATATATGTTTGTATATATAAATATATATTTCTAGGAATACCTATGTGTACATGTGTTTATACACATAGATATACGAGTGTGTATACACACATATGTATAAAACTGTGAAGAAAGTGAATTTATTTTATGAAGTCAGTGAGAAATTGATGTTTGATTATTTATTACTATAATTTTAAAATTTCTTCCGGGAAGATTTTAAAGAAGTCATCATTTAAATTTATTGTTGGCGATAAGAAATAATCAAGGATCTGTAGATTTACTCAGAAATCACAATATGTCTAAATTTGTTGAGAATTTAACTTATCAGTACCCAAAGGACTCGTTATTACATTTTGCCCTTTGACAGATTGGTTTATTACTTTTTTCTATTGATACTCTTTTTAAGTTTCATTGATTTTTAGTTGCATGATCTGCACATATACATTTTCTTATTTTCTTGACTGTTGCATTTAATACCCACTTTTGATAGCTACTTAATTGTATTGATTTTCTCAAGTCAGTTCTATTATAGAGAAATACATTCTTAGTACCTTTTCTATAAACATGTTTGCTTAAGATTGCTTATGACACCCCCACACTCCAACCAGAAACTTATATTACTTTTGCGTCCTGGATTCATGGGTAAAAGTATGAGGTACATGAAGACTTGAGCTAAAAGCCAAGCAAAGTATGGGCTTACATATAGCTAGCTTACATGTTTATACAGATTATATGTTTCAAGTTAAAGGGAAAGTTATCTTGAAAATTTCCATTACAAGGACTGTGTAAAGTGAAATGTTAGCAAATAGATTCCTATTTCCTTTGTTAAAATATATGTTTAGAAAATTATATAGAACAGTTTAATCATTCAGATAGTTTTTTACACTTCTAGCTTTCCCCTAAACACACAAACACACACACACACACACACACACATCCCTACCCCTTTAAGACTGAAATAGATTTGAAGTTCCCTGCATCTTTCTGGGAATTAATACCACTGTTGTCCCAGGTCTTTTATTGGCAATTTGGGATGAACTATCTTAGTCTGTCCATTACAGACCACAAATGGATAGATGAATGTTCACAAGAAGGTAAATCTAGCAAAGGATCAATAAAGTGTGATCAATTCAGTGATATCTCTACTTCAGTATTAAAACACATTAACATGTCCCCTTCTTTTTAAAGAGATCTTTTCAAAGAGTCCCCCTATGTACCTCTGCTTTTACTCAATTTTCTGTTTCAAATGATGAATAATTTATAATGATGCATCACCTATACTTGAGAAAACCATTTCCTCTATTTAAGAACGCTCTAATGTAGCAAACAACATTCATCCATTCTACTTCAAGAAACTGATTTTTAAGTTAATTTCTTCTTAGTCCAGCATTGTTGTGGTAAGGACTATAGATTGACAATTGAATCCCAAATTGTGTTCTTGGTTTTAATTCACATATTTATCTAAACTACTACAATCCTATCCATCAGCACTTTTAATTTAGTACTCCACATATTGATGAGGTTCAGCGCAGAGCAGAGAGTTATGGGAACCCCTGGGCAGCGCAGGTCCTTTGTAAATGAATTTATGAACCCGAAAAGTTATACTGTCAAAAGAAGTTTATTGGCACTGGGAAGTCAGCTTTTTGCTAGGAGGCTGACTTCCTTAGTGGCAAGATCCTGACAGAGAAGTATAGGTCTAGCAGAGAAATCCCAACAGAAAGGTAAAGAGGGGTATGGTCCTGTTAGAGAAATGTGTGAGACAGACAAAGAGAAGGTTAATGCTGAAAACAGAATGTCTTTTCAGCGGGCAGAGAGTCCCTCACAGGCAGCTATGCCAAGGGAGATCCCTTAGCCTGGCGTAATTCCTGCTTTTGTCCTCTTCAAAGAATCGAGCTGAAGGAAGCTTGTAATATGGACAGCTCTTGGTGGGAGCTGGGAGCAGTTTGAATTGGAATCAGAATAGAGAATTTTTGAATTGAATGAGTGTCCCTGGACTAATCTCCAACTCAATAGTAGTCCATATCTAGTAGGCTAAGTAGGAGTGGTCCTGGACTCAAATAATCCCACCCTAGATAACAGAATGAAACTATTTTATCTTGATTCCCTGGTGTAGGTGAGTCTCTCAGGGGAGAGTTTCTCTGAGGGAGTTTCTCAAGCCTTTCCCCCAAAATCCGAGAAAAAGAGAGAGAGAGAGAATGAGAGAGAGTGAGAGAGAGTGAGTGAGTTTGGGGACTCCCCTTGTCATTTCAAGAATTTGTTTTTTCTTTTTTATTATATGTGTATGCCATATCTTTTCAATAGTATTTTAAACTCACTAAGGGCTGAAATCATTTCTTATCTCTCAATTCCCTGTACAGGACACATGTAGAACAGACTCACTTAATATTCATTAATGATAATAGTGAATCATTTAATATTTCTTTATTTCTCAACCTCAGAAATTATTTAAAACCAATGGAATGTTATGAAACTTAAAATAAATGATTTACTTTGAAACTATGTAACTGTCAACCCTACCACATGAAATCTAAAATTTCTAAAATTAAGAATATATTTTTACTTAATCTACCTATACTGTCATTGAAATAAGTTATTTTAAAGACAATAATTCAAAATAATAATCCTGCTTTTATGTTTACAAAGGACAGTCTTCATCACCACCCTGAGAGTACTAAGTAAGGAGTATCATTATTTCCTTTTTATATAAGGAGAACATGATTAAGTGACTTTACAGAGTTACAGAATTTAGGATTAAGAGGAACCTGAGTGTTCTTCAAGACTAACCAATATTGAAATACAATCACTATCACATTCTCCAAAAAGTTGTCCTCCACTCTGTTCTTGAAGATCTCTAAGAAGGAAGAGCCTGCCACTTCCCAAGGCAGACCTGTGGATAACTCTTAAATTTAATTCATCAAATTTTGTGGTACAAGTGATCCATGGCTGTATAACATAACCTGAAAAATAGTAGTATTAAAAAGAAAAGAGACTTGTAGTACTTAAAATGCACTAATTTCCCAAATACAATTCACATATCTGTCTTAAACCTATTTAATTCTGTTTCCAGTTTATTATCCTTCTGCTGTGTTTATCCAAGCTATATTTATTGATATTGCAGTTCTATGAGCTCATTTCAACCAAAGGCATGCAGTAATCCAGTATTTATCTTCTTAATTTTCTTGTAAAGATTTTTAGGCCAAAGTCTTTTGAATTAAATAGTGCAGCAGAGAGAATTCTAGATTTGGAGTCAGAGAATTCTGTATTTTATTTTTTGGTCTACCATTTAATATTCTTTTTATAGTATCTTGAGAATTTTGCCTCTTGAGAATTTATCCCTAATTAATATAATAACAGAAAGCATAAATACCTTGAATGAAAAGTGTGAGTTAGCTATACATATGACCTTAATCAATTTGAAAAGAATGGAATATTGGTATCATTGAATAAAGAGCCATGATGCCACATAATTTTTTTTTTTGCAATACTCTGAGAGAGTCTGACACACATCTGAAAAATTATATTAAAAACAATCTAGTTCAGAATCATAATGTCCCAAATTAGCCCATTGTACTATAGGCTTTAGAGCACATTAATGAGGAAGACCTTGGGTCTTTATGAAGTCAAAGTAAGTATTAACCAATTCCATCATATCTCCAATTCAATATATTATTGAATTGATTTGACCTGATTCAGCCAGGAACAGAATGAGGCACTGATAATAAATATGGACAGCAATGAATATAGAAAGTATACACTATATTATAAATGTTAGGTGATTAACTCTATAGAAATAATTACAACAGTTCAGTTGATTAGAACATGATGCTGGTGAGGTCCATGTTCCTTGTTTAATTCCCATAAAAGCAGATAGAGAAATGTTGTATTACATGGTCTACATCACCCAAACCCCAATCAAGCTTCTCAGGATTGCAAAATGTAGGGCAAAAGGAACTACATTAACAGTATTGCTCTTTCAGTGTAATGTATCCCCATTGTGGGAAGAATTTTTTTTCAAATATACTTATCATTGTTGGGCTAATAGAATGTTCTGCAAAAGAAAGTATTATTCATAATCTTCTTAGATATTGATATTCACTTCCATAGCATTTACTTTGGTTTTATTGCCAGCCATTCTAGAGTAATATTTAGTAAGTTTATATGAGAAAACTATGATTTTTATCCCCATAAAACTATACCTCTTAATGTTTCTTTTATTCAGATTAATTCTCTTTAAAACTTCCCAGCATGTCTCCTAAAGAACTTTAAGTGAAATGGTTTAGAGAACTATATCATATCCTCAGATATCATTAAAGATGAATGCTTCTGCCAAGATTTTGAATAATAGAAATGGCCTCTCACTTGAACATATCAAGTATTTTGTCAGAATGTATTTTCACATCAAAAGAAAAGAAACAGGGCAGCTAGTTAGTGTAGTGGATAGAGCATCAGCCCTGAAGTCAAGAGGACCTGAGTTTAAATCTGACCTCAGACACTTAATGGGCAAGTCACTTAACCCCAATTGCCTCAGGAAAAAAAAAAAAAAAACAACAACAAATAAAGAAAAACAAAGAAAGAGAAAAAGGAAGTCAGGGAGAAAGGGAAGGAAGATGAAAGGAAAGAAGACTGGAACCAGTATATTAAATAATCTGTCTTCCATCTTGATCGACATTCTTGAATTGGCTATGCTTGACCCGATTGGCTCATCCTGTGTTTTTTGCTATGGATTGAGAAAACTCTTGGAATCTCAGCTGCCATTTTTCTTCTGAATGTATTGTACCTTGTGGCTAATACTCTAAGGATATCTGAATATTGGGAAGCTACTAAAATCAGGTAATGTATATTTTATTATAACAGATGTAGCTGTGAGTAAAGAAAAATACTTTTATAATTAAAGATGGAAACATAAGATTTAATGAAAAAGAGAACAGAAAATAAATATTACAAGAAAGCATGCTCTCAAAAAAGAAAGAAAGAAAATATATTCTCATTGATGAGAAGCTACTTTCTTTTTTTAGTGTGGAAATTGAAAAAAAGTAACATGTGAGTGACAAGTTATTGGTTTGTTTAAGAAATCAATGTCAATCATCACATTCCATATTTTCTTCATAACAAAAAGACTTTTCCAAATGTAACTATATCTGCATCCTTTACATTATAGGAATATACAAGTTTGTTTTTTTTTTTTAATTTTAGAACTAAATAAAAAGTAATGACTATGATGAATAGCTTTTTTTTTTATTTTTGGCAATCAATCTTATGTGTCTACTGTCATAATTATCTGAAAGACTTTGAATAGAGATAAATTGAGCATGATTGTTGCAGAACTGAATTTTCTAATAAAGTCCTGTATAGTGCTCTTTAGCATTTAACTGCTCTGTGGCTACATCTATTTATCAAGTAAGCTGAAGAATTGAAACAACTATCTGAGTAATACAGGGTAAAAACACATTTGCTAAAAGGTTCCAAGTACTTGCTGCTTGAATTATCCAGATTGCTTGAAATTTCCTTCTGTTTTGTGTAAATACCACCAAAATTACCTTAGGAGATATTGTCCAAGCATTTAGAAAACATCTTTCTATATCTCTAAAAGTGTCTCCTCTATAAATAAACGCTTAACCCTCAAAGACTCTCCACAACCAAAATTTAAACTATTTCAGCAATCTTACTTAAGATTGCTGGATTTTAGCAACCTTTTTGATCATTTTAGCCTATATTATACTCCAAGAACACGTCATTTTTCAAACCCATCAGTGCTGTCTGAAATTCTCTACATATTTTTGCCCTTCTATCAGAATCCCAAACTCTTTTGAGCTTGGTGCCAAACACATAATAAGGTCATTCTATGTATTTCTTGATTAAGAATTAAGAGGAAGAATGAAAGCAAGTTCTAGATGTTACCTTACTAAGGCTCAGTCTCCTCACTTGGAGAGTTAAGAAATTTGACCAGAAACCCTCTTACATGCCTTCCATTTCTAAACCTATGTTCCTGTACCTTCAGTTTATTAAATATTAAAATCATAGGATTTAGTGTGGAAATAACCTTAGAAATTATAAGATCATAAATTTAGTATTTCAAAGAACCTTAGAGATCATTGAGAGCAACTGCCTCATTTTCCAATTGAGACTTAGAAAATATATTTATTTTGCCCAATGCTATTGAATACAGATTTTAATCTAGGTCCTCTGGTGTCAGATTGAACTGTACCATGGTGACCAAATTGAAATGTATCATGTTACCTATTTATCTGTGATTCCATTTTTTTTTAATTTTCTCATTTTAAAGATTACAAAAAAAATGAAAACAGAGGAGATGACATTTATGATCCCACAGGTAACAGAAGTGTAACTTAAACAAAGATACTATTTGAATACTTTCCCCATCCCATTCTTCTATCTCTTAACTCAAATTAGTCATATTTGCTTTGGCATTTTTCAGCGTTATGATATATATATATTTTTAAACCACTGAGCCATTTCTTTTTTTTTTTCTTTTTTGTAACCCTGCCATACCACCACCATCACTTGTTATCCCAAAGCCAGGGTTCTAATTGGTTCCCTTATGAATCATCTCTGTAGAGAATCTCTTTCTCCAAGTACCATGGGTTTGTTGGGAAATGCTTTTCAGAAGATCAGTAGCTGAGCAGATAGGATGACTACTTTCTAAGGGATCATTTGTTTCAATATGCAGACAAGGCTAACCCAACCCATTTGTCATTGGAGCCTTATCATTACCTTGGTTGTGTAAATAGGCTTCACAAAGATAATGAGATTTTAAATAATATGTGTTTTAAACAGTAATTTCATTAGCGTCCAACCTCAAGGAATAGTATTTTGTAGCAAAAGTGGTACCTCTATTGTTGCATAGATAGGGAAATGAACTTACTTTTGCTTTGAAGGGTTGGAGAATTTCTCTTGTATACCTCCTTTCTCTGTATCTCTTTTTCAGTCTCTGTCTGTCATGTCTGTCTGTCTGTCTCTCTCTTCACTCTCTGAATATCAGAATTATCTATTTTTATTCAGCCAGTCATTAATCATTTTTCTAGCATTGGGCATTTGCTGTGGTGATTTGACTTTATTAGCATTTTGCTCTCCAGGATAAAGATTAACTAGTACAATCAAGCTCAATTATGGGATGCCTCCTTGATTTACATTTTGGCAAGGGAATATTTCTTTGGCCAAGATTCTCCAGAGAAATCTTGATTTAGAAAGAAGGAGATTGTTAAAGATTGGTTCATCTTTCATCTTTAGTTGTAGTGTCATTTTTGAGATAATGTTTTGTACATGCTTGAAATGTGCATTTCCCATCCAGAATAAAAATACTTAAATATATCTAATGATACTTTTAAAACAACATTGTAAAAAGGAAAGGGCATTTATGCTGAAACTTCAACCCATATGACAATCTTTAAAAGAATGAAAAATTTATTAAGCACTTACTATTATGCTAATCACCAGGGATTCAACAATGAGCAAAGAAGACAATCTTTGCCCTCTATGACCATGCATTCTGTTAGAGGAAAACAACATAAATAGAGAGCTGGGCATGAAAATTGAATAACGTGGTGATGTCTGAAAATTATGTTCTGGACCAGGAACAAAGTAAGTAAGGTAAAACTTGCCCAATCAGAGCACAGGATTCAAGGGACAAGAGTCCGAGTGATTTATAAGAGAAAGTGAAGGCTAGAGTACAGGCATCTTGATGTGGAGAATAAGGGATATGAAATTTTTAATTTTTTTGTAAAGTAAAAATAATTAAATTATTTTCTTGTTACTTTCATTGCATGATTCTTACCTTTGTAAAAAGATATTTTATTTTCCTATTTTGGGACTCAGCTGTTAAATAAGATATTGAATTTCTAATCATTTAAAGTATAAGGAAAATATTACACATTGTTCATTGAGAACATTTTTAATAGAATATAAACCTTTAGATCTAGAAAAGTTGTTATAGGTTATTTTTTCAATCCTCTACTATGTATTGTTGTTCAGTTATTTTTTCAGTCATGTCTGACTCTTTGTAACCCCATTTGGGATTTTCTTGGCAAAGATCCTAGAATGCTTTGTCATTTCCTTCCTTAACTTATTTTACATATGTGGAAACTGAGGTAAACAGGGTTAAATTATTTTCCCACCATCACATAGCTAATGTCTGAAATCAGATTTATACTCAGGAAGATGAGTCTTTATGACTAATCCCTTGCCCCACTTAGCTATCCTTCAACCCCCTAAAGATTTAAGTGCTAAAGAAATGTGAATTGTTGCTTTTGTTGTTCTTATTTTGCCAAACTGAGTTCCAGAAAAATCCTTCAATTGGTTTATTGACTAGAGTTAAGAACCTTTATAAGATTTCAACAGACATCATCAGATACAACTCCTATTTTCCTTCAATTTCTCTAAATGGTCTTTCAAGTATTATACACAAGATTATTTCATGATACATGTCATCATTTTAGTAGGATCTGTAGAATCTTAACTTCTGTGACAGCTACCCTACTGAAAGTGCTTGAAGAGAAAACTAGCCCAAGAATGACAGCTACAAGAATGTTTGTGAAGAATAAGATATGTTCCCCAAGAATCAAATATGTATCCTTGATATTCCAAAGTGACACTACTGATAATTTGGATATGGCTGTGAAGAATAAGTACTGTCAGTAGTCTCTTTTGTATTATAATCTGCTTGAAGTGAAAAGGTCAGAAGGCCTTAGGTATATTTGAAATAAGTATAAAACATATATAAAATGGGTTCCCTCCATCTCATCCAACCCCTATTCCTGCTCTCAAAAACTGAGCTTAGCCACTTACTTACTTCCATGGAAATCAAAGATCACATCTTAGGGATGCTGATTAAGGATTATGATCATACTGAAAATGTGATGATAACTATACAAGAATGGACGCAACTTGTTCTATGTATGTTTGTGTGTATGTTTTTCCACACACAAAAATGCCAGATGAGTTAAAAGATTTGTTCAAAAAACCAAACAAACAACAAAAAGCATTTTGTTCTGGAAAGAAATCCAAGAGCCTTATTAGAATCCTTCAGGTGACAGTTTGGTTATACTTATAAAACTTCTTCAGTATCATAACTGTTATGGCAAGAGTAAATATATCATATAAATTCCAATAATGTCTTTGAAAAACTTAACTATTTTGAAAGGAAGGATAGGCCATTCAACTTGGAATCAGAAAGACTTGGGTTCTCAAAACTTCTTTCAGTTATTTAATGTTTTTGCATGACTCTAAATGAGTATAGCCTCTTTACATGTCAGTTTTCTGATTTATAATATGAGATTGGACTCAAAGGTATCTCAGGTTTCTTATAGCTATTAACTTTTGATCCAACTCCTATCTGGTATATAAGTGCATTGATGATCCCATCAGTGCTATTGGAAGTACCTAGGACTCTCTAAGACCTATTCTGAATTAGTCATATGTGACAAGTAATATCATATTCTCTCCCAGGTACCAAAAGGAAAAATCACCTTGGTATCTGACTCATTCTTATAAAATCACCAGATGTATTACCTTAAAGGAAATTATTTTTGATGCTAATGTGCATGTATCCTACTTGGAAATTTTTATGGATAATTTGCCTAGACCTTGTCAAAAGCCTTCATCATTATTACTGACATTTTTTGCTCATTTTGTGGTTGATACTCTAGTGATACTCCACTGGTCTAGAATATCACTTTTGTGCTATTATCCTTTGTTCTCTTGGTTTCTAATATGCATGTCTCTTGGATAACTGACTCCCAACTTCTCCCTTCAGCAATAGTCCTCAGTTGAAGGACTAAATTTTCTCTCTGGATGTCCTTTGCCATTTTTTTCAAATTTAAAGCCCACTGGCTTCCTCTTTTAAGGAAGTAGACCCCTTCATACTTCTAGAATAGGAAAGTGAAAAACCATCAGTTTACTTTCTTCCGAGAGAGAGAGAGAGAGAGAGAGAGAGAGAAAGAGAGAGAGAGAAGAAACAGAGAAACTTAGTATTGTGGTCATTTGTACTATCTGAAATTGTACCTTTAAGTCATCATTCTCTTTAGTTGGGTGATAGACAGTGTTAGAAAGCATTATTTTCCTTCATTCACCAGATATATGTGACTTGAAATACTTCTACAAATTCTGTTATAGTTTCTCTCATGCTACAGTTGGATCAGAACAATAATTGAATAGATATGTGTTTCCATTCATTTTGAAAACCCTTCCACCAATGTGGATCATAATACAAGATTAGCTATTCATCCATGTGAGCCCTTTTTTTATGTATCCTGCGAAGGATACATAAAATACATAGTATTCAATACACACACACACACACACACACACACACACACACACACACACACACTGGAGATTTTCTACATTTGTTTTAAACAACTTTGGGATACTAATGAAATACTCTGGCTGTCCATATGCTATTCACTCTCAATGAGAAATAGGAATCAAGGAAGGGAATAACTCAAGAATCTACATTTTTAAAAGAAAAAAGATCAAAGATTTAAAGAATTGATTTGAGCCAAATAAATAGCACAAAACTATTATTATGAGAGAAATGATTATTTCTCTCTTACATTTATAAGCAATTATTAAGATTAAGATTTTTCCCTTTCTATTTCTCCATCAATTATTCAGCTAGCTTCTGAAAGACATTGCTGAGAAAAGAGATTGACTCTTTGAGGTACATGCTTTTCAATATTGAGTGGGACTCCACACGACTAGGAGAGCTTACAAATACAATCCAGTCTAAGCACAGTCTTAAAATTCTTATTTGTTTTTGGAACCTTCTATTAGAATTTAGTTTATGAAGGAGAAAATCAACAAAAGAGATCTGGGTAAAAATGAATTCCTAGGCTTAGATTACTGAAGGAAGCTGAATCTCTAGGTCACATTCTCTGCAGGAGAAGCTGAAGAGTTTTTTCCCCCTATCTCTTCATTAAGATACCTATTTTTACATTGATTGTCAACCAGAGTTGATTTCCACCCTCAAAAACACTCCCTTTTTCAAATATATTTAAGCCTTCAATATTCTCCAGAGGGTGGTCTTTGGTTTAAGAGAGAAAGTAAAATGAACATCATTTCATTAATTATTAGTCATAACTAATAAAATTGATTATTAATTACCTAGAAACTATGTCTCTTGAACTTTTCTTTCATCACAATTATCATCATCATGAGACATATAATTTGCTTAGGAATTAGTTGAAATAAGGCATGTTTTGAGAATGACATCTGATATAGAAGGCAATCAAAGTTAGGAGAGTTTAAAGTGGGAAGGCACTGTGACAGTAGGCTTTTGTCATCTAGGAAATGAAAATTTTGAAGATGAAACAGGCCAACATCTTGTATTCCTAAGTCAGAAAAAAGTTTATCAGAATCAGAAAGCTTTATACTTCGAATCTTATTATGCTACTCAAGCCATTTTTCCACAATTTTGTTTGCTGAAAAAAACCACATCACTTTAATGCTGTCTCAACATCTGTTGAACAAAAGTATCCTCCTCATTCTTACAATAATATTTGGTCTTTCTGTTGGATAAGAAGACCATTTCTTACAACCTGATTTGGGCAGTCACAAAAATGCCCTTTTGCTTAGGAGATATAGCAACCTTATCAAAAAAAAAAAAAAAAAAAAAAAAAGCCTTGTAATCTTTTTAGTAGATCTGATTTTACTTCTGGGACCTTTCCCTCCTGACTAAAGGTAAGATCTTAGTGTTAGTCTAAGTACTGTAGATCTTGCACTTATAATAGAAATCTGGAGATCCTGGCAGAGTTTTAACTATTTGCAGTTCCTTCTTACCTATTTCTTCTTCTTCCTTCATAGCCACCAATTTAGTTCATATACTTTTTTCAAACCCTCTAATTTGGTCTCTCATACCAGTCTCTGTTCCCATCTATTCCTGTCTTTTCCTTATTTTCCATAATCTCTTAAAATATTTTTCTAATGCATAGGTCCAATCATTTCATCTCCCTGCTGTTAAAGAAATGCTCCCTTTTTCTTATTGAAAATTCTTTATAGAAATTCTTAAAGAAAAATTCTTATAGAAGAAATTCCTTATGCTGGAAATGAAGGCCCTCCCTAATATAACTTCATCCTGCCTTTTTGTCCATATGTCACACTAGTCCATTTAATAAACTCAAAATTTCCAGCCAAATTAGACAATTACCTATCCTCTGATCTTTTCCTATGCTCACCCCACAAATATAAATTCATATAGATCATGCTTCATCTACATCAAACATTCTCTACCCAATTCTGTCTGTTGAAAATCCTTTTATTTTCATTTAGGACCAGGTCCTTGACAATCAATCCAGGAAGCTCTATTTAGTCTCCTTTAGTAAAGGATGATCTCTCCATGCTCCCTTCACATTTTGTACAGTGGTTTTTCTATTATTCTATTTTACTCTGATCACTTTGGAAAGAACACAGGCTCAAAAATTAGAGGACTTGGATTCAAATGTAACCTTTATTACTTTGATAATCACTATATATGTAATCTTGGAAATAACTCCTTCACTTTCCTTATTTGCAAAATGAGCTAACTGAATTATATCCTTTGAGATTCCTTCTAGTTCTTGAACTATGATCCTGTGAGCCTTTATTAAATTCTTCTGTTATATAATATGTGTGTGTATATATAATCTAGTAAACTTCAAAAGATTTTATTTCTAGATAGATGGATAGATATAAAACTTTTGAAGTTTACTAGATTGAGGACAAAGACTTTGTTTTTTATTTTTAAATCTATGTCTCCTTAATTCTAGAACAAATTCTTGCACATATAGCTGTTATTCTACTTTAAATGCAAAGCAGGAAAACTTTCTCAGGAGTACATAATGATAACCACTCTCCTGTTGGAGAAATATTGGCTTGTTTTATTTCTAGTTTCTGTCTTGAAATCCATCAGAGTAATTTAATATTATTGTAATGTTATTATATCTTATCTAGAGATTATGGAATATCTGCACAAATATGTATATACATACATATATCTATGTGTATATATATGTGTGTATATACATATAGATATATAATATATATCTATGTCTATATAGATGTAGTTCATCTTCCCAGCTCTGTGAGACACTGGTTGGGCTGGTATAAGTCAAATTCACCTTGGTTTTTGTCTTATAATAAACAAGGCTTTTTATTTTTTATATTGCTGGAAACACTATCTAAAATGTGCTTGGCACATTTACCCACAAGAACTTTGCATGGGTGGTAATTTCCAGCTTTGCTTTTGAAAAATGCTTTGAATTTAAACAGATTACAAATGAAAAATCACTCTACTCAAATATTCATTATTTGCAGAGGTTTTCCTGATTAAATTTGAATTATATCTAACAGCCCTTGATTTTGTTCATGAAATGTAATAGCTGATTTGTTGCTGTGCTGTATGGGTTTGTGAATTGTTATTTTATATCTCCTTGTTAGGTAAGGACTTTAAAGAAATTTGGTGGGAATGACACATGCAAATAAATACTGCCAAATTTAAACTACTCAGTAGCTACAATAAGGAAATGGTGTTTGATATGATTTCAGTTACTCTTACAGTAAATAAATTGCACATATTGCTTCAGAAGTTTGGAATATGGAATTTTAACATTTAAATTTTACAGTCTATTCTGTATCTGTGTCAGGAGATGAGGGCTGAAAATTATAACATTTGTGTTCCAGATTTGCTGAATGTATCTCTGCTTCTTAGAATCCCTAGTTTTCTTTAAAGGTTAGTTTAAATACTACTTCCTGTGCAAAAGGGCTTTTTAATGCCCCAATATTCTGATCAATATGTCACTTTCCCCAATAAAATGTCAACTTCTTGAGGACAGGTTATATATATATATATATATATATATTTAATTTAGACTCTTTGGAACTTAATATACCCCCTAGCAATAACGGGCAAAGATACCTAATAATGACATGATAGTTACTGATAAGACATTCTCAACTTTATCTTCAAGAGTTACTTACAATTGTTACTGGATAGTCTGGACAATTCTCATAGGTCAATCAGCTGTCCATTCTGGATGTTATTCTAAGTTGATTTTCTTATTACTTATCCTTTCCTTGAATACATAAAGAAAAATAATTTACAAGAAATCCTGTCATAATTTGTTATGAATCAGCTTAATGAACTTGTTTTATTTTCTTCCATATTCAATGTTCTGTTAAACTTTTACTATAAATAACTGACATTCATGGTATTATATTAGACAATCGAATAAGCTTTTGTTCTGTTGATTTTTCCTCATTCAATTCTGCTTTCAGTATCATTCATAGATGTTCCAGCATGCTTGTTATAATCTTATATCATTTATGAATGAGAAATGGCAATGTGTGCCTGACTTTTCATTCTTTCTCATTTTCTTTGTTAATCTCTTTGAAATAAAAAATGCCACATTTCCTGCTGAGGACTCTGTAAATTGTGCTTCATTCTTAGTTATGGTGAAAATTTTCTCCTT
The DNA here is from genome assembly GCF_016432865.1 of Antechinus flavipes. Classification (NCBI taxonomy): domain Eukaryota; kingdom Metazoa; phylum Chordata; class Mammalia; order Dasyuromorphia; family Dasyuridae; genus Antechinus; species Antechinus flavipes. The sequence continues at coordinate 146,726,145 of NC_067400.1, forward strand.
GATTTGCATAGAAAGTGCCCTAAAATGGAATGTCTAGTGATGAATAGAGCCCAGAAGGCTGTCTTTCATGGGTTCACTTGGTGAGGCTTTTATCTGTATGAGAAATTGGTTTTGAAATAATTTTTTTTAGTTCATTGCCTATCTCAAAATATATTTTCCTATATAGCTTATTATGTTTCATTCAAGTATGGTATCTTTTTTTTTCTACAAGTAACTACTTTAAAATTATATTTCAGTGTGGATGTATATCTTACATGTATTCCATAAAAAATATTTCCTTTTATGTAGCAAATATTAAAGCCTATAGAAAATATATTTTTGATAGTGCTATCATATCATTGGAAGAGGGTGTCATAAGCAAAGATTTTTCAATGCTTACCATTTTCTCCATATGCATAAAACTGCCTACTGAATTGTTCAGAAGTGATTATGTAGTACTGATCTAAGCCTATAATGTCATCATACATGTGGCAACATTAGAAATTCTCACCTTCCCCCTCCCCCCAGGACAAAGTCAATTAAGCTTTATACTCTTTTAGGATCCTTGTATTCTTCCTTGTCATCTTCCTTCTTGAACAGAGCCAATAAAATCAACATTTCCATCTTAGAGGACTCCTTGTCTGGTATTTGATAGATATGATGAGCTGCTAGACACAAAGGCAGAAATTAATAAGAACTTAGTATTATTGGTACAACATGTAAGAAGATGTCTTCCCTGGATTTCTGACTGATGAATGTCATAACATTAAGCCAAGATAAGGTAATGGATTGCATAATGCTTTTCACTTAACCATGTTGGAGAATATAAAATGATAGTCCTTGAGCTGGAAGGGTCTTAAGCAGCTCGAAAAATAATTAAAACTATTTTAGTTTTTAGAAAGGTTTATAGAACTTTTAATCAATTTGCAATTTTCAACCTAATGAGATGCCATATAAAATAACAATAAATAAGGAGTATTTATCTTCTATTATCTGCAAGAGAGTTGATTTATGGACCTATAGATTTCTAAGATGATATGGGTAATGCAAGGTCCTAGCAGCACAAGCAATAGCAACATGCTTTATTAGATTCCAATTCACTTCTTTACTTGAAAAACCTCAGGGATCTATAATTTCACTGATATGGGTTGTTTTTCCACTTAGATCTCAAGCCCTGTATGTTTTCTTAGACAATATTGGTGACTTAGCTGATGTATCTCCCTTGCCCTTCTATTTATCCTTATTTTATGTATGGGTATAATGAAAATGAGAAAAATAAAATGGCTTCTTCCTGGTCATATCTTAGGTATCTTAGGTGGTATATGAACCCAACTCTTTCTCACTTGAAGACCAATACTCTATTTACTATATCATGCTGAAATCAGGGTTAATGAATTGATATTGTGGGGTCAATTCCATACTTAGTATAGGATCAAATTAAGACATCAAGTGGAAAACTTAAAAAATAAAAAAAACATAAGCTTGCAAAAGTGTTGTTCTTCTATTACTTAATCTATGGTACTAGTGAGATTATGAAAAATGTATTATATATTCCAATTATCTTATATTATTTCTGCTATATATAAGAAACCTGATTGATTTCTAACATAAATAGATTATTTTGCTTCTCAATATTTCCATGACAAATCATTCATGTCTTTCCAATTACTGTCCTTCATACTATGAGCCATATGAACATACTGTTTTATCAGTGGCATGGGAACCTGGGAAAGATATGGAGGAAATAAAAGAACAATAGATGGACACCATTAGTTGTAAAGAGAACTTAAGTAACCCCAAATAGTTATTTTTTTAAAATCAAAAAGAAAAGCAAAATAAAATGATTTAATAGCATATACAGGGCTTAACTATAGCATATAACCAATTTGAATGCTGAGGGGGAAAATGAGACTGAGGCACTTTATAAACATTAAAAGTGTGAACTATTATTATTGGGATTGAGTGCTATACTTGAAGTCAAAAAGATCTGAATTCATATCATACTTTATTTACTATTTATATGACCCATCTTGGGCAATTCACTTCACCTATAAGCCTTGATTTCTTTAACTGTAAATTAGGAGTAATAATAGCACTTACCTCACAAAGCTGTTGTGAAAATTAAAGAGACTGTGTAGATAAAGTTATTTGCTATCATTAAGACACTAAATAAATACTAATGCCATCATAATTTATTTTATGGAGTTTTGTTTATTTTCACGTGTTGTATTTCTTTTTCTGAAACTTCATTTTTATTGCAACTTCCTATTGTAGCAACTCCCTCCACTGAGACAGATTAGCAACTCTTCTGTATTGTAAAGTCTTAGAATTGCCTCTTATCCAGGTCACAAGCTAGAATGCTTTGATGTAGGACTTTAATCTGGTCTTTCCTTATTCTATGGCCAGAATTTTATCCATTACTTCAAGCTGCTTTTAACATTATAGATACTCGTGGGAAAAATAGGGTGCTTAATTATAAGAAAGACTTTTTTAAAAATATTTGCTTCTTTTTCTTTAAAACAAAACCTATTTCAACGTGAGCACATATGTGTATGTTTGAAACTAAAAATTTGCGCTACACTACTCACTTAAAAAAAAAAAATACTCCTGCTTCACTGACATCAGTGACAAATGGCAATCTTTCTCTGAGAGAAATAGATTTCCATAAAAGCCAGGGAACACATCAGCGTAAAAAATATGAAAAGTTAGTTTTGGAGATTTGTGGAGAGTTCTACATGTGTAGAAACAAAGCCATTATAGAACTATTCTAACCTTTAATGCCATGTAGAAAACCCTTTCCTGATAAGTGTGACCTTAAATTGCTATTTATATAGTTCTGCCAGCCATCCTTTCTGTAGAAAGAAACTCATCAAATTTTAGAGCTACAAGGAACTTCAGTCCATTTTGGCTTTAATCATTATAACTCTTTGAAAATGTCTGATTTGGGTAACTGAGAAATATATTCTCTTTTTTGTGGTTGTTATACAGTAACATAAGATATTTCTTCTCGTCAAAAATATGACTTTCTGTATTTTGCCTCCTCCCTCAATTATTTTTGCATCTCAATTAGTCGTCTATCAGTCAACAAGGGCTTACTATGTGCCATGTGCAGTTGAAGTATTTGGGCTACAGAGAAAGCTAAAAGATAAAACAGTTTTTCACCTTCAAGTCGAGACAGTTAGGATGAAAATAATTGTGTAACATGCTAGGATCTTCCATTTGTTGATTATTTCCACTTTGTATTGTTCATACACAATTGTTTTCAGGTTGTCTGTCTTAGACTATGAGCTTGAGAGCAGGGATTGGCTTACCTTTCTCTTTAACCCCGATCCTAGCACTTAGTGATTAAATGGCCATTAATCAAGATTCAAAGGTAATTGAACACCTTAAATAATAATCTAGATCTATTGTATAGAGCCGTACTGTATTATTCAAATTACATATGTCATTTTATATTAATTCTTCTATATGACAATACTTTTTCTTACCCAATATAATGTAGACACATGCATAAAGATTGAGATTTTCCTTTTTCAGTTTATATTTGCTAAGTATAATTTTAACTATATAGTTGAGAAAATAGTGAAATAAATGCTGTAACTTAGAGTAGTAAAGATAGAAGCTTCCATGTATAAGAGATCAGAGCTGACCAAGTTTTTCCTAGTATCTTTGGTATCAGATAAGAAAGATGTGAGACATTCCTAAAGCATCTTACAATTAAGAAAGGGCATTTATTTAACCATAACAGGTGAAAGATATTTAGCCAAGGATACCTTGGCTAAATCTAGCTGAGAACTAATCTAGGTGAGAACATTCTTCCTTCCTATCTGATACCCATGATGTTCCCTTCCTGACATTTTAGGGCTCCAAAATAAGGAAGCACCTTAATACCAAGCCTCCTAATATCCTAAATCAGTCGTCTCAAGAACACTTTCAATATCTCTAAAGGAAAAGCACACATATCTTTAGTATTTTTCTTATCTCAGTGTCTCTGTCTCTGTCTCTCTCTGTCTCTGTCTCTCTCTCTGTCTCTCTCTCTCTCTCTGTTTTTCTCTCTGTCTCTCTCTCTGTCTCTGTGTGTGTGTGTGTGTGTGTGTGTCTCACTCTGTCCCTCTCTGTCTGTCTGTCTGTCTCTCTCTCTCTCTCTCTCTTTCTCTCTGTGTCTCTGTCTCTGTGTGTGTGTGTCTCTCTCTGTCTCTCTCTTTCTCTCTTTGTCTCTCTCTCCCCCCCACTTCACCCCTGTGACTATATGTATGGATGTATGTATATACATACCTATACAAAGCACACATTTACCTTATGTACTTTATTACTGTGAAAATTAAAATCCCCAGTGGTCAAATACAAAACCTAACATTACACTGTGTTTTGTTTTCTTTTGACTGATAAAGGAAACAAAATATGCAAATGCAAATATTATACAAGGAAAAAAAACCTTCAAAATTAATTTGTGGGTTGTGAAGTATAGAACATTATTGTTTTATTCATGTGGATGCCCTATAAAATATTTATAATTAAGCTTATCCATTAGATAAGCTTAACCACACTCTACTGTCAGAGGAATGGAGAAAAGAATCTTTGAAATGATTATATTTTTAATAATGGCTTGAATAATATGAAAATAATAAGGACTCAGAATGAGGTGTGTATAGTGCTTCCCCCTCATAGTGATCCTCATGTTCAGAAACTATAGATATACTGGCAAAATGAAATTAATTACCCAATTAGTTTTGTTCAGCTTAAACTACATCTAAGAATTGATCCAAGGTAGGTAGAATGACTTCTGGTAGCAACAATGGTAATGGAAGGAAGGTGGAAATCCTGTTGGCCTAACAATCAAAGATGTGCTAACTAATTAGATAAATATATAATTTCCCCCTAAAATTATCAAGGAAGATGTACTCCAAGATTTTATGGGCCAAATTTGTACCTTAGCTACATGTTGAGATACCCAGAACCTAAAAGCATTTCTCTGGAAGAGAAATTGCAACTAATTTGTCATTACCCTAAACTAATAGTAAGATGTATCATGCCTGAATACATAAAAAAATCTATGATTTTGTGAATAAGGATAATCCTTATATCACTATACCACAGTCCCTCCATAACATGTTAGCTGTTTAATGAAAAATTGATGGCAGCGAAAAAATAAAACCCAAAATTACTGCTAGAAAAATCCCATTTTTAATTAGGCAACCTGGTAATTCCCCTCCTTGTGATGTTTCTACTCTTTTCATGAATGTTTTTCTGAGATATAGAGAACAGATGAAAGGAAAGATTTCATCTTCATAAGTAACTCCTAGTTGCAAATAATATAGATTGAGTTACAATTCTGATTACAAGATTTTATTCGTTGGACAAAAATACAGGAATCTTACTAAAGCATAAAAGAAGCATTTATATCTATGTAAAATATGCAATTTAGATAGTATTAAATCACCTAAAAGTGCTGAAACCTATTTACTAAGATCATAAAGTCAGAAGCTCACTTTTAAAAGAAAGTATAGCTCTCTACTCAAAGCAAGCAAAGTCATCTCCCTTTATTTATTTCCTCTGATAGTGCAGATAACCCCTAGTTGTCTGTTGATTAAGTAAAAATCAATATATGTTTTTTCTTAAAGAAACAACAGGGCCACCTGAATTTTTTTTTCTTTTGATGGTTTGTTCTTTTATATGTCTGTGTATATTCCCGATGTCTTTTCCCAGGGTCTCATTCATGGTATGAAGGAGATAAAAAGTTCAAAATTACTGATAAAAAAATCAAATTAAAACAATTCTGACATTTTACTTTACACTTATCACACTTGCAAAAAATAGCAAAAGAAAATAAAAATAATTTTTGAAGCATCTGTGAGCATACAGGCAACACTATATGTATCTAGCAGAGGAGTCATTCTACAAGCAATAAATTGTCCATACACATTTACACAGCAGTACTACTACTAGAAGGAAGAGATTCATTTGCACAAATATATTCATTTCGACAATTTTTGTTGTAACAAATAACTGAAAACAAATTGTGTGTCCATCAATTGGGGAACTCTGAAAAAATTGTTATATAGAATGTTGTTCTGATTCAATCATTTTATAATGTTTGAATCTTTGTGACCCCTTTTGGAGCTTTCTTGACAAAGAAAAGTCAAAATGCTTAGTAGCAAAGTGGTTAACTGTATTGCTCTGCAATTCATTATAAAGGTGAGGAAATTAGGGTAAATAGGGATAAATAGCTTACTTAGAGTTGACCAACTAATAAGTGTCTGAGGCCAGATTTGGTCTCAGCTCCTCTTGACTCTATTGCAGTACTTTATTGCATTTTACTATCCCACTCTATCTATAAATAGATAGTATTTCTATCTATTTTCTGTCTTCTCCACTGCCTATCTGCCTTATGTGGAATGCATTATAATATTATTGTGATATAAAAAATGTTGAAAGGGATATGTTCACTCCCCCCAAAAAAACTTTTAGAAGATTTATATAAACTATTGGAGAGTGATTTAAACAGAACCATGAGAACAAGGAAAACGCTTCTCAAAATAAGAGATCTGAAAATATTAACAATTAGAACTTCACAGGACTGATGAGGAAATACTGATATACAGATGATAGAAGTATGATGGATTCAAATAAAGAATAAAACAGAGTCCAAAATATTTTGGACATAATGAATGTGTGCCTTGGCTTGGCTTGAATATGTTTATATGTTACAATATTTTTTTTCCTATTTGATGAAAGGAATTCAGGGAAGGGACATCAAAGAATATGATCACCAAAAAGAAAGGAGGGTCATTGAATTGTCCTGTTTTATTTTAAGCAGAGAAGATAACATTACAAAGGACAAAATGAAAAATGTAAAAAAATCATAGCTTTCGAAGAATCATAATAAACCTGGGATGTACCTTTTTAAATAAACTAAATACAATATTCATATTGTAACTCTTTACTGTTTTACTTTGTATTTTTAATGTTATTAATGTATTTTTAAATGTTAATGTTATTAATGTATTTTTAAATATTATTAAGAGTAAGTTTAAAGGCATGGCAGTGATCCCAGATACCTGAAACCAATTTCAGGGAATTATAAACTGACAGTTCTAGTTATGGTCACCCAAATAAATGCTGGCCTTTACAAGCAATTTCCTAACTGTGTTCTTAGAGGCTATTACCACTTTTTCCTATTAGAGCAATCTGCTAAAATTCAGAGAAGTTGTGGCCTGTGTTGGTTGAGGTAGTAGCCATACTAGTTAAAATCCTTTGAAACTGAAAAAAACATTTACTAAGCATACATGCAGAACCTGGAATAAGAAAATGACCAAGTATTCATCTATTCATTCATTCATTCAATCAATATTTATTGAGAATTTTCTATTTATGGAACATTGTTCTAGTTGTGAACAAGTACAAAATGATTTATATGGCCCTTGTTCCCAAGGAATTTAACAATCTACATAAGTACACAGTGACTTAGGAAAGAGATTAGGTGGCTCCAAATTTCTGTGTTATACTAGTATAATTATAATACAAATTGAGACTTGCATAATAAATAAGTTAAAATATTGGAGTAATTTATAAGATGAAAGGTTTATCATGAGTGACTGATAAAACATGTATAGTGAAGGTTAAGTCTTGGACTTAGGAAGATCTCAGTTTTAGTTATTCCTACAAAAATCATTTCCTCTAGGCCATGAGCAAGTCATTCAGCATTATGTTGCCTCAGTTTCTTATCTTATATATATTTTATGCTTATGTATATCTTTATGTATAATGGGAAAAATATGTGCAGTATTTATATTGCAGATTTGTAGTCAGGTTCAATCAAAATAATGTATAAAAAGCATTTTTTAACCCTTGTAAAGATCAACTATTGCTGATGATATTTTATTTCTGGGAAAATATCTTAACTTCATATCACTTAATATGCATATTAACCTTTGGTACTATCATCCAGGTTGAAGGAAAAAGGTTTGCCCACCTGTCAGAGTCTCTCTCTCTCTCTCCCTCTCTCCATAAGCTATGTATATAATAAATATTATGTATATATGTACACATATATACACAGATATTCACACATGTACACACAGATATTACATCGTATTATATTATCTGTGGCATATATTATTATGTTTGATAATTATAACCAAATAATAAAATTATATTAATATTATATAATGATATGTTTTTAAATCCTGATATGTGCTATTTAATGTGTTTTTTACTTAATATTATATTCTAATAGCTGATGAATCACAACTCAGATTTTTAGAAATAAACCATCTCATAAATGTTAACATCTTAAGCCCTCACTTGCAAAGTAATGGTGAATAACCTCTCAACTCAGTAAGCAACATATCATCTTGGGATTCTAAATATAATTAGCTACTCTGATAAGGTAATGATGAAAAATAAGAATTATGAACAATTTTTAAGACTATTTTCATAAAGCTTTTTAAACTTTAGAAACTCCTGGTGAGGGAATAATCCCCAATATATCTATAAACTAGTAAATAAGTCCTGGAGAGTTGCTTGAGGTATTTAAAGACGAAGACACTTGCCCAGACTCATATGTTTGAGCCCAATTTTGACTCCTAAGTCCAATACTCTGTACTACCCCCTATTTTCCTGACCACTCTTAGGCAGCTCTGCAAGTTTCCTATGAATGTGAATTGTTATGATATAGATTATATGTTTCAAAAGAGTAGATCCCCGCAAAATGAGCAAGGTCTTTCAGTAATGGCATTCAGGCCACGTTCAATACTTGCAGGTGCCTGAGCTTTTTGAATGGATAAGAGTGCTACAGTTTGAGAGTGGGAGGTTCAAGGAAGGGGATGTCACATTTCCTTCAAGCAATAAAGCAGACAGACCAGCTGTGTCTATCCCCCAGAGTGTGTGAGCACTTAGTACTGTGTGAGGTCTAAATATAAGCTGTATCCCTTGAAATATCCCTAAGAAGGTGAAAATAATAGGCATACATGGAACATGTTTATAGTACAATCTGAGTTTGAATCTCTGCTCTTCTGAGTATTTAACTCTAGAAAAATCATTTCACTTTTGTAAGTTTGATTTCATTAACTCAAAATAAAGAGAATGGGCTAAATGGTTTCTGAAGTTCCTATTATCTCCAAATCCTATGATTTTATGATCTTATATAAAAGAAAATATTATGTAAATGCTGGAATATTAAGGAAAGGGGTAAAGGATTTTATTCCCTCAATCCCCTCACTGGGACCTACAGGAACAAATTCACATACTTGAGATTAAGTCTTAAAAAAAAAAAAGTAACAGTAGAAAAGACTGCTGGAAATCATTCATGGATACCATATTCAACTCCTTTATCTACTCTCTGCCATTCCTTCTTTTCTTATTTTGAGAAGGGACATAAGTCCCAAAAGCCAATTATAATGCAATTATGAGCTGCTTTCAGGTTTGGTGTAAGCTGTGTTTAAGAGATAGCAAAGGGTTAGTGTGCAAGATCTGGAGTCAAGAAGATGAGTCTTCCTGTATCCAAATCTGGCTTCAGACACTTCTATATCTGAAAACTGTGTGATCTTGAACAAGTCATTTAACCCTGTTTGACTCAATTTCAACATCTGTAAAATGAGCTAGAGAAGGAAATGACAAACAATTCCGGTATCTTTGACAAATATAACTCAAATGGGGCCAGGCACAACTGAAAACACTAAACAATTGCAACAGAGAGTTAGAGTCCAAGATATAAACAGACAAATATAGCAGCAACCAGCAATAGAACTCCTTCTGTTGGTTTCCTGCATTATTTTTCACAACTTCTTTAGAAGTTGCCTTCTAAAAATCACAGTGATGGATGTAGTCTTTGCTGTTCCCATGGTTACAGTTTACTCAATAATTCCAAGCTGTCAAGAATTGACTTACTCCCAACCTGCTCAGTGAGACAAGTTCTGTTGCTGAGCAGAAAGTGTGTAAGAAGCCCTTGCTTGAAAATAACATTGACCCAGGAGCTACTTTTGTTTCTGATGTCCTATTTACTCACAGTCCTTATCTAGATGATAAGACTTAGACATGAAAGAGATCTTAAAAATCAGCTAGTCCTACCAAATCCTTTTACAGATGTAAAAACTGAGTCTTAGGGAAATGGATTGACCTGAGAACCTAGATACTCTTACTCCAAATTCACCTCTCTTCCCATCAGATCTGTTTTCTTTTAGGCCTTTTGATCTGTGTATCTGATTCATTATTTCCCAGTCTCCTGGCTTGGATTTCTTATTCCATTTGCTTGACTTCCCATTCTCCTAGACTTTTCATGGAAAATAAATGCATGAGCAGCAATAGCAAGAAATCAGTCTAAAAAGTTATAGAGACATTAAAACATCTGTGTAGTAGATAAATGTTCATATTAATATGGTAGGCAGTAAGGAGCCACTGACAACTTCTTGAGTACTGGAGACAAGTATTTAGGAAGTTAATTAAAATGATTATTTAGTCAGAAGTATAGAGGTTAGGAACAGAATAGATTAGAGATGGGAGAATCAGTTTGGAATATTTTAATAATCTAAGAAAAAGAGAAATGAGGGCCAGAAATAAGGTAGTTTCAATTGGAGAAGAAAAGAAAGACCAGAACTGAAATAATGGGACAAAAGAAAGCACTGAACTTTGCACTTTGACAGATGTGTGGTATTATTGGCAAAAAATTACTAAAAATAATTGGCATTACAAATCTAAGAAAATATAAATTTGAGAGTTATCTGCATAGAGATGAGAATTAAACACACAGAGTAATTAAGCTAAACAAGAGTTTGTAGAAAGAGAAAAAGATAATAGAATCATGGGCAGAAGCATGAGAGATATCCAGATTTGAAGAGTAGAAGGAGAATGAAGAGCCGATTAAAAATAGTGTAGCCAAAGAAATAGAAAAAACAGACAAATATATTATTGCTGGGATTTCACAAATAAGAAAGTGCTTTGCAGTGTTGGAGATAGTATAAGAAGGTAGGAAGAATGAGAAGAGGAAAACAATATTCAACTTGGAAGAATAGCTGTTTTGATAGAATTATTTGGGGATAGAGTTAAGTGAGCAGTTACATTAAATACATTATCAGTTTTTCCATAGGGAAATCAAGGAGAATAAGGAAAGGAGAATAATTTGAGGGGATAATAGGTCGAGGGAAGTTTTGTTTTATCAAGGGGAGATGAGCATGTTTATAGATTGGGGGGAAAGTCAGTAGAAAGATTTTTAAGGGTGTGGTTATTGCAGCAGTAGTCAATGGGATGTGATTAAGGATGGAAGTGAAAGGATTAGTTTAGTCTTAGAGTAAGGAAGAAGGCTAATTTTTCCTCATAGACCCAAATAAAGAATTTGAAAAAAGGTGAGGACATTAATTCAATTTAAGAAATATTTATTAAGCACCTACTTGGTACTAGTCCCTGTGCCCACAAAACACTTTGTTCTAAAAGAGTTTGGACTCTATAAAGAGTGGAGCAGGGAAATAAAGGGAGTTTAACTTGGTAAGTGTTCAATTTCTGAAAACTAAGAAATGAGGTCATCTAATGAGAAGATAAGAGTATGGAATTGGGAGTTTAAGGAGAGAATAGAAATTCTGAAAGAGTTATTGTGGGTGCTCAAAAATGGTTAACATGTAGCAAGAAGACTATTTACATAGCATAAATTAATTGTTGAGCTAATGTGTGTTTGGGTTCAGATTCAGGATTAAATAAGGAATAGCAAAACCATCCCTTCTTAAGGCAAGAACTGGCATAAAATAAAAAGCTGAAGTTAGATAAACTTGAGTTACAGTTGAAATAATGATAACAAATGATGCATCCAGGAAGATAAAATAGCATATGTTATAATCAAAGTGAAGTTTTTGCAAATGTCAACATTTTCTAATTTATCTTAATATTAACTAGAGAGGTCTAACTATGGGAAATCTTGGAAGAACAAACATTTCCAACACTGTTATCACTAAATTAGCACTAGCCGTTATTAGCATTTCAAATGTGTGGGTGAAACTACTCTAAACCCATTTAATGAGCTAGCCCTCTTTGATTATTCTTCACAAGATTCATCCTTAATTAGACAAACTAGTTAGGCTATATATGTAAGCATTTCTGTGTGTATACACATAATGCTTACACAAGTGACTGTGTCCATTAATATATTTATATTTATATATAGTATTAAATGGATATACCTATTTTCTCTCCACCTCCCAAACTTAAACAATATATATATCTATATCTATATATATATAGATATAGATATATTTCCAAACAGTTTCACTTCTACTTATACACTTCTACTCATTATTCCTTTTTTTAATTCAGTATTTTATTTTTCCCCAATTACATGTAAAAATGATTTTAAAAATTCATTTTTAAAACTTCAAGTCCCAGAAATTTCCTTCCTCCCAACCCCTCTCATTTAGAATACAAGCATTTTCAAAATAGGTTATACATATGTACCCCTGCAAAATATTTCCATAATAGTAATATTGTAAAAGAAAACATAGACGAAAAAAAAAGAAACCCTCAAGAAAAATAAAGTTTAAAAAATACATATAGTCATGTCTCTGAGATGAAAATCACATTTGGTTATTCTCAGTCAAGAAAATAAATATATTAAATGCCTCAAATTGTATTTCTATAATTTTTATTTGCTTGTGCTGTTTTTAAAGATTTTTAGGAAGAAAATTCTGGTTTTGTATGACCTTGGGCTTTGTAACTAATTCCCTTTATCCAGGGCCCTTCCAACAAAAAAAGGTTGGATTTCATTTTAGCATATCTATAAGATTATCCTTAAATATTCACTCAATATAGATTTTAATTAAATAGCATTTAATAACTATAACTATTCTTCTTATAAGTGTATAGCACTGATCTTTTATTTAGGCACTAAATGAGTTTTTCCCCTAATAGTAGTCATTATACTTAAATAAATTGTATTGTTATTTCATTGCTACAAAAAGTGCCTAGAGATAAAACTTTTTCAAAGCATTGATTGTTCAGCAAGTTATTTTATTTTATTTTTTTAAGAACTCAAGATTCTCTGTGGTTTATTTCTAGCCTGTTACTAACATCACCACCATCACCACCACCACCACCATCATCATCACTACCATCATCATTACTACTATTATATGTTGTTGATTATCACAGAACCTTTGATTTAGTTCTGCACTCCATGTTTATTCATATACTACAAAAGTATATTTTACAGTGATAATACTATTTGATGTGTCCAAAGAAAATTGTTTAGTTTAAGAATATTAAATTTAAGGTATATTAATTCCTATCACTGAGAAAACTGTTCAATTTGGATCTCTTTTTAAAATTTTATTTTTTATTAATTATAGCTTTTTATTTTCAGAATATATACATGGATAATTTTCAACAATAACCCCTACAAAACATTGTTTTCTATTTTTTTTCCCTTTCTCCCAATCCCTTCCCTGAGTGTCAAGTGATCCAATATATGTTAAATATGTGCAATACCTCTATACATTTCCATAAATATCATGCTGCACAAGAAAAATCAGATCAAGAAGGGAAAAAATGAGAAAGAAAACAAAAAGCAAGCAAACAACAAAAAGAGTGAAAAAAAAAACTATATTGTGTTCCACATTCAATTTCCACTATCCTCTCTCTGGGAGCAGATGGCTTTCTTCATCACAAGAAAGTGGGAAATATGGTCTGAATGACTTCATTATTAACAAGAGCCACATCCATCAGAATTGATCATTGTATAATTTTGTGGTTGCCATGTATAATGATCTCCTGGTTCTGCTCATTTCACGTAGAATCAGTTCATGTAAGTCTCTCCAAACCTCTCTGAAATCATGCTGTTGGTTCTTAACATTCATATACCATATACCATAACTTGTTCAATCTTTCTCCAATTGATGGGCATCTGTTCAGTTTCCAGTTTCTTGCCACAAGGAGTGCCACAAACATTTTTGTACATGAGGCTCCCTTTCCCTCCTTTAAGATTTATTTGGGATCCAGGCCCAATGAAACACTGCTGTGTCAAAAGGTATGCACACTTTGATAGATCTTTGGACACAGTTCCAAAAAGCAATAGTTATTTTAGAGAATCCCTTAGGAAGACAGAAAGATTAATGTATTTGCCATTGATCATTCAATATATTAAATATATTAAAAGCCTGTCTATAACCAAATCTTCCTTTCTTTGGGTTATCTTCTCTAGGCACTTCTCCATGCTTCCTTCCCTACCCCCTCCCATCATTCCCCCAAAACAATTTTATAGCCTCAAATCATGGAATAAATTGGAAGATCTTAGTAACATTTTAAAGCCCTCCTTTGGCTTTCATTTAAAACGATTTGTAACAATGGCCAAAGTTAATGTACCAGTCAAATACTTAAATCTCTCCTCATCCATTTCAAATAAATAGTTACTTTTGACTGCAAGAGTAGCACCAGTGAAGTCTTACTATTTACATAAAATAAAATAAAGGCAAAAATTTCTGGATTGAAAAGAAGTTAAAGGAAAATCATATGTAGGTGGTACAATGAATAGAACCACTGGGTCTGGAGTCAGAAGACGCCACCTCCTGAGTTTAAATCCAACTTTAGACACTTATTAATTGTATGATCATGGGCAAATAAATCACTTAACTTTGTTTGCCTCAGTTTCCTCATCTGTCATATGAGTCTGAGAAGGAAATAGCAAACCACTTCAATATCTTTGTCAAGACAATCCCAACAGGGGTCATGTAGAGTTGGACACAATAGGAAAAAACAACTGAAGAAACCAGAGAGGTTAAAAATCCAGATGCATTTTTAAAAACAAATTCATTTCCTCATTTCTTAACCTTTACAGGACTTAGCAACCTGCAAGTTCTGCCTTATACTTAACTTAAGCTCATTTCTTGTTGTTGTGGTCTCACAAAGATAAAGAACATCTGGCTAATATCTTCTTGGTAATAAACTTCCAGATTTCCTCACTTTTAAAGGAGAATTTGCACTATTATTCTTAGAAAATGGCATTTTTATGTAAAAAAAGTTGCTTTTGCCATATGACTAGTGGCTATGTAGTTGTTCATAGTATCTAGTGGCAATTCCATTTTCTGGAAGTTTTCATAATTCTAGAACTATCCCTTCTACTGACATTTTGTTGTCAATTATTATGTTTGTGCATCAACAGATAATTTATCTTCAGATAAAAACAAAAAAATTCAAAAACAAATTTGTCTTGTTTCATTTTTTGAACAATATACACTATAATTTTAAAATGTGATTTGGGGTTGACAGCATATTAAATATTAAAAGTAGACTGGTATCCATTCTACTTTGAAATAAAATCTTGGAAGAATTTATGTTTTCAAGAGAGACCAGATTTGAGAAGCTCTCACTGAGCTAATTAAAATAAGGATTTCCTTGGGAAAATAATGGCACATTTTTCAAATTATTAACACCAAATATTAAAAACAAGAATTCAGGACTGTGAATAAACATAATTGAAAATCCACTCAGGAGGCCTGTGAAAGGAAAATTATGTCTATCAATTTTGTATTCTTCATTTTCAAAGTTCTCTTCTTTTTACTCATAAAATATTATTACTGATATAAATGCCCTTATTGTGTTTTCAAAGATTTCAACTCAAGGACTGAACTTTCTGGCAGGAAAAAAATGACTTTGCCCACAATTCAGAATCTAATGCTGATGGGTCTTGGCATGAATTCAGCTTTTCAATTGAATTAACAGTTAAAGTCATTTAAATAATGGATCCATTTAAAAATGGAAATGATTTAAATACAGTCTTTTGAACAATAGAAAATGGAGTTCTAAAGTGTCAGCTTTATTTTCATCAAACCCAAAGAGCTAATATTCATGACTACACATACATTTTTAGTGGAAAACAAAAGCCACAGCAACACAGGAGTACTTAAGAAGCTGTTAGTGGCACAACAGCATTAGGGTAAAACACAGAATGTGCCTCACAAAGGAAAATGTAATAGCTGCACTCTTTAAATTTATCTTGCTGAATCAGCAGGTAAGTGAACATTCTTGAGTTTTGAATTAGGTGCAACTTGCCAATGCAAAAAATAAGATACTGTATTCAGAAATATCAGGGCTGGAATTAGAAGGGACTGGAAGTTTTAGCTCAATCAACAGAGCTAACTAAAGATCTGTCTTAATTAGCAGACATGATTAGCTCTGACTGCTGGGCTTCTGGAATTTGTATTACTGTTTGGAGATAAGAATAGACTTAAGGTTCTGTGAAGTGAAGGAAAAGAGGATGTACCTATTAGCATACCTTAGCAAAAGACAAAATAGCAAATGGAGTGGTTTGGGTGAGGAACAGAGAAAAACAGTTTCTGAGAAAATTTCAAGGAGTTAGATTTAGGCTTTACTTAAAGAAAATCCTCGTTAGAATTAAGAGTCCTCCCAAAGTATAGGGCACTATTGAGGGGAGATGGCTTCCTGAGAGATGTTCAAATGGAAGTCTGATGATCAGTTCTTGGGTATATTGTACATAAGATCCTTAAACAGATTTAAGTTTTTTCTAGATTATTGCTGATACATTCCAACTCAGAAGACATGTGATTCAAACGACATGGCATTAGAATCACAAGGCAGTCAAATTTGCCTTATATTTGTGTTAATATTCTCTTGTGCTATATTATGTACATATATAATATTTTTAAAAGCAAATAAAATCAAAATATTTTAATTTAATTTAATTTTTAAAAATATAATAATTAAATAGGAATATTTAATATATTTATAGAGATATATTTCATTTGATAAAAAAGACATGTAAAGTACCTTCAAAACTACAAAGTACAATACAAATATAAGATATTGTTATATACACAAAAATAATTTAGTCACATGCATTCAGCAGTATATTATGTTTAAACAAATGCGTCTCTATTCATACTCCCAAAGTTACTTGACTCCTGATTATTTTAATTTCCCTTTTGAGGAAAGCTTAGGAAACCTAGAACTCTGACTTATTCTGTATCCATTGTGAATCCAAAAAAAAAAATGTTCATTTAATTTTGATAACTTGATTGCAATGAAAATTCCCTGCGGTTTCATGTAGGCAAGAATTACTGATTCTATTAGCTTTCCATTCAGAGATGAAAAATATTAGTGAATTTGAATGGGAAAGAAAATATGGGAATCAGAGTCCCAGAATCATTCTATTTTAGAATTTAATTTTATAAACAGCTCATACATTTTATTGATATACACCTTCTTCTTGTTATGCTTTTTACTTTCCTATTTAAAAAAAAGTGATATGACATAATAAATCCTCAAAGATGAAAAAAGCCTTGATGAATTGACTTTGAGATAATATCTCAGATGGGTATTTAGTAGCATTTGTTGTCCATTTAGAAATTAAAGGAGATTTGTTTACTTCATGCTAGCTATCATATTACCTAACACACAAATTTTTAACTGTTATCTGTGCTTTCATTTATGGGGAGGGAACCCATTTTCTGCCAAGGACCATTTAGATATTTATTATATTATTTGTGGACCATACAAAATTTTGGGGCAACAGTTTTAATTAAGTTTAAGGAAAAGACAAGTCTCAGAGAATGAAAATTCATAGTTTAACTTTTTTTTTTTTTTTGCTTTATGAATCATGTTGGAAGAGAAAAATCAGAATAAAAGGAAAAACCCATGGGAGAGATTTAAAAAAAAATAGAAAAAAGAAGTGAACATGATATGTGTTGATTTACATTCAATGTCCTTAGTTCTTTTTCTGGATGCAGATGGCATTTTCTGTTCAGAGTCTATTAGATTGTTTGAATGATTGAAGCACTGAGAAGAACCATATCTTTCATAGTTGGTCATCGCACATTCTTGCTGTTATTATCTACAATATATTCCTGGTTCTGCTTGTTTCATTCAGCATCAGTTCATGAAAATCATTCCAGGCCTTTTCATAATCAGCTTGTTCATCATTTTTATAGAACAATAATATTCCATTACCTTCACATACCACAATTTGTTCAGCCATTCCCCACTTGATGGGCAACCACTTCTTTTCCAATTCTTTACTACCACAAAAAAAGCTGCTGCAAACATTTTTTGCACATGGGTGCTTTTCTCTTCTTTATGATTTCCTTGGGATACAGACCCAGTAGAAACGCTTCTGAGTCAAAGGATATGCACAGTTGGGCATAGTTCCAGATATAGATCCAGAATAGTTGGATCCTTTCACAACTCCAGCAGCACTGCACTAGTGTCCCCACTCTTCCCATCCCCCAATATTTATCATTATTTTTCCTGTCATCTTAGTAATCTGAGAGGTGTAGGGTAGTATCTCAGAGTTGTTTTAATTTGCATTTCTCTAATCAATAGTGATTTAGAGAATTTTTTCATATAACTATAGATGGCTTTTATTTCTTCATCTGAAAATTGTCTGCCCCTATCCTTTCATAATTTAACCTGTTCATTATTATCAGTTTGATAAAGATGCTTTGAATTTTTTACATAGTCTCATAAAAAGTGTTTCCCTGTGTTTTGTGAAGAAACACTGCTTTTCTACTATTAAAAGTAAGACATTTCCTTACTTTCGAATTGGCCTATTAAAAAACTACTTTATACAAGCATGTGGTACAGACCCCTTGAGTGTGTGAGTTGTTTGGATCTGTTTTTAATCCTCTATGAGAAAAAAAAAAAGCAAAACAAAGACATAGTTGAAATTAATGAAATAAAGGAGCCACTAGTATTAATTAAAATTAAAAAGGATGAACAGATGGTCTTTATACAGCTGGAAGTATTTTAGGGAAAAAATCAGCCTATAAGGCAGCCTGGTTGCAATGAAATACACCTGTTTATTTTTCTGACAACACACACACACATAACATATATATAATATGTGCATGTATGTCTATATATGTAAGTCTATCTGTTTATGTATGTATTATTGTTAAATGTGGTATTTGTTTATAGAAATTTCAGCTATTAAATTATGCCATAGTCTTTCAATGTCTGTTGGAGGCAGAGATAATCAAGATTTAACTGGCTTAATATTATCTACATAATCTATGTCCCCTGAGCCCAATAATGCTAATCATGATATCCAAATGGCAAGGTGATCTTTTCATGCTTTTTCATCATTTTTGTACCATATGCTTCTCTATCCCAACTCACACAGATCATGGAAAAGATGAGAAAGGAAAATAACATCATCAAGTGTAGAAAAACTGCATAAACCATTAACTTTTATCACTTGTCCTAAATTATTTTAAGTCTTACTCAGTAATATTGGTTATTGAATATTTTTGAATTTGTAATTTAATATTACATGAGTGATTTCCTTCTCTGGTATTATTCTTCAGTTAATAATTATAGAACATAGAATAACTGATTATCTACCAATACGATATCAATGCTTCTTTCATAGTCCTTGATTCTTGAAGAAAATGCAAGTAGAAAGTAAGGTATCAACAAAAATGTTAGTGTTTATAATTCTGTCATACAAGGATAAGCCTAGATAAGAATCTGAATCTGACACTAAAATTTTCTCAATCACTGATGATTTTTTTTCATACTGCAAATTGGAATTTACAGATATATTAACTGTGTGGCTCTGAGAAAGTCATTTAACTTTTCAGTGGGGTTAATGGAGATAATAATAGCACCTGTCTCACAGGATTGTTATGAGAATCAAATAAGTTAACATAAGTAAAACATTTTGCAGATCTTAAATTGAAATATAAATGCTAGTTACCATCAGTAGCAGCAAATGTATCACCACCATCATCAATGTTATCTACTTTAGTAGAAGGCAAATTCATATTGATGGAATCATTGACCCAATTATTTTGGTTCTTTGGTAAAGACCAAAGACCACATCTGACCCAAACCATTAACCTAAGAAAAATGGAATTTTGTCTAACACTTTAAAATGTTTTGTAATGTAATTTATAATTTTAAAAAAGAATTAAAATAACTATAAGTATTATTGTAGAAATTATATAAACATGATGTTATAATCACTCCTAATGAGATTTTTGTCTTTTTTCAAGGAATTTAAATAAATATTTATATAGTATCTATTATGGCCTAGTCATTATGACATATATAGAATGAAGAAGAGTTATAATACAGCAGTTAGCTCAGTGTTTGTCATATACTGAGCATGTAATAACTGTTTGATGATTGATTCTTTTAAGCAGTCAACCAGTATTCATTTGGTAGTCTATATGTGAAACACTAAGATAAATAAATAATATTTATGTCATCTTCATCCATTAGAATGCAAATCCTTTGAGGATAGGGAATGCCTTTGTTTTCATATTCATTCCTCTTCCTAGTGCTAATTTAACACAGTGCCTGTCACTGGTAAGCAACATACTCTGTGTGTCTCTCTCTGTGTCTCCCTATCTCCATCTGTCTGTCTCTTCTCTTGTTCTGTGTTTGTCTCTTTATCTATATCTGTGTCTGTCTCTCTGTGTCTCTTTCTCTGTCTTTCTCCCTCTCCCTTTCTCTCTTCTATACAGTCAGTTCTTTCTAGTAGAGGACAGGGACAGGTTTTTGTTTTGTTTTGTTCTTGTTATTTGTTTTTATTTTTGCCTTTCATATACAAAAAAAAAAAAAAAATGCCTTTCTATGATGTCACTTAGCAGGACAGGAAATGAGGAGAATGGGAGCAGGAAAGCCAAGCACGAATTTAGAAATTAATATCTTAGTCAATTTTGTGGCATATAAAATACTGAACTAATGTTCATATGCTTCGATAGAAAGTTTGGCAAGCCAATAAGTGTCCTTTTTTCTTGTCTTGTTTCCAAAAACAGCCTTCAAAATCATATAAATAACATTCAATAAATTAAGGCAACATTATCTCGTTACTCATCCTTTCATTTAAGGCTTTATTTAAGGAAAATTTTGAGTATACATATATTACATCTAGGTATATAGAAATATGTAATTCCAACTTCTTTGATTTTTTAGAGGAATTTGCAAACAGAATTGGTAAAGCAATTGCTGAGATGTGGCATTTTCTGTATGAATTTAGAGAACACCATTATGAATAATATAAAAAGTAATTGAACGTTCAAAGCAGAACTGATATTAGGGATCACTTAGTATGGCACTATAATTTTAGAGATAGGAATATTAAATAAACTCAGAGAGGTTATGACTTACCCAAAGTCATATAATAAGTTAGTAACACAGCACATTTACAAGCCAAGATAAATTCTGTATCTGTACAATTTATATGATCTTTTAATATGAATTATATTTTCTAAGTGAAGGGATTAAAAGATAACTATAAAATAAAGACTGAAAAGGGTAACCATTTTATATGGCATTGTGTTCCTTTTTCCTGGTTCATTAGTCTTGACTTTTGAATCAGATAGTGGGATTTATTTACACAAAATAACACTCCCTTAGTATTTTGCTGTGAAAGAACAATCATTCACTGATGTGCACTTCATCTAGATTTCATAGTGGTTTATTGTGAATCCTTTCCTTAAAGACACTATATCTATATAAAGAAGAAAAACTCTTTTTTACTTCCTTTCTCTTTGTCCACCATCTCCAGTCGCCATCCAGAATATTTGTTCAGATATTAACCCACTATGGTTTTCATAACAGATCAAATGTACCTCTGTCAAAATTATTCAAGACAAAAAACAAACAAACAACAACAACAACAACAACAACAACAACAAAAAAAAAACCCTGCGTTTTTTTATCTAGTAGATGATATAATTTGATCAGATTTACCATGTAGTTTTCTCTTAAGATCAAGTCATGGACTCCTAAACCTTGTTCTGTTTAACATTTTCATTGGGAATCTAAATGACAAAACATGATTAAACTATGTGATAATGACTGTAGAATTGACTTTGGAAAATAGGTTAATTTTTTTTTTTTTTTTTAAGGATGTTAATTACTTCAACTACTTTCCCTAGTTAATGCACAAGCCATTTTATTGGTCTTGTTTCCATTTCCTCATCTATAAAGTGAGGTAGTTGAATTAAATGTTTTAAGACCTTCTGAAATTCTACAAAGTAAATGACATGTATGTGGTACTTTAAAGTTTGCATAATACTTCATGTGATCTGTTTTCCTCTTTAGAATTTATCCATTCAGGATATATATGTGTGTGTGTGTGTGTGTGTGTATATATATATATATATATATATATATATATATATATATATATATATATATATAAAATTGGTATTATTATCCTTATTTTAAGACTTAATCAACTGATTCAGAAGAGTTAAATGTCTTGACCTTAATCCCACATTCAATAAATGGTAGAAACAGAGTTGAAGCCTAGTATTTTTCCCTACTCCAAATCCAGCACTCTGAGATATTTGTTTAAAAATAAAAGCATCTAGCACAGTGCCTAGCACATAGTATGTACAATATAAATGGATATTCCCTTTCCCTTCCAAAATATCATACTGCCTCTTGAACCTATTAGTTCCTAATTTTATATAATATATTTATTGGAAAAATAAGCTAAGAATTAAAGAAATCATAAGATACCAACATGACAGATGATGAACAAGCATTCATAACATTTAGAGTTGGAAAGATCCATAGAAATCATCTAACCCAAATTTTTCATATTACTAATGATAAAATAGACCCCGAGTTTAATAAAAGATATGCTTAAAGGAAGGAATAGGTAGGGAAAAGCAATGCTATTCAAACACAGATTTCGTGATTTGCAGTGGTCTTTCCTTTCACTATGACCCTCCTTCCCTTTCTCCTTTTCACAGTACAGAATCAAATAAAACTAAACTTTGGAAAAGTAATGAAAATAAAATCTCTGTACTTTCTAGAAAGGAAGAATTATTTCTAAGCTCTATCAGTGAAAAGGAGATGGAAAACTTGGATAATATTCAACAGAAAGCCACAAAAATTAATGAAAGTTGAGCATATTTTCCCCTCATGGCTTCACTATAATTCTCAGTTATTAGATTATCAGTGGTGATGATTGAAATCATCCATTTAGTATCACTCCTTTAGATTCACAGCTCTAATATTGATAAACCAGATTGTCACTTATGAATTGTAGTCAAATAATTATGACAAATGATACCAATATATTTCAAAATAAATGAGAAATTAAAGGTTTTTAGTAAAAACCCTGTCAAATGAATTAACTTGTTAGGGAAATAGACAACATTGCACAGTAAATGTACAATATAGTCACATTTAAAATGTCTTATGTTAATGTTTCAAATCTAGCATTTTTTTTCCCTGGGGCTGTAGGCAAATCACATAACTTCTTTAAATTCAGTTTTCTCATTTGTAAAACAGAAGGGGAGGGAAGGGGGGAGAGAATCACTGTTGTGAGAAAGTTACAATGTAAATATTTAAATGCTATAGAAATGAGAGTTATCTGGGTAACTTGGGAAAGAGGGTTTCTAATACTGGGCAATGATTTATAATGTTTTAGCTTAAAATAAGAATGTAAAACTTTTTAAAAGTTTGACATAGATTGGGGGATACTACAAGGTGGGGAAGATAATAGATTTGCCTTCATTCATCATCACTTAGGATTAAATGATGACCCAAAGTACTCTTCATTTATGTTTGAATGTCCATGAGTTACATCTATTGCAGATGACCTCAGTGACAAAATGTGACCCTTTCTACCCTTTGTGTATATTGTTTTTCCTAATCAAATGCCTTTCTATGGGGATGAATGTTTATTTTTTTACTTGATTGCTGGGCTTGAACCCTTTGGTTCCCTGAAGCTAAACAGAGATTTATTTATGTCTGTGTCCTAAAGTCACTGCCTTAGGCAGACACTCTACAAAACTTTCCCAACTGTTTTAAATAATGTTTTGTCCGTTTCACTTCACACCCATAAAATTGGCTTTAAGTTTCAACTTTGTTTGAAACTCTCTGGCTTCTAACCTCTCTAACCTGAACCAGATGGGGGAAAAATAGTTCATCAAAACAATTTTAAAAATGTTGACCTTGTCCACATGTTACACTGAAGAGGTTTACATAATTCTAAAGAGGAGAATCAAATCAAAATCCTCATTTTCCTTTCCTCAGGGCACACCTTGCTTAGAAAAAAATGTGAGAAGACATCCACAATAACACAAAGACAAATTTTTGCTGTTTAGATGTGTTCTTTGCTTACGAGGTTGTTTGTTTGTTATTTGTTTTCTGGAGAGTTGTTTTATTTTTAGATTTTGTTTCTTGTTTGTTGGGAATTATCTTGAAACTTCTAATAATAGGAATTTATAATTATACATTATATATATGTGTGTGTGTGTGTGTGTGTGTGTGTGTGTATGTGTGTGTGTGTGTATACTCTTATAATAGGAATGCCCTACAGCAATGATTCAATCTCTTTTACCCTTATAAATCTGTTCTGGGACTCTTCATTAACATGCCCAGTGGAGAGAATATCAAAATATGTTCTCTTCCTGGTCATTTGTTTCAAATTAAGCCTTATGAGATTAGCTTCTTGACTTGGAAGGAGAAATAGATGATGATGACGTAAGAGGTATTGACTGATCTACTGTAACAATTGGCACATAAGTAGTCTATTGCAATGATTTTATATATTTCTGAAATGCCCCATTCCAAGTTTTAGGGATAGTAGCATTCTGACCATGCAGGGAATTTAAAAAGATGGCTATGATTATTACTGCCTTTTTTAAAACCTGCAAAAGGTCTAAAGTTGTATTTTTATAATATATAAATGATATTTATCACATACTATGAATAATTTTATATTGTTACAGTATTGGGATAGAAAAGTTTTACTGTAATTTGGGACAAAATTCATTTTCTTTGGTGGTTGGGGTTTGGGTGGGTAGTAATTGTGCTCCAAACCTGAAAGAAAAAAACAATCATTTTTCACTGACTTTGTATCCTACCCATGAAATACTTGACAAAAGATAATGACAGATGTTAAGCAAACATATGTATCAAAGCAAGCATTAAAATAGGAATCAGAAAAATCATACAGATTAGTTTATACATTAGAACATACAAGAGTCAAGTGGCTTTGTGACCCAGGTGTGAAATTAAATCACAAATTATCTATATCTAGCTCTAAGAGGTCTGTCCTTCAGTTACTGCCAAATGCACTTTGGGGGTGAATGGAGCTACATTGATGATAATAAAGATGATTAGAAGCTCACAAATAAATTGCACTAATTTGGGTATATATTTTAGAAACGAATATTGAATAAGGAAGGATAGGAAATATAAATAACAGATACAAAATGAAAGTAATAGTAAAGAAAGCATTCATATTGATGAATATATGTGAAAGACCTGGAGTAGATCAGTGTCAACAGAATGACTGCCAAAATAATAGGCCTTACACCTTGAAAGTGTGTCTTGGATGAATGTTCAAATCTTGAACTCATTAAGGAAAACTCAAGAGAACGTCACTTCAGTAAGGACAGAACATTTTTATCCCCTCTTGTAATTTTTCATTTTGTATGTTGTATGTTCTCAATTTGTATATTGTCAGCTATGTGTCTAGGTTTGAAGGATGACTTAGTAATTGATTTAAAAAATGAAATATGATTGAAAACTGCTGAAAGAGCATTGTGAAACTTGTTCATGTCTTGTTTGAACCAACTGGCCACTGTACTACAGTATTACACAAAATCTCAGTGGATATGCTATAAATTTTATTTTCTGTTTCAAAGATCTTGTACAAACTAGAAACAGATACATTGGCAATGAATTCTAGTATTTGGTTTGTGTGTTTTTTTCCTATCATATTCATCCATAAGTAAAGTTGAACAGTTTCCTAATTCGTAATTATTTTTTATTAGGTAATTATTCTCATTCCTTCTCCTTTTATATCATATAGATAAAATATTGCTACAACAAAAAACACAGAAATATTTTTTTTTCTTGCAGCCCATGTCAATCGGTGGCCAGAGTAGAGACAGGAGAGTCAGGATTCAAGTAGAAGTTTAATTTCAAAGTAAGGAAAAAGACTTGCAAGTGAGCTGAGAAAGAGGGCTTAGAGCAGGAGTAGGCTTTTTAAGCATGAAAACCACAGAAAGGTGGGGACCCCACACAGTCATTCTTAGGTCTGGCATAAACAGTTCCCACAACAGATCCATGCATATTTTGGGGACAATACAGGCCTTTTGAACTCCTGTGGGAATAGTTTCTAAATTATTAAAATCTTTGAGGCTTTTGATTGTCTCAAGTTCTTAGGGTCATTGAGCCTTGTGATCCTTCAGTGAGAGGATTGCCACAAGGAACCTTGTTCAGTTCTCTTAGCATGTTAAGAGATTTGATAGATCACTTTTTGTTGTAGTATGTCAGCTATAATACCAATTCCCCTGGGATCCCCTAGGAAATATGGATTAAACAAAACAAAAAATTATATAATTTTCCCAGAAAGTGAGATCATCCAGAGGGTGAGCACAAAAGATCGTTCTTATGCCAATCTAAGGACAGTTTGATTTCTAGACCTTTGCTCTGGAGAACAAGATGTCTCCTGATATCCTGATAACCAAAAGGGATTAAATCCTTTCCAATGTTTTATTTATTTAGAGAAATTTATTCCCATAAAATCCCAGTTAGGGGAAAAAAAAAAAAAAAAAAGATGTGTGTAGTCTCTTAGAGTCAATGTTATTGTGACTTAACTTGTATTACTATTTTTAAAATATGTTGATAACTGCTTCGCAGTTCACCAGTTTCTCCCCTCAAAAGAAAAACAAACAAACAAAATAAACCTTGACCTATAATAATAAGAAATAATGTTTGAATAGTAACCTACTCTATGCCAGACACTGCTAACCACTTTAGGCTACTTCATTTGATCCCCAAAATAAACTAGGAAAGTAGATTCTATTATTAGTCCCATTTTATAGATGAGGAAGCTGAGACAAAATTTTCCATGATTACGTTAAAGTCAGATTTTAACTCAGGTTTTCTTGACTTGGCATTCTAGCCACTATGCTACATAACTGCCTATGCTCTTTGAAAGCAGAATTTTGTCTTCTGCTTCTTTTTTTATTCACCATGATGTTCATAAAATGTGTTAGTGTAAGTAACAGTATACTCAAAAAAAAAAAAAAAAAATTAAGCCACACACTGCTTAGGAGACAAGCAAACCAGTTAAACTCTTTAGTGAATGCCCAGATAAACTTCTTAAAAGACACCTTGACAGCAAATATCTTCTTAAATTATACACTATCATTCTTATTGGTTGTTTGACTTTGTGGTCGGTCTCTCTCTCTCTCTCTCTCTCTTTCTCTCTCTCTCTCTCTCTCTCTCTCTCTCTCTCTCTCTCTCTCTCTCTCTTAAATAAAATGAGATTGTTTCTCATAGGTGGAATATTGGGCAGAAACCAAACATAACTGGCCTACTCTATTATGCTACATGGCAGTCACTTACCCCTAGACCTTGGTCACCTTTATTGTCCAGTGTCTGTCACACTGCACCATGCCATTTATTGTAATTAATTAACACACTGCAGGAGATCCTAATTTAACAAAACATTTGATGGCTTCCTCTGGTTGATATGTCCTGAGGAAATCTCACTAAATATCTAACATTTCCTTAGCTTTTTGAGAGCATTTTTTTTCAACAATGAGATGATTGTGGCCAGTCCCAATGATCTTGTGTTGAAGAGAACCATCTACACCCAGAGAGAGATCTGTGGGATTCAAATGTGGATCACAATATCACACTCTTATTCTTGTTATTGTTGTTTGCTTGCATTTTATTTTCTTTCTCATTTTTTCCTGTTTGATTTATCTTGTGCAGCAAGATAATTGTATAAATATATTGCATATATATGTATAAACAAAATGCATATATTGGATTTAACATATATTTCTACCATCTTTAACATATATTGAGTTATGTGCCACTTAGGGAAGGGGGTGGGATAAGGGGCAGTGGGATTGGAACATAAGGTTTTGCAAGGGTTAATGTTGAAAAATTATCCATGCATGTTTTGAAAATAAAAAGCTTTAATTAAAAAAAAAGAAAAATTCTTCATTTGATCCCCAAATTAACCTAGGAAAGTAGATTCTATTATTAGTCCCATTTTATAGATGAGGAAGCTGAGAGAAAATTTTTAAAAATTCAAAAAAATAAGTTTTTTGAGAACATTGAGTTGATTTTATGGCACACAGGATTGTCAGATAGAACAATCCATTTCAAAAATTAGGAAACATGGTGCTATGAGACGTACTCTGAATCTAAGGGTGGGAAGAGGGAAACAGGAACAGTGAAATAGGGTAACATTAGAACTTTATCCTTAGAACTTAGATATTTGATTTCTTTCCCTAGATCAGCCAAATTGTTTCAAGTCAATGACCTGGGAGTAACTTTCTCGATGCAGGTGGCCCTTCTAAGTAATAAACAGGGCCTTTCCCCTTACTGGAATGTGCAATTTGTGGCAATACAAATGCATCTCATGATTAATCTATTGAGAAAATTCCATCTTGAAAGATTGAGACAAAGGAGCCAAGAAGAAACAAACTTATTATAACTCATACTAACTCTTCAATCATGACGGATGGCTTTGTTTTCTTTCTTTTTAAAAAAAGTAGATTTCTTGGTCAGGGAAGGAACTAGGTAGAGGCTGTTCCCTGGACATCCACGCCCTTTCTTCAAAGTTGGAGAAGGGAATTCTATAGGCATTGAACCAGAGAGTGACGATTTAATTCAATTCATCAAGTATTTATTAAATGGAAACATTGTAGTTAGCATGAGAAAATAAAACAAACAAACAAAAAACAAAAGGACAGTTCTTATGTTCAAAGACTCCCAAGGGGAAAATGAGACAGAGATATAATAATAACCATATTACAAATTTAAATGTGATGAGTGCATAGGGGAGTTGTAAACAAAGTTTCAACAACCAGTATTCAGAAAAGAAAAAAAATGAAACATTCCCTTGAAGGAGGATGCTTGACTCTAGGAGGGATCTGGATCATGAAAGGTGAGGAAATTTCAAGAGTTTCAAGAGACAAGACAAAGACTATATTCCATTAAGGAAACAAGACATAATGAGGATGAAGATAGAAGTGGAAGATCACAACTGGCATAGAGTATTTCTTAAATACCTACCAGCACTACAGGGTCCTAAGTTCTATATAGGAGCTAGTTGATTGTTGCTAACCACAGTTGAGATTAAACCAGTGCTTCTCAAAACTTTTTGATCTCAGGACCCTCTTATAATCTTAAAAAAAAAATTGAAGAAGCACAGGAGCTTTTGTTTATTTGATGTGTATGTATGTGTAAGTATATATAATATACTAAGAATATACATATACATGCTTAGTATATATACAAGTATTAGTATATATAGAAGTATATATTTATATGTAATGTATCCACATATGTGTATAGATATGCATGTATGTATATGTATACATTTATATTTGCTATATTTGAAACAATAACATTAGTAGTATTATGAAGAGTCTCAGGAACATCTTAAGATCTTCATATCATACTTTTGAGACTCAGTGACTTAGAAATTGTGTGTGTATGTGTATACATGTGTATGTTTTTTGTGTATATGTGAAAGCAGGGAAGAAGAGAAGTTACCACAAGAATTCTATTCACTCTGTCCTTCCAAAGACCATCCTTCTGAAGTTTCTTCTTTGGTTGTATCCTAAAGTCTAGCCCAGTGCCCTAGCACCTGAAGTAGTCATGACTAATAAAAGTAGTCATTTATTTTAATAAATTCTTATTAAATTCAGTTGAAATGTTCAGGTCAAGGAGTATGTGATGGAAATAATCATCAGTCCTTCTCAGAGTAGAAGAATATGCTCAGTGACCTTGTTTCATGGAAACTGCCAATACCAACTGTCTTTATTCTCTGATGCAGTTGGTAACACAAGGAGAAAAAAAGTTTCTGCATGTGGCAATCCTGTTTTCAAGACATTCCTCTGTCATCCTTAACTTAGAGTCAGGTATTTTCATGCCAACGAAATTGTGTGATTTCACCAATGGTGATAATTATGTTATTTTACCAATGGTGATAATTATAATTTTTTTAATTTCAAGGCTATGTTTGAATATAGAGAAGAATAGGGCATGTAAGAACATTAAAGGTTTTGTTTTCTGACTTCCTTTTTGACATTTTCACCACTATTGACCTTCCTTTCATAAATCTTATTGCAAATTGGTGGGAATTTGGTAGGGGAATGTTGTTATTACCCCTTTGGGGCTCTACTTGACAATGATACTGGAATGGTTTGCCATGGCCTTCTCCAGCTCATTTAATAGATGGCAAAACTGAGGCAAACAGGATTTAGTGATTTGTCCAAGGTTCCAAGTGCAAATGCATATGCACACACATGCACACATACAAACACATATACCTGCTGAACTGAATTAATAGTATCCTTACCCATCAGTTCCTCTAGCAATAAAATCATACATCTAATGGATGTTCCTATTGTTGCCTCTGTCATTGGGTGGGTGTGAGAGAAACCCTGTGATTTTATTGCTTTTGGAAACTCTCTATATCAGTGCAGGTTGACATCTCCACTGCAATTTATAGTCTTGGAAGGATGCCTGAGGTGATGAGTGATTAAATGACTTGCCCACAGTCAAGTAGCCTGTTTCTGGCAGTATCAGATCTCAAACTAAGTTTTCCTTATTTCTAATACTATTTCTCTATTCACAATACCATGATACCTTCACAGGGAAATATGGGGGAGGGGGGAAGAGGGGAGGTATGTTTTTTTTTTTCCCACCATGGAAAGTTTTTCATTTGTGAAAAGAAAAGAAATTAGGTTATATTACTTAATGGTTTGGATAGTTTTTTGGGAGTTTTTTGTTGTTGTTTTGATGAGCACAGTGTTATAGATTTGTAATTTTATTGGAATTAGCAGATATGAAAATTTCCTATATTGATGTTGACCAGCAAGTTAAATATTTCAAAATCTATTAATGTAAAGACATGTTGTTAATTTTTTTTAATATTAAGAAGGGAAACGAGCTTTCCACAATCACATAGTTAGTAGATGTCACATGCAGGATTTGAAATCTTATCTTCTTGATTCCACATCCAGATTTCTACATACTATACCATATTGCCTCTCCAATTCTGGGCTTGGCATCCATCCCTCACAGAAGTTGCAAATCTAGTTGATTAGAGAAGCTCAAGATAATGTCTCATGTGCTTTGTAAAATTTGAAAGTAACACCCATACAATCCTGAAAATTCAGATTGGGCTACATGCCAGCCTGCTTCTCTGGTCTGGGAATAGTTTCAGCCAGGCTCTGTTAGGATAAGGCCTTTTTTTTTTTTTAAACTCAAGGAACATTTGCTGCTGACAGCCCTATCAACAACTGCAGCTTATTAAGACCACAACAGTAACAACAACAACCAAAGAGGGGCGGGGAAAGAAGTAGCAAATATTGGGATGAATATAAGACAGATGATTTTGTTTATCTCAAGTGAAAAAGACAAGCAATGGAACCCCTGGGAGCCCTGAAATGAGAAACTTCTAAAGCTAATTGAGATATGATTAAAAAGATTGCTCTGTATTATTGCCAGCAGTCATTTAGTTTTGTCATTAGAGTCCCCAATGTTGGCGCAATCAAGGACATTATTATGGCTTTAGCAAGAAGCAAAGCACCTCTTGGTGTACACACAAATTGTCTATAAAGTGTTAAAGTATCAAAGCACAAGCAAAGCTTGCAAAACAAATTCAATAAGCATATTTTCAGGAATTCTTTTCTTTGCTTTCATTTATGTTAAGCTTTGTTGCTTGACTTTGGCTTTCTAAAATACTACCTCCTTCCTTTATTGCAAGAAGTCACTTAGATGGAAAATCTCTTCTGTGCTGCCATTTTAAAAATTAAAAACTGTGTATTTTCAGTTTTCATGTATGGATGGGGAAATTATAGTACATTAAGGAATAATCACTTTGATTTTAAGGAGTATGTCAGGGCAAATGAAAGGGATTATTACCTTTGATATGCAATCATAACTATTAATACTATTACTTAAAATATGACTTCCATTACAAATATAAGTAGTTAAAAATGAGGAGTATTATAATAGGAAGGTAACAGCATTATTATGAAAATAATTGTGTATTTACAGATCCCCAGGAGGACAAGGACCATACTTTGCACTCACCTAAATTAATCTGGCATTCAAGAACCTAAATAATCTGATTTAATCTATCCTCTTAACCTTTCCTTATATAAACATCTACTTCATATTATGGCTATTCCAGTCTACCTAAAATATACACCATTTAATGAGAATATCCTAATATTTCTTGGTTTTCTTATACCTCTGAAGATTATATTCTATCAACCTGGAATTTTCTCCATCT
The DNA here is from genome assembly GCF_016432865.1 of Antechinus flavipes. Classification (NCBI taxonomy): domain Eukaryota; kingdom Metazoa; phylum Chordata; class Mammalia; order Dasyuromorphia; family Dasyuridae; genus Antechinus; species Antechinus flavipes. The sequence goes on from NC_067400.1 coordinate 146,758,366, forward strand.
CTCTGCCATCTAGGCCTGGAAAAATTCTTTTATGATATGCTTCAAGTGCTACTTCCTTCTTAAAGCCTTCTTTGATCCTGTGATCAAATATATATATTTTTTAGGAACTTTTAATCCTTTTAGTCACTAAATATCTATTTTTTTCTGGTTTCTGGTCTGGCTTTATTAGAAATAAGAAACTTAATAAGGCAAGATTGCAACGACAGAGGAAAATGGGTGCAGAAGCATTGTGTTTATGTGTGGGGTATTTCTTTAGTGTTGAAATAAGGAAAAAGAAGAGGAAAACAATGGTAGGGAGTATGGGAAGCATGGGATCCAGACTCAAAATGCAGAAGGGTATAAGCCAGAAAGCTGACAGGAGAGGACTCAACAAGAGGGCTCCTTGCAAGCAGAAATGATTATCAGGGTCCATTTCAGTTGCTTAGATATGACATCTATCACTATGTTCCAGGAGGTCAAGTAGAGGAAAGGAGACATGAATTCTTTGTAAAAGTAACAATCTCTCTTATTTTATAGTAATTTCCTTTAGAAAGCAGGCTATATCTCATTAATCTTTGTCTATGCCACTTACTACTAAACAAGTTTTTTACCCATAGTAAATGCTTAATAAGTGTTGAATGAATGGATAATAAATGAATGATTGAAATTTAATATTTTTATTCAATTTTAGCTTTATTGATGAAAAGCAATAGAATTTGTCCAGCACAGGGAAACTTTTCTTATTGGTACCTTATTATAAATGGAGATTTCATTTATATTCATTTAGCAAATTAAGGTCAATAAAATTTTATTTGGTTGTTAATTTAAAAAATTTCTGAACTCAAAAGACAACAAAAATCATTTGAATAGAGAAGAAAATACAAAAAGAACTCTATGTGAAACTTTGAATCTATACTTTATACTCTGCTGATTTAAATATATGTGTATATAGATATGCACACACATATATACATGTGTGTCTATATAGCAATGTTGTTCCCCACATGTATCATTGAGGTTTGCTGTCATTGTGTAGTTTAATGGGAGACAGAATATACATCTCTAGCCTCTTCCAACTTTCTCCAAGGAAAAATTTAATTTCTGGTAGAATGGGAATTAGGAGATAGAAGTTAGAGACTGACTTCTTCATCAAGGGCTCTCTGTCTCTCTCTATCTCTGTCTCTGTCTCTTCCTTGCTCTCTCAATTCTGCTGTCTTCAGAGAGAGATGGTAGAGCTAGAATTATATCAATTTCACATTCAGGCTAAAGTTTTGATGCTATTTACTAACGGAGAAAAAAAGTATCTTAAGCCTTATGTGTTGTTTAACTAATTTCCCACCAAATACGAGCTCCACAATAAAAATGCATAGTTGCAAAAGAAACTCATTTATCTGAGTCAATATACATATACAGAATAAGTACAAATAAAAGAATATGAACTGTAAAATGCAGAGTTAAGAAATTCTCCCACTAAAGCAAGGTAATTCAGCTTAATCCAGCGAGATCCAGATCTTGCCCAAAAAGAAATTCCCCAAAGCACTATAACATATAAGGACATGATGGAGACTACCAGTTCTCTCATGCCATTTTTTCCCAAAGTTTTATTCTCCCTTTAGCAACCTGAAGTTAAGTGGACATCCGTCATCTTCTCTGTAGAATCTAGAAAGCAGAAGAACCCCAAATTACTGCAAAATCAAAATAGACTGAAAAACTCTCCTTTCTCCCATTTCCCAACTTCATCTGCCCATCACTCAAGTTGTATTTGGGACATTAGGACTCAAATTGTATTCACATACATATGCAAACTTTTTTTATATATACATGTTCATGTGTGTGTGTATATATATGTATATCTCTGTATATATGCATATCACCTGTATATTTATTCAGTTATATTCATATATTTTATATTTATAAAAGTAATATGTGTATACATGCATATAAATTCTATAAATTATTTTCAAAACTAAACTCAACACTAGAGAGTTATGATGGCTAGAAAAAAATAATCTCTGCCTTCATAGAGCCTACAATCTAGTAGGAAAAAAATGAATCAAATTTAGATAGGTTGTTCCAAAGCACTATTCCCACAAAAATCCTGTGGGGAATTTGTTGTGACTTCCTTCTCTTTTAGATGCACCTACCAAGTTAAGGTCAGAATTTAGTAAGAATACCCCATGAGTCAAAGTATTTCCCATTGGAAACAATGACCTTCTCTTGGCATGAATGTTGGTTAAACAGTGTACTAGTCATAGCAGAAGGGGATTTTTTTTTTTTTTTCTGTTCGGATAAAGTAGAGCTGAAAGTGAAAATGTCTTTTTCATAGAGAGGGCCTGCTATTGATCTCTGGGCAGCTGATGCTGTCCTCCTGTGACATACTCACCACTTTGCCTCTGGGCTTCCCCACCAGGATTCACAGATGTTTGGAGTCGCATTTAAACACAGTCACATATTTTCTTTTTTTTTTTTTTCTTCCACTTAAACTAATTTTAAAACCGAACAAAAAAACCTGAGTCATTGACACTAGTTAGGAATATGGCCTTTTTCAGTGGTGAATTAGCAGCCAAGTAGAATTAGAGAAGCATAGCAGGCAATAAAGGCTGCTGGGCTAACTTCCAGTAACTGCTGAGCAGCTAGGCTTCTCTCCAGCCATCCCTGACATTGCCAATTACCATTGCCACCCTCCTGTGCCTCTTATAGTCCTGTCCTAACTCTACTCATGTAGCCAGGGTCAGTTCAAGTACTGTGGCACTGTTGGCCAGGCACTTCAGGACATAAGCTTGATGAATTATATAGAAATGTAATGAGGTCCCTCAGTGTGGTCAATGAAAGATTGGAGATGTGCAGGGTGTGGAGTTTCCAACATATATTGATTACTACCGGCCATATTCCTGAGGGATATCAGCTACCTGAAGTTAACCCTATTTGGGTGAACATGATACTCTCATCTCTCTCTCCAGTCTATATGAGAGGCAAAAAGCACCATGCTGACAAGAATAAGAGTAGCTAAGTACTTATCAGCCCACAAATCAGGATTATGGTGTTTGGTGTGAGTGTGTATAATCTAGCTATGTTTAAGCTTCTAAAGCTTGGAACCACAAACCTTAGTTCCAGAAAGGAACAATACTTTGTTATTCCTAACGTAAGTAAATTAATTTGATTATGTGCAAGGAGCATCAGTATGTGTTAGGAGCTAGGGAATATACAGAATGATTTGACCCAAACTCTTAAGGAGTTTATAACATTGTTTCCAGAGGCTATTCATACAACTTGGAATAGCTAGAATGTAATGGGCTAAAACTGAGTTGATGCACTGAGATCCGATCTCTTAAGGCTAATTACCAATTGGACAATACTCTATTAGTATATGCTTGGAGAAAGAATGGCCCTGCCCACTACTCTGTGCAGGTTTGATCTGTTTGGATTTAGAGGGTGGAGTAGGACTAGGGAGTGTGGCTCGTGGCGGAAGGACAAAGAGAAGATTCCTGTATCCAGGAGCTCTCCTCTCCCTTCTACAAAGAATAAAAATCAAGGACTTTCACTTATCCTAATGGGCTGATTTTAAAGTATCCAGGGTGCTAATGGGGTCTTCACACTAGAGAGCAATTCTTTTGAAATATAGATGTAATATGTATATTATATCAATAGTCTGAAGTCATATAATATTTGCACATAATGTAGAACAGGCAAAATACGTGTTTTATTTTGTTTGTTTGTTTTATTGTTTGTTTTTGCTGAGGAAATTGGAGTTAAGTGATTTGCCCAGGGTCATACAGCCAAATTTGAACTGAAGTCCTCTTGACTTCAGGACTGGTGTTCTATCCTCAAAATATTTTTTCTAAGAAGACTCTTGAGTTACTTTGCTAAAGAAGATGAGGAATCTTATCCCTACCTGTTTTTGCCTTTCTTTGTCTTCCCACAAGTTAGGATAGCATCTGGCATATATGAAATACTTTCTAAGTATTGATTCACTCACAGTCTGAATTATCTTTTAGGAATTGGTAGTTCACAAAAGTATCTAATTTCAACAAACATGTATTAAACTCTTATTACAATGTGCTAGGTATTATTTATGCAAGGTTATCAGTGTGTAAATGGGATCCTTTACTATCCTCAGCAAGGATAAAATTCAAGAAGTTTTCAAACTAAATGAGAAGTGGGGAGATTGAAGGGAAGAGGAAGGTAGAGAGCTACAAAAAAGTACCATGAAGAATGAATGTGCTATATATGGCTAATAAAGTATTCTAAATGCAGTTATTTGCAAGAGTAACTATTAGACTCTAGTGATGACAGAAATTAGAACAATTGTTGCATTTCTCAGTCTGAATTCAAATCTCAACTCTACCACTTAACTACTTGTGTGGGTTGGATAAGTCATTTGGGTCTGCTTCCTCATTTCTACAATGAGACAATTGCACTATAATCTAAGGCTTCTTAAACTTTTTCCACTTGCAATCCCTTTTCACACAAGAAATTTTTTGTGACCCTGGGAATGTAGGTATATAAAATAGGTGTACAAATCAAACATTTACTGATAATATAATTTTGTACCCCCCTAGATTCAGTTACAAGGCTCCATATGGAATTGTGAGCTACAGTTTAAAAAGCTAGGCACTAGATGACTATTAAATTCCCTTCCTGCCCTAATTCTAGCTCCTATGACCTGTGATCCCAGGAATGACTATAGTAAAGTGATCATTTTAGGGGATAATGAAAGTATGTTTGAAGGAAAAAGGGACCTTGAGGTATGCACAATAGAATAAAACTTTTGTCTCTAGAGTTCCTAATCTTGTTTCTTTTTTACTATGATTTGTGTCATCAAAAATAGTCTTTTCATTGCTCAGGTTTGTAATTTACAAAATTAGTACATCATTACCAACCTCCTTCAAGTGGTAATTTGCTAACATTAAAGTCCAGCTTAAGTGTTTATAATTAAATTTATAACACCCATGCTTTGTAGTGCACAGATAAAACAGGTGGTTATTATTCTGATATTGATGTTGATTTAAAACAACAACAACAACAACAAAGGCACAGGCTGAAAAATGAAAATGTTATTGTTCTAGTACAGAGCATATGTCCTGAAGGTATGAAGTCCCACAAATAAGCCACAAACCAGATTAAACATGATTAGACACACACACACACACACACACACACACACACAAATAATGACCATGAAACCCAAATTTGGAATGGTTAAATAGCTTTGAATTTGTACTACTTTTGTTGATAATTAAAAACATGTTTGCAAGATCTTGCAAGTGGGAACAATTACATTGTTATTGTTTTAAAATGCAATTAGCATTTTGTTTAAATAAAAACTAAGACAGACTCAGGCTCCATTAGAACCTGAGGAATTCATATGGTATATTTGTTTGTCCCACTCTCCTCCAGTATAGATAGCACTGAGCAACATCCACACTTATGGGAAAATGCTTCAATTCCAAGTGAAATTTCATTTTCTTTATTTCAACATTGAGATTAATTATTTTATGATATTTTGGAAAGTTCATTTGGTCATAGCATACATATAAATATTTTATACACAGGTTTTTGGTTTTTTTTTTTGTTTTTTTTTTTTTTTTGGTGGGAAGGGTTAAAATAGGGGTTCTAGATCTGTGATTTCTTCCATATGGGTGATTCTGAGCATGGAAACACTTCCCTTTGAGGCAGATTTGCAATTCATCTACTATTTAGAATTTTAGGCTTGGGAGAGAAGTTAAATAACTTGCCCATGTTATATGTCAGTATATATTAGAAAAAGGTTTGAACCCATGGTTTTTTCCTTTCAAAGATAGACTTCTGTCCACTACTTCATCTTGTCTTTCGACATTACACATATAGATATTAATGTTGCCACAGACATGCATCTGTGTGTGTGTGTTATTAAAAACACTATGGACAAATTATGATAAATGTTATACAATAACCCATCAATATTAGAATGATCTATATAATTCCTCCACTTTCATAGATTTTAATACTTCCTATGATTTTGTAGGTGGTTTTAATAAATTGTTATGACCAAACTATTCAAAACTCTGTGGACAAATTTCTATAAATTAATTCCTCTTAACTTAGCTAAGCTAAATCTTCAGTAAGAGACACATAGTCTGACATGAGACCTATACTGTAGTCATCTTAGTAAAGTAGGAGCTTCCAATGTACTTATACTAAAATGGATATATATTCTCTTCAATAAGGGTTCCCTCTTCACAGATTCAATCAATAAACATTAAGCAAGCACCTACTAAATGTCAGGAATTCATTGTAAGCACTGGGAATACATAAAAATGAAGACAAACCTTGCTCAAAAAAGAGCTTACAGTCTAATGGGGGGAAATAATACACAAAAGAAAACTAAAGAAGGATACCGTTCAAGGAAAGGATGGGTAAGATATCTGGTGAAGGAGAGCAAGCATTGCAAATGACAGTAAATTAAAAGATGATTGTGCTGAGTCCTCTCCTTAAATAGTGATTTACATTGCAACCATTATCCTAGCCTTGGAAATAAGCTAATTGGACTTTATCATCTTCTTTTGATGACTCCTACCTTTCTAAAGTGGGAAAAAAAAAAAAGGAGATAACACTGATAATTTAAGGGAAATCAAAGCAATGAAGCCTAAAGCTTAGAATCAAAAATTTCTAGAAACTCACAGAAGTGAAACTCTGGTTATGAATAGGAGAAAGGAAAATTTTTAATACCTTTCACATCATTGATTATGAGGGTCCATTAAACAGGTCTAGCTGACTAGATTCTCTCACTAAAAGAACTAAACTGAATACTTCAAAACTGGGAATTTAAATTTTGTGCCTCTCTTGCTCAATATATGTATATGAAAAATGCATATATATGTATAGTGTTCTCTGCACAATATTATTTAATAATTAGTTTCTGACTGAATAAATGAAGGAATTAATGAATAAAGTAATAAACAAATGAAACTGAAAATCCTTTCAATAATAGAACTTCTCCTGACAAAAGAGACAACTAGAATGATGAATCTTTTTTCTTTTCTTTGAGGGGCAGGGAATTATAGGTGGTAGCCATGTATGAGCATTTCTGCAGTAGTTTTTGAAAGATTATGAGCCCCAAAGAACCTACTATTAGGATATACGTGTTATTTAGGACATCCTTGTACCCTTTCACTTCTATGCATAAGGAACACAGAATAGGTCTTCTTCCATGTATAAGGAGATGAATATATTATACCTTAAATCTGCCAAAATTCAGTGCAACTAATACTGCATTCAGAATAAGATCACTTTGGTTTAAAAGGACCTGGCTTTGATATTTGTACCTTATATGATGTAGAACAAGTCACTTATCTCTTGTGCCTCAGTTTCCTCATCTATTAAAAAAGGGGGAGGCATCAGATTAAATTACCTGAAAGGACCTTTCTAGCTTGAAATTTGTGATCCTATAATGGGGCCAAAAAGAGACATTGAAATTAATATAAGTAATACCCTCATGAAAGTGAAAGGTGCCTTGAGACTCAAGATAAATACAAAAATCTTTTAAACATTCTATTTATCACAAATTTCACTCCATTGGAAACTTTTACAGCAATGTGTAAGCCCTTAAATATCCATGACAGCAACGTTGGCAGATTTGAACCATGACTCTCTGAATAATGTAACTACTAATATGTCTATCTTCTATACACATATAGATAGATATGCTAATTTGTTACAATACATATTTTTTCAATCTAAGATGATGTGTGGTAATCCTATTTAATCATACTGATAAATAGACTATAGATGAGAAAACATTAAATCACAGGTAGCTGGTTGTCTATCTAAATTTTTAATAATAATTACTATTTTCCCACTTGAAATAATGTATGCCAAATCCAATCAGCAAAAAAAAAAAAAGAATTTCAAATGATTAAAAAAATAAGTCTATTGGTTCAACTAAACAAAGCCTTGTAGTATTGTGGAATTAATACATCAATTAAGAGGAAGACACTATATTTCTATGGGCAAAGTTAGATACCTAGAACAAAAAGAATACATTCAATTTGAATGTGGCATCTTTAAAGGAACATGTTTTTTGAAGACCCATCATTCACATAAACACAATCAGAAAACCATAGTTCTCTCTCACTAAAGTTAAAATAAGACTAAGATAGATGAAATATCCACTGCTTTCTGTCATATCCAAGAGAGGTTGACATTTTGACTAAGGATTAGATAGATACACTTACTTGTTATTGGCGGCAAGAGATATGTAGGATTTTTTAAAAATATATTTCTATCATCCATTGATCCCCAGAAATCTATGAAAGTTTTATGAAAATGAAGGATTTTGTGAATCATAATATGTTCTAAACTCTAAAATGTTCCACCAACATTGCTATTCGATCTTAAGTCACAATTCAAAACAAAAATATTTAATGAATAGTATAGTAATAAAATAACAATAGAATATTTTCCTCATTAACACTGAGTCACTCTATCATGAATATGCTTATCGTCAGTGCTAATAATCAGCATACAAAGATATGATTCATAGAATATACAAAGATGAGAAATACATGTGGCAAGGACAACTATATAAAGTTCAAAAATAAGAGTGAATTTATATTACCAAAGGCATGGCGCTACATATACTTATAGATACTGGGGATGTCATCCTGCTGCTTGCTGGTCCTGCTCCCTGGCTCTAAAGTGGTACAATGGAAAGAACATTCTTAAAGAAAGACCTGGATTTTATTCTTTGCTCTTTGTACCAAGCCTCCATCAGTTTGTACATTTGAAATTGGGTGCAAGTCACTTACTATATCATTTTGAAAATACAAGATAGCATAAAGGCTACCTTGGACTCTGGTCCAAGATGGACTCTAAGGGATTCTTCTAAATTTAATTCTGTGATCCTGTGCTTCTACCAACTTTGTTTTCCACCTATGATTATATCTTTCTTCCAGCTGTTTTTTACTCATCCAGCTATCTTTGTGGTCATATTGTATGTTGTACAAAATCTGAAAGGGATGCTGTCATTAGTAAGCCTCTTCAATGTACTGTACTGGTCTTCAGTGGAAAGAGTGTTGAATCTGATCAGACCTGATTTCAAATTCTGTTTTTGGTAATATTTAAAATAATACTAATATTTATGTACCATTTTCAGGTTTATGAACAACTTTACATGTGTTACCTTATTTTATTCTAACAATATTCTTGTGAAGTACTTGCCATTATTATATCCATTTTACATATTAGGAAACTTAGGATGAAGAAATTACATAACTTGTCATGGGCCACATAGTAAGTATCTAAGACAAGACATAAATTCAGGCTTTGCATGACTCCAAGTCTAGGACCTTATCCATTATGCCATCTGTAAAAGCAGGAGATTAGACTGGATGACTTAAAAGATCCCTTTTAGCTTCAACTTTTTAATTCTGTGATCGCTGTGGGAAAGGGCCATGGAATTTCTGTCCTCTGGACATGTTACTCTGTGCACACATTCATTGTGAGGTAAAGGATATACTGGGGTTAGTAAATCATTCCCTATTTATCCATAAGTATGGCAATCTACTCCATTATCTTTGCCAAGAAAACCAACAAATGGAATCAACAAGAACTGGACACAACTAAAACAAGTGAAAAAAATGGTCAACTGAGCCCTCACTGTCCCAAGATAATATTTTTACACCTCCTTAATTATCCCAATCACCATAGCAATTATTCCAAATATTTTCATACCATTTCATGCTCTTTCTAGTATTCCTCTCACTACTCTCTCAGCTGAATATCTAGTCTTATATTTCACAATTGAAGCCATTGGTCAAGAGCTCCCACCCCAATCCTCATTTAATTTCACTCAGATGTCTTTCCCCACAATCTCCTTTTTAACCCTTGTCTCACATGAAGAGGTGGTTCCTTGCAAAGGCACACCCATAAGTGTGTGTGTGTGTGTGTGTGTGTGTGTGTGTGTGTGTGTGTTTGTCTAACATTGATCTCATTTCAACCCATCTTCACTAGTGGATTTTTTCTTCTCTCATTATTCACAATTTCTTACTAATCTTTCTTTCCTTATGTATTGGTTGCTTTCCTGTTGCCTAAAAATATGCTTCAAAAAAGCACTTCCTTAAATACTTTCCTTGATCATATCTAGGGGCCATCTCCTATCATCTTGATCTATATCTGACCCTAGAATCTAAATGGCTCTGGAGGGGAAAGTGACACTGGTGACCTTGCACAACCTTCTTTCACTTAAATGCAATTCACTTGCAAATCAGAATATCACCTCCCTGAAATCACAGTCCTAAGAACAAACCATAGATCTCTGTTAATCATTACCTTATATCTGGACTCCCTTAACTACTTCCTCGGTACTTAAGTACATGTAAGTACTTCCTCTTTGATTTCTTTCACTTTCTTCTATATCCAAGGCAGTCTTCCTTTTGTTATTCTACACAATCTTTTCAGTTACTCCTGATGACTTAATTGCCAAAATTAATAGTCCTTTTCTCAATAATCACCCTTCTTAACTTCTCTCCAGATTTTGACTCTATTTCTCTGTTTTTTCATCTCCCTTCTCTAAGCTTTGATACTGCTGTCTCATGGTTCTCCTTCAACCTATGTTACTACTTCTCAATCAACTTTGCTGGATCTTTATCCAGGCCATGCCTTCTAAACCAAAGGATCTTTCCTGGGTTTTCTTCTATTTTCCTTTTGTATCATCTCTTTTGGTGGTCTTATTAATTACCCTAAGTTCATGGTATTTTTATTCCGATGATTTCTAGGTTTATTTGTCCAGCCCTAATAATTTCCCAACTATTAGTCATGAATCCCCAGTTATTAGACATTTCAAACTTGTGTCCAAGACAGAAGTTATTAATTTTCTTCCAAAATATTCAATTTCCCAAATCTATCTATCTATCTATCTAACTGTTGAAAGTCCCACTCTTCTGCCAGGTACCCATGTTCCCAACTCCAGTTTCATCCTTGATGAATCTCACTTGTAATTATTTGATATAATCAATGGCCAATGATATCATTTTCACCTTCTCTCCTCCAGTGCCACTGCTTTCCTGGTGCAGATCCTAATTACTTCACATTTTGACTATTGTAATGGCTTTTTGGTTGCTCTCCCTGCCTCAGATCTTTCCATATTCCAGGCTACCTTCCATTCAGCTCCAAAGTGGCACCATAACTATTTGTTGTGGACCAGAATTCAGGCCAAGTGAGTCCCTTAAAGGGAAGTGTGCATTCTACCTCCCTCTCCCACCACACTCATTATTATTAATATTCTAAGATAAAGTCTCATTCATTCTAGGCTAATTAAAGCTCCACATCAAATTTTCTTTCAGTGTAGAAAAAGTTACTTTTGAAAAAACCAGATTCCTGATATATCTGAGAAATTCATTTATTCAACAGATATTTCCTGAATATTAAGTATCATGCTCGAAGCATTTCAGCTAGGCTAAAAGCATTACACACACACACACACACACACACACACACACCCAACATACAAACATGTGTGTGTGTGACCTCTACACTCAAAGAACTTATGGTCTAGTAATAGTAACTTATTCATTTCTTATAATTGCCTCAGAATTTTTAATCAAATAATTTTTGAGATAATATGCATTGTCTGGGAATTCTTTTCTCACTGTTTTCTTCAAATTGTTAAAGGCCTCGCTCATTGACCAATAAAAATCATAACCAATAATATTGCTGTAAAACACTTTCAAATTATAAACTGTTAGGGAAAACTTAATAGCAATGGAGTACCATTCCATTTTTTCCAATTATAATTATATTTGTAATTCTTTGCCAATATATATTTAGAGAAAAAGTCAGAAGCTCAAAAGCTTTATATAGGAAAATCAACTAAATGAGAACAGTACACAAAAATGAAAACTTCCTACACAGATATAAACCTAGGGTTGCTGAAATTATTTAACTCTACAAACATTTTAGCTGTCAACATCTAATTCAGAGAACAAGTAATTTCTGTGGTCACGGTGCAGCAATTAATGGATAAAGACCTAAAATCCAAGGTCAGCAGTAGTATGCCATCAATAGGCTTAGAATTCAGTCTCCTGCTAGAAAGTATCATATGTCATGATAAGAAAGATAAGCTGGGCATTGAATTGATAAATAGTTTAATATTAAATTGTTCAGTTATGCCTTAGGCACTATAACACGTGCTGAACAAGTCAGCAATTCAGTGATTTAAATATGCATCTGTGCATAAAAATGGCAAGATAGTTAGAGATAGATAAATAGACAGATATATAGAGTTTAAAATGTAGAATATTGAGAAATAAGTAGTTCAAATGAACAAATGAAAAAAATTTAGACTCTAAAATGGTGTAAAAAAAGTTCCAAAAATAATTTATTTGAAAAAAACTGCAGGGGCAGTTATAATAATAACTATTTTAATTAAAAGATATTTGGTTAGTTTAAGAACTATGCTTTCAAGTAAGCTTTTTTCCCTTAAAAAATATTTCTCTGTGAATATAGAGAAGTATTTCTCTGTGAATATGGAACAGTATTACTGTATGCTATGTTTTAGCAAGTTTTTGCACCTATTTTTTGCTAGCATTGATGTCACATTAAAGTTTCAAAATCATTATAAAATGTCACCCACAGATGTTTCTTAGTAATGCAGATGTTAGTTCCTTGAGAGCAGGAACTATTTCAGTTTTCTTTGTTTCCTCAGCACCTAGAACTTAGTGCTTTACATCTACCAACTGCTTAATAAATGTTCTTGACAAAGATTGATTATTTAACATAGCAGGATATTTTTTTTTCAAATATTTGTTGTTTATCAAGTAAAGATTTGTTTTCTATTTCTGTCTTGGGTAAACTCAGAATAGTAGCTCTTGATCATTTCCCTGCTATTAATGCTTCACCTGTACCAATTCAGAGGTCTCTTGTCTATAAAAGCCATTCTCAAAACTTACTTTTTCAGAAAGCTTTCTCTGGGTAACTGCATCTTGCTCTTGGAATACTTCACTGTCTATCTACTTATTACTTTTTCTGTATTTCTATGACATCATTCCATCTCTGTTTCTGCCTGTTATTTCTGTCTGTCTTTTTGTCTGTGTCCTTGTCTGTTTTTATCTCTATCTTTCCCTTTCTCTCCCCTTCCCTCTCCCTTTCCTCCTTTTTCCTTCTATCTTCCCTCTCCTCCCCCTCCCTTTCCCTCTCCTCCCTATCTCTCTCCCCTTTTTTCCTTCCATCTTCCTTCTTTTTTCTTCTTCCCCTCTCCCTCCCTCATTTCTTCTGCCTCCTTCCTCCCTTTCTCTATCCTCTTAGTTGCCTTTATTTGGTCAGTTCTTTCTTTGCTGAATTTCTTTTGCTCATTCTCAGTCCCCTTCGTATAATCATTACCTATATGAGCCCCAAACTGTGGCTGCACCAAGACTCTGACTTGTACCATCTTCTTTTTACACATGCACTGATCTCATCAGTTATCAAGGATTCAGTTATCTCTCTGCAAGTGACTCTGGGATCTATATATCCAGTCTTAGTATCTTGCCTAAATCTTAGCCTTAAATCACCAGCTGTTGTACATTTCTATTTAGATTTCCCCATGGATATCTCCAATATATGTCCAAGAAATGTCATCATCTTTTCCCGTAATCTACCCTCTCTGAGAGTACTGAAGGCCCTGCCATTTTTCTAGTCAATCAATTTCAAAACTCCTCCAAAATCTGACACTTTTTCTTCATCTCCTCATATCAAAGCAGTTGGAAATGTTGATTCTCCCTCTAAAACATCTCCTATTTCCTTACCATTCTGCTCTCTAAGAGGAAGGGTCACTCATCCTAGCTTAGACTGTCATCATTTCTCACTTGGACTCTAGCAATACTTTCCTAATTGAGTTCCCCAGCCTTCTTCAATCTCTTTCTTCTCCCAATACATTCCGGACACAACTGCCTACATGATATTCCCAAATGACAAGTTCGATCACACCACTTTCCTCCTCAGAAAGCTCTTGCCTCCAGGATAAAATGCCAACTCCTGTTCTTGACATTTAAAACCCATGATAATCTGACTCCAGTCTACTTTTCTAGTCTTGCTACATATCTCTCTAATCTTTAGAGGAAAGCCAATATGATTTAGTTGTTATTCTCATAGATAAAAATCCATATCACAAATGCAGAGGCTGAACCCTATTTCCCCAATTTACTTCCTCTTTACCTTTTTTAGAAACTCAAGATTCTTTCAAAGTTTACATATGGTATCACTTTCTGTAGGATTTCTTTCCTTAACTCTAGCTACTAGTACCTCCCCTCCCCCACTTTGGAAATCACCTTATATTTATTTTCTATTTACTTAACATGTAAATGATATTTTTCCAATAAATTATGACGTTCTTGGGGGCAGAGACAGTTTAATTTTGGCCTTCATATCTTCAAAACTTACATAGTGATTGACTTATAATAGGTACTTAATATTTGTTGATTAACTGGTTGTTTAAAGAGTTGAAGTTTAAAAGCAATTCCTGTCAAGCTTTTTGTGCTTTTGTTCCCTAATATAAAATGAGAATAAATATATTTAAATTGAAAGGGTTTTGTAAGTCTTAAATAACCATTTAATTCCAAACTGTTTTTCATCTCACTTAAGTGATAAAAGTGATACTTAAACCTAAGTAATTCAGTGTCAGTGGATTCAAAGTACCATCTAAAATGAAACTATTGCTTTCTGGAAACTGGAAAGGATGCAGCTGAAGTCTTCTTAATCTGAAATATTAAAATATATGGCTTGAAATACAAATTATCTTTTTAAAGTTGCTCATTATTAAATAATATGAAGCAACACACACACACACACACAGAGTCACACACACACACACACACACACACACACACACACACATCCTCAAATGAAACAAAGATTGGCAAAATCCCCAGTCTACCTGGATCCATATCTCCATTGCTTGTCAATAGAACACAAAGAAGAATAAAATTTGTAAGCAATGCCATTTTTTTCTTGCTCTGTTTATAAATTAGCAGGTACATTCTTGTTTTTTCACTTTGAAGAAACAGACTTGTTAATTGCTTCTTCTCCTACACTTAAAATTAGATATTGAGAGAAAAAAATTAAAATCCTTCAGTTCAGTTATTGCTTTGAGGGAATGGATTGTACCTATGAATTGAGAATTAATTAATTGCTTTTATACTTTCAAAAGCTTTCACTTAGTTATCAACTTGGAAAATAGCTGAGGTACCACATTACTGCTTCTGGTCCCATTTAATTTTAGCTCCAAACAGTTTGGTGAAATAAGCAAAAGCATTTCTGGTTAACAAGAAAAGAGCAGTATGAAGGGGCTAAACATACACATGAAAAAGATATGAACTGTTCAATTTTATAAATATAAGTATATCGTTGCCTAGACTATGACAAATTTCTTAGGGGATAGCTATTCCCATAACAAAAAAAAAGATTTTACAGTTATTGATATTTTGCATTTCAGCAGATTATTTTCTCAATGCATTGTTACTGAAGCAGCTGGAGAGAGGTTCACATTTTTAAAAGGCGATGCAATTGACAGTGGGAAACACTATTATAGCCTACAGATATAAAATGCTCTAGATTAAAACAAATTCAACTTGCTGCTATCATTGGCCATTAAAGTAGAACTAGAAACAAATGTATCATATTATTCCCTCCCATCTCTACTCTGCCAGACTACACTCTTCTCTCTCTTACCACTCAGTGCTCAGAGCACCATTTTCCTGACACTTGGAGTACTTTGATTAAACTTTTACATTTAGGAAAGAGAGACTCACTTGAACAAACATTTATAAACTGAAGACTATGATCAAAAGGCAGGAAGATATCCTTCTCTCTAATAAAACTAACCCTCAAGCAATTTAGTTTTTCTGTGATAAAGAATAATGAATGGTTGAAAAATAACTTATTAAATGCATGTTAAGGACCAAATCCTAGAGATATAAATACAAAAGAAAAAGAAAAGAAGCAATCCTACCCGCGAGGATCTTGCATTCTAATGAGGAAGATCACATACATAGGAGAGTGGTGGTCAGGATAGTGATTTATATTTCAGAAACTCATAGAGATGGTGAGTGACAAAAAAAAAATAAAAATAAAAAGTTCATAATTCACCCTTTACAAATGCAAGAGTAGTGGTAATTTGAAGACTATTTAAAAAAAAAAAAGATTTGAAACAAGGGGTGAGAAGGAGGGTAAACAGGCAAAAAAAATGGCCGTAGTGATGAAGATTTATGATCCCGTGAAGTGTGGAGCAATGTGACCTAGCCTGTGCAAAGATTTATCTTTGATGGTTTGGTTTGGGGAGGGAGGAGAAGAAGGAAGAAAGGGAGGGAAGGAGGAAGAAAGGAAGACTGGAAAGGAAGAAGGAAGAAAGGACTATTTTTAAGTACTTAAGTGCCTACTATATGCCTACTATCTGCAAAACATTGTAAATATTAGTTTGTTTGATACAACAGTCTTGAGAGGTAGCTGCTATTTTTATCCCCATCTTAAAAATGGGAATAACTTATCCTAGATCATCTATTTAATATCTCAGTCTGGTTTTAAACTCAGGTTTTCCTGACTCTGGGGCCAACATTCTATCTGGTATATTCTGAGGTAATGCAAAAGGTAATGAGGAACCTTAGAAACTATCTAGCCTGATTCTTCCCACCTTTTTTTTTAAGTCTAAAACAGTAATTTTTTGATATGACATGAAGATATTCATCTGCCAATGCAAACCCATACTTAATCTATTCGTCTTAGAGTTGTTTAGGTTTCTAAAAGGTTAAATAGTTTGCCAAGGGGTAGATAGACAAAATGTCAGGTGCAAGAGCTGAACCCAGCATTTCTTGACCCCAAGACTGGCCCTCTATTTACTGCATAATTCTATCTTTCTTCCCCATTTTAGAGGCAAAAGTAAGCAAGAATGAAAAATTATTTGAATTTTGCCTCATAATAAGTTCAAGTAGCAAAATTGAACCCAAGTATGCTGATACCAAATCCAATAGATTCTACAATGCTATAGTTAATGAACTAGCATTTGAACCCAGAGTTCTTGGATTTTTTTTTTTTATTATTATTTCTATCACTGAGATTTTTAGTTTATTCATTAAAATCTCATTATTTAGTGCATGTGTGTGTTTTCTATTTTAGCATATGAATCCGTCTCAAGCAAGGGAAGAATGTCTTCTTGATTAATAATTTTTAGAAAGATACGCCTACATTGTTCCTTTGGGCATAAACATGTATATCGGTAATGGAAGTTTTATACTGACTCCCACACCTTTGCCTCTTTCTTCCTTCCTTACCTCTTCCCATTCTGCTCTCCCCTATTACTATTTCTATTTATCATGAAAGTTTTCAGAGAATTGGCCAGTATATTTTAGAGTGGCTTTGTAACCATTATCACTGTTTCTATTCCTCTCCCTTATATGATGTCAATATTTGAGATACAATGTAAATCACAAGGAGTGTTTAGTTGTGATAATCACGTCTGGATGTAACGCTGTGCATCAGCCCAACAGGAACTTTTTTCTCATACTTTTGTGATTTATATTCTAAAACCATTTAAAAAACAACAACAACCTGTGGCTGAATAGGAATGGAACACTTGAAGGTTTTCCTTTTCAATCTGTCTTTTTGCTAAAATCCTATGTAAGGTCATTTGTAATAGTAAATATACCTTAAAAACCCCAACAAAAAAGGCTACGTAACTGTTGGCTATATTGGATTGGTTTGGTTTAGCTGTTTTTATTGTTTCTCCAGAACTGACTAATGTTCATCTGCAATATGCACTTCATAAACCGTATTAGATATGCCATGTTCAAAATCTCAGCAGGATTCCCTTTATGCACGTCAAGGCTGAGAAGTTTCCATTTTTATGTCAGGCAAATGGTGTGCCCTCACATGTGTGATGAGCTGTTGTTCTGTATCTTTTAAATTTTTTTTTAAAAAGTCCAGTCCAGAAGTTATAAATTAGAATCATTTCAATAGAAACGTCACAATCCACTCTCTCAGGCTCTAGTGCAATTTGTTCTTCAAAAGAATTTTAGAATCTGCCACTTCACCTAATTGATATTCTTGGGAAAAGGTTTGATGACCGTATTGAAGATGGGGTAGTTGAACAGCCTCCTCTGTAGTCGACTTGCAGGTTTGAAAGGGCACCCGTCAGTTTTGGTGAGCAGTTCTAGATACATACTCTCTCCTGTCATCCCCATAGGACCTGTAGACCTACAGGCTCAACTCATCCCCAGTGATGGCCATGACAGTTATGGGCCAGCTGGCATGTCTTTTATCGGGAGACAATTACTGGGGTAGTGCTGAAGCATGACAGGGCCTGTGGGCACTGTAGCTGTCACACCTACTGCTGAGGTTTGTGAATTAATGATTAGATGAATACGGCAGGTTGTACAACATTAACTTTAAATTGTCAGCTCCGCCGCGAGTGTCGGACAGTTTTTTCTCTTTTAGACTCTCTTTCATCCCGGTTCTGAATTTAAAGACATAAACAAATCCTAGATAACCTGCCTCTCCACTTGTGTGGAGTACTTCAGAAATGCCTCACAAGTGAGGAGGCAGGTTATCTCGTATTTAATATTCACTCCTCAAGAAAGCCACTTAACTTCGACTCAGTTTCATCGTGATTGAAATAAGTAAGAGATGCCATTTTATTTCCTGAATGTGGTGTCTCATTATTTATTGCTGGCACAGAGTTAACCTACCCTATGGAGCAACTGACCATTCTATCATGACACCATGCTATCATGCTTCCTGCCATTGTCAAATTGTACACACACACACACACACACACACACACAGCAAAACTGTACACAGCAATATCTCAAGAATGATGCTGATCTCTTGCGATGCTACATTAATTTGGATATGCTTCAATTTCCCAGAAATTCAAGGAAACTGAATGTGGTGAAAGAAAGAGAAGGATGATGAAGCTGGAGCTCTTCGACTGCTCTATTCTTTCCTTAATAGGATGAATGCTTAGTTAAATCTTCTTTTAAACCACTTATCTTTTTAGTCCATTTTTCTTCAAATTAAATCTCAACAGCATGGATGAACAGCTGACCTTGGAATCAAGAACACTTGGGTTCAAATCTAACTCATGACATAGACTGACAATGTGATCCTAAGCAAGTCATTTGCCCGAAGGAATTATCAAAGTGTATAGAGAAAAAATACTGATCTTTGGGGCAGCTAGGTGATTTGGTGGATAGAGCACCAGCCCTGAAGTCAGGAGGACCTGAGTTAAAATGTGTCCTCAGACACTTAATACTTCCTGTGTGACCCTGGGGAAGTCACTTAACCCCAATTGCCTCAACAACAACAACCAAAAAAATGCTGATCCACTAATAGAAGAATTTTCTCACTGAAGAATCTTCTCCTGTATCATTGGAATCAGAGAAGTAGGAAAGGAGAGACTCCGTGATAAGACACCTCCAGTCTCTCTTTTTCCCACAGAAAACTCTCTTCACCATGCTCCTAATAATCTGTCTATTCCTTTAGCTTGTATTTCAATCAAAGCATAATAATTCATAATATAGCTATATACATTCATCTATTCTAAAATACATCTTAGTCTGGAGATTTTCCTTTAGTTTGTTTTAATAGTGCAAGAAATAGTTGGCTTTTGATTTTGTACAAAATAAGGATTTACTTCATTATTGTATAATGTCCATCCTCACTGTCATCAGCTAGGACATGCTGGAAAATATCCATGATTGTTCCATTTATCCTTTTGCATTAGAATTAAAACAACTCATCAAACTAAAAGATTAATAATTGATCACTTATTCCCCTTGAGAGAAAGTGCTCCATATGGCTGAATTGCTGGGAACATTGAGAAAAAGAGCTGTCAAAAGGGCATCATTTCTTTTAAAATGTTAAAGAATGCTATTTCTGCATTCAGAGTCAGGATCAGCGGGTAATTTTGATACCAGAAACAGTAATGATACTGGGCTGGAGGAAATCCAGAAAGGCACTCAACAGAATTCATTTTGATTCTAAAATAACAGCAAAGAACCTGAACTGATCAAATAGTTTCCCTTTAAATATGCAAAATAAATAAATACAACAATAATTCACCTAACTTAATTGGATTTCTAGACCTGGAAGGAATAGCAAAGGTTGTTTGGTCCATCTCCTTCATTTTATAGTTGTTGTGATAAAAGCTTGTCCATTCCTTCCTATTTCCCCAGTAAAATGAAAGCATAAGATAAGGGTTGTTTTGTTTTACCCTTTGTCCCTGTTCTCTCCCTATCCCCACTAAGGTTCTCTGAACTTAAGAGACACTTAATTAACTTGCAGATGGGAAAAATAAGGTTGATAAAGGTAAAATAACTTGACCAAAATTTTACTTAATAATTGGCACAGTTAAAAGTAGTAACCCACTGTTCTGATTCTAAATCTAATACTCTTTTCACTATATTATTGTTCCTGACTTCTCTGGTTCCATGTTGTTCAAGACTTAATTAAGAAAGTATTCTTAGGAGCAGCTAGGTGGTGCAGTGGATAGAGCACCAGTCCTGAAGTCAGGAGGACCTGAGTTCAAATGTGTCCTCAGACACATAACACTTCCTGTGTGATCCTGGACAAGTCACTTAACCCCAATTGTCTCAGCCAATAAAAAACAAACAAACAAACAAACAAATAAAAAGTATTCTTAGCAAGTTATAAACCTACCAGAACCATCCCAGCACTAGCTAGAATGAACTTACTTAAATTAGCTCATTTAAATTGCCAGACTTGATGCAACAACATTTGTTCAGACAGCTAAAGAAAATTGATCCTTTCCCCCTTGGTGTAGAGAAAACAATGAGTGAAATTCTTGAACTGGTACTTGAGTTTGAACCTACCTGTGCCACTAATTATGCAACAATGAACAAATCATCTAACATCTATCTATGGATTTCACTTTATTCACTGGCAAAATGACAATATGAGAACAGACTACTTTCTAATGGTCATTTTGACTAATCAATTGAATATATTCATCCAAAATATGAATTTGGTATAAATAAGGTCACCATCTTCATTGAATTAATCAAATAGTTGAAAATATCTTATGCAAGAATTGTACTGAGATTTTCTAAAAAACAAAACAAAAGTGGTCACATTCTCTAGATTTTGTATAAAATAGCAAGTCAATTCATAATCCAGCATTTGAGCATTTTACAATCTAGAGGAACAAATGGGGAATCAATTGTCTGAGAAGAAATCACTTGGGGGCAAAGGAGAGTATGTTTGTCTTCTTCCTCCATGCAGTTACCCGTGATAGAAAGATAAATTTGTAAACTTCACAGAGTTACAGAATTTGGGTTTCTCATTGGCATCCAGGCAGCATTCCCAGGACATCACTGGCTAGCAATAGATTCTTCAATGACAAAGACATAGCATAAAGGAAAGGCTGCTTCAAAATTTTATAATGATGTTTTAGACTTAAATGTAACTTCATCAGTACCCAATGAAAAAAGATAGACTTTCAACAAACTGTAGTTGATATTTGTTGAACACCCCTCCCCCACACTCACATATTATGTAGTTGAGCCTATTTTTCCTGATTTTATACTCCAACTTCTTAAGATGTTATTTATTACCGCACATGGGGTCTTGCACTTGAATGAGGGGATTGTAAAATTATGCTTTATTATCAGTAAGTGTTTGATTTGTATATCTATTTTATATACCTATTTATCTGGGATTGTCTAAAACTTTCTCAGAAAAAAAAAAAAGGCTTCTGAGTGGAAATTGCCTCTTTAATAAATATTACTTTATAAAATTGAATTAATTCTGACTATTTAATTGGTATCAACTGATACTTAATGAAGGAAACACAACTGAGGGGATTCATGAACCAGAAAAATCATTCTCCAACCTTTTAAAAATACCCCTAAAATCCTGAGAGGAGAGTAGTAGCAGATCTCTGGAGACCCAACCTGCTATTGTTAATGGGGATTAGGAGACTAGCTATTAAGCAGGTGCTGGAGTTTAAATATGATCTGAAGATTTTTCTCTTATCACTTTCAGTAAGGTATTTCTAGTTGGGGAATCTAGCTCCTGGCATTCCTTACTGTAATAACAAATAACATTGAATTTTCACAGGCTCTCCTGGGTTTTTTACAGAGATCAAATATCCCTGTTGGTTCACTCAGAGGGCTTAAAACCATTTCTCAAGAGGTAGGTCTTTCTGATAGGAGAAGTCCATCTCCACTTTTGTGGTGTAACCTAGGAAGCCTGAAAAAAGCTGATTGTTTTCTAGATTCTGTGGTCATCCACTGACTATTGCCTAAAATTGGGGAAAAAAAAAAAGCAGCACTATTCTAGTCAGGAGAGTCCTAGAAGATATTAATCTCTTATGCATGCCTTATAGTGAATGAAGGTTCTGAACCATTGTTTTAATACTGAAATATTTTGGTGTCACATCAGAAAATATAAAAATTTCTATAATTGGTGGAAGAATGGCAGATGATTAAATAATGGGAAAATTCAAGAACGAGAAAGTTGAAATTCAGAGAAAACATTCTATTTCCTCCGCAATTTTGATTTAGAGTAGTTCCTCTTCACCTATAAATGAAGCCACTAAAATGTTACTAGATAATCAGAATTTCTGGAAAAGGATGTTTTTGGTTTCTATCTGGGAAAATATACAATAGAGGAGACTGCACTATTTAATGTTTTTTTGGGGGAATGTACTTAGGAATCAAAGCTTTTCATAGCCTAGAAGGAAAGGACCAAATCATAAAATTTGATGCATTAAGCATTTCTTCAGCATTCAGAGACAGGAGCTTGGTTTTAGACATACAAAACAATTTCCTGTCCTCTAGAAACTTCCTGTCTTCTGAGAGAGAGTGATAAAATATGTACAATGATAAATATAAAGTATAGACAAATTAATACAAACATCATCATTCCTTGTCTACTGAGTGCTCAGAACTATACATAATTCTTGACCCAGTTCAGGCCTGGTCTTTGAATGAGAAATGTTAAGCAAAAGACTATGTATATCTAGAAAGGGCCTCTTGAAAGAGGTGGTATCTTAGCCACTGTTCTTCAAAGGGGGTTAGATATTTTCATAGGTAGTGATGAGGAAGCAATTAATTCCAGGCATTACAGGAAAGCTATCTAAAAGCACAGAGTTAGAAAATAAAAATCATGAATTGGAAATAATTAGCAAGACTGTTTGACTAAAAATGCTTGAAGGAGAAGGCAGCTAAACGAGGACAGGGGGCAGGTAAGGAAAATAGCTCAAAGATTTTAGAAAGTTATCTATTCCAATTCCTCACCCCAATCTATCCCTGACAGCTTATCCTGTAGTCTTTCCTTGAACATACTAAGTGGCAAAAAATTGAGAGTGCCCATTCTCATTTTAAACAGTTCTTACTATTAGAATTTTTTTTTTTTAATGGGGGCTAAAATCTGCCTTCTGGTATCTTCTACTCATTGCTCCTCTTCCAGCAATTCTTTCTGTGAAAATAATCAATTTCAGGCCTTTCTATTTCTACCATCTAGAATACCTTAATTCTCCTAGCATAAGTATGTGGAAATTTGTTTAATGATCAGAAACCAAGATGCATGGGAAGCAAAACAGGATATAACTTAGAGTTGAGTTATTTGTTGGGGTTTTTTTTCCCCTCCTGATTGGGTTAATCTCTGTATTGCAGTATATGCAGAATTTTACTCTCCAGCTGTAAAGTATTTAAGAGATACTGCAGAGAGAAATGAATACTTTTTTCTTCTCTTTTTCCAAGTGTCAGACTTTCTAGATTTACTTGGGCTACCAAAGTGACAATGATATCTTATCCTTTTGTTTTAGAAACTATAAAGTGAGAAAATTTAATTTGTAGTCATGCACATTAATTAATATTCTTTCCATAGTAAATAAAACTTTCTATGATAGGTAAATTTCCAAAGAAAGCCTAATTTAAGACCAGCCTTACTCTTAACTTAACTTCCTTCCCTGTATTAATATTTGTTCTGCTGTACCTTTTAGAATATAAGGTTTCCTTTTCAACACCTTTATTACTCCCTCATTCCATAGGCATGCTGTTTCTACTATGACAGATATCAGTAATTAGAAAAACAAGAGAAACCTTCCAAATTATTCCCCAAATGGGCATAAAAACCATTGGACTTACTTAGCTTCTGATGCCTTTGCTATATTTCTACAATATTGTTTGTAATTATGTATATGTAATCATAAATACACAACTATTCTTTGAAGCCTAGCTAATGTATGTGCATTGTAGCTGAAAATTGGGGACTCCAAAAGGTTTAGGGGGGCTGTATTTAGTCCATTTCTACTAAGGGGACCCTCTATCATTGACCCACAGACATCATCTGAATCCAGTTCAGTTCTGGGGAAATCTAAAGAAGACTTTTAGTCTTCTCATATACTTTTGCTTGTTATATTCCCAAGCCAGGGCCCCTTGAAATGATTTATATGTAACTTAGGTTTTGGCTCACATCAAGGTCTTCCCAAAAGAGTAGAATATTATACTCAGATATGGGACAATTACTTATTTTCTCTATAGGAGAAAAATGATAAATACACAACACTCTCAAACATGTTTTTCACTAAAACAAACAAGCAGCAGTAATAGTTTTTGTTTATCATTTGTGTCATCTAAATAGAGTTTTTTTTTTTTTTTCTTCCTGATTGGGTTAATCTCTATTGCAGTATATGCAGAGTTTTATTCTCCAGCTGTAAAGCTACAATGAGAAAAGAACACTTTTTTCTTCTCTTTTTCTAAGTTTTAGAGTCTTTCTAGATGTACTTGGGCTAACAAAGAGATATCTGATCCTTTTATCTTAGAAGATATATAGTGAGAAGTAAATTTGATTTGTAGTCATACATATTAATTAATACTCTTCCCATGGTAAATAAAACTTTCAATGATAGATAAATTTCCAAAGAAATTTTTAGACTGCTGATTAGGTATTTTACATTTCATTGTGGCTCTGTGTTGCCCTCTCATTGTAGATATAGTTCTGGAAAAATGAATTAAATATTGAGCTCATATTCTTATTGATGGTCATCTAATTCAAGAAGACTCTTAGTTACTTAGGGATTCCTCCCTTCACTTTTAATCAGCTCCAACCAAAGATCCAGAACTGAAGAAAATCTCAAATTCACAACGTGGCTTCCAACAACTTGTATATGCCCATCTCAGGATCAATATTTATCAAAAATGTGGAAAGAAACAGCACAAAATCAAGTTTCAGGTCAGTGTATATGGAAGGGCAGAACAGAACCGATTCTAACCAAAGTCAAGTTAATGAGGTGTGTTTTCATTATATGGTCTTCTTTAGCAATATGATAGCACTGAGCACCTCCTTAGTTGACTCTCAATTTGGAGTTACTTCTCTTCAGTAACTTGGATGCTGCCTCTCTTTTGCCTAACATTTCATCTCTTAGACTTGTCTCTTTTCAGAGAAAATAGCAATACTATTTATCTTTAAGGAAATTGTGCCCTCTCTCACCTGTTTCAATTTACTGTTGATCTGCCATTGATACTGCAATGAGAACAAAGAGACCTACACTCAGGACTCTGACTTCTAGAACTAGGAAAACAAGCAAATGAAAAACAGAATATTTGGTAAGGAGAAAAAGGTAAAGATACACTCTTTTCTATAAATATTTAAGCTTTATTTGGAAAATAAAGGGAATGTCAGTGTCCTACTTCTTTCCAGCCTAGTACTATGGGAATTTTCATAGATGATAAGACAAGGGAAATAATAGTGATTCTCCAGGCCAAACAGTTCAACCTACACTCTCCCAATTCTGTGAGTCAATAACAAAAAAATCCCATTTTATCAGATGACTAGATAGATAGAAAATTTCTATCCACATAAGGCTGAGAAGCCATAGAACTTTGTATCATTATCTCATTTTACTGGTGAAAAATGGAAAAAACAAACATGGATGCTTAGTTAATCTCTTAAATTTCCTTTATACTTTAAAACTACATTTGACTTTAAAAAAGTCAAATCCCAATTATCATGCTTATTTAAATATTATGTTTGCACATTTTGGGCACTCCCCACAGAGGACCCAGACACTCCATCTGATTTTGTCATCTGGTGTGGTTTATACTGGATTTCACAGCTATGTCTATGATTACTAATCTGTTCACATTGCATTTTTTTAGGTACAGCAATTATAGCTGCAATATACTAACTAGGAAATTAGCTTAAGTTTCTGTTTCTATTTGTAACTGGGGAAGGGAAAAGGTGTTTTGTGGAGAGCTGGGGGAATATAGCACTGCTGTGGAATAGATAACAGTAGAAGAAAAAAAAGAGAAGAAAAATCAATTAGAGGCATATTTTAGAATTAGAGTGATAAAGAAAAATGCTTTTCCCAAATCTTCCTGGGATTCATTTTATTTTTAATACTAAGCTAGATGTGTTTCCAGTACATGCATGATTATAAATATGAATATCTAATAATGATACCATGAAATCACATAGTATTTCCCAGAGAGAGAGATCATGACTGAGAAAAGAACTGGAATCATGTCTTCCAATTGATGGCTTTAGGAGCTTTCATGCTAAAAAGTACATGAATTTTAAGGTGAATTGAGCTTTAATTAGTGTATTTAGTAGACAAATTTGGCTACAGCATGAAGGAAAGGTAAGAAAGAAAGAAAGAAAAAAGAGAGAGAGAGAAAGAAAGAAAGAAAGAAAGAAAGAAAGAAAGAAAGAAAGAAAGAAAGAAAGAAAGAAAGAAAGAAAGAAAGAAAGAGAGAGAATGGAAATTTTGTGAGAAAGAGTTTGTCATGGTTTATGATAGAATCCATTACATAGAATTAGAAAATAAGAATTCTGTCTCCCTAAATGAATTGACAGGACCTGGATATTACAGAACCAGGGATGTAAAGTAACGATTCAGATGATACAGGAGGGTAATTCATAGGCTAATCTATTTAGATGATGTCATCTAGACCAACTTGTTCTGAGGAATTTGAAACGAAAGAGCCAAGATTGATATCAAGAGCTGTCTTGAGCTCCAGTGATGGGAGTTTATACCCATCATTTTGAAAAATGGGAAACAATTTTAGAGACTTCTGGAATGTGAAAAGAAGGCTATAAGACTAGCATGGTAAAAACCTCTTAAGTTTCATATCAAGGAACTTTAAGCCTCTTTTGATACATTTATACATGTTTTTGATGGACCATTTATAACACCCTCTAAATCCTTTTATGTTTGCTACATAGATATGTATGAGTGGACTGATAGTTAGACTGATTTTTTAAAAGTGTTTGTTCCTGGATTTCTTAAATATCTAAACTTTCCTTTATTATCAATATTGTACAGATTTGTAGAGGCCATACAACTAAAATAACTTGTCATATAAGAAGGCATGCTATTTTCCATAAGATATAATAATTAGCTTTATGTCACAAGTAAATTATTAAATAATGATTTGTTGTAGGTTATATACAGGGTATTCCAAAAGTTCGGTCAAGCACTATTACATGAACTATTGAAGTATATTTAAATACATTCAAAATATATATATGTGTGGATATATACATATGTATTGCAAACATGCATCTAACATATACACATGCCTAGTGCAAAGCAGTCTTCCTTATCATTTCCTCCTTTTATATGTACTGATGCTTTATTGCTCCAGTAGCATTCACTTGGAATAGAAATTGCACAGAACCTTTTAAATTTTGTCAAGTACCATGAACATCATTAGAATGAAAAGCATCAAGAATGTAAATTGTTGCTATTGTTCTTGAAAGATGCTTCACTTATCATTTGATCATTTCAAAGACAAAAGATTTCTCTGTCAACAGTGATTACTATACTGCTTGGGATTGTTCTTTGTTAGACATGTAAAATATATTACTTTTTGACATAAGAAAATTGTTCTTTTAAACTTTTTGAGCTGATTTTCTATTTTCTTTAACCTCTGTTGTTTTTCCCTCTGCCCTTTCAAAAAATTTATGAAGAAATGCAAAAGAAAATCAGCTTATTAACAACTTTGACAGGATCATGGATTACCTGACCAAAAAGGACTTAATTTTCTAAGAGTATAAAAGATGTCAAATATTGACTTTAATTTATTATTACTCCATCATGTAACATTTGGAAATGAGTAACTTAAAGTTAATTTGGTCAGATAAGAAGCCTTATGGAAAAGTTGCAAAGTATTAGCTTCAATGATTTCTAAAAAGATTTATTTTTCTCACTTGTCTCTCATCCAGTTTAAACCCAGTTTTTTTTTTTTTTCTATTTCCCCCTCATTTACTAGCAACAATCTTTCTTTCTGTTTTGTTTTTCCCTAACTTAATTGAACAAATATATATCAGATTCTCATTTTTCCTTTTTATTATTGGACCTCAGATAACTTATCTTTTATCTGAACCCTTGAAAATATGGTTGCTTTACCTCTCTTTTCAGACTCACAACCATTGGTTTTCTAGAAATACTTCAGTATTACCGAATACACCAAATAACATAATATTTGTAAATCACTTAACATAATGCTCGAAATCTGCTAGGCTCTTAATAAATTCTTGTTCCCATTTTTCTTCTTCCTCTTGAGGATATGAATTGGTAAATGCTTTTTTAACCCAAGGTCATCATTAAAGAAACTCTAGAAAATATGATATCTCTCTAAAATTGCTAATTTTGCAAGAATAGAACCTAGAACTTGAAAACTTGGAAGAAATGGGCATAAAGAAATCAATGTGAGGCTAACAGAAGAATAATAATTTACAAGTTGTCAATAACTATTAAAATATAGTCATCCTTTACTTGGCTCCTTTAAGTCCAAAAGTGGAAGAAGGAAAAAAATGGCTATATACAATGTTATGCAAATAGAAATCTGTCCCAACAAGCTATCTATGGATGTTTGCATTTTTTATTCAAAATCAAGAGCACAGGTGCTAGTACACAGAGAAAAAGCAGATCAATTTATGAGTTGCATGATTGGCGACCATGCTAATTGTGATTCATAACTGTCACCCACCATTTGTGCTATTCCCAGACCACTTGAAGCATAGGTAATTATGGTAGATTGCCCTGTGCCAAGTAGACATTGCATAAATCCTTCAGCTGAGGTAGGACTGACAAGTTGTGAGTAATGGACTGCACCTTGGACAAGATTTATATTGGAAACCCAGTTAGTCCATGGGCTTTATAATTTTCATTTCTCAATAACTGACTGGAACCGAGCAGTCAGTTATTTCCCAAATTCTCCATTTTACTGATAGGATAATCAATACACAGCACCTATTAATTTAGAGTCACTCTAATATACTAGATCTAGACAGTTTTACTATGATATTGATTACTTCTGTAATTTAGCAGAGAGTTGGAGGGGCAGTCAGGGAGAATACCAACTTGGACCAGACACATTGAAGGTCATTAGAAATGTTTTGCCTTGTGTGTATGTGTGTACGTGTGTGCGCGCGCGCGTGTGTTTGGGTGTGGATATGACTATTACCTTAAGTCAGGCCAGAATTTTTGTTTTTACTAACTACTTAACAGTTGGACTCCTTTGACATTCCCACTTTGTGCAAGGTTACAAAAAAAGCCATTTTACCAGCTCTATACATCTCTGACAATTCTAAAACAAAAGGGAAATGACTATGGAAATCAACCCTTTTGAAGTCATTTCCTTTTGAAATTCAAGTGTTTGTTAGTTGATTACTGAGTTCTTTCAGATCTGGTTCAGCAATTCTGCAATTCCCCATATGTGGTAGAGAATCAGAAAGAATTAGAACTGGAGGAAATTGAGTGGATGCCCATTAATTGGAGAATGGCTGGATACGTTATGGAATATCATTGTTCTCTAAGAAATGATGAACAAGCTGACTTCAGAAAAGTCCTACATGAACTGATGCTGCGTGAGCTGAACAGAATCTGGAGAACATTGTACACAATAACAATAAGATTATGTGATGATCAACTGTAATGGACTTGAACTTGACTCTCTTCAACAGTGAAGTGATTAAGGCAATTCCATTAGATTTGTGAAGGAAAGTGCCATCTGTATCCAGAGAGAAAACTATGGATACTGAAAATGGAACAAATCTTATTTCTGTTTATTTCTGTTGTTGTTTTTTCCCTTCTTCTAATCTATTTTTTTTTTTTTTTGAATGTGATCTTTTTTTGCACGGCACAATGAATATGGAAATATGTTTGGAAGAATTACACATATTTAACCTATAGCAGATTACTTGCTGTCTTGTGGAGGGAAGTTGAAGGAAGGGAAAAAGAAAAATTTGGAACACAAAGTTTTGCAGAGATGAATGTTTAAAAAAACTATCTTTATATGTATTTGGAAAAATAAAATGCTAATGGGAAATTTTTTTTAGAAAAATTAAAACTAGAAAGAACCTCAGGGATCATTTATTCCTCATTTTATAGATGAGAAACCTGAGGGGAGAGAAAGATGCTATCATTTGGCAAGGTTTACAAGGCAATTCCCTTTGCCTGCAAAAGACTGCTACCTTACTTCTACCTTTAAGAACTCCTAACTTCCTCCTATGCATTCCTCATGTACTACCTCCTTCTGGAAGTTTCCTCTAGATCAGGGCCCTCAAACTACAGCCCGCGGGCCAGAGGCTGCAGCTGAGGACGGTTATCCCCCTCACCCAGGGCTAAGCAGTTTATTTATTTAAAGGCCCACAAAACAAAGCTTTTGTTTTTACTATAGTCTGGCCCTCCAACAGTCTGAAGGACAGTGAACTGGCCCCTTATTTAAAAAGTTTGAGGACCCCTGCTGTTAGAAACCTTCAATTCCCCTTGACTTTGTATTTATAGTGTATCTATACTGTATTTACTCACATGTGAACAGAATATCTAAAATGGTAATACGTAGGGACTCTCTTATTTGTATCCCTAAGGCCTAGCATAGTATCAGGCATATGATAGGAAGCTAAGAAATGTTGATTGATTGAAATATAAAACTTGAATACAAACCACATTATAAAATATAATTACATAGCAAACCAATTATATTATTGTTCAGTTTTTTATTTGTTTTTGTTTGTGCTAAGGCAGTTGGGGTTAAGTGATTTGCCCAAGGTCACATAGCTAGGCCATATTAAGCATCTGAGACCAGATTTCAACTCAGATCCTCCTGACTTCGGGGCTGGTGCTCTATCCACTGCACCACCTAGCTGCCCACTGTTCAGTTATTTTTAAATTTTTAGTTAAAAGACTTTAGGTTAAGAATCCCTGTAATATTCAGTGGGGAAATACTGAAATTTATTTGAAGTTTCCTGTTGAATAGATTAAAGAGGGGACAAACTTGAGGCAAATAGACATTTAGCCTTTGGGGATTTTAGTCTATGGTATAATATAGCATAGCACAATATGAGAAGGACGAAAAGGACAGATATGAGAGAGATGAAGGTATAATTGACAAGTCTTAGTAACTGATTGGATGAATGAATGTAGTATGAGGAAAATTTAAAGAGTCCAATTATCCCTCCCTGCCTTTGAGAATGGTAGTCCACAGAGGTATCAAACCCACCTGACAGGTCAAGAAACCATAAAACTCTAGTGGGCCCAACCAGAATAAAATGTAATTAGGAAATATTTAACAAAATAAATAACAATGCAACAGAACATAAATAATGTTAATATGTGGTTTTCTAAGCTACATCTTAGATCCAGCCACAGGGATCAATCCTATCTAAATTTTAGTGGCCCCCAGTTTCTATTAGAGTTTGACAATACGATTTTATAATAAGAGAGTTTAGAAGATACATGTGTATAGGGAAAAAGAAATTATCACAGAATAATAAGCAAGAGTGTTGTGATTAAGATATTATTTTTGCTTTTACTTACCTTTGCTGAGACCCAGATCAAAAAAGTGCATAGGAGAGGAAATGGGGTGGTTGAAGGTTTGCACATCAGTGGAAAGAGAGGAGAAATGTGGTAGAGCATTAAAGTAGATAGGATTGTGTGGAAGACAAGCTCTCTATAGTTGATTGGCTGTTACTCTGAAGATGGGATGTAACTTGTTTTTTCCATATTCTTCAAAGAAATTATTGTTCTAAGTTGCTATGTTAACTCATGAAACAAATATCTTGAAGCAGGGAATACCCTAAGCATCTCTAAAATCTTTAGTATGCCTGGAACATAGTAGGCCCTTAGCAAATGTTTATTGTTTCATGTGTTCTTTTTTCAATCCTTTCTTCAAACTGCTATTCAAAACTCATGTTCTTCATAATTACTCTCAGTTAGCTTCAATAACTTACAATTAAGTAGTTATAAAAATGTCTTTTTAACATGCATTTATGAGTAGGTAGTTGTCTTGTATACTGAACTTAAGAGCAAATTTTTTTGAAAGTGAAGTCCAATCTATCATTACCTTTGTGAGTTGCTAGAGCATTTTTGCAGCAGTGTTTTGTATTAATACTGGACCAGCTTCAAAGTGAGGTTGGGGAAGGTCGGGGTTGGGGGAGCGGAGAATATCAGACTGTGAAAGTGGAAAAAAACTATTGTCAGTATGAGCAATATGCTTTCCCCTCCAAAAAGAAAAAAATGGAGGAGCAAAATCCTGTCAGGTGAATGATGAGACCATCTTGTCAAAGGCATGAGCTGGTACTTATGACAGATGTAGTGTCAAAGTCAGAGACTTTTGAAGGCCAGGTGCTGAAAGAACTATAAAGGAATTAAGTATATCTAGAAGACAGGAGGCAAGACCTTCAAAAAAAAGATGAAAAAAAAGCAACGAGGAAGTCAAACAGAAATATACAATTTTAAGGTCAGATGTGAGTGAAAATGCTTTATATAGGTTTGGGATTTAATTTGATATGGTTTAGTGGAAACCTGGGGTTTATTTATTCTTTCATCCTGATTCCTACTGTGAAAACATGGATATACAGGCCACTTACTTTTTCTGAGTTTCACTCTATTCCTCTGCTAAATGGAGATAATGAGAATGAGGATGATGATAATGATGATGATGATAATAACTAGAATATCTCCCTCACAAATTAACACTGAGGCAGGTGCCTTGTAAGAGAAAAAACACTTTAGAAATGAGAATTACAATAGTGATTACTATATAACTAATGCTAATTTTTTTTTTTTATCAGTCTGTGCATTTGTTGGATAGGGATAGTTCAGTACCCTAGAGAATCTGAGTTCAGATCTGGCCTCAGACACTTAATAAAGACCCTGGACAAGTCATTTAACCCTGTTTGCCTCAGTTTCCTCATCTGTAAAATGAAATGGAGAAGGAAGTGGCCAATCATTTTAGGATCTTTGCCAAGAAAACACCATAGAGGTCACAAAGAGTCTGACCCAATTGAATATACCTGAATAATTATCAAAACATTTATAGAATTGAATCTCCCTTATCTTACAAAGCTCTGTCATTTACAATATTAGCTGCCTAGGAACATTGAGAGGTTTGGTGATTTGCATATATTAGAATAAGAACCCTTGCCTTTTCAACTTTATCCATTTAGTCATATTGCCTCTCTAAATCTTTTTAGACAATAAAAATAAAATAGGACAGCCTTTGAATGGTAAATATTGTACTGTCACAAAAGTACTAGTCCATATTACTAAGAATTGGCAAATCTTGACTTTCAAATATATGTAATTGTGCGCGACTATTGAGGAATATAAATGGAAAAATATTTAATCTGGAATTTAAAGATTTTTGGATTTGACTTAAAACACCATTGATGCATTGTCATAATCTTTTCATTTTTCCTGTTCTGATGTTGGTTTAAAATCATAAATATTTCACTGTGATATCTTTATCTTGCATTCTTTTTATCTATCCTCTTAAGAAGTAAACTATAAATATGAGAGTGATAAAATGCTGTTATTTTACTTGATAACTCCTATATATGCAAATTACAGTAAATTTGTCGGTTGATGGTATAGCTATAAATTTTTTGTCTGCTGCATTAATATAGCTTCTATAAACAATACCATAGAGAATCAAAGCTATTAGTGAAGTTTCACTAGCATTTTAAAATAGGTAATTTTAAAATGATTTTGGTTCATTGATGTTATCTACATATTTTCCTTAACATTATCTCATAGATTCTGTCAATGAAAACCAAATTAAAAAAAAAATAGACATTCATGAATAACATGTTTAACTGCTGGGAGATTCCTTGAGTAGCCCAACCCAGTAGCCCAATGAGAGTAGAAAAATGGGGTGAGCTCATAACCATTTTTGCTAGAATGTGGATAGAAAAAGAGCTACATATCACTAAGTACAAATATTCAAGCCAATGGAAAAAATTTATTCACAAGTCATTATTTGAAGATCTTTTTTTGCACCTTGGAAATTAGATCTTCCTGAAAATTCTTTTTGTTCTATGATAACGTAGCTTTAACAATTCCACTCCCCTTTTAAAGGAATTGTCTTTATCTAGAACATTAAGATAGAAAAGTTTATAATAACAACAGATCATCACTCACAGAAAAAATATTCTTGATTTGTCATCTTAATTAAATTATATGTGAAGTAATTATTTACAAGTTAACTATGCAGTTGAAAATATCTTGATTTTCATATTTGTCCCCAAAACTTGATTTTCCTTTTATTTACTTTAGCATCATGAAAATTAATGTGGTTTTTATAAAAACACTAAGATTGAGACCATGAGATATAAACACAATTCATTTAAATGTGACAGATAAATTGAATTATTGGCTTTTTTGTTTTTTTTTTTTTTTTATTCCACCAATCATGAGGTTAACTTATTTTTTTAAAGCTGAATTGATCTGTTTGATTTACTTGACAAATTATTTTGATAATGTATATACATGGTTATGATAAGTGGAAGAAATGTTTATAGACTCTTTTTTTAGAAGTAAATGTAAAGAGTGGTTGAGTAACATCATCATCATTGCCTTACCATTGAAGTCATTAAGTTGTTTGTCAAGTTAATTATTACAGTGCAGAAAACCTCCCTTGGGAAATTTTATGAAGATTATATTCTTAAAATTATTTGCTTTGATTTGAATAATTTAATTCACATGATGCTAAACCAAAAATATTTAATTATCTCTTCTCCATAAAGACCCTTCAAAGTACATCAAATTTTTCAAAATTATAATATCTGAAGACAGCCACAAAAGGCTATCTAATAGCACATTTGCCTGCCATATTCAGAAACAAAATAGTACCATATTCATTAGCATGAAATTAAATTTGTTCTATGATATTTATGGTTAAATAACATCATTTATATGATCATTTAAAATATTAATCCACACCAGTACAGTAATATTTTCAAATCTCATTTTGATAAACTTGAGAAAAGACCTCTAGTTAGGGCCTTCTTCCAGTACTTAGCAGCTTTTTTCTTTACCAACTTAACCTTTATAGTAAAGCCCCACATGAAAAAAAAAAAAAAAAAAAAGGAGACACTATTCAAGATAATTTCTTCCTTTGAATTCAATTCAAAATATGTTTTGGCTCTATATCAGTATGCCATGGGAAAAATAAAGTTCAATGGTGTTGTGAAGGTTTTTTTAGTGTTTTTTAAAGGCATGGACATTGATCTGTCTGATCAAACACTCATAACTAAAATATTTTAGGAACCCTTATAAGTTTGACAAATGTCTTCTTCAAAAAAAAATTAATAGGAACCTATGACTAAAGTAATCCCATTTTACTTGATTTTGGACATGACTGTTTGCCAAAGCATTATTTTTATGATAAATAGCCAGTTAACACTCTAGTCTTTCTAGCTAATGTAAATTAAGCACATACTCTATTTTATAAATGAAGGCAGAAATATTGGAAACATTTACCGGCTGATCAGTAAAAACTGATTACATTCAAAGAAAGACTGATTACTAACTACCGGTTTAGTTTTCTTTTCTTTCTTTTTTTTTAAAGTAACATCTGGCATATTTGGAGGGGGGAAAATGCTGAGCCCAAAAAAGTGTTTGTTCCATCTCTCAGCTCATGTGTGGATAGAACAGAGAAGGAAACATCTGATGTCTTTCAGATTTTTCTTGTTAACCAGATACAACTCATGGAAGGAATAATTCAGCTGTACTCATAGTGAGTTAGACTCATTGTTATGGCTTGTAAAGATATTGAATTAATTTGAACAGAATATAATATAGAACACCTAAATGTTGTGAAAACTGGAAATCTTCATTTATGAGACAGGGGTTTCTATATCAGTATAGGGTAGAGTTTGATTTCCCTTTCTTAGAACCTGCTTTCTTCTCAAGTTGAATTCTTCCCTCTTCAGCTTTATTCTTCTCTGTCCTTAATTACGGGTTGTCTTTTTTTTTTTTTTAAGAGTAGTCTAAAATTCACTGTTTCTATTTCTTCTGCTTCTTCACTTTTCATTTACTTTCTGCAACCTGGCTTTTCATCTCACCACTCCAATGAAATATCTTTCTTTAGGATCACTAATAATCTCCTAATTACCACAACCAATAACATTGTTTAGTTTCCATCCTCCATAACTTGTCAGCAGAACTTCCCAATGGTCACTATCTCCTTTATTTTGATATTCTTTCTTCCCTTGACTTCAGAGATAGATTTCTCTCTTTGTTATACTTCTACCTTTCTGACTGATCTTTCTCCATTACCTTCATCATTTCTCTTTTCTCTTCCTTTCTCTTTTACCCAAAATGTTTTCTTTAGGCCTACTCTTTCTTTTTCTATACTATTTTGGTATTCAGTTTTTATCACTGCTCAGGCCTTAGTATTTTGTATGCATTGATTATTGCTGAATCTGTATCTTTTGTAAACTATTATCTTGTATCTCCAACTACCTATGGGAATCTATCTATCTATCTATCCATCCATCTATCCATCTATCTATCTATCTATATATAAACTTCTAACACCTGAAATATAATCTATAAAATTAAATTAATTATCTTCTTTCCCAGATTTGCCCATCATTTTAATATTCTAATTTCTGTTTATGGCGCCAAGTTTCCAGTCCTTCACTGAAAATTAAAACTTTGGAGTAATTCTTAATATTTGTCTTATTTTTTACTTTCCCATACACTAAGCATTATCTACTTGTAATATTTGTTCCTCATTATTACATTCTTTTCCTATTCTGGAACTATCAATTTAATTCAGACACTTTGAGCTATTATAATTGCATCTTCTTGCCTCTTCCAATTTATGATATGATAATTATCAGATAATGATAATTCCATTCATAAATCAGAAGTTCCAAAGAAAATGGACTACCCACTTTTATTTGGTCTCTTTCTGCCCCTGTGGTTTTTTTTTTTTTAACATAATTCCCCATTCCCCTTTCCAATCCAGTGTTTACTTATTGTCATAATTGTCAAACCCAGCTTCAGTATATCTGTTTGTCTTGATATACTTTGATTTCCTTGCTAGTAGTTTGTTTCAAAGTTATGAGTTAAATTTTTTAGGTTTCTTATAAAATCTATCTATACTTTTATCTCTGACCACTCTTAAACATGTAATCATTTTCTACTTTATATCACAGTCATTGTGTAACTATCTCATAATGTCTTTAGATTATGAAGAACTGAATCATTTTCCACCAGAGATCACCAGTATCCATCCAACACTTTACAAATAGTAGAATTTTGATAGTTGTTGAATTGCATTTTTGCTGTGCCAATTCCAAATTTATTATCAGTTTCACATGAAGAAATGTATATTTCTTTGGAGATAATGCTTTTGTACTTGACATTGTTGATTTCTTTTTAACTCACCATCTGATGATAAGATCCAAATTTGAGATGAGCCAAAGTTGTGAATAACATTAAAATACAAAATGAAAAGAATTTCCACCCCAAAGAATTTCCAGAATTGTCCTATTCCTTTTCAGATGTATTTTTTCAATCAATTTATCCTGATGAGAACTTGAGTCACTTCATTTTGCAATAACCCCCTCCCTTCTCACCACAACACATATTGTCTCAATTTTTTCTTGAAGTATATACTGCTTCAAATTTCTTCCCAAGTGATTGTGTACAATTAGTTGTGATGATGACTAGTTGTAATTGGTACAATTCACCAATTAACCTATAGGTAGTAGATAGGCAAAGAGAACAAGGTTGTTTTCTTTCTCTTTTATATCCTTCTAAATTTTTCCTCTCTTTATCCCCGATTTCCACTCTGATCCCTAAACTACTAATAACAAATATCCTTGGAATAACATCATTTTAATGGTACTTTAATATTTGAATTAATATTAATCAGAGAATGATTTTATTTAGTTTTCTACCATCTTTGGGGGCTCAGGAGCAATGACAAAAGAACTCTCCTCATCTTTTTATTGTTAGCTGGCACTAACTATTCTTCCTTCTTTTAGGAAAACTCATTGAATAAAAACTTCAGACATACAAAAGATATTTTAATAATAAAAAACATTATCTCCCATCTTTATTCATTTAGCAATGAAATATTTATTTAGCACTTATTATTGCCAAAATATGATCTGGAAACTGTGTGGGATATATGGTTTTAAACAAGAAACAATTTTTGAACAAAAGGTATAGAAGACTTTGAAGTGAGAGTCACTTTAAGTACTGTAATTTATTTCCCCCTTGACAAAACTGAGGCCCCAGAAAAGTTAAATGACTAAGTGTAAACACACAGACTACAAGTAACAGATTCAAATTGTGAACCTAAACTCTCTGACTTCAAATCCCACAATATTCCCACTTTATTAAGGTAAGTGACATTTTTTATCATGGTTCCAAAAGTCTTAGAGCAATTTAAAGCTTTAATAGCATGGAGCAATCTGTATATTGTCATTTATACATAATATACATATATGTATATATTACCCAAATAACTATATAGTGTATATATATTAAACAAATAACTATAACACAATGTGTTAATTCTTATGAGTAATTTACACAAATTTTTCTAGGAATTCAGAAGCTATCAAAATCATTTCTAGATGGTATTGATCTATACCTAATTTCTTCCAAAATGCTTTTCAGTTTAGCCAGCTATTTTTTTCAATAATGAGTTCTTGTTTCCTTAGCTTCAATCACTGGGTTTATCAAACACTAAATTAATATGATATTTTACTATTCTGTCTTGTATACCTAATCTATTCCACTGAGCTATCACTCTTTTTCTTAACTACTATCAAATGAGGTCTTTATCAGAGAAATTTGCCTTAAAAATTTCCCATTTTCTGGTTTCACTCTATTTTGATAATTAATTACTTCTTTGTAATGCAGTTTGAGATCATCACCATTCTTCACATTTTTTTCATTGATTGCCCTGATTTTCTTGATCTTTTGTTCTTGCAGATGAATTTTTTTAAATTTTATCTACCCCTATAAAATATTTTCTAGGAATTTGGTTAGTATCGCACGAAATAATTAAATTAAATTTGATAGAATAGTAATTTTCATTATATTAGTTTTGCTTACCCATGAACAATTACTATTTCTCCAGTTGTTTAGATCTACTTTATTTGTGTGAAAACTGTTTTGTGGTTATGTATCTATATTTCCTGAACTTTTCTTGGCAGGTAGAACTCCAAGTATTTTATGTTGGCTATTTATTTTAAATGGCATTTCTTTTCTTCCTCCTTCAATTTTTTGGTAAATTATAGAAATGCTAATAAGTTATGTTAGTTTATTTTATATCCTGTGTCAGCCCCTTATTTTTACTATGTGTATCTCTCTCCTTTTATTGTGTTTCTTGTAAACAACATATTATAGAATTCTGGTTTTTAATCTATTATGCTATTTACTACCATTTTTATGAGTGAGTCCATCCCATTGACATTCACAGTTATGAGTAGTAACTGTTTATTTCAATCCATCCTATATTTCCTTGTCTTTTCCATTTTTCTCTTTCTCTCTCTCTTGCCATCTCTTTCCCTCCCTCCCGTCTATTTTCTTTCATCTTTATCTTTTTTTTGCTCTCTGCTTTAAATGTCTGTTTTGCTTCTGATCATCACTTCTCCTAATCCACCCTCTCTTCTATGAGCCCCACCCACTTCTCTTATCCCTTTTTTTTTTTCTACTATGTTCTTGTAGGATAAGAGATTTATATATCCTACTGAGTGTGTGTGTTATTTCCTTTTTGAGCCAATTTTGATGAACATAAGGTTCAAGTCTTGCTAGCTGCCATCCCATATTTTCCCACTATGGTAAATGCTATTCCTTTTGTGTCTCTTTTATGCGAAATAATTTTGCCTCATTCTATCCCTCCCTTCCACCTCCTCCTAGTGCATCATTCTTGTCTCACTCCTTAATTTTATTTTTTAGATATCATTCTATCATTTCATCTCCCATACCCTATATCCATGTAGACTTCTTCTAACCGCCTTAATAAGGATAAAGTTCTTAGGTGTTAAAATATCACTTTCCTATGGAATAATATAGATAGTTTACCCTTATTGAATCCCTTGTGTTTTCTCTTTCAAGTTTTCCTTTTTATGTCTCTCACGAGTCTTGTATTTGAACATCAAATTTTCTATGTAGCTTTGGCTTTTCATCAAGAATATTTGAAAGTCTTCTATTTCATTAAATATCCATTTTTACTCTGAAGGATTATACTCACTTTTGCTGGGTAGGTGAAAGAAATTGCTTCAGGATTTTCATATTGCTTTTTTCAGAGCTAGGTTACAGGTTCTGTAAGTTTTAATTTCTCCCAATGTGACCACTGCTTTCCTGGCCTTTGCTTTGGTATGTGAATGATGCTAAGCACTCTTCTCCACTCTGGAATTGTGATTTGGGTCCCTGCTCCCCTGCAGCTGCTTTGCTCTATATGAACCTAGAATTGTGACTTAGACTCCTGTTCTGTTGAAGTCACAATATTCAGTACTCTTTTCTGTCTTGGATCTGAGACTAAGCCCTTTGGTTCCCCATGAGTAACCAGAAGCATTCTTAACAATCCCACTACTATGATTAGAGTCTTTGTTCCCTTGATATCCATAAGCACTATTGCACTAGTGAATATGCATTATTTATTTGTGTAAATATGTAACATATATGTATAATGTATATATATATATATATATATATATATATATATATGTGCACAAACATATCTTTCTGTTGTTGGTTTTTTAATTCAAATAAGATAAATATAAACTTTCAAATTCATGGAGCTTCTGACTATCAGAATAAGCAGAGAGAATAATTAATGGTTAAGGGCAAGGGCAGGGAGTACATGTGTACTAAATGAGCATCAAAAATACCTAAGATAAAATTGTCAGATATTACCCTGGGAAATGGGCCATAGATTCTGCAAACATAAGAAAGACCACTAGGTCCCATTTGTTCATTTCCTCTGTTGTATGCAAAGAAGGGTACAGCTGTTTAGAAAAAGGGGAAATATTTAGACCAAAATAAATGCAAGTATAATGTTTAAAAATAAAAGGCATTTGTCATACAGATGGAGTTTAATGACTTGTACAAGGTCACATAAGAAGTCAAGGAAGTAAACAGAAATAGAACCCAGCATGCCTGATTCCCAGGCCTTGGCTTGAACTAGATTATTCTTCCTTCTGAAATGAAAGGCTTACCACAACAGGAAGAACTAGAAAAGCAATCCTCTAAATTATACATGATTGTTTGTCTCATTTTCCTTCTTCATCTAATTGAAGACACAAGGGAGTACTGTTTGCAATGCTCCTACTCTTGCATCACCTCATTTGTCTCACTGAGTATAGACAGCACACTCTGTAATTCACTTTTATTTCTGTTTGTCAGGTTAGTAATGCACAGAAAGAAACTTGGCCAGATTGAAAAAAAAATCCCTATTCCAAACTGTGCTACTTAGTGAAAATTAAGATATGAAGTTCTCCTTTCTAAATAATGAGGACTGAATAATACTAGATAAATGATACTATTCTGAGAATAAAAGGAAATGATAAAGAATAGTTTTATTAGCTGTCAGAACAATATGCAAACTAACAAGGCAAATATTCAAATTGTCCATTCATTAGCGTTTTATAAGCAGAGAGTATCAACAGAAGGATTCAGACTGAGTAGCAACAAAAGGTGGAAATTTGTTGCTGGCTGTAAAACATGTTAAAATGGTCATCTGAGACCCAGATTACCTGGCACACAAGTTTCCTTAATATTTATCTCCTTTATAATTGGATTATTATTTTTTTAAAAACTCAGTTTTTTTATTTTGTTTTTTTCCTCTTTCCCTTTTCCTTTTCCTATTTACCTTTTTTATACTTCTCCAAAGAGGATTATTTTTCAAAGTAGTTTGGAATGAAGTTTATATCTCTTCCAATGATATGCATATAATTCTTTGAAACAACCATCACAAGAACCTATTTAGTGCTTTTGTGTCTTTTTTACTACAGTACTTTTTCCAGTGGCCTTAAAAATATAACTGATAAAACAACACAATAAAAGATATAAGAAACAAGAGAGAGAAACAATGACATCAATGTTTAGTAATGCATTAATTTTCAAAGATGGTTTAGTAAGTAGTAGTATGCAGTATATTACTTACCTTCATCTACAATGACACCATCCACATCCAAGGAGAAACTTCATTAAGACAACATTTCCTCCCCTTACCACCCACCAATCTGGACCTGAACTTTGACCATTTAGATTACAAAAGTGAATATCATGATTTTTCTCTTTCCAGAATATTTCCTTAAATATTTCTTCCTTTGCTATTAGGGTTTTGTTATATATTGATAAACCCAATGTTCATATCATCTTTCTCCATGATGACATGAGAGGATAAAGAAAAGATATTTATCAATAAATAGCAAAATACCATATATTCCAACTAAATGAATTAACATTTTGGGCAAATTCAAATAGCATAGATAATTCTAATGGAATAAAATATTCAAGTGATTATTCTATATACTGTATGATCCTGGGCAAGGTGTTGAACCTGTTTGCTTGAGTAATAGTACCTACCTCACAGTTTTGTTTTGTTGATGAGGTTCAAATGAGATAATATTTGTAAAGTGCTTAGTATGCTGCCTTGCACATAGTAGGTTCTAAATGAATGTTTGTGTCCTATGTCGAAGCATGTCCTTACAGTTTACTCTGCATTGTCATAGAATACTTTTGTGAATTAGAGAAGATAGTAAAAAGATTCACAATAATTTCAGATGCTCTGAATTGTTAGTATGTTCTGCCTTCTCAAATTTTTTTAAAATCCTGATGTCTTCCATGTCCTGTTTATTCTCTATTTTATATTAAATTTATGCAACTTTAATACACATGTTTTCTTCCCCCAAGGAGATTGTAATCTTTTTTTGACAGAGATTATTTGAGCTTTATCTTTTTAAACCCAGCACCTAGCACCATACTTTGCATACAATATACCTTTTTTATGTATAAACCTTCAAATTTCTATTAGTTTGGTTTTTAAGTGTATATTAAATCAAACAAGATACTTAAAAAACTGCCCTGCTTGTCTGTTCTACCTTAATGAGCTTTCTTCTTTTCTCTATAGTATATTTAATTTTTTTCATTGCTTTTCTCTTCTTTTTGTATCACTAGCACAACTTACCACTTACTTTCACAAAGAATTTCCCTGTCCCACTATACTACAAAGCTCCTCATGACAAATATATCTAAGCGAATTAAATCTCTGCATTGAACATGTCTAAAAATATATGCCTCATTTTTTATCTCTTTCTCCAAAAGTGAGAAGCTTGCTTCATTATCAATTATCTGAAATCTTCAGTCTTTCAAAGTTGTTTTTCTTTACGTTCATTGTAGTCTACTATGTAATGTTCTTCTTAATTGAACAGTCTATCAGTTCATAATAATGATGATACTAATTCATAATTAACACAGTGCACAAAAGTCTTTCCCTTGAAACAATGGGATTAAAGTATCATACCCTGTTTAAGGATGAGAAAACTAAGGCAAAGTGAAATAAAGTGACTTTCCCATAGTCACAAAAGTAACATCAAATCAAGGACTTAGAAATCTAGCTACAGTATTCTTTCCAGTATATCATTTGTTCTCTGTTCGGATCTGTAGTAATGCATATGAGTTAGTGAAGTATCTTTATTTGTATAATGGTTTAAAATATGTAACCTACTTTACAATTATAAAACAGTATCTCTTTATTTAGACTTTTCATTAAGACTAGCTTTGTCATGATTATTCTGAATTAAATAAAATTTTGCTATTAAAAACTTAATAAGAAGCAGCTAGATGGT
Source organism: Antechinus flavipes (assembly GCF_016432865.1). Classification (NCBI taxonomy): domain Eukaryota; kingdom Metazoa; phylum Chordata; class Mammalia; order Dasyuromorphia; family Dasyuridae; genus Antechinus; species Antechinus flavipes. The sequence goes on from NC_067400.1 coordinate 146,802,424, forward strand.
GCAGTGGATAGAGCACCAGCCTTGCGGTCAGGAGGACCTGAGTTCAAATGTGATCCCAGACTCTTATCACTTATTAGCTGTGTCATCCTGGGCAAGTCACTTAATTTCAATTGCCTCACTAAAATACATACATATATATGTGTAAACATATATACATATGTGTATATGTGTTTATATGCATATTCATATATATGAAGATATATCCAGAAAAGCTTGAAAGTTTTATAAGATTTTTAAGTTGAAAAAGCTCCCAGAGTGCATCTACTACAGACTCCTCATTTAAAAAATAATGTAATAGAAATTCCAAGAATTTAAGTGGTTTGTCTGAGAAAAGTGAGGCTGAGTGAGAAAATTAGACTTTGAATTAAAAATTCTCATTTCTCATAATCTAGTGTTCTTTTTCTATAGCATGATGCTTTTGAAAGAAACTTTAGAAAAGGGAAGAGAGGAGTTATGAAGAGTGGAGGCAGAGAAAAATAAAATTCTTTCAAGTATTTCTATTTCTTCCTCTTTTGCCACAAGAATTACAATTACTTCTTAATAGATCTTCAGGTAGTTCACTAATACTTTATTTTCAAAGATGTGAACATGAGGATCTTAGATCAGTAAGAAGATAGAACACCACATTTGGTGTCAGAATGGCTATGATTAATGCCTTATATTTTCTTCTAGAAGTTTTAGTGGTTGTTGAATGACTTCTCAGTTCCTAATCTCATAACTCCTTTTCTCTTACCAATGCTTTTTTATTAAAGAACCTATGATTTACTACTTTGGGATATTAGAGTTTTATGAAAGGTGGTTGAAAGGGAAAAGAAATGAATTCATAGAAGGAAGTAATTTATATATTTTACTATCATTATTAGATTTATTATTATTAGTCTTTTTATATGACTTCTATATATTTGCTTTTCTCTCCTCCCCTTCTTTCAAGATTCTTGGATACTTGTTATTCTATCTTGGTCAAAGTATGATCAGGTACTTTAATGAGGACAGATGAGTGTCTTTATTTTTATTCATTCCCTATTTGGAGGAATCTATACCTTATTTGAATATGTCTAATGGAAACTACACCAATTGCATCTAATAACTTCTTATTCATCTTTATCTTTTCTTCTACTGTGATGTTGACTGAGAACTTAAGAATAGCCTGAAACCACACAAACAATTTCTTTGGGAAATAGGTATATCAGTAATTAGATATTCCCTATTTTTAGAGCAGGGGTTATTACCTTTTATTATGTCATAGTGACTCTTTTTGAAAGTCTTGTGAATATTATGGAACATATGCCAGAGTAATGTTTTTGATGCATTAAATAAAATACATATAATTACAAATGAAATAAATTATATGAAAATACAGTTATCAAAATATTTCTTCCAAGATGTTTACAAATCCCCACGTTAAGGACCCTTGTTTTAATGTATCCTTGTACAATGGATAGCACTCGATACTTGGAATCTGGATTTTAATCACAACACAGTACTTTCGACTTGTGTCACCCTGAGCAGATTTTTTAACTTGTCTTGGTCTTAGTAACCTTATTTGTAAAATGAAAGTTTTGGATTTGATGATGCCCAAGGTCTTTTACAATTCTGAGTCTATGATGCTATAATCCCATCTTAGAATGTATAGTCAAAAATGATCTCAATGACATTTAGTTCTCATTGTAACTGATATTTTATGTGTCTTTTATTCAAGAAAATCTTCATTTGGCTACTGATAAGGTTATATAAGCCCTTGACCATTTTTCATTTCTTAGTACTGAATCTCATTTCCCCACCATTATACCTTGGGCCCACTTTCACTTTGAAGTCACTGTTATTTGTTGATGAAGGTTAGAGAGTTATTTTATTCTTTGTAGAATTTCTCTCCTCATATCTAATACTGCAAATGTTGCAGACAGCTTCAGATTTTTGGAGGTGGACTTTTTGCTTATGCTCATCATAAATACTGCAAGACAAATTCACCAAGCATTCCATAAAATTATGTTTACAATTGCTTTGGGGCACATGATGACATCAACCAAATCAAGGTCTTTTATTCACATCTCTAAGGAGAATCTTATAAACCATTCTTTTATAGCTGTATCTTCCTCTATTACTCTGTTTCTATCTAGAGTACTAATATTAATGTGGTTCACTTCCTCCAGTAGTATATCAGCTCATTGGTCACTAGACAGAGATCTTACATTTAGAAAAACAATGATTAAATTAGTGTTTATAAACAACATAAAAATTGTGTTATTATGATCACCCTCTGTCTCTTTTCCCATCACTTATGGAATAGAGCATGCTGAATATAATTTGAATTTCTCTTTATGACTCAGGGTTATCATAATGAGCAACTTATTATGCCACTATAAAAATATAGCCATGACTATAGAGCTACATCATATGGGACATGGGGTTAAATGTATACTGACCTCAATAACTTGATTTATTGAAAAAAGTGTCTGATGTCAGCTTGTTTTTTACTCCTTTGGCTCTTTCACACAGAGAAGGAATTAAGTATGTGTAACTAAATGGCTTCCTGAGAAGTGCAATATGTTTGCCTCTGTGCAAAATAAAGGCTTTAGCTAGATTTTTAAAATGCATTTTTCATACTTCTTCTCCATTAGTTCTTTGATGCAATCAGCAAGTTTTGATTATTTAGCACTATTCAAGTGTTATTTATTATTTATGAATGTTTTCTCCTTTAAGGGCTGTTCAGGAAAGACTAGCACCTCTTGTATGAGGGTCTGTGACATCCCATTTAGAACTGCTTATTCACTTTTGGTGTGCATCTTTAACTCAACTCTTACCTGTACGTCAAAGAAACTGTAGGAGTCACAGTGATAACACCCCAGCAAACAGGCTAAAAGAGCCTGAGGATAAGCCACTCAACATCTCTGAGCCCAATTCCAACAAATACAAAAGAAGATAACAAGAGATCACATTTATATCATGCTTTAAACTTTGTAAAGTATTGATGCACCTTATCTCATTTGATTCCCCCCAACAATTCTGAGTTTAGTGCTATTATTATCCCTTTTTCTAAAATGAAGAAACCAAATCCTAGAAACAGGTCATTAATTTTTCCAATGCTGTCTTAATGTCTGACTTTTTGACATAATAGAAATCAGAACAATTTTTTAAATTGTACTTGTAAAAGTATAACAACATTTAAAATCCTTTTTATGTTTCTTTGATATATCCATTTTCCCATGAAATTCCTTCTGATAAGCACATTTTCATGTTATGATAAACAACAGCCTGACCTGGAATTTGAATCCAACTTGAATATGGTTAAAATATTTTCAGACAGTACCTTCTAGGTCTTCAGGTTCACAGTTGCCTGATGGAGTAAATGTGTGAAAGGGGATACTGCATTCACAGCCCAGTTTCAAATCTCTTCTCCAACACTTACTACAAAGTTTTTATCTGTAATGTGAGAGGATTGTTTAAATTGGGGTTTCTTAACCTCTTTTAAACAAACCAATTTTTAAAAAATTTGATAACTGTGTTTCAAAAGAATTTTTTTTCTTTTCATACTCTATGCAATTAAAAACATCATTCTGAGGAAGAGTCCATAGATTTCATCATACCAAAGGGAGAGATGATGCAAATAATAATAATAATAAATTCCTAACTTCAGAAATTTCTAAGAGCCTTTCCTGCTCTAAAACTATGTCTGACACAATGACAATAAAATGACTTTACTTTCTTCAAACAAAATTAAATGAAAAATGGTCTTTCACTGAAAGTACAAAAAGTGATGGAATAAGTCACAAAAAAAACCAGTTTTTGCAATTTATACCTGAGTCTATACTGTTGTAAGCAGCAAACAAATATGAGACCTTTACATGCTCTAAGACAGCAATTCTCAAATATTCTGGTCTCAGTAACTACTTATATTCTTAAGAGAAAGAAAAGAGGAGCACCAAGCGTTTTTTATGTAAGTTATATCCATCAAGATTTATCTTTTTAGAAGTTAAAACATCTTAATATTATTATTAAAAATAGTTTTGATTTTGTGGAACACCTTGAAAACATCCCAGGGACTCCTAGAGGTCCCTGGTCCACAATTTTAGTACTGTGCATAGCACTAGAATTTTGGGATTTTACAGTTATACAATGTTGTATTTTATGGGCTATTGCAGCATTAGTTGATGCAAACACAGTTTACCAATGCTTGTTTTACTTAAAGCCAAGAGGATTTGGTTCACTGGCACCTATCAGGGTAAGAAATGACAAGCATCAAAACAGACTGTTTTCATCACCATCATAACATTATTCCAGGAATAGATTCTGTTCACAAATGAGTTTTCTGAAAATGACACAAAATTCTTCTGGAGTATCATGATTTGCTATTTTTCACTGTCTAGTCTTCAAATGCTTTTTCAATTTAAAAAAGGCAAAGCCAGTCTTTTGAAATTACACAACTCAATAAATTGAATTTCTTAATAAAATCCAGCTTTTTCATTGAATATTAGAATAGAAAAAGAAATACCATCAGATTGTTTTAAATGGAGAAATATTCATATAGAAATCAGAATGTATACTCTTTGAATATACAGGGGCTATTGTTTGTTTGTTTGGATTTTTTCCCTTTCTCATTATCCCCAGCATTTTAACAGTGGTTGGCATATTTTTTGTTGATTTTTAGTCATGTCTGACTTGGTGATCTTTTGGGGGTTTTCCTTCTCCAATTCATTTTACAAATATAAGTTAAATAAAATTAAGTGATTTATTAGAGTCAAAATGCTAGTTCTGAGGTTAGATTTGAACTCAGGAAATGAGTCTTTCTGACTTCAGACCCAAAAGTCTATCCACTCTACCATCTAGCTGTCTGTGCTCAACACATAGTAATTATTATTAACAAGAAAAATTTCAGGCTTCTCTAATTTGAGTAGATACTTGATGGGCACTTGTTTTCCCCATTAAATTGAGTTCTGACACATATCTATTTTTGTAGTCCTAATGCCCAACTAACTGCATGCTTTGCATATAGTAACATAAAATAAATACTTTAATTATCAAATTAATGGGACATTAGAATACCTGGCACATGTAAAGAATTTTAAGAGTTTTATTTTCTAATTCCTGACTTGATTTAATCCAATTTAGCTAATATTTGTATAGAGTAGCTTAATTAATGGTCCTGATTCATCAAATATTTTATCTTGCTTACCTAATTGCAATACCTTGAAATTGTATGTAGATAATCCATTTTCTCTTTTGGCATTAGTAAATCATATTACACTTTATAAAGAAAAATCATAGATTTGAGAATTGGAATGGACCTGAGAGGTCATATAATGCAACTTCTTAATTTTACAAATAACCAAACTAAGCTTGAGACATTAATTTGCTTGCCCAGAGACACATAAGTAGTTATAGTCTGAGACAGGATTTGAATTTTGATTTTTCTGAATCCAAGCCCAGGATTATATATAGTGTACTCCTTAATTCCTTTTCAGCCTATAGTTTTATAGCAGGAAACAGCCCATTCTGTCTTGTCACATATGTATAAGCATTATGATATACTACAATGTACTACTATTTATTGGTTTTGCGCTTCATCATAATGAAAGCCATATCTTCTACACCCATACTTGTGAAGTATACTATTTGGCATCCCTTCAGTTTATTACATCCACTGGTAATTCAGTGTTTAGCTGGTGAGGATCTATATTATGGTTTCATAGCCCTGTTTCTATTTAAGACTGACACAACTGTTGTAAACTACTGCTGCCCTTTTCTTCCATATACCTATTTAGCAAATGTTAACAAGAAGGACTAAGGTAGATTTCTAGGTTCTTTTGTCCTCATTGTGCAACTGTTGACCATCAATTAAACTTTCCTTCAGAAACAATGATAGTTTGTGTTGATCTCTTTTATCCATTTCCCATTTTCGCATCCTGTTTAGATAGGTCAGGTTGGAGTTACTTCAATTGCATTCTTATTCTTTTAATTTGGTATTTCTTTTGATCTTTTTTTTCTAACAAGTCAGTGGTTCTAACACACAGATGGTTGATTTAGAAATGACTCCCACATCAGTAACTACTCATTTCCTGCTTGCTAAAATATAATCAGTTTCATTTTTGATGATGTTATGTGGTACTAATCATGTCCAGCACCTCTTGGCTCTCAAGAAGGAAATATTCCCAATACATAAGAGAAAGCCATCAATATAGTCTATAAAACTTTGACATCGCTTGTTCATTACTACTGAAACACATTTGATTCCCCCTTTCTCTATGCCTATTTTTGCCTTAAAATCTTTGACTTAATATTGATTTAATTTGCAATTCTTCATAAAATATTAGATGACCAAATATCCTATGAAATAGTTTTTCTTGCTGTTATTGGATACATGATAAAAATCACCTCTGCTAAGACCTTTATGTGCCTCTCTCAGGAAAATCTCCGAGCCATGCTTCTATGCTGCTGTAACTCCTTATGCATCCTCACTTAATTTATAGTAAGAATATTAAAGATCATACATTTATATTCTCTAGTAGCATGTCCACATTGGGCTGCAGTTTCCTCATCTATAAAATTAGGGATTGGATTAGATATGAGATCTTTTTAAGGTAATTTAAGGTTCCTGGGCCATTTTGCAATAATCTCACATTTTGGAATAAAACTTTGTTTTTAATTTTTAGAGGCTTTAAAAACAGTGGGGTTTTTGTTTTGTTTTGTTTTGTTTTTGCTTTTAGTATCTTCTAGCCCCTATTCTTTTCTCATGTATTTCTGTAATGTTGTTTTTCCTCTGCTGATTGTTTCAAATTCGTCTGCATATATCTTCTTAGTACATAGATGTTTATATGTTGTCTCCCCCATTAGACTGTAAGCTCCTTGAGAATGGAAACTATATTTTAACTTTCATTCCATTCCCAATATTTAGCACTGTGCCTATTACTCAGTAGGAATTGATTGTCTATTGACCAAAGCTTTATTTTTTTTCCTTTCATAAAATTTTTAAACTTAGATAGAAAATTGGGGGGAAACATTACCATGTGCACAGCAAAACACAAAAGATAATTCAAAATACAAGATAATAAATTTTCCCTCCAAGACTTCCATAGTAAATTTCCATAGTAAGTATTACACATTGTGTTCAGAGCTATCCATCTTTGCTTTCTTGTAGGTTTTCTTTTGTTTTCTGCTGCTCACTTTTGACTTTATTCTTTTTCCCCATCTTCCTATCCCAAGAAAGTTACAATCAAATGCAGCATACACATACACATGCACACACATATACCTATACACACACACATATACATATATATATATATATATATACATATATAGAAATACCTATAATCATATGCATTCATATGCATCTATGTAAAATTATGCTGTACTTGTTTATCCTCTGTTTCTCTGCAGGTGGGTAACATCTTCCTTCATAAATCCAAGTCTTTTCATATTTTTTCTAACTTCACCATATCATCACTTCCTATATCACAGAAAAAATTGTAACCTTCTGTCTAGTTATTTCAGATCGTCTAAAACAGTATTAATATTTGGCCATTACTTTAGAAGTGCAAGGATTAAGGACTACCTTTCTTTCTCACTATTATTTTATATTGTGGATTGTCATATCCAAAGAGTTCATCACCAAATGATTATCCTACTGGTTCGTGATAAAATTCGCCGAACTTAATTAAAAAGTGTATAGGATTCTAAATTTAATGTAATACCTCACACCTCTTATTTAGGGTGTGGGAACACATATATACATCCAATCTGACTTTTTTATAAACCAATCTGCTTTCAAATTGGAGGGTCTAAATTACTGAGAAAAACTGCCAAAACTTGATCAGACTACATATTCATACAAGGTCCTCAGGCTGTCATTTTGAAAGAAGAATACATTTTCCTACTTTACATTTTAGCTGTCAAGCTCCCCATCTATATGCTTCTATTTACACAAACCAGCCACTCATAATGATGACACTTTTGATTTTACTCAACAATAAGTTAAAAATTAGTGACATGATAAATATTAACATATTAAATCAAATGCAGAAATAATTAATACATTGTAGTGTATATTCAAGTCTGGGTCATATTCTCCACCAATTTACTTCAATATGTGTGGAGTAGCAAGGCACACAGTTACATAAAACTGGGAGAAAAATCCATATACTCTGGGTAACTCACAACTCTCAACTACAATGTTAAATATCATTTAGTCCATTCAGGAAAATGTACATCACACACCATTTCTCTGCTAATTACTTGTTGGATTGTCTCAAATTGGTCAAATCCTCTTCTGTTCTTGAAATGACATTACATATACAAACTCCTTCAGTTTACAATCACTCTTCAAAGAGCATTGGAAAATTGTCATACTACTGAATTGGCTAGAAATTCACCTTAAACCAGAAAAATATAAAATCTAATCGGGCTTGCTTTAACTGGGCAGTACATTCAACATAGCTAGCTATTTGCTCTCCTAGATGCTTCACTGATTAATAAGTATATAGTAAACAGATCTCACAACAAAATACTTCAGAACTATTCTTTGGTCGAGGCAAAATAATAAGTCAGACCTTCGTTTATCATGATTCTATTTTATCCAGTTAAATCTCAATATTGTTTGCTGTAGGAAAACAGCTGTAAAACCTTTAACTTTCTCTCTGTCAAACCAGTCAGGGCAGCTAAAAAATCAAGACATTTCTGAGAAGCTTTATATCTCCTATACTCTAGATAGCAATAGAGTAAAATAGTGGAAATATTGTTATCTCTCCCCTTAGTTAGTGGCTTAAATTAGAGTATTTTGATACTTTCCCCTCATGAAATTAATATTCCTCAGTTAACAAACAGTTATATGATTATTTTTACAATTCTATTGTAGTTACAAGCAAGGTAAAGGATATCTTTATAAAGATTATAAAGGAAGTTCCATCCTTCATTTAAATTTCCACATTGTATTCCATCATATTTTATGGCCTTGAAATTGTTTCTTTACACTTTATTATCTAAGTTTAATTCTTTTGCTGTTCACATAAAATTAAGACATCATCCTACATTCTCTACAAAGTGATTCAGATCTTTATATTTCTGCCACAGTTTATTTTCTATCCCCATAACACTCAAATCACATCAGAAAATTTTTATATAGAGATATATTTCTTTAAATAGATATTTTAGCAGTAGTTTATATTAAATCAAAATTTCACTTTCCTGGTCCTTTCAGTCATCAGACTGTATATCAATGAGTAGGTAATACTTTTCATTCTTTGCCATTTCACTTAACTATTTTTCATTCCAACAAAGTGTTTTGTTTTTTTCATCACTAATTTGTTCCATGTGGAAGGACAGTACCTAAAAGAGGTAGTACCCTATACTTTTCTTGGAGAGTTTCTAGAAAGTAGACATAAACTCTTACTGAGACCATGCAAATGTTTCTATTTTGAGAAATGATTTGATTAAATGGAATATAGCTGAAAAATTGGAGCTATCAAAAAATAGAATAAATTTCCTCAGAAGGCAATAAGATCCACTACAGCGGTAACCTTTGGTCAAGGCTGAATTACCAGTAGATTCTGTGATTTTTATCTTGTTGGTTATTATTTTCTAATTGACGTCGATTCATCAAAGAGTAGGTGGTTCATCATGCCCTATAATTGTACCTTCAGGTCTCTTTCTTTTTGTGATTACTTTTACATAAATAATTTTACAGGATTACTTTGATATATTTTTTCCTAACACTTTATATTCCAAAACTAATATGTACAAGGAATAAATTTAATTTTCTCTCACTAATAATTCTTCTAATATAACCCTTCCATCAGTAAATCATAGTATCTTTAAACAAAAAAAAATACCATTCATTCTTCACTTCTTCTTTGATTAGATTTGAGTTGCCAAAAGGATCAAACATGTTAGGAACACACACAAACATACACAAATGCATATAAAATTATATATGTATATATATACACACATATCTATATATACATATACACACACATAAGACATGAGAAATGCCACTTATCAAGTGGATTGGACCTCCATTAATATCACCAGAGAAGTACTCAATATAAGTGAGAACTTGAAATGAAAGTCAAAGGTGAGCTTTTTCAATGCTGGTAATTAATTCTCGCTTTGCATAGGCTAATTGAGGGCAGACATTGAATACTTGGTGTCGTTTCATTTCCTAGCTGTCAATTGGGCTTTAACCTGCTTTCCCAGCTAAATCTGTTAACCTATATGCCTCTTTTTACCATTGGAGGGGATGTTAAAGATATAGGGGCCACTGACAGCTTTGTTCTTTTTGAAATGTCAATATTTTTCTTCAAAAGAACTGTTCTCCTTTGACAGGATTTTTGTTCTTTAACATCTTTCTTAGGACATGTCCAGATAGCTGAAGTAGCATCATACATTGTGTAGTTTGAGTGCTAAAATGGAGAGAATAATCAATAGACTTATTTTTTTATAGGTAGTCTGTCTTATCTTTATAGACTAAATAGCTCTCAAATATCCTCAAAATAGTAGTCAGTCTGTGGTCCTACAACAGAAACTGTATCAATACACTTGATAGCAAATATCCTGAATATCTCAGTTTTGCCCTCAGCATTCCTGCCATTGATGATGAATCTCTTCCCTCACTTCATGTTCCTATCTTTCACATAGAATGTCAGACTAAACAAAATGCTTTTTTGTTCTTTGCTTCATCATTTAGTATATCTTACATTCCTGCCTCTTTACTGGACTTAGCACTAAAAATCCTTTGTCTTTGGTTAATGTATAAAATATAAATGTGTATAAATTCAAATTGAATGAAATTCATTAAACAATTACCGTATACCAGATGATGTGCTAAAACTGGAATTACAAAGAAGAAAAATAGTTACTGTCCTCAAGGATCTTACAATCTAATGAGAAAAGACAATATAAAAATTGAGGAATGGAGGAAGTAGAGAGAGTGTGCCCAGGGGTATCTGGCCCCAAGGGTATGATGTCCTTTGGAATAGAAACCAAAAATAACTATTAGGGAAAATAGAGAGCTGCTTGCAGAGTTTTGAACATTCTGTAAAAGAAGGTTTTGGGTGGAGTTTATTGTTCTAACTCACCAGTTAGAGAGGAAAGTCAGCTGAAGAACTGAGAAGGTACTGAATCTCAAAAGCTGAATAAATTTTTATAGTGATGAAAGTATATATGATCAATTTTGTCTTGGAAAGCATGGTATTCCATGGAATTGATACCAAACAGAATTTATGATGGAAAACGGAGTGCTCTCTAGAAGATATTAATAATTTCAGCATGATCATTTAAGTCAGGTCTATACATACCAAATAAGGATTATTGCACTTGATCTCTTATTCTTCTTTATTCTTTGTTCATGTATAAAGATTTTTTAAAAAATAAAATATTTGGAATTTTTAGATAAATTGGAGGGAATTTGAAATGCTACAGTTTTTAAAATGTTATGCAAATTTCTCTGAAGTGGGAGTGATATTAAAAGCATCTAGTCAATAGAATGACCTACATTTCATTCCTTTACATCATAATATATGAGATTCTGCCTTTACATCTCCATTTCATACAGATGGTTATTACCTTGAAATACCAGTATAGCAGCTATATTACATATGTCATACTGTATTTGCTCTAATATTTATATTCTGTCTGTATCTATATGCGAGTACCTGAATCCTTTCCATTTTAAGGAAAATAATCCTCCCATATGATGTGAATAGTAGATTTTACAGCTGTGAAGTTAGAAAAATACAAACCACAGCTTCTTTGCTCTATATTGCCTGGAAAAAATCTCACTTGGGAAACGTATGATATGAGGGTAGTAAGGGAAGAAAAGGCTTAATGTTTTTCTTAAGATGTGGATACACATGTGGGGGAAACAGCCTAAAATGCAAACAAGTTTATGCTTCCCTATAGCTTTCAGCCCTCTTCATCTACTCATAAATACAATGATGAGTTGAGGATTGAAGGGCAATTAACAGATAAAAGTCACTACTTTTTTCTCCCATTTTGAAGACATCTAACTTCCTTGTTTAACAGACAGATAAACAGAACAGACAGACAGGCAGAGCCAGAGAGACAGAGACAAAGAGAAACAGAGAATTAGCTCTAGGACATTTATTTACAAATACAAAAATTAAAGGAAGACAGTTGGAAGTAAATGTGCATTCTAGTAATGTCCATTTAGGTATGAAAAATTAGGAATCAGGATAGAACCTAGGTGGGTCCAAGATTTTTTAAAAATCCATTTAAGGGAGTAATTAATTTTTATATGTAATAGAAATATCCGTTCTTCAAAATAGTATCTGGAATCAATATAAAATAATTAGGCAATGCCATTAATAGAAATTTTGGAAAACTATTTTTATTTCTCAAGAGTAAATCTATATATCTAGGCTACCCACAGAGCAATTCATTTCCGACCACTTCAGATTTCATTAGATATATAAATAGTGCATAATAACTGTGAATTTATTTTTTTTTCAATTTCCTCATTTTCAGATAACCTTTGGCTTAGTCAAAGTGTTAAAAATAACTAATAAAACAACCCTAATGCCATATGTAAATGAGTGTGTAATGTTTTTTAATTACTCAATGGTTGACATTACTGCTATATGAAATTCCTGGCTACATTAAAAACCACCAAATTGTTTAAAACAAAGATGTGTAAAAAGCAAAGGAAAATTCTCACTCTTATCTTGTTCCTGATATTTGAGGGCAAATCATAAACTGAAGTAAAGACAAACATTTTATGCTTAACTAGAAACACCATGTTATTTTTATACTATTCTTTTCACTTAAATAAAATTTTTGAATTTTGTTCTAATTGTAATATGAAAACTTTAACAATCTTAAGTGGTCTCAAAAGACTGCAACATTTGTGAATTTTAGGTAAGATTGCCTTTATTCATTCAGTCATGTAATCAACAAATACTGTATTACTATGTGGAGGACATACTCTATGAGAGAAATATTTATTTAGTGGGTATAGATTAAGGCATGACTGGAGAATGACAATTACAATAGATTGAATTCTAGGGCATACAGATCTATGGAAACATTGGACTGTAAGAAATAATTAGATTACTCAGTGGATAGAGTACTGGGCTTTGAGTCAAGAAGATGTGAATTCAAATGTGCCTCAGGTATTTGTTGCCTTTTTCTTGGCAAATCACTTAACCTCTGTTTGCCTTAATCCAGTGGAGAAGGAGAAGAAAATACTTAAGTAGCTATTGCAATGGTCTAAATATGAGGTAATAAAGGACTGCAGTTGGTTGGCCCCTGTGAGGAGAGAAATAGAAAATAATGATTAAAGGGATGAGAACCAAAGTTTTGGGAAAGGCAAAAATCTCTGGGTTTTGACAACTTATAAAATGTAGTGGCTAAAAAATGGGCAAGAGATTAAGATTCCAAGATTATTGAGTCTGTCTGAAGTTAACAAAAGGTTTATTTTCAGAGGAAGGTAAAATGTAATATCTTTTCATTGATAACAAAAGGAGAAAGTGGTTTAGGAATGGCAGAAAATACTTACAATGATTAAGATAATGGGAGTACATACAAGAAGAAATAATAATTAGGAAGTTACAAATGAGGGATTCACATGGATATGAATGAGATTATTGAGGAACATGAGTATTTGGAAAAAAGAGCAGGGGACCAAAGGAAAAGACATGAATATCCTCATTCAGGGTTTCTGCTAAGGAAGTCAACCAAAGAATATTCATAAAAATTAGAGGAAAATCCCCAAACAATCTCAACCCAATTGAGGAAAAAAATTCAGAGCTAGAATGTTCCTCAGTTATGTTTAGGGGATTCATTTCCAACTGATTTATAAGCATCTTTTGAAATAACTATTATTTTCTATCAACAGTTGGTCTAAGATCTCATTAAAAGTTTCATTAAACAAGAATAAAAATGAGTTATTGCTCATTTAAAAATCCGTTTCTAAAAGGATTCTATTGCTGTATTCTCTCCTCTTTCCTCATAAAGGCATGTAGATGTCCTGCTGCCCTAGCCTATGCTTACTGCACAATACCGACTAGTCAGCTGCAAAATTTTATTTTAAGAAAATCATTTTGTGCACCATTAAAATACAATAAAGCATCTGAAGACAGAAAGCTTCTGTTCAATCATAACACAAACACTAATGAAATTATTTAAGCACATGCAAGTTCAACAACAGTTTAAAGTCTCCTTATACTGTGACTAAAAAACCTGGTGTGGATTTGATCCAGCAATTCTATGTATACAGGAAATAAGAAGTTAAGCCAAGGTTGTCTTTGAATCTTTAACTCTTCCTAATCTGTAGCAGAGGATTAGGTTTTGTATGTAGCAAAAGGCAATATTTCTGCTAATCAAGCTAACTTAGGAAGTCTATGTCTCTGCAGATTTTTACATAACTTTAGGCTATTTGAAATGGAGCCAATTAATATTTCAACAAATCACTTTCCACTATCATATATTTGAAGGATGTATAGCAAGATATTTTCTAGTTAAAAAACATCAACTGATTGTGAACTGGGGATGTTTTAATGATAGAGGTCTTTATGCAAACCAGTGTTTTCTTGAACAGATTCAGTTACTAAGAGAATGGCTTGCCATAAGCACAGACAAGTCCATTAGTACACTGGGGATTGGTGAGCAGGGGGAGTATGAGTTACTTCATCCTTGCTCAAGGTCAATAGCTTTTTAATTTTGTATCAAAGATTCATCTCTCCTTCTATGAAAATTGCATTCATAATATACAGATAAACTGACTGAACATGACTGTAAAATAAAATATAGAAAGATGTCACTGCATCACCAGCTTATGATGTATACTCATTCTTATTAGAGAGCTTTCCCTGAGAGAACTAAATTTAGGGAAGTCTTTTAAATGAAAGTAGAAAAGATAGGTATAAATGTCTCATCTTATTTAATGCTTCTAGATTGTACAACTTGCTGAATGAAGAAAGGCAGAAAATAAGAAATTATATTCAACTACTATGGACTATATTATACTGCTTCACTGGGCACTTGGAGAAAAAAAGATAAAGTTAGTGGTCACAGTGCATTATCTCTCAAAGGAGAGTAAGTTAGTGACATCACTGAAGAGAAATAGTAGGTTTTCCTTTGTTTCCCCAGTAACTTCCCCTGTACTTCCAAGTGTCTGCATCCTGTGATAAGTCAATCAACAATAATCTAGTGACCACTTTACTGTTCACGCAACACTATACGAGAAAATTTAAGGCTTGTTTAAAAAAACAAAATAAGGAAGGTTTTTGGAAATTAAAATAGGAAACATACAATGATAAGTCATTCCATGATATTGGGCAAATATTCAAGTGTGATAGGGAGTGCAGGAAGGAAAGGAGATACCAAGCTTTATTCTATTGGCTGAGAAATATTCTCCATAACCTTGAGTGCAACAAAGGAGCATGTCATTTCATTTTTTTTTTTCAGTTTTCAACATTCGTTTGTGTAAGAGTTTATGTTCCAGATTTTTTTTCTCCCTTCTTCCTTACTCCTCCTTCCCCAAGTTGTCAAGCAATCTGATATAGATTATACATATTTCCATATTTGTCATGTTGTGCAAGAAAAATCATACCAAAAAGGGGAAAAAAAAACATGAGAAAGAAAAAGCAAACTAACAAAAAGGGTGAAAATACTATGCTTTGATCCACATTCAGTCTCCAAGATTTTTTTGTTTGTTTGTTTGTTTGTTTGTCTGTTTTACTGGATGTGGATAGCATCTGGATCACCACATTGCTGAGAGCAGTTAAATCTGTCTTTGTTGATCATCATATAATCTTGCTGTTACTGTATACAATGTTGTTCCGGTTCTGTTCACTTCACTTAGCATCAGTTCATGTAGGTCTTTCCAGGCTTTTCTGAAATCAGCCTGCTTGTCATTTCTTATAAAACAGTAATATTCCGTTACATTCACATACCATAATTTATTCAGCCATTCTCCAATTAATGGGCATACATTCAATTTCCAATTTCTTGCCACTGGAAAAAAAAAAAAAAGAGCTGCTAAAAACATGTTTGCACCCTTTAGTCCTTTGCTCTCTTTTATGATCTCTTTGGGATACAGACACAGGAGTTGACACTACTGGATCATAGGTTTATAGCCCTTGGGCATAGTTCCAAATTGTTCTCTAGAATGGTTGGGTCATTCCACAATTTCACCAGTAATGCTATAGAGGATATGTCATGCTAAGTGAGACTAGAAAGCTTTGTTAGAACAGTAGGCTTACTAGTTGAAAGAGCAGACATCCTAGGGGAGTCAGTGAACGAACCAAAATACAAAAATGAGTATTCTCTTGCTTTCCCTACCCCAGTTTCTTATATAGATATTGAAAAGTTGCCACTTTTTAACTGGCAAGAGCAACATGGCTTTAGCTCCGGGAAAAAGAGAGTGTTACCAGTCGAGCAAAGGAGATAACTTGTTTGATTATCTCAGCACCAAGTGCTTCAAGGCAAGCATTTTATTGAAATGGTATTAAAATAAATCCCGTTCCCAGTTAAATGAAAATGATCAGAGCATGTTTGCACATAGGGTTTTCCCATGACTTAGTTTTTAACCAACTGGAATTATTTCACTCTATTTCTACCTAGTGTTTTGGAATGACTATTTTGCCTAAAGGTTTAGCACTGTATCTTAGCCTGCCTCATCATCCACACAATCACACTTTTCTCTGGTGCTGTTATGTTAACCATAAAGCAATGCCAGCAGATTTATTTCAGGTTTGCATAGAGAGGCATGAAAAATTCAATCTTCATTTTCTGTGCACTGAACTCAGAGTAATGAAAGTTTCTGGAGGTGAACTTTATAATGATGGCACAACTCCAAGAAAAAAAATTATAAGTTCTTGGTAAACTAGGACTCTATTATCAAAGGGAAGATGTATAAGCAGCGATTTTATGCAATTATTTCTCTAAGTTTTGCATATATAGGAAAAATATAATGTCCTAGTAAAAGGATATATTGATTCTATGTCTTAAAGTTGTAGGGACAGAAGTGATTGCATTACTCTCACTTCTGGAAAAAACGTTAATTGTTCTATGCTATTGACAATATCAGGAGATAAAGTAAATTTGTTAGTGATAATGAGAAAGTTGGCGCATTTTCTATTGAGCTTGACAACACTTAAAGCTTAGGTTTTTTTCAAAAAGGACAAGTAAGATGTGTGTGTATAAAGGTCATGAATATATACAAACATTTGCACATATTGTTTAGTTATTTTCAGTCATTTCTGATCCTCCACTAACCCATTTGGGATTTTGTTAGCAAAGATATTGGAGTTGTTTGCCATTTCCTTCTCCAGCATTTGCACATAAACATGTGTAGTAAACAGAAGCAATTGGGAAAAATCAATCACATTTTTATTAAGCATCTCCTATGTTCCAGGCATTTGTACAGGGCAGAAATGAAGGAAATCTTACCCTATAGAAGCTTATAATATATTGGGTAATATTCCAGATCATTGTTAATGTTTTCAGGCCAATTATTCTATGAAAAAAATATATCGGCCTTTCACATGAGACAAAGAAGAAGGAATATGGAATTTGGAATTAGATATCCTAATTTTATATATCAGTTCTAATATTTACTGTGAGTTTAAATGTGACAAATCATATAACTTCTCAGTGCTTTAGTTTCCTTACTTGTAAAAAGAGATGTGTCAACTAGATGACATCAGAAATCCCTTCAAGTTCTGTATACATGATGCTACAAATGTGTACTTATGTGGTCATTATTTTTTTAATTTAATATTAAGTGTTGTACAACACAGTCTATTCTTCATCAATGCATATATTTAAAATGGTCCATTTTTCTTGGATGATAAGCTAATAGTAATAGTATTGTATAGTTTTAATCATTGTGTAAATTATCTTATTTTAGTAAATCTTTATTTAAAAATAATATTGATAATGTTGTTGGGATGCTTTAGCTGGCTAACAGAATTAGGAGAGTAACATGAAGATGTAGACTAATTAATGTTCAGGGATTTTGATTGCCAATCTATACATATTAAATGTTTTGTAAACCTTAAGCATCATGTAAATGTCAACTGTCACTCTTTTTGTAATCCCCTAAAATCATAATTATATGATTAGAGTGACTTCAAGATAGAATTTAAATGGAAAGAGAAAATGAGAGGATATGTGAAGGGGTATGTGTGTGTGCTGTGGGAGTATGTGTTCCATTACTCATGATCTCAAAGACATGAATTTTTCTCTATCTCTCAAAGTACCAATAATGTGTGCTCCCAAAGACATATATATGCACATATACATACATGTAGTATGTGAAAAGATATGCATCTGTTTGCAAATAATCTGAGCTTACCTATGGACAAATGAAACTGAGGTTCAAAACATACTATTTTCCTTCCCTCCAGAAGAGAAATGGACACTCAAAAGTAAAATGCCAATGCATTAAAAGGGGGAGGAAATGGGAAGAGGGGGGAGGAATGTTTTCTGCTTTAGTAGAGAAAATGATCTTGTTTGTACTTGATCTGTATGCTTATCATACTTTTGAGATGAAGGCCAAAGGAGATATAATCATTGTGTATTTAAAAATTTGACTAGAAATAACATTTAACACCAATTCCTTTTCTTGAAACTCCTGAGTAGTGTTAAGAGAAAGCCCAATAAAACGTTTCCAGCCTGAATCTGCCACTGCAGAGAAGCATCTCAACACCCTGTTGTGTTTTTTTCACAGTACATTCATTAAGATGTAAAAAAATTAAGACATTTCTGGCTCTCTTGTTTGTGTTGCATAAACAGAATATGAAACTAGCATTGACACAGAGATGTTCTGTTGCCTGCTTACCAATTCAGAGTTTTAGGCTCTTTATTGCATTTGAAAAGAGTTTAAAATGACTGGTAGGGAGAAAACATTCTTATAATGTGATATTAACAATGCTCAGAGCTAAGATTGATTTAAAAACTTTTCTATCTTAGTTGTTTAAGTTTTTTTTTCCATTAGATTTAGAAATTTACTTTCTGATCAATAATTTCCATCATTTTTGTTTGTCTACTACTACCATACCTTTGTTTTTTTCAGTTTTGACATTCTGTTATATAATACTTCAAACACATCAAAAAAATAATATCAGTAAGAACAACAAAAATCACAGCATATGAATTGAGGAATTTCTCCTAGCGCTCAACTTTTGTACTAAGTACTATGGAATTACAAAATATCTGCCTCTTTCTGTGACCTGCAAATTCCTCATTTGACACTGTTCATTGTTTTTCAAATCTAATTTGTTTAATTTGTAATTGTTTGCATTTTATTTTATCTTTTTTAAAACATTAATATGAGATGGAGTCCATAGGTTTCATCAGCCATCCAAAGGGGTCTATGTCACACATAAAAGGTTAAGAATTCCTAATTTAAGGGAAGAATAAATGGGAAGAATAAAATCAACCCCATGCATGCAAGTAATATTATGCCCATACAAACAGAATGATCAGGTTAGGATAAATCAAGTACATCAACCCTGGCGAAAGAAAGCAGTAGCTTTTTTGATGGTGCTAGTTAGTATTGCAATTGATGATAATAAACGTGGAAGTTTGTTAGAAACTATGAGGGTCTTCTTCTCCCAGATTTATTGATTTAGGATTTTGAGGGGTTTTTTTTGACTAGGTGAAAGAGGAGATTCTTTGCCTCAATTGCTACCTATCCTTGATCACTGGATGGATGCACCCTTAGTCCAACTGAGACCTGTTAAAAGAACTTAGCTTTAAAAAGATCAAGATCTCCTTTTGCATCCAGAGCCATCTCCAGTTCTTCTGATCCATATCTGGCCACTGGACCCAGATGGCTCTGAAGGGAGGAGTGAGGCAGGTGACCTTGCTCAGACCTCCCTCATTTAAATCCAATTCACTTTCATGTCAAAGCATCAGCTCCCCAGTGTCATGATCCTTTTTGAGAATGAAGGAAAAACAATAATATTAATAACAATAAAATCCACTTATACCAAGTAAACTCTTTGTGTCTCGATTTATATTCCAAATAACTGAGCATATAACCTCTTTAAGAAAAACAAAGCTTCAATTTCTTTTTCTAGAACATTTTCTCAAAATGTCCAAACCATCAAAGTAGGCTAAAACATTCTACTTAACTGTAATGATCTTCAGAGCAGACAACCAGCTAGGGAGTGGAAAGAGAAATGGACTAGAAGACAGGGAGACCTAAATAAAAATCCTGCCTCAGACATTTCCTAGCTGTGTGACCCTGAAAATGTAACTTCTTTAAAAAGTTTCAGTTTCTTCATTTGTAAAATGGGAGTTATAATAGTACTTTTCTTCTGGGTTATTGAGAGACAAAAACAAAATAATATATGTAAAGCATTTTCAAAACTTACACTGTTACTTCTGAAGAATTTTGAAAACCTGAAAGCTCTATTTGTGTATTAGATATTATTGTGTTTTTGTTGTTGTTATTTGAAACTCTACTAATCGCCTCCATTTCCAGAAGAAGAAGCAGACCCAGAGAGGATGTTATTTTTTTTTTTTTTTTTGCGTGATCGTATGCAAATAAAATGGCAGAGCTGAGATTGGGGACCCAAGTCCTCTGATGCTAGCAGTATTTTGACTGTACCATACAATCTCTTGGAGTTGTCATGAGAAATGTTCTGTAAACCGTAAGTTACATGAAAATTATACTTTCTCCCTTTCCCTTCCATCATGAACTCAGACTCCTTTAACAATAAGACTGACTACCCTAGAGCAGGTCTGCCTAAAATTACTTTGAGTTAACTAGATTGCAAGGTAGATAGAGCACCATTAACTGGAGTCAGAAAAAGCTGAGTTCAAAAACAGCTTCAGATACTTATTAGCTATGTGACTGTGTAAATCACTTAATCCCTTTTTTCTTCAGTTTCTCACTGTTAAATGAAGATAATACCTCAAGGTAATACTTACCTTGCAGGGTTCTTGTGAGGGTCAAATGAACTATTTGTAAAATGCTATCATAATGCCTGACACATAGTAGGTACTACATACATGTTGTTAATATTATTGTCATTATGACTAATTGGTCATTTAGGTTGCACAGTGGATAGAGCAATGGACTTGGATTCAGGAAAACGTGAGTTCAAATACAGACTCAAATATTTACTATCTGTGTAATCCAAGTCACTTAATCCTGTTTGACTCCATTTCCTCATCTGTAAAATGAACTAGAGAAGGAAATGGTAAACCACATAAGTATCTTTTCCAAAGTAACCCGAAATGATATTATGAGGAGTTGGACATGACTGGAAAAAAAATATTCCTTGAGTTTCAATAAAATTAATACATTTTATTCAAAAGAGAATGAAGCACATTCTAATGAGTTTGTCAGGCAAATAAATATGTATAAGAAATGAAATAAAGAAATTAATTTTAATAGAATAGCAATCATTTACCAAATATTCCCTATTCTCTTTTATCAAGCTTCTATTACACTCTGAGATTAAACATAGCCCAGGTTATGCCCCAATTCTGTTCAAGTCAACACTTTATCAGCAAATTTCTTTTTGGTAAGGCACTCCACTCAAAGCAGTTGTAATCATTGCCTTTTATAAGACTATTCATGCATCCTCATTTAACTTCAGATTTTTTCTCCAACCAATTAGTGGCACTTTAGTTCCCCATCTCCTTGTGAGCTGGTACACCGTCTCTTTCCCCATTCTTGGACTAGTCCTAATAGCCCAGGCTTTACTCTAATTTAGACTTAACACCTACCAGTGTGGCTAAGCACAGGTTCCTGTTCCCTTCTCAATTAACCAGGCCAATTGCTTTCTACTTTAAGAGATTTTCTTCAGAATCTTAAAGATAATGCTTTAATATAATGGGTTCTTTAAAAAAAAGAATGTCATTTCTATTTTGAAAAAGAAGAAAGTAATGCTTTAAGCCTGCCCCTCTTGTGGAATTCTACTATTTACATTTGGTTTACAACTCCATTTGGGAACTTATAGTTTGGTGACTATTGGCTGGTTATATAAAAATTATTATTAAGGCTCAAATCCAGAAGGTGGGGATTCCAATTCATTTCCAGATATCTGTCTTAAGAGCTTATGCCATGACTTTGCCCTAATCTATGGGAGAATTTTTCTGTTATCCTATTTTGATATAAAATAAAATTAAAAGTATTTTTTTAAAAATTTATGTCTTTCTAGGAAGGTAGTTAGAGGAGGCAAATGGCCCTGAAAGTGTAGGAAGTCTTCAATGGCCTCTGGATATATCTGTTATCTTGACTATTAAAGAATTTATCTGCCTTTTCTATCCATATCTCAATTTTTTTTATTTTAAAAAATGTCTTATCCATAGCTTTTTGCCATTTTGAATACCAGAAGAAGGAATCATTTGGATGGAAGTGGGAAATGTAGGAAACAATGCCCCCTCCCAAATCCAGAAATTCCTATAACTTGTCTTTTCTTTTGATATTTTTCCCATCTTAACCCCAATCCAACTCTGCACAGTTCTTTATTGTATTAAAATATAATTCTAAATTCATTAAAAAGCATTAAAAATATTTTATAAAAAGAGCTGACACCTGATAGCTTTGTGAGTTCAGATGAAGGACTGAATTTCCATCTTAGTTGGAGAGCAAGGGAATGGGAGAGAAATAAGGGTGTGAAATTGAAACAGAGACCAAGTGATTTACCCAGAGACAGAGAAAACATATGTCTCTGGCTGGATTTGAACTCAGGTCTTTCTGACAACAGATCCAGTGCTCTATCTTCTATGCCTCCTAACTTTATATGTATGTATGTATGTAGTATTTGATATCCTTAAGTTGTTTCTCTTTGTTTCTTCTTTCTTTCATCTCTTTCTCTCGTTCTTTGCATTCTCTCTTGCATTCTCTTTCTCTATCCTCCCTTCTCGTCTCTCTTCTCTACCCTCTCTCTCCTCTATTGTTTTCTCTTACTTTTTTCTCTTCTCTCTCCTCTCTCTGTCTCTGTCTCTTTCTCTGTCTTTCTCTGTGTGTATGTCTTTCTGTGTGCCTAACTCACTTCCTGTCTCTCTGACTCTGTCTCTATCTTCCTTTCTTCTTCTGTCTCACTCTCTCTCTTTCCTCTCCTCTCTCTGTCACTGTTCCTCTCTGAATCTTTCTCTGCCTCTCTGTGTCTCGTCTGTCTCTTTCCGTTCTCTCTCTTCTCCATTTCTCTCCTCTTTCTCTTCTCCATTTCTCTCCTCTCTCTCTTCTCCATCTCTCCATCTCTATCTCTCTGTCCCTGCCTCTCTCCCTCTCATATTCTCTCTTGCATTCTCTCTCTCCTCTCTCTCTCTTTCTCTCTCTCTCTCTCTCTTATTCTCTTTTTCTCTCCTCTCACTCTCTTGTTTCCTCTCTCTTCTCTACCCTCTCATCTCTTGCTTTCTCTTTTTTCTCTTTCCCTCTCTCTGTCTCTCTGTATGTGTGTCTCTTTGTGTGTCTATCTCTCTGCCTGTCTCTCTGTCTCTGTCTCTATCTTTCTCTCTTCCTCTCTCTCACTCTCTTTTTTCCTCTCTCTGTCACTTTTCCTCTGTCTCTCTCTGCCTCTCTGTGTCTGCCTGCCTGCCTGTCTCTCTGTCTCTTTTTCTGTCTCTCTGTCTCTCTGTCTCTCTCTTCTCCTTCTCACTCTCTGTCTCTGTCCCTCTTTCTCTTTCTGCCTTTTTGTGTTTCTTCTGTCTGTCTCTTTGTATCTTTTTCTCTCTGTGTTTCTTTCTGTCTCTGTTTTTGTGTCTCTGTGTGTTTCTGTATTTCTATCTCTGTTTGTCTCTCTGTCTCTCATCCTCTCTCTCTATTTCTCTGTCTCTGTCATCCATCAACTAATCCCATATATGTTTACACATTTGTATGTATTTCCATGTTTTAGCCCAACAAAATATAAACTCTTAGGGCAGAAATTAAGAGCTGGATACTCAGGCATACTCTAGGGAAGATTTCCATTCCATTTGGCCTTTCAATTTCTTCTCAAAATTAGGGGATAGCTCCTCAAGTAGTTCTCAGTGGGGGATATTCCCCTAGATTATGCCAGTATTGTCTGTATTATCTCCGATGGATAGGGATTATTTTTCATTTTGTCTGAATACAAAATGTCTCTCAATTTTCTCAGGTAATTCCATATGAATTATATGGAATTTCCTACATGATGAAATCCCAGGTCTAAATCCCTATCTTCTTCTTATAAAAAGAGAGAAAAGAAAGCAATCCCTAACCATGGATTATTTAATTTAAGAACATCATATAATTATAATCTTATCTAGGAGTTGTGGGAATTGGAAGAATGTCTTCTTTAACTTTGATTAAAAGTGCAGAGGAGAATGGTCCTTAAGAGAAGAGTTTGAATACTCCAGATTACTTTTTTTTATGCAGGGGTCCTTAATCTGAACTTTTTATTATTAGTTTTTTATAACGATTTTAATATACTTGATTTCTTTGTAATTTCATATTTTTCTTTATACACTTAAATTCATTATAAGAAATGGCACATGATACTGCAACATATCCAACATATAAAGGACTGCTTGCCATCTAGGGGAGGGGATGGAGGGAGGGAGGGGGAAAAAATCGGAAAAGAAAGGAGTGCAAGGAATAATGTTGTCAATATAAAGTAATCATGAAATAAAAAATAAAAATTAAAAAAAAAAGAAATGGTACATGATAAACAGAAAAGATTAAAAAAAAAGATTGATACCTTCTATGTGCCCATTTTTAAATAAAATAAAGGATATTTAAAACAAGTATTTATTAAGCTACTGGAGCAATGAATCAAAAGATAAGACAATCTCAGCTCTTACATGTTTTTCCTTTGGGGAAAACATAGTGCTGGGTGTTCAGATCAGTTTATATAAACAATATATAAAACACTGGGTGGAGCATATTTATCTAACAACTTTGGGAATCAGAAAGGAAGTGAAATTTTAAGATGTGTCCTCAAGATAACTAAAGGCTTCAAGAAACAGAAGTGAATATGAAGAACATAGAATGTGCCAAGGTCATGGGAAGTGGGAGATGGAATGGCAGGTAAGGGAATAGCAAATAGGTCACTTTAGCTAACGTATAGAGTATGTGAGAGGGAGTAATATATAATCAGTCATCTTTGAAGGAGAGGCTTGGGCCAGATTATGAATGGCTTTAAATGTAAGACAAGTGTAAATTTTAATCAAAAGGCACTAGGGAGCCACACAAAATTCATGAGCCCTGCTAGTATTTCCCACTTGAGCCTGTTAAATCTGGTACAAGCTAAGCAGCTCACACAGTATAACCTATATCAATTGGGAGCATCAAGAAGATAATGAGATTCTATTAGAATTAACTTTTTGGGAGAATGCACATGTGATAAGTACTCTAAGACAAGTTATATGTGCCAAAACTTCACATCATGTGCTAATAAGCAACAATATCAAACTGCATCCATAGAAAGGAAAGAATAAAAACTAATTCTCCCTGGATCTGGAATATACAAAATAGCTGATTTTTTTGGATCACTAGTTTTGTCCTTTGAATATAAACAGTAAAATATATCACTTGTCTACAATAGCGAGGTATGGAAAAGAAAAAAATAATTCCCTGCCTAACTTTCCTCTTCACTTGCATCTTCCAGGTCAAGAACTGAATGCCCAAATATCCCCATTTCAATGGAAGAAAACAGATTATTAGGTTTAATCAAACAAAATAACAGTGGGTTTGGATGCACTGAGTATAGCCCTCAAAAAATTGATCAACATGAAGAGAGCTATATTGAGCATTCTAGAGTAGGTATACATATTTATGTATAATTGGAAAGAGTTTAGAGAAGTAACTTGAAGCACAAATCAAAGTGACCTCAATGAATTTAATTCTTTGAACTAAGCAAAAAATAATTTGGTATTTTTTAAAGTAAAGATGTACTTTTTTTTTTTTAATGAGATCTTATTCTGGCAATTTAGTTTCAGGTGTTTCTTTTTTACAGAAGGAAAAAAAATGCAATGCTTTAATGCTAGTAATTCTACAGGTGTCTCACTTTCACCATTTTATTTGCATACTTTCCATATGGAATTTTGGTGTATTTTTCATGTTTACAATATCAGTTTGACCCAGAAAATAATTTTAATAAGCTTCATATCTGTTGATTTTTCATTGAGATAATTTCTCATACTCGTACATGGTGAGGTTAGAGATGTTTATTAGCTTTTGTAAAGATTGCATTTTGAGAACAATAACTTGACTTAGAGAATATATAATAAAAAGAACTCCATTGCTAGCAGCTCAATTGCTTGAAGGATACAGGAAAAAATATCAAAACAGACAGAAAAATTGGTATTTTTCCCCACTGGAAAAACATAACCTTTTCTCTCCTTACTTTGAAAATATGAACACACTGGTATTAACCTTTTCCTGACACTCCTGTGAACTTACTGTTGTGAAAAGAGCTAACAAGATTTGCATAATTTCTAGAAACACAAAACAATAACATCTTTTTTATCTTTGGATGCAAAGCTAGCATTTGCCTTAGGCTTAGCCATTGAGAGAAGAGGTGGGATTTTTTTTTTCCATCTTAACTACGATGCATCATCTTAATTTAAAATGTATGAAGTTTGCCCAGATGGATGACTGGATCAGTTTCTGCTATCACCAGTATCAAAGCTTACTACTTTTCTTCAACACAAAGAGATGAAGTGAGAATGCCATGTCAGTAGATACAAGCTTAAGCAAAGTGGGAATATAACTCAAAAAGAAACTTCACAGAAAGCAAAGCAGATCTTAGCACAGGCTAGAAAGTGCCTGCATTCTTATTCTGGCATTTTGTGTAATAAAGGGCACCAAAGAAATAATGAAACACCTGGAAACATCTGCCATTTTCCCTACTGATATGTAATTATATTTGGAAGGCATTGCTTTTTATGAAAGGTTGACACTTTCATTCAAACTTAAAAACATTTGAACCTAAGACAAGAAATTTAAATCTGTCTTGGGATATCCACAGTCCATAGTATCTCTAAATCAGGGGTTCTTGCTTGAATTACATAAACTTGTTTTAGATGGATAAATAATCATATTTCAATATAATTGATTTGCTTTGTAATAATTTTGTAATGTATTTTAAATATTATTTAAATAAACCTGTAGGCTTCACTAAACAGCCAAAGGAAGTAAAAAAGTTAAGAAATTTTGCTCTAAATTAGGTCAAAGGTTCATGAAATCTGTTAACAAATAGGAAACGTATTTCACAATTAACATTAAAATTCTTTTATGAGAATGAACATTAATCAAGATATTTAGATATAATCACACTCCATTTTTCAAATATTTTAATAGTTCATAGGGAATTTGATCCAAAGAGACCAACCAGAAATCCACAGTAGTAGTCTACGGACAGATAATGAGGATCTGGGGGGAGAGGAGGGGAGAAAGGGTAGTTGAATATGTGAGTAGAAAAGGTATAATTTGAGAGATGCCATGGAGCTAGTAATGGCAAGATTTGAGAGTGGATTGAATATGTATATTAAGGTAGAGTGAAGAATTTAGGATAAATCCAAGATTTGAAACAAGCAGATTAGAAGAATGAAGGTGCATTTTACAGAAGTAGAAACATTTAGAAGAGAGAATGGCTTGGAAGCAGAGATAATCAGTTTCATTTTGGACTTGTTCTGTTTGAGCTATCTCTAGGATACTAGATTTAAAATTTACAATAAGCACATAGTGATGTGGGACTCTTGGTCAGGAGTCAGACTAGACAATATGTGTGTATGTGTATACACATATATTCACATATCTACATACACTTATGAACCAAGAAAGAGATTGTCATAGGCAGAAAGAAAACCAAAAAGCAAAGACTGTCATTAAAATCCAGAGAGAAAAAATTACCCAGAATGAGAAAATGATCAGAAGGATAAAATTCAGGAGAATTACAGTAGGGTGAGCATTAAAAACAAGCACTTCAAACTCGTTCATTAAGAGATCATTGTGAGCTTTGGGAGAGCTGTTTCATGTTGAATGATGAGGGTTAAATAATGAAAGATGAGGAGTGAGTCAGAATAGAGAAAGTGAAGGCAATTACTGTAGACAGCTTTTTCTAGGAATTTGGCTAAGAAAGGGAAGAGGAATAAAGGATGATAAGTTATAAAGGTAGATTTTACAGGATTCAAAAAATATCACAGACAAAAGTTTAAAAATAAATGTAATTTTATTACTTATGTTAGTAAGAAAAACAAAACCAGTTGCTTGCAAAAGTATATACTTTTCTATCAGTAGGTATCTTCTCTGGAAGGGTTGGTATTACTTATGACTCCTCTTCAGAGTCAGTCAGTGACTTGGTTTTGAGTTTACAGGCATTGTGACGGGGCCTTTATTAGGCAAAATATACCCCAGGGCTTATTTGGAGGATGCTATATTCTCCTTTTCCAATTAGATGAATCACTTGGGGAAAAAAAAGGGTAGTTGATGAACACATGCTTGTTAATAATTCAAAATTCCCCAATTCAAAAACAAAGTATTTGATGAAGTTATAAGATTAAGTGTATATGTGTGTATGTATGTATGTGTGTGTGTGTATGTGTGTGTATTCTATATATAATATGCATTTACATATATGTATATATTTCTCTTTACATGCTTGACAAAATTTCAGCTTTTATAGTAATGTTTATATGATGATATTTATACGATTATGTCTAATATATAAAGAATTACAAATAATGGGTAAATAAGAAAATCTCTCTACTACTTCAGAGTATTTCACTAGTTATCCCCCATTCCTGGAATGTTCTTCCTACTCTTCACCTTTTCCTGGCTTCCCTGTTTTCCTCTAAGCCTGAGATAAAATCCCATCTTCTACGAGAAGACTTACTCAATGCTCTTTAATTTTAGTGCTCTCACTATTGATTGATTGAGTTCATTGTATCTTACATAAAATTTGTCTGTACATAGTTGTTTGCATGTTGTCTTCCTATTAGACTGTCAGGTCTTCGGAAATAGGGACTTTTCTGACTTCCTTTGCCTCCGAAGGGTTTAGCATGGTGCCTGACATAAAGCAGGAATTTAAGAAATGTTTATAGATTGACAAGGAGAAGAACAATGTAAGAATATTGAAACTTCATTGTTTAAAACTGTAGGTGTATGTATGTACATATATGTGTGTATATGTAAAATATGTGTGTTCTAATTATAGTAACAGGCAGTAAAAGTGTGAAAAATGCAAATTTAACTTGAATCTTTAAAGAATTGATTGTTAATTGATACCAGATTTTAAACTGATAGAGAATCCCTATAAACTGGATTGTTTAATTAGAACATGTGCATGTGCATGGTATGCAACATTTCACAGGGTTAATGCTAAAGGTCCAGCCAAATAAGTGATAAGGAGTTGAATTTTAAACCCTATAAAATTAGGCCAGTCAACCATATAAAAGCAAGATTAACAAGCAGCAGATGACATTTCATCTGACTCCATTAAATTTTGCAGCATAAAAACATGAGAGGTGCAAATCATATATTTCTTACACTGTGATAAACTAACTTGGCAACCTTTCCTGTAGCTATTCTGAGCATACTACACTTATATGTCAGCCGTTCAAGGGTCCATGATTTCATTAATTTAAGCTGTTCCCTTCATTGGTGCAGACTCCATGCACAGAGTAAACAATACCATGAATTGCTTTGCCATCCCCATTATATGTACCACAAGATAGACAAGATAGACAGACAGATAGATACGATAGATAGATAGACAGACAGACAGACAGAGAGACAGAGAGATAGATAGATAGATAGCAAAATAGCAAAATCAAACCTCTATCAATCAGGCAGCCTTTTGGTAATAATGTTCCCTAAACTTAATCATACAGAATTTTGTCACAATCCTTCACTAAACTTAAACTATCAAAGCATGTCTACTAAGACAAGGGCTTGCCAAAGCTTTTAATAATAATAATAATTATTAGAATAGCTTTTGAGAATCTATAGTTTACTTTGTATCATGATAAGACTGCTGTATGTTAGAATTTCTACCATTATACTCTCACTTCTTGTAGTCTATACAGTAAACTTTGTTTTCAGCTTTTGCATTTGCTACTTTGTTGTATGGTATCATAGTTAAAGAGCTGATCTCGGAATCAGGACAATTTGGATTCAAGTCCTGTTAATAACATGTGGTGCTTATGGGCACATGACTAGGGAAGTCATTTAATTTCTGAAAGCCCCATATATGTTTCTTAGATTAAAAATTGTAAAATAGTTATAATCTATATTGATAGAAGAAGATAGAATCTATATTGTTCAGTAGTTTTTAATCGTGTCTGATTCTTTGTGACCCAGGTTTCCTTGACAGAGATACTAGAGTGGTTTGCAATTTCTTTCACTCTCTAAATTTTTGTTGTTCATTTGTTCAATCATATTTGATTTTTCATGATCCTATCGACTATAGCACACCAAGCCCTTCTATCCTCCATTATCTCTCAAAATCTGTCCAAGTTTATAGTTCATTGTTTTCATGACACTATCCATCTCATCCTCTGCTATTCCTTTTTCTTTTTGCCTTCAATCTTTCCTAACATTAGGGTCTTTTCCATTGAGTACTATTTTTTCATTATATGGACAAAGTATTTAAACTTTGCTTCAGTATTTGACTTTCCACTGAATAGTCTAAATTAATTTAAGTATTGGCAGATTTGATCTCTTTGCTGTCTAAGGGACTTTTAAAAGTCTTCTCCAGCACCATAATTCAAACTTGTTAATTCTTTAGCTTTCAGCTTTCTTTCTAGTTTAACACTCACAGCCATACATTGCTACTGGAAAAACCATAGCTTTAGATATATGAACCTTTGTGGGAAAGGTTATGTCTCTGCTTTTTAGTGTGCTGCCCAGATTTGCCTTACCTTTCTTTCCCTTAATTTTATGGCTATAATTATAGTCTTCAGTGATCTTTGAGCCCAAGAATATAAAATCTGACATTGTTTCCCTTTCTTCTTTTGTTTACCAAAAAGTGATGAAACTACTTGCTAGCATTTCCACAAAAAGTGTCTCAGTTGAGCCTTATAACAAGTCTGGGAAATAGTGACTGTTTTTAGCCCTATGTTACAGTTAAGGAAACTGTGGCAAATAAAGGTTAATTAATTTGCCCATGATCACACAGCTTCTATCTGAGACAGGATTCAAATTCAGATCTTCCTAACTCTAATTCTACTTCCTCGGCTAGCTGCCTCACCAATAAAAATTAAAATGTTCAACTTTTAATGCAAATATGAATTTATTATGTTTTGAGATTATTTTTCCCTTTAGGATGACTTCTGGATTATATGATTAAAGTTAATAGACAAATTAGCTTCTGTATTTAAAAAACTAGTTTAACTCTACTTTTATAGCAACCCTTGTTCTATATATTGATGTATTATTATGTATATTATGTATGTTATCATGAAGTCACATGACAATACTGCTGATTTTTTTTCCCTAATTGTCCATTTACTTCAAAAAAAGAATAATACCTTGCAAATTTCATTACAGACAAATTTTAAGAGTTGACACATCCTATCAGGAGCCATAAATTTTAGAGGATATCTATTATAATGTAATATTCCTTCCTAAATACTGTTATCTAAATATTTTAGCAAACAATCTTTCCTTTCTTGAGTATTTGTAGAGACTTTATAGGAAATTCCTAATCTTCCAGGAATTATCCATGAAGCAGAGGCTAAGATTATTAATTAAAAAAAAAACTCTGTTTTGTTATAAAGATGGTGACCTAGAACAAGTAAGAAGAGTACTGCATGTTAATACTGTATTTCCCCCCCCAAAAAAAAAGCATATTTGGTGAGCTAGAATTGTTTAAATCTCTCTTAGAATGTGGCCTATAAAACTGATTATGTTTTCCCGAGTTATTCCATCTGTAAGCAATGTGCATGAAATATGTTTTGTTAAAATAAAGGAAATTGAATTCAAAGTGCACACTAAAAATTATCTTATCAGCATGAACATCAGCCTAGAAAATTGGATGCAG
Source organism: Antechinus flavipes (assembly GCF_016432865.1). Classification (NCBI taxonomy): domain Eukaryota; kingdom Metazoa; phylum Chordata; class Mammalia; order Dasyuromorphia; family Dasyuridae; genus Antechinus; species Antechinus flavipes. Next base: position 146,834,343 of record NC_067400.1, read on the forward strand.
TCGCATCCCATATTTCACATTTTAACATTTCCCAATATTGTGGAGTGTGTGTTCTGTTTGTGAATTCATCTGCCAGTATGGCAAGTTGATATGATTTTAAACCTTAGCATGTAATCTAGTAGGCTCGAAGAGGATGGAAAGAAGAGTTAATAAAAAGGCCAAATTCTGAGCTTTTCCCATTAGCATTTTATTGTCTTTAGGTCCAAAAGTAGAACTATCTGGCGTAATTAATTGCAAAGGATTGACTCACAAAGACATCAAAGACATATTGCATCAGATTCTGAGGAATTCCAGATTAAAAACACACAAGCAAACCACCTGAGAAACATTTCCACCTGAGAAAGTTCATACTTTCTTGAAAATTGTCTAGGTGCTTATGTCTTCACCACTCAGAAGAAAAAGTCTAAGAAAGCTTTGGAACACTTTGAAAATTTAGCTGTGTTGTAAGAAACATCATTAATATTTATTAGTCTTAGATATTCTCCCCTTTCTCTGATTTCCTTAGTGTATATTTTGACCCATTGCTCACACTTTCCTCTTCAGACTTTTATTCTCAGCTCTGTCATTATTAGCACCTGTTTTAAAAGTCTGTTTTAAATTTCCTATCTTTTCGGGAATAACTTTCTCTCTTAAATTAAGGTTTGACAATGCTTGTCTCTAACAAGCTATTATCTTCTCTAGCTTCTTAAATCACCTCTGATAAAAAGGTCTAGCTTCTCAGTAAAGAGTCTCAATTTATAACTCCCTGCTGGTGGTGATAATATAGATTATCTCATTTCTAGTTCCTATTAGTTTCAAACAATATCACCAAGTAACTAGAACAGATAGAACTGAGGAAAGAAAACAAGATGGCGCCATGAAGACACCTATTACAATCTTTTATCTTGACTATATCTCTCCTATAAGGATAGATGGGTTTAGGCTAGATAAGGAAAAGATTTAAATGTGACTTTACTGCAAAATTCTATTGTAGATTCTCTTCTCATGCTGTTTAAACCACCTCAGCTAAAAAGGTCTAGCCTCTTAGTATTGGGTCTCAGTTTACAATTCCTTGCCAGTGATAATAACATATATTATTCCATTTTTATTATCCATTAGTTTCAAACAATATCACCAGGTATACTCTGTCTTTTGCTAATTTCATCAGCTCTTAGTAGTTTAAATTCAAATGTTATCCCTATACGAATGACTCCTAGAGCTGTACAGAATCACAAGCTATCCCCAAAATCTTAGTGGATCTTTAAGCTTTAACAACTTAAACTTCTCAAGTGTTTTGGCTATATATACACACACACACACACACACACACACACACACACACACACACACACAGAAACTCAGCAGAAACAGTGAAGTTCAGAAAAGAGTATGATATGGAGCAGGGGGTGGGGTGGATGGATTTTGTTTTGGACATAAATATAAGCTATTTAAACTTAAAGTTATATTAAAACTTTTAGGACATGTAGTCTTTTCCATAAACTTCAGTCCCATATCAATACTGTATATTCAGCATTTCCCATTGTATGGATTATTAGCCTTGGGCTCAACATGTGCAAAACAATACTCATCTTTTCCCCAAAACTGTTTTAATTTTGGTCTAACAATTAATACAGAAAGCACAAGTACTTCATCAGCCAGCACTATACCATTCATATGTGGAACCGTGAGTTATAGAAAATGGTGAAATTTTGACTGCCATGCATAAGTTCACTTGCCTTGATAGTATGTTTTATGCACATTGATTATGAGCTTGACACATGCTTTGCCAGAGCTAGCTCAGTGTATGGGAGATTTTGAAGGAAAATATGGGAGAGGAGGGTCATTATACTAAATAACAAAGTGAAGGTCTACAAAGCCATCATGCTGACCTCCTTGCCATGGACAGCATACCAGTGCCATGTTAGGAAACTGAATCACTTCCATATGAATTATCTTAAGAGATTTTAAAGATCATCCGGCAGGATAATATACTAGACACTGAGGTCCTTTCTTGAATTAAATTGCCAAGCATTTAAACTCTGTTACAGAGATGCAAATCCATTGATCTGGCCACATTGTTAGGATGCCAAATATATACTTGCCAAAAAAAGACTATTTTATGGAGAATCATGTAGTTCAAGAACTCATAACATGGTTGGAAAAAGGGATGGAGGACATTCTCAAAGCTCTGTTAAGAACTTTAGAATGATTGTATGACATGGGAGACATTAGTATGGCATGCCCTCATCAGAAAGGGTGCTGTGCTTTATGAGCAAGGCAGAATTGAATTAACTCAGAAGGAATTTGATGCTCAAAGTTAGAGAAGCCATCCCACATGTTCATAGGAACTGTTTGTGTCTCACCTGTAGCAGAGCATTCCAAACTCATATCAGTCTGATCAGCCACAGTAGGACACTGTAATTTTACTTTAATATAATGATACTAGTCCTCTTTGAGCTCGAAGGACAACAAAAACAATCTCTCTTTAGAACTTCCATATTCATGTTGAGTTTATTTCTAGACAACCAAATTTTAAATATTAGCTTCATTCCAGTCTCTTCCTTCTCCCTTTATCTCCCTGTCCAATCAGTTCTCAAATCTTGTTGACTTTGTTTCAACGCTGTCTTTCAAATCTATCCCTTTGTTTCACATGACCATCATCCTTGACAAACTCATCATGATCTCTTTCCTTTGTATTCACGTCCTAATTGGTCTCTCTGCCTCAAGTATCTCACCTCTATAATTCACATTTATTAAAGTATTCTTTAAATCCAAATCTGAACATGTTACTTCTTCACTCAAGAAAACTTATTTCTCTCTTCCACCCTCTCATTTATCTCAGATACTTTATGACTTTGACCACTTTGATACTTCTTCCCTTTTACAAAGGAAGAGTTTCCTTTCATAATATATGGGGGAAAGGGTCTACTCCTGAACAGTTTTCTGGATCCTTTATATAAATCTTGCTTTTCATATTTTCATCATGTTCCACATTGCCAATATGTAATATTTTTATAAAATTAAAAATGAAAAACACAGTCACATCAATCAGAATCTTTCATTCCATGGAAGAATTTTGTATAAGAGATCTTATCTGTGGAGACCCATTACATTTTCTTCTTCTTTGTCATTACTTTAAAAAACTTCAATGAGGAAAAAAAAAATCATGGCCAAAATTTTGAGCAATTTCTAGTGCAATGAATAGGAAATCCAGAAATGAGGAAGTTTTTAAGATACCTTATATAAATTATCCATAAAATTACCCATATTTGCAAATTCTTGTCATATGAGTAAATGTTTAGGTAGCACTTTTCCAGAAAAGACACCGATTTCCTTTTTATCATGACTTTGTCTTAAGGTTTAATGATTCCAAAATATTTATATTTAAATGCAAAAAGACTAAGAGTTCAGAAGTCTACACAAAACTAAAGGAGTTACAGCAATATGGGATTTCCCTAGTAAAAACCCCTATCAATCTTTGAGGTACAGATACAACTTTTTACTTCTATGTTAATGACCTTCAACCTTACATTTTAAATTCTTTTCTATTCCCTGAATAGTTGGCTCATATTTCTATATACTTTTACAATACTTAAACTTGAATTCCTACCAAACAAACATTTTATTTTGCCTAGCAAACTAGCTTCTCTTTTCAACCTAATTTCTTTCAAGAGAGCATAAGTTTGCTATCAGGATCTCAGCCCTTTAGGATATCAGGTCTTCTTCCTTTGCAAGATATTTTGATCTGTCCCTTATTTTTTCTTAAACTAGACTAGATTAGTCTTGCACTTCCTAAAATTTAGATTGCTTTAGTTATCTCCTCATTGATGCTTTTTTCTAGTTTTTCTCAGTTTTTAATCATCTTGCATACTCTCTTCAGAAAAAAAGCATTTTATTCATTTTATTTGCCACCTTTGGAATGTTAAATGTTTCCTATTGTCTATCAAGTTAACCTAAGAGCTTTGGGTTGCCATTAGCATTCCTCTGCTCCAACTTTATTTTATCAAATTTTATCTTGAATACTTTTTCACATAGAATATAAATTCTGTTTGTCAAAGCTTTTAACTTGTTTATGTCCCCTCATACTATTATGCTAGTCATATAAGAGGCTTTTTTTCATTTTTCAGCAAACATTTATTAATTGTGTACTATATATAACATTTTCTTAAGATGAAAAATCAAATAAATGATCAGGTGAATGAACAATAATTTTAATATCATTTTATTTTTCCAAATACATGCAAAGATTGTTTTTAACATTCACTTTTGAAAAACCTTGAGTTTTTTTCTCCTTCTCCTTCTTCCTCCTCCTTCCCCTAGATAGCAAGCAATCTGATATAGGTTAAACATGTCCAATTCTTCTAAACATATTTCCATATTCATCATGCTGTGCAAAAAAAATAAGTATATCGAAAGGGAAAAAAAAAACACAAAAAAAGAGAAAAAAAAGCAACCAACCAAAAAAGGTAAAAATACTATGTTTTGATCTACATTTAGTCTCCATAATTCTCCCTCTGGATGTGGATGGCACTTTTGGTCAAAATCTATTGGAATTGCCATGAATCAATGAACAATATTTTATTATATACTTCCCACATCTTTTGTAGTATACTAAACTCTGAAGATATAGATACAAAGCAGAAGCAATTCCTCCCCTCAAGGACCTTACATTCCAAGAGGAGAAAATAGCAGATAAAGGGGAGTGATAACCAAAGAAAGGAGTTTTGTACTAGGAAATCTTAGGTCTGAAGAGTAAAGAACATAGCAATCAATTGACATAACTTTCCAGAATCAGTGATAATGCTGTTATAATTACTGTTCCCAGAGTAAGAGGTAGAGGTTAGGAGTATGCAGTGAAAATGTGCAAAGCAATATTGCAGATCTTCCACCAGTAAGGACAGCAGAACCCCAGAGCAGGTAAATGGAAAGGTAACAAGTCAAAAGTTGGCAGTCAACCATACTTATGTAATTAAGGCTGACTGGGTTTAGTGAGTTCTCCCCATAGAAGACAGCAAAGCACCGTGATTTTCAAGTGAATACCTCAGTGTTTACTTATGCTATTGCCTTTCTAAAAAACTTTCCTTCTCTTTTCTGCCTATCCAAAACCTATACTATTCTCAAGTTTTCCTGAATACTTATTGATCAGTTGCCTAGTAATCCTATCAAAAAAACTTAAAACAATGATCTCTCTGATTCATCACTTTGTTGCACAATTTATGTATAATATATTAATGCTCCTCTACATTAGTGCACATCATAATTCTCCATAATTTCAGTTAAGCCTAATTTTTTATTTGGTTTGTTTTCAATTTTGTTGTGTTTGTATCTTTAAAGTGCAGCATAAGGTAAGTGTGCCCAGAGCAGATCCTTAACCAACTTAGCTATTTGACTGAATCTATCTTCATATTGGAAACTATGGGTCCACTTTAAAAAGGTTACTTAGAGAAAGCAAACAAGTCTAAATTTTGTATTAGTTATAATTAATAAGTTCTTTCCCCCTATCATTCCTAAGTCTTACTATGCCTAGGGATATTAGTTGTACCTGAGTATCAATTTAATCCATGAGATTTTTCACTTGGCTTAATTTTTGTCACAAACAAATTTTAATATTAGATCTACTTTAATGCCTGTGGACAGACAGGAAAAAAAAAACACAATGTTAGAATTCTTGACTAACAAGTGATACTGCCAAATGATAAAATATTAATTCTATTACTTTGTATGCAGATATAAGAGAACTAGAAGCAATTACCCTGACTCTAATTGCTTCATAGATGAATACAATTATGATGTTACACTCATTCTGTCTGTGTTCTCTGTATAAAATAACATCCACATAAGATAGTCAGAAATTTCATTTAAAAGTAAACCTTACCAATGTGAAATATATTAAGGCAATAAACCAAGAGATTAAACTTTCATAAACAGTGAGAGCTCATTGTTTTGTAAATGAGTGTATAATAATATCTTTGTAGCTCAAATGAAACCATAAAACTGACTGGGGGCCTCACTCTTTCTGCAAACTTTTGATTTATCTTTTTAATCTGTTGTTAGCATTGTAGAACAATTAAACATTGAAAATGGGCTCTAGTCTTCTTGCCACACTGCTCTTCTCCCATTGCACCCCTGTCATTTCTTTTATAATGACAAGCAATTTAGAGGAGAAAGAAACAATTAGAATGTAAGTAGCTCCTGCTGTTACAGGTGTTTTGTACTAATGAATAAAAATGACTGGAATTATAGGAAAGTGAGATTTACCAAGAGACCTCCTTTGGCTTTAGAAGATCCCCAAAACTTCAGATGTCAGTCAAATTCTTTTACTAGCTTTCCAAGTAAATTCCGTGTTACTTCCATATGGTGTACTTCTAAAAGTAGAGTCTACTTCTATGGGGGCTTTTTTTATTTGAGAAAGAACAAGAGTATGTTTCATTCCTTCTTCCTCCTTGGACTTTTTGTTCCTTCTCTAGAATGAAAATAGTTGTCATTTTTATAGAAATGTTAACCCTGAAAATGATCTTAGACTCTATCACCCCCTTCTCATTTTATTTGTGAGAATATGAGCCCCAGAGAAATAAACTGATTTACCAACAAATACGTAACTTATTAGTGATCCAAGCAGGGATGTGCTGGAGCCAGCTTATACACATTTACAAGAACAGATTGTTAAATTTTCACTGTGAGCTTTTACACCTCAAAATTTTAATTGCTATGAATTAGGGTTTGATTTATTGTTTTGCTGGTTGTCTAGAATTAAGAAAGTGATGGAGAAAATGTTAATAAAAATATTTAAAAGTTTGGGCATACAATTAATTTTTCAAGAGAACAAGAAAATGCCACAGACAATCAACAAACATGATCTTGGACAGACTTTGGGAGTTTGTGGAGAGCACAAGGGTCTGAAGAGCTGTGGTTCAAATGGTAACAGAGTTGGGCACAAATAAAAAAGAACAAATATTAATAGTAGCAGTTCTAGTGGTAATCATTGTCCATGTCATTGTCCTTGTCATCATCATCATCATTGACATTTAGATAGTGCTTACTATGTGCTGAGAGTTCTACAATTATCTCATTTGATTTAATAAACTGGAGACAATCTTGTGGTGTTTTTGTTTTTTTTTTTTTTTTTCCCTGCTCTACAAATGAGAATTTGCCAAAGAAAGACAAAATGTTTTATGGGCATTGCTTAAATCATTACTAACATATATCACTGATATATGGAAATCAGATTTTATTATCTTCTTTTAGGGGAAACTGAGGTAAAAATTATGCACATACCTGAATGATACATTTATCTAAGTTTATCTAATAACATATAGCCAAATGCTTTTCACTTTCAATTTAATGTTCAACCAGATTACTTCCATTAGAAGGAAGCTTCATGGCATGCATCCACTTTCTTAAAGCAGTAGTTTAAGAAAGTGTGGGGGGGGGGGAAGGGAGAAGTGTTATTTATAATTCAAATTTTAAACAAAAAGAGAGCAGGTGTGGTACTCAGGCAGTGGGGTAGTTCCAAATTGAATAGCCAATTAAAGCAGGCTTCACTTTCATGAATCCCAAGAGGAAATGTTTAATACTATTGAGATCAGAGAACTTTTTAGTCACAAACCCTCAATTCCAAGTGTTAATAATTTACCACCAAACAGATTTAATTAGCTTTATAAAGTAGTCATCTAATCTTATAGCTATATATGTATGTTGTAGAAAAACATCTATTTTAAATTAATGTGTTTTTCATTTTGTTCTCTCTCAAATATTGACAAAGGGAGGTTTTTAGCCCTTTAGTGGCAAGGTCCTTCTGATGTATTCTATATCTTTCCCTTTTCCACTTCAGTGCTTTTCAATCTAGAGAGAAGAGTTTGTCAGTTTGAAGTTTTTTTTTTTTTTTTAATGAACCTAAAACTCCTATTAGATCTTTAAATTCCCCTAAAATTACTCAGTCTGAGATCTTCAAATATTCTCTTTTACTTATATTGCTATCTTTTGGGTTTTACATGATATTTGTTTCAAAATATATGCCACCCTTTTCCTTTTCCTAGCGAACTTTCCTTTGGAATAAAGATTTTAAAACAAAGAAGGGAAAGTAGTTCAACAAAACTAAGCAACACAACAACTATGTTCAGCAGTATATATACATCATTCTACATGCATAGTAAATTGCCTATGCAATGAAGGGAGAAAATATTATTTTTTCAACTTTTTTTTTCCATGTCCAAGATTCATCATTATAATTACATAGTCTACGATTCTTTTTTTTTTTTGGGGGGGGGGGTCCACTTTGTTTACATTGTGGTAGATATTGTGAATGTTTTCCTTGTTCTGCTTATGTTTTGTTCAAGTTCCCAAAAGTCTTCTTAGGATTCTCTGAATTCTTCATATAAAATACTTCTTATGGTTTGAATCTAGGAAGGATCTTCCTGATCTTAAATGATCTTTGGGATGTTGATATTCTGAAGTATTCCTTGTTCACTTGTTCCAGTAACTGAGGTGGAATAATTAATATAAATGCAGAATAAGTCAGTCTGAACACAGATCTAAAGCCAAGGAGTCATCCTAATCAAAGAAGATTAAAATCTGAGATAAGGCTGGAGGATTTTAGGTTAGCTGCAACAACTCCAAACAAGTAAAGATGGCTTAAGATATGAAAGATAGTAAATTCCAGCTCCTTCTATTTCATTGGCACTGAGTAAAGGGATGCAGTGAAAGGAATCCTTGATTTAGAGTTAGAGAACTTGGATTTGAATTTTGATTCAGCTACTCACTAATTGTTTGACAGAGGCAAATTTTTATTTAACTTCACTGGTTTTGTTCTCATCTCTAAAATGAAAAGTAGAAGAATGCACTAGACCTCTGACATAGCTTTGAGCTCTATGTAGGTGAGCCTAATGTTTAACTCAAATGATCCTAGCTTCTAAGGATGAACCATCAACCAATCCTACATTCTCATTTCTAGAATAGAAAAGTTGAGAGTGTGGTACATGAAATAAGTTATAGAAAGAGTAAATTTTTCTTATTATTATTTCTGAGATGTCATTCCTCTTTGCCATCCCAATGAAATTCTGTGGAATCTTTCACTGAAAGTACACATCATAGTCATTCTTCCCTCTTAGATAATATATCTTTTATATCTTGTGGTCCTCAAATATAAGAATAGATATTTTGTTCTATATATGCTTGAGATGTAACCTCACAATTATTGAGTGGAATTGTCGGGGTTGATTTTGTTTAGGATTATACTGACACTCTGACAAGCTTTCTAATTCATATAATGAAAGATGGCATTTGTTTTTATGAGATCTAAAAACCAGTTGATAAATTGTTATTGCAATAAAGCTACAAAAGGGGACATTAAAGAAATGCTAAATACCTGACTCAACTCTGTAAAAACAATGAAATTCAGAAATAATGCCAAACAGTTAAAAAAAAAAAAGCTTTGTAATATTTGATATGGTATATGATTCTGCTTTCAAAGGAGGAAAAATAATTAATGGTTAGTATAAAATTCTATGTGGGCATATTCCACCATGAAATTGTATAAAATTGGCTTTTATTTTAAATAAAATGTATGTATTTAGAATTGTATGTATTATATTTTAGAAACAAATGTTTTAATATTTATGTAGATTAATTTTAGGAATAAGAGACTACCATAAACATTTTCTGTAGAATATGATGCTTAGCCTCTTTTTTGTCCTTGTTCATGGCTTTCAGGTTGTCCAGTATTCTTAAAGAATATATCCCCAATTTATTTTTCAGGTGACTTGATTTTCCTATGAGATATTTCATATTTTTTAGTCTTTTGATAGTATTTTATCTTGCATTGTCTCTTGAAGTCATTAACTTCCATTTGGACAATTATGATTTTTTAAAGTTAATTTTTCAGTCTCTTACAAAGTTATAGTTCTTTTGCATAACTTTCTTGCATAACTATCATTCTTATTTAATTTTAATTTTTTTTCTCGTGTTTATCTCTTTAACACATTTAAAAATTCTTGTCAGGCTTGTCTCCAATCTGCATTCTTGTTTGAGGCTTTGCTTAGATATTTTCAGGTGACTATCTTCATCTGTGTTTGTGTCTTAAGGTTTCCTGTCACTATAGCAGCTCTTAATATTTGGATTCTTTTGTTGTCGTTTCCTCATTCTCCCATGATACTTCTTGACCTTTAGACTTATGTTGGAGTTGAGCTCTGTTTACTTCTACGTGGGGGTAAGGGTGGGAATGTGTAAAAAGTGTCTGGTCTGAAAATCTGTCTTTTTCTGTCTTTATGCTGTTTCCACAGCCCTGAATAAAGGCTGCAAGTTTCTGATGCATCCAGAGTGTTAAGATCGAGGAGGTTTGCTCACTTCCCTTCTGGTATGAGCTCTGCAAATTCCTGACACAGGTTTAGATGTACTTGATTATGTGTGGCAGAGTTCCAGCAGACTGATGCAGGAATAAGCCACTAATAGCTCACTATAAGATTCTGCAGATTCAAAATGACTGAATAGCTTGACTCTGTTTTGAAGTCTCATTCTCTGATTATTCTGATTTATATACAGGTTTAGAGTATAGAATTAATTCCTCCTACTCACATCAAAGTTTTGGGAACTTCCTCTTTGTTCTCTCACAATCATGACCATTCCTTTCCACCCTGGGATTGGGTAATAGATAACAAAACTGCCATCTGCCACTCATTCCTGCTCCAAGCCTTGGTTCAGGTATCCCTTGAAATCTCTTTCTGCTTTGGTCCTTCTATCCCTGGTATTTATACTCAGTCCCATTTCTGTCTCTGTGTACTAAATTCCTTTCAACCAACCCTAGGTCCAGAGTCAGTAGACTTCACTTTCTATTTCCTAAGCTGCCCTGGGCTAGAAAAAATTTACTCACTGACTTTTTCTTGGCTTTTCTGTTATATGTGTGTGTGTATATATGTATATATATTTTATGTATATAGTATGTTTATATATACATGTATACATTTATAGGTATTTTATTTACATGCCTATGCATATCTGCTTATTTGTGTGTGCATATTTACATTGTAAATACATGTGTGTTTATATGTATGCATTGTGTGTGTTTGCATGTATATATGCATATATGTATGTGTAGTATGTTTTTTAGGTTTTTGTGGAATAGGTATGTTAGGAATAGGTAACTCTTATTACATGATTTTAATTCTTCCTATAAATGTGGACAATTTAATTAATCCATCATCTTATTTATGGGCAGAAAACTTGTCTTCAAAACTTTTCAGAAGTAAATATCAGTTTTCCAAGGTAGAGGCTCATTTGTTTAACTTTGAACTCAGCAACTCAGCTATGTTTAATACAATATCCAATTTCCTTTCGGCTATTCAAGTGAATTTGAGGACTTGTAAAGATCTGGCACATTTTCAAATAACTGGAGGAAGGACAATACCACATGCTATTTTAAGAAAGAGGGGAAAAAAGATAGCTGGGAATTAATGACTTGTTTCTTTAATGTCCAGACTTAGAAAGATTCATTAGGCAATCAATTTGCAAGCACCTGGAGTGTAACAAGGTGTTAAGTAGTAGCCAACATGGACTTATGAAAAACAAATCATGCCAAACAAAACTAATTTCCCTCTTTTGTTGACAAAGTGACTAATCCTGTAGACCAGAAGACACCCAAGGAGGGAAAGTTTAATCTTTGTGCAGTTTACAGTGTTGCTTCTCATTATTTTTGCAATGACCAAATAATAAAATATGGTTTGAGTGGAATATTAGTAAGATAGATGTAGACTAGTTATGAATGTTAAATTGTTATGATTCATGTTATGAAACAGATTCCAACAAGCACTCTCAGGAGCCTAGAACTCTTTTTTTGTTGGTTTTTACTAAACAGACATTTTGACAGGAGTATGAAGAGCATGCTTCTGAAGAATAAAAATGGGTATTACAAAAAGGACTTTTTAAAAATCAGATTTCCATTTAAAGCTATGTAAAAATTTAAGAATGGAATAAAATTATTGGCATAAAATTATGTAACGAATTGTATTGCCTCATTAAAAAAACAAAGGGGACATATCCTTTTTAGACACCATCTTATACTAAGTATGGCTCAAGGAAAAAACATGCTATGAGTACACAAAGAATAAAGCATACAATGTGACTAAAAGAACCAGAGCTCCTTTTTTAAGACATATTGATAGATATATTGCATTTTAGGCCTCAAGCGAGGGAAGATTTTTTGAGTCACATATAATTCAAAGTGAAAGGTAAAAACAGGCCATTGGTTTAAGTAAACATGAGAAGGAGGCAAAACTCTTCCCAAGCATAACCAGGTTATTGCATACTTTGATTTTGTAATAAAACTATATTGCCTGACATGCCAGCTAGATAAATACAGTAATTGAATTGACACGGCACTGATACATTTTCAAAAAAAAATTTTTGATTTGTAACAGGACACTTTCAAAGCATTCTACAGAGAAAGGCTCTATGTATGGTTGAAAGATCTCTTGATTTGGAGTCAGAAGTCCTTATTTATAATATTTCCTCTGTCATTTACTTATTACCTATGTAGCCTTAGGTAATTCATTTAATATCTTTGGGTCTCAGCTTCCTCATTTAGAAAATATAAGGGGCAGTGAGAGGTTGAACTAGATGACCTCAAAGGTCCTTTCTATTCTACATTGATTATTCCCTGAAATAATAATAAAAATCACTGTTCTCTCCTACGTGCTTTGAAAAATTTCAAAGGGAAATATTTAGTTCCTTTAAAAAAGACATTCTAATCTCTTTATTTTTAAGAGCAAACCTGTCAGATGCTTTCCTCTATAATCATTTGACAACTTCTCTGATTTTTGATATATTGAGAATTACTACCTCAAAAATTAAAAATTATCATAGACTTCATTTGTCTATATTTGCTCTGGTCAAATTGTTCTTGTGGTGGTTCTTTTCTTTCATACCTTTTATACCTCCTCAACATGTCATGAGCCAAAATGTTAAGGGCAGAAATAGTTTAGGCTCCATAATCACTGAAAAAGGAAATAGTTTAAAATATTAACAGGTCTTTCCCATTTTTCATTTTATTGTTTTTCATCTTTTAGTTTCATTTTTAAATTAATAAATTGGATTGAGTCAAATCTCTGCAAACTTCTTTTATACTTTACTTCTTTCTCATTGCTCTATGAAACTATTCTCACAGTCTTCTATTACGGTCTTTCTAAAGGTTTTTGCAAATCATTTTGTATTTCAACTTGCCATGCCCTTTGACTTTCATATCTTTATACTTATCAAAGATTTCATTTGTTAGGTGGCTAAGGTGATTTCTTAGGTCAATTAGCTTTCTTTTTGAGGCAGTTTTTTTTTTTTTTTTTTTTTTTTAATCCTGGCTAAACTTCCTTACAAAATGGAATTTCCGTGGATAGCCTATGTTTTGTTTTGAGATCATAGGAGTCTATATCTATATGGAAATAGTCTTCAACACAAAGCATATGCTCTTAAATCTTGGTTAATTATATCCATTTAAAATTTATATTTCATACACATATTAATGAAGTTTAATCACAAAGAAGAATGTAGCATACTATGTATTTACTATAAGAAAATCATTCTAGTCTTTACGCTAGAATGGTGTGTGTGTGTATTTGTATGTGTATGTGTGTGTGTGTGTGTATATTTTTTTCCACTCCATACTTTTTTAGTTATCCACTTGTTTTTTACTTTCATTTAGGTATATGTTTCAAATGGAAATTTCTGATCTTTTAAAATTCATAATCAGCTATCATAATATTGGCAGTTATGCTAGATGATTAGCATAGTTGAGAGATTCAGGCTTTATTTGCACTTTCCCAACTTTATAATCAAAACTTATAGCAAAATTTAAGGAGAGATAGAATCTCTTGGACAGGAGAATTTTTAGCATGTTTGGTAAAATAAAATCATCAAGCTGTCACCAATCCCAACTTTTGAACTCTGTCTTCTGAGGATCACTTATTTTGAAATTTTTGGCACTCAATAGGAAACAAGACCAAGAAGGACACAAAAACTACACTGGCAAATGATCTGTCAAGTGACCCAAGAATAGAATCGAGATTGAGTTGCCCTTTGAAATAAACCTATTTGAATTTTTTTATCTCCTGTGTCTCTAATCTTCTGAAAGGTTAGTATTCCATCCCTCAGAGTAAAATTAGAGCACTAGTCGATGTCTCTTCTTGATGATAACTGAATAATACCACAGTTAGGAGTGCAGGAGAGAAATTCATTATCATCAGCAGTTTATCTTTTTGTTTTGGGGGGTTTGTTGTTTTATTTAAAATTGGGTAAACAGGTAGTGAGGAAGTCACTTACACTATGAATTAGTCCATGTATTTGCAGGTCAAGACATATATATATATATATTTTAATTTGAGTGAATTAAAGAGCCTTTTCAAATAGCCTATAAAAGGTAGTCATGTCTTTTTTTAGTACATTTTGAACTCAACCACTGCTGAATACCACTTCCTATAAAAAAAATTATTAGTTGCTTTCTGAATATTTTTGGGATAAAGGTCAGAGGAGTAAAAGAACAAATCAAAGAAAAATAGAGTATATGACTAATAAATTTTAAAAAACTAACAAAGCTTCAAAATCACAAGTCAATAACACAAGTCAAATAAATTTCTGTTTATATCAACCAAAAGCATTACTTCAATTAAATACCTTTCCATAGTTTTATACATTTTCCCTTTAAAATATGGTAAGCAATTCAGGAGATATTTATGAACCTTGGAGCTTTGAATACAGTAAATAATTCTAAGTCAAATTAATATTTATGCCATGCTTAATTAAATATCATTATCCTGATAAATATAAATAAGTCGCTATTTTATTTCAATAAAGACTTTTCCAAATGGAAGTTCCAGTTTTCCAAACATTTCAATATGTATTATTTTAATTGGTTGTATTTAAATATTCAGTGGAAAAATGTCCAACAGAGATTGATATACATGTAGTCAGAAATTTATTTTGTAGAGGAAAAATCCCATAAATGATTTGTAAAAGGGTAGGTTTTTTTAACAAGAAGAAATTAATAAAGGTTTTCATGTATGTCTTGTATAATAAATATTTTATGCATACTTAATAGTACATCTATTCTTTATTATTAATAAAAATATAAAACTAATCATGTATTAAGGAAAGTAAAATGAGTCATGGTACCCATGCATGCCTGATAGTAGATTCCACCTGATTCATTACAAAATAAACTCCCCTGAAAAGTGCCTCAGAGACTCCTGTATAATATGTTCCACATACATAGGTGTCAGTGACATAGATGGATGAAACCTGTTTTGACTCTTTTTTTGCTGTCACCATGAATGTAGAAACAGTTATGTTATTCTTCTGAAATTACAAAATTCAATAACTTTTTGTCCATGCTCATCATATTCACTCTGAAATAAAAAGATGTAACAACTTTAATCTTGAGGCATATAGCTATATGTCTGTCTATTGTTTTTTGTTTTGTTTTGTTTGCTTTAAGTTTGACACGCCACTTCTGATAGTGAACAATGGAAATGCATTTGCTACTGATTTCCTTGTCTTGGAGGATATTTTTGTATATATCCTTGAACAGGTAGAGATGAATTGTGTTAGATAGAAAGCAATTATTCAAACACCAATGTTGCAGACTTTCTTGTTATCTAAGAATAATTACCGTATGGTCTTAGATCATTCTATTATTTTACAGCTAGCATGTTGTCCTTTAGAGGCCAATTCTCATTTCTTTTTTTTTTTTAATTAATTGATTACTCTTACTAATCAGAATGCTATCACTGAACTTAGAGTCGAGAGATAATCCTATTGTCTCCCCCCAACCCTCCCTATGCAATATTGATTTGTCTGTGGCTTTGGACATATCTCATGTTTGCTAGGCGCCTTCCCTATCTTTCCCTATCTCAATTCATGGACCTCTTTCAGTAGGTCTTTTTTGTTCTTTTTAGTACCTTGGGGAGAAAGTACTGGGAAAGGAGAGCTTTCAAGTGAGTCCAAAGAAAAACCTGTTACCTATCATTTTTTTTCCCCTTTGGAAAGTTAGGAAAACTTGTTTCCTATATTTTTATTTTTACAAATATTTTCTCTAACCAAAAAGCAAAGTCTTATCACTTTTCAAGGGATTTCTTTTTCTCTTATCAATATTTTATGTTAAAGCACAATATGTTGTTTTCTTCAAATATCTAGATTTCTTAATAGGAGAGAAATAATAAATGGATAAAAAAAAAATCCTAACCCTTAAAGAAATCATTTAATTGTAATAATGGTCAAAGAAAGAAAGGATTGTACTCTTATTACTCATTTCCAGGTAAAAATTATTTCACCAATTCCTTGTTTGTTTTTTGATCATTTGTCTAATGAAGTACGTTTCTTTCAACTAAATTCCAGTCTTATATTTGATCCATTGATCAAAAAAAAAAAAAAAAACTTTTTTGTGATGACTACTGTGACTCAGGCCCTTTCACAGAATTTCTGCAACACATTTTGGTAAATGGAGATATATATAATTTAATTTGTTTTCCACTTTAATAATAGATGAGCTATTTTCACAAAGAACTTTATATTAGTTTGTGCTTTCAGAATTTAAAATTTCCATTGAAGGCATTCACTAACTTATGGTCCCTTACATAAGAACAGCTGGTTGAACTGAGCTGGCAAAGGAACTACCCATTCCTATCCATTGAAAATATAACTATTAAGCAATATACTATGACTTACAGGAATGTAAAGATTCGTAAGGAGTCGTTACTCTCTACCTCAGGGACTTTATATTTTATTATTGAAAATAGTAATTTCCATTGATATAAAAAAGAAAAACTACAGAGCCTATTTTCATGGCCAAAATATAACACATTGAAAGCTCAAGTATTTTATATATGTAACTGAAAATCTCTATTAAGCAGCACATATTTAGTTTGTTCATTCAATTACTATAGAAGTTTATGATGATGATGGTAAGGCAGAGTGAGATCTTGATAAATGGATAAAAATAAAGCTGCTAACATTTACTTGATACTAAACACTGTAGCCTCAGTGGTAGAGGTTAAAAACAAAAACAAAATTGCAATCAATAATTAACATTTAAATAAAATTCTCAAATGTTTAGCTACTTTATTTAGGCCTGAAAAACAGAGACACTGTACAGATAGAAGATAGATAAATATACATGTGAGGGTGGAGGGGTCTTTTGTAATGAAATCAAAAGTTTTCTAGGTGTCTGAATGTATTAGTAAAACTTTCTTATATGTAAACTAGGTGATTACCTAATGGTCCATGGTCCTTGGACGTTAGAAAGGAGTTTCAGAGAAAATGTTTACAATTCTATAATTGTTAAGTTTGTTTAGGAGGTGTGGTATATGGAAACAATACTAGATTTGAAATCAAGAGATCAGTTTCAGAGATAAACTGAGATGAAGATAGGTTACCCAAGGACACACAAATACTGTGTAGAACATTCAGTATTTGGACCAGTTCTTTTGACTCTAAATTTATCATTCTTCTTAATGTAGGTTCAAATCCAACTTTCCTACCACTATGATGTTGGGCAAATGATTTTACCTCTCCCAGTCTCAGTTTCCTCAACTGTGAAATAAAGGGACTGGAAAGGCTACATGGTTTTTCAAGGTCCCTTCCAATTCTAAATCTGAGTGTACATTTTGAAATGACCGAACAAGAATGTTCTTTCTCTCTGTGTTTCTCTCTGGCTCTCATTTTCTCCCTGAATTGTGTGTGTGTGTGTGTATGTGTGTGTGTACACATACATACACACAGAGAGAGAAGTCTACCTTTCAAGAAACATTGTGCTAATATTTTGAGCTCTGAATGTTGGAAAGCAGATTTGTGCTGGTCCTCTGGAGCAAGGAGAAATAAATACATCAACTGGTATTCTGTATTGGTGAATTATATATCAGCAATGCAAGATTTTTCTCCTTGAAATTAAATAGATTTAAGAATTCTAGGGGTGATGTATTCCTTTAGTTGACAACATAACTTTTAACTTTCTGTTTCCCTCTCCCTAAAATAGTTGCAAAGAGTAATTTTATTATAGAAATAGAGGTGAGAGTGTGTCATGCTGCCTTCAGAAGCATTTAATATTAGCCTATGTTTTGTTCTAGAACAGTGTTCCACTGTAGCAGGCACTTACTACTTAACAATTGATTTTATATGAACATGTAATAATTACAATTTCTATATGTCTTTATTTTCAGCCACTTTTTCAGTTCATCATTCAGCATATAAAGGATTACATTAGGAAACTGAGTTTTCAAATCTCTATGGGGGTAATTTTTATTTAATTAAGACCAAGTCCTCTGACTTTAATGATTAGAGATCTCATTATAACTTCTATGCATTGTTCTTCCCTTACCCTATATTCTCCCACATCTTAGGCCAAGTAAGATCCTTCCTTAGCTTTGAACTAATTGCTGGAGACAAACATGAGAAAGAGAGCATAAGACAAATTTAAAAAAAATATATATCGTTATTATCTTATTCTCTAGTTGTTTGTATAACACTCAAGTTGAAAAATAAATATGGATTTAAAATAATAGAAAAAATAGAAATAGAAAAAAATAATAGAAAATAGAAAAAATATTTATATTACTGCTCAGTAGTTGGTAGGGTAACACCTGTTTCCAAGAACAGTAGTTCAGTTTTAATAATTCCCAAGTTAAAACAATGGAAATTGCAATGTGTAATGTTTCATGACAGTTATTATGTCACTTTGGAATTTCAGACTTCCATTAACTTCTAGGTTGAATATTATATGAATCTGCAAGGCCCATTAAAAATACTAAGAAAAATTGAAATTTGGCAGATAAGGGAGCAACAAAACACACACACACACACACACACACACACACACACACACACACATTTTTGCATCCAGGGCCTGTCTAACTGTCAGTAATTAGAACACCTGCTTAACAGGACTTCTTTTTTTATTCCTGAATAAGTTACCTCATGCAGAAAATAATTTTATGTAATTTAGACCTCATTATTTGTAAAAGCACCAATTATGAGCCCCACTTGAATACTCAAGTAGTATTTGTAATATGAGCAGATTAAATCAATATGATCTATTAAATTACGAAAGAAAAGGCAGGGAGATTCCAGAGTAGTCCCCTTCTCTCCTTAATCTTCTCTAAAGAGTATTTTAATTTTTGTTGTGACTTGGAGTTTTAAGTGAAATCATTATCAATGCTGGAGTCTTTTTAGGGAGGCTAGACCTCCCAGCTTTATTTTTTTATTCCAATGATTCCAACTCTAAAATTTTAAGCTAACTTAAATTTTGGGTATACATGGCTAATATTAAAAGGAGTGTGTATGTGTGTAAAAGTGATCTAAATATGTGATCAATCTTTAAAGTTTTTGTCTGATCATACTTTAAATTAAGAACAATTGGAATCTGCAAGACATCACTTCTCAGCCAGTGTAAATATTTATTAATTTCCTAGTCAGACCAGGCATTGTTCTAACCTCTGGGAATACAAGAAAGGAAAAAAAAAATCAGTCCATGATCTCAAGGAGCTCAGAGTTTAATGGGGAAGAAAACATAAAAACAACTAGGTACAAAACAGAAGTAAAATGAGAAAACTTGGAGATAAGCAACAGAAGGGAGGCACTTAGAATTATCAGGAATTACGAAAGACTTTTTGGAGGGAATTGAATTTTATCTAGAACTTGAAAGAAGGCAAATAAGGTAAGGAAGATAATAAGGAAGACAGGAATTCAAGCCATGTGGAACAGTCATTGAAATTGCCTTGAAGTAGGAGATAGATTACAGAATGTATATAAGGCTGTGGAGAGGCGGGGAGGGAAGGAGAGTGAGAGAGGAGGGAAGGAGAGAGAATCAGAGAGACACAGAGAGAAAAATAAACAGAGACAGAGACAGAGAGAGACAAACATACACTTAGAAACAGAGAGCACAGAAGTACAAAATTGGCATTTTGCAAATATTTGTTAAATTGAATGACAAGAGACAAGATGTTATCTACTAGAATACCTAGTTGGACATTTATAGGTTTATAATACGCCATCAGGCATGAAAAATCTTTGTAGGGCCATGATAGGAGCGTAGAACTAATGGACAATGAACTTTTTTTTTTTTGTTTTCTTGCATCAATTTTCACAATTCTCCCTATCTTTTTTTTACTAGATTTATTTTTGTGTCACTCTTCAGCCACCTAGTAAGATTCTTGCATTCTCCTCTAAAACAAACAGATTATAGTGTGAACTTTTTGATTTATCATAGGCTAGGATTGACTCTTATTAGAAATGAATGTTTCTACCTTCAGGAAGTAAAACTTTATATGCTCATTTCCCCTTGAAAAGATATCTGGCATGCTATTCAATACAGACATTGTGTATGTGCAGTTTCTATTTGGCTAATCAGACTTCCTACACAAATGATATTATTGTGTTCAATCAGTTGATAGATTTTGGGTGGTATTGGTTAAGGAATAAGAGACTATGGAAATTGTTGTTTATCATGAAAACATTCTGAAATGTTCCTGCTTCATACTTTCTTCACCATAGAATCCTATGTAATTAATAAGGAAACATGAGCACTTTGTGGCATTTTGTACAAGGAGAGGTTTTCCTGTGATTCTGTTAAATGTAAACTCCCAGAGATACTTTGAAGGTCTATTTTTTTCTCCTCCTAACTCATTCTCTTTTTGCTTCTAATTCATTTTAGGAATCTGCCTATCTTTTTTAGTAAAGTTGATTGTTTAAAGCCTTTCTTTCTTTTCTACATTTAGGGTTCTCTTGGCTCCTAGAACCTAGTCTGCCCAAAAGAATACTCAAATTACCAAGCAAACCATCCCTCACCTCTCAAAAAATAATAGCAGTTTTATGGAGAAATTTTTTTTTTCACTTGAGGCAATCTGCCCTGGAGCAAACAGATGTTTGCCTCTGTAACTTCCCCGAGGATGAATAAAATCCTCCCAAATGCTAAAAAGAGTTAAGAAGGTCTCTTGTGCACCTAAAGAAGCAGATTAGTAGCCAAAGCAAATACCTTTAATGAATGTTTTGTGATTGGAGAAGAAAAAGCAATCAAATAATATTTCTTTCAGCCCAACATTCTCTGAAGATGGGGCTTCTCTGTTGATTGAAGGCTTAATCCAATATGATCTTTGCCCTCTGAAACTGGGAAAGAAGAGAAAGTTGGATTTGGTTTTTTTCCACCTAACTAGTTTACAACTCAATGCTATTGTTTACACTTGACTCTGTCAACAGAACAGATTTTGTTACTTTCTTCTAAATCTTCATCTTGTTGATATACTCAAAGATTCAAATATTCTTCTTGTTTCCACAAGGAATCAGGCTTTGAGAAGTAACTGATCATGCTAAAATCAAATAAATGCACCACGGTTTATAGGATATTCTTTTTCTTTTCTGCCATAATACCTTGAATTTTTTGCCTTATGTCTGAACGAAGATCGATGCACGTTAAGGTTGTGGCATTTGTCATAATTGCCTGATCCATTAGTGTCTTCCAACACCAAATATTGGCTTTAACTATAAGATCACTAAACCATATAATGACTTTGTACAGAGAATAATAGTTTGACATTCGAAGATCAGTGAAGCTAATAGCAAACTTTTCTTTGCTGTGACTATTTGATACCAGGGTATGCACAAAGGAATGAACATCTAAGGAAACTCTTAGACTTTTGATTTAAATGGACACCAAAAGAGTTACTGAGTTAAGGAATATAAAAGAGAAATAGTGTGGTACATGACAAGAGCATGGGATTTAAAGTCCAAAAACTCAAATTATAACTCTCTTATCCCTATAATTAGGATAAATCATTTTACCCTCATGTATTGCATATTTTTATCTTCAAAAAGAACAAATTGGACTCCATGGTCTCTTTTGTCTTTAATTCTAGGAATTCATCTTTTTCTCTATATATATATTTTTTATTTTCTTAAACCTAAGAAGGGGGAATGTTTGAGTTTTGAAGAGACAAAACTGAATTCATCTATAGTTATAAGAACAAGTGAGATCATTTTTTTCTTGCTTTCAGGGAGTCATAAAGATGTATGAACACAGTGTCTGAGAGAGACATCATGCATTTATTCAAGCAACATTAATTAAGTACCTACTATGTGAAAGGCACCAAAGGAAATAAAATTGATGATTATTGCTTTGAACTTGAGACAGAAAATGAAGCTCCCATTCCAAGAGAGACATTTCTTCACACCTCTATGAGAAGTAGTGAATAAGGGAGGATCAGTAGTTTTTTTCCCCTCATTTTTTGTTTAGCCCTTTAAGAATCTAGACTACATTATTGATTACTGACTATTCATTGCTGAAGGCAGAACTCTGTATTCAATAAATTAAGCTTTAATTCCTGAGCCTAACAAAATAATTGACCTCTAAAAGAAGATAAATGAACAGCCTGTCCCAAGCTCATGATTAGAATCTACTTTCCAGTCTCATTATATTAGGATTTTTCAATTGGATGATTTCTCCTTTCTTTGCAGCTTCTTTTAATATCCCTATAGCCTTTTCCTTTAGTGAAGACTGACACTTAGGCTTGGATATTTTTGATCTCGCTTTTGAAAGTTGGATACTTATATTTAGTATTTTTAAATTAGATCTAGTCTATAATTTAATTTCTGCCATATAATTATTACTGCTTTATAATCTCAAATATTTCCTAAAGTTTTTAATAATAATAGACACAATCATCAATACTACTACTAATGTGATAGTAATTATATTACTTAATGAATATGGACTTTTAGATGTCTCTTAAAAGATTATTAGGCAATTTATTCCAACTTATTATTAATGAATCCATGGTAATATTTGAAAAAAGTTTCTGGCAGTGAAATAACAATATGATCATTTGGCAAATATTATTCAGTTTTCAAAGATCTAAATTTAATTCCTTACCCTATTACTTAAGTGTTAGTTTTGTGACCTTGGGTAAGAAATTTTACTTCTCCAAACAGTACTTTCCTAATCTAGCCATCATAATAACATAATAATTTGCCTTCCAGGGTTCTTGTAAGGAACAAATAAGATATCAAAGTATGCTATACATAGTATTCTAGATCATGTTAAAGTACTTTGAAAAGTTAAGCTAAATACTGGCTAATCTTATTATATTATTTATTAATATAAATATTTTAAATCTTATTTATTAATATGAATTTTTTTCACACATTAATAGATAATTGCTTCTTACATTTTATTTGAGAAATTGTATTATATGTTAGTGCCACTTATAGGATAATGGGATCATAAATGTTGCTCTGGATGGACCTCTGAAGCCAATTCATTTGAATCACAAATTTGTAGATGAGGAAATTGAGTCCCAAGGAGGTTAAGTAACTTGCTAAGATCACAATGATTATAACAAGCATTGATGCAGTATTCTGTAGTAAAACAATAAAAACAAAAATAACTTTTTTTGATATATTAGCATATATTTAATATTCCAATCTCCCAGTGTTTATTTGATAAGACAGAAGATTGAGTGCTGAATTGTTGTCAAGAAGATGTGATTTTAAAACCTATCTAATATACTTAATAGCTCTTTGATATTGAACAAATCAATAAACCTCTCTCAGACTCAATTTCTTCATTTGTAAAGGGGATTAATAACAACATCTACTTCACGTTGTCAAATCAAATGAAAATATATATGTAAAATACTTAGCAAACTTGAAGATTGTGGTAAAGATTAAAGTTAAATATTTGTTGGTTACCAGCAATAGTACCAGTAATTATAGGAATAATAGAATAATTCCCATCCACCCCCTCCAAAAAAAAAAAAATCTGGTACCTCTGTCTTTAACAGCAAGTTATCTTCAATTGATGCTTTATGTTTATTTTTAGTATTAATGATACTTCAAAAATATGACCACTAACTTAAAAAAAAAAAAAACCTGATTAAGCTTAAAGCAGGTGTCTTTGTCTTACTTTATTTTTAGTAGTTATTCAGATCTGTGTGAGTTTCTGAATCTTACTGATTTGTTTCTATTTTCTTGCATTTTTCCCTAGAATTTTTCCGAGAGCTCCTAGAGAATGCAGAAAAATCATTAAATGATATGTTTGTCCGAACATATGGAATGCTTTACATGCAGAATTCTGAAGTATTCCAGGATCTCTTCACAGAGTTAAAACGATATTATACTGGAGGTAATGTGAACCTGGAGGAGATGTTGAATGACTTCTGGGCTCGGCTTTTAGAGAGAATGTTCCAACTCATAAACCCTCAGTATCACTTCAGTGAGGACTACCTGGAGTGTGTTAGCAAATACACAGACCAGCTGAAACCCTTTGGAGATGTACCCAGGAAACTGAAGATTCAAGTGACAAGGGCCTTCATTGCTGCTCGGACCTTTGTTCAGGGACTGACCGTAGGGAGAGAAGTTGCAAACAGGGTTTCCAAGGTAATAAAAAAGATGTAACTATCTTTCTGTCTTTGAATTTTCTTTATTATTCATTTATAGAATAGTTACACTGAAACTTAAGGTGTTTGTCTTTTGATATGAGCAATTTTCTTCATTATGACTCAATCTTGGAGAAACTAGTTGAACTTTTTAGGTGAAGTTTCTGTGTTCTTTCTATGGGGACAGTCTTTGAATTTACAGTGATTCTATGTTGTTTAAAATATAGTGTTGATGTTTATCAGCAGTATACTTTACATGCAGTTGTCAGAAATGATATGATAACAGGTACATTATAGTTGTAATCACTTGGCATTGCTGATGAGGGATTTAAAGATGACAAATTCTGGTGGCCCTGTCCATTCACAGGTTATAATTCTTTAGGCAGTCAGAAGGTGACAGACATCATCAGGGCTGACCATAACTGACATTTTTTTTTTCATTTTTTTTTATCATTATTTTCAAAATAACCCTGATCCCTCAATGATGAAAGAACGGATCTAGCTGAAAGCTGTAGAACTGGTATATAGAAGAAGTAATGAATACAAAGTATAGATTTTGGCATGGCAATGGAACTATTAGCAATCATTATCTTTGTAGCCTATGTGAATTGTATTGGATCAATTAGATTAGTAAATTAAGAATGAACTTTTATATTTATCTTTAAGGTTTGTTTTCCTTTCCTAGATTTCTTGTTCTGAGATGCTATGTGCTTCTTATTTGAAAGAATGTCTGCTTTTGTTTAAGTTCTGTCTTGACATTTATCTGCACTTATGAGATAGTACTATCCATGTATGAGGTTGGACCAACAAATAAACTGAAAGATGTTTGCATTAGCGGCCAAAGGAAAGGCAATAGATGAAAGAATCTGTTTCCCTGGCACCAGAAAAAGGTCATATTTGAACAAAGGTCATTGCCAAACACTGAGTTTTGTGGGTTTTAAAATTTTGTTTTTTTTTATTTTTGAAATCTTATGACTATGGCACAAAAGAGCAATTCAGCGAGGTTTTTTTCCCACATGCATTGATAATCAAAATACCTTAAAATCTGACCTCTTCCTAACACCTTAGATCTGATAATTATATTTCCTTATTTGAATTCATTAAGCTTCAGAAAGGTCTATGTGTGTCCTTGTCTATACAGTTCTTTAAGAACTCTACAATTAAAACTAGTTTGTTGGACATCAGTTGTTGCTATGGTGGTGGTTTTAGTAGTGATTTATTTTTGTTTATTTTATATTGACTCAATTTTTGTTTTTTAATTAAAAGAAAATGTTTAAGCAATTGGAAGGGTTATTTGTGGAAGAGTATTTTAAAGCACATAAATATAAGAGATTCACTAACATAAAGGGGATATTACCATTTTCCCTAAAATAATCTGTCATTGAAAAATAACAATGCTTTAGTCACCAGAGATATTATAGAGTTAAACATATTCTATTATCCAAAAGGTTTATATTCCCCAAAGAGGAAAAAAAAGGCAGGTAAGAAAAGCAATGAGAAACATGACTCAAAAAAAAAAAAAAAACTTCAGGCAGTAAGTAAAAGGAAAAAAAATATTTTGAAAAACAAGATTATCTTCACTGGAGGAATTTGAAGAATAGCAATATTTCATGGCTACATTCATGAGGTCATCATAACTGATCCTTAAGACAACTTCACTGCCTAAATATGAACTGTTAAGCAAGACCTTCTGAGTTTGAATATATCTTGCAAAACTTAAAACATCAATAGCATAAATTTGGTAAAAGGAAAAAATACTATTTATATATGTGTATTATATATATATTATTTAAATGTAAACATGCATATTTCAGATTTCAAAGATTATATATTTTGTACATATATTTGCATAAAATCAATGTGTGTGCATATGTGTTTCTTTTGTATGTATATAAAATTTCCTGATTCTATGTTGTTTAAAATACAGCGTTGATGTTTATCAGCAATATATTTTGCATGCATTTGTAGAGTGTAAAATGTTACAATGCCTTCATGTATTGTTCTCTAGGAAGGCTATAGAGGGTTAAGAAGCCAGTATACCAAAAATGCATAGAGGAAAAAAAAAGACTTTATTAGCTTAGTGTTTTATATCAAACTATAGATGACAGTTTTCTAGTTTGATTTTTAACTTGATCAATAGCAATCATGTCACAAACTTGTTCCTAACTTCGATTATGTAGTCTATCTTCAAATTGCTCATTTTTACTCTACCCTCTTTTAGTACATTCTCTTTGTAGCCAATATGGATTTGAAAGGTGATTGGCTAGGATTCGGGGTTCAGTTTGTGGCCATGAAACAAGACTGACTCAAACAGAGATTGATGGTTTTTCCACTTTCTAACTTTGGTTCTCATTAAACTCATCATGTACCAGCCAACTGAATAATGGGTAAAATTGACATCGAAGACACTGATTTTTAATATTCAGCCAGATCAGTTAAAAAGAGAAAATGAGTGATTTTTCAAATAATTTAGAAGTCAGGAAATTTAAGTGGTTCACTGATGAGCCAGCCTCACCTAATGCCTAACAGATGCTAGCTCACTGACTAGATGTGGGATGCATCCAGCACTAATCTATAGAATTTCAGCACCCGGGCCAATTTTGTTTTCTTCACCAACATTCTAGAGGACTGAACATATTAAGATGAGAGAAAGTACAAAAAGTTTAAGTTGCATTCACAAATGAACATTTTTTCCTGTATTTTTCTCACTGACATTTATTTGAAGTCTTTTTATAAAGAAGAGATTTCTAGATTGTCTAGAAAGATCAACAACTTCAATTGAAGTGATTTAAGAAGTGGATTTGTAGAATAAAGGTATAGTACTATCATATTATCACTGACTTCAGAAAGGAACTTTGAATTACTACTTCAAATTTATTGTAAAATTCAGAGATCTGTATATATTTCTAAATATAATTGCCATATTTTCCCCTCCTGGAATTAAAAGTTTTATTTTTCATCATTTTTACCATTTTTGTTCAGTCCCCAAATTTTCAACATTAAAATGTACCTAAGTATAGTGTCAAAGTAATTTATCAATGGTGAAGATAATAAATGATGATCCAATCATGGTGATTCAATAGGAAAGCAAATTGGTCAAATGATTCACAAACTATCTCCCTTTATTTCTGCCCTTTACTCACTCAAAGAATTGTGTAACATTTAAGACAATTTTTAAATACAAGCTGCTTTAAATTGTCTTGTAAATTGTTCCTTGTTATGGTTTACACTCTCATCATAGGCCATTAGGAATAAGTTATCTAGGATAATACACCCATACCCTGGCTTTTATTTATTTATTTTTTTTTTAATGAGAGGAGGGTAGTCTATTTGTTAAAACTCTGGACAGAATTATTAACACCAAGTCTGGGAGACTTTATAGTTTATATAGTCCAAAAACCCTTGTTTGACAATTGAGGAAAATGGTTAACTTTAGTAAAACTAAAATCCCAACCTAAGTCCTATGAATCCAAATCCAGCTTTGAGGACCATGACAAATCTCAAAGTCCTGGACTCAAATCCCACTTTACATAATTTGCTAGCTGTGTGACTCTGGACAAATCACTAAAAGCACTCTAAATCTGTTTCTTCATTTATTAAATGGGAATAAATAATAACACATTGTTAAAAGGAACAAATAAAATAGTGAATGAAAAGAGCTTTATCAACTTTAAAATACTATTTTAGTACTATCATAGTACAAAAGAGAATGTTTTTAAAATAATGTCCATTTTTCAGTATAATGAGAAGTTATACTTGTGAGACAAATCTATCCAGGGCTATTATAGAGATTTAAGTTTCTATATAAAGAGTCCTTTAAGATAGATTTCTGACTATTCCATCTGAGGAAACTGACTTACTTTAGTGACCTGCAACTCAAAAGTAATATAAAAACAATAAGTATGTCATATATGTTGTTGATACATTTAGAATGGTGTTAGAACAAATTTCATATCAAATATTATTAAACTTTTGCATAATAAACTTCTCAGAATAATTTTAAATCCATAAAATTAAATATTTAGGAGTAAAAAGGGAAAAAATGTTAGTGAAAATAAAGATTATATATAATATTAATATATTTATACATTTTTTTCCTCATCCAAGTCCACAAATGACCTGAAATCAGTATATAGGTATTTTGTAAAGTTCATTGATCCCAGGTTAAGATTCCTTGTTATTAAGGAAATTTCACCAAAAAAAATATATTTTTGTTTATGTTTCAAATATTCTATTGAGATAGGTAACTTTCATTACACCAGATCTATCAGTGCAGATCAGTAATTCTTGTAGTATCAAAGCATGATCTCAGATCCTAAGGAGTTAAGTAATTTTTCCATCATCAAACAGTGTGTAACAGAAGCTGGGTTTGAACCCCTGTCCTTCTGACATAGACATCTATAAGTATGCTGCACTACCTCTCTCATGTTGTAATTATAGGGACAAAACATTCCAAGCATTGTGAAAAGAATGAATAAGATTTGGGATCCTTGGCTGTTCTTGAAAGTTTGGAGGATTTCTCTTTTATTGTCCCATCTTCCAAGATGTGATGCTGCAAGGACATTCCCCTAGGTAATATCAATGCATTGTAGAGGTTTATGAGCCACGATACCCATCAAAAAGAATTTTAATAAAGGTTGACAGATATATTGCATGAATAGTGCTGATATAGTGAAGTAGGCCCTACATAGGGTATAAGATATTCCTGCTATTCCTCTTTTTAGTTAAGAGATGACATCTTGCAGGTATTCATTTGTAGGGAAGATTCTGAAGGAAAATGTATTCCAAAACATGCTATTGATTGTCTCCACTGCTTCCTTCATGATTGTAAGAATAGAACTAGGAGCAATGAATATTAAAGAATACCCATCATTGACTCTTCTGAGACGAACATGAATAGAATTGGTGAATTCATATGAATTTCTTGAAGGAAAATGTGTGTAAGTCTCAAATATCACTACCTTCTATGATGCTGGGAAATCAAAATGGGACAATGCATTTTGTTACTATATATATTATATTATATATACACATATGTATAAAACACCAGTGTCAACAACAATGTAATATAATATGTATTTGTTAATATATATATATATTATATAACAGAATTTCTCATTTTCACTACATATGGATTTGCAGATAGAATAGGAGAAAGCAGAGCTCCATTGAAGCCATTGTTTACAGGGTTTCCAACATCCCCAAGTTCTTCATAAAATCTCTAACATTTTCACAAGAATGACAGTCTTTATTTGATCTTCATTCTTCATACATTGAAGACAATATAAACTCCTTTAGAGAACAGATGAGTTCGGTTTTAGTTGTTTGCTTTTTATTGGACAACACACTACCACAGTGACTAAATGAAGTAGATTTAATAAATGTTTATTGAATTCTGGATATCTCCTCTGAATAATGTCATTAAATAAGCCTATCCAGCCCCTACCTGTCCTGCACCCCCTCCCCTGACCCCAAGAGTAACTACATAGATATTAGAAATGTCTTTAAACTTTTTTTAACCTCTTTTATTTTTTTATAAAAAATGCGCATTATTTTGCTGAAAATACAGTGAAGGTGAATTTTGTGTGGGAAAAAAAATAGTTGCATTTAATTTTGCTTCCAATGAAAACTGACAGCATTTATAAGTTTTTATGGTACTATTAAATATTAGACAACAAAGCACTTTGTTTTAAAAAAAAAATCTTTCCCCCTCCCCCTGGAATTTTGCTGTCTATAATAGAAGCATTCCCAGGGAGAATTCAATAGCATGTCTTATAAAATATTTTAATGAAAAGATGAATCCTATAATACTCCCCTGCATATGTAGACAGAATATAACTACATAAAATATTTATGACACTATTTCCATAAAATATTGGTGACATCTTTTTAAGGATATAAAAAAGTAAGATATTTTTAGCTAGTATGGGGGATAGAACCTTTCAGAGAAAAGCCTGGCTTATAATTTCTAGGTGCTAAACTGATGACTTTATTTCAGACAAGAATCTCAATATTGAACCAAATACTTTACTAAGTTGTAGCTATTCTAGTTTCTGAATATCATGGCTACTAATCCATTTTTGATCAAGTCAAAGACTATCTTTTGGCTAACTAAATTATAATCTACCTTAGTGAAGTCAAAGAATGAAATGGATCACAAGACAGGAATATTTATTTTTTTCCCTAAATTATCAGGAATTGCAGGTAAAAGGAATTACTTGGGCTACATTGTCTTGAATCATATTCTCTGTCCCCAAAAGGAGTGGATACATAGATATTTTTTTACCTTTAATACAACCAGAATTTTCCATGTATATTTATCCCCCCAAGAATTGTGCATAGAGGTATCATAGAAAAGTTTGCAATAATTTATCAAACTGTTGTTTAAACCAACTTCTTAACTTCCTGAAAATCCATTGTTTTCTTTCCTTTGGGCCTACATTGATTTCTCTCCAGGCCTGGCATATGATAATTTCTATGACTGTCTTAACACAGCTGTGATGGACACTGGCCAAGAATGTCTCTTTGTCAGTATTCATATGTCATCATTGTCCTTATCAAATAGCATTTGGATGTCAGAATTCATTGCTATGTAATGGGAAAACAGCAATCTGGAATAAAACAGAACTGTTCGAACAAGGTTTAATTATTTATGGTAAGTGTAAATTTGGAACTAATATCTGACAAGTCTAAATTTTGACATTTACATTTAAAAAGAAATGCATTTCTTCCAAAAATTCCATTAGTACTTGTAGCACTTTTTAAGGCTTCGCTTAAATGTCATGTGGAGTCTTAAGTATCATTACCATGAAAAAATTTATCATCGTTGTTTTCTTGTGTTTACTCATTTTTAAGTCATTTTCAGTTCTGTTGTCTTTGTCATTTCCAACTTTTCATGATCCCATTTGGCCATTTCTTGGCAATGATACTGAAGTGTTTTGCCATTTCCTTCCTCAGCTCATTTTACAGATGAGGAAACCAAGGTGAACTATGTTAAATGACTTCCCCAGGGTCACACAGCTAGAAAATATCTGAGATCAGATTTTTTTTTTAATAATAGCTTTTCATTTTCAAAAAAACATGCAAAGATAGTTTTCAACATTCACTGAGGTCAGATTTTAACTCAGGTCCTCCTAACACAAGGCTAACCAGCAGTACTCTATCCACTATACCACTTAGTTCTCTTTTTCTTTTTTTCTAGTTTGTTTTTAAGCTGGAAGATTTTATGTTTAATAGCAAACTATATTGTATAATTCTGAAATCCAGGAGGCCTGGGGTCCAGCCCAGCCCAGTCCACTCCCCTTACTTTACTCCCACTTTATCAGTTTCTCTTCAAATTTTCTCCAATTTCATCTCCATACTATCTCTTCTAAGCCCCCCACACATTTGATTCACCTTTTCCCTCCCCCCAATCATTTTTCCCTCCCCCCAGTCCTTTTTTCCCTCCATTTTACCTGAGGTATGTGGTTCACTCAGTCCCCTTGGTTTAGTCCATGTGGCCAGAGCCACTCTTCCCTTTAGGCTTGGGATGTCTTCTGCTGGATAAACCCATAGTTCAGAGCTAGCTGGGAGCTCCCCGAGCCATGCTCCTGAGTGGAGTTTCAGTGAGTAGTTGTTCTTTTCAATCATTAGGTTCTGAATGGGGACCATATCAAGACCAGACTTTGTACATCTCAGGAAGGAATGGCACTAGTTTATATTACCAAAGATCTAGTTTATGAGAACGGTTTTCTAAAACTTCATGTATCTCTAGCCAGTACACTGAGCAAGGGGTTGTCTGCACTAAGTAGAATGTTCCTGTGCCAGGCAGACTTCTGTCCTCAGGGCAAGCTTCTGACACTGGTTTTTGTCCAAATGACACAGCTGTAGATTTGAAGCATCATTGGCTGGGCCTTGATCCCTGCTCCCATCACAGTTTGTAGGCTGGAGGCTTCCCTAGCTCTCCTATTTCATGAACTACTCTATTAAGCTAGGGTTTTCTATCTAGATCCCTTTTCCAGTGTCTACAGGCATTTGGTAATTTCTTTCTATGGGTTTTGGCTGGCCAAATGCATTGGTTCTCCTTCAATTTATCAACCATTTCTCCATTGGGGCTTTTTAAAATCCTAGCTGAACTAATTGTGATCAAGCAAGGTTCTTTTCTTCCTTAGTCTTGAGGATATCTGTATTTTTTCTTAACTCAATCAATCAGTCAATCAACAAATAAACAAGCATTTATTAAACATTTATGTGCTGGACTTTTTGCTGTGCACCTGGAATATAAAGACATAAACATTGTCCTCCAAGACCTTATATTTTAAAAGAAAAGAAAACCTATAAATAAATAGATATATAAATTACAAATGTGTATATAGAGATGCGCATATGTATATATATACACGCTAAATACCCAGTCATTTGAGGAAAGAGTACAATAGCAGCTTTGTCTCAGATTGGAACAATATGATATGATCAACTTCTGGAAACTATTGTTCTGTATTTTACTCTAAATACTTCATATATTCTTAAACTGCATTCTTTAAAATAGTTTTTTTCCAAAAGCATTTTGATAGCCATATTTTAATATAATAGATTTCCTTTATAATCCTTTGCCTTTTATTTTACACATTTAAAATAATTATTCTAAGAAAGGGTCCAAAGGGTTCACCAGATTACCAAATAGATCTGTGACATAAGATTAGAAATCTGTCTCTAAAAGATGTGATTAGCATTTCTGATTCTTTTCATGTAGACAGTAATGATTCACATGGATAGTCCTTTCATCCTTATATGCTATAGTTGTGTTCCTGTAAGTAGAATGAGAGTTAGATTGGATAGGCTACGGAGTATATGGGAATAAAGTTATGGAGACTCTCCATGAAGTATGCATGCAGATGAACAAAGCTTTGCCCGTCATATCTGGCAACATAAGTGCTCAGCTGCATGTGTCTTCTATACAATTACTTCCATATTCATGGGTATTCTCTGTGAATTTTGCTCCAGTCCAACCTCTTCGTATGTAGACTGAGTAATGCAGGATTATATATAAGAATTTTGTAATAATGATCCCCCCAAAATAATTAGAAGATATATGGAAATATAAGAAACTGGAGGAAGCGATTTATTTAGCTGTGATTCTGGAATCACAGCCTGTGTGGAGATGCAACCTTACTGAAGTGCTTTTGATTTCATGCTTTTGGCAAGCATGTTACTTGTAAAGTAAAAGATAGTTTTAGATAGGGCCTTGACACTCTTAGACATCTCTTAAATCATTTTGGCATACTTTTCTAATAAATTAATAAATTACAACTTTTGGTAAATTATAATTCCAATGCACAAAATCATGTACTAAAGATGTGCAAAAAAAGTAGGCATTCCTCCCAATGTGCCTAGATGAGAAAAGCTCATCATGCATGGGATACTGTTCAATAATTTCTATTAATTTTTAACTGAGTACTGTGAAATTGCCACTTTTGTGCTGTATAAAAATCATGATTCATTACTGATTTTCACTTTTTAATCTGGATAAGAGGTAAATTTGGCAAGTGGCACTGACTCCCCAACAGCAGTTATTTTCTAATTCCATCCTGATTCTTTGATGAACCTTCTCCCAAGTGGATAGTTTGGTGGGAATAGAGAACTGACTTTAGAACTGCTTTGTAATGCCATTCATTAAATTAACTTAGAATATGTAAACTGGATTGTTTTAAGATTTAAAACCTTTTCCTCAAGATGTCCTAGAATTACTAGATTAGCACTTGTGTGGTCAAAAGTTTGACTCAATTTTCAGAGGCAAGTATTTTAATGATGATATCCTATAGGCTTGATTCTACAGGATTGTTTTTCTCTATAAATTTACCAGCTGAATCAAAAATAAATTCAATGTATAAATATAACAAGATGATTCTAACTAAAAGGAAACACAAATTATTAAGAGGTAAATTCTAAACATAGACCTCCCATTTTAGCTTCTCCTTTTTATCTTAAGGGTTCCACTCTTTGAGAATTCAGCTCTGAAGTTAGGAGAACCTGAATTCAAGTTTGACCTCAGGCACTTAACACTTCCTAGCTGTGTGACCCTGGGCAAGGCACTTAATATCAATTGCCTCAGGAAAAAAAAAAATGAGAGAATTCTGTCATCATGAAGAACTTGTCAAATTTATTTTCCTCATCTTCTTTTAGCTTCCCAGTATTAAATAGAATGCAATGCAAAATTCTCATGATTATCATCATCACATCTAAATTCTCATCCTTACAGCCTTAGATAGTTTGATGGCCTAATGATAGATCATTGCAATTGTATTTATGAAGACCTGAGTTCCAATCATTCTTCAAAACACTAGCGGTGTGACTGTACAAGTTACTCAAGTACTCTTAACCTCAGGTTCTTCGATTCTAAAATAGGAATAATAATAGGTCCTACTTCAGAGGATCCTTGTAGTGATCAATTGGAATAAAGTGTGCAAAGAGCTTTGCAAAATGTACAGTGCTGTATGAATGTTAGCTTTATTAGTTAGATTTAGTATGTAAAATCCTTGAGGGTAAGGTCTATTGAATTTTTGTTTTTGAATCCTCAGTGGCTAACATACCGATTGGCAAGCAGTAAACACTTAATCCCTTTTTATTGATTATCTGCTCCATTGCTAAAGTCTATAACCTTTGCTATCCTATTGCTCTTAATCCACAAATTACCTCCATATGAATCTCCATAGCTTGTTCAATCCCTTACCCTACTCTTGTTCTTTATTTATTTATGAAGTCTACCTAAATCATACCTTCTTTTCTACTCCCTAGCTATCTACATGATCCAAGCCTTCCTCATGCCATATTATATTATGACACTACCATGGAAATTCTCTCAGGCCTTTTCCTTTTCAATCCATCTTCTTTTCTATGATTCACCCCACCACTCTCACAGTGATTTTCTTTAAATAATTTCTAAATGATCTGTTGCTTGAAACTGAAAGAAGTTAGTTTTTTCAGAGTTACAGATGGTAAATGTTCAAGGCAGGATGTGAATACAAATTTTCCTGTCTCTATACTATCCCTCAAACATTTCGCTCCTGGAAGCATTCTGAGTTCAAATTATGCTACTACTTGCATGTTCTGAGTAAGTTATTGAACTTCATTCAGCTTTAGTTTAGAAATCTATAAAATGGGGGAAGAGCCACTAATCCACAAGGTTTTTTGTTTGTTTTTTTTTTTTATGGGAATCAAATGAAGTTACAAGTGTAAAATGTTTTACAAACCTAAAGATTCTATTTCAGTATTATTGTCAAGATAACATAAAGAAAATATATGCAAATATGGAATCTGATTTTGAAACTAGACCTTATAACTTATCACCTGTGTGATCACTTATTATCACTAAGCCATAATTTTCCTGGTTTCTCTATTTTTGTAATCGATTAGAGGGTCTCAAGTACTCTTCCAGTTCTAAATCCTGTTAGGAGAGTAGATAAATCAAGTCAAATACTTATTTGAGGGCATTTTGTAAGGGCTAGAAAAAATCTTGGTAATTTTTAGTCTTATCAATGGCTATCCATTTGGTGTCATATTTAAGTTTTTAAATGTATTGAAAACTATTTTAGAACTGATTTTTAGCTAGCAGTTGCAGAAGCAATTGATTGTAGAGGTGCTATTTCCTTCACAAATATGACTGTTCAGATTCTAAGGCTCATTGCTCTGCCTAATTTGTATAGATCTTGACAACTGTCTTTCTTAACATTCCTTGGAATTCCAGTAAGTTATTCTGAGTTGTGGAACACCTGTATTTTTAATGGGTTTTCCAGGGGCTGCTAGAATTCAGGCTGTCTATTTGGCAGATGCAAATGTCCATGCCCACTGTGTCATATTTTCTTTTCCCAGTCGTAATTTTCATTTTGGCACTTGAGAAGTATTTGGTGTTAATGTGTTTTACTGCCAGAAATAATGGACTTCCTGCTAAAGAAATGGCACTTTTGACATTTTTGCATTGAAACCTATACTTGATTGTCATCTGTGCCCTAGAAAAACTGGCATGGTACCTTGGTAGGGAATGATACCATCTAACTGGCAGGAATTTAGGCAGTAAAGTTATCACAAATGAGTGTCAGCTGGGAGCATTCTGGAATGATTTTCTAGCTATGGGAAGTCAAGAAGAATACACTCATCAAAACTTTTGTATTCCTTTATATAAAGATTTCATCTTATGCACTTTTAAAATGGGACAGATTTTTGCTAAGTTTAAATAATGATTAAAAAAAAAACATTGTTTAATAGAATTGTGAGAAACATAAAATGATTCATAGAGTTCTGGCTTCTCCATCAAGAAGACCTAGGACCCGGTCCTAGTTCACACATGCTGACTATTGACCCTGTAAGATCTCTTTGTGCCACATGAGGCAAAATTCTAAGACAATAATTTCCAAATAAGATATCAATAGGTATTAACAGATGGAGTTTCTTCACTGGGAGTGCTCTATTCTGATGCTATCACTGGGTCAATCCACATAGTAACATAATTATACAATTTTACTATTAAATCCATATTCTGTTTTAGCTAACACAATAAAGTTATTATGGAAAAATATTCTGGAATGGTCATATTCTGAAAAGTCTTTCATGACATCATTCACAAATATATTTTAATATTAAGGTATATATAAAATATTCTTAAGTTCTTTGGAATTAATAAATCTGTCAGACTCGTGTTAATTTTTGGAATAGCAGTATTCTGTATTGTGAATGAATAATTCCAATTTCTGAAATACTTTGTGCTTTATAGATGCCTTTTTTAAAATGATGAGATAGATTAATAGAGATATAGAACTATTTAATTTATTTGGCTGCCCAAAAGCCTTCAATACTTACTAGTCCTTACAGTATTTTATGTAAGTGTGATGCCAGTTTCCAGTTTTCTAGATCACTGTGTTTTCAGTAAGGCACAGGATGGATGCAGAAAGGTATTCTTTGCATTCCTGTCTTAATGATAGTATCAATGATTTTAGCAATGAATTGGAACTTATTTTTTCCATGATCTTAACCCATAAACTGCAAGTTTTTTTTTAATTTGGGATCTATGAACAACTTGTATTTTAAAATTTTGTATTTTTGACTATAAATCATTACAATTGATTTCCTTTGTAACCCTGTGTATTTTGCTTTATGTATTTAAAAACATTACTCTATGGAGCAAGTATAAGCTTCGCCAGACTTCCAAAGAGTTCCATGATACAAACATAAGTTACTAACCACTTCTATGAAGAGACTACATTAGAACAAGAAGTATTATGAATAAAGAAAAATGAGCATTAAACATTTTTGGAAGAGTTTTTTTTTTGTTACTTCAGAAAAATTTCATTGAATTTCTAATTACTTTTATTGTAATCATTTCAGTTTTTAAAATAGTTATTGCCTATGGGCAATTCGGAATACATGAATGCTTACATTTCAGAGTGTTCCTTGACCACTAAATGTGCTATAAGAGGTATGTTATAGGATTGACTTCAGTCAAGCAATTAGAGATCTAGTAGTTGATAGAAGTAATTTCACAACTATAACTAACAGGTTTTAAGGCTTAAATAAAATCCTGGTTTACTACTTCTAAACTACATGCTACCTACTCTTACTAGCTCAACCTTTATCACCTAAAGTTAATAGGAAAAGCTTTCTTGATCATCAGTCTGCCTACCTGTCCCACTTATTGCTGAAAACTATTGAAAGAAAAAGTAATTCCTCCTTTTTCTCAAGACAGGCTTTCAATGCACGTACACATGGCTTTGTTATTGATGGTCCACTAGGCAGACTAAGCTTCAGTTGCTTGCATCTGTATTGTTCTTTTAGTGTTGACTTCAAAATTGTATTTATTCTCTGTTGGGACTGCCTAATAGCTATAATCCAAGTTTCAGTTTAAATGAATGTGTCTCACTCTCCCCTATTAAACAAGTATCCTTCACAAAAGAAGCTATCTTTTTATACCAATTGAAATTTTCTTTGAAAATAAAAGGTTATATCATCAACCTCAGTACTTGATTGAATCTAGAATAAAAGAGCAGTTGATGATGTGACATTTATAAGAATTTAAAGAGAATATTTCAGTAATTTAAAATTTAACAGGAATGATAGTATATATAGATAGTATATCAAGAGCAAAAATTAGCCACAATAGAAATTTTGGTTTTAGATTTTTTTGTGATATATGATTCTGTAAATTTATAAAAGATAGTAACATCTTAGTTAGAATCAAAATCATAGTCTAAATGCAGTTAATATTTTTAACACAGGAACCATTTGACTATCATGAATTAATTAAAAACATATTTTAATCTTCTAAGATATGTTTCTAGAAGGCTATTTGCAGATTTCATTTTATTCGGCACTTATGCAGTTCCAATATGCAAAATTTTAGTGAATATTAGACCATTATGTAAAATCTCTATTGTTTTGTGGTGTAAGAACTAATAAATATTTGAAGAAAGGTGGAGTCATTATTCCATAAATGGTTTGCTCTTTCTCCAGTGCACTATTTGATTGCATATTAACCACTTTCTAGAGCTTAGGGCTTATATGATTCACTGAACAAAGCTTGCAAAATCAGTCTTTAGGCAAATTCTTTTGATTACAATGCTTTATATTTGGGATGAAATGCTCTATTAGATCATGTTACAAAACTTTGTTGCCATTTTGAAATTCCTAAGATGAAATTAATTATTAAGGCTCTTAAAATATGTTATTTTAAATATATATACACTTTTTTTAATTTTCCCATATGCATTTTTTAATTTGGCATTCCCATCTGACCATAATTTTATTTTGGTCACCAAAACAATTGATTAAAACTAAATTCCTTCCTATAAAATGCTTATGGCTAATAGAGATGAATGCCCATATATACACTGAGAGACAGAGACAGAGACAGAGACACACAGGATAAATGAATTCCAGGAAAAGCATATAAAAGCACTTTTCTGACCCAATGGAAACTTCTTGTCCGTAGATATGGAGAAGTTCAGTATTAATCCTATATCTTTATTGAAATTCTCAAAACCACTGTAGCTCATTAAGTACAATAACATGTTCATTTGGGCAGAATGAAATGACTAACTGTTGTTAGATGTCAGAATTGCTTCAGCCATTTCCATAAATCACAGTGGGAATATCATTATCGTATATGATTAATGACACTTCATGTTGTGAATCTGATTACAAACACTAAAGAAAAGAATAACGAGAATCTCTTTTTATGCATACCTTACATGAAATGTTTAGTACATGTCCACCAAATTATTATAATTTGATTGCTCTGTAAGAATGGGCGATTAAATACAATTCATTGAAATCCATTGAGATCTAGCAGTGACTTTTTCATAGATATACAGAATATGGAGTGTGTTTTTTTCTGTAGAGGCTTAGTCATTACTTTTGAAGAAAAATGTATTTTTCTCTTATTTCTCACTAAGAGGGAACATTTTTAATGCTTGTTTATTGTTCTCAAACATTTTATCCAACAAAGAGAAGAAATGGAAATCAGGTTCACTCAATGTTGATACTGTTGTTGTTTTCTCTCTATAATTCCTATCTTTTCTAGAGCCAAAGTCATCACCCATTTAGTTCAAATAGATCTTCTCCTTAAGTTACTGTGGCATATTTAATTGAAGGTTAGTCTTCAGAATCAGGAAAACTTGGGTTCAGAGCCTCTGATAATACTAGCTGTGAAACCATCTGCAAATAAAGTAACCAATCAGTACTTCAAGCAATTATACTGTTCTCTTGCTGATGTATAAGGATTTGATATTCATGCCAAAAATTTCCTATATAGATAAAAATCGAAGGATCATGCTTTTCACGTACCAAAAATATCTACAATATGCTCTTTATTCTGAATTCCTATTCCTTATTTTCACCTAAGTGTAATTAAAAATCTCTTTAATTTGGATTTGAGCAATTCAAAATTTGTAAATCATGCAGAGAAGGAGTAGGCTAAGGTTTATCTTGGTACAATGTGTCAAAAATTTACTATGGAAATTTAATCATGTTTGGTAATGAAAAGGATTTTTTTTTTGTTTTTAACTGTATTGTCAAAATATTTTTTGCATTTATTTTAAAAATATTTTGAATTCCAATTTTTTCTCTTTCACCTTCTCCAAAAATAGTAGTCAATTTAATATAGGTTATACATATTAATCACAATTGTGAAAGGACCAGACCAAAAGGAAAAAAAAACACTAAAAATTTAAATAAGAGAAAAAAATATGCTTTGATCTACATTGAGTCCATAAGTTCTTTTTTTTTTTTAATTTTTATTTAATAATTACTTTATATTGACACTCGTTTCTGTTCCAATTTTTTTTCCCTCCCTCCCTCCACCCCCTCCCCTAGATGGCAAGCAGTCCTTTATATGTTGGATATGTTGCAGTATATCCTAGATACAATATATGTTTGCAGAACCGAACAGTTCTCTTGTTGCATAGGGAGAATTGGATTCAGAAGGTATAAATAACCCGGAAGAAAAACAAAAATGCAGATAGTTCACATTCGTTTCCCAGTGTTCTTTCTTTGGGTGTAGCTGCTTTTGTCCGTCATTTAGCAATTGAAACTCAGGTCTCTTTGTCAAAGAAATCCATCAAAATATGTCCTCATACAATATCGTTGTCGAAGTGTATAATGATCTCCTGGTTCTGCTCATTTCACTTAGCATCAGTTCATGTAAGTCTCGCCAGTCCTCTCTGTATTCATCCTGCTGGTCATTCCTTACAGAGCAATAATATTCCATAACATTCATATACCACAATTTACCCAGCCATTCTCCAATTGATGGGCATCCATTCATTTTCCAGTTTCTAGCCACTACAAACAGGGCTGCTACAAACATTTTGGCACATACAGATCCCTTTCCCTTCTTTAGTATTTCTTTGGGATATAAGCCCAATAGAAACACTGCTGGATCAAAGGGTATGCACAATTTGATAATTTTTGGGGCATAATTCCAGATTGCTCTCCAGAATGGTTGGATTCGTTCACAACTCCACCAACAATGCAATAGTGTCCCAGTTTTCCCGCATCCCCTCCAACATTCATCATTATTTTTTCCTGTCATCTTAGCCAATCTGACAGGTGTGTAGTGGTATCTCAGAGTTGTCTTAATTTGCATTTCTCTGATCAATAATGATTTGGAACACTCTTTCATATGAGTGGTAATAGTTTCAATTTCATCCTCTGAAAATTGTCTGTTCATATCCTTTGACCATTTATCAATTGGAGAATGGCTTGATTTCTTATAAATTTGAGTCAGTTCTCTATATATTTTGAAATGAGGCCTTTATCAGAACCTTTAACTGTGAAAATGTTTTCCCAGTTTGTTGCTTCCCTTCTAATCTTGTTTGCATTAGTTTTATTTGTACAAAGGCTTTTTAATTTGATGTAATCGAAATTTTCTATTCTGTGATCAGTAATGGTCTCTAGTTCATCTTTGGTCACAAATTTCTTTCTCCTCCACAAGTCTGAGAGATAAACTATTCTATGTTCCTCTAATTTATTTATAATCTCGTTCTTTATGCCTAGGTCATAGACCCATTTTGATCTTATCTTGGTATATGGTGTTAAGTGTGGGTCCATGCCTAATTTCTGCCATACTAATTTCAATTATCCCAGCAGTTTTTATCAAATAATGAATTCTTTTCCCAGAAGTTAGGGGCTTTGGGTTTGTCAAACACTAGATTGCTATAATTGACTATTCTGTCTTGTGAACCTAGCCTTTTCCACTGATCCACTAATCTATTTCTTAGCCAATACCAAATGGTTTTGGTGACTGCTGCTTTATAATATAATTTTAGATCGGGTACAGCTAGGCCACCTTCATTTGATTTTTTTTTCATTAATTCCCTTGAGATTCTCGACTTTTTATTGTTCCATATGAATTTTGTTGTTATTTTTTCTAGATCAATAAAATATTTTCTTGGAAGTCTGATTGGTATAGCACTAAATAAATAGATTAGTTTAGGGAGTATTGTCATCTTTATTATGTTCGCTCGGCCGATCCAAGAGCACTTAATATTTTTCCAATTATTTAAGTCTGACTTTATTTGTGTGGAGACTTTTTTATAATTTGCTCATATAATTCCTGACTTTCCTTTGGTAGATAGATTCCCAAATATTTTATGGTATCAACAGTTATTCTGAATGGAATTTCTCTTTGAGTCCATAAGTTCTTTATCAGAATGTAGATAGCATTTTACTTTATGAGTCCTTTGTATTTGTCTTGGATTATTGTATGGCTGATAAGGGTTGAGTAATTCATAGTTGTGCTTCACACAATGTTGCAGATGCTATGTATAATGTTTTACTGGTTCTGCATATTTTACATTGCACCAGTTCATATAAGTCCAGGTTTTTCTCAGATCTGCCTGTTCATCATTTCTTATTGCATTATTTCTTATATTCCATTACATTCATATATCATAATTTGTTCATCCAGTCTGAAATTGTTGGGCATCCCCTCAATTTCAATATGATGCCACAAAAAAAAAAAATTGCTATAAGCATTTTTGAACATATAGATCCTCCCCCTCTCCCCCCCTCCCCCACCCCTTTTTAAAGGATATGTACAGTTTTGCAGCCCCCTTAGGTGTTCCAAATTCTGCACTCCAGAATGGTTGAATCAGTTTGCAAATCAGCTAACAATGCATTAGTGTCTGAATTTTCCCACATTGCTTAGAGCATTTATCACTTTCCATTTTTGTCATAGTGTTTTAATTTGAATTTCTCTAATCAAAATTCATTTAGAGCACTTATTTTAATGCCAAAAGATAGCTTTGATTTCTTCATTTGAAAACTGCTTGTTCACATCCTTTGAACATTTATCAGTTGAGGAATGGCTCATCCTCTTATAAATTTCTCTATGTATTTGAGAAATGAGGCCTTTATCAAAGATAACTGGCTATAAAGATAGTTTCTCAGCTTTTTGCTTTCCTTCTAATGTTTCTTATCCTGACTTTCTTTGTACAAAAACTTATTTAACTATGATAAAAATTATTCTTTTTTTCATACTGTAATTCTCTCTATCTCCTCCTTGGTCATGAATGCTTACCTTATCCACAGATCTGACAGGTAGACTTTTCCTCGCTCTTATAATTTGCTCATACTGTCACCCTTTATGTCTATCTAAATCATGCATCCATTTTGACTCTATCTCGGTCCTATTTGAAAAGTAAATATTTTAAGGAAAAAAGAAAACAAAGTATTTTCTTGGACTTTTAAGACTTTTACATACAAAAAACCTGGTAATTACAGACATTGACCAATTTACTAAAGCAAATCCCAATTATTTTTATTTGGCAAAATATTTAATTTCATTCACTATCTAGAAAATGATAGGATTGGGTTTTTAAAGTCATATTCTGAACTATTGGATCCTTCCAGTTTTGTTCCTATGATTCTGATTTGTATTGACTTCTACAATTAATCTAAATTATGAGTTTTTGTGGTACATCCATAATAACCTCTACACTCTCATTAATCTTCAAATTTGGGGAAACAAGATAAAAGAATGCCAAGGAGGATACTGACATCTCCTTGAATACTATTATTACATTGTAACCAAATTTAACTTTAGCCCAGACCTTCTCTGAATGATTTACAAACTTTGTATTTGTGGAGTTCAAGTTTAAAAGTTTTTCCTTTATATCTTTAAATGATAGGAAGAATAGAAATTTAAAAGGAGAATGTTTGTAGAAGTAGGTAGCTATATGTAATAACAGGGAGAGAATTTGGAATTATTATGTGCTACAACAGGAAGAGAATTCACAAAATGACACAAATGTTAATAATAATGACTTTAAAAATACTTTTAATTCACTCTCAACTACATTTTCTTTTGGGGCTCTGCAATTAGGTTGGTTATTAAGATTTTTTCATAGGAACATAGGACCATATAGTTTGAAAGGTTTTTTTTTTTTGTTTTTATCTAATCTCATTCTTCATAAAAGCATGAATCTCACCCACAACATCCTTGAGAAGTATTAATTTAAAATGTACTAGAAGATTTAAAAGTGATAAGCATCTTTCTAACTCCTTTGCAAGGCATCTCACACTCCTGACTCATAGAGTCTGCAGTTCACAAAAAGTCCTATATCACTTTTATTGAACTAGTTACCTCCCTCACTCTATTTAAATAGTTGATTCTTTTGAACCCAAGTGCAAGTACATTTCTCTGCATTAGTTTTTATCTAGCATAATAGAGTAGAATACTCCATAGAAAACTGGCCAACATAGAGAGGATGAACAGCCATAGAGGGGTTATAGTTGACTCTATATTCATACTGAGGCAATTCCAAATCCAATAAAATCCAAAATCCAATAAAATTCCAAATCTAATACTGAAAATTCATTTTATTAGTTTTAACCTATCATTCCAATTTAAATTATTGGCCTGAGT
The DNA here is from genome assembly GCF_016432865.1 of Antechinus flavipes. Lineage (NCBI taxonomy): Eukaryota > Metazoa > Chordata > Mammalia > Dasyuromorphia > Dasyuridae > Antechinus > Antechinus flavipes. Next base: position 146,879,106 of record NC_067400.1, read on the forward strand.
AGGAAACACAGTAGAAATATCTGTTCAAATTTATGAGCTTTCTTCTCCAATACTCTTGGAAACTGAAGTCCACTCTTCCCATCTTTTGAAGTAAAATGGTACAAACAAATTACTATTCCCATCATATATCATTTATTGGGCACCTGCTGAATGCTATTGTATTTATCACTCACACCATTCTGTAGCATAAGATCAAGAAGGTCATGGTTTATCAAATTCCATCCTTATTGGAAACAGAAATATAGATGACAATAAATTGTAGACACATCAGGGAGTTTACCCATGATCAGCAGGAGAGAATCAAAGCGAGTTTTCATGTAGAAAGAAAGCGACAAGCTGAAACGAGTTGCTCTGTGGGAGACTTCAAACCATAAAAATATCAGAGGTGTTGTGAAGTTTTTGGAAATAATCAGCTATGCCAAATCTTGGTGAAAACTATAGATAGTTTAGGATTTGTGCATATGCTCTGCAGAATAATAGCTTCAGATCTTAGCTTATTATAAAGGATCATAAAATGACAGAGAAGACAGCATGTGTGAGCGATTTCATAACAGATTGTTTTTATTCATTGCAAATATAAAACTTTTCATATCTCTTTATAAACTGGAGAGACAAGCTTTAGCCCAACATGAAATACTTAGAAAGAAGTAAGTTAAAGGGGAGCAAGGCAGATAAATAAATTTAAAGAACATTTGTCTGCTTAAACAATTGTCATTTGTCATTTTTATAGCTTATATTCACCTCAAATATTAAAACAGAGATCACCTCATGTAACAGAAATCACCTCATATGTATCAATTCAATAATTATTTATCGTTTAGCTCCTTCGTTTAGCTCAAAAAATTAGAGGGCTCAATCTATACCCTCCATGAGCATAAGGATAATCTAATTAGAGAAACAAGACCTATCCACATAAGTATTAAAAGACAACACATGACAATGCAATTAGGGGCCAAAATATATGGTTGTAAGTCAGCAAGTATTTGATAAGTGAATGCTATCACCAGGCAATAAAGTAGTATGGGCATTAGCAAATGAGAAATGAGCTAGGTCCTAAGCTGCTGGGGAAGGCTGTGTAACAAGAGATATGGTACCAGTAGGTCACCTACTAGAAAGAGGTGTAGATTTAGAGTCACAAATCTGAATTTTGAATGTAGACATCACTATTTTTGTGTGAGCTTTGACACATCATTGAACCTCATTTACATTCATATTCCTCATTTCTAAAATTAGGGGATTGAATTAGAATAAAGCTTTTAAAACCAGAATCCAATTTTGTGACTGTCCTTCAGAATCCCCATTAATTTGAATGGCGAAAAAAATATATACATCTCCCCACTAATTTTTAACAATTTAACAATTCTTTTCATTACTTATAAATATTATTGGACAAAGGATCCATAGATTTCACCAGCCAAAAGGGCCCGATGCACCCATGTACACACACACACACACACACACACACACACACACACACACATAGAATCCCTGGACTATAAGATCCTTCCAACCCTAAATCCTGTTAGAAATACTATTATGTTTCTAGTGGCTGAATTATTGAGTAATTCCTAAAATGAGTAGAATAATGCAGAAGTCTCATAAAAAGAGATTATTGTGCTAAAGACAAGATTTATTACTTTAGTCAATGGCACATTTATTTAAAAAGCTAATACAATGAAAGTATATAGATTGCATCTTGTAATTTCTTTAGTGTGTGTGTGTGTGTGTGTGTGTGTGTGTGTGTGTAACAGGATTTGACTTCATAGGAATTCTTCCCGATATTTTTTATTCCTTATCTCCAAACTTTTTGTTCTACTACAAAGCAACATATCCCAATTAACATTTTGAGCCTTATTGAGTTCTAAATATTGTACTCAACTATACATCACGCTTTGCATGCATTTCATTTTTATGTTTGGACTAGACTTGTGATTTTATTGCTTAGAGGAATGCCAGTGATAAAGCTCTATCAATGCAAAGCAAAGCCCTGGTCTTCACGTCTCCATGTTAGAGATCTGCCTGGGGCACTGGATCTACAGCTTCTTGAACCCAGCTCTTCCTGATTCTAAGAACATCTCTTAGTTCACTATGACAAGCTGTCTATCCAGTGCATTTCATGTAAATATATCTATCCAATGCATTTCATGTAAATATATGACTGAATTGAACTGAATTTGTATACATGTTTTTAATGCCTTTCCACTGGATTGTAAACTCCTTGGGAGCAGCATTTGTGCCTTTTATTTTTATCTCTAGCACCTATCACAAGGTCTTTCATGTAGTAAATACTTAATCAGCAATTGTTGTTGAAATGAAAATGAAATGAATGGATAATAAGTTCATTGGTGTATATTTTATATTGAAATATGATAGAGATGAAAATTTCATTTGCTATTTTGTCTTCATTTTTTGGTGAATTATAATTTCTACCTCATCAATTCACAGAATCTAGAATTTTCAAAAATTACTTCTGCTGTTAGAGTTCATCCTAATCATTTAGTGTTGTGTTCTAATAATTCTAAGTATTCTGACTTTATTTTCTTTTATTATCTATAGGCATTTCCCCTTTAAAATTATCTTTCCTCATTCAAATTCTCGATTTTTATATTTTTTTTATTCTTATATATAAGTATTTGATTATACAGTCTCTAAAGACTATTCTAAACATAGATCATTGTTTACCTTTAATTTGACTAGGAAATATGCAGCATTATAGATAATATATTTTTTCCTAGATATTTAGAATTCTCTGAAGTTATTTCATTATATAAATAGCTATTACAAGTATTTTTTAATATAGCTTCATCAGGGTTCATACAAAGGTCAAACATGATCATTTGTATATTTATTCATCTTCCATTTGCTTGTTATGATCTAGTGTGTGTGTTGGGGGGGCCAGTATGGATATAAAGGTATCTGTGTGTTTGTGTATAAATGTGAGTTCCTTGAAGATGGAGACTAAAGTTTATTTAAATGTTCCTTTCCCCCAAGTTCCCTCCTACACATAGTTGTGCATTACAACAGGTGCTTAATAAATGTTGTATTTCATCAATAATTATCTGGAAATGATTTTCATAATTTTGTTCATATAGCAGCCCAAAGGACTTGGTAGGACCACAGCAAATGTTTGATGTGAAAGCCTGTCTCACTTAACACTTCCTAAACAAGTCACTTTATCCCAATTGCCTCAGGGGAAAAAAAAAAAGTCTGCTAATTGGGATTATTTTACTTCTGTTGGGGAAGTCCAAATGTATTCCAGTACACTGGTCAGGGAGAAGAAGAAACACCTAGATTTAAAAAGACTATCAGAGTTCACAATGACTGGACATTGAAAGATGCCATTATTCCAATTTACTGGTTATTGTTAATTTGGCTAATAAATTTACCTATAAAATGTTCAACTTGTTGAACAACAACAACAAAAAAAAGTCTGTCTCCTGTGCCGCAAACAATGTAAGCAGTAAAACTGTTATCTACAGACCAAATGATGAATAGTTCTATTAATTGATTGTTATGTTTATCAAATTACTACATCTTGTTGGCTTTTGATCATAATTTAAATAAAAGGTAAAATATGTATATCTGTATATGTGTATACATATGCATACATATATGTATGTGTGTGTTACACACTGCATATATAAAATTTTTTAAAGATTACCTTCCCAAAGCTCTGGGCTACCCTTCATTTAATGTTTTAGCAAAACATCTGTGTTAATTATATAGCAATGTTTAAGATGTTATTCAACTTAGAAAGGAATCATTGCCTGTGGTGTTATTTCAGAATAATACTATCAAATATTATGTTAAACTGTGATCTGGAGAATTTGTAGCTCCAGATTTTATAGGAATTAAAAAAGTTTAGTTCACTTCTAATGATAATAATAATATATAATCTAATAATAGATTATACTAATATAATCTATTAATATTAGATAATTAGATATTAGATAAAGAAATGTGTGTGTGCTTGATTTTTGTTTTGTTTTTCTATACTGATCAAACTACTTCATATTTAAGGGTAGTTTTGCTTAGGGAATTGCTTTGTGGTCTGATGGTACACTACCTTTTCTTCTTTAATGTAAAATTCAATACATTTATTAGACAAACCGATTTATCTCTGAAGACCAATTTGGCTACTTTTATTGGAAAATATTATTGTCTCTGCAAACCCTCATTTGTCACTATTTATTTCCATGGAATTAACAATAAAAGAAACAGGTTCTTATTTCTTGGTGGGAGGAATAAGAATTTTTTCCTATTAATTTACAGGTGAAATTGTTTTTCTATAGCAGTATAAGCCATTTTATTTTCCATTGGCATTTTTCTATAGTTTTGGCCAGAAACAAAGACAATTGAATGAATATTATTTGCCACAATTTGTTTTCTGCATTTAATTTCATTTTCTTTTGAATGTGGTAGTTAAAATTACCATACTTTGTTTCAGTAAAACTGGTAGGAGGGAATTATATAGTCTATGTGGCTATGTGCTATGTGTAATGGCAGACATGATATGTATTTTATTTTATGTTTAGATATATAAATGTAGGTGTAGATATAGATATAGGTGTGGGTGTGGACTATGGCCACACAAGTGCCAGAAAAGTTTGAAAGACACAAGATCTCATTGGACTTGTTTATTGACTAGTAAAAATTCTTCACTAGAGATCTAATAGTTTTTGTTCCATTCTAATGTGAAAATCATCTACAAGTACTTAAAAAATGACTTTCATTAACCACAAATGAGATATAACAGAGAGAGATATTACCAAAATATCAATCATCTATGATGCAATTTCTTAGGATTATCATATAAAATAATAAATATAAGAAGAAAAATTTGAAATCATCTAATTCCAGTTAGATGATTCTTATTTTCATTGAAACCATAATTATGTAGCAAAAATAATATTTCATTTGGAATCACAGTATATATACCATTCTAGAGTCCAATATCTTGAGTAAATTATTTAGAACAAGATTTTTGTTCATTTGTTGTGAATCTGTAAAACCATATTAATATACACCACTGAGAGAAAAACAACATATCATACACATAGAAAGAGCATGTCTTGGAGCCCATTAAGATCTAGGTTCAAATTTTGATTCTAGGAAAGTTATATAGACTTGACACCCTCCAGAAACTCTCCAAGACTGCAAAATACTGAGAATATGCTAAAGTTTCTCAGCAGGAGTGCCTACAGTGCTGAAATCACAGGTCCAATTAAAAATAAAAATGCATAACTTAATCTCTCAAGAATATTTTGAGTCACCATATCTTCACCTATCATATAAATATTTTATTTTCATCATAATATATGTACAATATTTTTAAGTCTAAAATAATATATCAAAGAGACCAGATATGTTAGCAGTAATAGAAATCCCACTTCACACAGTGTTCCCTGAAAGTGAGCTGCACAATGTATATCAAGCTGAAACTCACACAATTTGGAACCAACACATTTATAATTGGCTTACAATTGTATTTTCCACACTGTGGTCATCGAGAACTGTGAAATTGATGGTGGTGCGAAGTGATTCAGAGAATGAAAAGACAAATTCAGTTTCCATAAAAATAGATTTAGGTTTTTTTCTCAATATATCTTCCTACTCATGACTTTTAGTCTAACCTCCAAAATGAATGCTGATTTACTTTCATTTATAAATTAGTTACTCTGAAGCAAAAGTCTGTATACTTTTTCCAAATGTAGACTGTAAATGAAATCCTGAGCAAACATTTTTTATATATGTTTGAGAGATGCTTTCATTGTGTTATATTTAATTTAGTATGTGAACTATGGCTAATGAAATACAACTCATTACTTTAAAGAAAAGTCATTGAATTTCATTCCTGATGTCTTAATTAGCCTAGACTGTCTTAACAGGAAAGTGTAAATCATGGATCAAGAACTGTCTTACAAATATTGACTGTACAGAAGAATTAAGAATTTCATTAATATTTCGGGCAAGAAGATCATAAAGGAAATAAATTAACTTAGTGAAATTTGATATGATTCACCTCTTATAATATGCTTTCTTTTTTAGATTCATCTGATGTTTGTCTCTGTAGCAGTTGTTTTATATCCTCCTCAGTAGAGAAGGAAGGAACATTTTCTTCTATTCTTTCTTTTAATTTTCTCTTTCAAATAGATCAATTTTCCTTTTTGCAGATATCCAGGTTGGTCAATGTTTGGGCCCAGGGCCATTTGCTAGAATCACTTTTCACAAGCAAGGGAACATGACACAGATTTTCTGTATAGAAAAGCCCAATAATCTCCCATTGAGGTGGAAAATTGCTCTTCTTACATTAGTCAATTTAATTCACCTAGCAAGTCACTGGTATTTTTTGATCTTGTAATTCTTTTCTGTGATTTATATTAGGGTGGGTGAGAATGAGAGGAAGAAGGAAGAAAAATGTGTGGGTATGTGTGGGTGTGTGTATTGCAGTAATATTAGTGTTGCATAAAAGCAAAGTAAGTAGGTGGAGTAGAGATATTTTATGTTCTGGTATTGTGCTCAATAATGGAGATACAAAGAAATGTCAAAAAAAAAAGTCCCTGATTTTAGAGAGCTCATTGTCTAATGAGGATCTCATAATTCAATGGTCTAATATAGTAAAAGGAAAGCACAATAAAATAAAATATAGTGCCCTGTTTTGGAGAGAAGTTTCCTATCTGAAACACAGGATAATTGTAACTATCAAATTATACCACAAAATGTTAAATATTGTAAAACACATGACAAAAATAAATTAAAAATGGGAAATGGCTAGATAATACATGCAGTAAATAGTGCACCAGCCCTGGAGTAAGGAGAGCCTGAGTTCAAATCCAGCTACAAACACTTAACACTTACTAGTTGTGTGCCCCTGAGCTAGTCACCTAACCCTAATTGCCTTGGCCAAAAATAATATAAATAAATAAAAAAGAAATTATTAATTAAAGAAATAATTAATTTAAAAATGAAAAATTAAGCCAATTCTAAACATTTATAGGGAAATTTTCAGTTATGTTACCATTAATAGAATATCATTAAAGCCATCTAGGATATCCTTCAGAGTTTTTTTTTTTTTTTTTTAATTCCTATCTGTAGAAGGCTGAAACTATTGAGTCAATGCACTGAGGTCAGGACTGCCAAGCACTTGAGGCTAAATACCGATTGGACAATACTCTATGTGCATATGCTTGGACAATGGTCCTTCCCACTATCCTGTGCTGGCTCAATGATTGGTATATATAGAGGATTGTAGGAGGGACTAGGGAGTGGAGTAAGACTAGCCAGGGACACACTCTTAGGGGTAGACGTGGGAGAAGGAAGGTTGCAGAGATTCTGCTTCCATCCTGTTCAATCCTACATCTGAAGACCAAGAATAAAGACTAAGGACTTTTGCTTATCCTGACTCTGGCTGATTCCGGGGTGTTGCGGGTGCTAGTGCTGTCGTCACACCTATCTATTCTCCTGTAAAGGAAAAACAGTATGGTTTTTCACTAAGTTCACTGAAGGGAACTCTTTGAGATATTATGACTCCAATTTTACAGAGTGAAATGAAGGCAGACAGAGCTTAAATGATTTTCTCAGGATTACATAGCTAGTCAGTGTCTAAGACTCAATTATAACCCAGTTATTCCCAATTCTAACAATAAATATGATTCTATCAATTTTGAAATTTTCTCAAAATTTCCCCCACAAATGGTTAGAATTGGATTTGTTTCTTTTTATTATTATTATTATTAGTGAGGCAATTGTGTGAAGTGACTACTGAGGGTCACAGTGCTAATTGTCTGAGATAGGATTTGAACTCAAGTCCTCCTAATTTCAATGCTGGTGCTCTATCCACTGTGGCATCTAGCTGACCCAATTTCTAAAATGGTTAAGAACATATTGGGGGATATGAAATACTAAATGACTTCTATGGAAAGCATTCAGTCCTGAATATGTATTTTCCCAGCTGGAGTGGATTTGCCTCTATTCACCGATTAAAATATCATTCCAGTTTAGGAGGTCAACTAAAATGACATAGCATTCCATCAAAGGTACCAGGCTTGCTTGATTTGGATAAAAATGGGGAATATTCACTAAGCAGATTGGGTAAAAATGAAATGGAGGGTGGTATAAGTTTACATGCTTTTGAAGTGATTAAATACTTGATAGTTTCTCAATTCTGAAGATAAACATATCCATAAAGTAGAAAGAAAGATAACCTTCTTGGTTCTCATGCCTGAGAAAATAGCTATAAAGAAAGGAGCAGAAGCCAAAATAAATTGAACTTTCGTTGCCATAGTGGCAGTTCCATATGGGAGCATCCCAGAATAATATCCCTACTGACATTTATTCTTTTCTTATGTTGCTATACAATCACTTTTGCTTGTTTTTCTGCTTGCCATGCCACTTAATAGTCCTCTTGAGCTTTTTATGTGTTTTATCTGTTATTTTCCTCTTTGGTTAAACTTATACAGGTGACAATTGTCTATTTAGTTAGTCTCTCTATTATAAAAGTGCTTATAAATACAAACAATGTGTATTGAAGAGCAGTGCTGTTGGGCAAATATAAAGTCCCCATTAACTCAGGAGGTCCCTGGAGCCACAGAGCTTGGACTTGTACCTGAAAAGTTAGCCTTTTTTCAACATCTTAGAGCAAGGATGGAGCACCTTTTTTCTGCCAAGGACCATTTGAATATTTATAACATCATTTGCAGATCATAAAATTATCAGCTTACAGAACTCAAGCAGTGGGGTATTGTTATACCTAGCTTTTAGCTCACCATCACCTGTGGTTCTTTTGGCCCGATTTCACAGACCTTATGCAGCCCAGGGACTGGACATTTCCTACCTGTTTTAGAGGAAGAAAAGATGAGGGGAAGGGAACAACAATTTATTAAGTGCTTACTAAATACCAGGTTTTACAAATGTTATCTCATTTGATCCTTACAACAACTCTTTGAGGTACTGGTTTTTTTAGTTCTAGAGTTGAGGAAGCTGAGGCAAGACAGAAATTAAGTGACTTTCTCAGGGTCACACAAGTGAAGAGTGTCTGAGGCTGAATTCATACTTAGATTTTCTTCATTCCAGGGCTAGTGATGTACCTACTTGGCTACTAGCTGTCTTTTAATTATCTTGAAATTGCCAGGACACAAATGAGTCTCCCTTATAAGGGGTGGGAGTGTGAGGGTGGGAAATGCAAGCTATTATTATTATTATCATTCTAGTTCTGGAGAATCTGTGTCTATTAGACATAAAAATAGGGTAAGATCAAGGTTATTTTATTCAGGAGTCATAGCTGAAGGGAGAAGTTAGGAAAGAACAGCCCTGTTTACGTGAGGATGAGGGCCAAAGACAGGAAATAGTGTTCTTTTTTTTTTTTAATAATAGCTTTTTTTTTTTTTCAAAATACATGCAAAAATAATTTTCAGCATTCACCCTTGAAAAACCATGTGTTCCAATTTTTTCTCCCTTTCTTTCCCCCATACAGCAAGTAATCCAATATAGGTTAAACGTGTGCAGTTCTAAATATATTTCCACATTTATCATATTGCTTAAGAAAAATCAGATCAAAAGGGGGAATATGAGAAAGAAAAAACAAATAAGCAAACAACAACAAAAAAGGATGAAAATAGTATGTTTTGATCCACATTCAGTCCCCATAGTCCTCTCTCTGAATGCAGATGGCTTTATTACAAATTTATTGAGATTGACTTCATTGTTGAAAAGAGCCAACTCCATCACGGTTGATCATCACATAATCTTCTTATTCGCTGTGTACAATGTTCTTTTGGTTTTACTAATTTCACTTAGCATCAGTTTGTGTAAGTCTCTCCAGACCTTCCTGAAGTCATTCTACTGGTCATTTCTTACAGAATAATTATATTCCATAACATTCATATAGCATTACATATTGAGCCATTTCCCCAACTGATGGGCATCTACTTAGTTTCTAGTTTCTTGACACTACAAAAAGGGCTGCTATAAACATTTTTTGCACATGTAGGTCCTTTTCCCTTTTTTATGATCTCTCTAGAATACAGATCAAGCAGAAACAAATAGTGAGTTATTTTATGTCAAACATTTCAATTCCACCCATCCTCCATCACATATACCAATATGATATGCATCTGTGACCATAAGTCAATGAGGAAAGAAACAAGAAAGACATGGAAATATTCCTCAAGTACAAGATCATATTTTTCCATTTAAGCCCATATTTATAGTAAAAAAAAAAATCAATTCTGTTAGTTTGAATCACAAAAACCATAGTTTTTAAAATACTTTTACCTTTCCAATTCTTCATACATTTATTAAATCTAAATGTTTATGATTCCATAATAACATTATGAATATAACATAATTCCTTATCATAGCATATTCCATAAGAACATAAGAACATTCCATGTTCTTATTCCATAGTCAACCAAAGTTCTGATGATTTCCTCAAGAAAATAAGCATTTAAATATTACGTATAAGTCAATGGGTATAGAAAAAAAAGTGGTTAAGTCCTTGCCTTCAAGGAGCTTATGTTTGACAGGGGTCAGTAGGCAACAAAAGAAGCATTATTACATATGATATAAATTCATTCTGCTGGTTTTTATATTGATTTTTGAATTAAAAGTTCTATCCACAACCTTTAACTTTTTAAAAGCATATTTTATATATTTCTTATTAATGGAAATAACAGAGTTGAACTAGGTGTTGTGCCAGATAAAATCATCATCCACTAAGGCTAGTAATAGTAATATCCCTCATCAGACTGTCATAAATATAACTCTCATCTCTTGGTGACATCATAAACTTCTCTTTTGTGGTTTACTCTAATGTAACTAGAACTGTTCTAAGTATTTATGACCTGTCAAATGTCAATACCACTATATAATTTACAAGACAAATATGGCAAGGCCTCTTCTGTCATTATGTGATTTTTCAGTTATAAATTGAACATACCTCCTTTATGTGATGTGTGTATGTGTTCCAGGGAGAAGCAGGTTGCCAGATCCCTTCAACGGTGGGTGCGTGTATATTTGTATTTTAATAACAATTTCTTTGTGCCAGGAAAATGAAAAATGAGAAATCATGACATCTGTGCTCCTAGACAAAGACTTAAAATATGACTGGACTGTCTGAAAATGCTTTTTCATGTAGCCTCTTCTAGGAAACCTTTTAAAGCACATTGTCTCTCAAGTATATTATTTCCCTATGTGTACTTTGAATGTAGATATTCTTACATTGTTATTTATGTCATTCATATACAAAATAGTAGAAAGAACTCTGAACTAGGAGTCAGGAGACTAGGATCCTGACTGCAGTTTATTGTTTGAGCCTTGGAAACTTATTCAGCTTTTATGCACCTCAGTTTCCTGATCAGTAACATGAGAAAATATCTGCTCTTTTTTACTCAGCAGATTAGTATAAGTATTTCATAAGCTAATGCATTTTAGAGTACTCTATATTGCAAAGTAGAGTATGTAGGGTGAAAAAAAAATTAGATTTGGAGTCAAAGGCACTAGTGTTCAAATTGTAGCTCTTACTAGTCTTGTGGGTTTGCAATTACTTTACTTTTGTGAACCTCAGTTTCATCACCTATAAAAACAAGAGATCAGACTTTACTATCTTTAAGCTTCCTTCTAACTCAAAATCCTATTGTCATATTTGGTTGTAATACTCCAAGGAAGAGAAGATGAAGGCCACCTGGAATGGTGGTTGTATAGAGAGAAGTGATTATTTTAATGGTTACTGCTTTGTAATATAGTATGAAATCTAGAACTGCTAAGCCACCTTTCTTCACATTTTTTTCATTAATTCCTGTCACATTCTTGACCTTTCATTTTTGTAGATGAAATTTGCCATTGTTTCCTCTAGCTCTATAAAATAATTCTTTGTAGTTTGCTTGGTGTGGTACTCAATAAGTAAACGAATTTATATAGAATTCTCATTTTTATTATATGAGCTAAGCCTACCCATGAGTGATTAATACTTCTCCATTTGTTTAGTTTTGATTTTGTGTGAAAAGTGTTTTATGAATATATTCATATACTTCCTAAGTTTATCTTGGCAAGTAGACTCCCAAGAAGTTTATATTATTTGCTGTTATTTTAAATTGAATTTTTCTTTCTATCCTTTAGTAATTTTATCAGTAATATATAGAAATATGGTGATCAACATGTTTATTTCGTAACTTGCAACTTTGCTGAAATTGTTAATTGTTTCAAAAACTTTAAAAATTGATTTTCTAAGGTTTTCCAAATATATCATTGTATCATCTACAAAGAGGAATAGTTTTATTTCCTCACTGCCTATTTACATTCCTTGAAATTTTTTTCTCTCTTATTGCTATTCTTTAGCAATTCTCAGATAATATTGACTAACATTGGTGATAATGGACATCCTTGTTTCATTTCTAATCTTCTTGGTAAGGCTTCAAACTTATCTCATTACAGATAATGCTTGTTCTTGGTTTTAGATAAAAACTATTATCATTCTAATAAAGTTTCCATTGAGTCCCACGTTTTGTAGTGTTTTTCATAGGCATGGATATTGTATTTTGTCAAAGTTTTTTTTTTTCTTCTGAATATATTGATGTATTCATATGACTTTTGCTGTTTTTTATCTATGTGGTGAATTATGCAGATAGTTTTTTCTAACATTGAACCACTCTAAATTCCTAATATAAATCCCACTTGATCACTGCATATAATCTTGGTATTATACTTGGTGATATAATACTGTAATCTCTTTGCTAGAATTTATACAAAATTTTTACATTGGTATTTATTAAAGAAATTGTCTGTAGTTTTTTCTGTTTTTGCTTTTCCTGATTTAGGTATCAAAATTGTATTTTGTCATAAAAGGAAATTGGAAGAACTGCTTTACCTGTTTTTCAAATTTTTATTTATGGGATTAATAGTATCTTAAATTCTTGGTATAATTCACTCTTAAATCCATTTGGTCTTGGGTATTTTATATCTTCTTCAATCTATGAATGTATTAAATAGGATTATTTAAGTACTCCATTTTCTCCTCTGTTAAATTGGACAATTTATATTTTTGTAAATGTTCATCAATTTCACTTAGATTATAAAGTTTATTAGCATATAATTGGGCAAAATCATTTCTAATAATTTCTTTAATTTCATCACCAATAGTGGTGCATTCAATTTTTCATTTTTAATTCTAGTAATTTGGTTTTCTTTTTTTAATCAAATTAATGAATACTTTATTTTACTGTGCCTTTTCCCCAATAAAACCAGCTCCTGGTTTCATTTATTAATTTATTTTAGATTTCTATCTTTCACTTATTTATTCATTATATTTTGGCTCCACCCCTCTACCAAAAAAAAATTGAGTACAATATTTGGTGAAATGTTTTCTATTGAGACAAAATTCCATTGGTGGGAAAGGGGCAAGGAATCATCATCATATTTCTTATTAGGTAAAGAAGGCTTTTTAGAAGAAATTTTATTTAAAAGTACTTATAGGACCTAAGAAAATACACTTTCTATTTTTTTCCCCAAATGAAACTCTCTTCTCCCTTTGAAGGATAAAATAGCTCTTGTAATCATGGGTCACTTCAAGTTCATAGGAAGTTAATCTCTGAAAAAGTAGTCAAAGAAATAGCTAGTTTCCCATCTATCAGATATGATAGATGGCTGACCTACTTGAAGATTCTTTTGCTTGAGGTTCAGCCCATTTCCATGTAGCTCATTCAGACTTGCCAATAAGGGTTGAAAGCCTGAAATATCGAACGATTCTGAGGATTATCATTTTCACTCTGTAGACAGACCACACTTCATATCAGCTGCTTTTCTGATATAACTACTGTAGATGGGATGGAAGGATTTAGTTTTAGAGCTAGAAGGTTGTAACCCTTTGTTAGTGAGACATTTGAGGAAGTAAGAAGAAAATAAACTATAGCTACTTAAAAGTACTATTTTGATAAGTAGAACATATTTACGGGCTCAAAAATAATATTTTTTTGCTACTTCTTTATTTCCCCATGTAAAAACATAATAATAATTTTATTTTCTCATCTATTATAAATTTTCTTTCCTATTTCCCTAATATTAACATGACTAAGGCTACTAGGCTTTCATTATTTCAGTACTCTGTGATGACTTTGGAAGGATTGACACGAGATTTCTTCTCTCTTACCTTTAAACATTCCACCACCTCTAAATTGTGTATTTGGAGTGAGTGGAGGGCCAAATTCTTATGGATTCGGTCAGCCAGTTAGTTAATATACATTTATTAAATTTTACTATGTGCCAGGTATTGTTCTAAACTCTGGGAATTCAAAGAAAGAAAAAAACAAACAAACAATACCCACCCCCCCCCAAAAAAAAAAAAAACAAAACAAAACAGTAGTCTCAGTTCTCGAGCTCAAATTCTATTGAAAAAAGATAATTGCAAATAAGTAGATACATGTAACATATAGATAGTGCAAATAAAAGGTGATCACAGATGGAAAGCCTTAGCAATAGAGGACAAAGTTTCTGCTTGTAGTCTTTAATGACTTTTGAAGGAAATCAGGAAAATGAGGAGGTGGAAGTGAGGATAGAGAGCATCCCAGACCTGGAGAATAATCAGTAAAAAGGCACAAAATGGTTGAATGTGGGGTAGGTAGGTGTTGCAGTGGATCGAGCACTGGCCTTGGATTCAGGAGAATCTGAATTCAAAACTGGCCTCAGACACTTAATATTTATTAGCTTTGTGAACCTAGGCATGTCACTAAACCCTAAGTGCCTTGCAAAAATAAATAAATAAATAAAACAAAACAAACAAAAAATTTGTTAGATGGAATATTATATAGGATGGACAACAAATAGACATAAAATTCATAATGGGAAATAAAGTGTAAAAAGATCGGAACTGTAAGAAGGAGCCAAATTATGAAAGATTCTAAAAGTCAAGAAGAGGATTTGTTGTTTCATATTGGAGATAATCAGGAGCCACTAGAGCTTATTGATCAATGGTTAGTGGGAAGTTCACATGATCAGGCATATAAATCATTTTCATAGCTGAATGGAGATGTATTGGAGTGGTTTGAGGTAAGGCAGAAGAATGAACCAGAAGGCCATTACAATAGTCCAGGTATGAGGTGATAAGAGGGCAGCACTATGTTTGGGGATGATGGGGAAAAAAGGTATAAATGAGACATTGGGAATATGGAATTGAAAAGATGACAATAGAGTGATATGGAACACTCCAAGTAATAACTTTTCTCATAATGACACTGAGGTAGATTATGAAATTATTTTAACCTCATTCTAAAAGCAGGTAACTAAAACTCATAGAAGTTATAACTCATCCAGAACCACATGACTAATTAAGGATCAGAAGTAGAAGAATAATCTAAAATCAGTATTGCTGATTCCAATGAAACCCTTTTCTACTATAACATATCTTAATCATAGTTAGGTAAAATTCCTGTCATTTTGAGGAGAGATGAAGGCAAAAAAATCTTGACAAGAAATGTAAGGTTAAAATAATAAATATTGTAGAGAAACAGAAAACATATTGTAGTACTTAAGAATACACAATTCTAAGAAATTCTAGAAATGTTAAGGAGAAATTATGAATGGATTTGGAGAGACCTGGAATGAGGTATACAAATCCTTGGAAGAATGTGGAGTATTTAAAGAAAATATAAGAGACACATTTAAGCTTTTAAAAATGGAAAAATTAGGAAGCTATTATTCCCTCAATCAAAGGAGTTCTCCACAGAGTGGTTTTAGTGAATTTTCATAGAGCCTTTAATAAATTAATAAGCACTTTTAAAGTGTTCACCTACTGCATGCTCACCTTAATGCTAGAGGCTGGGGATTGTTATTGCTGTTTGATTTTCATTCTCTAAGAGCACCTGACATCAGAAAGGTGATAGCATAACATGTATTCACTATAATAAGTGAATTGGATCTAAGTGAGGGAGCGCTGTCCAAGGTCACCTGCCTCACTTGCCCCTCCAGAGCCATCTAAGTCCAGTAGCATGATATAGATCAAGACGACTGATGGAATGGGAGATGTTGACCTTTTAAGCTAACATCTTCAACAGGTCTGTTTGACTAAGACCACTCCCATTCAATAATCAAAGCTAGTTTCCCAACTCAGTTAGTCTATATTCCATCAGGGAAATACAAAGTAAGAAGATCATATTCCATTGATCTTCTGGATATCCTTATTATGATCTCAGATTAATGTATGGCAGATCTCTAGAACTTGGCTACCTCTTCCTCTCAAAATTCATGGGGCACTGCTGAAAGGTGAAGGGTGATTCTCTAATGCTATTAGTTTCAGCGACACTCCTATTCTTTCTTCCAAGATGGGCAGATGATGACAATTTTAGTCAGTCTTAAGTAGCTTTAGGAAGTAATATTTACTAAGGTAGTACAATAAGAACAATTAGTTCAAATTATTTGCCCCACCCTCAAACAAAATCTGTAGTATGTTCTCCAGAGTCCAGAGGAAAGTTGGCTCAAATTTAAAAAGCATAAATACGAAAAGGGTAACTCACAGTTTTACTTAATATACTTTTTCATTCAGAGATACTCAAAAAATTCTCATTAGAGGTGGAATCTTGTTATTTATTTTAAGTAGAATGGAGTTAAGTAAATTAATCGATCAAAAATATAAGGTAATTTGTCAGGGAAGCAAAAGCAACTGAGCATGTGGATCATACATAAGATATTTTCAAATATAAAATGATATTTTCAAAAATTGACTTGTATTTATTTCATTTTAAAAGAAGTCAGTTATCTCACAAAAGAGAATGTAATTAGGCTGTACCATCAAAAAATCTAAATGAAATGGGCCTAAGTTTCTTGGCAGCATCCTTGGTGCCTAATGAGCCAATCAGGCTATGCTGATTCAGGGAAATGTTGTTCTGAGTCTGCTTCCACATAGATTAAGCCTTTTTATGACCAAGATCTAAAATTTTTGAATTTTATACTAGAAATTAATTCTACTTTAGGCATATAATATGTGGACTTCTATTCATAACATTTCTGTCCAAAAATATTATGTGGCCTATGGTAGAAAAGAGTTATTGAAGAAAACAGGATTGTGGGTCATCGTTTGTATAGGAAAAAGTAGCTTCTGTAGTTTTGAAGAACTTTTGAGCATGTTGGTACTTGCTATTATAAATATCCCTAGTGGATTTTCTTTTTTTTTCTAACTTACAGCAAATCTACTTTGTTCCTCTCTTTTACCTTTATCCTTTTGACAACCAAAATCAACCTATATATTTAGGTTAATATTGCCTTCCTGCTCCCTGATATGTTTGGAGCCAGAAGTCTCCTAGTTAGTGTCTTTGGAATTTCAGAGGACATAAATGCTCCTTTTTCATGAACAGTTTGAAATAAATTTCTTTCCCAGGATATTTCTTTTTTTGGAATAAAATAGCTTTTGTGGCACTTTTTGATAGAGTGAGGTTCACAGTGTGAGCTGTTGAGTTGGAACAAGGCCTCCTTGGTTGGTACAAGAACTTTTCTCTAGTAAAGACTTGTAGCGATGACATTCTATATCAATCACTGCAGTTAAGCATCTCTAGGTGAAGCAGGCAAAATATTTCTATTTGGTCTTTTAAATAGGTATTAGACCTGTTAGATAGTAACATATACCAAATAAAGAGAAAATCATTTACAAAAAAAGCAAAATATACTTCTTTTAAAGTTTATTTCCTGCTAGACTACTGTCTGAGAGACAGTGTGGAAGGGTCAAATAACACAAAAGATCACCGATGAAGTTCCATATGAGATGGATAGCCATTGAGAGGTAAGAGAAAAGTTAAATAGCATTTTTAAGTACTTATTATGGGACAGAAACTGTGCTAAATGTTCAGGATACAAATAAAAGCAAAAATAGCTTGTACTTTAAGGAGCGTACATTCTAATGAAAGAGAAAAGAAATATAAGATAGAGTAGCTGGAAGGTAATCTTGAAGAGAAAAGCAGTTGGGGGAAATCATTTAATGTCTCCTATAGAAAGTAAAAAACATGGATTTGGGGAGGTTCTAGTGAGGTAGAAGCACATTATAAAAAAGTGGAACAACCAAAGTGAGAAATGAAAACAAAACAAAAACATGAGGCAAAGATGTTATAGGTGTAACCCTGAGTGAGAGCAGAGCCCACGTGTTACTAAGAAACCCAGGCTTTCTGGATAATTAATCTATGGAAAGAATAATTTTGCCAGTTCTAGACCCAAGTGTATCTCCTTTTTATAACCTAACAAGTTGATCAATAATTTATAAATTTTCTTTGTCTTTAGTTGATCTCATTTGATGATGGCCTCTTTTAAAGATGAAGTATTAATTAAAGACTTACTCTTTAAGAAGATCAAGTATTAACTAGGGAGAAATTAGTTTTCCTTGCTTAAAAGTTTTTAATGATAAGGTTAATCATTTAACTTTTATCATTCTATTTATCATCTGTAAAATGGGGACAATAATTTCTCTATATATTTACCAGAGATATTGTAAGGAAAATATTTGTAAATCTGAAAGCTATATTTAGATGTGAATCATTTGCCTTTCTCTATTTCCCAGCAAAGAGACTTGCTATACTTTTGAATCTCTATACATGCTACAGTGAAAATTTGTGGTACTTAAC
Source organism: Antechinus flavipes (assembly GCF_016432865.1). Classification (NCBI taxonomy): domain Eukaryota; kingdom Metazoa; phylum Chordata; class Mammalia; order Dasyuromorphia; family Dasyuridae; genus Antechinus; species Antechinus flavipes. The sequence goes on from NC_067400.1 coordinate 146,897,696, forward strand.
TCTCTTTGTGCTTATCTGACTAGATTTTCTTACCTTAATAAGGAATCAGAGACTGGAGAGCGAGGCAATTTTGGCCTTTATCCGACTACCTAAGCGAAATGATATACCAGAGAGCCTAGCCAAGATCAGGAAGTAGAGAATTCACTTAGTTTTCTCTGTCTCTGTCTCTTTTTTCTCTATCTGTCTTTGTCTCTTTCACCCTTTCTCTGCCTTTGTCTTTCTGTCTCTATGCATGTACACAACTTTGAAGATTTTAAAATATAATATAAAACCAATCTTTCCGTTTCTTCTTTTCCTCTTTCTGTTCCTCCTGTTTTTCCTCTTCTGTCTTTTTTCTCATCTTCTTTTTCCTCCTTTTTCTAATCTCCTACTTCAACATGATAGATACTGAAGTGTGAAAAGACAAGAAATAAAACAATCCTTGATCTCAGAGAATCTGCATTACACTGGATGATACAATATTTAAACAAATAAAACAAAATAAAATGTGCAAAATGTGTAGGAATGATATAAGCAAAAGTTCTATAACCTTTTCCTTATAAGGGAAACTGCCCCCCACCCCTATATACACACCAGAGAGAGAGAGACAGAGAGAGACAGAGAGAGAGAGAGAGAGAGAGAGAGAGAGAGAGAGAGAGAGAGACAGAGAGAGAGAGAGAGAGACAGAGAAAAGAGAGAGACAGCGACAGACAGAGTGAGTTTCTGTGCTAAAAACAAACAAAAATCTTCTATCACCTAGAGCCCAGACTTTTGGTATTTTCCCCATACTTTTCTTAGAGAGATGTTTGAATGGTAAAGAAACAATCCTTTTCCAAACTGGGATCTCAAAGCCTTTCCTGCTTGGTAAGGACCTGGTAATCATTGCTTTGGTGAGTTCAGGTCATTTCCATGCTAAAATAAGGCATAAGAATAAGATGTTAGTGGAAGCAGAGGAATAATACCTTCTTCATTAAACATTTATAAACTTCATTCTTAGTCAGGGGACAACTCTTTTGGAAGATCTTCTTTAAAATCTTAGCTTAGATATAGTATAAAATAACTCTGCAGCAAAATAAAGGGTAAGCTATTAGCCTTTTAATACCTCTTTACCATCAGTTTCAAATCCATTTCTCCCTTCAGCCCAGGGTTGAAAAGGGTTTCACACATCATTAAATGTTGAAAGTTGATTGGCTCATTTCCTACTTTTAACTCCAAAAGGGAGACAAGGTTGAATCAGCTTAGAACATAAATGACCTTTGATAATATGATTTTTCTCTATCAATGCCAAAATAGTACACTGAGGGAATATTGTATATTTTTACATTGCAACTGCCTTTTTATGGAATTTTCCCAGCAATTTCACAGTGCCAAGAAGCCTTGTCATTCTTTACAGGTGTCACAGCTAAAAAAAAAAAATAGTTACAGAAAATAAAACATCACTGTCAAGTAGAGTCGTGGGAAGGAAAGAGTACTGAACTGGTGCCTTAGAGTCCTGGATTCAGATCCAGTCAGTTTATATAATATTTAAGCAGTATGTTATTGATAACTGTTAAGGTTAGAAGCTGGTTTTGTGATTTTACTGGCATAAGAAATTTCATTTACCTATGCAATTTTATACCTTTTCTGAGAGTTCAGAGTTTCAGAGAATTTCCCAGAATACTGAGGAGTTGACAAAAGTTCCCTGTCACACAATATGTGTCAGAAATAATGTGTTCCTGGAATCAATGATGACTATCTCTCTATCATGTGCTTCATGGGCAAATAATTCTTTCTTTTAATTTCAGTTTCTTCATCTGTAAATTAAGGATAATAATGACTTCAATAAATATCTTATCAGGCAATTGAGAAAACCAAGTAAGTTAATATTTGTAAACCACTTTGTCGAACTTAAACTACTATTTAAATATTAGCTTATTGATTTTAAAGTAAACATCCAGTAGGAAAAAGTAGTGGAAATACTTTTGAGCTAGTTGTAAAGGAAATATTACAGATAACACACACATACACACATGCGCACATATATACAGAAAAAGAGAGTAAACCTCTAACATACAGTAATAAGAAATAAACAAGAATCAGGTTTCCCTTAATTGATTACATGTATAATTTCTATATAAGAAATACAAATGAGACAAAGAGTATATTTAAAATTGCAAGAAATCATATCAGAATTTATACATTGACCCTATGATCTTTCTACTAATAGTATATTTCTTATAAACATGCAACATTTCAGCAATTTTGACAATTTATCAATTTGAGCACTGGCATTTTCAAACTATGGCACTATTTATTATTTAATTAAGGCTTTTTATTTTCAAACATGCATGCATAATTTTTCAACATTAATCCTTGCAAAACCTTGTGTTCTAATTTCTCCTTCTTTTCCCCCATCCCCTCCCCTAGATTGCAATTAATCCAATATATGTTAAACATGGTAAAAATATATGTTAAATCCAATATATACTTACATATTTTATAGTCATCTTGCTGCATAAGAAAAATCAAATCAAAAAGGAAAAAATGAGAAAAAAATAAAATTCAAGCAAACAACAACAGAAAGAGTGAAAATAATATGCTGTGATCCATGCTCAGTTCCCCCAGTCATTTCCCTAGATATAGATAGCTCTCTTCATCACAAGATCATTGGAACTGGCCTGAATCATCTCATTATTGAAAAGAACCACATCCATCGGAATTGATCATCAAATATCTTCTTGTTGCCATATACAATGAACAATGTACACTATACAGAACTTCTGGTTCTGTTCATTTTGCTTAGCATCAGTTCATGTAAGTCTCTCCAAGTCTTTCTAAAATCACCCTCATGATCATTTCTTATAGAACAATAATATCCCATAACATTCATATACCATAACATTTTCAGCCATTCTCCAACTGATAGGCATATACTATGGCACTATTTCTTAAAGCATATTTTTGTTGAGTAATAATATATGCCTACTATACTTTCTGTTGCAGATTCTTTGTATATGTCAGTTTTGATGAAACAGAGAAAAACAGTTTTGCATTTTGTTTGACATCTTTTAAAATTTCAAGAGTACAGAAGAAATGTAAATGAGCCCATTTTACTTGCTTATCCTCTGTTTTACAGTTATAAGATGATCCTGAAAAATCCAGTTTTCCTATAGTTTTTTTTTCCCCCTTCCTTTCTCCGTTATCCTAACACACCCACAATATAGACTATAAAATATTTGTAACAATCCTTCAAATTAAAGTAGATTCCACCTAGGTCTGCTCCTGTGTAAATGTTTTTGCTTGTTTCACCCTCTCTCTCCCTTTCCAAGGTAGTACAGCATTTTACATATATATTTAGGAAAGTAAGAGTTAAACCAGTACTAACAAACATATTTATGATGATAAAGGTGAAAATCTGGGTCACAAAAACCACTCCAGCTTTATGATGTCTATATTTTATTACTTGTGAAAATGCATACAACAATTAAATTATCACAAATAAATGTTTCCAGATTTTTTTTCTTTTTCAATTATATTACCATCTTAATTTACATTTGTTTTACATTTCATTTTCCTTTGAATTTAAGGACTTTATTTCTTTTTAAGCAAAAGAATTTGCTTTATATGTGAATTGAGATTTTTCATGTCATCAATAAATAATCTGGCAGGTATTTGCTTATACATAGTAGTCATAGACCCTATCTATACTTTTAAGAAAGTCTGCTTGTGTTATTAAACCTGGATATAAAGACAATACCATCCATTCTCCATTTTCTAGTAAGGTCATTTTGTAATAATGGCAATACAAATAACCCCAAAACATACTGATTCTTTAGAGAATTTGAAGAAAATATATTTAGATTACTAAAGCAGACAGTGTGATATGAAATGCATTATGATGTATTTGTTGTGGTTGTTTTTCTCACTGTACTATAGCTATTACATCTGCTAAGCATGATAGTATGACATTACTATGCTATTTTATAGTAGAGTGAATCTTGTTATTGTTAAAATTCTATCTTGGACCCAACCCAAGGAAGTTTCTTTATCAAAGTACCCAGAGGCCCATTTGTATAAAGGATAATTTGGAAGTTGCAAATTTGGGAAATCTGACAGTAAAAGAGAATGAATAATGAATTTACAGTCAGAAAATGTAAGTTCAGATCCTGACTTTGTTATTTATAACCCATATGACTCTGGGCAAATAATTTTGCCTCTCTGGGTCCTAATTTCTTTTTCTAGAAAATTACAGTGTTGAATTAAAGCATTTCTAAGATCCCTTATAATCCTGAATTCTATGAATTATGCAATGATTTCTAGTAATTGTATAACTGATCTTTAATGAGATTCTTGCTTGTCAGCTTGTAAAAGTTAAAGGTTCTTCAATAGTAATCATACAAAGAAACTAAGTAGATTTATTACATTGGCTTCTAAAAATAGAAAGGAAAGGAATGTAAGAGGCCATATTTTCCAACAATTTCTCTTCCCACCCATTTTAAAGAAAAAGAAACCAAAATTGAATGACTTTATCAAAGTCATACATGTACCCATTTCATCTAGGGCCATCTCTAATCATCTTGATTGAAACCCAGATGGTTTTAGAGGGGAAATTGAGGCAGGTGACTTTGCACAGCCCTCCCTTACTTAATTCCAACTCACTTACATATCATGGTATCAAGTTCCTGATACCATTGTCAGCTTCAAGAATGAAGGACAAACAACAAGTTTGTATTACTGAAAGGACTTGAAATTTTATCCTGGGTATTTTATTTTTGAAGATTTTTACATTTTGTTTCTACTACAGTTAATTCCTGATGAACATAGTCCTATTCTTTAGGAACAAGAAAAGTAAGAAAGAATTTTTTCTGATTTTAATTATTCTAATTTATGATCTCTGACTCAAATAAAATTTCTCAATGCTATTTTCAAAGCTCTAAGTTATTGAAAGCTATACATAACTGAATTTAGTCCAAACTTTTTTATTATTACATATTTGGGAAATGAGGCCCTGAGAGATTACAAATGACTTGCTCAAGATGACAGAGATAATAATTAACAAAACTAAAATTTGAATTCTAGGTCCAGTGCCTTTCCTTTATGCCATGGCTTTTTTATTTTCTTTGTGGTATTTCATTATATTAAGTACTGATTTAAAAAGTTTTTTTCAATGTAAATTAGTCATGTATTAAAAAAGAATAATTTTATAAAAGATAGTAAAATATGTACGGCAATAATTATTCTTAATCTTAAAGAGATTATAGTTAACTTATTTTTTAATTGAAATTAACCCAATAATTTAACTATAGATTTCTGATACTTTTTAGTACATAAGAATGATGAGAACTACCTCTGATTCTGACAGGGTAAAAGAAGGGATTTGACTGAAGGAGAGATATGAACTACTCTGCAATGGCACTATAAATGTGCAAACCCATTCAAATATTCACAAACTATCCTATTGTGTTCTACAACTATTGTGTTTCCTTTGGAAGAATGCATTTATGTAATATATATCATTATAGGAAGAGAGAATCACTCTGGCACCTGTTTAATTCAAACTATAACTAAATAGTTGTTTAATTGTTTGACAATTGCCTTCCAACCCAGCTGAGAACATAAAGTCCTTTACATGAAGGAATCTTTAAACTAACATCTCTTTTTACTCTATATTCAAATATTTTAAATAAATAAAAAAGTTGAAAAATTTTTTACTTACTTTAAGTTTGGCACTGTTGTCATGATGACCGATAAAACATTCATTATTCAACAAATCCAATTAAATAAACATATATTGTGTCCATTGCTATATAAAAATAAAATAATAGAATAATCTTCTCCCTTAAATAATTTATTAATTAGAATATAATAGAAGCAAAGGAAAAATCTTTTAAACAATGTTCTTCAGAAAGTTTGAGAATGGGAGTAGGGCTGTTTTTTGAGGTGGGGAAAGGAATAAGACCAGGAAAAGTTTAACAGCAGAAGTGTCACGTGAGGTGACCCTTAAAGGAAGATGATTTTTTTTTAAACTTGAAATGGAATGGGAGAGGGTTTCAAGAACACTGGAATGGTAATTTCCTTTCTGTTCCAGCTCTGGAAAGGTTGTTCTCTAGGACCATAAAAGGAAGCACAAAACTACTAATGATGTTCAAGTGAGCTGGAGCAAGAATCCTTGCACTAATTATTTGAATAATTTCAGTACAACCATCACAATCAGGTATTATCTAAATGAATGCTTATCAAAGGACCTAGAATAGAAATTATTAGAAAACCATTGTATTGCTTTTGAAAAACTACCCTGTTCTCTGCTATTCATATCATTTTGTTTGTTTGTTTGTTTGTTTTAATGTTCTGGAAGAGCTTTAGGAAAAGATAGAATTAGCTTTAAGAAGCAGGCTTTCAGTGCTCAGTGCCACTGTGAACATAGAGAACTAGATTTTACTTTATTAAGTGAATTTTAAAATAGAGACACAACCATAGTCTGCCCGCCTGTCTGTCTGTCTTCCCCCCTCTCTTTCTCCTTCCCTCTTTCTCTCTTGTCTCTCTCTGTCCCTCTCCCCCCGCCTTCTTTGTCTCTGTCTGTCTGTCTCCTCCTGACCACCTCTCTCACACACACAAGAGAGAGAGAAAAAGAGAGAGAGAGAGAGAGAGAGAGAGAGAGAGAGAGAGAGAGAGAGAGAGAGAGAGAACGAGAGAGAGAGAACGAGAGAGAGAGAGAGAGAAAGAGAGAGAGAGAGAGAGAGAGAACGAGAGAGAAAGAGAACGAGAGAGAGAGAGAGAGAGAGAGGAATAGAGGGAGAAGGAGAGGGAGGGGGAGAAAGAGAGAGAGAGAGATAACACACATATTCCTTTATTCTATATTTGGCTTAAAAAGAAAGAAATAGTTTCATTCCTTATTTGGGCTTCGCCTCCTATAATATTTTCTCCCTTTCTTTTGGATTTATGCTTCTCCATTTTTATTTCAACCTTTCTCAGCATTCAAGAAAGTAATTTGAAAGTAATTATTTTTTTTGGATTGTTGCATGTTCTCAGTTAATGATGAACAAAGAAGCTTATGGCTTGAAGGTTCGCAGAATTTAAAGAATAGATTCTTTGTCCCCATAGCTTATATTGTATTCATGTTTGGTGACAGTGTATCAGAATTACTTCAAAGTCTGAAAGTAAAATATTTAAAATGGCATCATTTGTTCTGATGAACCCTTTGGTACCATAGTTTCTTAGGTCGTAAAACAGATTTTTAAAAGGGGGACTCTTTCATCTTTAAGCTTCTCTAACCCATGAAACTTTTAGGATATCTTTGAGTATTACCCAGCCTCTATGATATCATGTATCTGGAAACATCACAAACTTTGAGGTTAGATTGGCTTAGCTTGGGAGTGATGATGGGAGCAGTACATTAATTTTATGCATTTTGTTTATGAAAGTATGCAAATTACTGCCAAAGACCCCACCTCCACTCCTAACAGTGGCTTTTTTCCTCTGAGTCTTTCTTTCTAGATAATTTTTTTCATCTGATTTTCTTCTTTACTTTATTTCTCCTATTTTTCTCTGTCATTCTATTCTGCTTTTCTCTTGCTATACTGCTTAAGCAACAATAGTGGCTTAAGTTAATAGTTTGGAGGAGCATGGAAATGATTACTGATGAGGAAAATTCTTTTAGTTCTTTTATCCCAAACTTCAACCCTTACAAAAGCTATAACAAAAGCAAGCAATGTAAAGACAATGCAAAGAGCATGTTTTTTTTTTGTTTTGTTTTTTTTTGTTTTTTTTTTTTTTTTTTTTTTTTACCAGCACCTTCCTGCTTTTCCATGGAAAGTATTTTTCAAGTTAAATGAATACTGAATGATGCAATTGCATAAAGTTACTGCAGTCATGCAGGTATTTTAACCAAAAATCTTTCTAAATTCTCCTGTTCTCTGTGTTTACATGAATTTTAAGTAACTACCTTCAGGGTGAAAATTACGACAGATCATGTTACTATGGAGATCACTTGAAAAATAAGGTGGAAGATTATAACTCTCCTTCTTGGATTTAAAAAAAAAAAAAGAAAAACTTAGAAAACATTTAAGGGTTTCTTAGCTGACTCTGATCCACTATTAAAAAGATAGTGATAAAAGTGTACAAAGATGAAGATTTACAATCATCAATTTATATAATCTAATTGGCGAGATGGATATCTATATCAGTGATTACTGGAAATATGGTACAGTGGTTTGAGTATCAAGCCTGAAGTCAAGAAGACTCACTTCCTGAATCCAAACTGTCACACATTTACTAGCTGTGTGACCCTGGACAAATCATATAACCCCATTTACATCAGTTTCTTCATCGGTAAAATGAGCTAAAGAAGGAAATGAGAGACCAATTCAGTATCTTTGCCAAGAAATGGGTCACAAAGAGTTAGGCATATCTAAAATGACTCAACAAATGACAATGAGTTATCAGTGATATGGCAAGTTATTGGGGAATAGTGGATCTCGAGTATCAAAAGTTGTTGTTGTAGACCAATCCTGACTCATACCAATCCCCTGATTGTTTCCATCTAATATTAGTTCGAACTTGGACAAATCTATGCCTTTCAACAATTATCAAAAATGAGATTTATTTAACTAAAGTAAGGAAAGGATATTCAACGAGAGTATATGGTGAAGATATTTTGCTTTTCTGTCTCTGAGTTGCCCATGGTGATTTGCCAGCCAAATAGGGGAAAGGGCTGATATTTTCTGGAGGTTTTAATATTCAGTAGAATAGAAAATTATGTCACTATCCCAAATTTTCCATGTCCTGATCCAATTAAGTCTAAGGGAGAGCAACAGAGAAAGAAAGATGGAGACAGGGACAGAGCAAACAATTCAATATTATTTACCAACTTGGATTTTTTCATATTCCCAGCATAAATGTGCTATGAAACAGATAATATCAGCGTGTCCAATATACTCTGATCCAAAATATTGTATGTAAATTGCTTTGCAAACTTTAAAGCACTATTTAACTATTCCAAATTAGTAGTGATAATAATTATAATAGTACAACATTATTATAAAAGAACAACAGATCAAGATTACTATGATACCCCTGATTTTTCTGTCAGGTTTCAAAAAAAAGTATGAAACTCGTAAGAAGAATAACAAAAGAAAATTAGAGAATGGGGAAAATTAGACATCCCCCTAAAAAAACACTACACAAATGTCACACTTCATGGATTCAAAGAATTAAGACAGTACACTGAATATTTAGAAACCTTATTAAAGGTCAAATTTATCTTTTATCCATGATCCTAATTCTCTTCTTCTGGATTCATCTTTCTTTGCTCTTGTCTTCAGCTTTCTTTTCATCTCTATATTTTCTTATCTATAATTCATCTCAGACCCTGTTGTTCATCATTACTTTGTTTCTCCACTTTTTAAAATCTCTCTATTATAGGCAAATCTCTATTTTAGTGCAAATCTATGATTTATTTGGTTTAAACTTAATCTAGTATTTCATTGATGTAAGAAATTCTCAAAAAGTTTATACCTTATGCTGATAAGAATTTGGAAGCTCATAACATTTCTATTCATCAAAAGGTGCTTAGGATTCTGAGATATGAAATAGTTTGTACAACATCCCAAGATTGGGATGAGTGAAGAATGAGATTTGTAGGCAGATCTCTTTGACTCCAAAGCCAGTACTTTACTACTAAGCAATGTTTTTGGATACTAGGGATATAAAAAGTCCTTATTGAAATAACCATTGTCCTTTAGGGGCTTACATCTGAGTGGAATACATGTTAACAGAAAAGTAAATAAACAAATTAATCAAAATAAGACATAGTAATTTCAAAAGGTAGAGAACAATAAAAAATAAGAATTGAAAAGATGACCTGGGAGCAATGTTTTGAAGGAAGCCAGAGATTCCAAATACAAGTGTGAAATTCAAAACATGAAGTACTAATGTGCAAATGCATGAATAGCTACAACTATTAGGCTAAAATAGAGCATGTATGAAATAATTGTACTATGAAATAAGATTATGCTAGAAGGCAGGTAGGAACCCAATTGTGAAGGACCTTTAATGCCAGAGTTAGTATTTTATATTTTATTCTATTCAATGTGTTAAGGAGTTCATGAGTGAGATGCTCATTTCTGTTTTATGAATACCAATTTAGGAATATTGTTGAGGATGGGTTAGAAAAGAAAGAAACTAGAAATAGGAAAGACAGTTATATCCAATTATAATAGTTCAAAAAGAGAATTTAGGTAGTACAGTGCATAGAATACTAGACCTAGAGTCAAGTGTGTGACTGGGCAAAATCACTTTCTTCATCTGTAAAATGAATTAGAGAAGTATTAATATCTTTGGATAAGAAAGCTCCAAATGAGACCATAAAGAGGTAGACATGACTGTAAATGAACAACAAAACATAATAGTCCAAAGGAGAAGGCTTAGGCACTGAATTGGGGAAGAGAAAGCACACAAAAGAGAAATGTTATAAAAATAAAAATAAATAACACTTGACAACTGGTTGGATATATGGAGTAAAGAATGGAAAATAATTTTAGGTTATAAATTTGTGGGTTTAGAAAGATAATGCTACTATCAATAAATATTTGTCAAAAATGTATATATCCATGTACATGTGTATATCCATGAAAATAGATTATAATTTATCAGTGATAGTCTGGATTGTTAAATTAATGGTGTGATTGATTTACCACTTATAAATATAAGAGTTTTTTCAGTCTTCTTTTATTAAGAGTTTTAGAAATTTTTAAACTTAGGCACTATATTTTAAAGGAATACCATTATAGTTGTTCTTCTAGAATGAAGTTATCACATAAAGGACAAAAGTGAATTGTCTTATCTAAAAATTAATGTATCCAAATATTGAAACTTTGGATATATAAAATGTCATCAGACTCTGACATGGACATATTTGTAGAGTGTTGAAAAAGGGAGTTTTAAGTGAGCATCCAAGAGAGTTAAGCTTAGGAGACTTGACTTTTCAAGTGGAAACATGACAATTCTGTACATTACAAATTGATACTGAAAGATTTCACAAGCTTCATCATTGGGATAATTGAAAGGGCCTACAAAAGCAGTGATGGTGTAATAGTATTAAATGAATAGAATGGCAAAATTGTGCTCATCGATCTATAGAACATTGTGTTAGATAATCTGTAGACTGTCAGCCTTTGGGTTTAGACCTTGTCGGTCTAATAATTTAGGGTAACATTTTTATTTTGTAGTTCCAATCCTGAAATGAGAAATATTTTATTCGGACCTTGAAAAGTTAGACTACCTGAAATTATAATACAGAATGTATGTAGTTTTTATTATAGTGCAGAATAATAGTAAACAGGACTGATGTATATTGATGCATATTTGAATCAAAGTTCTTTTTGTCTCTAAGTTTCTAAGACACTATTGATCTCAACATTAATTTCTACTGATGGTATACATTTTATTTTTTATTATTATTTTAACTTGTTGTTGCTCTTTAGTCATTCACTTAGGTCTGCCTCTCATGACTCCATGGACCATAACATACCAGTCTCCTCCACTGAAGAGACTTATCTTTCCTTGTCATACTATCCATGGTTTTGTTGTTATTATTGCGCTTTGTTTGTTTTTCTGGCAAATATATCATATCTAAATGTTTTAGCATTTTCTTCTCCAATGGACAGTAAATATAAATAGTAACCTATTATATAAATCTCAATTCAGATATGTATTTTTCCCTCCATGAAACTTTGTTCAATTTTTTTCTTTGTATTACCTGATAACATTTGACTTAAAATATTAATATAATTTGAAATTTGAAAATTAATGCTAGGTTCTGAGTTAGGTGCTAGAAATCTATCTCATAGGAAGAGTTGACAGCCATGTTTATTGTTGAAAGTAAAGAGTTCATTCTAGAAATTTTTACTGATGTAGTCCATTCTTGGTCTCCAGCTTCAATGTCTCCTCACTGATTGATGTTGACTTCCCTCCTCAATGACTCTGCTCCCTTCCTTCGCTAGAACTTTTTGATTGCCTTTCTACCTATATCTGCCTGCTGCTTCTCTTATCTCCAAACCAGGCAGGCTTCAGTAAGCACCATGGGAACTGTTCAACTAAAGCCCATGACAAGCAGCAGAACATCAAAAATGCTGAATGCAATCATTATTTGTTCCATGTTGCAGAAAAAGGAAATAGCAGCTCAACCAAGAAATATCTTACCCACAGTCCCATACCTCCTATATCTTCCTATTTTAAATCCCCACATGCTATAGATGAGTCTAACATCTGAACCATATAATCACTACCCAAATTTGTTAACTAGAAGAATCTATACAAATAAGCATGATATTATTCATTTCCTTTTCTTTCTTGAAAATAAATGTGGTGTGTGCTCTCATAGTTAGATACTAAACATAATTATTTGTTCAAATAGATAGGATTTTCCATTCAAAAGCAGGTCGATACCCAGTAAAGAAAGGCCAGGAGTATGCAGTTATATAGTCTTCTTACATAAAAAAGGCTTTCATGACATGAAACATTCACAAATTATTTCTCTCTTAATTAGCCATATTATTTGCCCTAAATATCATCATATCCTCCCCTATCCTTTAGGAATTTTTTCATGATTCTCTTTCTTTTGAAATGGGTGAAATAACATGTGTTTGCTCACCTGACAAAATAACTATTCTATTTCCTTTTTTCAAATATACCCCCTCTCCTAAGAAATAGGTCATAAGAAATTTTCAGCTCATTTAATTTATTACAAAATATGCAGAATGCCATTGAGATCAACTGGAGCTATTAAAAGTTGTAATAATAATGGAAAACAATGAATTCAAGCATATATGATTATAAGAGTTGGAAAGAAGCACTGAGGTAGAAAATAGCTTTTTAATTCAGCAAATATTGAGTGCCTCCTGTGTGCCTCACAATGTGTTTTGGTACTATCAATAATGCATGTTTAGATTGAAATTTGGTATAAAATTTATCGATATTATCTTATTAACAAGTGGATGAATGGATAATAGAATGAACAGGATAACATCAAAAATAGCTGTTTTCATCCCAGATCTGACATTTCATCCTGTCTGACCTTAAATGTTATATAACTTATTTGCTTCTCATTTGTTTATCTCTTATATGGGACTAAAATGATAATAATAATTATTATATTTAGTGTTTATATAGTGGTTTATGATTTGCAAAATGTTGCGCATATCACCTCATATTATAGCTACAGTGGTGCAGCCAGGTGTCACAGTGGATAGAGAACAATGGATCTGGAGTCAAGAAGACTTGAATTCAAATCTGTCCCCTGATCCTTACTAGGTGTGTAAAGCTGGGCACATCACTTAACCTCTCTCTACTTCACTTTCCATATGAGTAATATGTAGATAATAATATGAGGGTTGTAAAAGCACTTACCTCTTAAAATTCTTAGGAAAATCAAATGAAATATTTGAAAGCACTTTGCAAAATCGTATCTGTAATTGCTATTATTGGCTATGTTATTTATAACAATCCTGTTGAGAAAGTTGTTATTATTATCTCCATTTTACATGCGAGGAAAGAGAGATCGGCATGTGTTAGATAATATCCACCTTGACTACCTTGCAAGGTTGTCGTGGGAACCAAATGAGATGCTGAATAAAATGTCATAGAGCATTATATAAATGATAGTTGTTATTATAAAAAAGAATATAATATTACTCTTGAATCCTAGTAGCACAAGTTAAACAAAAACATCTTTTAAAATGCATCTTGATGGAAAGGCAGTCACCTTATCTAAAAATAAGTACATCACTTTTGCGTTTATTTGACCCCTAAATATTCACCCACCAGAGTACAACATATATACATATATATAGGCTTAATAAATAGTTCTTGGATGTTAAATAGGCAAATGAATGAATGAGATTAAAATGGAATATAAAGTATGAGCTCTGCTTTCAAAAAGTTTGATATTTCATTGGAAATATCAGGAAATTATGATCATACATTTGCTATGTTATTTCTTTTTGAGAAAAAAAAGAAAAGATAGTAAACATTCTAAAAATGTAAATAAAATACCATACAAATTATAATTGGCCCCAAAGCAGCCATATATATTCCTTAAAAAAAAAAACAAAACAAAAAAAACACTGTAAATAGTAACTATGGCTAATCTTGGTAAGTCAAAGTATGATTGTATATTTCTTTAAATTTTTTTAAATGCACTAACATTCTAGAAAATATCCATAAATATTTACTTTTGAAAAGAAAATGAGGGAATAACCAGAACTCCTAAAGAAAAGAAATAAATTAATAATACTATATCATGATGATAGCAAAGTAGAATTAAAAGAATATTTTCACTGATGACATATTAGTAGTCTAGAAGCAAAAAATAAATAATAAATTTAGTTATATCTGAGTATAATCTTACCATGTCATTCCGATTAATAGGTTTTTAATTTAAAGGGTCTTCCAAAGGATATTAAAGTCACTGTGACTAAACACTCTACAAGTTAATTAATATGGTACTGGAGGGTTCAGAAAGCAAGAATGGCACAAATTATATAAGAAAATAAACATTCATTCATAGGATCTACTTAGTTCAAATTTGTACCCTTGTTCCCATCATTCCCTGAATAGTGAAGGTGATATTGTTGGCATTGTGAATGGGAAGAGATCAAGAATGGGGTCAAAGATGGGAACAATTCTTCATGGTTCTTACAGTACATAATCTACCATAATAAAAAAGAAGTACAAAATATTGAGGAATTCTTACAATTTAATTTGCAACCTTTAGTTTTCAAAAAATTCAGTCTCATTAAAATCATAAAAAATGGAGATCTAGTATCAAATTGGATGGCAGATTGGTCTGGATTGTTAGGAAGATTAGAAGAAACAATTTAAACATCTATGTGGGCTTTTAAAACCCACCAGTTGAATTGCTGACAAAATGCCACATGATTTGAAATCTGGAAAGAGTTTTGAACCTGGGAATTCTCTTTATAGCATCACTATTCACTATCAGCATTGATCAGATACTTGCCAAGTCATTTTCGATCTCTTACTGGGAACTGTGGTCATCTGGGCACTCTTGAATCAGATGTAACTTTCAGCTACTGTCAACAAGGTGAAACCATGAATGGATATGCTCTCTGCATTGTGGTCAATATGAGAAAGCAAATGAGAGTAAGCTTTCTCTATTAATTTATCTGCCTTACAAAATCATTTGTCATCATTAGTAGGCTATACTATTGTGACCTGAACACATTTGGCCATCTAGAGAAGCTCCTAAGTTTATTGAATGATAGTTTATCCTGATGCTGATGATGTTTGCCTTCTGTCCAATCCCCACCATCAACAAAATAAAGCCAATTTTAAAAAATTCAAGCTTCATGTTCAAAGATACCATAAATAATCTAAAAAAAGGTATAAAACTACATTTTTCCTATGCATACTTCTAACCCCATCCCACTTTATTAAGCTTATGTCTGTTTATTTTTTTCAGAACACAGATATAATTCTTTTGTCCAGCAATGCCATCATTATTATTATTTTCAAGTATAAAGAATATAGACATACATATTTTTACATATATTTATATATAAACATACACACAATAATGTGTGTGTGAATTCCTTTTTTTAAAGTATACTTAAACAAATGATTGTTTATTTAAATACATGATAAGTAAATTTTCCCAAAGTATTTAGAAGGAAGGAAGAAGAAAGCATTGGACCTAAATTCAAATCTCAGCTTTAGTACCTTGTCTTGGACAAATTAATTATTCATTTGAAGTTTTGATTTCCTTATATGACTTATGAGACAATTTGATTAATTTTTCTCTAAAGGGGCTTTGATTAGTGCATTCTGTAATCCAAAGTACTATTGAGTTTTGTTGGAAAGACAACAGGTAAGAGTTTGAAAAGTATTACAATATCTTGAAATTTCATGTTCCCCTGCCAAAGCCCAAGTAAAGACATATGAAATTCACATTTTAGAGTGGAAATTGATACTTATGGAACTAAGTAGTGCAACAAGCCTGAAGTCATGAAGTCTTGAGTTCAAATCCAACTTCAGACACTTATTAACTGTGTGACCCTGGGCAAGTGACTTGTTCTGCTGTATATCATATGTATAATGGGGATGGCATCTCCCTTCTAGTGTTCTTATGAGCATTAAATGCAACAATATCTGTAAAACTCTTTCCAAATCTTGAGATGCTATATAAATGCTAGTTGTCATTGGTTTTTTTTTTGTTGTTGTTGTTGTTATTGTTGTTAAACTTCTAACAAAAACCTCCAGTGAATGGAATAGGATAAAAAGAATAGTAGAAGCCAGAAGATATTTTTCTAGTCCTACCTCAGACTGAATATGCAGCATTGGGCAAATAACTTTCGGGTCCTTTTTGCTCAGCTGAAAAATGAGGGCTTTACTCTAGATGATCCCAAAGGTTCCTTTGAACTCTGAAAATCTGTGATTGTAAGAATAGCTATCACCTTGATCTCTGTCATGGAACACTACAGACAGCAGGAAAGATGGCATATGCCCCAAGCCAATCTCGTGATTTGCTCTGATAGCTAAAATAGAGTCTTTGAATTGATTTGGGTCTTGAGTTCATTTATGAAGTTGACAGGGACATAGAAACCATAAAACATTTAATTCTTCCTCCAGAAATACTTATATTTTCAGAACACACAACCCCTAATTAGAGTAAATTACTCCTGATGGAATAAGCATTCTGCAGAAGAAAAAAAAAAGAGTGAATTTAATTTCCCAGTGCCACAGGGAGGTCTTCACTATTCAAAAACTGTCTGTAAATCTTAGGAGTTCTGCTTTGAAGGGCTATGCTAATAGAGCTGAGCAGGAAATAATCCTGATTAGCGTTTTGTAAGTAATTTGGAGCACAAAAGATATATTTACAATAATAGCCTAGACTTATCATCTACAATTGAACTTGACACTAGTGAAAGAAAAAAAGTAAGTTGGATTCATTAAAATGACATTCAAATGAATTATGATATTATTTTCTCATCCATTGCTTATCACTTTTTAATTTTTAAAAATATGGTTAAGTATCTTTGAATCTTAATAAGGGGAATGAGTTAACTTTGCATTGGACAGCTTGTGAAATACTTCTGCACATATTATTCACTTCTTGATCTTAACCCATACCCTCACACTCCCAATGGCATGTCACTTTATCAGTGCTTGTCAGTCAGTAATAACTAAAATTGGAAGATCTAAAGAACTGTGTTAGGTTTTTGCCTGAACAATTTAAACTGCTAACTTCTGGCTCTATTGTGAAGAATTGATTTCCACCTATTTATTTTACATGGGGTAATTTTTGCAGTTAGCAACACATTGTCCATGTTTGATAAATGTAAATAACAGCATTTTTCAGGGAGCAAAAATGCTATATCATCCCCCCACACCATTTTGGGTGCATAGTGTTAAACATAGGGATAAGTGGGGTTAGAAGGGGAGAACATTTTCTTATGTTCTCATTTCAAATTCTCTTCATTTGCAAATTGTGCATGATGGCTCTAACTTCATGCTTCTGTCCTGTCGGTATGTTTATACTGCTGTGTGACAGCTGGGATAACGCTTTCATCTTCTAGCTAGTCTCCCACTGATGTCTCATCTTTAATTTTTAGATGCAGTCATTCAAGTCAGAGGTACTTTTCACCTCCCCAAACTCCATGAAACAGACTAGCCATAGTGAATAGAAGCTATCTGTTGTGCCAGTCCCTTTCAGAAAACCCAGCCTGTATTTCTTTCCCTGTTCCCATGAGGTGTTTGTCATTCATATTCTGTGAAAAAGAGCAAAAGACCTTCCTGTACTATCTTCTGTTATCCAAGGAGACTGCAAATATTCCCATCATCATCCTCGCCAGAAATGGCCAACAAATCGGATACAGTATTCTGTTTTCTGATGAGGTAAAAATTTCAGAGACATGCATTGACATTCAGAGAAATTTTTTCCATACTAAAAACATCATACAAATCTATGCAGGGGAGCAAATAAGATGTGGATCTGAGAACCTAAAAGGAATGTGGCAGTTGAGGTACATCACAGTAAGGTCAATGATTATTTCATTGATTAACCAGGAAATTCAGATCTGCTTCTGTGGTCTTTCTAAAAGGAAAATCAAGGATTTTGATTTCTGGGAATTTTCTGTAGTTCCATATTGGTGTCCATGCTGGCAGGGATTCCTGTAATATTGTTATCTATATTGTTTTGAGTGAGAAATGGATTCACCTAATCTAACAGTGGTAAAAATGATAATAATAATAAAAATACTACTTAAATTGATCATTCCTAATTTAAAACATTCAGTGCAGCAGACAGTTTAATTTTCAAAAGTACCTTATAAAGTTGGGTTGATTCCAAAGGGCAGAACAAAGGTCAATGAAAGGAAATGGAACCTATCAATAATTATAACTATAATAATTATTAGGATAATTATTATCATTACTATATGAATGATGGTATAGGAGACCAGTCTTAGAGAGTTGTCTGTAGCATGGAATTTGTTAGTGATTTGCCAAAGGTTTACAAAGCTAGGATGAGATAAAATCTTCTTGTCTTCCATGGCCAGATCTTTATATACTGTACCAAGCGCTCTCTTAGTAATGATTGTACTGCTGCTAATAATAATAATGATAGTAGGAGGTATTCTAGACTCATTCTGTTTATCCCTGATGAAAAGGCTAATTGGAATCTGAAAAACAGTATTAAATTCTTGGCTCTTTCAGTTATTAGCCATTGTAACCTTAGTCACTTAGTCATTTAATTTTAGTTTCCCTCAATTGTAATATAAATCGGAAAACCTGTCCTAGATAACTCAAAAGATTATTTTAAGACTACATGTTTAAATTAATTCCAGAAAATTCCATGTAAAAGCTAACTACTACTATTATTCTGATAACATATATTGATACCAATAATTACTATATTTTATAATATGCAGAGGAGATTATTTAAGTTATCAAGACTGTAACTTAATTTCCTCATCTAGAAAGTGAGGGAATTGGAGTAAGTAATTTCTAATGTCCCTTCCAGTTTTAAACCTTGACTCTAATAAAAGAAATTAAACAGTTCTTTTTGCAACCTTTCAGTTCACCTCTTCTAATTCCCTATCAACTGCTACAAGGGTTTTTTGTTTTGTTTTGTTTTAAAATTTTTTATTTCAGATTTCGGTGAAGTTAGTCTGTTTGATTTTCATGTTTTATGTCTCTATTAACATCTGAACCTTTGAAGAAATTACCTTTAAATTGGCAGTTGTACCTTTGGCATGCAATATGCTGACTTTCCTTCTTCACAGTCCTTCATACCCCAGAGAAAGATTTGCTTAACCGAATTCTCCCCTGCTGAAATAAAGCTCTAGTAGCCAGCTGTTCAAGCCATTGGAATGGAACAGTTGAAGGACGCTAGAAGTTATAGGTTTGGTTTTTGTTTTTAGAGTATTAATTTGCCTTTTTGCTGAAAATGAATACCTGGTTCTTTCTGAAAATATGTTTTACTTCTGTTTTAACCATTCATTTTTGTCTTTCAGTACCATATATAGAATGTAAGGTCTTGTATAATTAATTTGTATGCATCTCTCTCTCTCTCTCTCTCTCTCTCTCTCTCTCTCTCTCTCTCTCTCTCTCTCTATCTCTCTATCTATCTATATATATATATATATACATATATATATATATATATTTGCATACATATGGGATAGACCTAGGCTCTGAAAGTGGAAGCTATTATCCAATTACCCAAATTATTTTCTCAGAGCAGAAGTTTTAGAATCAGTTCTTATTTTATTAATAGAATGCAAGACTGTGTTTTTTTCTTAAGAATCATATCACTTGATCGTAGTTCTCTTCAACAATGAGATGATTCAGAGCTGTTCCAATGATCTTGGGATGAAGAGAGCCATCTACACCCAGAGAGAGGATTGTGGGAATTAAGTTTGGTTCACAACATAGCATTTTCACTTTTTGTTGTTGTTGACTTGCATTTTATTTTCTTTCTCATTTTTTTCCTGATTGACTTGATTTTTAATGTGTAGCAAGATAATTGTACAAATATGTACTCATATATTACATTTAACATATATTTCTACCATGTTTAACATATATTGGATTATTTGCCATCTAGGGGAGTGGGTGAGGAAAGTGGGGAGAAAATTGGAACTTTTGCAATGTTGAAAAATTATCCATGCATATGTTTTGAAAATAAAATGTTTTAATTAAAAAAGAATCATATCACTTATCAACTCCAATTTAAAGTTGCAGTACATAAAAAGCTCTTTTTAAATTATTGATTGATGCTAAGATAGATTTCACCGATCTTGCCTTTTTGCAGTTGATTTTTTGAACCCAAATAAGGGACTTGACATTTATTCCTATTGAATGTCATCTTGTTAGTTTCAAGTCATATTTCAGCATTTTGAACTTTTTTGAATCCTGATTCTATTATGCAAAATATTTCTTCAGCCTCCTGACATTATCATGATTAAACCATATCTTCTATCTCTTCATACAAATCACTAATAATTCCTCAGTGTGCAATAAAAGTTATTTCCACAATGTTATGAGTCTATTAAGTATACATTATTATCATGTCTAAAAAATGTCTAAAAGTACCTTAAAATTATTTTTTACTAAAAGATGCTAACCACAAGCTGAGTTTCAATGAGTCAGAATCCTTTTGCTGGTAAAAGGTCTTGATTCAATGTTAGTGGCTGTTGACTTCTCAGGGTGATAGCTGCTTTTGTCAATGTCTTAAAATAAAGCAATAATGAAATTTGCTACATTAGTTGACTTTCATTCACTTCAACACTTAGAAGTCACGAATTGACCTAATTTCAATATTATTGTGTCTCAGAAATCAGGGAGGTCTGAAAGGAGAGAAACAGATAGACAAGGGAAAGATACACAACATTTACCAATTAATTTTACTATCTTATATGGATGGAAGGACTCAAAATAATTATAATAATGAAATCAAAGATTGCTGATCATAGATAAATGTAAGAGATATAGTGAAAAAGTTTGAAATATTGCAAGAATTACCAAAATTGACACTAATGAAATATGAGCACATTGCTGTTGGGAAAATAGCTGATATACTTGCTTGACACGGGGTTGCCATAAACTTCCCAATTTTAAAAAGCACAATATATGCAAAGTGCAATAAAGCAAAGAACAGTAAAATGAAGTATACCTATATAAGTTCAATTTACATATGAACTGTATCTTATTAAATTTATATCACTCCAAGTCCCTAGCACAGTGATCTACACTTAGTAAATGCTTATAAAATTTTGAGTTAAATTATTTTGCTACTTTAGAAAAAAAGTTTTCTTCAACTTGAGAGGTTTAATAAATGTGTATTGGAATAATTTAACTATTAAAACATCTGTGAAGCATGACTATAAAGTAATATGACTAGTTTTCTAACATATAAAAGTGGATGACTGTGATCTTTCAAACAGATCAAATGACTCTTATCCTCCGAGTCTATACACTATTTATCCCATGATACTACTATTGCTATATTTCTGGATTCTTTCTGTAGTTTTCATCAAAGTTACTTTAAAAGGAAGATGAGAAAATCAGTCTTATTATGTTAAATGCACACTTGGTTTATTTTTTTTTACCAAAATGATAATATCCAATTTAGATGTTTATTCATAATGTTGGGTTCATTTTCCCTCTCTTTTCCAACTCCATCTCTACACAGGGTAATTTAATTAATGCTGCTATTTCTTTTGGAAAAGATCTAACAACTGTCAAATCTATAGATCAACTCACTATCCCTGTCATTTCTTAGACTAAGGTATCCTTTGACGGAATCAGTTTCCTATATATTTTTTTCCTTTCCATTTTTGAGTAGAACTACTAAGAAGGAAAGAATTATATCCCTGGAATTTTGTCTACTTCATAAGATTGTAATTAATGCTTTTATTAAATTTATTTTTATTGCGGTTTTAGTGTTTCTAGAAATCTACTCACCTTTGACAATATATATCTGACCTTCTTACAGGTTAGAAAATATAAATCATAAAGAGGAATTCAGGAAATGTTTTAATCATAAGTATCATCCCCACCATAAAAGCATGCTGCCTTTCTCCCTATTACTTAAAAGGAAAATGGTCAGATGTTCCTAGAAGTTGTGATATGATCTCTTAAAGAAATAATTTAAATAAATATATTTACCAAGTGATATCTTTTTTTTACTTTCACATATTAATACACATTCAAATAAAGCAATAAATATAATTAAGATATATATACACATATATATTTTTTGCCTAAGAATCATAGATATTTAAATGTGACTATTTAATAACAATTCTTAAGTTTTTTGTACCTACAGTCCAACTCCTGTCTGATCTGCATAGCTCATTTTACTTAGGGCCATAGTCATAGAACAATAAATAAATGGCAAAGTTAAGATTTAAATGATACTTTTCTGACTCTTAACATAGCACTTTCCACTGCAGCATATTACCATCTTTCCTTACATATTCAATTAAGATGGGATTTAAAAAAAAAAATCTGTGCATCTTTAGTATTAAACCCCTCAAAGAAATTTTTAAATTTACCCCAGTTAAGTACATTTGCTCAAAAAATTGGATGGCTATCAAAGAAATTAATAGTGGAATTTGCACAATAATTCTGTTGACTGTTTAAAAATACAATATGGACCTTTGCTTTTTTCAAAAAATAAGCATCTAAAATTCTCAACAATTGTGATTTTTACTTTAAAACTCCCAGTTTTTTACTTATGCTAAATTTATTCAAATGAGCGTTTGTCGACCTTCCTTTGAGCAATATTTTAACAGTATCAAATGGGTGTAAAGTGGTTTATCACTTTCATAATGTCTGAAGAAAGCATTTTTTCTTTTTCAGATATAAGCTTCCACCCCAGCATCTCAGATACACACACACACACACACACACACACACACACACACACATTAATACTCACAAGAATGTTTACTATCAACACGGCATGAATTTGAGACTGTGCTGTATAGTCATCTGTCAGACTTTATGAAGTAAATAGGTTAGAGAACTAAAGGGGCATTACAAGCATAATGTTTCCTTTAGGAGTCACTTCATTTTAGCTATTAATGTAGTTAGATTCCAAAAAATTCTTTAAATTAAGTGGGATCCTGGCTATGAAACTTATTACTGTAAAAAAGAGAAGTAACAGAATATATATGTTAATTTTAGCATTTTCTCTTATGGGGAATTCTTAACTTTCGAATATCAGACAAGTTTAACAGAGAAAATGATATACTGTTATGTCTAAAAATGGGTAATTCTTAGCAGCTTTATGAGAGAACACAATCATTGATTGTGGAGGCCACCCAAAAGATAATGACATAGAAAAAAGAACCCATTACCTCAATCTAGAAGAACTGGCTCTTGATTCAAAGAGTTTTTTCCCTCTAAAACCCATAGAAACATTCCTGTGAACAAAATAATTTGACTTTGGCCAAATAACCTAACTCTATCTTACCCAAGATTCTGGCATCTACAAGTGAGATTCATATTTCTGTTCCAAAAAGCAGTAAGAGGAAATACATTTTCCAAAGCATTTATAAAACATAGATTGGAGTCAATGGACCTAGATGTGAATCCAGGCCCTATTACTTAGACGAGACAAATCATTAAATTTTCTCTGGGACTATTTTTCCGTTTGTCACATGGTTTGGACTATTCGATTCGGCTCAATCCACCCTGTTACCTCTACAAATCAAATACCTGTCCTCAAGGAGCTTACATTATACAGCATGGATGGATTAAGACAATATGCACAGCAGTAATTTCAAATTCAATTCAATAAACATTTATTAAGTGTCTACTATGTGCCAGATACAGTGCTAGGCAGCAAGAATGCAAATAAAAAAAGGAAAAACAGTCTCTGCTCTTAAAGACCTTACAATTTTCAGGGGGAGATCAACACAGGAAAGAAGGCTGAAAAGGTCAGGGATGGATACCATGGGGTATTTTCTTCCCTGGCATTGAAACCAAGCAAAGCTATAAATAAAAAGCAGAGTGGGCAAAAAATGAATAGAAAATGATTTTGGGAAGTATATAGAAGTGAAGGTTACTATTAATTTTGACTGTTAAAGAAGACATTTTTAGTGGGACACAATTGATCTTGGCCTTAAAGGGAATTATCATTCTACAAGGTAGACATGAGCAAGGGAAGCATTCCAGATTTTAAAGTCAGTCTATACAAAGGAAAGAACTTAAGAGATGGAATGCAAACTAAGAAATAAACTAATATGAAAAGAAATCCAGATGCATAAGGAAAATAATATGACGTTATTCCTGAAAAAAATAGATTGGTACTGAATTTAAAGGGCTTTATATGCTAAAAGGCAGTTTGTTTTATTCTACAATCAATAAGGAACCACTAACTTTTCTCCATCAAGAAACAGAAGGAATTAAATTAGTGTTTTCTTAAGTTCATCATCTATGTGGAAGATGTTTTGAAGAAGTGAGAATCTGGAGATAGAGAGAACCATTCCAGGATATTGAAATAGACCAAGTGAGAAGTTATGAAGTCCTATACTAAAAATTAGCCATATGCATGAAGAGAAAGGGATAGATGTAAGAAATGTTGTCTGAAGCAGTGAAAGGGAACCCAGATATTCCTCACTACAAGGCAAACCTTTATGTATACTATGTTACACTGAGCTGTCTCAGCTAAAATTTCATGCTAAAATATAGACAAAAATGTTGCCAGGTAACTGTTTGAGTGGGGGATTTTCTTTTATCCTCTTAAAAAAAAAAAACAGCCATTTTGACAATGTTCTTATTCAAACGAGTGTAATTCTTAATTTGGAGGGAAGGGTCTGTATGGAACCCAAAAAGTTCAGGTGTAATATTCTCTCTGTTTAATGCTCTAGAATCAGAGAATATTGGAACAGGCAGGGATCTTGGAACCCACAGTGCAATGCTATCTTTTTACAACTGAGGAGACTGAGGTCCAAGTTTATGTAACTAATAACAAAACAGTTACTCAAACTCTAGTCATTTGGTCCTATTTCCAGCACTATTTCCACTGGGCTATATTTAATTACGTTTGTTTAATTAGCCATGCATTTTGTTTTGTTTTGTCTTAATAAGGAGCCATTTTCCCTTTGTGAGAAACAAAAATTCAAAAGGGATCTTGATCAGTTCTCCATGATAAATTTATAATTAAATAATGTTTTTTCTGGACCCTAATGGATCTCTCAAGTCCTCTTTTCTCTAAGTGTAGAAACCATGGCATTCATGTGTTACATATTCATGTCATACCTCATGAAACTATGGAGCATCTGGCACTAGATCATTCAGGGTTGAAAATTCTCAGCTCTGGGGTACTTGAGTCCCTTTTCCCCTGCTTATTTAAACACCACTAATAGCAGAAGAGCTCCTGGATAAATACTTAAGTGCAAGATGGTTACCCTGTGGACACTGTGTAGTATACACTTGAATACAGTAGAATACAGAAGTGCTTGTTGGCCACCCTGGCATAAATCTTTTCCTTCAACACATTTGCCCTTTTCAAGCTTTCATGCAATGATTTTTATCCCATTTGAGACAGCTAGGTGATTAGTTGATAGATTGCCAGTTAGGCCTGGAATGAGGAAGGCTGAAGTTCAAATATGGCCTCGGACATAAAGTTAAGTAATTATTAGCTTTGTGATCCTGGGCAAGTCACTTAAACTGTGCCTCAGTTTTTTCTATTGTACAAATGGAATAATCATAATTTCAATCTTCAAGGTTGTTGTGATGTGAAATATGATCATATGAAATATCTGTAAAGTTCTTAGTACAGTGTCTGGTACAAAGTAGACACTTAGAAATACCTATTTCTTCCTTCCCCTTTAATTTCCTCTGCTGAACCCACTAATAGAACTCCAAAGTATCCCAATACAGAAAATAATAACTAGTTTTTGTAGCACACTTCTCAATATAAAATTTTTTGCACAATGGCCAAGAGTTAGATAACATAGTGTACAGATTCTTTCCCCCATTTCACAAATGAGGAAAAGAGGAAAAGAGAGAGAAAATGATTTGCCTAAAGACAAAAGTGGCAAAAATAGTTTCCTTTTTTATGACTCCCAAGTCCAGTTTTCTTTCCATATAGAAAGAAAGCTTTACACTTTATTTAGTTTCAGTTTCAATTAACAAACCTTTATTTTCTTTATCACCTTCCTCATTAATGGAGAAAAGAAAAACAAAACATTCATTACAGATATGCATAATGAAGCAAAATAAATTCCCACTTGATGATGTCCAAAAACATGTGCCTCATTTAGCACTTATAGTCATTTGCCTTTCTTCTGGGAGATAGGCAACAAAATAATTTAATACTTAAATTGGACTATAATGTCATTGGTTTTAGCACAGCTACCAACAAAGAAGATAAAGACTCATTCATGCTTCTTCGTCCTTGTAATCCATCCATTTGTTTCCATAAATGTTCTCACAAAGTTTGTACCCCACAGATGGAAGCTTTCCTTTAGATATATTGATATTATTACATAGTTATCAATATAGCATGGAGGAACTATACATATGTTATTCCCTGATCCACTTCACAATAGGCTCACATCCTTTTCCTGTTATATACTTCTTTTGTATTATCTCTTACATTCATTTATGTGATAATCCATGATTGATAAGCTGCACCCTACTTAGACTTATCATGTCTATCACATCTGCAACCATCTAAACTATAAATAAGAACCATGAGAAATCATCCGAGGTAAGAAAAATAATTTAAATGAATATTTAAATAGTATTTACTTTCTATAATATAATTTGGTTAAATCTTAATTACACGGCCAAGTCACCTCATACTCTCATAATCTCCCTCCCCCCCCCATCTGAGTCTAAAGCTGAGGGTTTAGTCTCTGTAATTTATCAAGCATTTATGGAAAAGTGACATTTATTTCAAGCCATTTGAATACCTTCTTTAAAAATCAACCATATTTAAGCTCAAGTATTAGATATTTCTAATACAGATAGAAAACCAACATTTATTGCTTTTTTGTTTACATTAATAAAATGTCACAAGAATTCCAGTAAGGTATCTGTCTAAATAATTTAACTTTATCTTGAAAATGGAAAGGAAACAAATTACTACTCTATATAGTTTATTAATCTTTTGGCCAGCTGTTCAAATCATTGCTCTTCTCTCTTCTGCCCCTCTTCTCATTGCTTTAAGTTCTGCCCCAAAGGACCAAACAAAACAAATCTAATTCTTCTTTCACATGACAGCCCTTCAAATACTTGATTTAAAAAACCAGAGTCTCTTCTAAGTTTTTTTTTTTTTTTCCCTATCAGGTTAAATGTCACCACTGGCTCCAATAGACCATCAGTCATAGTCTTCATCATTATGATAACCCTTTTCTGAACATTTTCCATGTTGTTAGTAATCTTCATAAAATTCAGCATGCTGAAATCAACATAGTACTCCATACATGGTCTTAAGGCTCTGGTTTCACTAATTTTGGACACTATCTCCCTATTCATGTAACCCAAGATAATTTTAACTCTCTTGCTGCTGTATCATACTGTCGATATATATATTAAGTTTGTCCTGTTAAAAAGAGCAGCTTTTGCCTGGAGAGACTTACATGAACTGATGCTGAGTGAAATGAGCAGGACCAGGAGATCATTATTTACTTCAACAACAATACTATATGATGATCAATTCTGGTGGACATGGCCCTCTTCAATAATGAAATGAACCAAATCAGTTCCAATGGAGCAGTAACGAAGTGAACCAGCTACATCCAGTGAAAGAACTCTGGGAGATGACTAAGAACCACTACATAGAATTCCCAATCCCTCCATTTTTGTCCGCCTACATTTTTGATTTCCTTCACAGGCTAATAGTACACTATTTCAGAGTCCGATTCTTTTTGTACAGCAAAATAACTCTATGGACATGTATACATATATTGTCTTTCCTTATACTTTAACATATTTAACATGTATTGGTCAACCTTCCATCTGGGGGAGGGGGTGGAGGAAGGAGGGGAAAAATTGGAACAAAAGGTTTTGCAATTTTAAATGCTGAAAAATGACCCATGCTTATAAAAAGCTATAATAATAATAAAAAAGACCAGCTTTTTTTTTTAACAAAAACTATTGCCTTCTCCATTTTGTACTTGTGGAGTTGATTTTAAGTATAAATTATCTATATTTCATTTCATTTTATTAAATTTGATCAATTTTTCTAGCCTGTCTAGATCTTTTTGAAAGGTGTCTGGCATGATAGAAATTCCTCCCTTTCTGCTGATAATGTGAACATGCTAACTAGTCCTTCATCTAAGTCATTGATAAAATTTAGAATAGCATAGAATCAAAGAAGGATCCCTAGGGTCCCCCACTTAATACTTCCCTTTAGGTTGATATTGATCCATTAGTTTGAGAACTTTGAGCCTGATATTTGACTGCACGATCAATATCTTCACGACTTTTCAACAAGAACAATACGGGAGACTTAGTCAAATGTTTTGATTAAATTTAGTTATACAGCAGTCTACAATTCAAAACTGGAAGGAAGTTTATTTGGCTGAAGTCATAAAGTCATTACTGATTCCCTTTCTGAATATCCATAAACCAACCTCTCTTTAATAGCTTTACAGGCTTTTTTTTAGGTTGTTTTATTTTTCCTCACTCCTGTAATTTCTTTGGTTTAGGGTGCTCTCAGTGATGTACTTCCTCTATCAATGAAGATTTTACCTTCTGTGCAACTAATATTCTTTATTTTATTTTTTATTATTATAGCTTTTTATTGACAGAACATATGCGTGGGTAATTTTTCAACATTGACTCTTGCAATCACTTCTGTTCCAACTTTTCCCTTCCTTCCCTCCACCCCCTCCCCCTCATACATGTTAAACCTGTTAAAGTATATCTTAAATACAATATATGTGTGCAGATCTGTATATTACATAAGAAAAATCTGATTTAGAAAGGTAAAAATAACCTGGGAAAAAAACAAAAATGCAAGCAAACAATAACAGAAAGAGTGCAACAAATATTCTTAAATAAGTTTCCTCAGGGTATTTAAAGGTTGGACCTTTCCAGAATCATACAATTGGTAATTTTCAGAAATGGAATTGAATCCTTGTCTTCTAGGCTATAAGGCACCTCTCTAATCACTTTCCTTAAATAGTACATTTTAGAGTTTTGTCAAAATTCATAGTTAAATTCACTACTGATAGAGTAGGATAATTCCATGCTCTTTCTAAGGGAGGGGAATGGGGGGGAGGGGGGAAGCTGTCCTTCTCCAGTTCTACATAATTTTCCATAGATCCCTCACAGCAGATCAGCAATTACATCCAGCAGTCCATTCAGTACTGCTGAAAGTAACTTCTTGCTCTGCATCTTGCAACTTAAAATTATCAAGAGAAAGTAAGTCCTCTGATTTCAAATCAAATGTAAGGAAGTCATTTCAATATTGTTCCCAGAAGCATCATGGTATGAAGTTTCATCTGCTATCAATTTTACTTCACGTTGATAAAGGTCTTTCTTGGTGTGCAAGAAGAGAGAAAACAAACAATTCACTTAAGTGGGTGTAAATAATAGGGCTACATTTGTTAATTAAGGATTCTTGATCTGTAGGCAATTGTGCTCCAAAACTATGTCCTATATTACATTGAAATGTGCGTTAATCAGCTAAATTAGAAAATACTAAAGAAGTTAATTGTGCAAGGCTGATCTCTTCTATATTCACTTAGTCTACATGCACTAAATACATCATTTGTACTTCTGAAAACAATTTGTACACCCATGTAAATTTATTTTATCCTGAAGCCATGAGTCTGAGTCTCCTGATAAATATCTATGAATAAAATCTACCTTCATTTTCTGGAACATTCTCTATAATTTAAGCACTTGCTTATATTTTTAAGAAATGATTTAAGAATCTTCAGAGCTCAATTTAAAATCATTATTCCATTAGCTCTCAGACCTAAAAAGAATTAATGGCTTCATGAATCATAATTAGAGCTGCTCATTTTTGGCACATAAAAAGCTAAACATTGAGCTGGACCCTTTGATATCTATTTTTTGATACTCTAATACTTCATTTTTCATCTTACACATAAGTTGACGTGGATCTCCGAGTCTTTTCTTTCTGGTCATTCTTTCTCAAGGGATGAAAGCATTTTGAATAGCAGACCACAATTAAGGAAACATATGGAAGAAAAACCTGAGCACTGGGATTTTCTTGGAAGATTCCATAACTGATGTCTAGAGACAGAGTCATAAAAAAGTTGCCTCATCCCAGATGCAGCCCAGGTAATCTCAGAGAGGTCCTAATACTGAATACGGAATCTCCTCAACTTCCAAAAAGGCTCATCCCAAATGACCAAGAATAGTCATACAAAAGCAAGATACCCCTTGCAAGGAGGAAAAATATCCATGTTTGACCATGTTTTTTTTTTTTTTGTTTGTTTGTTTGTTTGTTTGTTTTGTTTTGTTTTGTTTTTGCATCATCACACTTGGGGAAACATAGACATATTCATAATAGAAAAGTCTCCCAAAGATACTACACACTTTAGATATAATTCTTCTGAACTCAGAAACTTAACTGAATAGAAATCTTTTCCTTATTAATTTTTCACATTTTTATTGATATTTTCTGTTCTGTTTTTTAATATTTACTTTTGATTTTTTTAGTGTGCAATTATTTCCATCTATGTTATAATGATTACCATGTATATTATTTTCTTGGCGCTGCCCACTTCATTCTATATCAATTCAAACAGATGTTTCCATGAGTCTCTGTATTCATTACATTTCTCATTTCTGATAGTACAGTAATATTCCATTACATTCATGTACCCACAATTTTTTTTTGCCATTCCAAAATTTATGGGCATTTTTAAAAATTCTTAGTTATTACCAAAAGTGCAACTCTAAATATTTTGGAATATATGGGGACATTTTTTTTTTCATTCTTGAGTTATAAGCCCAATAATGGAGTTGCTGGTTCAGAATATATAAACATTTTTGTTACTTTATTGCATAATTCCAAAATGATTATACTATTTCACAGTTCCATTAACAAGGTATTAATTTGTGTCGTAGTCTTTCTGTATACCCTTCAACACTGATCTGTTGCCATTTTTTGTGCTTTTTTGCCAGTTTTCAGGACATGAAGTAAAACCTTTTGATTTGTATTTCTCTTGTGATTTAGAGCATTTTTCATGTGATTGTGAATAATTTGTTGTTCTTTCTGAGATATGTTTGTTCATAATTTGAATCTCTTCCACTTCATAAAGTGAAGTTGCCAAAAGATTGTATAAGGATGTGATACCTTTCTTCCTTCTCCTAAAATTGCATACTAAAGAGAAAAACACTGGGTGCTTTCAAGTCTTTCCTAGATCACTGTAAATTAATACTTATTAAACATTTAATGTTCAATATTAATGATAGAAAGATGAAATTACTTGTAGTAAGAGAACTTACAGTTCAACAGGGAGAATGGCATATACACAAGTAAGTATATTCAAAATAGATTGTGATGGGACAGATTGAGAGGTTTTGCTAAGATATTTCAATGATATATGAAAACAAGAGACATTAACTTTAGCTGGAATTGGGAGAATATGCAGAGCAGGAAAAGCTTTGTTTAGGTTAGAAAATTTGATTTTTTCTTTAAAGAAAGAGATATAATAAAGATATAAAGGCCACATGACCCAGAAGTAAAGGCTGTACAAACTCACATAAAGAGATAGCTAGAGGGTAAACTGGAGAAAACATTGTACTTGGAATCAAGAACTCCTGAGTTCAAATCCTGTTTAAGATTCTCATTACCTGTATGCTTCTAAGCAAATTATTTAACATCTGTCTCCCTCAGTTTCCTCATTTGTATAATAATAATAATAATAACAACAACAACAACATTTACTTCACAGGGTTGTAAGAATTAAATAACACATGTAAAGTGCTTTGTGAATCTTAAAATGCCACATATTAGCTTTTACCAAGCATCAGTCAAGCATTTGTAATCAAAAGAAACAAGGATAATAGCTACCATTTCAATAGTTCTTTAAGGTCCTTAAAATATTGTCTTATTTGAGTCTCACAGCAACCTGTGAGATAGGTGCTGTTATTATATCTTTCTTACAGGTGAGGGAGGAAATGGACACAAAGAGCTTACATGATTTTCTAAGGGTTACATAGGTAGTAAGTTATATGAAACAAGATTTGAACTGAGATCCATTCATTATGCTACCTCATTACACACAAGAAATAAGCAATCTGAAGAAAAGTTGAAGAACATGGTTTTGAGTATGTAGAATCTAAGACTTTGCATAGAGAATGAATAACCAATCTCCAAGGCCTCTTTTCCCAATCCTCAGGAAGATTGAATCTAAGTAGAAAAAATTAGTTTTCAGAATTCCAATTTGAGGGAATGAAAATTACATTTTTCCCTTAGTTTATTCATACAATGGCACACAAAAGATATTCATTCTTAATTATGTTTTTTTTAAGAAATCACATGCACAATAAGTGTTAGCTGACAATTTATCAAGTTAAAGTTGTATCTGGACACTACAATGAAGAGAATATTTAGAATTCATACCTTTTATTGGCTCACTCTAGGTAAACAAAGCTATGCTGCACCCCAATTACCATTTAGCCTTTTTTACTTTGTTCCATGGGGAAAGTTTTAAAAGTTAGTAAGCCACAGAATTTTCTGGATTACTTTGTTTCTGAGCGATGTAGAAAATCTCTACTCCCCAGGGAAGTGATGGAACTGAATAATGAGCTGGAAAAAAGGAGTGGAAAGGAATTGTGTTGCTTGTCCCTAGAAAACAAAAAATGGGACTCTTATGGGAAATGACTGCAGAAGACTACAGAGGCTTTCCATTATTATTATTACTACTATTACCATCATCATTTCTTCAAGTGCAGAAAAAGGCCTTTTGCTTCCCTGAGGATAGGAACCAGCTGTTCTCCAAGTATATTATAGCAGAATAGGAAGTTTAAATTACATGATAGAAAGATCAGGATTATGTATAAGAAAGCACCCCTACTTTCTACCATAAAAAATCCATCTGTTCTTCTTTTATAATTAATAATAAGATATAAACCCATCAGTATATGTTTCCATTACTGGGTATGCAACTTTTTTGTTTTTCTGTGGATTTGTCCTTACCAATGTTAACTGACAAATTTTAAATGCTAATCCTAGAGGGTGGGGACCACTGATCTTTAACTTTTTCTTTATAAATGGTTGTTCCTTCTTCAGACATTGTCCACCCCATGTCCAGAAAGAAAGATTGATGAATCTCCTTTGTCCAAAATATTTGAGAATTATGCAGATGATCACAAATTTGGGATAAGAATAGTGTTTCTCAGTATTTCCAATATCTGACTACTTCGACATTATTCTTCAATTATTGCTACTGATACTGCTATTGCTTCTGCTATTACTAGAATGCTGCTGCTGCTGCTGTTACTACTACTACTACTATTAATAGTAATACTACTACTGCTGCTACTACCACCACATTACTCTTCACCAAGATCCGAAGACAGAAGTACCTGCTAGAAATACATAATAATTTTGAATTAAGAGGAAGTATGACGTAACAGAGCATTAGACAGCATTAAGAAGTCTTTGTTCACATCTTATCTCAGATAGTTATTGCTCAGAATGTCGTTTAATATTTCTGTGCCTCAATTTCCTCATTTGTAAAATGATAGAGTTGGACTTAATGGGCCCTAAAATCCCTTCCATTTCTGAATTTGTGATGTTATAATCTCTTCCTTTCTCTTCTAAGCCCTACATGATACAATCCCAAGAAGGTATTTTTTCAGTCATTTGTTTCTGTTGAGGCAAAAGTTTCTTGGCCTACTAGGGCTCTGACTTCTCTTGTTTCATAACTGAAATCTGGTTTTGTTCATATCTACCTGCTTATTCTCTTAGTTCCATTGCATCTTATTAAAATAGCAAGCCTTTGTGAGCACAAGTAGGCCTTCTGAGAGACTCCATTTGTTCTTACTGACCTTTGTATTACTCCTGGTTTCCCATTCTGGTGTTCACTAGTCACAATTGGATAATAGTCCTGCAGACATTTCACCTACCAGTTCCATTATCCTCTTTTATTCCCTACTCTACTCCAATTTATTGGTATTGGGGCTTATTGCCCCATTTGGAGTTCCCCAATATACTAGAATGTCAGTCTTGTCAGTTAAATTTCTAAGTTTATTAAAGAAATGGAATTTCTCTTTCTTTCTTAACAAGAGCAGAATCTGTGGAATAAATCTTTCTTTCTAAGTATAATAGATCTTCAACCTAGGTCTCCCCAGAAAACTTGAGGGCTTATTCCATTTTGTAAGACTAACAAAATTCTAAGTTTGGAGATACATTTATTGTCCATAAGTAAAATTGAATACAAGTACTGTTGTAAAGCTGTCAACTTATGTCACAATAATTTGGGAAAGGCTAAGAGGCCCAAAAGTATCAAAGAAAGACTAGGAATTCTTGACTGAAAGAAAAATTAGCCTATCTGTTACAGAGAGGAATAAATTTACAAATAAATTAGAAGGGAAACTAGTTATATTTAGTGAAGAGCACTATTAACAGTAACTGAAACTGAGGCAGCTTGAAGATGCAGTGGATAGAGTACCAGCCCTGAAGTCAAGATGACTTGAGTTCAAACCCAGCCTCAGTAACTTAATACTTACTATCTAAGTGGTTGATTTGTTATGGTTCATACTTGAAGTCACTTAACTGTAATTGCCTTGCTCAAATCCACCAACCAATCAAATAAAAATGGTAACATAACAGTAATCATAAAATCTGAAGCATGATCGTTGTAGAATGCCATTTTAATATATTTTCTTTATAAAATATATTTTAAAAGAAGGGGGAAAATCACTGCTTATTTCATTTCTACATTGGATTAGCACTCTTGTAAGGAATCCTAGGGAGTAAGGAATCTTAAGTAAGTCTCAGCCATGTCTTTGTGTAACTTTTTTGCTGAGAACATGAAAATGTGCTTGCAGTTATCTGATGAAATATCAGGGAAGCACACAAAAGGGACAGCCATTATTTCTGGTGCCTTAATTAATGAGTATCCTTTATTGCAGACCTGTGTTTATCCTGGAAACATGGCCAGTTCCTAGAGTAAACACAACCCCCCCTAAAGGAATGAACAATTATTCTTCTTGGTGGGTCTCTTATAATAGAGCATCCTGTACTTGGGAGGCTTCTATGTCTCAAGAGTCATGTATCAAATGAGAATACCTAGTGTAGTACCTTCTTTGTTCTCAGACTATAAAAACTCCTTAGTAGAAAGGGACTTTGAGTATTTGGACTATGAAGTACTGTATAGCTCCCACTCGAGATCCTAAATAACTGTGACCATTAATCCTACTAATCAAAGAATTCATATGTTGGTGCTTCCTCGGAATGGTGATGATATACGTTATATGTTGTTTGTTGTAATATCATTATTGTAATGGTGGCCACTGTGTTTGTTAATTGCATATTACTTTTATGGTATGAGTTTCCTTTTCTCCCATCCTATTTAAATCAAGATTCTAAGCATAATAAATTTGTGCCCACCCCCTTTAAGACTATGCCTGTTTAAATGCAAATTCCCCAACTAGATTAATCTTATAACTCTTTGTAAGATAATTTGTGCAAAGGTGGATTTTTCTTTTCAGTTCTATTGGGGCCAATTGTGAAACACCTCAGTTTGCTTCAGAAGTTTGAGTCTAATACATGATGACCCACTGATTTTTTAACTTAACACTGGAGTCAGCTGATGTATATATTCCATTCAAGTTTTCTTAGTAGATGGGTATAATTTTGAGCCAAGTGATTATCAGCATACTAGTCAAACATGTTTATATCTAGAGTTCTTTCTCTAAGTCATTGGTTGACCTATTGTTAGTTCTAGTTATTTCAGATTAACAGAAGAAAAAAGTCCTACTAAAATAAAGTGACTTTATTAAGGTTCACCTAATAAAACAGTAGCAGAATTGACAATAGAAGTTAGAATTCATGCTTCTCCATTTTCTGTAACCTCATTTTAAGTTGACAAAATTGCATTACTTTGATAGGCCCCATTATCTATTAGTTAATAAAGAACATCACAATTGTAGTTCAAAATGGCACATCCAAAGACCCAAGTTGACAGGAAACCTGCCAAATTCATTTTAATTCCCATACATTATAAATAATCATGCCTTGAAATCTTAGGAAAATAATCACAATATCACAAAATAAAAATAAATAACTTGAGTTCCTTCAGAATGATAAGATAATAATAAGTTTTATTTCAGCAGTTTTCAACAATGATCCCTAACCAGACATAAAGATTAGCCAAATAAATACAATAGTCAACCAATAGCTCATTTGAAAAGAATAAGGAATAAGTTGAAGATCATGTAAATTCTTTAAGTTTATCAAGATCAGATAAGGGGAAAAGCCAGAACAAATATGATTTTTTTTTCTTTTTAAAAAGAACTGTGAATAAATCCTGATATAGTGTGACTTAAAACAGAAATGGGGCTACCTGCTAAATTAGGGGATGAGAAATCATACTCTGGATAAAAAACTGCCAAGCCCCTGGATAATGCACTAAATAAAGTTGCTGAAGTAAATGTGAAATGAAAGTTGAAAGTCAACCAAACCATCCTGAGTTAGCTTTCACACTATATGGACATTATAAATGCCTTTACTGTTGGCACTGATATACATGAAGATTGTTTCATATCTTGCATTTAGAAGTTAATTAGCGAAAAGGTGATAATTCAAATAAATTCATCAGTATTTTTCAATCATTTACTTGATGTGGGACACTTGTTAGATGTTGAGGTTCCAAGGACATTTTTTTAATGATAGCTAGCATTTGCATAGCTCTGAATTTTTAGATTGCTTTACAAATATTTTCTCATTTGATCCTCACAACAACCCTGAGACATAGGTACTATTATAACCCTCATTTAATATATGAAGAAATTGAAGCACATAGTGGTTAAATGACTTGTGTAACATCAGAGAGTTACATTCAGGTCTTCCTGATTATAAGTTTAACGTGCTATCTAGTCTCTATAACTCCTTGATGTCTTGGTGATACAATCCTTGCATTCGAGAAAGTAATAAAATGTAAAATGAAGAAATAAGTACTATAAGACATATTATGATTGGAGAGCAAGCAGAATTATACTGTTTGTTAGGAAGGTTTTGTGGAAGAAACAAGCTTTTTAATGGGAGAATAGGGAAGTTTGCTTTAAAAAGCAGGTCAACTAAGTGGCAGAAAAGATAGAATGCCAGACAAGTTAGAGAGACTCATTTTCCTGAATTTAAATCTGACCTAGTAACAAGTTATTAAAACAAAGTTTACCTCACTTTACTCATTTGTAAAATGAACTGAAGAAAGAAATGGCAAACTACTTCAATATCATTACCAAGAAAATCCCAAATTGGGTCATGAATAGTCAGGGCTGAAAACAATTAAATAGCAAAATAATAATAATAATAATAATAAACAGAGGACATTAGATGGAAGAGAAGAACTCTGATTGGTACATAGTTGATTAAACCCATTGTCTCCCTAGAGGAAATATACCCTACACTATATAATAAAAGCTGAAATCAGTTTTCAGCACTGGAAGAGTAAAACATAGAAATACTGGTAAATGCATAGTATTTCCATGCATGGGGAATTTCTGTCCCTGGGCTCAACTTTATCGATCTAAAACATATAATTTATGAAATAATATGTCTCTATCCACAGTGCTTCACCTTAGAGAACAAATCCTTGGAGAAATCAGGAGTGGGGGCCAGAGCATGAAGGAGTCTGCTATTGCTTTCTCCTTCGTAGTAGAAACCACTCTTGAGACTTTGACAGGAGCACCTAACAAACTGTGAAACTGTTCACACAAGGCAATCTCACCATACTGCTTCTATGCACCCTGTGTCTTTCAGCTGTAAAAAAGGCAATGACCTGCAGCACAATGAGAAAGAGCAAAACTGACCCTGTAGAGCTCTGGGGAATTTCTCATTAGCCTATCTATTTGCCAAGAGGCTAAAGGAAGTGGCAAACAGCATTCCCCTTATAGATATGAACTTGGACTTTATTACCTATTATAGCAGTACATGTAGGATACTATAGCCTTAGATATAATATGTAAGAGTACAATTCTAGGTTCGAACATGGCTTGTCACTCAGATTTGATAATAGAGATTATGGCATCATGGGATTTAGAACTATTAGGAGCTTGTTCATTTTATAGTTGAGGAAATGGAGACTGAAAGAGATTAAGAAGCTGATAAATGGAAAAACCACTTTTTAAACTGAGATCCCTTATCCACTTTGTCTTCCACTATACAATGCACAATGGCTCTGTTATGGTCTCAGAATTTAAAGAAACTATAGGGAGAAAAAGAAAGATAACATTTTAATAATTTTTTTTCAAAATACATGTAAAGATGGTTTTCAACATTCACTCTTGCAAAACCTTGTGTTCCACATTTTTCTCCCTCCCTTTCCTGCATACCTCCTCTACACAGCAATTAATCCAATATAGGTTAAACATGTGCAATTCTTCTAGACATATTTCCACATTTTTCATGTTGCACAAGAAAAATCAGATCATAAAGGGAAAAATTAGAAAGAAAAAATATCAAGCAAACAACAACAAAAATGATGAAAATACTTGTTTTATCTACATTCAGTCCTCAGTCCTTTCTCTTTGTGCAGATGGTTCTCTATCACAAGTCATTGAAATTGGCTGAATCACCTCATTGTTAAAAAGAGCCATGTTCATCAGAATCTATCATCACATTATCTTGTTACTGTGTAACAATGATCTCTTGATTCTACTTACTTCAATCGGCAACAGTTCATGTAAGTTTCTCTTTGGGCATAATTCCAAATTGCTCCCCAGAATAGTTCCATCAGTTCACAATTCCACCAACAATTTATCAGTGACCCAGTTTTCCCATATCCCCGCCAACATTCATCATTATCTTTTCCTATATTTTCAAAGAGAAAACTAACAAAATTTTTATTGCTGTTCAGTCAAGTTTCTCGATGATCCTATTTGGGGTTTTCTTGGCAAAACTATTGAATTGGTTTGTCATTTTCTTCTTCCAGAGGAAACTGAAGTAACCTGAGTTTAAGTGACACAGCTAGGCAATCAGATTTTCCTAACTCTAAGCTAGGTTCTCTATCCACTGAGCCACCTAGCTGTTCTTTACCTTTCCATATCCTTTGACTAGTAAAATCTATTCATCTTTAATGGAAACTTCATTTTAGCAAGCTCTAAGCTATTTAGAACACTAAGCAAAGTTAGTCATGACTAGGGGCCACAGACTTGAGTCTGTCTTTTGAATTAAACTTCCTGGTTGCTTAGTCTTGTTTCTTTATACAGGAGTTCTTAACCTGAAGTTCCTGAAATTGTTTTTTGTTTTTGTTTTTAAATAACCATATTTCTATATAGCTGGGTTTTTAATCCTGTACATTTTATTTTATTATTTTAAAAACAAAAATATTTTAAAATATTAAAAACAATATTTAAAAACATAAATATAATTTTAAAAATTATTTTAAAACATTCTGAGTCAATTTCAATAGAATTGTGATGGAAAGAGCCATTTGCATCCAGAGAGAAAACTACGGGGTATTTAATGTGGATCACAATATTTGCACCTTTATTGTTATTGTTTGCTTATTTGTTTTTTCTTCCTCTTTTTTTTCCCTTTTTGATCTGATTTTTCTTGTGCAGCATGATATATGCAGAAAGATTTTTAGATGAATTGCATATGTTTCACTTATATTGTATTGCTTGCTGTCTAGGGGAGAAAGGAGGAAAGGAGAAAAATTTGGAACATGCAAGAGTGAATGTTGAAAACTATCTTTGAAACTTATTCTAAAAAATAATAAATAGACTTTACTAAACTGTGAATGGGTTATGGGATATATAACTCCCCCAAACTGTTGAGAATCCCAGTCTAGAAGCTAGAATATAGCTTAAAGTGAGACATATTTTAAATTAAAGCATTTAATTAATTAATTAATCTCAAATGACTAAACTATATTAAATGATTCTCTGTTTATAGGATACCCTTGGCACAGCATGCCAAGGATTCATCCATCAGAATTCGACCCCTTTGAAAGCAGAGGCTTTGTCTTTTTTTGGATCTGTTCTGCATAGCGTAGTGCTTAGAAATTCTAGACACTCCATAAATTACTTTTGACTTGACTTGACTCTCCCAGCCTTGAATCCTTCTGTTTCTCAATCCTCTGTCCACTTCTGCTCCATCAGGTTGATGTCATGGGGACAAAATTATCCTTGGTAATCGTATTTCAGTCTTTTTAATGTAATATATGGGCAACAAATCTTTTGAGTTTTCCACACATTTTGAAAAAGAAAATTATATAGAGTTTTAGAAAATTACAAATCAATAAGTCAATTCTGTAATATGGAAGCCAGAAAGTTAGTGGAATAATAAGCAAATTATGTTATCAGAAATGTAATGCCTATTAACTCATGGTATTTAAAAGGTGATTCCATTCTTCTACATGAAATGTCTCTCTATGCCTCCCATTCCCAATTTGTGTTTTTTTTTTTTTAAACCAAAGCAAAAAATTTTGCCTTTGTTCACATTCAATTTCATTTTCATCTATTCATTAAAGCATATTTCTCTTGGACATGTTTATAGGCATTTTTCAGTTCTTCTAAAAATATTGTGTAATCCAAACATTTTACCTGTTTAGACAGATTTCTCAATAATATCAAATTAATGAGTATTATTTTTATTTAACATCAGAATACATGATGATACTTAGTTGTGAATAATTGCAAATTTTGGTTTTTCCATCTTTAGAAAGGGGTGTCAACCTTTAGTTTTGGATTTGGGGGAGTTGTATATATATATATATTTTTTGTTATTGTTACATTTTAGTGTCTATTCTTCTGGTTATAAAAACACATTTTAAATGGTACACTGCTCCAAAGTCTTGCCTGATTCTTGTCTGTAGAAGAAGCAAAGGGGGGAAAATCCATCAAAAAAGAAAAACAAAATGGTATCTATTGAAAAGACCTTAATATTGACCCTACTGAGTGTTAGCCCAAGGCTTCAGTGAAGCCCAACTGTAGACAAAGTTCAACTTTACATAAGAAAGAATGATAAGGTCATATCTATTAAAAATTTAGCAATAGAATTGCAACCTTTTAAATCCTGATATCAATTTCAAAACAAAAGGGAGACTTTCATTCAATCTTAATGTTGTTTCTTAGCCTTTGAATTTTCAAAATGTCTTCCCTTGAATTAACTTTAAGTCTAACTTTATTTTCATTACATTCATGGATTTCATTAGGGAATATTGTGTTCTTTCACCTATTTGAAGTTTCTAAAGTTTTATTCTATAGTTTCTGATTCTGTGATAAAAATGCATAAATAATAAAAGAAGATAAAGATAGACACAGTGAGTTATTTTAAATGATTAAAAAGCTAATTGAAATTTCCAAGTTAGAAGCTTGAGAATAAAAGAGCCAGACATAAGGTGGCTGTAGTGGGAGTAGAAAAGAGAAGCCAGATGCAGGATTGTTTCAGAGACAGACATAACAAGACTTGGCAATTCACTGGATGTGTGAGATGAACAACAGGGAAAGAATCAGAAATAGCTTTAAGGTCACAATCAAGAGTCCCCTACAGAGGAAATAATTTAAACCATAGGCAGTGTATGAACAATGACCAGGAGGAAATCCATAAAGGGGGCTCTTTACCTGGATTCCATGAACTTTAAAAAAGAATTTATAACTATATTTTATATGATTGGTTTCCTTTGTAATGACAGTATTTTATTGTTGACATTTAAAAATATTTTGAGAAAGGTCTGTAGACTTTACCTGGCTGCCAAAGATTTCTATGATGCAACAAAAGAAATTAAAATTTCTTCTATAGAGAAGAGTGCCTTACAACAGAGTCTGAGTTTATGAAGCAACTTCTTCACTGAAAAAAAGACTGGAAAAGTGGAAAATCCTTGTCTCTAGTCACCCAAATAGTAAGTATAGGGCTCAGTATTTAAATTCATTTCTTTTAGTGCCTTGACTACAACCCTTGAAATGAGAATTCCAGCCAGGGAGAAAAGCATGAATGAAGTCATTGAAGAAAGTATAAACCTGATGTGTACAGCTGCAAGGAAATCCATTTATTAGAAAAGGTTTGTTTATCAAGTAGTGAAAAATATGGTTAGATAAGTTATGTGAGATCCGAGTCTCTAGAGGTCCTTGAAGAGAAAACTGAAATTCTTTGACTTGACACATTATCCAAGAAGAACCCTAAATTATAGGTTGATGAACAAGGCGATCAAATTATGAAAGCAATGAAAGATTAATTTCTTACTGGTATGTGTAGGACAAATGAAAAAAAGAGGCTTTCTGGGACAGCAGGAGAGGAACAAATTCACAAGGGGACATGCAAACAAATAGAAAATAATTAGGATCCAACTAGCTTTAATGCAAAACAAATGTTTAGAACATGTGTTTAAAGTCCTATCTATAGTCAGTTTTTGCCAAGCATTATCACAGGTATTTTATATTAATCCAAATGCTAGAATTATTTCTTACATAGAGACTTGATCCAATCTTTTTTCCAATTGTTTTTTTTTTAAGCTATCGACCCCCTATTTTTTGATAAATGTACCTGGAACTACCCTCTCAAGAATTTCAACTCAGCAAATTTGTTTTCTCTATGAAGAAGCCATTTTAAAAGGGAAACTATAAGGCCCTTACTGCTTACCATAATTCCAGTGGTTTACAAAATATTCCTAATATTTTGACTGTTTCTTTCTAGGAGAAGCTATAGGCATTTCAGTAAGCCCAAAAGAGCAGTTTGCATTATACTATAGCCTGATGTTAATATAGTTGTAATAACATGTCAAACTTGAACTGAGAGGTTTTTCAACTAGCAGAAGCTAGGAAAAAATGCTATAAAATCAGAAATAAACTAAGAAATGTCATTTAAGTCAATACAAAGCTCTATTTTTCCACTGAACCAGAATTCAGGAAAAGCAAGAAACAGAAAGAAAAGATAGTTTTGAAGAACATATTTTATGTGTTGAAAGATAGGGCAGTCATCTTTATTTTAAATTTAATTTAATTGATAAGTAATACTACTATTTTAGTAATTTAAAATTTAAGAATAAGTAATTTGACCTGAGCCAAAAATAAATGGCATGTCTTTATACATTTTAATTGAAGCTATGATCTTAATGAATAGATTGAATGCAATAGATAATTTAAAACAAGTAATGACAAATCTATAGTTTGA
Organism: Antechinus flavipes; assembly: GCF_016432865.1. Taxonomy (NCBI): domain Eukaryota; kingdom Metazoa; phylum Chordata; class Mammalia; order Dasyuromorphia; family Dasyuridae; genus Antechinus; species Antechinus flavipes. Next base: position 146,940,957 of record NC_067400.1, read on the forward strand.
CTATATAAACACTTGAGGGGGACACAAACAACTATTATAAAAGACTGAAAGTTTGGGAACACCAGCTAAGTCATTTGAATAGTTAGCTCTCTGAGATATATTGTACCTTGCCATTGATTCAGTATTGATCTTAGTACCTGGATCTCCTTTTTTCATCTAGTTAGAATTTGGGAATTTAGTTAGAAAATTTTCAAATGCTTAATTGTTGGACTGAGTCAATATAATAAAAAATATAATACTTCTTAAGTTAATATCTTAATCAGTGTCACTATAATCATACGACCAAAATACTACATTATAGAGCTATAAAAATGGAAACAAAATTAATCTGGAGTAACAAAAAGTCAAAATCTTAAAGAAAATAATGAAAAAAAGTTGGAAAGTAAAAGGACCAAATAGTATAAGATTGTAACTATAGTACCAATCTGTCATCATCAATACTATTTGGTATTGGCTAAAGAATAGAAAAATAAATTAGTGCAAAAGATTATTTATACAACATAGAGACATCAATAAACATAGTAACATTGTTATTGTTGCTGAGTTTTTTTTCACTCGTGTTTGATTCTTTATGACCACATTTGGTGGTTTCTTGGCAAAGATGCTTGAATGGATGGTCATTTCCTTCCCTATTTGTTTGTTCAACAAATCCCAAAATTCCAACTATTGGGGAAAAGACTTAGTGTGGGATTTTGTTTAAATGACTGAAAAAATTGGAAATTAGTTCGGCAGAAATGAGGTCTTAACCAAGATCTCACTCTATATATCTAGATAAGTTCAAAAAGTAAACATAAACAAATTAAAGCAAAGAAGGAAATCTCTATCACAAATATCTATATTATATAGGACTGCTTGCCATCTTGAGGTGGGGGGTGGAGGGAGGGAGGGGAAAAAACGAAACATAAGCGAGTGCAAGGGATAATGTTGTAAAAAATTACCCTGGCATGGATTCTGTCAATACAAAGTTATTATTAAATAAAATAAAATTAAAATAAAAAAACAAAAAAAACACAAATATCTATATTAGAAAGCCATATATATATATATATATATATATATATATATATAATATATATATAAAGGGAATGATGAAGCTACCCTCTCCATTACTATCTAGCCCAATGCTCCGCCTAGTATATAGGGTACTTCATGATGGAAGATTTTATCAAATTTCCCCAAAAAAAATCCAGCTATGCTGTACTTATAGAATTCCCTTTGTCTACCAGTTTTAAAACTCTAAGTAGAAAATTAGTGTATTTTCATACAATCAATTTTCAATGAATCACCTGGCTTAACTAGAGACAATGACTTCTTTTATTAAGTACACCTGAGCTATCCATTGAATAATTCATTCGGAATTTTGCCACACACAGTAATGTCAAATCACATTTACATAGTGCTAATTAATGAATAAATATATACTTTTATATATTTTATGGAATCTCTTATTGAAAATTCAAATATTTTCCCATCACAAATATTATGGCACTTTCCTATACTCCATAGTTCTTCCATGATTAAAGACAATAATAGATCAACAATCAACAACTGCAAGTTCTTTTAGTGCAATTGGATATAATGTTTGAAAGAGTAGACCAAAAAAAAAAAAATTTCAATTAGAGATTTGTTTTTTCTATCCCCTCACTCATTTTGTATTTCTATTCCTTTTCAAGTATTATCTGCCTGTTCTAGTTTGCCTATCATTATCCCTAATAGAGAAAAAGACGAAAAGAGAGATTGAGCAAACTAGCTTTTTCCTTTTTTCTTTTTTATCTTACTATCTGCTCCAAGCTGAAGATATGCTTCATTTCCCCCCTTATTTTGCTCCAAATATACCTTAAAATGTCCCTTCCAATTTGGTTACCTTTAACAATTTCCCCTTGCAAACAAGCAGTTTTGATCTTCTGACATTTTTTAAATATCTGGGCATTTTGAATTACATTTGGTTTACATGGCCCAACAAGTTGTGAACTTTCATGAACTTTGATTCAGATTGTAGGGATGTTCATTTAGAAAATTGGGAATTTCTGAAGTTAATTCAGCTAATGAGATTGTTCACTCTGCAAAATAGGCAAAGTCAAGAAGCATAATTGAAACAATAAGACATTTAATCAGAAGAGACATGAAGAGTAAATCAACAGCAAGCAATTTTAGCCACATTCCCAAATGAATATGGTTTATTTCCACCATTCCCTATAGTGATGGGGAATTCAATCCCCAAAACTCTTTGCTCTGATAGGCAAGACATGGGCAAACTCTTCACATTCTGAGCATATAAACTGAGCGCTTGCCTCAGGCATTCCTCATTACTTTTGGTTTCAGTTGTCATGTTCCAGCTTTTCCACAGTTAGAATGTCTCATCTCCTTGCTTTGCTCTAGGCATGACTGTGTAGAATCCAATAACAAAAACTTGCTATAGCAACTTCTCATTCTCAGAAGCCTCTGTTGTTCCACAGTCATGAATCCAGCAGTCACCTCCATTTCTATTTCCTTTCCCCAAGCTTACTATCACCTAAGGCAATCCTCCATTTATGGAAAATTCTAATTGCTAGATGATTTAGTTATAATTTATCTGAGAGAGAAGATAAAAAAATATTTAAAATAGAGATATGCTCTTCCTATTCCCACATTCATTTTGGATTTTGATTCCCTCTGATCTGATTTAAACATCATTATCCCCAATAGTTTTAAAAAAAAAAAAAAAAGAGGAATTGAACAATGCAACTTTTACCTGTTTCACTTTTCTACATCTCATTATCTGCTCCTAAGATGAATACTAGGTTCCTTTTTTTTTTCGTATTCTTTCTCCAAACACACCTTATATTTCACCATTTGAATTAACTTTACTATATGGAGTTATTCTGCTTCTCTGCACTTTTCTGCCATCACTTACTTCTATTTCCATGCTCTGGGGCCAAGTACAGCAAGACTAATCATATTTACAGAAGACAGTGAAATACTCAAAAACAGCTATTATTTCTTCCATGTTGTCTTCAAGCTACGTTACACAACTCCATCAAGTATGCTATTTAGCATTTTTATCAGTGACTTGGATAAAACAAATGATGTGCTTAGCAAATTTCATTTGACCTAAGACTGAGAGACTTGGCTAATATATTGAATCAAGATCTTGATAGGGAAGAACTTTAGACTGAATCTACTAAGATGAAATTCAGTAGGGAAAACTGTCAAATATTCTAGGTGGGTACCAAAAAAATGAACTTCGGAAGTAAAAAATTTGGAAGATATAGTTAGACCTGTTATTCTGAAAAAATTTGGGATTTTAGAGGACTGTAAGTTAAGTATGGATTTACAGTATGATGTGCTATTGAAAAACTAAAATAATATTGGATTATGCTAGGAGACACAATGTAAGCATAAAAACATGACAATTATATTGTATTCTGTCCTTGCCAGATTTTATCTGAAATAATATGTCAGGTGTGGATGTGATGGTTTAATAAAGATATTTGTAAAATTGAGGGTGTCCAAAGGAGGGCAACTGGAATAGTGAAGGCCTTAAATATATTCTATGAAGTCAGTTAATGGAAATAAAACTTATGATAAGGGAGCTATGTTAAAGTATCATATGGAAAATAGATTATATTTGTTTCATTTGTCTTCAGAGGGCATAATCAAAAGCAATGACTTAATATTAAGTGGAAAAAAATTGTCCATTTGTTCCAAAATGGAATGTGTTGCCAGAGTAGGTAATGGGCTTTCCTTCCTATAGTTTTCAAGTAGAGATTGGATTTTTTTTTTGATATATAATAGTTGAGATACCTTTCTTATGTATCCAATTCCTGAATTCCATGATTCTTTGATCCTTGAACAGTATTTTATATGTGTATCTGCCATAGATGTCCAACCTACTATATGTACATAGTCTTGCTTACCATTCCAGATTATGCATTACTGTGTCCTTGTAATCCTATAGTGTGGTCCCCATAAACCTTGAGTCATGACCAAAGAAGACTATAAATATTTTCATTTCTTATATTCTACTTTTATTAATGTGGCCAAAGATAAAATTTAAAAAGCTGAATAAAGAGGTATAGTTTAATTCAGTGGTTCTCAAAGTATGGTCTAGAGAATCCTGGGGATCTCTGAAACCCTTTTAGAAGGTCTACAAATACAAAAATAGTTTTTATTTCTAATATGGTAAATGTCTATAAATATAATCCAGATAAACAAAAACTTTTTGGAGAGATCCTCAATAATTTTTAATAGGATAAAGATACTAAAAACAAAAGTTTGAGAACCACTGGTCTAATGGATAGCATCAAGCACAGAATTGGAAAGACCTGGGTTTTATCCTTACCTCTGATACATCCTGTTTGTGTTGTCCTGAGTGAATCACCACGGCAAATCTGCATTGGCAACAGGAGTTTCCTTTTCTGGAATTCATAAATTCATCAATGAATTATACAGGTCTAGACCAAAAAGAAACAAAACCCTATATTCCTTTTTTGTGTAATCTGTGAGTTAAGCAGTCCACTAAATACATCAAAGTCAATGACACAGAAGAGCAGAGACAAATAGAATTTTCTTTTGATAAATAGAATTGGGAAGGTACTAAGATCATTCCCAAGGAACACAAGACTGGCTTGAATATGGTAAAAGATGTGAAGCAGATATTAAAGAGAAATTAAATTATAATTTAATCCCTGACCAGGCAGTTCATCCCAGCAGGGTAATAGTGAGATGCCAAGAAACTAGGATTCTATTGTAAGTGCTGCACATAAAAATATACCTAGATATTCCTCTATTAAAAAAACCTTTTAAAAATAATCCCTGAGCAATCAAGCTTGCCTAAATCTCTAAGGTAACTATGATGAGAGATGTTTAGCTCAGTTAACTCAAGAAAAGAAGAGGTTTATTGAATTCAACTTTACCTTATCTAAATATAAAGGTCCTTGAGTAACATTCATAGAATATTATGACACTTCTGATTATCTTTTTCATGTTCTTCTCATCAAATGAACTTGAGAAAATTAATGTGAAGCTTTGATTTATGTCTGCTTTCCAATCATTAGATTGTTTCTACTAATTTGATATTACTAAAAAATTACAAAAAAGTCAACTGGTGCAGTTTTTTATATTTATGTTTATTTTATCTTCTAGTATATTTCTCAGAGGTATTTGCCCAAGAATTAATTAAAAAAAAAAACTAAGGAAATCCAAAACAAAACTTAGTAAAAGCAAAATGTTGCATACAGTTGACATGTTTCTCTATAACATTTTCATTGTCTTTTTTCTTTGCCTATATAGTCTTGCCTGAAGCTATATAAAAAATAATCCAGTATCAAATCACAACAATTCAGAAAATATTCAAGTTTGGGCAAGGTTATCTGGTCAATACTCATCAGGGTGATTTCTGACTCACTATTTTTCCTCAGAGAAAGACCTAATTTGTCCATGCTCTAGCACTTGTCAGCTAAAGTTGTTTCAGCTGCCATTATAAATCATTGAGGTTATCTGGGGCTCTCAACCTTAGCCACTTTGCCTTCTCCGTCCTAATGTAACAGAATATGAGTTTTAAGCTTTAAAAAAAAAGGTTCTTGAGGAAAAGTAATCACAGTATATTTAAAATTACACTATACACACAAATCTATTGGCTTTTAATATTATTATATCACATGAGAATACAAGCCTCTTGAGGGGAAGGACAGTTCCATTATTGTCTTTTCAACCTTAAACAGTCAAATATAATATGTGCTTGTTAAATGCATATTGAATTCGGAGGCAGACATACATGGACACATTGACATTCTGTACATAAAGTTACAGATGATTTTAGGATTATAATTGTTTAGCTTAGAGGAATTTCAAAAACTATCTAGTCCAATGTTTGCTTTTTACAGATCAGGCAACTGAGACCTAAGAATGTTAAGTCTTTGCCTAATGACATACAGATAGTAGTAGTATATTTTCAAGGCAAGATTTGAAGATTTTCTGGAAAATGCTATTTCCATTTTGCCACATTATAGTCATATAAATTTATGTGACATTCTTATATACTTTGGTTTAAAGTACAATAAAAGTATTCTAGGTATATTCATTTTGGTTTATGCTTATGTTTTTAATTTCTGGGAAATATATATATATAATGTTTTTGTGGTTATACACATATATACAAACACATTTTAAGCTTTATTTCACCTTATTATCCACCACTTTCTTAAGTCTAGATAATCCCTAAAAAAATCAAACCATAGTTTATTATTTATTAATTGCTAATTTATGAGGAATAAATATTCATAATAAAATTCTAAAAGCTAGCTGTCACAGTCCAATTAGAGCTGGTTCCAGCACACCCCTAACTCAAATTCAATATATAATTGATCTGCTTCCCTTTTCTGTCTTATGATCCTTAGGATCATAGTATTATTCCATAATATTGGATTATGCTAGGAGACATACAATGTAAGCATAAAAACATGATAATTATATTGTATTCTGTCCTTGCCAGATTTTATCTGAAATAATATTAGGAATAATTATATCAGACAGAAATATCAGCTTCTTATGATGGAATAAGTCATTTCAAACTATTTTGATAAAAATTACTTATTTTTCTAAATTATCTTTGTCTTTACAACCTACTACATTCTTATAAACTGATCTGCTCCTCTGTAAAACATGGTAGAGAGAAGGATTGCCTTTATGTAGAGTTCCAATTGATACCTTGAGTTATTTTCAAAGATTAATACATTTTCCCTTTTAATGCCCCCCCCCACACACACACACACATACTACAAAATGCAATGAATCTGGAATGTTAAAGGAATTTCAAGTGGAGTTATAGCAGAAACTGTGATAGTGTTGGAATAAGGACACAGTACCCTCCTGAAAATTCCCTGATGAGTGACAGAATATGAGGAGATCTCAGAGAACTTTGACTCACAGGATACAAAATCCCATTCTTAGACCAGGACCTCTCAGAGAGGTTAGTGCTTTATTTTAGCTACAGACAAATGAAGCAAAAAACTACTTCTTTATAGAACTGTCAATTAAAAAGCTCTGCCTCCATTTTGACATTTACTCTTTACTTTAGCAACACATTTTCAGAATTAAAGGTTTTTAATTTCTGTTCCTTCAAATCTTGAATGTAGAAACCAATCCCTGTTTCAATAAAGATATGTTAAGTCTTAGAATATGACCAATATATATGTAGTCATATCTAGAATTTTGCATTTCATATCTATTTAATACATGTTCAGGAAATATACATTTATGAGTTTATATACATATTTTATATTTGTGTATGTGAAAACACAAAAGTACCCATATGTACAAAAATATTTACAGCAGGTCTTTTAATTATAGAATAAAGAAATGCCATCCATTGGGGAATAATTAAATAAATTATAATATTTAAATCTTAGAATATCATTGTGCCATAAGAAATGGTAAAAGTAATGGTTTCAAGAAACCTGGGAAGATCTGTATGAATTGATGCTAAATGAAAGGATCAGAACTAGAATAATAATTTATATATTAAAAATACCACTATAAAGAAAAAATTTAAATTTCGAGAATTTAAAATTTAATGGAAGATTTAAGAATATTGTCAATACAATGATCAATCACAATTTCAAAGAATCACTGATGAAATATACTGCCCACCTCCTCACAGGAGGATGATAAACTTAACATATTAAATGAAACATACAATTTTAGAAATCACAAATATGGAGATTTATTTTAACTTGGCTATGATTATTTGTTACATTTTTTCTTTATTTTTAAATGTGATGTAAAGTTGCATTTTAAGAGGGTGGCAGGAAGTAAAAGCATAAATAGAATTGCCAAAAATAAAAAAAAACCACAACAAAAAGGGGTCAGTCGTTATTTTTTTAGTATACAATAGAGAGCAAAAGGAAAGTTAGAAGTATACACAGACATACTTTAAAAGTAGCATGTTCAGTTTATTGTAATTTTTCTTCTAGTAAGTTATACATAAGAAAACTTTTTTTCCTAATGATGCTCTTTTAAAATTTATTTTGTTCATAGAAACATTGTCCTTCTTTATATCAGGGTAAAAAGTAAAATTACCAAAAAATCATTCAAAAGGTTAATAAGGATAGGAAGGCTATATCAGATGTGGAACAACATGAACAAACAACAGATTAGCCAGAAAGCACAGAGGGTAATCAAAGGACAAAGAGATTCTTTCAGTTTAACTACAGGGTAGAGTGCAGGTATAAAAGTTAAGGTTGAAAAGATAGGATGGTACCAAGGTTTCAAAGGTTCTTGAATATAGAGTAAAAAAGGTTGAATCTTACTAAACAAATAGTAGACATCTACTGAACATTGCTGGACAAAGCAGCAATAAAATTGATCATTTTGTACAATACACATATACAGTCCCCCCAAATGAAAATTTTGAATACATACATATTATTTTGTATGTATTTATATGTGTATATATGTCTACATGTGTAAAACATATATAATACATCCAAATACAATGTTGATTTAATATTTTAAACTTTCTGCATACATGTATATATATATATATATAAACATGTATATGTCTAGATAGATAAGTAGATATAAGCGCAAGTATATATAAATCTATATGTGTATATATGTGCATACTTATACATGAATTGATTTGCAAACTTGGTGATATTTACATATGAAAGGTGAAGGAAAGTAAAGGAAAAATATGAAATATATATTCGCAATTAATTATGAATACTTAATACTTAAGTAATACTTAATAATTAAGTACTTAAGTAATAAGTAGAAGTAGTTCTAAAGACAGTTATACATTGATTTAAGTTTAGTGAATTTTGAAACTCAAGAGAGATGTCTGTCCTACAGACAAAAATGTGGGAATCAGAAAAAGGTCAGGACTAAAGGTATGTATGTATATGAATATGTTATACATGTGCATATAAACTCCAATTGTACTACAGAGAGCACAACTTCATTGGGCCAGTCTCATTGCTCGAAAATCAAATGTGTGCTTGCCAAAAAAATTACTTTATGGAGAATTCACACAGGGCAAGCGCTCACAAGGTGGTCAGAAAAAGCAATCCAAAGACAGTCTTGAGTGTATGGCATGTGATACAGTGGCACAGGACTGACCAACATAGTATTTGCTCATCAGAGAAGGCACTGTGCTCCATAACCAAAGCAGATTTTAATTACCTTAGAAGAAATTTGAGATACACAAAGAGAGTCCACCCCAAAATGTTCATGTGAGCTATTTGTGTTTGACCTGTGGCAGAGCATTCCAAGCTCGCATTAGTCTAATCAACCAATGGGATACTCTGTAATTCAGTTCTAACCTCATGAAATCATGTTGGTCCTCCTCAAAAATGAAAGACAATAGCCACATGTGGTATAAACATGCATTTATATGTGTTTATATAAACTTGTTTTATATGTGTATATACATATATACACATATAAAACAAGTTTATATGTTTTTATATATGGCAGCCAGGTGTAACAGTGGATAAAGTACCAGACCTAGAGAAGATGAGAAATCATCTTCCTGAGTTCAAAAATAGCCTCAGACACTTAGTAGTTCTGTGATCCCATAAATTTCATTTAAATGTTTGCCTCAGTTTCTCCATTTATAAATGTAAATTAGCTAGAGAAGCAAATGACAGATTACTCCAGGATCTTTGCCAAGAAAAACATAAATGGGGACACAAAGAGTTGGACACATGAAATAAGTGAACAGAAATATGGGTATATTCTGTGTGTAGTGTGTGCATTGTGTGCATACATGTACGTGTGTGTGCATATACATACATGTACACGTGTGTGTGGGGGGGAGTTAGCTGCATAGTTAAATCTGTGCCTGTGAGATTGCCAAGAAAGAAAGTCTAGAAAGAGCAAGAAAAGAAAAGGAAAGACCTTAGTAGACTATTTGCATTAAGGGGTGTGAAAAGCTTAAGGAACTAAGAAGAAAGAGAAGTTTGTGAGCTAAGTGGAAAACCAGGAGAGTGGAAATTTACTGAAGTCAAGAGAGTGGGTGGCTGGTCAGTAGAATAAAAGTAGAAGAGCAGGTGAAAACTGAAAACAGGCCATGAAGTAGAAACATTAGGTATAAATGATTTCTTCAAAAAGTTTAGCAGTGAAGGTGAGAAGGGATATTTAGCAGTGTGTGGAGAGTAGGTGTTTCATTGTGTGAAAGGAAGAGCTGTAATTAGTAACGAGGAGATATGAAAATATCTGGAAAGATTGCTACAGGATTCATACCATGAGTTGATAAGGATAATAAGAAGAGGTTTGCATTCATATTTCTTTCTATGTGAACATGACTGACTCATTTAACTTTTCTTTTTATTATTATTATTTTTATTAAAAATTTTTATTTGCAAAACATATGTATGGATAATTTTTCAACACTAACCCTTGCAAAATCTTGTGTTCCAACTCTTCCCCACCTTTCCCTTATCCCCTCCCCAGATGGCAAGTAATCTAATATATGTTAAACATAGTAAAAATACATGTTCAATCCAATATATGCATACATATTTATACAATTATCTTGCTGCACAAGAAAAATCAAATCAAAAATGACAAAAATAAAATGCAATCAAACAACAACAAAGAAGATTGAAAATATTATTTTGTGATCCACATTCAGTTCCCACTGTCCTCTCTCTGGGTGTAGATGGCTCCCTTCATCATGAGATCATTGAAACTGGTCTTAATCATTTCATTATTGAAGAGTCACATCCATCAGAATTAATTGTCATATAATATTGTTGTTACCATGTATCATGATATCCTGGTTCTGCTCATTTCACTCAACATCAATTCATGTAAGTCTCTCCAAGCCTCTCTGAAATCAGCCTGCTAATCGTTTCTTATAGAACAATAATATTCCATAACATTCATATACCTCATTTAATTTTTCTAATCCTCAGGCCCATCTATCTCTAAAAGCACAATAATAATCACAAGATTTTTAGAAGAATCAAATGAGATACAATGTGTGCAAAGGACACATCTTAAAGTGCAATATATAATGTGAGTAAATATTTGGAAAGTGGAGAAATTGCAGCTTACTTGTTTAAAAGTACATTTCATAATAATAATAATAATAGATCATATGTATTTGAGATGAGTCAATCACTATACTCTGGACTCAAATGGATTTGATATATGTATTTTAGATTATTATTGTACTTCATTTGACTCATCCCCCACTTTCAGTGTAGTGAGGAATTTCTGAGATCACTTAAGTTCATCCTGCTTATACCAGCCTAAAATATTAGACAAGTCACACTCAGTGTAAGAGTAAGCAGTTTAAAGTAAGAACATTTTGTTTATAATTACTTACTTAAAACAGATGAAAAATGGGATTTGAACTCAAATCTTATGATCTCCCCAAGTTCATTTTTTTCCCTATCACACCATACTTCTCCCTTGCTTCTGTCTATTACAATGATTTGTATATAAATTGGCAATAGACTAGGAAATGATGTACATTTATTTTGTATAATTATTGTTGAATATTGGCTACATTTCAAAATGATTAAAACTCATGTTATGTAGTATTTGTTTGTAAGAATAAAAGCAGACCCAATCACTCCCAAGTTGTCATGTTCATTCTGTTTATTATTAGGTTTCTTATGTCTCTTTGTAGTGTCTTAGCTTCAAATTTGTGAATCCATGCAGGATGACATTGTATAATTCAACAGCGGTGGGACTGAGGTTTCGTTTATTTTTCTATTTTCTTCATTTCAAAGGAGTTGATTAATCTACTGGCTTCTATGTAAATTTACAAGGCCAACAAATGCTTCAGTTATGAAGGCCCTAGTGATGTGAATTACTCACATCTACACAAACCATTACATATTGGATATACAAAACGTATTGCTACTCTTTGGTTTCTGGTAGAGGCGAGGAGGAAGCGAGTGATGGTGATAGTCATTTCTATTTGTCTACATCTTAAAAGTATCAGTGTTTGACCAGAAGTCTTTTTTATATTGTACATAAAATCCTCTCTTCACAGAGGATACAATATGTTTTGTGGCAATTAGTTAAGATTATAACATTTTGCATTTTTCTTTTTCCCTTCAATAAAATTCACAAATTCTGTGCTACTTAAAATAACTTTTCTCCTATGGAAGAAATAAAAGAAATATATTTTCTTCAATTTTTGGAATGTTAAAGAGTCTTTGTACATTATGTATTCAACTTATTCTTTCTACTATTCAACTTTTCATTAAGAGGAAACAAATGATCATTGTCTTCCTATGTTTTTAAAGCTTAGAAGGAAAGTTTCTATTGCAAAGTATAATATGGGCTCTTCTGATGCGAGCTGATGTACTAAAAAATACATTTCATGGCAAAAAAGAATTTCATTGGCAAAGATTCAATTATAGGTCTAAAAAACTTGGAATCGTACAATTATAAATCCAAATCTGGGGACCAATTCCAGGCTTTTTGTTTTACATATGAGAAAAATTAGAGCAAAGAAGGTGAAGTAATTTTTCAAGGTCCTAGAAGTTATACATGTCAGAGGTAAGATTTGAATTTAAGTTCTCTGGCTCCAAAATGAGTATTCTATCTCCACTGTATGACACATGTCAGTATTTATTTTTATGTGCATTGTATCTCATATCAGAACTATCCATTTCAGTTCTTCCTGCTACTCTTCAAGCAGGATGGGATGTCTTCATCCTTTTCATGAATATATCACCCACACTCCAAGTTACTATGACTGATGGTGAATTATATTGCCAAGAATGAGATTGTAGAAGGAAAAGTGAAGAAGAAAAACCTGTAGGGAGGATGCACATTAAGTAATCAAAATCTAAAAATGAGGAACTAAAAAGGAGAAAGAAAAGTAAAAGATGGCAGGAAAGAAGTGATTGGGAGGTTTCTAAATTAGATTTAGTTATAAGGGATAATGAGCAGCTATATGGCACAGTATGGCACAGTGGATAGTGTGTTGGGCCTGGAGACTTATCTTCCTAAGTTCAAATCTGACCTCAGACACTGTGTGATTCTCAACAACTCTAAACTTCTAAAGCAAACTGGAGACCCTAGTAACCAAGAAAAACCCAATTGAATTCAGTAAGAGCCAGATATTTGAACAACATAAGTAATAATAGCAAGTATCATGGGTAATCTATAAATCGCATTTTCATCAGTCTATTGTTGCTCAGCCACTATAATCTCATCCATCTTTCAGAGAGATGTTATGAGAAGTTTATAAGGATGCCGCCAGAGATCAAAAACATGAAAAGTGAGGCATAAAAGGGAAAATACTTAATACTTCTCAGAAAAAAAAAAGTTGAATGATGATTAAAGAGTGATCTTTCATTGTATAATGTATAGATTATGGCAATCAGATAGTCTCTATCTCTACTAAGAAAAAATGAGGTCTACTTGCATTATGGGAGATTTGATTTATTATAAGAAATAGTTTCTTAACAGAAAAACTCTGAATTTGCTATTGACCATCACCTCTGAAAGCACCACAAATTTTCTATTGTGCCATAAATTTTTGCATAAATGCATTTCTTTCTGAGAGTAATTTTTGATGCTAGTGAAAAACCATGGAATTTTAGGGTTGGAAAAGAGGTAGAGAGGTCTTTGAACCATTCCTCTGATACTCAGGCAAGGTTATATATAAAACACCTTAAAGAGAGGTGAAGAAAGGGCGTGAATTAATACTTCATATATTCTTCTAGGCCATTTTCTATACTAATCAAAGGTGAAATACCCCCAAATAGTTCCTTATGTCTTGAGGGAGAATTTCTTCAGAAGGTTCAGCCCTATTATATATTAATAATTTGGATTATGTATGTATTTTCCCATAAAGAAGAGTGGAAATTGCTCAAGGCTGTAGTGTTTAGCTTTAAATTTGCATCTTCATTGCACCAGGGAAAGCTGTTATATGATGCATATGTTTGGCTTTTGCAGCTGAAAATAAAGAAATATAGATTTAATTTTATTGGCAAGGGACCAGCATTTCATAATTCTAGCCTAGTGAATAGTTATATGCCATAATTCAAATTTAACGATCTGCCTTACTGAAATATGATAAGATCCTGGGTTTGGACAGGTATTTTGTTGCTTTTCATAGCAAACTTCATTATTCTAGGTCAGTTTTTATAGCTAAAAGGCAGGCGTCATCAATTGGCTGGTTTGAACCAGGCCTGTGAGTCACCAGAGCTTATGTGAGCTTGTATGGTTCTGTATTTGAATTCCCCCAAATATTGTAAGCACATCTCTAATGACGCTCTACAGTTTAGAGATTTGTCTGTTGACAAGACCATATGCTCTCCCAGCAGCTTCCTGTGTAAAGTCCTGTCTGCTCTTTATTCAGGAGAGGATTTGAACAGCTTTACCTGAAGCAAAATATCCTATCTGAATGCTCCTGTACACGATGTGTTGGAAGTAATAAATAAATGTTTTTAAAATGTGGGAGGAAGTAATTTCCTTCTGTGTGACAGCTCTGATTATGTTGGATATACTTCAGAGATACAAAATCCCCCAGCCTGCTTCCATGGCCTTGGTGGGGAGGGAGAGAAGAACAGAATTTCAAATTTTTAACTCCTGAAAAAGATAAAAAATAAATGAGTTTCACAAAAAGTAAATAAAGTCTATAATAAATTCAGAATAGAGACAGAGACTAGAACCAGAGGTCTATCATTGGTACAGGAAATTTTCAGGGGAAAAAATTTCCTTTTTCTAGTACAGCCACAATCACATCTACAATTTATAGTGTTAAAAAGTTGTTTAGATAATACGGATAGTAGCATCTCCCTCAAAGGGTTGCAGTGGAGAAAGTGCTTTCTAAGTTTTAAAATGATATCAAAATATAACCTATGCTCTGTCTTCACAAATTCCTTCAAGTTTTAGAGGGTTAGATAATAACATCTGGATTTATAGATGAGAAATCTGTGCCCCAGACAAGCCAACTGATTTCTCAAGAGTCCCTTATGGACAGTAGCCAGGACTAAAATCAAGTCTTTTCTAATTTAATGTGACAATCTAAATTTGAAATAAATAAATAAATAAATAAATGGAATGAATACCTCCCCCCACCAAAAAAAAAAAAATTGTTTAGAGGATTGAGACGTTATGTGACTTACTTCAGATCACATAACTACTATGTGTCAGTTGTGGCACTTAAACCCAAAACTTTTTGACTTGGAGGGCAGTCCTCTATCCACAAATCCAAAAAGCTATTGCATGAACTTTGGCTAGTTTTGAAACATGTCCAAACATATAACATTAGCAGAAATAGACCATTGTATAGAGATTTTGTTTGCTTGTTTTGTCTTCTCCCATTCATCAGCACTATTTGGAAGAAAGGGTATTTTATATTTGTTTAGTTTTTTTGTACCTACATTGAAAACTTAACTTGTGATTCACCTATTTCCTGTCCCTTATCTGGGGATCTCTAAATTAATCGTTACTATTCTGACCAAAAGAAATACTGAAATTTCTTTAAAAAAAATCTTAATAGCTTCCTGTTTTCCAAATAAATGCAAAGATAGTTTTCAACATTCACCTTTACAAAACCTTGGGTTCCAAATTTTTCTCTTCCCTCCCATCTTTCCTCTCTTCAAGAGAGCAAGCAATCTGATATAGATTAAACATGTGCAATTCTTCTAAATATATTTCCATATTCATCATACTACAAAAGAAAAATCAGATCAAAAGGGAAAAACACAAGAACAAAAAAAACAAGCAAATGAACAGCAACAAAAACTGAAAATACTATGCTTTGATTCCCATTCAGTCTCCAAAGTTCCCTCTCTGGAAACAGATGACTCTTTCCATCACAAGTGTATTGGAATTGTTTTGAATCACCTTATTGTTGAAAGAGTCAAGTTTATCGCAGTTGATCATCACATGATCTGGTTGTTGCTGTGTAAAATGTTCTTTTGGTTCTGTTCGTTTCACTCAGCATCTGTTCCTGTAAGTCTTTCCAGCTCTTTCTGAAATCAGCCTGCTCATCATTTCTTAAAGAAAAATAATATTCTACTACTTCATATATTATAACTTATTCTGCTATTCCCCAATTGAGGGGTATCCACTCAATTTCCAGTTCCTTGCCATTACAAAAAAGGCTGCTACAAACATTTTTACACATGTGGGTCCTTTTCCCTTTGAAATACTGAGATCTCAAGGGAAGATTTTTTTGGATGGCCTAATACAGCTGAATAAGTATGGTCTTCCTGCAGATAAAGCTTCCCTGCAGGGGAATAATTTTGAGGTAATGGAGAAAATTGATGCTGATGGCAAGTAGAGACATTTCCCTTATCACTCTTGACATGTGAACATAAAAAGTTTCAAGAAGTTTCTATCAACTTAGAAGGTGAGGGATGGATCAGTAAGGGAGAAAAAAATTCTCTTTAGTTCTTTGGAAAGATGCATGTTGTATTGAGATGATACTATCAATATTATCCCTCTACAGAGGTAGTAAGTGGTTGCTTGGTATATTAAAAGAGTGTAATTAGAATTGAGAATTACTCCAACCATTGTGGAAAGTTATTTGGAATTGTATTTTTTATTTTGGTTTTGTTTTTGTTTTCTAACTAAAATGTCCATATCCTTTGACACACAAATCATATTGATAAGTATATAAATTTAATGTATACATCAAAATGTTTATATTTGAAGATTCTCATTGTTTCTCATCATTCCTTCTATTCTCTTTCAAAGTTTCCCTCATCTCCTTTGCCATAGTGTCCTATCTTCATAAAATCTCAGAACTAAAAACTAAAATCTCAGACGTCATTAATATTTTATACCATAAAACATCCATGGTCAAACTAACTTGCTAAACATTCTACTAAGGATATCTTCTGTATGGAACCATAACACAGGTTGGAAGATTTTTTTTGTAGTATTATATTGAGAAAAAGAAAGTAGAGGAGAGGAAGGAAGAAAAAAAAAAGATATTAATTCAAGTTTTCCTAAATCAAAACCCAGCAGTCTATCCTTTATGCCATGTAGTATATGTGAGCTCAGAAGATAATAAATTTTAATAATGTTTATTTTATTTAAATTTAATTGTGTGTACCATATTTTCTATATTTTAATTAGCTATATTACATTTATATTTTTTAAAAATATTTATTTTAGACTTTGATAGTAAGTTTTTTTAGCATTCTTGTCAAGCTTGATATCCCTGTCAATTCCTCATTGGTGATAAAAGTTTTTGTTTTTTTTTTTTTAATTTTGTAAGCCTATTTGATTTTAGTCAGCACAATCCTATCAGGTTAGGGACCAGAAATCCAATATCCCCTGAAGGCTAAACATCACTTAAACCTTAGGCATTTAGACATTATTTTCAGGAAAATAACATTCATCTATCATGCAAACAATAATAATTTTGTCTTATAACTTCTACAAATTCCACATGAAAATTATAGTTTTAAGAAGCAACTACATGGCACGGTGCCTAGAACTCTAGAGCTGAAGTCAACAAAACCTAATTTCTGCATCCCCAGAAATTTGCTATGTGATCCTAGGCAAGTCATAACCTCTGACTACCTCATTTTTCTTATCTATGAAATTGAATAATTATGCCCTCTATCTCTCAGGGTGCTGTGGGGGTGTCAAATGAAATAGTATTTGCCAAGTGCTTTGCAAACCTTAAAGCACTATGTAAATGCTAGTTATTATTATATCATTGCTTTCAATAAACTTTTATTAAGTACCTACTTAAAATGGCTTGGCAGTGAGCTGAGTACTAGAGACACAAAAAGAGGAAAATAATAATTTCCACCTTTAAAAAGCTCACAATCAGGGCAGCTAGGTGAGGCAGTGGATAGAGCAGGAGGACCTGAATTCAAATATTACCTCAGACACTTAACACTTCCTAGCTGTGTGACCCTGGGCAAGTCACTTAATCCCAGTTGCCTCAGGAAAAAAAAAAGAAGAGGAAGGAAGAAGAAGAAGAAGAAAAAGAGGAAGGAAGAAGAAAAAAGAAGGAAGAAGAAGAAGAAGAAGAAGAAGAAGAAGAAGAAGAAGAAGAAGAAGAAGAAGAAGAAGCAGCAGCAGCAGCAGCAGCAGCAGCAGCAGCAGCAGCAGCAGCAGCTCAAGGTCACAATCTAATGGGGTCTTGAAGGATATTACGCCTACCTAAGGTACATATTTTCAGTCATTTCCAGATAAGATTCCAGAACAAGTTCCACTGTCAAGTATAACATCCTTTTTAAAAATGCAAATTTTCTAATTAAAAAAGTCTAAAAGAAACTTTATGCAAAAGTTAAATATTTTGATTCTCATACAAAATCATTTTTTTAATGTTTTCATAATCTTTGATCTTGGGTAACCTTTTTCAGCTCTCTGGACTTCAGTTTCTTTGTGAAATGAGATTAGATCATCTCTAAGATTTTTTTCCATTTCCATATTATATAATTCTTTTATCTTCATAGCTTGATTGACATCTACTAGAAATGTTAGAATCAATTATGGGTTTGAGGAGAAGGAAGAAAAAAAGCAAAAATTTGTACTTTTCTCAATTAAAATGACTTTGTAAAGAAACATCAGTGTTAGAGTCCAAGGGATTGGACCTAGGTGACACATTAAACTATGCAGAGAGCTTTGTAAATAGAGAACAACTTCAACTGAATAGGTTATCACTTTGTTCTGAAGATATATTAATGTCTTGTTTAGAATTTTAATTGTCTCGCAATCAGAGGAGTAAAGGTCAGATTAATCTGTGGCTAATGATTATAAGAACAATGCTGATTGCAGTAGGAGGTTTTGTCCAACTTCAGTGTGTTTCCTTCAGAGACAATTTTGTCCAAATAGGTGTGGAAGAATGTAGAAGTTAATGGAGAAATGAAAATTAATAAGTCACTGAATAATCTATGTCCTGTACTGAAATAAAATGTATATGTTAATTTAGCTTTCTTCTCCATCTTCTCCAGTAATCTCCAATTTCTTCTGAAGGGAGGAAAAGAATTCTCCACAACCCTCTTAAAATAGAGCTGATGAATGAGTGAAGCTAGGAGAGGATTAGCTCTCTCGTTGACAAGAGAGCTGTATTCACCCTCTGGCCACTTAGCTCTTTTTATTTTACTTAGGGAATTTCCTCTTGATGTCTGTGCATATAGGTGCTATAGACCCTGCTCACACAAGAAGTTACTCTTATTGATAGGTAGTTGTTTTAAATATGGGAATTTTGAAAATGAAATGAACAATTATATTCTTTTCTTTAGGAAAACTTCAATAATCTGTAAATAAAAGTATATCCCTTATGCACATGGATCATTGTAAATACTTTCATAAATTTATATTTTAAAAATAATTTCAAGAAAGCAATTTAACTAGCAATCTACAATCTCATTTTTCATTGAATGAAATTTCTTTCCATTTCCATGAGTAAATGGGACTTTGTTTTAACCACAAGAAATGCATAGGATTTGGAAAGTGGAATATGAGAAAAAGAAAGCCTTCAAGGGTGAAAGAAAAGCATAAATTTTTTCCCTACTTTATCCAAACTTACCAAAAAGTAAGAGTATTTGAAAACAACTCCACATAACAAAGACTTTCTACAGTCAGCCTATGGTAAACCAAACTAGAATGATTTGACCGTTGGTCATCTAGAGGACATTGAACCTTTAGTGTATTCCCACAAAACAAATGTCATGGTTATTATCCAGATCACAGAGTAGTTTCTCCATGGTGAGATGGAGTGATTTTTACACAAAGCAACTTAGTTTTAGAAAGGCTTTCTATCTTCATATTGAGCTTCTGTTTGCATTGTCCTGGGAAAAAAATACTTTAAGAAACTCCAAAAAAAAAAATGACATACTCTTAGTTTCAGAGATTCTTCCAATTTGATAATGGAGGATGAAAGGTCAGATCATGAAAAATAACTGACTCTTACACTGAGAATTGCAGAGACAGAAACAAGGGGAATAATCATGAAAAAAAAGAAAAGAAAAACTTCATGGGATGAAATTATAACAGTCTAACCTAGTCCCTAAACTGATTCCACAATCAAATATTTATTGTGTAATGCTGTGTTTTTAAGAGTTCATAGGTGAGGAAAAGTATTCTGAAGTAGCTGGTGACTCAATGCATAGAGCAGTGGATCTAAAGTCAGGAAGACTTAAATTCAAATCCAGGCTTAAACAGTTCCAAGCTATGTGACCCTAAGCAAGTCAACTTCTGATTGCCTGACACTGGAGAAGAAAATGGCAAATCATTACAGTACAATATAGTATAATACAGTACAGTACCTTTGCCAAGAAAAGCCCAACTGGGCAGAAAAAGGATTGGATACACACATAATAAAAGAACAACTCAAGATATAATATTAGTGCATAGATTAAATAGTAAATAATATGGTAGACTATACTGTAAATGCTAAAGGACATAAAAGAATGGACATATTAATGTCATTCTGAGTCAGGAAAGATTTCATTAAGAGGGACTTAATTTGAATCTTGAAAAATGAGTAAATTTTGCATAGATTAAATAGAAGAAGGATTTCAAGGACTGAGAAACAGCATGAATAAAGAATGACTGTGACATGATTTGAAGGACAACCAAGGGTTTCTGGCTTCTCAAAAGTAGAAAGTTCTTGTTGGAGACAAATTGGAAAAGAAAAGAACAGATCATTAAGATAGGACAGAAACTATAAAAATTTCAAAGTACCAAAGAGTTTCAGATTATTTCAGATTATTTTGTAACCTGCAAAGTATCTATAGAAAATTTGATGTTGAGTTCAGTAATGCATCATTCAGTTCATTCATATTTAAAATATTTTTCAAGGAAAACACTTGGCACAGTGTCTGGCATACAGAATAAGCATTTTACAAATGTTAGCTATGCATTAGTTTAAAAAAAAAGACCAGAAGTAACTTCAAATGTTTGTTGTTGTTGTTGTTGTTTTAAAGCAAGCTTCCAATGGGAGAAAAATCTTATTGAAGTAGCTAAATAAAGTACTTGTTGGAAATCCAAAGAAATAATTTGTGTGATAAATAATGCTGCTTATTACTGAGTTGTATGATTATAGCCATTTTATGAAATTTTAATTACATTATGTGCCTACTCAAATATTGGTTTTGAACATTAATTGAGTTACTTGAGAAGTATTTCATGAAGGGGAAAATAAAAATGAAATGGCTTATTTACTTATTCTAAAGTATTAAGAATAGAATTCTGTGGGGAAATAATAAAAAGTCATCAGTGAGTCCTACATAGAAATCCTTTCATTGTATCAAAGCCAGAGACAAGTTTTGAGCTGGATGATACATCTGATGTAACCAAGGAGAGCTTTTGCTCTGCCAATAGCCCACAATACTTAAAACGCCACATGTATCATTTAGAGGTAAGGTATAGCCTGATGCTTCTAGCAACTTTATAGGATTAGAAAACCACAAGGTATTTGGGGGTTATTAGATGGGCAAGATGTCTCTTAATTCTGATGCTCAAAACACAGAGCTATTTATGGGTTTCAAAAAATCAATAAGAAGTCTGAATATGAAAAAGGCAGGAACAAGACAAGTAAAGGAGGAATGTCAGGAGTTTGTATTCCCCAGAAATAGAGATTGGAACTGTGGTGATGCAACAGCTCCATATTTTGTCATATTTTATGTCCCAGTGATTTCTTTGCTATTGTAAATTACATGGGACAGTGACTTAGCCACAGCCAAGATGCGAGATTGTTGCACAATTTTGTATGAACGTATTTTTTTTATTGTTTCTAAGAAACATTCTAGGGCTGAAATGCAAAAATTCCAAGGAAATAGTTGAGTTGTTATTATTATCGAAAATTGACTTTTAAAAACATATTTTCTGAAATGTGGTAGAGAACTTCTGAGTATGTTCTATCGTCATATCTGTGGGCATCACAGTCAGAATTCAAAGCAATCCCATTATTAGATGTTTCAAGGATTGCGTCTTCTCAATCTTACCATGATAGCTAAGTATTAACTCTACTTGTATTTAGTCAGAAAAGAGCATATTGAAAAATGTCTCAGACAAAAAAAAAATTTCCAACTGCACCTAATGATTTTAAACCTAGATAGGAGTTATAGTTACATTTAGCATAGGCTCCAAATTTCACATTGTTTAGACAGGATCATTTATTAAACAGATACTGTGTGGCATAATGGATAGAGTGCTGAACTTAGACCAAGAAGACTCATAGCTCTGAGATACTTAGTAGCTTTGTGGTACCTGACAAATCACTTACTTGTTTGCCTCAATTTCCTTACTTGTAAATTGAGCTACAAAAGGAAATGACAAATCACTCCAGTATTTTTGCCAAGAAACATCAAATGGGGGTCACAGAGAGTCAGGCAGAACTGAAAAAACTGAACAATTTTAAAAATATTTCAGGCTCTGTGCTAAGTATTGAAATAACAAAGAAAGGCAAAAAATCCAGTTGCTTCCCTCAAGGAACTCAAAGTCTCTAAGGAGTGGTAAGTAAAGGAGAAAAGTAAGAAAATTAGAGTAACATCCTATCTAATGAACATTTACAAATAGATTTAGCTATACTTTCTCAATGTAAAAAAGACTTTCCCTTTAACTTTATATAACTATACAAACCTTTTATTTTTGCCAAGAATTATGCAGTTAAATTCTATGGAAATAAAAATGTAACGATATTGTGAACTGATCATCTCCAGTAATTTCCTAGGCTTAATAATTTACATTAACTATCATTAAAGGTTGATATTTCATCATGTGTATCAATTTTTATTTTTAAATTACCTATCAAATTATATAGTTTTTTTAAAAATTATGCATATTTGTTAAAAAAAAAAGAATTTGTTTTTCTTTTCTCTTTTTTTCAGTGGGATAGGAGCTAGGAGAGAGACAAAAGAGACTGCTAGTTAAAAAAAAAAATTTAAAGACCTGGAATGTTACAGATATGGAATGTTGCATGTACTTTTAGATGAGGTGACTATTATTGCATTTACTGAATTGCTTTGTCACAAGAGATCTTTCACATAGTAGAGATGATCTGAAAATGTTTCTAATATAAATAACATAAATAAAACCTTTATTAATCAAAGAGAAACTTCGGGAACAGCAAGCACCCTTAGAAAACCAGATTCAAATCTGGTATATTCAAATATAATGTCATTTTCATTTTTGAGACATTATTTAATAACCTAACCACAATCACAGAACATAAATAATATACACACCTATTAGTATATAATATTATTACCTTTGTAACTCTTGACATCAATTAGAAGTTTCTGAGTTTAATTTCAACTCATTCCTTTCTTCATTTATAGAACTAAGATTGACCTGTATCACCTGACTGTTATATAACTTGGCATTCAAAAATTTATAAAGTTTCAGAGAATCATCCATCTTCTCCAATAATTGCTTATTTAGGTGGTGAAACCTGAAATTAGGTGACATTAAATGGGACCACCGAAAAATGATAGTGAGAAAATGAAAGTGTTCTAACCAAGATCTTTTGAGGGAAAAAAAATCAGGTTTAAGAAATTTAGAAAGGCACAAGAAAATTGGAAGACAAGAAAAAATCCTCCCTGATGTACAAAAGCTTAGGAAGGTTATGAAGGGGACAGATTCTAAATTAGAAGCATTCAATTCACCTATAAAAGAAATTGGAACAGGATTTCAAGAAGAGAAGAAAAAACATAAAGGCCATGTGAAAAGGGATCTTGGAGTTGAATAATATCTTGACTAAGTTGCAATTAAAAATGGAGGAGGAATGTCTCGAAGAATCTGATTTTCGGTCCATTGAGTATGCCACGATAACTAAGGTCATAAAAGATGGAACTTTTGTTTCAATCTTTTGGGGAAATATTATCTTTGTCTGATCCCTAGTTATAAAATAGAAAAAACTAGTCAAGATGATTAATCTAAAATCAGATGGGTTTTTTTTTTTGACAATCTGCCTCTTTTACTAAGTAAAGCTTTTAATTTTTCATGTGATTAAATAAATCATTTATATCAAGAGGGGTTATAGAGTTATCTAAGACAAGAATTCCTGCTTTGGTTAATGATTCTGGTTTAGAAAAAAAGAACGATTAGTGGTGAAGCAAAGGAACCTAAATGTTTAAGTGGATATTGTGATTAATTATAATGAAAGTTAAAATAATACAATTATTATTCTTTATTAAAATGTAAAATCAGAATGATTTCTATTTTTTAACATGTAATGACAAATGAAGGACAAGTAAAAATATCTTCTTACTCTTTCTCTAACTCTCTTTTTTTTACATACATACTTTAGTTGAACATAACCCTTTTTTCCGTCATTTCCTTTTTGGCCTCTTGAAATCCCATTAGTAAGGATTCAACTCAAATATCTCCTCCTCCATAAAGGATTTTGTTTTTTTCAGAAAGTTCAACTTCATCAAGGTCTTTATACTTGCTGTTTCCCCTACCTCTATCCTTCCCTCTGCTCTGTCTCTGTTTCTTTCTCTGTCTCTCTCTGTCTGTCTCTCTTTGTGTTTCCTGCTCTTTCCCTTAAACACATACACACATGTAAACACACATGGTCACTCACATACTTCAACTGCTCCTCCATTACATATTCATTTCTCATGTTATATATATGCAAAAGTGTCTTATCTCTATTAGATTCAAGATCAAATAAAGATTATATCTTATTTTGTTATATATCTTCCCCAGTATCTAACAGTGTTATGAATATAATACATGCTTAATAATTCTTTATTAAATTATTTAAAAATATGGATTTGATGAGAGAAGATACCAGAAAATTTGCTTTTCTCCCTATATATGTAATTGATTCTTAGCCTATTGAAAAAGAAAATGTAAGTCATATTTAGATAAAAAGAAATATTTTTCTCTTTGGAATATGAGGGAAGATACTAATTCTAACACATATATGAGATAATATAATGTAAAAATAAACATTTAGATATTTAGTGAAGATCTCCTGATAAAGGACCAATGACATCCAATTGAGAATTAAAATACTCAAGTTCCTTGAAAGTTGTTAATGTGTATATTAACATACAAATGCACAAATGAGTATACATACTACATAAGCTTAATTTTGTGATTCATGTATGATGAATCAGCTATTTGAAATAGAAACTTTGCCAGGACAATTTACAGTGCTCTCGAGATCCTTTGACAGTCTAGTTATTATAATTTAAATTATACGAAAGCTTAGGATAAATGACAGAGTAACTGAGAACTTTCTAAAACAGTCAAAATGTCAATTTCTTGTACATGATTACACAGAGAAAACATCTTAGACCAAGCACTTTGACTATCTTTAGAGAGGAATGATATGCCAATCATTCTAGCACTAATAAGGTCATCTATTAACCTTAAAACATTTTCTAGGTTACTGGCTCTGTAGCCTGGTGTCTACCCAGGAGAAAAGGTAGTGTGTGGTTTGATATTCCAAGGACCTTTAGAAAATATTTTTAAAAGGACCTGAGAGAATATACATAATTGTAAGAGTGATGTAGCAAAGAAATTAAATGAATATGCACTGTGCTAATAACCTCACAAGAGAAAAAACCATGGGCCTATTAATAGTAGTATCATTGAAAATATCTGAAGAGAATAAAAAATAGAAGAACCTTAAAGCTCATTTTACACTTCCTCAAGCTGTGATTTCAATAACCCCACCCCACATTGGATGATAGTCTCAGAATCCAAAGAGACAGAAGGTAGGAGATGAAGTCTGTAGAGGATAAATGTAATATCCCATAATTAAATTCAGAAAATAAAATGAACAAATACAAGGTAACAAATACATGGCAAGAAGGTTATTCATGTGAAAAAGACTGGGCGTTTTAATGGACAACAAGTTGCATGAGGATCAGTGCTATACTTTGAAATCTAGATAGACTAATATGATTTTAGTTTCCATTACTATAATATACAGCCCAATGGAAGTGATGATAGCATTCTTTTCTGGTCATTTCACATTTTAGAATATTGTTTCTACCTGTGAGCATCAAATTTAGACTTTAGAACTTCAGCAAACTGTAGTGTATTAAGAAAAAGGTGATCCAGGTGAGAGTATTCAAAATAATGACAAATGACTCAGGGTAAGTAGCATGAAAAAGTTAAGACTAAGAGATAGAGGACATGATAGCTATCTATGTTCAGTTATCTCAGTAATTATCAGAAATTTCACTATTTCACTATTGCCTTGTGCAACAGAACTGAGTCCACAGATGGAAGTTAACATAAATGGAAGTTTTGAGTTCAAAATGGGGAGGAGGCTTCCTAACTAATGTAGTTCAAAATTGAAATGAGTTAGTGACCTAGAGAATTGTAAAGGTTTCCAAGATGCTAAATCCCTAATATGAGTAAGTGTTATACTAGGTAACTTCTGAGATGCATTTCAACCTATTTTTTTTTTAAACTGAGGCAATTGGTGTTAAGTGACTTGCCCAGGGTCACATAGCTAGGAAGTGTTAAGTGTCTGAGGCCAGATTTGAACTCAGGTCCTCCTCTATCCACTGCACCACCTAGGTGCCACAACTCTAATTTTTGAATCTAGAATTAGGTCTCTTCAAGAGTTTTGGAGTAATGTTTGATATTGTTCACAACTGTAAAACATTTGTTGATAAGAATCAATAGCTTTCTCCCCTCAAATTAGGTTGCAATTATCTTAAAGTCAGAATAAAAATGACAAGAAAAAAATCAGCTTTTTATTTTAAAATTGATAACAAGCCTGCCTTGAATCCATCTTTAATACATAGTTGGCTGTGTGATCCTGAGCAAACATTTAACCTTTGAGCTGCCCAGAAAACTCACTAAGATTATAGGTGGATCAATGGAGGGAATTTTTGTACTGCGTATACTCCACACTGGTGAAATCATAGATCTGGACCCATGATTATTTGCTTCAGATGTGCCCAACTTTATGTAAGCCTATTTGGTGGTTTTCTTGGCAAAGGTTTGCCTTTTTCTTCTCCAGGTCATTTTACAGATGCATGAAACTGAGACTAACAGGATTAAGTGATTTGCTCAGAGTTACAAAGCTGATAAATGTCTGAGGACAGATTTGAATTCTGGTCTTCCTGACTCCAAACCCAGAACTCTATCCACTGTATCACACAGCTGCCCCAATCAAGACCCATTTTCCCATTTATTTGGTAATATTTTTATTGAGTGTAGTAATTTACAAATACTTCATAGGAAGCTTCCCTTCAATTAAAATATTGTCTAATATTTGGAATTCTAACATTGCAAAAAATTTTAGATCTAGTTATCTAATCTTAAGCCCTTGCTGAGAAGAGGAGACTAGGACTTTTCCCTTAAGGACAAAGTTTATAAATGTAACAACTGGAATAAAAACCAGATCTTCTGTCTCCTGGGATACATAAAATCATGTAAGGCTCTGTTTTCTTATATGTGAATGGTATAACAATATAAAGAAAGGTAATATAAGTGGGATAGTCTATCATGATGTCATCAGTTTTTTTAGGTAGTCTATTTTACAGCAATGTTAAAATCCTGAAAATGTATTTCTATCATTATGAAGCCATACATCAAATTGATGCAACAAGGTTCCTTCAGAGATGAACCTTAGTGAAAAGAGAAAGATCATGAGTCACAGTGGCCAAAAAGCATTCTACATAGTGGTTGACTTCTTATATAGTATAGCCTGATTATTTGAATGTCATCATATAAAATAGTAGTGAGTAAATAGGATCAATTAAAAACTTCAGGCTCTTTGCTGATGAATTATTCCCAGGATGACATTTTATATTCAGTTGTATAGCCACAGAAATGATTTCTTTCATTCTGAAAAAATCATTAATAAGTCTGTTAATCAATTGCTAATTCTAATTCTATACAAAATATGCTATTCATAATGAACATATAATATACCTTATTAAATATGTAGCTCATTTTAGATACATGTGGGAATGTTGCATATATTAAAACATAACCAGTCTTTATCATATTAGGACTGCATTTGCTTTGATTGTTTGAATGATCCTAGATTCTAGGCGATGTTGGGAGAATATATTTGAATGATTTTTTTTTTAAATTAAGCATTTGTTATATTCTATGTACTATGCTATGTTATGGGGAAAGGAGAGAGAGAGAGAGAGAGAGAGAGAGAGAGAGAGAGAGAGAGAGAGAGAGAGAGAGAGAGAGAGAAGAGAGAGAGAAGAAAAGAGAGAGAGAAGAGAAGAGAAGAGAAGAGAGGCGAAGGGAGGAGAGGAGAGAAGAGAAGAGAGAGACAGACAGACAGACAGACAGACAGACAGACAGACAGACAGACATAGATATAAAAAGGAAGATGGTCCCTGCTTCAAAGATCTCACATTATCATAGAGTGAAGACAACACATATAAGAGGTGGTAGCCATGGAAAGATAGTTTGATCAGGCCAAAGGAATTTTGAGTGTAGTTATAGAATAGGTCAGCAAGGTGGCTCTGTGGATAGAACATTGGACCTGAAGTCATGAAGACTTGAGTTTAAATCAGCTTCAGATACTTACTAGCAGTGTGACCCTAAACAAGATACTTAACTCCCTTTGCCTTAATCTACTAGAGAAGGAAGTAGCAAACTATTCCAATGTATTTGCCAAGAAAACCCATGGATCATAAGAGTGTGTTTTACTCCCTGAGGATTTGAAGAATTGGACACAGTTGAACAATTGCATAACAACAAGTTAGAGGACAATCAAATGATATGCTTTTTATAAAATAGTAGTTTTGATTTGATTGACTGATCTCAGAGAAAATGATAGAAGGAAGGAAAGTCCCCTGAATTTCCAACCTGGGTAAGTTAAGAATTCCCAGTCTCAAAAGAAAAAAAAAAGTCATCGGTGACTTAAAAGTAAATTATTCTGTTTGCCAGCAGTCCACAGCTATGCCAAATCATTTGAAAGTGTGATTTTAATTTGTCTTCACAGTGCTACCTTTGTGCCCTGAAGGTGACTATAATTTAAGTTTAGTCAGAATGGCTATCTATTATCCTGAATACTGTTGCTATCTATGTTTTATGGATGTCTAACGGTAACAAAGTGGTATGTTATATCGTTATTGGCTATGTTCCCAACTGTCACTAATAATAAATTGCTAACTATGTAATAAAAATGTAGATAGGAAGAAACTGAGCCACAGAAATGTGAACTTATTTTCCCTGGATCACAATTATTCAAAAAAAAAAACATTTATTAAGCACTTACTCTATGTCAGGCATGGTTCAGATATTAGGGAACACCCTTGTCCTTTCTTTTTACTTTCTCTCATATAGGAATTAGAAAAGGAATTCTTAACCTAAAGTCAGTGAAATTTTAATATATTTTGAGAACTTTATTTCAATATAGTTGGATTATTTTGTAGTCTTGTCCATTTCTTTCAGGCATTTAAAAAATTCTTCTTACAAGTAGTCCATAGTCTTTACCAGACTGCTAAGGGGATCCATAAAAGTTTAAGGACATCTCTCTTAGATGCATTTTCCATTTCTAAATTTTTTAAAGTAGTATAAATTAAGCATGGTCGGTGTGTGAAACTAATATAAGTATTATACTGTTCAGCAATGAAATTATAAAATGGAGGAATATTAAACTCATCATTTAATCTTGTTTTCATTTAATTTTATTTTCTTTCCAGGCATTGTAAACAGCATGACAGCTAGCCATTTCTCTGAAAATGAATAGTAGTTCAAGTTAAAATTTTGTCATAATGAGAATATTTCAAGAGGGCTAAAACTGAATGGATAGATGCATGGATGGATGGGTGGGTGGTGGGTGTGAATTGAGTCATCTCATGGATGACGAAAACAATTTTATCCTATTATCAAAGAACCTGTTTGTTCTAGAAAGTTTCATATCATACTCTTTCTTCAATCACCCCAAAAGAGTTGTGGCAAATGGATAAGAGAGAAGACTCTTTGCTACTACATTTGGTGATTGAGGAATGACTCTAGAAACTGAATAACATCCTATGCCTTGATGTTTAGACAAGATTTAAACATGAGGTAACTAAAATGTTCATGTATCCAGTCACTATTTTATTCTAAGAAGAAAGGGAGGATATTAACTGTTCTTTTGCACTCATATTTCAAAGCAAACTGAGAAAGTATGACTTGAAAGTACTAATACTGGTTCTACAACGCATATACAAAGTTACTTTCCTTTCTTTCCTGCTTAAAGTTTTCTGCCATATTCAGATCATGATATACAATTATATGCCAGCTTCTAGATCATCTTATCTTCTTTCTCAGCTTTATTTCTTATGGTAGGGGACTTCACCAACTTAGCTGATATTCCCTTAAACTCCCCGACTCACTTGAATGCTGATTGCGTACACTGTGAAGTCACTATGAGTAAACTAATATGTAATCCCTCCTTAGTTATCCTTCACAGAATCATTTATTTCCTTCAAGATGCAAAGCTCAAGCACTACCTCTAAATAAAATCCATCTTGATTTCCCCAACTTAATTAGGGCCCCTCTCCCTACTACTTTGTATCGAACTGCATTGTATTATCCATTTGTATTTCTTCTCATGCCATATATGTGTATACATGTATATATGTGTTGAGTGTGTATTAGTTGTCTTCCCTATTTGAGTGTAAGCAGCTTGAGAGAAAGAATTGTTTGATTCTTTTCTTTATCTCCCCAGTCTCTAAAACAGTTTGCCTCATAAAAGATGTTTAATAGAATCTTACTCACTGTGTATACATTATCTGATTGCCATGATGCTTCAAAAGAAAAATATTCCTATGTAAATTTTGTCCTACTCCATTTTTTCCCTTAGAGAATATTTTTTGCTGTTTTGGAAACATCTTAAAAGTTTTTAGTAGACTTCTCCTGATAGGTACTGAAGGGAGCTTTTGTATTTGATTAACATTGCAGTCTGAGCACACAATACCAGGTATTAAAAGAACATATTGCATGAGGCTCTCTCTCGGTTTTTAAATTCCTTTATTGTGCTTCAATTTATTTAGCATACTTAATTTTTCAGGCTTCATTGATTTGTTTGAGTTCTTTGTTGAAAATAAGAATACACTTCAGGGCTAAAGTAGGAGAAAACCTAGAGCAATTGATAGCTACAAAGAACTAGTTTCAAGATCTATCTCTACCACATTCTGTATGACTTTTTTAACTTTTCAGTACAATTTTAAGTCAATTTTAAGTTGCAGAGAAGGGTACCCACTTGCATTGATGATTAATTTCTTCATGTTAGAATTCCCTATATCAGTCTCTATTTCTCTGTAGAAACAGTATTGCCAGTCATCTTACAATATATGCTTCTACTTATACCAGAATTAACTTCATTCTGGTTTTTAAAACAACTTGTTAACTGGAACTTTCTTCTTCAGAGGAAAGTAACTGAGTACTGCCATGGAACTAGTATTTTATCTGTCACTTAAATATTCTTTTTAGTGCCTACTTTCTTCCTACCTTAAAAAAAACTGCCTTCTTATTCACATACATATTCATATAAATTTCCTTTTATATGGGAATGACAACTGGTTATGTCAAGCTAGATAGATTTGATTGATTTGCTTAACAAATGGTTTCTTTTAGAAGATTCAATTATTCTTTTAGGTCATCTTGGGGGCTGTGAACTTCTGTTGCTTGATTCCTTCTTGTAAATTCATTTAATCATGTTTCACTATAAATTCATGAACTGTACAGAGTGGTGCTCAGGCAATTTATTCTTAAATTATTAACAGGTTTATCCCATGTTGGCTATGTGTTTAAATAATTGCCTACTGGTACAAAATATGTATCACAACAAATATATGATTTAATGCATAATTTATTTATGGCTCAGCAAAGATGTTGTAGATGCTGTTTTTAAGTGCAAATACACTTCAAAACCCACCTGCTTAGGTGAGTAAACACTGTACTGTAGGAGAGAGTATATGAAGCAATAACTGTCTTCCCTAACTCAGATTAACACTGAAACTCTGCCCTGTTTTATTTATGTAACGATAGAGTTATTTTTACAACATTCATGCACCTTGAATACACAGCTTTGTTACTGATGTACTTTCCCCTTAGCATGCTTTTTGGACTGTAAGTTTTGTGTTTGCTTTGTAGTAGTCTTTGACAGGTAAAATTGGTTTCTATTCCCCTCCCCTCAACTCACTTAATTCCATGATTTTTTTTATCCCTATGTTTTTATATTTTAAGGTAGCCAGTTAAGCCAGTTAAGATATGAAGTATATCTCAGATAAACAAATTCTCCTCACCACTATGCACACTCTTTCATTTTGAGCTAACTTCTAAAAATTGATCTATTAATAATAACTGTAAAACAAAATATATAAGAACCATTTTTATTCACTGCAGAAAATGTTCTCTTTTGCAGGGAGGAGTTGAAAATTGACTTCAGTCATGCTACACATACCTTAGAGTGACAATAGGTTAAAATAATCCAAACTTAATTTGTAGCTTTCAGGGTCAATTCAGCTGATTTTTTTCTTAAGCTAAATCAAGAAATCACTCACAACTCAGTTCCAGGAAACTCTTTTAGTATGCTATCATGATCACCATGATGCTATGGTGACTTCCAAAGAATAAGTGACTTCTGATCTTCTATAATATTATACTGTCTCCAGACTTGTAGTCTTTTGTTCTCTTTATTATATCAAAACCATAGAACCATAGGTCCAGAACCAGAAAGAAGTCTCAGAAGTCATTTAATCATGAGTCAATTATTTACTACAGGAAGGTACTGTAGAGTTCATCTAGTCCACCTCCTATTTTAGAGATAGCTAAGAAGAATGGCTTGCCCTGGATCACATAGGTAATAAATATCAGAGGCAGGATTTGAACTTGAGATCTCTGAATATAAAGTAAACACAATTTCCCTTCAGTCAGCCTAAGGAATGTAGTACAATTTTTCAAGACCTTCACGGCTATTGCTTCTTCCTAATGGTGTTTGTTTCTAATGGTGTTGTCATTATAAGAAATTTCTAGCATAACGCATCTGCTACAAAGTCTTTATTTCTATATTTATGTGCTTTTTCCCATGGCTCACTAGAGAGTGTTAACTAATGCTAATCAACTGGCTTTCTTCATTAGTATGAAGGAGATAGGGTCTTGGCCAACTTTAAAGTGACCGAGTGGGATTTAAGTGATATTAAACATTATTAAGCTTTAATGGCTTGCCTGTTGGTGTACAAAGCATGAGAAAAGGTTATTCACAGCCTAGAAGACTTTTAATTGATAATAATAATGACATTATATTAATATGGTTCTTCTCTTTGGAGCAACTTGAAGCATTTTAAAGTCATTTCTTTAAAATTTGAGATTAAGAAATATATCAGTAGTAGAATTTTAGCACTAGAATTTAGTTTCTGACACCCAGAATAAGCTTTGAAAAATGTTCGTGGAGAAAGCAGTTATAAAGTCATGTTCAAACCATCATTTTAAATAAAGGCAGTAGAGAAAAGGGCCAGAACATAAAATCCCAAAGAGCAAGAGACCCCATGAAATATCATACAGTTGGGGAAAAGATAGAGACTTCCAGGGTTCTCCAAGACTGGTGCCAGGGAGATTTACATAGAGGAGAGATGTGTGGGGCAGGGAAATACTATCCTGGAAGGT
Organism: Antechinus flavipes; assembly: GCF_016432865.1. NCBI lineage: Eukaryota > Metazoa > Chordata > Mammalia > Dasyuromorphia > Dasyuridae > Antechinus > Antechinus flavipes. The sequence continues at coordinate 146,974,431 of NC_067400.1, forward strand.
AGTAACTATAAGAAAGACAAAAAAAACCACATTGCTGTTTCCTTTGTGAACTAATTATTCTTATCAAATGGGTGCTAAGTTCAGTTGATTATGCCTGCTGAAAGGACCAAATGTTGTCACAAATTTGACTTGTCTGGGGCAAAACCTCATTTATCTTGTCTTTTGTTTAGTTATTTTCCAATAATGTCAGAATCTTCTTGACTCTATTTGGTGTTTTCTTGGCAAAGATGCCGAAGTGCTTTTCTTTTGCTATCTCATTTTGCAGATGAAAAAACTGAGGCAAACGGGGTTAAGTGATTTCAGTTATAGAGTACTAATAATTATCTGAAACCAAATTTGAACTGAGGAAGATGATTTTTTCTGACTACAGGACCAGTACTCTATCTAAAGAAATGAGTTAAGAGTTTGACCAAAGATACACAAATAATTGGCAAATAAGAAAACAAAGGGAGATTTTATCTTCAAAGTTCTTCACTGATAACCAATAATTTTTAATTATATAGTGGTATATTATATAATTATATAGACTTCCTTTCCAAAATAGTAAATTCTCTTGCTTTCAGATCTTCATAGAGAAATGAACATTAGTTTCTAGTTTTTAAAATTATAGTCTTCTTTATATAAATTTTCTCCAACTATCAATAAATCTATGGAAACGGTGGGTTTGAGACACTGGAGTATAAGACAATGGTAACAAACACATGTAGAAATGGATAATATGAAGGGGTGCATATTTATATGTGTGTGTGTGTGTGTGTGTGTGTGTGTGTGTGTGTGTGTGCAATTATACAGACACAAAGAGATTCCCTGCCTATGCATATTCTCTTAGAAAATCACATGTCAGGGCAGCTAGGTGGTGCAGTGGATAGAGCACCAGCTCTGAAATAGGAGGACCTGAGTTCAAATGTGATCTCAGGCACTTAACATATCCTTCCTGTGTGACCTTGGGTAAGTCACTTAACCCCAATTGCCTCAGTGAAAGAAAGAAATCAAGGAGACAAAAAGAAAATCACGTCAATATTCTATTCATTTTTAAATTTATTTCAATAATTATTTTCCAATTATATTTTAATTGGCTGTGGTAGTAGTGTTTGTATTTGACACCTCTGCTACAGAACATTCAAAGAAAAGTCTCTCCATCTGAGAATGATTGGAAAACAATTTTTTTCATATAATGCTGCCTTGTAAAACAAGAAAAACAAATAAGATAAATAAAGCTAGTAGGAAGGCATGGATAGGGAGGATAATCATCTGTCTCAACAGATTATCTCATGTAAAAGTGACCACATATGCATGGGATTGTTGTAACACATACAGTAAAGGTCTTTGACAAGAAGAGAAAATTAATCTTCCACATACTCTCTATTGAAGGACCTCTGATCTTTAAATCAGAAGACCTGGATCTGAGCAGTGGTTCTGTTAATTGCTAAATATGATTATCCCTTCCACATTGCAACATTCCCCATCAGGATTTTGATATATCATAAATTAGCATAAAAAATTAAATGTAATATGTAGGGAAAATTTTGTGAAGCTGGAGAAGACAGGTGAAGGCCAGCAGATGACACAGAGCTTGTGACCAAATACTTTACCCACACTTTACAATAAGGTTCTATAACCACTACATAAAAGAAATAGGAAAAATTCAGACTTTTTCTCTGGTATGAAGAGGGACAAAACATTTTACACAGGTTTTCTAAATTGCATGGTGCCATATTTCTAACCTTATAATGCAGAAGGGATAACTTTATACAGGATTTCCTAAATGTCTTCATCCAGTTTCAACTTTATTAGCTTAAAAAATTTGAGGGACACACCCTATATATCCTCGGGCAAATCACTTTATCTCCTCACCCTTATGCATACTCTTTCATATTGAACTAACTTCTAAAAAGTGATTTATTCATTTTGCTTCTTTATCTGTGAAATGAAAATAAAAATACTTTCATTGCCTATTTTTTCCACTTGTGACCCTTTTTTGTTCAAGAAAGTTTTATGTAGTCCCAGATAGACTCATATATAAAATACGTATACAAATCAAATATTTATGGATAATAAATCATAATTTCACAACTCCCACATTCAGGTAAATGATGTTGAATAGATCTGTGACCAACAGTTTGAGAAGTATTACTTATAGGACAGTTGCAAGGATTAGATAAAATAATGTATAAAAGAATGCTTTGTGATCATAAAGTACTATACAAATGCATCTTATTGCTAAAATTATTCTTTTGGACAAATCTTAGTAAGGCTTCCCTTCATTTCCTCTTAGCCTAGGAAATCGTCCCTGCTGTACTATTCTCTATTTTATTATTATTGTTATATGATCTTGGGTGGTTCACAAAGATACTTTCCTTTCCAACACCAATGTTACACACAATTCTCTTTTGACAAGATGTGCTGCAGTGTCCTTGTTCCCCACATCTATAGCTAGTGTTTTCTTGATAGCATGTTATACCCAGATGATTTGTTGAGGAATATCTTTGGCTGCCTGTTCTATTAGCTGCAACCTTTTTCTATCTCTAAATAAAAAACACCTGGAAGGGGGTCAGCCCCCCTGCTAAATAGAATCATCCCAGAGTTCTGTCAGTAGTCCTGGTTCTTTTCCTCCTAATACCATCCAAAATAAATCTAATTTACCCATTGATTTGAAGCTTGCAATCAAATCCCGACTCTCTGTGATTTGGGTCACTGCAAATATGTGCCTTAGGTTCACCTCAATTGAATTAATAATCAGGGTCTTCACCACAAAATCTCTTGCAGAGAAAGCTCTCATTGGATATACAGGGAGCTCATCAACTTGGTATTTTTAAAGACATAGCAGAAATTAGGAGTATGGTCAGGTAATAATGGAAAAAAAATAAAAGTATGGAACAGTTCTATAAGAAATCCTCAAATAGCTAAAGCTTAGATAGCTCAGTGGCTGTAAGAAAAGCTAAGAATTTTTTTTTAAAAAAGGAGATTTTTTTTTTTTTTTTGTCATACTGGGGAAAAGGAAGAGCATGAGGAAGCAATAGGATTGCTGATGTGGATGAAATGATGATAGAGAATAATGGAGTAAAGGCAAAACTGCTATCTTCTATTTGGCCCCATTTTTTTTGGCCAGGTAGAATGCATTTTAGATTTAGAAAGGAAGAAGAATAATGGTTCATAGAGGCATAGCAAGGATTTACATGGCTGGATGCCAGAAACAGGTGAATTACAACCTTAGGTGTTGAAAGAATCGGCAGATATCAATGCTATGTCAACAAACCAGTATACTGCTGAAGCAACTAAAATTCTCTCTCTATCCAGCTCATAATCAAAGTAAAGATGACATACTTGTTACATTTGTGAATGGTAACAATAATTAATATAGTGGATAACAGATAGGGAATTCAAGAAGACCTTAGTCAGCTAGAATATTGGACCAAATCTCAAAGGACAAAATTTAATAGTGAAGAATATAAAATTTTATTGTTCTTGTTCAGTCATGTCTGATTTTTTGTGAATCCATTTGAAGTCTTGGGAAAGATATTGGAGTGGTTTGCCATTTCCTTCTCCAGGTCATTTTGCAGATGAGAAAACTGGGGCAAACAGGATCAAATTTCTTACTCATTGTCACACAACTAGTAAGTATCTGAGGACAGATCTGAACTCTGGTGTTCCTCACTTCAGACTTAACACTCTATCCACTATTTCTTTGACAAAGAGACCTAACTCAGTTTCAATTGATAAATGATGGACAGAAGAAGCTACATCCAAAGAAAGAACACTGGGAAAGGAATGTGAACTATTTGCATTTTTGTTTTTCTTCCCGGGTTATTTATACCTTCTGAATCCAATTCTCCCTGTGCAAGAAGAGAACTATTTGGTTCTGCAAACATATATTGTATCTAGGATATACTGTGACATATCTAACATATATAGGACTGCTTGCCATTTAGGGGAGAGGGTGGAGAGAAGGAGGGGAAAAATCTGAACAGAAGCGAGTGCAAGAGATAATGTAAAAAAATTACCCTGGCATGGATTCTGTCAATATAAAGTTATTATAAAATAAAATAAAATATTAAAAAAAAAAAAAACACTCTATCCACTGTGTTACTTTACTGCCTCTAGATGAGGTCTACAATTACTTCCTTATTTCCAGAAGGTTTATTGGATTCAAAAAAGTTGACTAGTCAAATTCACAGATACAAGACAGTGGAGGTGTGGCTAGACAGCAATAAAACAACAGCATTATCAACAACAATAGTCAAAAAAAAAACAATTTATTAATAACCTAGTATGTTTCAGTCAGTGTGCTAAATGCTGGGAAAGGCAAAACAATCCCTGCCTTCAAAGAACTTAGTTTCTAATGTTGGAGTACATGATAACAAGATATGTACATGATAAAATTGAATTAATCTCAGAAGAAAGGCACTAACATTTTCATCTAAAAACCATATAAGCTTTTTTATGTCCTATAATATCAGATTAGTTGAGTTATATAATATGATGGCCAAGAATATTAATGAGATATTAAAATTAGTTGAGACATATCTTCCATGAATTAGGAAGTAAGAGTCCTATTATAGTCTAGGCTGCTTCAAACTCATCTAGAGCATTGTGTTCACTTCTGGGTATGATGATTTAAAAAGCAAATAAGACAACTGGGATGTTGTCATTTGAGGATGAAATGAGGCAACTGGAAACATTTAATCTGAAAAATAAATTATTTTTGGAGAAAAAAATTGTTAAACATTTGAATGGTAATTACAGTAAAAGATGTATCAATCTTTTTCTGCTTGGTCCCAAATGTAAGAATGAGGAAGAATAATTGGAGATAGCTAAGAGGCAAATTAATTTATGACATTTCTGCTAACTCCTGAAAATTGCCACTGGCCAGAAGTAGAAAGAGTTGCTTCAGGAAGTAGTGGGTTCAACATCATTGGAAGTCTTCAAGCAAAGGTCTCTTATTAGGAAATCTATAAAAGGAATACTTTGATGAGTATATGTTGTACTAAATGGCCACTGAGGTTACTTCCAGTTATGTAAATCTTTGATTCTTCTCTTCTTGTCTTCCAAATTGCCATTTACGACTGACTTCTAACACTGATATCTTCCAGGTGAAGAGCAGGGATGAAGGAGGAGGACTGGCTGAACTCCTTTTGTTCTATTTCTCCTGCTATTATTCATACAATTTTAAAAGTTCTACCAGAATTGACATGTTTCATGCTCACTTCATTTTTTTTTCTTTTAACTTACTCCCTACAGTGATGCATCATTTATGGTAGCTCACTGCCTTTTTATGCCAGATGCTTCCATTGGCTTTTCGACATGTACTCCTTCACAAGTGAAGCTCATATAATCTTCCTAACACCTGTAAATAAGACAAATAGGCATAATTAATTCTTGTTACTTATGAGACTATTTAAAATCATCAAGATTAAGGCCTTATAATTACTTCCCATACACATCCTGCACTGAGAGCCTACAACCTCATCATCACAAAGAAGTAACCCAGGATTATTGAAAGTTATGCCAGTGGAACACAAGATCTGGATGTGTTGCCTGTCTATCAATAGACTGTCTGTTTATCATCCCTCCCTAAGTTGAAAGAGGGTAATTACCTCAACATATGCTACCACATGATGAATTTGGGGATGGGGGGGGACTCATGAAAAATCATTTAAGTGTCTACTAAAGTTTGGAAAGGTTGCAGTCAACTTTCTCATACTAATAAAATCACAGAACCTTGAAATATCTAGCTAGTGCATGTCAAACATTGTGTATGTCCTAAAGAGACCTAAGACCTCCAAAGCGTATTTTTTAGAGGGTTTAGGAAAAACCACAGTGTTGCCAAAAAGGGCATGCTTGTTTCAGGCAGCTGGAGTGACATACTCAATTATTTATATTACCTTGTTTTATTTTCCAAGTGCCACCTTCAATAAATCAGCAGCTATAACTGTCTTTGAAATTTTTCTTCATTTAGAAATTGTAGAAATGAAATAAATGTCCACATTTCAAGATGACATACTCCAAAAAAGGATATTTGTCCTGAGACATTACTTTAAAACTCTTATTCATGTTGTTAAGTGTTCTTTAAGTTTTAAACTAGTACATGGTTATTTGATCATTACATTAGGCTAATTCCCTTCTTAAAATATAGATATTACCTTAAATACCCTTAAATACCTTTTTCCATCTTTGACTGTTAGGATCAAGAATTCTATTATCATGAGATAGAAAAGAAGAATTTGTTCCACCATATTTCTACAAGAAAAGAGCTAAAGTACAAGGTCACCAAATTCATGTATCGAATGTTGTCTTGAAATAAAAAATCAATATCTTTTAGAGTAAGAAAGATAGACCTTGGGTTGTTCAACCAGAATTCTGGAACTATCTTGCTTTCTTGAATAGCTCGAATAAGTCAATAGAGACTTCCCTTGAGGGCAACCACTTTACCAGACTAACTCTTGAATTGTTTGGAACAGAAATGTTGTAAACACAGTCTTAGGATTGCTAAAGTGAGAGAAATGATCCAAAGTGCACATTGATGATCAGAGGTTCACTCACAGGTCAAGTTATATTCATGGCACAGCTGCCATTGACTTGACATACCTCATGAACCATGACAGTTCCTCTCTACGCTCCCATTCACATTGCATATATTGATGAGTCAAAAAAGGAAAAGGGCATGCTACAAGCAGCCAGTTCAGAGATTAGTCAGATAAATCTTCAACAGCTGTAAATCATTTTCCTCTTCTTAGAGCCCATTATTTGAAGAATAGATAGTGGGAAAAGCAGTGTCTCTGTAATCAAAACTCTTGGTTTCAAATCCCGTTCCAGGTACTTATTCCTTCTATGACTTAGGACAAATCACTTAACTTTCAGGGGTTGGATTTCCTAATTTATAAAGAGAGATAGTTGGACTAGAGAGTCTCTGAGGAGCCTTTTAGCTCTAGATCTTTGAGTTTACGTTTCTATTAATTTTGTTGTTTATGCTCAGGGCTAACAGAATAGCCAGTGTAACCTTCGACAACATCCAAGGAAGGAATGACATTTCCTCATGGTTCCATTAAGTATCCTGCATGAGTGAGTTTCTATTCTGAAAAAAGAAAAAGAGACTGAATTTTAAATCCTGAATTTTGCCCTCATCTGGGTGGTCCTGGACATGTCATGTGATATATATATTTTTTGTACCTGAGTTTTCCTGCATTAATTTGAAAGAATAACATCTTTTCTGGTTGCCTTATGTCACTGTGAGATGAAGTAAAAGTGTCAACATATTTTGAAAAACATAAAATTCCATGCCAATGTAATACAGTATTACTAGTTACTCCCTGGCTTCTGTAAACCTGATTCCCCTGCACCAAATAGGAAATTTCAATGAGTGTATATGTTCTGTTTTTAAAAATCAAGTGGCTCAGCTATGGTATTTTGGCATTTTCAGGCTATCATTGTTGGGAATATGAACTATTGTTCTTTGGTGCTATAATGAACTCATTAAATCTGCAACTTCTTTTAAAAATTCCTATACAGTAGCAAAGGAATGAGAGTAATATGCTCAGACCTTACAATACCACAGGGATGATGATATAATTAAGATAATATTTCTAAAGAATATTGGTTCATGAGAAGGGCGTTATATTGTCCCAAAGTACAATTAGTTTCTCATTTTATGTTAATTCAATCATGACAACAACAACAACAATAATAATACCTAGCATGTATATAGCACTACTACATTTGCAAACTGCTTTAAAATGTTTCTCGTTGGTTTCTTATTATCCATGTTTTATAGATGAGAAAACTGAGATAGACAATGCACACAAAGCTACTAAATATCTGAGACTAGATTTAAACTCATCTCTATTCTAACTCCAGATCTGGGACTCACACTCTCTATTTCTGTCTGTTTCTCTCTGTCTCTCTATCTCTCTGTCTCTCTCTGTCTCTCTGTCTCTCTCTGTCTTTGTCTCTGTCTCTCTCTGTCTCTGTGTATGTGTGTGTGTGTGTCTATCTCTTTTTTCTTTCTCTCATTCTCTTGTTCTCTCTGTCTCTGTGTCTTTGTTTCTCTGTCTCAGTCTCTCTCTTCTCTGTCTTTGTCTCTGTCTCTCTCTCTGTATGTTTATGTGTGTCTCTATCTATCTCTTTTTCTCTCCTCTCATTCTCTTGTTCTCTCTCTGTCTCTCTGTCTCTGTCTTTCTGTGTATGTGTGTCTCTGTCTCTCTATATCTTTATCTCTTTCTCTCATTCTCTTGTTCTCTCTCTGTCTCTGTCTCTGTCTCTCTGTCTCTCTTCTCTGTCTTTGTCTCTGTCTCTCTCTGTGTGTATGTTTATGTGTGTCTCTGTCTATCTCTTTTTCTCTCCTCTCATTCTCTTGTTCTCTCTCTGTCTCTCTGTCTCTGTCTTTCTGTGTATATGTGTCTCTGTCTCTCTATATCTTTTTCTCTTTCTCTCATTCTCTTGTTCTCTCTCTGTCTCTGTCTCTGTTTCTCTGTCTCTGTCTTTCTGTCTCTCTTCTCTGTCTTTGTCTCTGTCTCTCTCTGTGTGTATGTTTATGTGTGTCTCTGTCTATCTCTTTTTCTCTCCTCTCATTCTTTTGTTCTCTTTCTGTCTCTCTGTTTCTCTGTCTCTATCTCTCTCCGTTTCTCTGTATCTGTCTCTCACATCCCTGATGTCATGGTCCTCTTTGAGAACAAACAAAAACAACAATAATTATACATACACACACACAGTTAAGCATTATACTTCAGAGAAAGAATACTGGTTGTATTTGGAGTCAGAAGACACTGGTTGAAATCTCTGGCCGGATTCTTTCTAATCCTAGACTTTGTTGCTCCCTTAAGTGTATAATATTGGATTAATCATCGAAAGAAAGTTTCCCAATGAGTAAATGAGAGTATTATCCCTTTCAGTGCTAAATCTACAATCTACAATACCCTGAACAAAAAATTATCTTTATGAACCTTTCCAAAATTCAGCAGAGTTCTCTATCCCCACAAATACTTCTCCCACCAGTTTCCTAATACATAAAATTCCCCAATTAGAAATTCATCTTTTTTACTGAAGGCTTGATTTTTTGTTCAAGTGACAGTAACCTTGAGATACATTAAATTTTGAGGTTTATCTTAAGGATCTCATTAGAATTAAGCTAGTGAGTGCATTTTCTGAGACTAGGATTTGATAGGAGAATAGGAAAAAATCTCATAAACATTGGGTATTTGGGAATAGAAAAAGTACTATCAAGAAAAGGAATAATCATAGAAGGGAAGTTAGAAGCATCAAATTTAGTTAATTTCATTGCTTTACTTAAGGCCAATTCCATTGTGGTTTCTCATGCATATCGCTTTCTATCTATCATATATTAAAAATATCAGTGAACAACAGCTGTGACTTTATAGAGTGACATGGCTCACAGTTAGATTTTTTTTCCCTTTCTATGTGATTTGATTGAATTCTCTTTTATTTAGTTTAATTCAGTGACCTTCCAATTTGTGTCAACAACAAAATAATTTTATGTTTAAAAAACAGCCAGATGAATTAATGAGATTTTTCAGTTGTACAACTGGTTGATCTAACTTATCTATAAAGATTACCTTTGAAAATGATTATTTTATCAATTCTGTTATTTTAATTCATCAGTCATGATTTATGACATAGCATTTATGTTTAATTATCAAAAGAAAATTACAAAATCTAAAATAAGAGAGTATAATTAATCCCATTGGGCTAAATTTACTGAAATATAACAAAGGCACAGCAAGATACAAAACAGCTAATGAAACACAAAGAATTTCTAACTTTAAAATAAAAATGTCCACATCTTTAACTACTAGGAGGGTATCAAGTAATTTGGGTGGTAGATTAAAAGCTTGTGCAGACTCTAAAACAAATTATGATTTTATATGGAAGATCAAGATAACTTTCCAATAGCATTATTCAGTAGTCTTCTTAATGATGATTTCCCCTAAGTAATTAACTTTCTCTGTAAATCTAATCAAGATGCTGCCATGCTGTAAAAATATTACAAAACTTTCATGAATTCTTATATAATGCCACAGTCCTTTCTTTAAATTATTTTGAATGATTTGAGAAAATAGGAATACAAGCATACCCTATCTCACATCATTGGTATTTTGAAAACTCATCTATGGAGGAAACAACATTGAGGGGAGGGGAGGAAAACTTAATACTATATATATATTGTATTTAACATATACTTTAACATATTTAACATGTATTGGTCTACCTTCCACCTGGGGGAGGGATTGGGGGGAAGGAAGGGAAAAATTGGAACAAAAGATTTTGCAGTTTTCAATGCTGAAAAATACCCATGCATATATCTTGTAAATAAAAAACTATGATTAAAAAAAAGAAAAAAAGCCTTAATACTATGTGAACCATGTTATAGATTAAAAAGAGAAACCTAGATCAGGTATCTAGGTAGAGAAACAACAACAACAGAAAGATAAGGAGGCCTAATTTTAAATACAGCTCAACTAATATCCCTCAGGATGATCTGTCCATAGAATATACCTGGTGAAGGGGAAGGACAGAACTGAGCAGAGTAGAGCCAAATGTCTGGCAGTTATCTAATTAATAGAGAATATAGGTGAAGGACAGAGTACCTGAAGCAACATTAACAATGAGAGAAAGGGAAGTACTGGAAAGAAATGTAGAGCACAGAATAAGTAGTGAGACTTACAAAAACATATAACTATAGATCATTAGAACTGTGAGTTCTATAAGTCTATAAGACATACAAGAGAATATTTGAGATGGCATTATATGTGGGTGAGCCTTCCAGGAATACTGTCCAGTCATTGAAGAAAGCAAATTTGCTATGGGAAATCGAGAGAAAAAAAAAACTGACCAAAAACAATAATCTTCAAGATGTCTTGGGTTGATCTCCAGTGTTTGAGCTAATGGCCATGAGTGTCATTTCACAGTGTTATGTGGTTTATGTATAATCTTTAAAAAACAGCTTTTTTATTTTTCAAAATGCATGCAAATATAGTTTTCAACATTCACCTTTGCAAAACCTTGTGTTTCATCTTTTTTTTCCTTTATTCCCCCCTCCCCTTTTCCCTAGATAGCAAAAAATCCAATATAAGTTAAACATGTGCAATTCTTCAAAACATATTACTACTTTTATCATGCTGCACAAAAAAATTAATTATAATGTTTTAATAAAAGTTTATTGTAAAACATCATTTGTTGGAGCCCTTTGTAACTGGGTGCATGAACAATTCCTAATAGTTTATCTTTGGAAACTATTTACTCTTCAGAGAAGTCCTCCATGACTGCTGTCAATACTGTCAGTGGGAGTATTGAAGCCCATATTTATGTAGTCTACATATGGCTGCCATAGGAATATTCCCTAAGTACTATATTCTTGTCATTCCTAAAACAATTTACCATCTCTCAGATGCCTAAAAAATGAAGAGTAATCATTTAGAATTGATAGCTTTCAAAACTTTCCATAATCTAGCTCCTATTTTTCCCTCCTTGTTTCCCACAATTCTTCTACTTATAGCATATGCTTCAGTTAAATGAGCCATATTAATATCCCTCTATGCATTTTCATGAGTTGTTCCTCCATATTTAGAATTCTTTCCTTCCTCATCTCTGACTCCTAGTTTCCAAGAAGTCCTCTGCTAAAATCTCATCTAGCCTGATCTTCTTTAATTATGGTCTTCCATATGTTTATTATATCTAATTTATCATATCTATCTCATTAGTACATAGTTATTTACATGCTGTCTCCCCCCATTAGACTAGGAGCTCCTTGGAAACAGCACTTAACATTTTGTATCTTCAGCATTTAACACAGTCCCTTCATTGGTCCTTTTTTTGGTAACTTTTTATATTTCTTAAATTTTTAAATTGTATTTGTTTTATTGTTGTTGTTTATTTTAGTTAATATTTTTTCTTTTTAAAAAAAATGTTAGTTTCTTTCTTTTTTTCATTATACAAAACATTGTCATATACCCAGCAGAACATCAGTGAGGATTCAAAATATGTAACAATAAATTTCCATTTAAAGAAAGCATATATAATAATAGAAAAGATTATGTTCATGGCAGTCCATCTTGCTTCCTTGTAATTTATTCTTTTATTTCTCTGCTATGTACTTTTCATCAGTCCTTTAATAAAAATCTGTTGACGAGTTGACTTGTCCCCCTTCGTAAGGGAATTAAAAAAAGAGCAAATGACAACAGTTAATCCAGGTACTTTTTCTCAAACTTTTGTTTTAATTACTACCAAAAAATTATTTAGTAACCATCCAAAGAGTTTTGGTTTATGTGATTTATATTTATAAATATTTACCATATTAGAAATAAAAACTAACTTTTAATGTGGAATCTGAATGTGAAATGTAGTATACATATATACTCATTCTACTGTACTACATTACTTTTCCCTATTTTTGCATTGTATTATGAGAGAAATCAATTATAACCTTTTTCTCTATTATGTGATTTTTGTATGTAATATGAGTTAAATCATAGCTCTTGAAGCTTGATTCCATATCAGAAAAATTAAGTGTAATAGATTAATCAATCACACAGACATTCATCCTGTCAACTGGAAACCAAAGTTAGAGAAGGAACTATACTATGTTTTAAATCATATATCACGTCTCTTGTTTTAAGAGGCAAGTGAATGATTAGAGTGATAGATCTGAATTCAGGAAGAACTCAGTTAAAATTCAACTGCAAACATTTATTAGCTGTGTGATTCTTGGCAAGTTACTTAACTTCTACTTTCCTCATTTTCTTTCTCTATAAAATGAGGATAATAATATCACCTTCATCCCAGAGTTTTTGTGAAGATAAGTTGAGGTAATGTTTGTAGTGTTTTCAGACTTTAAAGCAGTATAAAATGTTAGAAGTTGACTTAGAGGGTAAATATATGCATTGAAATATTTCGTATCAGTGATGATAGCTAAATATTTACAATCAAATGCCCTATTATTGCTTGCTTTTTTATATCAATGTACATATTAATTATGTTAGCATTAATTAAAATGTATTAAAATATAGTACCTCATAGGGAATTCCTAATGCTTTTACTCCTCAGACATTCACCAGCATGGCAAATATTTTTCCCTTAAGCAAACATTTCCCCTAATTTTATGACCATTAGAGTAGTTTGAATCATCAGTTTTCTAAAAGTATTTTAGTAAATGACACCTTTAACAAAGAAATCCATTTAATGGTTTTTCTGGACTTCTGACTTCTGGTCACCTGTGGTTAGACTATTTTCAAGAATTATTCACAGTCTTTGATTTTCAAAGATGTTAACATTCTGAAGCATACAAAATTATGAAATGTACACAGAAATACACTAATGTTATACAAAGAATGAGTATGGATATGTCAGACTTCACAAAGAATCCCAAATATATAAATTCCAACTATTTATCAGAAATTGCCTTTTTTGTTGCTTTCTTTATTCATGACCATTAAATGAAATGAAAGTTCACAATAGTCAGTCCTCTTTCAGAAACTTTTTTAAACACCAGGTGGGGAGGTTACAAGTGATGCATGTATCTTCTTCATTTTCAAATGCCAGCTAGTCCCAAAACTGGAAGCTTAAATAAACAAATCTATACTTTTAGCAGATAATATCAATACAAAATACCTAATTGTAAATTTCTATTTTGTTAATAATAGATCTGGGGAGATGCAAGGCATTTTTAAATGTTTAGCCCATTTTATTTTTTAATTTATTGATAGATACATACCCTTCTAGAACATGGATAGTCTTCTTTATCTCACCTTTCTTCAACAGATGGTATCTTTCTGATTGTTGTGACACTTCCTTGTTGCTCTTCGATGATGACTCATTGTAGGAAAATCCCAGCAAACCCATAATAGAAAAATAAGATTGTTTTGAGTTCTTTGCTACATCTAATTTTCCAACAATTTCGACAGATGTGACAATTTCACTGAGATGTTGTCAAAATAAAAGCAACCCGTTGACAAATCAAATCTGGCTCATGTTTAGCCCTTTGGTACTATTCTGGTTCATCCTCAGTAACAGGGGATTTTATATCAATGTCATCCTTGACAACTTGATCATTTCAGATGGCACATTGTCAATTTTTTTGCCCTTCCTGATGGCTCACTTTGCTGTGGCTGTGTAATCCTCCCTAGTACCTTTTTTCAAATAATTATTGCCAAAGGAACAATGGTTGTAACTGATCTTCAACTATTTGGAAGTAAAAGGAGGCCCAGGGATTCTTTTGGAGGTCACAAAGAAAGACAATCCATTATAGAAGTATCAGAATCGTCCTAAAGAATTTCCTGAGTTTGGTTGTGAATCCTGAATCGAAGTTAATCTTGTGACTTAAAGTCGTGCCTTTAACAATTTAGTATCAGAACATCCTCAACAAACAAGTCTAGACTAGCAATCCAAGAAAATGAGGTCAGCACACAGTGGTATCATATGTTATTTTCTGTGTCAAAAAAGACCGTAAAATCATCCCATTATCATCAATGGCAAGGGGAAGTGTAATAATGCTAAAATATTGGATTCCAGTGGCAGTGAGCTGACACAACAGAATACTCCAAATTGTTCAGGGTATCAGAGCACCAAAGGCCTTTTATGAGACCTTAACTACTATAAGGACTAATCTAGAAACAGTGATAAAAGGAGCAAGGTGATAACTTTTGTGTACTGTAAATCCTATTTTAAAAGGATAATGGGACTGAGCTGTAATTTTCTTTTAAAATAGCAGCTGGTGGCGTCTATGATAAACAGAGTTAACTGAGCTTCTTTGAATGCCATCAAATTTATTTCTGATCATCCTGCCAGAAATACCCAGGGAGCAAAGGTATAACTGAAAGCAATGCAGTGAAAATCCTATTGTCTTGAAAAGCTAGCAAAGTGCCTTTTGGTGCAATATAGCCATGATGTTCTGCTATTAGAAAAAAGCAGGGGAGAACATCTTAATTGTTTCCATTTTCATTTAGGGTCAGGTTATTTTCAAATCAACCCAAAAATCCCTGAGGAAAGAAGGTTAGAACATTAGCTTAGTTTCAGAAAAATACCTCTTACCCACCAAAAAAAAAAAAAAATCCATATCAGAGAATCATTATTCTGTATCATGAATATAAAAAGAGAAGTACAAGCTGCTAATGAAAAGAGAACATTTTCATTTGCATGTTTAATTAATGAGCATCTCCTCCAAACTCAAATTCGAAAATAGTACAATGATAAATAGGAATGGGGAAAAAAACAAACTCACAATCATGGGGATTAAAGCACTCCAGTCTGACCAGTCATTATCTACACAGTAACCCTGAGCTCATCCCAACAGCACCCTCACATACATATACTGCCTTTTGACCTTTGTACTTTGATCCAAAGTACAAGCCATTATTAAAAGAAATCATGTGTTCATTTTTATACCAATTCTGCTCTGTCTAGAATTCCAAAGAAAACAGTTCCTTAAACATCATTCTCACTAGTTCCACTTGTATAGTGGAATAGATTATTGATTGAATTAGTATGTGTGGTCCATCTTAATCTTAAATAATTTACTCTGTCTGCCCCTTTGACTAACAAGAACTTTGAAGACTGAAAGTAGGAGAAAAAATGTTTGTTGGCTGGTTGGTTGGTTGGGTTTTTGTTGTTGTTGTTGGTTGGTTGGTTGTTTTTTAAATACATGGGTCTTAGTCCTGGATCTGCCAGGGATCTGTGTGGCCCTGAACAAGCCATCTCCCTTTTCCTGTATTTAATTTCCTCATTTGTCAAATAATGTGGGTTCAATGAGTCCAGGAGTGTGCTAGAACCGACTTTTGAGAGCTTATTATTGAATTTGCAATGTGAGCATTTACACCTTGGAAATCAAGGAATTTCAAGTCAGAGCTTGATTTATATTTTATGGGTTATCTAGCTTTAAGAAAGTGATGGAGAAAATGTTAATAATGCATATTAAATTTAAAAGTGTGTCGTATGTTTTCAGAGAGCCATTTATTAAATATTTACTGGCATACCCCTGGACTACTCCATTTCTAACATGTTTTTTTCTCTTTCTATTTTTTTCTCAAGGGTGTTTTATTTTTCCAATTATATGTCAAAATAGCCTTTAACATTCACCTCTATAAGAGATTGAGCTACAAATTTCCTTTCCCTCCTTCCCTGGTTTCGATCACCCCTCCCCAAGACAGAAAGCAGTCCAATATAGGTTATATGTGCACAACCATTTTAAATATATTTCCTAATCTGTCATTAACATGATAAAACAAAATTTTTTGAGTTCAAGATTTTCTCTCATTCTCTCACTCTTCCCTTCCTTAAGATGGTAAGCAATTTGATATAGGTTATAAATGTGCAATCATGTAAAACATATTTCCGCATTGCATGCTTTCTCTTCTTAATGCTTTATGATTTTAAATTATAATGTTTGGGCAAACATACATTGCAAAAATTCATCACTTCCTCCATAGGAAAGAATATAAGTGACAGAGAGAAACTGAATTGAGGGAATGGGAAGTATAGAGAAAATGAAAGTGATTAGGTGAGGAGCCTTTAGATATTCTTAAACTCTTTGGCCTTTACTTCCATAAGTACATTTCTTCACAAAGAAATATATATATATATACACATACA
This sequence comes from Antechinus flavipes, assembly GCF_016432865.1. Taxonomy (NCBI): domain Eukaryota; kingdom Metazoa; phylum Chordata; class Mammalia; order Dasyuromorphia; family Dasyuridae; genus Antechinus; species Antechinus flavipes. Next base: position 146,991,024 of record NC_067400.1, read on the forward strand.
CACATACACACACATACATATATACATATATATATTATATATGTATTTGTGTGTGTATAGATATATATAGAGATATATAAACATATATAGATATATATAAAACTTTGTGAAACCTCCAAGTGAAATGTCAATTAAGAAAAAATTTAAGTAGAATTTTTCTCCAGTATCTGTCATGAACTACAAAATAAACACACACACAAATTTACAAAGAAATCTGTGTTTTTGTATCACAGAAATTATACTGTGGAAGACCCAGAGGACAGATGGGATACTGCAATGTCAACTATGAAAATGCTTTTCCAGGGATAACAACAAAAGTTGTTATAGAATCATTATAGAAGCATCTTCTATGAAGCAATTTTAAACTGACATTTTGGTACCTATTTAGGGCCCCTGATCGCCCTGAAGTATAGCAGCAATAATTTTTCTCTGGCTACCTTATTTGTCAGTATCAACATGGGTAGATACAACATCTTTTATTTATTCTCTGTGCCTGTACATTGGTTGTCCCCCATCCCTGGAATGTATTTATCATCCTTGTCTATGTCAGAGTCCTCTTCCCCTAAGATATAGCTCAAACACCACCTTTCATATGAAGTCTTTCTGGATCTACCAACAACTACTGCCTTCCCAAACTGTTATGAATTTAACTATTTTTGTGTGTATTTGTGGGTAGCTAGGTTGGGAGTGAATAGAGTGTCAAGCTTGCAGTGAGGAAGACTCCTTTTAGTGAATTCAAATCTGGCCTCAGATATTTACTAATTGTGTGAACAAGTCACTTAACAATGTTTGCCTCAGTTTCTTCATCTGTAAAATGAGTTGAGAAGGAAATGCTTAACTACCCTTATATTTTTGCCAAGAAAAACCCAAATGTCACAGAGAGTTAGACATGGCCAAAAACAACTGAACAACAGTAATAACATATAAATTTGAAATTATTCACTTTATAATTATGTTATATGTTGTCTTCTCCATTCTTGCATCCTTAATACCTAGTGCTGTACCTGGGTCACAGCAGGCATTTAATATGTACTTGCTAAATTACTAATTACTCTTCTCTCTCATTACCTAGCATAGTGTGTCACATCTCTATCAAGTTAGCTGACTAACTAGACAGCACAAATACAATCTAAACAGGAAACAGCTCCATATTTACTTAGCAATATTAGAAGTTGTCATTATTGATTGTTTCTCTTCAGTAAAAGCTGGATTCTCTGGTCTTCCTCTCTTCTTCCCTATGCACAATCACCTTGATTCTCAGTGTTCTTTTCTCACTCTATCTCGCCATTCTTGTGTTGTCTTGGGGGCAGAGACTATATACTAGGCCAAACTTCTTCCTAGTTCCTTTAATGCCATATTAAAAAACAAACAAACAAAAGAAATCTAAAACTTTAACCCAAATTATTTTTGACAGGAAAGAGGGTGTCCAGATTTTGTAACTGGTTTACTTTAATGATTAAAACTGACAAAGTTTTTAGTGATTGTGCTTCTATATTAGCCTCTGCTTAATAGAGTAATTAAAATATTTTTTCATTATTTAGGAATAAATTTTCTTACATACTATGAGATTTTTAATTTAACTGAATAAATTCATTCCGTGTAGAAAATCTTCTGAGAGCACCATCTTATTTATACGAAAACTTTGTCTAAAGGGACATATGATTAGTTACAACCCACATGACATCAAAAGACTTAAAAGAAATTCATATATAATTCAATTAAAAGCAACCACATAAAATGCTTTTCAGATTTTTTTTTTTAGTTAGAACCCTCTATTAGCTTTCTTATACTGGCTATAGAATACATAAAATGAATTTATCAAATCATTCAGTAACGCACAAGTATTTTTCGAGTTCATTTTTGCCAAAGTTTTTTTTTTTTATTCTACTTAGTGTATATATGTGTGCGTGTGTATGTGCATGCAGGCATATACATGTGTGTTAACGTCTGTATTTTAGGGAATCAGGAATTGATAGTTATTAAAATAAAATCTGACAGTTTAGAGTATTCATGACTATCTTGTTCTATCCTATTGCTAATGGGCAAACACTCAACATGAGTATACTAGGAGACTATTAAAGGAGGAATATATTTGCTTTTGTCAATGTTAAAACATGAATCATGCTTATGACTTTATAAATTTTATTTTTTTGGAAGGAAAGATCTAAAAGAATTAGTTTTCATAGGAAAGATGACTAAAGAGCTGTTTTCTGAGATTTCCTTATGAATTTTAACTTCATAAAGAGGTCTACTATTCCAATCCCCTCCTACCATGGCAGATTGTATTACAAGTTGATCTCCTAAAATGATGTCAGAATAAGTCATGAGTCATGGATATGTTGGAATATACTCAGGATTTTTCATAGCTGAAGAATATCTTAAGCCAAAACAATTAGTAGACAACAGACATTCTAAATGGAAACAGATTTTCATCCCCATCAATTCAAACAGGAGAATCAGTTTAGTGCAGGAAGTATTCAAGAAGACCTAGGATAAAGTTTTGCCCCTGACATAACTCCGGCTGTGTGAGCTGGTCAAGTCACATGATTTCCTAGTGCCCAAGATAATTCTGTTTAGAACAGTTGCAGATCTATGCTGATAAAAAGGATTTCCTTCACAGACACTTACAGTTGTGTGACCTTGGACATGTCACATTAACCCTGTCTATCTCAGTTTCCTCACCTAGAAAATTATCTAAAATAGGAAATGGCAAACACTCCAGTATCTTTGCCAAAAAAAACCCCAATCGGATTACAAAGAGTCAGACATGACAAAAACAAAAAATTGTACAACAAAAACAGCACTACAGGCAATATTGTATATTCATCCCTTAAAGAGAAGGGTTTCTTATGCCATTTCTAAACTTAACTACTTCATCTATAACACAGTTATGTTTAATAATAGTTGTGTTTTCCCAAGTTTTCCCAAAAGCATTCCTTTCCTTTGTAAGATGTTTTTATCATTTTCGTGAGGCAACCATAACAATGCCTGCTGCTGCTATTGAAAACGTAAAATTAAATGAGTAATGAGACATGCAATAATATGATACTGTGTAATATCACTGCACCTCAGGTCACTAATGCTTTACACCTCATTAATTAGGTGCTAATTGCAAAAGCTACATTAAAATCATTTCTTGCCTTGCTCTGTGCCCCACAGATGTGATCTTAGCATGAAACTCTCAGCAACTTCAATGCCTCAGAGAATCAGAGGGAGATTTAATATTTGCAATGCTGAGGTTATAGACTTAAACCTCAGGGAAAAAAAGACAAATTGTTGGGTTTTTTGAGCATGGTTAATATGGTCTTGTTATATAGCCTCTGTATATTGTTTCCTATTTAACAAAGAATAAAAAAGTGAATATGAGCCCAGTGTAGCTAAATTAACTTTCTAGTGTGAACATTAGTAGGAAAGTTGGCAATGAAGAAGAATACAAAAATACTTCCTCTATAAATGTCTAAATAATGTTTTCACAATGAGAGAAAAACCAGTGGTTTTTCTTCCACCTTTTTTTGTGTGTGTGTGTTTTTTTAATATAAAGAGGAAATTTCCATCTGAGCTTCTTAATTCCATAACATGGTCACCAAATATAAGTGAAAAGATGCTAAACTGTTAGATGGCTAACTTAACCTTAATGGTTCAAAATGCCCTGACTTGTTTCAGTTCTGAAGCCAAAAGTCTTGCAAAAGTAGTATTAGAAAGCTATAACCTTAAGTTCTACTTTGTCTTCTCATTTTAAAAAAATTTTCAATGGCTCCCTATTACTACTAAGATGACAATATCTTCTGTCTGGTATTTTAAAACGTTCCACTTTCTGGCTTCCATCTACCTTTTGAGTTTTATTTCATGGTACTCACCTTCACAGATTTTGTATTCCAGACTAAATAACCTCCTAGCTGTTCCCCATTTATAACCTTCTAGATTCTATTTCTGCAATTTTGCCCAAGTGGTCATCCAAGTATGAAATTCATGCTCTTTTTCTTTCCATCTTATAGAATCATAACTGGGGTCCCCCATACATGAAGCCTTTTCTGATTTACCTCCCCTATCTCCACTGATTTATTAGCACTCTTTCTCTTCAAGTTGCTTTCTATTTACTTCATGTATATGCACTTTAAATTGTAAGCTCTGCAAAGTCTTACACTACAAGAGACATATATCCTTAGAGTTTGTTTTTGTTTGTTTTCATCATTTGTCCAAGAATAATAATAAAATTCATGTGCTCACCTTTGTGACAACCTTTTGCCATTTTTCCCCCCTCAAGTAAACTAGTTATTTTTACTCATTAGTATTTTATATAGGTTGCAACTTGGCCACTTTGCCACTGGGAATAATAAAAATAATGTGAATTAATATTTGTCTTTAATAACAATTAAACAATCTTTCCTATTGTTGTGTTTAATGACCAAACACTCATTTTGTTCTTTGCTTTATTGTACTTTTCATATATTGCATTTTTTACAAATTGAAGGTTTGTGGCAAATCTGCTTCAAGCAAGTCTGTCAGTGCCATTTTCCCCAAAGCATGTGCTCACATCTTGTCTCTGTGTGACATTTTGGTCATTCTTTGATTCAAACTTTTTTTGTTATTATTTTCAGAGACAAAACAATATTGAACTTAGGCCAATTGATAGCCCCTCAATGGATTCTAACAATTCAAATGAAAGAAAGAGCCAATTGATTAGACAAACTTCATTATTCAATTGCCACAGCCAACTCAATCTCTAACAATCTCCACCTTGAACAGTTAGGAGCCATCAACATCAAGACAAGATCTTCTACAAATCTATAAAATCTATGACAAGCTGAAGGCTCAGATAATGGATAACACTGTTTTTGGCAACAAAGTATTTTAATTAGAGTATGTATATATTTTAGACATAATACTATTGCACACTTAATAAACTACAGGATCATGTAAACATAATTCCTATACATACTGGGAAACACAAATAGTCATTTGACTTTCCCTATTGTGATATTTGCTTTATTAATGTAATCTGTAATGTCCCTGAAATATGTATCTGTAGTGTTTGATCACTAAAATTTCAATATCTTTTGATTTATGGGATAGTGTAGTAGAATGAATACTGGATTTGACCACCCCAAGAAATTTATTATTATCCAGGCTTTGCTGTTGTCATTCAGTCTTTTTTCAATCATATCTGGGTCTTTATGACCCCTTTTGGGGATTTTCTTAGCAAAGAAACTGGAATGTTTTGCCATTTTCTTCTCCAGCTCATTTGACAAATAAGGAAATTGAGGATAGTGTCAAGTGATTTGCCCATAATCATACAGATACTCAGTGTCTGAGGCTGGATTTGAATTCAGGGCATATTGAGGTCTGGCACTCTATCTACTATGTCAGCTAGATACAAAAAGCTACCCAGTATCTGACAGAACAGTGACAGTTTCAAGATGCAGACAGAGACCTAACTTTGGGACATCATAAATGTGCAGAATTATTCATCTTGAATATAGCTATTTGTTACAAAGATTGTGTTTATCCTTTTTAAAAATTATGATGCGATGTGAGAAAACCATTAGTGATAGTGTTGACCCCTCCCTCCCTTCAAAAGATGACAAAATAAGAGAGAATTATTGAAATATTTCTTTTTAATGCATAAAAGAGAACATAAATATGTTCAGAAAAAAAAAAACAAATAAGCAGGGTACTTTCAAAATAACATGTTGGATTTATTATACACCAAAACAACAACAACAACAACAACAAAAAATTTGTAATAGAAACTTATACTTTCACATATAATCCTTTTTTAATCTAATTTTTTTTTACATATGGATGTCTTCAGGGTGAGCTGCTAAATTTAAAAGTACTTAAAAAAAAAGAACATTAAGTTTGAAATCTAAGGAACTGAATTGGAACCTTATCCTGCTATTCATTAGCTGTTACATTAGACAAATCACCTAACTTCTCTGGCCCTCAGTTTACTTACCTGTAAAATGAGATGGTTCAACTAGATCATTTCTAAGTTTCCTTCCAGCTTTAACTCCTATGATATAATTAATGACCCATGTCACTTTACTGAATAATTTCATAATGAGAAATAATTGTTAGAAATATTACTACAAATACTGTTTTGTCTTAAACTTGGAATGTTTTTAATATTTTTTCAAAACATATTCAGTAAGTACTCACCAATCTACTGAAGTTAAATGAAAGTATTCTTCCATTTTTCTTTAATTACTATATGGTTAATGCTGGAATCTGCAAGAAACGTGGATGTTTTTTGTTTGTTTGTTTTCCCCTCAGTATTTCCAATTATCTAATCTCTATTGACAGTGAGTAAATTTGCACGATCATTAAAATTTTTATCCTTATATTGATTTGTATATATCTAACAGGTTCCATTTATATGTTAGCACTATCTTTTCTCTTTTTTCTTTTCTTTTCTTTTTAAATCTGGATATCCCCATTCCACTCAATTTGGATGTACAAGGGCTGCTACTCACAGGCCAGATATTGTTCCTGTTTTTGTTTTGTTTCAAATGTAGCTGGTTTGTCTCTCTTAAGGCATCCTGGTGGCTTCCTCACTTCCATGGTCTCACCGTAATAATGCCTAATTTAATACAGACATTGACTCAACAACACTTACACTTAGTTCTAAACTCAAGAGGTTCACTGTCCTCCACTTTGCCAATATCTGGATTGCAGGCATGCAGTGTATCTGGCATATAGTTTGGTGATCTCGATAATTTTCAATATTTTATGAAACCAAATTTCAGTATTGGATTTTAGACAACTAAAATAAAAAGAAATTAAGTGATTTCTCTAGGATTACATAGCCAGTGCGACAAGAAGGCAAATTTGGCTAGATTATTGAATGAATGAAGAAGATTAACATTTAATAAGGCAGAAAAGGTGGGTTGGGAACAGACTGAGACTGAGAAAAATGTCTCTGAGTTGTTTTCCCTCCAAAAAAATTTGTCAACGCCAGTGATCAAGGAGCCAGAGCAAAAAGAAACATTTGGTGAGATGGGGAGAGAAAAAAGGGAGAAGGGAGAGGGGAGAAGAGAGAAGGGGAGAGGTAGGAGAGGGGAGGGGGAGAGAGAGAGAGAGAGGGGGGAGAGGGGAGAGAGGAGAAGAAAGAAGGGAGAGAGGAGAGGGGAAAGGGGAGAGGAGAGAGGGGAGAGAGAGACAGAGACAAAGAGAAAGATAGAGATATTACCCATGCAGTTTACAATAATCCTACAATGGATTTAAACTTATTTATGTGGATAACATATTGCTTAGTTGTTTAGAAAACATAAACCTATACTACCCAGTCATGAAGTCACTAACGTAAACTATGGGCCATTGACCTAGAACCCCAGAGAAACACTTGCTATTAGATGAAAAACAGTAACATACACTCAGCAATTAGAATAAAAGTACAGTCAACAGTGGGAAACAGGACACAATCTTTTTTTTTTAATTCAAACCAACAAATATTTACTAAAGGCAGGAAGAAGATAACATTCTGTGACATGATGGGAGAAATAAAGAGGGAGGAAAAAAAAAGAAAAAGATTTGATTAAGCCCATATGGTGAAGGCTATGTTGAAGGCAAGTTGAAATTTAATATATAAGAAACTGAGTGTTTTGAAGTGTTTCTAGGCTTTATTTATTAAACAAATATTTATGTGGCATGTAATCAACAGAAGGCTTTACACTGATAGTATGAGAAATACATTTATAAGAAAGTAAAACACATTACACAATCCTACAAAAGCTTACTATTTAACTGGGAAGATAGGATTTATACTATAAAAATAATGAACTACATATGACAGTAAATGAACTCAGAAAGAAAGGAAATCAATGTGGGCAAGAATGTCAGGGGAATACTTCATCTAAGAAACTACTTGAGGAATAGGTAGGATTCAGCTGTTAATCTGAAGTGTGAACAAGAGATTGCAGGTCAAGGGGGATATTGTGAGCAAAGGTATAAAGGTAGGATTAGGTAAAGGAAAATAATCAGTATACAAAGCAGAAAAATAGTTTAGAGACAAATGATGGATAATAATAGCGATTCAGATTTCTAGAGTATTTTAAAGTTTGTAGATGGCTTTCCTTAGAATTAAGGTTGATGGTATGTATATATGTACACACATGTACATATATTCACATGCATGTAATGTATAATCCATGTATATAGGCATGTGTGTTACTATACCGTATGTTTATAAATATACATATCTACATATATCCATATATGTATTCAAACATATGTCTGTATATGCATATATGAAATAGTCCCATTTTTTACAGATGAGGACCCTGAGACTAAATTATATGCTCATTGCCTCATATTTAGCAAGTATTGGAGGAGCATTCTAACATAATTCTTCAATACTGTATCTACATCACTGTGTTTCCTGACACCCTGACACCCCTTTAATTTCCAGGTTAGGGAGTTTGAATATTAGCCCATACAAAATGAGAAACCACTCTGGGTCCAACCATGTCATCATCTCTCTACTCAAAAAATTCCCTATCATCTCCATATCAAATACAAAAATCTGTTTTTGGTATTTAAAGCCCTTTATAATCTTGCTTCCTCCTGCCTTTCCAGTCATCTTCCACTTTATTCCATGTACTCTTTCATCTTGTGATAGAGGCATCCTGGTTGTTCCACAAATAAGACTCTCCATTCCTTGCTATGGGTATTCTCCCTGGCTATGCTCCATGTTCTCCCTCCTCATTCTGCCTACTGACTATCTTTAAGTCCCAACTAAAACCCTATTTTGTCCAGAAAGTCTTTCCCTACCCCTCTTAATTCTAGTGCTTTCCCTCTTTTAATGACTTCCTATTTATCTTGTATATAACTTGTTAGCAAAAATGTACCTGCTTTTTACTGTCAGCTTTCTGGCACAAAAACTATCATTAGCCCTTTTTTTGTATCCCACCATTTAGCACAGTGCCTGGTGCATCGTAGTTGCTTAACAAATATTGATTGATCAATTGACACTAATTAAAGTTCTGCTTATGAACTATTAAATGTAAAAGAATCTTCGTTTGATGTGATATGGGGTACACAATTGAGGTTACCTCAGTGAATACAGGAAAACCGTATTTTCAGTATATGAATAAGTTGCATTTATTTATTTAATTAATATTTACTTCTTATTAGACTGGGGCAATAAATATGAAGGCATTGCAGTTGTCCAAGCCATGAGATAGATGATAATGACCTAGATTCAGGTAATAACAATGGAAATGGGAATAGAAAAGATGCCAGAGTAGAAAGGTACTAGATTATATAGTGGAAAAAACACTGAGTTTGTATTCACATAACCAACATTTGAATCTTAATTCTACTTTTTACTAGCTGAGCAATGATGAGAATTCTAGTCACTTAACCTTTCTGAGCCTTTGTTTTTTTACCTGAAAAGTAAACATTGGAACTAGAGTATCTCCAAGGTTTCTTCCAACTCTATGTCATAACCTGGTCTCTTCCTGCTTTTCCAATTTCCTCAAAATTTATATTCCCAACCTGCATTTCTATAGAATGGCCATACTTGCTACTACTTCAAATGACAACCTCTCCTTTGCACTGGCTCTTTTTCATACCTGTAATTCTGTCTCTCTTCTGTCTCCACTCCCTTCTGTTGACATCCCTGACTTCTCTCAAGATTCAACTCAAATACCATCTTCTATAGCAGGAATCTACCCCTACCAAGTCCATGTCATTTGAGACTTCCCATCTAATATCACCTTTTTTTAAATTCTTTCTCATGTTTGTACCTATGTATTCGGTTATCTCTCTATAGGTGGAGCACCTAGATAGTGCAGCAGATAGAATGCCAGGCCTGGATTTAGGAAGACTCATCTTCCTGAGTTCAAATATGGCCTTAGACACTTACTAGCTATGTGCCTCTGGGCAAGTCTCTTAACCCTGCTTCAAGTTTCCTCATCTGTAAAATGAATTAAAAAAGGAAATTACAAACAACTTCAGTATCTTTGCCAAAGACACCTCAGATGGGGTCACAAAAAGTCAAACAAAATTGAAAATGATTCACCAACAACAGAGTTCATATTAGCATGTAATATTTTTGAAAGCAGACGTTGTTTTGTGTAATTGCCTTTCTTGCATTCCATATGTTTAGACCAATGCCTGGATTAACGAAATCTGACCAAGAAGCATCAAAATGCCTGGAGTGAAGGATTCGTATTAATGAGTAACGAGAGATCAAAGTGGAATGGCAATTAGGTCCAAAATATAGAAGACATTTAATGCTAGGATGTCCGGTAGGTGATGAGGAATCCAAAAGGATTTTAAGCAGGGTTATGGTGTGATAACAGCAGTGATTTATAAATCAAGTCTGCTAAGAGTATATTAAATGGATTGAAAATTAATTTCAGCATTGAGAAATATTTTAGTGGATTCCATGATCACGTCTATAGAACTCTTGCAAGAGTACAGATTGTAACCTAATCATTCCTTCTCATCCTATATGAATGTTGCCCATTTTCTTCTAGAGATCCAATTTGGCAACCTTTTCTGTAGATCTTCAGATGTTGTATGGATAGCAAAGAAGCACGCAAGCTATCTATATAAGTTGTCCTTCAGTCTTGACCTACAACATTCCCATCATCTTTTTTGGTTATACTCATATGTGATGATATCCTTTACATTGCTTTTCTTCAGTAATTCTTCAGTGATAATATATTGTTCTCTCCTACTCTCACCCCTATCTCACCATGATATTCTCCATTGCACTTTAAGTGATTCACAACTATCATTATTCAGAGATTGTGGTTTTCCATGACTTGTAGTCATACATCATCACAGGAAAATTTAATACTTTGTTCAGAGAGAAGTTTGAGATTGTTTTCAAAGAGGAAAAAAAATAATACTGCACAATTTCCAAAGGCAATCTAGTCCACTTTTTTTGTTTAGTTCTGGGTTTAGTTCATTGTCTGTCTATAGTACCTGTCCACAATATATATCCTGATTAAAAAGCCCCATGACTTTTCTAACCATTTGAATTTCAAAGTTTGAATAGGAAACCTTTGTACACTTTATTTTTGCTGTGAATTGGATCAATATTTATTTACACCACTTTGAATCTGCTTATCTGACTTCTTTCCTGTTTCAACTTCTTCCCAGCATAATTCATCCCTCCTTCTCTCCCTCTCCTTTTCTCCTTCCATATCTCTCTTCTCTTCTCTCTCTCTCTCTCTCTTCTCTCTCTCTCTCTCTCTCTCTCTCTCTCTCTCTCTTCTCTCTCTCTCTCTCTCCTCTCTCTTCTCTCTCTCCTCTCTCTCCTCTCTCTCCTCTCTCTCTGTCTCTCTCTCTCTCTGTCTTTCTGTCTTTATCTCTCTGTCTTTCTGCCTCTGTCTCTGTCTCTATCTGTCTCTCTCTTTCTCTCTTCCTCCCTCCCTTCTTCCCTCCCTTTCTGTCTCTCTCTCACACACACATTGGATAACTAGAGAGTAAAAATGTTAACTCCTCCCAGTGTCTTCCTTTAGAGTGCAAAAACTGAACTCTCAACCCACTCTATTTTACATCCACCTGGTTTCAACACCACAAAACAAAATGTCTCATGCCAAGTTCCTTCCTCTTCCTTCCCCCTACTATCATGCTTCCTTTTATGTTTTACTTCCCAGTTTTGATTGCAAACTACTTGAGGAGAGGGTCTATTTTCATTTTTTATTAATTATAACCCTAGAGCTTAACATTGTGCCGATCACATAACAGGTGCTTAATAAATATTTGTTGAATTGAATTAGATTGGATTATTGATCATATTTCACAGGAAGCTCTGGAGTTACGAAGTCCTGAATTAAATCTTTTGGTGTCCCCCAGTGTTCCTTGCATGATGAAATCATAAGTATGAATATCCTTATCATCCCTTTTTTATACCTGCCCACACTACCCCTGTCCTCTGCGAAAGATCTCATTTAGGCCTATGCAATTCCTACCATAAATATATAATAGAATATGACTAACAGTGCAGTTCTGAGATGGGCTATGTGAGTTATAATTTCTTATATAGAAAACTTCCTTGGACAGTAAATATAGGTAACCCATGTTCTTCCTGTTGTCATGTTGAATGAATTTTTTGGCTTGCTTTCGCCCTGGTAAAAAGTAATGGGTTATATATATCATAGTGGAATTTTTTCATATACATAAGAAATACATAATTCATAATGTCAATAAATATAGAACAACCACTATCTAGGATAGTCTATCCTAGGACTCATTCAGTCCTTGCCATTTCTTCCAAGAAAGTATCAATTTATACCCCCAATAATATTGGCATAATTTGTTTAATTTGTGGTGTAAGTGTTATTCCAATATGTCTGGCTAGGCAGAAGAGTATTTTTTTTTTAATTCTGATGTTACAAAGAAAAAGTTACAGTGATGCTGTATATCAGTGGCAATTTATTATTACTGTATCTATTCTAGTAAATCCTGATAATATATATGTGTGTGTGTGTCCCAAATTACAAGCAAAAATAACCATTACTCACTAAAAAAGAGATACTTTCATGATTATGATGATGATGATAAAAAGATAAATAGATAGACAGATGAATGGATGTGTCTCTGAGTGTGTACATATACAAACATAGTTAAATCACTTAGCCTCACTCACAAATTATGGGTTTATTAATTACAAGGTAGTTTATAGTTTACTATTGGCATGGAAAAAAATGCAAAATTTAAACTAGCAGCCAGTGTTTGGATGCAAGTTTAAATTTGTATTACTCTACTGCTTTCATTACACAGTAATCATGTAACTATAATCAATATAATACTTTACTCATTCATTAGACCACAACCTATTCTGACAGAAAAATACTATTTTCAGTTGAGTATTTTTGAGACTACTTTCAATACAGAATAAAAGAAGAGTAAAATTCTACTCTAGAATGACTACTAATTCTATAACTGACACCAAATCAGATGTTTATTAAGAGAAAGAGAAAAATAAGGAAATGTTCACTCTCTAGAGAATCATTCTATTATACAAAAATGATACATGTTAGAGAATAAATTATAAGATTCTTAGAAGAGTTTTAGACTCTAGAAATGAATTCCAATCAAGAAACATTTTTTAAATGTTTGCAGTGTGCTAGAGATAAAGCATGGTATAATCATTAGAAAGCTAGTTTGGGAGATCTGGGAGAATTTGTGTTCAAGTCTGCCCTCTGGCACATACTGACAGTGTGATTTTTCTAGGCAAATCTTTCATACTAAGTTGCAGAAAAAGTCCCAATGAAGCTGCCAACCTAATTTGGTAAAGTTCTCCTTACAAATGAAATCACAAGTACAGGCCTTGCTTGTATCTCTTTTTCTACCATGTGTTAGTCACTGGGCATATGAAGAGAGAAATGAAACAATAATTCTCTTCAACAAACTTGCTGGGAAAGTACAAAAAATATACAAATATGCAAAATAGAATAAGGAAACTCAACTAACACCTCAGAATCAGGAAATGAAATATAAGCATATTTTGCATCAGATATGAGTCTTCAAGGAAGCATGATTTTCTGAGGTAGTGGTTTAAAAAAAAAAAAAAAGGATGCTTTAACACATAAGGAATTATCTGAAAAAGTTCAGAAACAGAGGGAGGAATATGGTATTTAAGGAATAATTTATAACTTGATATCACCAGGATATAAAGTGTGTGTGAAGGGGTAAAAAAAATTCTAAAAAACCACATGTAAAAATGATGGTGGTGGATTTTTAAATGCTAGGCTGGGGAATTGCATTTTATTTTAACAACAATAGCAAGCCAATAAAGATTTGGGAGTAAGGATGTAAGGAAAAGTTGAAGAGGAGAGAGAGTGAATAATCAGACCAAGTTGAAGGCTATTATAATAGTCAAAACAAGAAATGAACCTGTATGATACAACATAAATGAAAAGAAATAGACAGATTTGAGTGAGGGTATATGGGTACACTCAATAAGAGTTAGCCAGACACTAGATAGAGGTGGGAGGTTGGGGACGCACATAGAGAGAAAAAGCAGAGATACCTGGAAAGATTATGTTGACCTGGGGTGATAGGGTGAAAATGAATTCTCTTTTGTATGTGTTGAATTTGAAATGCCTGTGGGGAATCCAGAAACAGTTGTACAACCAATCCTGGTAATGAAGTTGGGTGTCAATTGCATGGAATTGGTAATTGACCCAATGAGAGCTAATGAAGTTCTCAAGTGAGAGTTTTCATAGAGAAAAGAAGATCAAGCAAAGATTTGGGGTATTCCTGTAGTTCAAATGATGAAAATCTAGCAAAGCAGATTTTAAAAAGGAGCAGTTAGACATGAGTAGTAGTGGGAGGGAGAAAAAGAGAGCTATGTCATAAAAACTTTGAAGATGAATGATCATTTGTCAGGTCCATGATAGAGATTAATTTTGGGCTTTCACTGGGGGTAGGTGGCCACTGAGGTTCCTTCAAACTAATCAGCTCTTTGGGTTACAACAGATAACTTTTATTTAGAAGATGAAAATCCTTTGCTAAGAGAGAAATGGAAGGGAACAACCTAGGAAGTTGAATAAGTTGAATAAGTAGAAAGTTTGGAAGACCTGCTATAAAAATGAGACAGTCTATCAATCAAGATGAATGTAAAAGGGAATCCATCAATTAAGAATACAGGAATTTCAGTGGCATAGTAAGGACACGAAATAATATAATATTAATTTACATTTAACTCATTAAATCATATAATGTTAATTCATCAATTCATGAATGACTTGTGTATGACTTTGTACTGCAATATCCCATAGATGTAAGTAGAATAACAAAAACCAGATGGTAGGTACTAGCTAGGGTAGGTTTAATAAAGCATATGTTATTGTTGGAAGAGATGACAAGGGATTTGAGAATAGATAATACTGTATAGTTGATTAAGAACAAGCTGTGAAGTGAAGAAAAAGTGTCCAAAGCATGTGTAATCCAATGAAAAAGCAAGGCTAGATTTGGAAGACAAGAGACATGATCCAAAATACAAGCTTTTCTTCATATGGGTGTTTTCTCTGAGAAAAGAAACTGCCAACTGTTTATCAGGGTTATAAATGAAGATCCTCCCTAAAAAAGCTGTAGTATACCTTAATTTCTTCAGGCCAGTAGTATCCTAATCAACCATTCAACAAACAACTAATGCAAACAGAAGTATCATGTATGCTGAAAAATAGGTGACATAGTCTTTGCTCACATTGAAACTTCTAATCTAGCCAAATTCATACACTGATTATTTGTCTTTTTGTTCTACAAATTCATTCAGTACTCATTCTTCCTTTTTTCCCTTCTCTTGTTCTTTCCCCATTCATCCATTTTTATGCTTTTTCTTTTCATAGGTTAATTTCATTGGTTCAAAAGTAATATATGCAAAAATTCCATTGTCAATTAACAATATACTTTCATGTTTTAATAAGAATTCCTTGATAAGCCATATGTCTGATTTTTAATCTGGTTTTCCCCTCTGGTTGCACAGTTTTCAACTAGTTCTTGTAAATGACCATCTCTTTTACATATTAAAAGAAGAACAGCACAGATTACAAAATGTCCATTTTGGTTAATACTTTGAAAATATTCTTATGATGTCAGATGGCTTAAATGTCATTGAATACTTAAATACTTTTGACTAGATTTTGATATATTGTGTTTGCTTTGATTGGTAGTACTAGATTATTTTACTCATGGATTGGAACCAAAATAGTCTCTTCCTTTCAATGCATTTGAATATCTTTAAGCTTAATATGTCTATGAAAAAAAATAAACAAACATGACATTTTGAAGAAACATGATAAACTATTGATGATATTGACTTTCTTATGTTTCTGGGTAAAAACTAAAGGGATTCTGACTTTCCCAAACTTTCTGAGAAGGTAAGATAACTAAACCATAACTGAGGTAAAATCTTCAAAGATAGTATGGTAAGGGGCAGGAATTCCAGATATGCTATTGTTCCCCAGGCTTTTTCTCTAATTGCTTCTATTCTCAAATGTCTTTCCCTAATCATTTCATTCAGCTGATTATTTATTAGCATTCTATCTAATATGAACAAACTACATTTTAAATCATATTCACTTAATCTCACAATGGTTGTTTTTTGGGGGAAAAGGGAGAGCATTTTGTTTTGTTTTAGTATGTCTATTCTAGAATAGGTTTTCCTTCTCTCCTCATTCAGCAAGTACAGGTAATGGAATAAATAAATATTTGTTTTATAAGTGTACTACAATAGTTATGAGGACATGACAGTTATAAATAACATCACCTTCTCTTGCAACTCTGCTGAGATTCCATTTAGGCAGTATTCAGTTCTTAGTATTCTAATACTACAAATTTCTAGATGAACTGGAGGGACTTCAGAGAAGAGCAAGAGAAATTATTAGAATTTTGGCGGGTCTGACTTATGAGGAAAGATTAAAAGAATTAAACATGTATAACTTGGCAAAGCCATAGCTATATCGAGACATGACTGCACTCCTCAAATATGTGCAGACGATACTTAAAAGGAAAGAAATGTTAATCTAATAGAATTTTTTCTTATTTTAAAAAAACACAGATCTATGGAATGTTAAAAAATACCGATGGATTCAAAAACCTAAAAAACAAGCATACTAAAGAATAATGTTCTAAAAGGAATAAAGCACTAAAGAAGTTGGACATTGGCTTAGATTTCACCAAATTGTATATGCAGAGAAAAATGAGATACTCTTAATTATCATTCAAAATCAACAAAAAAAGAGCATATTTTAAAACACATATCTGAATGGGTTGAAACAACTCTTTCTCTCAAGCAAATAATAGTCTGTGACATATATTTATTATAAAATGAGAACTATTTTTTTAAAAAAAATTTTCAAAAATATTCAAAAGTATTCATTATCGGACCAGGTTTTTTGATTGTGTAGATGTCCCTACACATGTAATCTATTCTGCACTGTATTTCACTTACTGGTATATTTGTCGGAAACATCCCCCCCTCCTTCCTCCCACCTCCTTTAGCTAAATTACAAACTCCTTAAGAACAGGAACTATGTTCTGTTACTCCTGGATGTTCCATAAACAACAGGGGCTGGTTGGTGGGCACAGTGGATAGAGTGAGGAGATTATAATTAGAAAGATAACTTCCTGAATTCAAGTTTAGCCTCAGACATTTATTAGTTGTATGATCCTGGGCAAGTCACATAACCTGTTTGCATAAGTTTTCTCATCTATAATGAACTAGAAAAGGAAATGGCAAAATTCTATGGTGTTTTTACCAAGAAACCCCCAAATAGGATCACAAATCAGACATGACTGGAAGACAACTAAACAACAATAACATAATATAGTAGGCACTCTATAAATAATTCTTTAATTAGTTATATCTTATATGATTTGTTATTGATATTTATTTTTAATAATTTGATATCATTGATAATTGTTTATTATTTTATATTATTCGATTAATATATTATATCATTTATTATTTTTATATTATGTAATACTGTACAATGTAGCATGGTTCTGATTCAGAGAGAGTTAAATATAGCTTTCAGAGTAAAGCCTTTAATATTGTTAATACAAAATCTGACATCTCTCATTATTTTACTAGTTTTGAAATATAGAGCTAATGCTCATAAAGCAAATTATTTGCTCCTAAGATTTGGTCTGGGTTGGCAATGTTGAAAGAGAACTAATCTCAAAGTTGAGAAAACTTGAGTTAAAGTCTCACTTCTAAAACATATTGGCTTTGTAACATTAGATAAATCAATTAATATACCTGGACAATTCTCTTATACTATATATAAACTGAAAGAAAGTGCTATTATATTAATAGAAGAAGTTTCCTCACCTGGAAGTTTTTTTTTTATATAAATGGGACAATATTTTTGGTCTGAGCCTATTTTACAAAAAATTATAGAGAATCTCAGAAAGCTTTTATTTTTGGTGTCTAAAATATTTATTTTATTAGAAATTAAAACTGATAAGTGTTAAACTATTTCTTCTTTTTTAAATGACAATAACAAACCATTATATGTTATTATTAAAAAAAAACTGTTTTACAAATCTCTTTAGTTCATGGCATAATAGAAAGCAGCTGGATTCTCAAATCTGATTCTGCATTCAAATTGGTTCTAAATGTTGTTTTGGCTGAAGTGTATGATGAAAATTGCACCTATGTTGGATATATTGTTGGAAAAGAAGAGTATTTTAAGAAACATGTAATGTCATAGTATTAATATTAACAGTGATTTTGACCTCATGGGCCCCAGAAAGACTCTCAGGAACCACCAGTGGTTCCCCAGTAGACCACACACTTTGAGAACTACCACTCATTGTCAATAAAATCACTTAACCAGTTTCTGTCTCTATCATTAATCTAACTTTAAAGAAGGCTACCATTAGGTGCCTTCCCAGAATTATCCAAAAGAAAAACATTTTATTCATTGAATTCTGATTTTGTTATTTAAAAAGTAGAATGTTATTGAAATAACTAAATATGTTATTTTATTAAAGAATATTTTTGTCAAATTAAATATTGTATTGACAAAGTCATACTTTTAGAATAAGTTGATTTTTTATTAAGAAAAACAGATATCTAAGAACTTTTAAATATCTTTCTCAATAATCCTTAAATATTCTCAGTCTGTGCTTCTGTTCCCTCTTCCATCTTCACTGTTGTCTTCTCACAAGCAAGCCTTGAGTTGAAACATTCAGCTCACTTTAAATCTTTGTAGAACCTCTGGGTTCTATACAATTCTAACTTTTGTTTCTAGGATCAAAGCAACTTGGCATCAAAAACCTTTGCAGTGTTTTCACAAATGAGATTATGAAGTGAATCCTTTGTATATTATGTTAGCTATTAATTAAGCCTCAACTCTCCTAGAAATAATTATCTTTTTACATCTTAGCATTGGAAAGAACCCTATTTACTTTTCTAATTTGTCTGCTCTCAGCCCTTCTTCTATTTTAACTGTTGGGGTACATAAAATAAGATTGTGAGATTGAGCAACTGTCTCCCTAGTCATATCTACAAAGTATCTTATTCTGGTCTTATCTCTGCTTGGCGCATGCTAAAAAATGCCATAGAATATTTGATTTCCAAATAATATTCCAAAAAGTAGAATGTAACAAGAAACCAACTGTGAATGACAATGCTATTGCATTGAAATGAGCAAGCAGAATGTCTTTGACTCCACAAATAACTAGTTGAAATCTTGGAGAAATCATTTAGTATTTCTGTTCCTCGATTTTTTTCACCTGTAAAATTAGGGAGACAAATTGAGTGATATTTAAATTATTTTAAGTTCTCTAATTGTGGAATTATGGAGTAATTTTGTCTTTCTCTTCATCTGCTCTATTCTTCCTTATTCACTTCCTCCTTTCATCTCCAAATTTTTAGATTTTATTTCCAATATGAAACATTTAACCTTTAGGTTTTTAAAAACTAATTTAGAATGGCTAAACAAGAGATGTTATCCTACGTATTTATTGTTCAACTTCTTAGGATTCTGCTTTGAGGATTTTTTTTGAGCATTTAATGCAATGATTGATAAAAGTAGAAGCTCAAAACTAAAGGCTCAAGGTGCCAAGTGAGAATAAATGCTAGAACATCTGGTAAGTGATAGAGCTCCATTAAGTTCTTAGATATGATCCAAACATCTGTCAAAAATTATGAGTTCATTTAATATTTATTTAAATAAATGGCTTGACAAATTTTTCTTATTATTTAATATAGTTTCTATTTATGACTAACAAAATGAAAAATTATTTTCCATGGCATGGCTAATTTATTAATATTTTAGGGTTTGCTCTTTAAAAAACAACAACAACAACAATAACAACAATTCTTTATAGAAACCTGGGTGTGTACATCTAAAGCAACACCATGACTCTAAAAAGACCCTGGCAATCTTAATTAATTTATTGACCCAAATGCAATTATTCCTTCTGGATGGCATGCTGTGTAATCTCTACCATGTCTGCAGGGTTTTCTTTTCCTTCTATTATATATGTTTCTATTGATAAAGGGGGAAAGCACATTTATTTAGAATTCCATTAACATATTTTTGAAGTCCTCAGCATTTTTTGTGTAACTGCATTAGCTTTTTGAGAACATAGGTGTGATTAAGTGTAATTTAATATAGACATGACCAGCTTTGGTGTCCCTAGGTAGTAGAAATTCAATCTTTTTTTTTAATTAGTATTTGAAAAGGAAGGCCTCCTCTAGTCATCATAATCGTATTTTCACTGTACTTTTATTCCTTTCCAGATCTGACTGTCTTAAAATTTAATTACTGTTAGCAAGACCTTTATGGGGGAGAAGAGAGATATCCTGGTAATAGTGTTAGCATATTAAATGTAATTTTCAGGTGGCCCTCTTAGGAATCCTGAACTCTTCAATAGAGCTAATTTAGCCACCCTCTCCTTTGTCAGTTTAGATGTATTAAAACTCTGAAATGTGTCTCTTCTTGGGTTTCCGTGATGCCTTCAAACTTATTATGGACTGAAAGTATAAGCAGAAGTAAAGAACAATAACCGTAGACTACAATTCATTGCATGTGCTGGATAAACATAGGATAATGTCACTAAGTAAATATTATTATCCCTCTCCTTGCTTACTGCGACATCCCCCTCCCTCTTTCTGTGGCTAATATCCCAGCACTTGACTGGGGAAATTTCCTATCAAAAGCAGCTGATGCTCATCTGGCTCTAGTCCTTTCAGGCAACTTCTGACACTTCTGACAGGAGAAGGACAAGCACCTGCAGCATTCCGGTAGCCCCAAGAGGTTGTTTGTCTGCTGAACTGTTCCTAATTACTCAGAATTAACATATCCATGTTTCTATCTTTTTGTCTTAATTGGAGTTTTTATTCCCTAAACCAGATATTGCCAAAGAATCCAAACAAGTTGCATTTCAAATTATAATCATCTTTGCCATGTTTCCCTCTTTTTCTTGCAGCAGATACACAGAAGCTTGTTAAAATATAATGAATTATTTCCCTTGGCCCTCGAGTGTACAGATAATAATTTTAACTTTCAAGTAATGTAACCCATGGTGAATCTTAACTGTAATAACTAGCCCTATGCACCTGGATCAAAATCATTTGGAGTAAGGTCCTTTAGCTTTGAATAGCATAGACAGTTTCCACTTTATATCACTGGAAGAGAGAGTTCATTCCTCTCATATTCTAGTTCTTACTCCCATGACAGTTCAAGGGAAGGTGGGTACCAAGAGAGGACCACCATGGCAATACAATCCTATAGTTTGCCATCAGGGAACTACAATACAAGTCACTAATGGCAAAGAGGCAGCATCTTATCCTTTCTGTTACCTTTTGGGGCAAAGTCTCATTCTCCAAAGGTTGACTTCGACTCTGTAAATGTATACAGCTGAGTTTGGTTTGTAAAGTCCTAACTCTTTTAGAGAATCATTCCATAAGGATGCTCTATAATTGTGGGGACCTTATTTACAAACTAAATAATAGTGCATATTGGGTAACAAAAACCATTAGTTATTTGTGTTGTTTGTGAATGGATAATCTGAAGAAGTTATACTTCAGAACCACTGAGTATGTAGCACATGTCCATGCTTGTGTGCATCATTTCAGTATTCATATATGATACTGAACTAAACTCACAAGTGAATGACTTCCCTTTGCATTTGGTTTCTTTTTCTGAGAAAGCCAAATGGGCTTCATTGTATGATAATTAATAAACTTTTGATGTCCCATAAAATCAATGATGTATTATTTAAATTTACATAAGTCTTTGCTGCCCTCTCAAATATAGTTGTATATCCATTCCTTGATGAGGTACTTAAAACTAAAAGAATTTTCTCTCTACTTATTTTATAACTCACTACAAAGCCAGTCAGAAGTTGTAATGCAGTAACAAGGTGCCCTCCATTCATTTTTAGTATATTGATGTTAATTTCGTTGTAAGTGAGGAAAACTAATGTTAATTATTTAGGGTGAGGGGATGGAGCCAAGATGGCAGACTAAAGTCAGGAGTTTCCCCCAAAAACCACATGAAACCAAGCCTCTGAACAGTCTGATGGAATTAAATCACTCTCTAGCTCAATTTCAATAGGGACAGCTAGGTGGTGCAGTGGATAGAGCACCAGCCCTAAAGTCAGGAGGACCTAAGTTCAAATCTGATCTCAGACACTTAACACTTCCTGTCTATGTAACCCCAGGCAAGTCACTTAACCCCAATTGCTTCAGCCCCAAAATGGAGCCGAACAAACAAATTTCAACAAAGGTCCAAGTCACACTGAGGTGAAAAAGGTATTCAGCCCAGGTGAGATAGACTCTGGAAAAGCTGGTGAGAGAGTCTTCATTGAGCAAATCAGCAACTAAAACCCTCAGTCCTGGCTCAGTAGAGGAACAAATGAATGGGGCAGCTCAATTGGTCTCAAGGCCAAAGAGGCTTCTTGGAAATGCTCATAAAAGATTTTAAAAGGCAAATATGAGAGGTAGAAGAAAAAAAAAGGAGAAAAGAAATGAGAGGTATGCATGAGAAAATTAACACTTTGGAAAAGGAAGGAAAACATTGTGCGAAGAAACAAATCCTTAAACAATAGAATAAGCAAAATGAAAAAAGAAACACAAAAGCTAACTAAAAAAATAAATTAAATATAAATGGGATTAATTAAATTAATTTTAATTAAATTAATCGCTAGATTAAATTAAATTGGTTTTAATTAATTAAATTAAAATTTAGATGTTTTTAAATTAAATTAAAATTAATAAAAAACTAGAACAGGGCAAAAGGATGCTAATTACTTTGTGAGACAGCAAGATTCAGTCAAACAAAATAAAAAGAATGAAAAAAATGGAAGAAAATGTGAAATACCTCATTGGCAAAAGAGCTAACCTAGAAAATAGATCCAGAAGAAATAGTTTAAAAAATTTTGGCCTATCAGAAAGCCATGACCAAAAAGAGAGTCTGAATAGCATTCTACAAGAGGTCATTAAAGAAAAGTGCCCCAATATTATAGAAACAACAAGGGAAACACTAATTGAAAGAATTCATCCATCACCTTTGGAAAGGGATCTCACAAGGAAAACCCCTAGGAACATTGTGGCAAAACTCCAAAGCTATAATCTCAAAATAAAAATACTTTAAGCTGCCAGATAAAAATAATTTGAATATCAAGGAGCAACAGTCAGGATTACCCAGGATCTGGCAGCTTTTACAATAGAGGATCAGAGGGCCTCTAATACCATATTTTGGAAGGCAAAGAACCTAGGATTACAACCAAAAATTAACTACCCAGCAAGACTCAGCATCATCTTTCAGAGTTGGAGACAGAGTTTCAATGAAGTAAGAGACTTTCAATCATTTCTATTTGGAAAAAAAAAAAAACAGAACTAAACAGAAAATTTAATCTACAAATACAGGACACAAGAGAACGGGAGGGGGGGAGTAAATATATATATATATATATATATATTTAAAAGTTAAAGTTTACATCCCTAGATAGGAAAACAATATCTGTAACTCTTGAATCGCATGTGATGAGATTGTGAATGGTCTCTGATGTGATGACATTGAAAAAAAAAAAAAAAACATTAAAGAATGGGAAAAGATATGTACTTAAAAAAAAGGAAAGGGGGAGTATAATAGGACAGTTAGTTTACAGGAAGAGGTACAAAAGACCTATTACAGTGGAGGGAAAGAGGGGAGAGGAAATGAGCATTGTCTGAAGCTTGATCTCATCAATTTTGGCTCTAAGAGGGAATAATTTAAGTAGTTTGGTATACAAATTTATTTAATCCTATAAAAAATTAGGAGGAGAAATAGGAAAAGGGACAGGATAGAAGGGAGGGCAAACACACTAGGGAAAAAGATAAGAGAACCAAGAAAGGATTGATAGAAGATAAGGTGGATTGGGTAAAAAAAATCTAGTAAGAGAAGAGGAGAGAGGTTATAGGAGATAAGATAGTGGATGGGGTGGGTTAAAAAAAAACAAAACACAGGACTAAGGACAGGGTAGAAAGAGAACAAAAGCATATATATTCATCCAAAAAAATGACAATAATGAGATAACATACCAAAACCTATAGGATACAGCCAAAGCAGTTCTTAGGGGAAATTTTATAACTCTAAATAGCTACATAAATAAAATGAATTAGGCATGCAACTTAAAAAAAAAAAACCTAGAAAAGGAACAAATTAAAACCCCCCAATTAAATAACAAATTAGAAATGTTGAAATTTAAGAGATTAATAAAATAGAAACTAAGAAAACTATTGAACTAATAAAACTAGGAGTTAGGTTTATGAAAAAACTAACAAAATAGATAGAGCTTTGGTTAATTTGATCAGAAAAAAAGAAAGAAAAAACCAAATCACCAGCATCAAAAATGAAAGGAGTGAACTTACCATCAATAAAAAAAAAATTAAAGCAATAATTAGGAGCTATTTTGCCCAACTCTATGGCAGCAAGTCTGACAATCTAACTGAATTGGATGAATATTTAGAAAAATATAAATTGTCCAGGTTAACAGAAGAGGAAATAAAAATACTTAAATAGTCCCATTTTAGAAAAAGAAATTGAACAAGTCATTCATGAACTCCCTAAGAAAAAATCGCCATCGCCAGATGGATTCACAAATGAATTCTATCAAATATTAAAAGAACAATTAATTTCATTATTATGTAAACTATTTGGAAAAAAAATAGGTAAAGAAGGAGTATTGCCAAATTCTTTTTATGATGCAAATATGACACTGATACCTAAACCAGGAAGGACCAAAACAGAGAAAGAAAATTGCAGGCCAATATCCCTAATGAATATTGATGTATTGATGCAAATATATATATATGTATATATATATATATATATATATATATTTAAAAGTTAAAGTTTACATCCCTAGATAGGAAAACAATATCTGTAACTCTTGAATCGCATGTGATGAGATTGTGAATGGTCTCTGATGTGATGACATTGAAAAAAAAAAAAAAAACATTAAAGAATGGGAAAAGATATGTACTTAAAAAAAAAGGAAAGGGGGAGTATAATAGGACAGTTAGTTTACAGGAAGAGGTACAAAAGACCTATTACAGTGGAGGGAAAGAGGGGAGAGGAAATGAGCATTGTCTGAAGCTTGATCTCATCAATTTTGGCTCTAAGAGGGAATAATTTAAGTAGTTTGGTATACAAATTTATTTAATCCTATAAAAAATTAGGAGGAGAAATAGGAAAAGGGACAGGATAGAAGGGAGGGCAAACACACTAGGGAAAAAGATAAGAGAACCAAGAAAGGATTGATAGAAGATAAGGTGGATTGGGTAAAAAAAATCTAGTAAGAGAAGAGGAGAGAGGTTATAGGAGATAAGATAGTGGATGGGGTGGGTTAAAAAAAAACAAAACACAGGACTAAGGACAGGGTAGAAAGAGAACAAAAGCATATATATTCATCCAAAAAAATGACAATAATGAGATAACATACCAAAACCTATAGGATACAGCCAAAGCAGTTCTTAGGGGAAATTTTATAACTCTAAATAGCTACATAAATAAAATGAATTAGGCATGCAACTTAAAAAAAAAAAAAACCTAGAAAAGGAACAAATTAAAACCCCCCAATTAAATAACAAATTAGAAATGTTGAAATTTAAGAGATTAATAAAATAGAAACTAAGAAAACTATTGAACTAATAAAACTAGGAGTTAGGTTTATGAAAAAACTAACAAAATAGATAGAGCTTTGGTTAATTTGATCAGAAAAAAAGAAAGAAAAAACCAAATCACCAGCTTCAAAAATGAAAGGAGTGAACTTACCATCAATAAAAAAAAAATTAAAGCAATAATTAGGAGCTATTTTGCCCAACTCTATGGCAGCAAGTCTGACAATCTAACTGAATTGGATGAATATTTAGAAAAACATAAATTGTCCAGGTTAACAGAAGAGGAAATAAAATACTTAAATAGTCCCATTTTAGAAAAAGAAATTGAACAAGTCATTCATGAACTCCCTAAGAAAAAATCGCCATCGCCAGATGGATTCACAAATGAATTCTATCAAATATTAAAAGAACAATTAATTTCATTATTATGTAAACTATTTGGAAAAAAAATAGGTAAAGAAGGAGTATTGCCAAATTCTTTTTATGATGCAAATATGACACTGATACCTAAACCAGGAAGGACCAAAACAGAGAAAGAAAATTGCAGGCCAATATCCCTAATGAATATTGATGTATTGATGCAAATATATATATATGTATATATATATATGCAAAGAAATTATAGTAACTTACCAGCAGCATAGTATATTAGTATACTATGTCATGTATTTTATTATTAAAAATGAGAAAAATGCAAACCTTTGTCAGTCCAATAAGATGACTCAATACTATATACATAGTATACTATGGTCCTAGTATACTAGGACCAAGTGGGATTTATACTAGGAATACAGGACTGGTTCAATATCCAAAATGGATCAAAAGATAGTATTTTCACCTTTTCATTTGTTTCATTCCCATGTTTCTTTTTTCCTCTTGTCTGATTTTTCTTGCATAAAATGACAAAAGTAAGAAAAATTTGGAACACAAAGTTTTACAAAAATGAATGTTGAAGACAATTTTCAGATGAAGAAATTTAAACTATTTCTAGTCATATAAAAAGGTGCTCCAAATCATCCTCAATCAGAGAAATTCAGATTAAAACAACTCTGAGATACCATTACACACCTCTCAGATTGGCTGAGATGACAGGAAAAGATAATGGCAAATGTTGAAGAGGATGTAGGGAAAACTGGGACACTGATTCATTGTTGGTGGAATTGTGAATGAATCCAACCATTCAGGACAGCGATTTGGAACTATGCTTAAAAGTTATCAAACTGTGCATCCCCTTAAATCCATTAGTATTTCTACTATCCCAAAGAGATCTTAAAAAAGGGAAAGGGACCCACATATGCAAAAAATGTTTGTGGCCGCCCTTTTTGTAGTGGCTAGAAACTGGAAATTGAATAGAAACTCATCAATTGGAGAATGGTTGAATAAATTGTGGTATATGAATGCTATGGAATACTATTGTTCTGTAAGAAATGACCAGCAGGATGATTTCAGAAAGGCTTGGAGAAATCTATGGAAGAAACCTATGATGAGACCTCACTGAGATATGAGATGATCTTGGCAAAATTAATCCTTGCCTTAGGACAGTGAGAAGTCACAGTAATTAGAAAATGTGTTGTAATAATATTTCTATCAATAAGCCCCAGAGTCATCTTGTTGGACTGACAAAGGTTTGCATTTTTCTCATTTTTAATAATAAAATATACGTCATTTTAGGGTTTTCAAATTGTTTTTGTCTCACAATAATCCTATTAGGTAGGTGCCATCATTATCCCCATTTTACAAATGAAGAAACTGAGGCAGACAGCAATTAAATGATCTGCCCATACTAATTAGTATTTGAGCCAGGCTTTGAACTCATCTTCTAACTCCAGATACTGTGTCCTGTCCATTGTTTTTCTCATCATAGTGCATCTGAATGCAAAAAAAGATGCCCTTCTTGGTTCAAATATGAGAGAAAAGGCTGTCACAAATAACAGTTGAATGCCATGAATCCATCTCTATTATTGTTATTATTCTGATGTTATGATTCAGGTCACAGAGTTTTGTTTTTTTTTTCCCTTTTCTTGCTGAGCTGTAAAAAAATACTTTTTAGTTCCATTTTTTTTGTTTGTTTTTTAGTCCTTCAGGCCAGTTTAGAAATAATAGCTGTGGTTTGTAAAGGTTTATGAGTTCCTATAAGTCAAAATAGTATACAGCAAAGCAATATCTTATATGGAATTTTTGCTTAGTAGAGGATATGCTAACTCAAAACATTTTGGGATGCAGAAGGCAACTTAAAATCTGAGGTACTTGGTGCTAAGGTGAAATTAAAATTATTTACAATTGTGGTATTCTTAGGTAAAGATGAGAATTATTAGAGTTCCTTTCCAACTAGTTAAAGTAGCTAGATCCTAGATTTGAACCACTTACTTTTATTGACAGCCACTGAAGAGATAGCAGCTGTGCCCCCAGGTAAAAAGGATTCACAGCTGTTTATAGTTGTGAATTACCTGTAGGGCTATAAAAAAGTATCATGTGTTTGCAAATGTGTAGTTGATGTTGAGTAGTGGGGAAAACATTGAGTAGCACAAAGGGATGCTTTCTTGCTAAGAATCATCAGTAGGTTTCATGGGTTTGATTTAGGGATTATTTGTGTGACCTCTCTCATATTTTTTTCTCTCCCCAACCTTTTTTATTTAGACTTCAGGTTTAGTGGGTGAGTTAAGAAGTAAGAAACAGTGACACAGAAAGCAGCAGGAAATGTGCTTGCAGTAAAGAAGCAAGAAAGGAGGGAAAGAGAGATGCCATAACAAGCAGTCAAGGACAGGCTTCTTTTTGCTGGAACTGCTTTCTAAGTCCACTTGATACTCTTTGTTGACTAAGAAAGTGACTGAAAAATTTGTGATACCTGCTAGTGACAAGAAATCCCAGACTGAAAACAACTGGCAGTTTCTAACTCAAGGCTACCTAGATCCTAAATTCCTTTTACTCTGCTGTGACTTCAGTTCAGAATTCTTCTGGAGTTTCAGGGTCTTCATCTGATAGTTGGAAGCATTAGCTATAGATTCCTTTGTGCATTCAGAGAAGCTTAAATGAACTAAATTCAAATTATATAACCTGGGTTCAAATTGTTTCTTTGGGGGGGGGGGAGGGGAGGAGATTCCAAGCATTTGAGACCCTGCATGTTCGTTGTCATTTGGTTCATTTTATTATATATTGTTATATTGTTTATCTGCATAATGAAACTATGCTATAAGTAAATACTATCTATAGTATCCAAATATACCTGTCTACTTCTATTCAAAAACAACTCTATTCTATTAGTTTGCTATCCAGAAAGATCAAGAGAGATGTGGAGTGAGCTCAGTAGATGGGGTGAAAAATGACTTCTAATTGGATAGATTCACAAATCCTTATGTCTTAAGATAATGGATCATCAGATAATGGCCCTATAGAGTAGTATAACTAAAAGATAGGTAAACCTGTATTTGAGAATAGAGAACTTGGCAAGTCCATGTATTGAAGTGCATAAACACCATATTCAATTTGGGAATGTCCAAGGCAGATCTTCTCCCCCCAAAAAAAATTTTTTTAAAAAGCATATGCACTCAACTACCAAAACTTAGATTACTTAGTGTAGTAATTTAAGCATCTATAAACAGTGATGATGAACCCAAATAGACATAGGATATCCAAATGGAATCTCGCAAGCACCTAGATATTTCCAACAAGATTAAAGGAGAATGGAGGGTATTAAGAGTGCCATTCAGAATGTTTGTGAAAGGGCACTTGTTAATTTTCTTAATCATTGGTTTCTGAACAAATTATATTCTGAACTAGAGAATATGCAGTTTGTTGTTAAGTATGCTAAAAATGTACTTTCTGTTCATCAATTTTTTTCAGTACATATCACTGTAAAAACTATCTCTGAAAGAATTTAATGATTCATTTCAAGTAATTAGGAAATTTTTATGCAAGGATAAAATATCCCTACCAGTTTAGCTATGTATTTTCTTTATCTTCTTTCTTCAGGTTATTACTTAAACAAAAAAAATTATTTTCTCTTTGCTCTTTGCCACATTTTACTGATTTGATTAGCAGTGATTTGATTTTTTTTTAGAAAAATAACTAAAAAATATTATAATCTTACATTCAGACATGTTCATGATATAAAAATCTAATTTATGGGGGAAAGCTATAGTTACGTGCATAACTTTTGGTGCTGCAAACATGAGAAAATCTTGGTGCTTCTTATTGTAAGAGGTTGTCTTTACTTTAAAATGAATTGTTTACTACCTAAATCTTATTTCCCCTTTCTCCATGGATTAGGTTAAAATGTGTGTATATATGGTAAAAATGTTATTCTATCTTGCCCAAAATCATCTAGCAGTTCAATATTCCTACTTATTAATTGAGTTTCTTATTATTGGTTGGTAGAATTGACATAAAACAGAAGTATTTTTTCCCTCAATTAAGTACATATTATTTATATTCATTTTTGCATCATTCTTCTTTCCTTTCTTAAATCATTCTTCTACTATGAACTAAATTCTCATTGCCCATCCAACAATTTATGTGTTTCCTTTGCTCTCTTGTTCCGTCATGACACTTTTGGGAGCCCAGGATAGAAGAGGAGGTAAAATTAAAGAACATCTTTAATTATAAGTAAACTCTATCCCTTTATCCCTCACAACCAAAATGGTACCAGAATGCTAGTTTTTCTTCACCTTTATACTGTTACCTAATTTGCCTTTAGCATAGTATACATGCCCAGTTATTCAAATGGATTTGTGAATTCGTTAATGTCGACATTCCTTCCAGGAGTACGGATTGGAACTCATTCTTGCCTTCCCCTTTTGACAGACTCATTTTCTTGTTCTCCATTGGCATACCACCAAAAATACTAAAAACTTTCCTTGTTATTTCTTCATATCATATTGATGCTAATGGAGCATACAGGATGTTTATCAATTATATCTCATTCTCCAGTATGACTAGCTCTTCCTTTTTTAACCTATACCTTTCTTTAATATCTTTTATTCTGTTTCTTATACATAATTCTTTTCAATGGATTGTAATGTTTTCTTGCCCAACATGTAATCTTACATTATCCTGTCAGCAATTCTTCAATGTCATTTATTTAGCGACTATAATATTCTACAAATGAACCTATATCACAATCCTAAAAGAATATACTATTAACAACCTGGGCTTTCAGTGTTAAGACTGCAGTTTTCCAAAAGCAATCTAATGCACTCTTTTTATTCAGAGCCAAGTAAGGGGTACAGAGGATAGAATGCAAGGGCTGGAGTCCAGAAGTCTCATCTTCCTGAGTTCAAATCTAGCCTCAGACACAAGTTATGTGACCTTGGTCAAATCACTTAACCTTGTTTGCCTCAGTTCTATAGAGTTTGCTTCTAAAATATATGTAATATGTGTATAGATGATACATAAATATCACATGTATACACACACACACACACACACACACACACACACATACACAATCTACAATCTACAAAATTAAACACTTTTTTGGTAAGTAATAAACAACAAAGAGGCAACATGATTTAGTGTACCAGAGAGTTAGCTTTGGAGTTAGGAAATTTTGGATTCAAGTCCTGTTTTTGACACATTAGCATTCTGATCTTCTCAAAGTCACTTAACTTAGTACTCAACATAACTCTTAAAGAGTATAAATAACTAACAAAGTTTCAATCTGTATAGGTAGAAGAAGTTACTTGCTGTGAAATCCTTACATTAATGAAATTACAGCTCTGTTTAAGTGGAATGTTTACTTAGCTACATCTTTTAAATAGTTTTGCTGTAGTAAAGATATTATCTACTATAGAACATCATTTGTGAAAGGCTTTTTCCTAATGCATCCGTAATGAATGTTTTCAACACATGTTTGGATTATGCTCTTAAAATTTTTGCAAGAGTAACAAAAATTAGTCATGAATTGGTAGCTGTTGCTCTCTCAGGCATCTTTTTAATCAGAATTATTTCCTCTAACTTTCTGGTAATTTTCTTAGATACCTTGAGAAATCAGGCCTTTTTTAGGCTCAATTGTTTCACCTCAGGTATAGAATTCTCCTATACTTTCTTAAATCTTTTCCCCATCTGTTTTCTTTAATGCCATTCCCATTAACTCTATAAACATACCCAAGATTGTAATGGTAGAAAACATGGCTCTCCTGTCCTTAATGGAAATATATATATATATATGGACAGGAGAGCCATGAAAAGATATACATATATATATATATATATATATATATATATATATATATATATATGTATATATTTGTATATCTTTTCATCTCATATTTTTTTTTAGTTTCATTCTTTATGTAGTATCAGGATGTTATTGTTTAGTTGATTCTCTCAAAAAACTTTTTTTAAACTGGTTTTTCTCTCTATGTTGTAATATCATGTGAAATAATATTGCTTCATCACCTTCCTCCATATTACATTATAAACAGATATGTTTTAAATTACCATTGCTTTTGACTACCATAACGATAGGCAACTAAATCCAGTATTTTTATTAAGGTGGATTTTAGTACATTTTAATCTCCTACTTATGACAATGGATTATTTCAGTTAATTTTTGTGTTAAAATTTTGTTTTTGGTTTCAATATCCTTTTCTCCATTCATTTTCCATTTTCTCCCATGAATAAATTTGCTTAAATAGATCATGTTTGAATTGGTTTAACTCTGTGCTATATCTTTTTTCCTCATTTTACTTTTTCTTCTAGTTTTCTTAATAGTTTTTGATCTTCTTACTAGTTTTGATCATTACTCTAACAAGCTATTAGAATATTTTTATCAATGGATGATTCAGCACTGACTTGGCCATCAGTAGAGTAAGATACTTTCTATCTCTTAAACATGCTCTTTAACTTCTTATGATGTAATTTGATATTTGCCCTGCCCAATATATTCTAATACTTAAAAAAAGTGTTAAACA
This sequence comes from Antechinus flavipes, assembly GCF_016432865.1. Lineage (NCBI taxonomy): Eukaryota > Metazoa > Chordata > Mammalia > Dasyuromorphia > Dasyuridae > Antechinus > Antechinus flavipes. Next base: position 147,023,520 of record NC_067400.1, read on the forward strand.
TGAACATTTGTTACAATCTACAAGATATTTATTTTCCTCACTACTTACTTCATAACACTATTCCTTAATATATTTTTCAATATTCCCTATTGTATTGCTTTGCTATATTTACCTATTCTTACTTTTACACTGATATCATCAAGTATCAAAGTATATATTTCAGTTTTTTCCGTTACATCTGACTCTTTGTGGCCCCATTTGTGATTTTCATGGCAAAGATACTACTGTGGTGTGCCATTTCCTTCTCCAGATCATTTTACAGATGAGGAAACTGAGGCAAACAGGGTTAAGTGACTTGTCTGAGGTCAAATTTGAACTGGATTTTCCTGACTCCTGGACTGGTACTCTATCTAGTACACCACCTAATCTTATCAAAGTATATATTGAATTAATTTGTATAATTTTGTTAGTTCTCCATAGAATTTCTCTACTACTTCATCCTTTGCAGGAAATGTTATTATATAAATACCATTATTTTCATGGTAATCTTTTTTGGCCAATACTTATTACAAGCATTACAATTGAAAATGATGGAATGCTCCATGAAATAGTTTCTTTGTGCTTTTAGATACATGAAAACATGAAAACCAAAGCTACCAATTCCTTTATTTGTCATTCCATGTGGAGCTAGCTGTAAGCCATTCTTCCATTTAGATACAAATTCTTTTTTCCCTCTAGTTTCATTTGTAGCAAACATGTCAAGCATGATATGATTTCATTGGACAAGGATTTCACATTTAGAGTAGCAACAGTTCCATTAATGTTTTTATAAGTGGTGTAAAAAACTATGAAATTTTTTGTAACATTGATATTGCTACCACAAGCACAGGGCTGAGGGGCATTTTGTATGTTTTCTATTTAATTTGTGTTTCTTTTGTTTTATGGTTACCATAGTCAAAGAATCCTTAACCATTGGCCAGCCAGCTATGGACTAGGCACTCACTCCATCTGGTTTGATCCTTGAAATGTAGTTGTATTCTCTTGTAGGGAATCATACTTTAATCCTTTCCACATTTATAAGAATTTCTAGAGCTTACATTTAACTGGCATAACTTTCAAGAACCCAGAATTATCTACATGCTATTAAAAGAAATACGAATGTATGAAGAATAATAATTAGGTAATTTAAAGAATTAATAAATTTGCTCAATATTCCCTGACTTTCATATGGAGACATCTTAAAAGACCAAATTGAACTTTTCTGTGTTTGTTAACATTCTTAAAATTTGAAATATATTCCATTTGTTTTATTTCTTCCTCCCCTATTCCCTCTTAGTTTTGATCCATCATTATCATTTCTTTATTCTCTAGGACTGAGTTTCTTAATCTTTTCCCACTTGTAACCCCTTTTCTCCTGAGAAATTTGTATATGACGTATATATAGTTATATAAAATAGGCATACATTACCAATAATAGATCAACATTTCACAAACCTCACGTTCAGTGACAAGACTTCATAGGGAATTATGAGCCATAGTTTAAGAAGCTGGGCTCTAGAGCATATTTCCAGGAAGATACTCTTATCCTTTCTGTGGAGCTCATGTGGAAGAAATGTATTGGTTTTGGGTTTGGAAGGTGAAAAAAAAAGATGTTGGCAATAACAAATGGAACTTTCATATATAGTTATAGATAAGTTATATGGCACAGAATCACTGAGCAAAATGTATTTTGGGTCTCTGTAGATGACACAGTGGATAGACCACAGGATCTGGAATCAGAAGACTCCTCTTCTTCAATTTAGATCTGGCCTCAGATACTCAATAACAATTGGATCCTGGGAAGGTCCCTTAATCCTCTTTACATCAAAATGTCCTCATTTGTAAAATGAGTTGGAGAAGAAAATAGCAAAGTACTCCAGTATCTTTGCCAAGAAAACCCAAAATGGAACCACAAAGAATTGGACAATTTGAAACAAAACAATAGCAGCAACAACATAATAGGCAAGGTAGGAAGTGGGGAGAAAGAAAAAGAGAATATTTCTGTAGTAACTAAAGCTCTAATAAAAAGATATCAAAATATAGATAGACAGGTCAAGCTAAGGTGGCAATAGCAAATTTTGCTTCTGGGTAGAAATTGATGTTGCAAAAAAATAAAATAAAATAAAGAAAGAATAGGGGACAGCTAAGTGGTGCAGTGGATAGAGCATCAGCCCTGAAATCAGGAGGATATGAGATTAAGTCAAACCTCAGACACTTAACACTTCCCAACTATGTGACCCTGGGCAAGTCACTTAACCCCAATTGTGGAAGAAGAAAGAGGAGGAGGAGGAGGAGGAAAAGGAAGGAAGGAAGGAAGGAAGGAAGGAAGGAAGGAAGGAAGGAAGGAAGGAAGGAAGGAAGGAAGGAAGGAAGGATCAAATAAGCCCTAATTCAGTTACAGAAGTTTAGATAAAACATAATACCTGAAATCATGGTCTGGAAACTGTTTTTAAAAAAATAATAAATGTGACTACAGAAAACCATAGCTTGCTTAAGGAAAGGAAAAGTACTCAAGCAAAGGTAAACTGATCACATAGGTATATTATACTAGAGATTCTTGGGCAAGTACACTTTAGACTATTTAGATGATCTTTAAGGAGCCTTTTTTTGTTAAAAGCTACATTGTGTGGGATGCAACAGATTTATTTCACCAAATGGAAAAAAAATAATTCTCAGAGAAGATTGTTTCATGAGAAATGAGAAACCAAGACAGTAACCACTTCTTCAGAATGATAATTTACCTGTTGGCTAGATTAAAGCTCGTTTGGGAGCTAGCAGGAAAATAATCTTTTTCCTCCTTGTGCACCCATTTCCTTTAGCCTATTTGGTGGAAAAAGTTAAGTTAATTTTTTTTGTTTGTTTTTCTTAAGGAGAAGAAAGAGATTCTGAGTTGCTCATTTGGAATTCTGAGAACATTGGAAATTGCTATAATGATTAAAAAAGAAAATAATTAATAGTCACTCTTGTTTCCTTCAAATATACTGGGAATGAACTCCAGCAGCTTAAAATATTCCTGGGCTCCTGTGGAGGCCCTGACTTTGATTGATCTCTGCTGTCCTGTTTTGATTCAACAGTTCCTTCCATAATCCAATATGTTCATCACAGGGCTATGTAGCAACTTAATTATTGAGGAGAGGTAGGTGCTATTTGTCTTTCTGCACATATTTTGACACCATTCTAGGCATTATTTGATGCATGAAGTAGACTTTACATAGTTTAAAAAAAAAAAAAAGGTATGGAAACTTTTTCCTATCACTTAGCTTTTTCCAAGGTAATAAAATAATAGTGCATAGATAATACAAATAACATTATGACTAAATTTGGTGAGAATGAAAATCATTACAGGAATTAAAAATGTGAAAAGTGAGCACTGATGTGGGGGAGACAGTATTGATTTTTTTTTTTTGTTTAGACCTCTGAATTCATTAGAATAGGGAACTTCTGGTGAAGAAATTGCTACTAACAATGCATAACAGTAATTGTTCTATAATTCATCTTATAGAGTATCCTAGACCACTTTTATGTTGTTACTTGCCCAGAGTCATAGTCTTTATGTCAAAGACTGAACTTGAATTCAGGTCTTCTTGCCACTCAAGATTTATGTTATCCACTATTTTGTTTTCTGTGATGTATTTTGATATCAGGTTACCCTTTTCCCCTGGCTACTTCAATAATTTATATTCCCATTAGTGGGCCAGATTCCCATAGGGTGAATATTATTATTTCAGGATAAGTAAGGATAATCTTGAAGGATTAGATTTCTGGCTTCTAGAAGTATTTTCCTCTCTTTCAATCATCCTGAAGTTCCTCTGAAATATACCTCTATGTTAAGCTCTGGGAATATGTGCTGTTATAGTATCCATAGCTGGTGAAATAGCTAGCCATTCTGATAATCAATTTAAAATTATGCCCCCAAAAGGTAATAATCTGTGTCCATTCCTTTACCTGGGAATAAAATTACTTGGCATAAAAGATATCATCCAGATAATGTATGATTATAAAGTTTTTAAGATTATAAAGTGAGCCAGTCCTAACAAGGAGGAATAAACATTCCTAACCCAATTCAATCCATTTTCACAAGGACCCTGAAGAATTGTGTTAAAAGATTTAGATGAAGCTTTCTTCATGTTGAGCAGGTCCTCTATGGAGGACTTATTAGAGAACATATACAAAAATCAAAAGGATTAGAGGGCACAGATGAGTCCCCGCCTATACTTTTAGAAAGAATACCCAGCTCAAGGAAATATTAGTTCCATTGAAGTGCTTGAGTATCTTTCTAATTGAAATTATTAAATAATAATAGTTAACATTTATATTGCTCATTAAAATATGCAAAGTACTTTACATATGTGATTTTATTTGATCTTTAACAAGTAATTATAATTTTACCAAAAGAGTCATTGAAATTATGATGAAATGATATGCAAAGGAAGACAGGTGACCTAATTCCAGGAAGAATAATTGTAGTTTTAAATGAAAATGGAACCACAAAAAATACTGGCTTTATCTCCAGAGGTCTTCTGATTTTCAAATTCTTGTTTTGATCATTTATGCAAAAATAAGTGTCTCTTCCCAAAGTGTAAGGGGAAAAATGCTAGTTGAAGTGTCACTTTGAAAGCTATTTCTGTAGAATTATAATGCTCTGGAGCCTAAACAATGTATAACCCCATTTTACTTTTCCTACTCTGCTATTGAAGAGCAGAAATGAACCACATTTATTCTTTCCTATTCTTTTACCTTTGAGTTGTATATAATAAAAATTTGTGAAGATATTATCAGATCCATAAAAGATAAAATGTTTAACTTTAGGTAGTATTGTTGTTATTGTTCAATCGTTTTTCAGTTGTATTTGACTTTTCATGACCTCATTTGTGGGATTTTTTGGCAAAGATACTGAAATAGTTTGCCATTTTCTTTTCCAGGTCATTTTATAGAAGAAGAAACTAAGGTAAACAGGGTTAAGTGACTTACTGTGATTCACATAGCTAGATTTGAATTTATGATGATGAGATTTCTTGACTCTAGACCTCATATTCTATTCACATATTCTATTCCTCTTAGGTAGAATTACTTCTTTCTAAATAAGTGATATTCTGGGATAACACTACCTTATTTCCTTCCATTAAACTGTGGTCTCCTTGAGAGCAGAGAAAATTTTTTGCCTTTCTTTATGCCCCTAATGTAAATGCCTAGCTCATAGAAAACACTAACATTTTAACCCAAAAAACCTAATGCATAAGATGACCTTTAATAATGTCATATTCCTACTCAGAAGCAATTGGTGATTTGCTATTTTCTTTCAATACACATATATTCCTCTACATCATTGATGTCAAATAGAATTAGAAACTGGGGTCACTAAATTGTGCATAAGAATCTTTGTGGGACATATAGTAGAAAAACATGCTGTAGCTTACTTAGTCCGTTATATTATATTTTATTTATTTTATTAAATATTTCTCAATTATCTGCTAATCTAGTTTGGGTACACTCCTGACATGTTTGACACCTCTGATCTTCCAATTCAATTGTTCAATCCACTTGCCTTTTTTTTTTTAATTTGATTCATTAACCTCACTTTTCATCCAACAAATATCTGCTATTTATATAACATTTGTATTTCCCAATATGAACTGTTTAGCCAAGAAAACTCTTACACTTCCCAGCACACAATTGCCCTTTTCTATGCCTTTCTCTCTTCTGAAAATTTGGATAAGCCATCAGCCAGTAAAACCTAATGTATAACTCACCAGCTCCAGGAATCATTCTTGTTTCTCCTTTGCCCTTCCATTTTCATATAGTCCCAGTGTATATAAGGTATTAATTTTCATGTATTTTATGATACCCTAAAAATATTTCTATGGTTTTTTCTGTGTATGTTGAATATTTGTAAGACATTCCCCATTATGTCACTTGATCTGGCCTCCTGTTAATGTGAGTACTCTCTCTAATGATACTTTCATTGTCATCCATATCTTCTATTTCCTTGTAACTCCCACCTGAAACTTCACATAAGTTCTCTATTCCAGTTTCAGTCTGTCTAAAATGATAAAAGATTTTCTTCAATATGGAAATATGATTATCCTTTTCTTATACAACATAATTGACCTATTCCCTAGTCACATTAGATTATTCATAAGATTATACATACATATAAATGTATATATGTATATAGATATAGATATACAGATATAAAGTAATATACCATAAAGTCAATCCTTCTTATTTTACAAATGAGGAATGGGAAGGTTAAAAAAGATTCACCTAGCTGAAAAGTGCCTGAACTGGGAACTAAACCGACCCAGATCTTCCTGACCTCTCTCCCCTACATTATACTTCCTCTCAAATGTATATTTTAAATATGTCCAAATGCTAAACCATAGTTATATATGTGTGTGTGTGTGTGTGTGTGTGTGTGTGTGTGTATACATACATATATATATATATATATTTCTTATATCATCAGAATGGGGATAGCTAAATGTTTCCTTTTAGTATATTGAAAGTATACAAAAAATATTCATTACAACTCTTTTTTTTTCAAGTGTTAGCCTTTGAAAATATTGCTTAGACAAACGCAGTTTTTTTTTCAGTTTGTTTTTCTCAATGTTTGTTTGTTTTGACAACTTGACTTATAGGGAAATATGGTTTGCATCACTTCACATGCATAATCAGTATCATGTTATTTGCTTTCTCAAGGGGTAGTGGAGAGATGGAAGAGAGAGAGAACTTGGAATTCAAAAAAATTTTAAATGATTGTTAAATTTTTTTTAATGCTATTGGGAAATATTTAATGAAAAATAACAATGAATTAAAATAATTTTTAAAAAGAAAATACTGCTTTAATAAAACCTGAAACAGAGTCTCTTTGGGGAAATGCCTGAACAAACTGTGATATATGAATATAATTGAATACTTTTGTCCTTTAAGAAATGGCAAATATGAAACATTCAAAGAAACACGTGCATGACAAATATATAACTTGATATAGAGTAAAAAAAAAAAAGCAGGATCAGGAGAATCATATATGTAATGACCACAAAAAATATAAATAAAAGCAATAATAAAAGTCAGCCAAGCCGAGATTAGTTGAAATGGCTGATATTTCTCATAGAGAATGGATGATTAAAACACACACATACACAAACACACACACACACAGAGTTCTTTCCTCTTGACAAAGAGTTTGGGGATGCCAGAAATGGAATGTAGCATACTTTCTCAGATACATTTACTTTTATTTAACTGTTTCTCTTTGTTATAAGGGAGTATTCATTAGAGGAGAGGGAAAGGCAGTGAATATTGTATGAAAAGCATAAAGAATCATTGATTCTTGATGATTTAATTCTACTTGGGGAGCTACTGGGAGTCTAGGAGAAAGCTATGTGATAAAGTAAAAATAAATTTGGATTTTAAATCAGAGCCTCTAGATTAGATCTTTGCCTGGGTTTTTTTTTTTTTTTTAATGCCTGGGCTACTTAGGGCAAGTCACAACACCTCAGACAAGAGTCTCTTCATCTCTAAAAAGAGAGGGATGAACTAAGTAACCTCTAAGTTCTCTTTTAGCCATAAGCTCTTTCGTTTTATAAAATGTAGCATTAGCTTAGTAAATTTAAATATTAATCAGCTCGTTCCAAGATAAAATAATCATTCTGAACCTCAGGGTTAGGAAAAGGAAGTAAAGACTCTGAAAAGAAGTAGAAAAGCATTAAAGGAGGTCAATCAACAGGAAAAAGTACAGTCTTTACATGGCTTTGATAAATCAAGCTTTAAGCTTCAGTCCAGCCCTGACATATATAGAGTGACTAAGGAGATAGCAAAAGCAATGTGCAATCTGTTGGCATGCTAGAAACATTTTGGGGAAATGAAATTTTCCTTGGATTAATTTTTAAATGAATATATGAGAATGTATAGTTCTATAAGAAATGATGAGCAAGTAGGTTTCAAAAAGCCTGGAAAGATATATGAACTGATTCTCAGTCAAGATTGCAGAACCAAGAAAAGATTGTACCTAGTAACAGCGACATTGTGCCATGATCAACTTTGATATACTCTCTTCTCAGCAATTTCAACAATTTCAGAAGACCTATGATGGAAAATGCTATCTACATCTAGAGAAATAATTATGGAGTCTGAATGCAGGGCAACACATTCTTTTTTGTTGTTTTTTTCTTTTCCATAGTTTTTCCTTTTGTTTTGATTCTTCTTTCACAAGATTAATAATATGGGAATATGTTTAATATGACCGAACATATCGGATTGTTTGCCCTCTTGAGGGGAGAGGAAAAGAGGAAGTGGGGGGGGGCAGTAAATAGAAATCAAAATCTTATAAATATTGAAAACAAAAATTAAAGAATGTTTACAAAAATAAAAATAATGACTATATATATACATATATATATATATATATATATATATATAAAGAGAGAGAGAGAGAGAGAATGGATCTTTCAGAGCATCTGTGTTGAAATCTTAGTTCTGCTATTTGCTTTAGATAAAGCTTCAGCTTCTTCATCTGTAAAATGTCTATTAGCAGGGGCAGGTACATGGTGAAGAGAATAGCTTTCAGCCTTGGAGTCAAGGGGAGCTCAATTCAAATCTAACTTCATATATTTAACACTTCCTAGCTGTTTGACCCTGAGTAAATCAATCTTGATTGCCTCACAAAGAAAAAAAAATTTAGTTATATGAAAATCTTTGAGGTTGATCCAATATTTTGGGGTGGGTGAAACCACAGAGCTCTCAAAATTAATTAAGCTACATATAATAAAATAATTTTTTCATGATTTTTAAATCTATTCTCTTTTATGTCTAGGTCATATATTTGTATGGAGCTTATCTTAGTATAAAATGTGAGGGGGTACTATGAATCTAATTTCTTTCTAATACTGCAGTTTCTAGCAATTTTTGTCATAGTAAATCCCTATTCCTTATAACATGGTGTCTTTATGTTTATTGAATACCAGGGTACTAGATATATTTTCATCTGGTCAGTGTACACTTAAATTGTTCCTCTGATGAATCTCCCTATTTTTTTTTTTTAATTTTGAGGATTACTGCCATCAGATCTATGGAAAGAAAAATACATTCATGATCAAAAAAAAAAAAAGAAGAAGATAAATCCATAACTTTCAATATATAAAATTAAATTGTTTTGTACAAACAAATCCAATAAAGTTAAGATTAAAAGAAAAACAGCTGGGGGGAAAGTTCAGTAGGAAATTTCTCTTAATAAAGGCCTCATTCCAAAGATATACATTAAAAAATGATTCAAATTTATATGAATAAGAGACAGTTCCCAATTAACAAATGGTATAAGAATATAAGCAGTCCGTTTTCAAGAGAAGAAATCTAGGATATCTACAGTCATTAAAAAAATACTCCAATTAACTATTAGGGAATTGTAAATTAAAGCAATTCTGAGATTTTAAGTCACACTCATCAGAATAGCAAAGGTGACAAAAAAGGAAAATTACAGACGTTAGAGGGGCACATTGATGGTGAATCTGTTTATAGCTGTAACTGTTTTAGAATACAATTATGAATTATACACAAAAAGTTAGTAAATAGTGCTTGCTTTTGACCCAACTATACTACTTCTAGGCCTGTAACCAAAAAACAATCAAAATTTAGAAAAGTTCCTATATGTTAAAAAAAAAAAACATTTATAGTAACTCTTTTTTTCTGGTGGTAAAAACCTGGAAAAAGAGTGCCCATCAAAGAATGGCTTAATTAATTATGATATGTAAATATGCTATGATATAAGCTATAAGGAAACAAATAATTTCAGAGACATGGGAAAACATATGAATTGATTAAGAAAGAAGTAAGCAGAGCTAGAATAATTTACACTATGACATCAATATTATAAAAATGAATAATTTTATTTTTTTACAGTGATGAAAGAATAAAATGAGCAGAACTAGAATAATTTACCAAAAATAATGTAAAACCAATCATCTTTGAAAGCTCCAATAACTATGATATGATAGCTTTCTATAATACTAGAAGACTGGTGATGTAAAATACTATTTGCCTTCTGACAGAGAGGCAGTAGTTTTAGGGTACAAAATTATACACACACATGTGTATACAGGCAATGAGTAAATTCATCTTGTTTGACTAAAGATATTTGCTGGATAAGTATTGGAAGTAAAACACACTAAAGAGTGTTTTATTTCAGAGAAATCATCACTACTTCTGGAAAAATTCTACCTATTGGTCCTAAATTATTCTAATAGTCACGATTTACTAGACTACTAGTAGAATTATAAACTACTCGTTTATACTAGTAACCTAGTTACTACTAGAATAATAAACACAAAATCTCAGGATGACCTAGCTATCCTCTAAACAGCATATTTTACAAGTCTAGATCCATTAATGACAAATATTACAAAGTTAAGCAGAAACAGTGAGATAATAGCCTTACCATTCCCTTTTGTTTCTTCCCTAAGACACTTAAGTGGTACAGTGGATAGAGTGCCAAGGCTAGTCAAGAAGACTTATCTCCCTGAATTCAAGTCCAGAAATTTACTAGCTGTGTGACTCCAGGCAAGTCACTGAACCCTTTCTGTCCCAGTTTTCTTATCTGTAAAATGATCTAGAAAAGGAAATGGCCAACTACTACAGCATCTTTGTCAAGAAAACCCCATATGGGAGGGGCAGCTAGATGGCTCAGTGAGTAGAGTGCCAGCTCTGAAATCAGAAGGACCTGAGTTCAAATCCAGCCCCAGACACTTGGGCAAGTCACTTAACCCCAATTGCCTCCAGGAGAAAAAAAAAAAAAAAAACAACAACAACAACCTCTATGGGATCCACAAAAAAAAATGGAATCTGACTAAAATAACTCAGCAATAGATAAGAGCCCAGCATGGCACTTAACACAACTGGTACCTCTTGTTGAATGAAGCCATAATTTTTAATGTCAGCTCTCCTAATTTGGATATGAATTTGCCCCCTTTATGATTACTTCTATACTTGTAATCCTACTTGTTTCTCTGCTTTTCCTTGGGAAGGGTTTGTCTCTGTTAAATACAAAAGTCTTTGTTTTGTTTTTAGAGCCATTCACAGATTGGCACCAACTTTCCTTTCCCACTTATGCTGCATTTCTGTCACTTCATTCTAGTTAAGTGTCAGACTTGTCTACATGTTGTTCTATATCATTCTCCCATTTCTGTGCACAGGCTTTCCCCTATACCTAGAGGCTCAGCTTCATAAACTGTGATTTTTAACTCCACATGGAATCTTGTAACTGAATATGCACATCATGAAATTATAATTTATTATGAGAAAATGTTTGATTTGTATACCTATTTTATATATTTATTTACCCAAGATTACTTAAAGATTTCTCTGGCAAAAAGGGTCATATGTGAAAAAAGGTTTAAGAAGCCCTGTCTAGAAACATTTATTCCTTACTTCTGCCTGTTAGAAGCCATCAGTATTCTAGGAACATCCTTTTACTAATGCCTTCCATCTCTTCAAATTACTTTGTATGTGTTTTATAGTTTCTAATGTGTACATTTTATTTATCTCAATAATATATAAGTTCTTTGAGGACAAAAACTTTTCATCTTTATATCATCACAAAGCCTGGTATATTTTGTATTATTAGTAGTACAGGCTGCTAAATCCCTATTAGGTCTCTGATTCTTAGCTGTGTGATCCTGGGCAAGCCATTTAACCTGTGTCTGCTGTGGTTTCCTTAGCTTGTAAAATGGGGATCATAATAGCACGAACTCCCAAGGTTGTTGTAAGAATTAAATGAGATACTATCTGTAAACCTCTTTAGCACATTGCCTAGTATATTTCTTTCCTTCCATGACCAGGGAAATCAAGCCTGCAGGCCACAGACAATTCTAATTGACAGAGAGGACAAATTAAATGAATCACATTAGTTATTTTGCTTACATTTTTATTTCTAACTTTTAAAGTCATGTTCATGTTCGGTTCTGCAAACATATATTGTATCTAGGATATACTGCAACATATTTAACATATATAGGACTGCTTCCCATCTAGGGGAGGGGGTGGAGGGAGGGAGGGGGAAAATCGGAATAGAAGCGAGTGCAAGGGATAATGTTGTAAAAAAATTATCCTGGCATGGGTTCTGTCAATAAAAAGTTATTATAAAATAAAAAAATAAACAAATAAAAAAAATTTAAAAAATAAAGTCATGTTCATTCTAGTTAAGCCAGTCCTTATCAAATTAACTAAAAATTTCCCATTTGGCTCTTAGTACAGGAGATTACTCACAACTTTTAATAGATTAACAGACAAGATTAATAGATAAATGCTGACTTTGGCTCTATGAAAATAAATAGGATGAGAGAGGGAAATATTGTAGTTCATAAAGTAGTTCTGAAACGCTCATTTCTTTGTCCACTTCTTGCACATAATAGGTAACTTAGATGTCTGTTGAAATGAATGTCATGGAAATGTATTTCATCTTTTTCACAACGCTTCTCAAAAATTTTACTTAACTATGGTCTTAGCATTAAAGATGATTGATCTTCTACCTAGTTATTAAATTTTAGAGCAGGTAGAAATTTTACATATACTACTTGATGATTTTTTAAAAAATTCTACCATAATAACATTGTCACAGTTCAGACTGCTTCTTTTCACAACATTTGTCTCTAATGGGATTTCTCTTCACATGTGTGTTGGGGGGAAGAGAAACTTAGTATTTTCAGTTTAGTGAGAAAAAAGAAGTACTGTTTGTGGAAAAACATTATGACTTGTGAAAACTGCCTGGGTGTGAATCAGGTCACACCTTTAAGAGCATAGCTATGCCAGCCAAGAGAATATCACTTGATACCACAGGGAAAATATGGGCTTTTTATTTTCTGTAGGGATGGATAGTATTTATTAATTATGAATTGAGTCTAAATTTAAAAGGAAAATCTATGAGGGAAAGTATAGATGCATTACATTTGGAAAACCTGACTTGTGTTGTTTTTTTTAATCAATATTGCCATGATTTATTTTTGTTTCTTTTCAGTAAAATTAGAGTGGTCATCGTGCATGAGAATCTCAATGGAAGTCTTGTCAAGATGAGCAACTTCCACAAATACTATTAAGAACTCTGGAGGTCATAACTAAATGACTCAGATCAAATATTACATTTCATAAAACTAAAGTCATGGGCTTTGGAGAAAATAATGAAATTATAGCTTTGCAAAAATAACAAGCAAACCTAATATTTGTTCTTCAACTAATAAACGTTCACTGTATGTCGAAGCTATTTTGAATAAATGTTGAATTGAACACAACAGAATTGATTTTTCCTTGTCATATATTTAGAAGGCATTTCACTCAGGGATATGTAGTACATTTTCTGGAGAGTTTTCTTCCACTTTATCCAAGACAAAGAAAGGTCAGATTTGTTTGATATTGCAAACCCATAGTGATCTAATACTGTCTTTCAAAAACCATTAGCATTTAGTTTAGCTTCCTGATTGTACCTTTCTCTCCTTTTTTCTGCCTTCACTGAAATTAAATGACTAATAAAGAAATTGCTAGTGACAATTAAGAATTTGTTTACTTAAGTAGTTTGCATCTACTGAGTTAGAAATCCTACTGTTCTTTTAATTTTACTTCATAACACACTTAGAAGCCTTAATTGTAGATTCATCTTCAAATCTACAAAGATAGTTATTGTTTTAGAAATATATCCATGGCTATGTTTATCCATATAAAACTACAGAGAAGTAGCTCTCTGGAAATTTCTCTCCATTTCAGAAGGGATAAAGAGTGAATAGATGTGAATGTATACTAAGGTTTTTCCTAAAGCATTGCCAAGTGAAACTCCTCCAAGAATTCATTTGTTCAACATCAAAATGAACAAAGGAAGCTAGGTGTGGTCAGTGGTGTAATATAACCCACTCTTAGAAGTAGAAAAGACTTTAGATATCACTTATTTAAACAGATGAAAGAACTGAGACCCAGAAAATGAAGTTGTTCATCCTTCATTTCTGAAGAATGGTATCATGGGGGATGTCTTGACTCACAAATTAGAATTGCCCAAAATTTCAATCTCACTCTCTTTTCCTAAATCATTTCAATGACCAGTGGCAAGATAAAAGTCAAGATGACTGCTGATGGCTCAGGATTCATTGCCTCTTCTAAGTGTTGCATTGTGCCTGCTTTCAACTGCCTTCACAGCTTTTGGATCAATTTGTTTTCATCTACCTTTACATGCTTGGGGTCGAAATCCCCTAACTTACTGATAGGTTTGAGATCTGTTGGCTCACCTTAGCCTGATTTGGTCTGTTTCCTGAGACAGTTTACTGGGTTATGGCTGCTGTTCATGCTACAACTTCTTGGAGTGACAGGTGAGAGTTGCATAAATCAGATGGCCACCAAAGGTGTATAGGAAGCCCTGAAAAGGGCTTTGCAGGCCCTCGCACAAGAGGTACTGCTCCTGGAGTACCTTATATACACCATAGAGAAGAAGTAATTTGCCCAGCATAAAGTAGAGTAAAGCCAAGATTAAATTCACATCTGCTGCCTCCAAATTCAGTATTTTTTTCACTGCCTCACTTTGATTGTCTTATGACCATTTTTGGATATATGTGGTGTTCTTCTTCTTTAAAATATAATGATTGTCTCTGGGTGCGAGCAGGTTTCTTGGGGAGGTTTTCTGGAGGCAGCTTTAGTTTCAGTTAAAAGTAATAATCACTCTAAATACAGCCAGCTGAAAAAAATCCAAATGTTTATTTCTTATCTCTTTCCAACCCCGGTTAGCTTTCTTAGAGGCCTTTCTCTCTGCTTGGTTCCAAGAGCTCTTGCAGTTGTCCTTTGCCTCTGCTTTCTTCAGCCTCCAGCCAGCACAAAGGTAGAAGATGGAATGAATCTTTAGACATTGTAGTGGGTTTCACCCCCTTAAATATGAAGAAATTTTAGTGATATCTCTCAGTGTTTTAAAAAGCTTTTGAATCTATATTATGGGAATATTTTCATTTCAAATGTAATGAAAAGGGTAATTGTAGCATATTTCATGCTATTTGACCATTAATCAAAAGTATGTAAGGCTTACTCTGACACTAAGTGCTCTAGATGCTGCACACACAAAGATAAAAGTAAAAGAATCACTGCTCACAAGAAAATTATTAGTGTAGATGGAAGTGACAAAATCTACACAGGCATATGCAAATAATTGAGGTAGGGTGAATAGTAAGAGCTTAGGTAACCAAGAAAATCTTCATGTAGAAAGTGATGCTTTCAAAGTAAACAGATTCTGAGACAGAGGGAAGGAGAGAATTTATTCCAAAGGATATAATTGAGGTAATGCCACAAAAGTGAGAGATGAAGTGTCATATGAAGAATAATAAGAAGCCCAGTCTGACTGGCTTGTGTACAGGTCCAGTGTGGACCACAGGAAAAAAAGTAATGTGTAATTAGACTGTAAAAGTAGGTTAAAGCCAAGCTTGGAAGTGCTTTAAATAGAGTTTTGAAAGTAACTGCTATTATACATTTGAGTTTCACTAATAAGGAACCACTAGTTGGTAGGGTGGGGATCTTAAGAACTTTGAGAGGACCACAATATAATTTGTGAGAGAGAAGAATAGGGAAGTTGGGCAGAGTCTGCTTAGCAGGCTAGGTTTTGATAGAACATATTTCAAAGAATTCAGAAAATGGATAAAAAAGGAGTCCTATGACCTAAAATTCGAATGGGAAAGTTAGCCCAGAAGAGATAATAAACTTCCAAAAGAGAAATTATGAGGGGCTAAGAGAAGCAGTTCTGAGGAGGAAAATGGGGTACAGCCTCAATTAAACTCAGTGATTAAGGCCAAGTAGTAATTGAGACAAAGGATCTTCTCTTTCACCTACTCCAAAACAATATAAATAAATAAATGGATCTGAGTGTGGGGTTCTTTCCCCACTCAGAGTTAGTAAGAAAATATGATAGCATTCTATAATGATAATGTCAAGAAAATTAAAGGCCAGAATGATCTGATATTTTCCAAGAAAACTAACAACTAAAATGTGGGTTTTATTTAAAAACTATATTGGGGAAAATGAGATCAAAGAAGAAAAAAAACTGAAACTAAAAATAGAAAGATGAACTCCTATTCTATTAGTGTAGAAAAGTTTGGAAAATATACTAGACAAATAATACATTTAGACATATTTGGAATTTGTTGAAAGGTTGAACCCAATGACTGCTTGCAGGGCAGCTAGTTGGCGCAGTGGATACTTGCTAGATCTAGAGTCAGGAAAGCTCATCTTCCTGAATTCAAAAGTGGTCTCAGATACTTACTAGCTATTTAACCCTGGGCAAATCACTTAACCTTGTTTTCTTCACTTCCTCATCTGTAAAAATTCACCATAAATAGCAAACAACTCCAGTATATTTGCCAAAAGAAAACCCAAATGTGGTCACAGTGAGTCAAATATGATTGAAACAATGGAACAACAAATGAGTAGTTATGAGTGGTTTGATGTGAATTTGGAATGATAGCTCTAATACAGTGCCCTGGAGATTTTTTTTGGCTTTATATTTTTAACATATTTGTCAGTAATTGAATGTTAAAGTCATAAATGTCATGTTTATCAAATTTTCATGGGGGATAGCTTACATTTTGGATCCAGAAAAGTCAAGATGAAAAAAATAATTTTGACAGGCCAAAACATTAGTTCAAACTGAATATGAAGAAAATTACTAGGATTAAATATAAAATCTTAAGCTTGAGCTCAAAATAAAAATCATTTCATAAATAGAAACTAGATAGAACTTCACCTTAAAAACCAAAAATCTGGAAGTTTTAAGGCATTGTGAGCAAAATACAAGTAAATACAATGCCAAATTTAAAAACAATCTAAATCTAAGTTAAGAAATTTAGAGATAGAGGTAAGGATGAATTATATTTAGTCATATAGAATATCCAGTATCAAGACAGTAAATTTAATGTTATGTATTTGTCTATCTTTCATGAGTGATACATATCTTTTTCATACAGACATTTTGAGTGGAAATGCAGAAGAAATGAGAAGTAAACTTGATCTGTGAAATCATTAGGATAAGCAATTCCTGTTATATAAATTTCTGAATTATATGCACCTTGTAGTCTTTGAGAGTTGTTTGGAAAGAGATTAAATGATTTACCCAGAGTAAGTCTTAGTTCCATAATCAGAAAAAGGTCTTGAACCCTAATGAAGAGCTGAGTCCAAGGCCAGCCTATGTACTATTCTATACATTGCTTTCCCACATATTTATTATTGATTGAATTAGAATCTTCTACATTAATAGCATTATGTATAAAGGAAAAGGACATTGATTTTCAATAAAATAGTAAGACACAGCTTATTTTATCATATTCAATGAAGGCTATTTCTGTAGAAGAAATCAGAGTTATAGTTTTTCAATACAAAGATTTTTTTTTTATTTTTACATAATATGCTTGTAGGATAACTATTTAAGTCATTGAAGAAACAAAGCTTTATCTGAGAGATTTTTCTGGCTTCTACTTTAAAGCTAAGGTTATAGTCAAGGTTAATTCAGGGTGTCAGGAAAGTGTGACTGTGACAAGATTTAGTGAGGACAAGGGCAAATTAATGCAAGACCAGTGCCTTGACTATTGATTCTTATCATGGGATCCTGGTGAAATGAAGTCATTATTTAATTAGACTTTTACTTATACTATAAATGATTCCCAGAATAGACCCATCTTAGTTTTGATGTTGGCAGTTCTATCATTGCTTATTACTAAAAAAGAAAAATTAATAGAAAGATATAAGCCCAAATGTTGAATAATGATTTTGACTTTTGTATGTTCAACATCATAGTATATCTTATTTCTTCCATTTAGGGAAAACAAGGTTTCTTTCTTCCTCCCCAGTCTAAAACCATCAGCCCTCAGAAAGCTCTGCTGAATATACAGAGGTTTTATTGGTAACATTTTGAAATCCTTGTGAAGATTATCAAATCTGATTTCTCTCTCATGGAAACAAATCAATATCAGGTTTTCTTGTTCTATTTGGAAATAACTAGAGTAAAGTTATCCCTGCCTTTGGAGCTTTTGCAATAAATGAGGTTTTAAAGCTTAGGGAGATGGAACACATGGCCTCTTTTGACCCTGCAGCCTCATCATTCTATGATTCTGAGCCTGAGAATTAATAATGGAAACTTTCTCACTTGCCCCATGGCATAGTAAGCAAGGCAAGATATTTTTACATTTGTATTTGTTTCTTGATGCATCAGTTAAAAGAGAGAGTGGCTTCTGAAAAAACAATACCTGTCTGGGGTCAAGTCCTATCTGTGACACATACTGGCCAGGTGATCCTAAGTCACTTAATCTCCCAATACCCCCATCAGGACATTCCAAGATTATACATTATGAGTTGGTATTTGTGTGTATTATTAGGCAGAAGAAATTTCCTCACAGTTCTATCTGTGAAATCAAAGGTCAAGTTTAGAAAAAAAAAAAGGAGTTTCAGTTAAATTCATTTGAGCTGATTCTGTTTTCCATATAGTTTTATTGTTTTTAAAGCCATAGTAAAAATGTGACAGTCTTTTAAATTGAAAAAAATTAAGTTCTTTCTTTATATGTTCAAAATAAGATTATTTTCTTTGTTTTCTCTTGCTGTTATTGTAAGGAGATGTTGATTAAGAGTGTTTCTGATTTCTGATCAATTCAACATTATAACAATAATATAAAACCAATCAAAAAGTATTTATTTTATCTCCTATTTATATGCTAGAAGTTGGAATTACAAATACAATAAATGAACCTATCTCTGCCAGCAAGAAATTTACATTTCAGCAAGGGAGGCAAGAGGGAGATATCCATTTACACAAAGGAATACAAGATAGGTTGAGATGGGTGGGGAGCACTGCCAGACGAAGAGATCAGAAAAAAGCTTCATGTAGAAGGCAGTACTACATCTTCAGTCAATCAGCAATCAACAGTTATTTATTTTGTATGCTGGGTATTATGTAAATGCAGATAATACAATAAGAGCTAGCACTATATGTCAGGCACCGAATTAAGTGCTTCACAATTATTATCTCCTTTGATCCTTACAGCAACCCAGGGAGGTGGATGCTGTTGTTTCCATTCTACAGATGGGGAAACTGAGGCAAACAGTGGTTAAATGACTGTTAAGAAGTCCCATTGACTTGTGTTTTTAAAAAGACAGAACTTGTCTTTTTAAGTTATATTTTCTAGAAACAGTGGACATGAAGTACACATAGGCCCTGAAAGTGTCAAGGATGAAGCCCCTGCTGAGTTGACATAATTTACCATTTTTCTCCCTGTGTCTTTAGAAATCAGATTCAGAAAGACTTTCTGTAGTTGGGACTCTTGCCGATAAGGAAATCTTCATAGGCTAGCAATTCCCAAGGGAAGAGTATGTTGCTTTTGCCCTTTAACTTATTCATTATTTCTCTTCTCTTTTTAGAGGGGATTATTTGATTTCTCCTCCCCTATGACTTTCTATTCCCTGAAAAAGAAAGATCAAGACTTTCTCTCTACTGCCGGGCTCCTTGGTATTAGGAAGTTCCCAAATGAATGTGCCTTTTTCTTGTAATAAATTCATTTGCAACACTCTTCTCATGGACTTTTGATATTGTTTTTGATTAATATGACTGATCCAGGATCACATAGTTAATAGCAAATGTCTGAAAGTAGATTGAACTCAAGTCTTCCTGACTCCAGGAAGCTCTATTTACTACATCAAATATAAAAAATAAATTATACAATCCTTGCTCATAATGAGATTATATACTAATGAGGGAGACAATAAATTTTGTACACACACACACACACACACACACACACACACACACACACATTTTTCCCTGAGCCTCTTATCAAAATTAGAAATTACAGATAAAGGAATTTTAACAGTCTCCATAGCATAGGGCACCAAAAAAACAAAAGACATAGAAATATGATGAAGTGATTAATAAAGCAACTAATCTCTTATCTGTCAAAACATTCAATCAGCATCTCCCCAGTAATTCCCAATCACTCTTGCTCTAGAAGCAGAGCTATAGATATGACCCATAACTTGCAACAGAACTCAACTTTATCCTCCAATCTCCCAATGCCATAGAAAAATACAGAAAGCAAAAATATGCTCAGTATGTGCCAGCAGTTGCCCATGCTCTGTGATGAACAGGACTCAAAAAACTGAAAAACAAAGGAAAATGTGTGAAAAATATGAGCATGTGTGTGTATGGAGGTATGATGAGGAGGAGGAAGAGAAGTGAAAGCTGAGGAAAGGAGCTAAGTACACAGCTGGAGAGAGTTCTTTTCCCTCAAAAGTCACTTGAGGAAGAGACCGAGGGTGTTGAACTGTGAATTGCCCAGCTAGGAAAGAGGCTGAGACATCTTTGAAATCCAGTCCCAAAAGAAGCTTTCAACAATGGGGAGGGAGTCAGAAAATGAACAAGAGCAGAAAATAAAGGGAAAAGACTAATCTTACTAAAGATCTCAGGAGGAAGAAAACTCAATTAAAGACCTTGAATATTAACAGATAAAACAGCAGGGCAGATATTAATAACAGAAAAGTATGTAGCCTCCAAATCAGGGAGAAGACTTTAGACATTCATGAATGAATATTGCAAGACAAAATAAAATGGATCAATGTCTAATGAGTCAGAATACCCTGTAGATTCCCAAGAAAGCATGGAATCACAGCAAGATAATCCTGAATAGTTTAAAAGAGAAATAGAATTTATTCACTGCACAGAAGAAATAATTGGCAGAATAGGAAAACTTGAATCCATAGTGACAAATTTTGAAACAAAAGAGAGAATAACTTATTAGAAATGGAAAGCCATAGAAATTAATAGCAATTTGGTAGGAGAGAAGCAAAAAGCAATAATATTCAAATATATACAGCATAAATATAAAATTAATAAATACAAAATGGTAAGTGTTAGGGAGCTTGAGAAAGGATCAAGAAAGGTTTCATACAGAAAATTGTGATTGATTTGTACTTTAATAGAAGAGAGAAAGAGAGAGAGTGAGAGAGAGAGAGAGAGAGAGAGAGAGAGAGAGAGAGAGAGACTGAGACTCTCTTAGTTGGAGGTAAAGAGGGAATGTATTTTAATTATAGAAGATGGCTAGTAAAAAAAAAAAAAGGCATGGAGCTGGGAGATGGTCAGGTTGATAAGATTTCAGTGTCACTAAAATAGAGTAATGTTTAATAGGCAAAGGCAAAAGGCATGTGTTTCATTTTAAAGGCAATAGAAAGCCATGGGAGTTTGTTGAGTAAAAAGGTGACATGATCACATTGGTGCTTAAAAAAATCACGTTGGAAGTAATGTATAATATAGATTGCAGTGGAGACACACTTGAAACAAGCAGACCAAATTATGAGGTTGTTACAATAATCTAGATAAAAGATGTTGAGGACCACAAGCAGGGGAGAGTGAGTGTCAGAAAAATGGTGGAGAGATTTGCAAACAGCTATATAGAAATAAACACAATAAATTGTAAATAATTAGCAGAGAGAAGATCAGAGAATTAAGAGGCATCAGGAAAGGCTTCCTATTGAAGGTAGGTAGTATTTTAGCTGACTACTTTACCAGAAGACAGGTATGAGGAAGAAGAGCATTTTATGAATAGGGGACAGCCAGTGAAAATGTCCAAAGTCAGAAATGGCAGTGTCTTGTTAGAGTAACATTAAGGAATTCTGCAAGAATAGAAAGAAGAGGGGTGGCTAGTTTCAGACACTTAACACTTCTTGGCTGTGTGACCCCGGGCAAGTCACTTACCCCCAACTGCCTCAGGGTAGGGGAAAGAGTAGGAAGAAGGAAACAGAAGAAAAGAGATGTAAAGGAGGTAAAAACAGTAAGGAACTGACAAGTGATTCTGTGACAGGTGGGTAGGATAATGGAGATTTCAGGTAAGATATAATAGCAAAGCTGTGAACATAGGGAAGAGGAAGCATGTTAGTGCCCCTTGAAATCAGTATATTCACAAGAGATAGAGGTATAGACACATGAAGCTTTCTATTCTAGCCTTAACTTTTCTAGTAGTATGCAAATTCTCCTGCTTGTACAAAGTAACATGGGCTATAGAAAACAGACTTGCCAATCACACAGAGGTGGGTTTTGAAACAAGGCTTCCCTGACCCCAAGCCCAAGATTTTCTTCTAATATACTAATGGTTCTGAAACTTTTTGATCCCAGAGCACCTTTAAAATTAAAAAAAAAATAATAGAGGACCTCAAAGAGATATTTAAATATAGCTTATACAATATTATAAATTAAAATGTTATGATATTATTTTGAAAATTCTTGACTCAACCCCCCCCCCAAAGTGTCCCAAAGTCCTATAGAGATTACCAAATCACACAATGAGAACCCCTATGCTTTCCTTTGGGAATTTATCTCTACTTTTTTTTCTTCTATTCTTTTCCCCAAACCCTAAGCAATAACCTCCTGTCCCTATATGAAAGTGATAGCAAAGTCAGTAAGGGAAATGGGTACAGGTACCAATACTCTAAATATGCCCAGGGATTAATGATTAGAAGGTTTCATTTGGGACAGCTTCACTAAGAGCTCAGAGAGTAATAGGATATTTCATAACACTGGCATGGAACAGTGAATTGGGTAGTAAGTTTAACATAATATTTAGATACATTTCCATTGTTTTATGGCTAGATTTTTGGATGAATTCTCCTAGGAAGACCATTTCCTTGAAGCATATACAGTTTTCATTACAGACCTGGGCGATCTAGAGGTTCTCAATTGATTTCATTAAATCCCGACTTTATGGAGCTTCATGTTTTATTGAACAACCTAAGCTGGTGCAGGCTGACTATTTCTGCTTGAAGGAGATTTAGCTGCAGTGATTTCTCACTGTACCTGTGTCAGTGGTCTACATCAGTATTCCTCAAATGGCTGGTTGTGGAAAAGTTCATAAGCAGCCTCAGGAACCATCACTACAGAACTTCAAGTACAAACAGCTGTGTGCAGGTGATAGCCATGCAATGCTAGCATTTTTATGTTCTGGGCTCCTGTGTTGTCAGTGGGAAGAAGTGGGAGGGAAGAGGAGTTAGTATATGTATGTACAAACAGGCAATTCAGCTTGGGGAGTAGAAGTGGCAACCTGTAAATAGTTATGGGATGCAAAAGCTTGATTATTATCTAAAATTAATTTGTTAATACCAATAGTAATGAATTTAAAGAATATGTAATATCAGAAAGGGATGGAACTTTGAAAATTATCTGATCCTTTATTTTGCAGACATTATATGATATAGTCTGTATAGGTTAAAATCAAGGCAGAGACTAAAGCCCAATTTTCCTTACTCTCTAGACAATATTCTTTTCAGTACAAAATATAATTTAAATTTACTCTGTAAAGAGATAAATGTGCTTCTCAGGTTGATTCAGTGACATCTCCCAGTGAGATAGCCAGGAGGCAAAAATCATTATGTCCTTACTGAAAAATGGAGCCCAAAAATGTCAAATACCTTGCCCAAAGTCATTCAATCCCACAAACATTCACTTATAACCTACTATGGATAGACAAGAACAGTGGTAGCTAACAGAAACCCAAAGATAGAAAGTAGAGACCTATCAAAAAGTTTACAATTTAATAGCATTATAAGTTTGAAGGAGGAAGGGAAAGACATGCACCCAATTAGCTATAGAAGAGAGAGGATATAAATAAAATAGAGAAATCTATCCAAATTGAGAAAAATGAGGTGAAATGGTTGTCCACCTTGGGATGTGAGGGTTCAGGCTAAGTTTCATGGAAGAAGGAGTATCTGAGTAATAACATCAAAGAAATTTTCCATAAAATAGAAGAAAAACATGAAACAGCTTGAAGGAACATCAGATCAAGAGAAGGTGCTTTTGTTGTTTTTTTAGAGGAAATTTGTAGGCTAATGGAAAATAGGCAGTACAAAAGAAAGGTTGAAGATTTATATGGGAGTGAGAATAATTGGTAGAGCAAAACTAACAAGAAAAAAAAAAGAAATTCTATAAAAGTATGGATACAAGAGTTTAACTTTTGAAGAGAATCGCTCCTGATAATCTTCTGCACTGCTCAGTCCTGAGTCCACAAAAACAAATTATGCAGATCCTTTATCTTCCTCCCATCAACAAATGGATGTCTGTAATAAAGGACCAGTTTAGAGAACCATAACTTATCCAGGGTCCTAGACTGTCTATTTTACTGCTTACAGGCAGCCTCAGTATTAGAGAAAGTAGCATGTCTTCATTAGACTCTCTCTCTCTCTGTTCTCCTAATGTAACTGCCCAGATTTTGTGATTGGGGTAACACATGAATGTTTTATTAGCCTGACAACTGTTGAAATCATTTGGGATTTTGATGACAGTTTCATTTGGTATAATGTTTTTCATTTCCTGTATTATGTTTTGTTCCATCTTTTAAAAAAAATAATGATTCAATCTTCATATAGTATTTGAATAACAGTTTAAAAAGCATTCCAGAGAGACATAAAAAGAAGGTAAAAGGGAGAGTAGAAAGAGAATTATAAAAATGCATGAAGGACAAAGGAGAATTGGGGAATTATATGCTTATATTTTTAAGAAATAAGTACCTTTCTCCAAAATATACCAAAATATTCTTAACTGCACTTCCCATAGTATCAAGGAATCATTAGGAAAGTAAGGGTCCATTGATTAGAAAAAATGTGGGAAAAAAAATATGACATATTGATGTCATGTCCTCACCAGGCTTACTACAAGGAAGACATGAATTGGAATCCCACTTTTTAGCTGAATGACAATGAGCAAGTCACTTAAATTATTTTTGCCTCAATTCCTATTCTGTAATCTAGTGATAATAATAGCATCTATCTCCTAGAGTTCTTATGAGAAGTATATTGAGATAATATTTGTAAAGTACTTTGCTCAGTGCCTTGACACATAGTAGGTACTATATAAATGTTAGGGGATAAGGGAATGAGGGGTTAGGGGGAGGAAGAGGAGGAGGAGGAGGAATAGGAGAAAGGAGAAGGGAAGGAGAAGTAAATGATGACAAAAATGAGGAAGTTAGAGAAATGGTAAGAAGTTTTTTATGAATTATCACAGAACAAAGTCAATAAAATTAAGAGAATAATATATACCCAAAGTACAATCTAAAAAATAGAGTACTAAAAAGAAATTGAACTCTAAGTAATGGAAATACCAATGAAGATCCAGGAAAAGAAGTAAAAAAAGTTCTTCCTCTAAAGAGATCAAAGGCTACTATGATAGAATATTGTATGCTTTTTAAGATATTGAACTTTTTCCTTTGTTTCAAACAAGGACTTCGTTTGGGGGTGTGGGAGAAATGACAATGCTCTAAAAATGAAAAGTCAATAAAAGGTAACTTAGAACATTTGACAGCGTAAGTTTCACAGAATAAAAATATGTTATTCAGTAGATGAAAAACACTTAACTTTCTTTTTACAAATCAGAAAATTGCGGCCCAAAATGTGAAATGGTTTGCTCTAAGTTGGTTTGAAGGTGGCTTGACTTTTCCACTCTATTTTCTGCCCCATAGGGCTTTCTTTGATCCCTCAAATCTCAGACTACTTTTGTAATATCTCCCTTTATATTCCAGTCACGCATTCTTTACATGATGGCTGATGAAGTGGTTATGGTAAAACTAAAATCCCAAGATAGGCACACATTATTCTAGGAAACATCTTGAAGAATGGACTAAAGAAGTCATTTCACAGGAAAATTTGCTTTTCTCATAATTTGTACGTGAAACTACTTGATTTGGTTGCAATAAAACTCTACAGGTCCCTATCAAATGAGTTAATGAAATAAAAGTGGATAACATCACATCCCTAGTAACTAACACAGACTGCTCTTCTGTGCGTGTTCATATGAATCCTTGGATAGATTGCTTGATAGTGCAGTCACAAGTCAGAACACTTTCCAATGCAATTCTGAAAGATTAGTCATTTGCTTTCTTTTTCTTTTTCTTTTCCCAATTTAATCTCACTTTTCTAAAACATGGTACAGCAAAAAAGTAAACTTACCTTTTCATTAACTAAATAGTAATTTTCAGAACTTGGTGAGATACAAATAATATAAAAAGAAATGTTTCAAAATGCTGGGAAGGCCATGCTAACTGCTCTAAGGTACTAATTTATAGTAATTAAAAGAACATCAAAAGAACCAAAGTTCAAAGTGATTTTAAGCATTTTATCTCATTGCAGTGGTTCAAAGAAATGTGTTTGATAGTTGTTTTTTTTTTTTTTTTTGACTTGAGTTTTTGGTAACATGGGCTTTTGTTATTGTTGTCTTATAAAAGGATACCCAGGGAATAGCAAACTGGTATAAAGATTGAAGAACTGGTCTTTGTCTAAGGGATGTTGTTTTTCCATCCTTCGAGTTGTGTCTGACTGTGACTCCATTTGGGGGTTTTCACTGAAGTGGATTTGTCATTTTCTTCTCCAGTTCATTTTACAAATGAGGAACTTGACTTGTTTCATACAATGAGTGTCTGGGGCAAAACATGAACTCATAAAATGAATTTTCCTGATTGTACTTCCTACTGGCTCCAAAGTGCTAGGAATACCTGGGTTCTTTGTTGTAGGGTGGGGATGATGTGCATTGTTTGAGGTAATTCTTTATAGTTAGTTTCCTATATTGATAAATTAGAAGATCACAGATTCAGAGCTAGAAAAGACCTCAGAGACCACAAAGTCCAAGTTCTAGTTATAATGATGAAGAAACTGAGGAAGCAAAGCTGAGATTTAAACCCAGGTGTTAGCACTTAAAGTTCAATACTCATTTCACTGAACCATTCCACCTGTATGAATGCTCTTATGGGGCAGCTGTATCATTTTACATCTTTACATCCTAGAAGTAACCTTAAAAATGCACAGAATTGAACTGAATTATTTTTTATAACAGTTTCTTTTTCCAGGTTTTTTTTTTCCTGAGAAATTTGCAAAGCAGGAAGGAAAAGAGTAAAATAATGTATGTTTCCCTTAATGATAACTTATGTGTGAAATGAAAATATTTTGCTAACAGAAAAAAAGGTTGACATTTAGAATGAAATTAAATCAGAGTCAATATTGAGACAGTTTAAGTGTTATCCATTATCAATAAATTCTTACATTTATAATGGTCTTTCATTAAAAATATAATGTTATATTTTGAAAGAGAAATCTATCTCCTCTCGGGAATACTGGTTTCACTCCTTGATATAGACTGAGCCTAATTCAAATGGGTTCCCAAGAAATTCAAGTCCCAAATTGGACAAAATGAAACATTCAGAATCCATCTGGCAAAAGGAAGTTTACTTACTAATAGTAGAGGAAGGATATAAGGCACAGAGAAGGGATGATCATCTAGAATCAAGAGCTGATTCAATTGAGCACAATTTCCTAATGTTGTTTATGCAGCTGGTCCATGATCTGAAGCCTTAGAGAATTATTCAAATCTAGGATGTTTGTATCTTGGTGGCCAGGAATGATATGCTTTAAACCACAGAGCAATGAAATCCCATTCTGTAGGACAAATTGCAAGATATATTGGTTAGAGCAATGGACCTAAAGCCAGAAAAACAGATTCAAATCCAACCTTAGATAATATGTGATCCTGGACAAGTCCATTACCCTCTCTGTGCCTCAGGTTGCTTATCTGTAAAATTAATGAATTGAACTTGATGCCCTTTAAGATGTCTTCAAGTGAAATGTATTTATTATCTTATGCATTGATTATTCAAAGACATGAATATTTGTTTATTCCTGTCCATTTATTCTTCATGGAACCTGTTTAAAAAAAAAAAAAAATAGATGAAATGAAAGAATGGGAGAGTATTTCTTAAGTACTTAATAGAAGTAAGTCCTGGAAATAGAGATTTTAAAAGTGAGTAAGTCTCAGCCCCTAATATACTGAAAGAGCAGTCAGATAAAGAAATTGTATTCAGAGACTCCAAGAGTGAGATGAATTGAATCATAAGACAGCTTACTGACATATCTTTACCCCCCCCCAAAAAAAAACAAAAAATATGATAGTACTGATTAGAAATGATTACTTTTCCCAGAATAAGAGATTGAAATGTAGTAGGTAAAAGTTGGGGAGTGCTCAGTATATCTTGATTGGCAAACAAAAGCTCAAAATAATCTGACGGAAATGCATATGAAGCACAATATGGTCTGGATCCTGATAGTTATAGTGTTCTAGGTAATTATTCAATCAGCAAACATTTTTTAAGTGTGCACCATGTGCTCAGTGCTGTATTAAATTCTGGGGATAGAAAAAAGTCCCTATCCCCAAGAAAAATGCAGCATAATAGGGGAGACAACCCCTATATATACTGGTAACAGTATATACAAAGAAATATACAAAATAAATAGGAAACAATTAACAGAAGGAAGGCACTAGAATTAAGATGGGTTGAAAAAAGCTTCCTGCAGAAAATGGGATTTTATTTAGGACTTTAAGGAAGTCATAAAGGTCATCCATTAAAGTGGAAAATGTTTTCCAGGCCTGCGGAATAGGCAGAGAAAAAGCCAACGTCTTGATCATGAAACAGCCAGACCAGGTTCACTACATTGAAAACTACATATTGGAGAGTAAGGTATAAGAATCCTGAAAATGTAGGAGAGGGCTAGTTTATGGAGATCAGAGGATTTTGGATTTGATGTGGATGCAACAGGGAGCCACTAGAGTTTAATGAGTTGGAAATGAGAATGTGTATGATGCAATTGGACAGTGATTGGAGGAGTAATGAGAGATTGTAGTATTAAGGTTGCAGAGTCAAAGGAGAAAAGGGGGGACATGCTGTGGTGATCTTGTTCTTCTCAAAACACAGCCAGATGATAAAAGTTCAGATCTTTTATTATCTCCAATAGAGCCCGGTTAGCTTAGAGGCTTATCTCTCTGCTTGGTTCCAAGAGCTCCCTCCGAATGTCTCCAAATCCAAAGGTTCTGTCCTTTAGCCTCTGCCTCTGCTTTCTTCAGCCTCCAACCAGCACAGAGATGGAATGAATCTCTTGTCTCCTTCACTTGGGGCTTGGCGAGCTTTCTGGTGAGTCTTTCAGACCAGCTTGGTCTCAGTGGGGGAAGTGCAGGAGCCCAACCACCAACTCCTCTCCAATGCAGCTGAACTCTCTTCTGTGACCAGCCAGCCAAGTGGAATATATTCTCTCTTGCCTTGCCTCGGAGAGATGGCTTCTGGCGTAATTCCACTGAAATCTCGACTTGTAGCTTCTTCACTCTGAAAAACTTCTTCTTTGACTGGCCCATTGAAGCTCTATTTATGCTCCTTCAAGAGAGGGATTGTGGGCCCATAGTGCTCTCTGGCCCAAAGAGCTTCAAGGGAGGTGTGAACTCATAAAGTTACAAAGTTTACTTTGTGAAATTCCCATATTTGTGAACTCCAATGAGTAAAGGTATGAACACAAGCCTTGTATTAATTAGTTCTACTTAGTACCTTGTTTCAGGTTCTGCCCAAAACATCTTCTTGTAAGATTAGATCAACTCTAATTAGTTAGCAGTTTGTAAGGATTCCAACATCTCCCCCTTTCTTTTGTTTTGGAACATAGGATGGTCATGACCTCCCTGATTTCTCAAGGAGGTGAGAACCCCACCTAAAAGGTGATCACGCCTTCCCTGACATCTCAGGAAGGGAGATGAAAACACCAAAGGAAATAGGAAATCAAATCAGATTAGTGGGTTTCTGAAGGGGTACACATAAATCCATCAATATGGGCCAGAACTTCGAAATAGATATACATGGTATACATAAATCCATCAATATGAGAGGCATTATACATAATTTACATAAACACATAGCAATATAACACAGGCTAGTAGTAATGTAAATAACATGAATCATCCTGAAAATTTACACATGTCCATAAGTCCTAGAAACAGTCCATAAGTCCTAGAAACAGTCCATAAGTAATCCATTGTCCATTAGTTCATGTGCCAGGAATCTAATAATTCCTGTAAGCTCTGAAGTACTGCAAAAAGTCTCATCAACAATTTTTCATCTCAGGGAATCCAATGATTCTTGCTGGTTTTTCAAGAACTAAAACAGTCTCATCTTGTCTTAGGAAATCCAATGATTCCTGAAGCTTTTAAAAGTCCTTTTAACAGTCTCATAGTCAGCCATCTGATTCTTTCTCCATCTGTGGAAATAGAAGCAGATCCTCTTCCCCAAGCAGTTAACCTAATTCCCTTCTATTTACCAAATTTGGGATTTCTCCTCATCATCTGGTAATTACATTGGAGCTGTTTGCACTGGATATTACCTTGTTGTCTTAAAAGGCCTGTATTTTTCCCAACTGTAATCCTGATTGCTTTTCTGTTGGTTGATGACATCAGAGTTCTGAATTTCTAAAGTCTCTCTGGGTGTAACCTCAGCTGCTATCATGCCCCTCCTGTCCTTTGATTGATACTTTGGAGCTGGGTCCTACCTCTCATTCCTCTGTTTCAATATACATTTAGAGGCCCCACGTTGGGTGCCAAAATGTGGGGAGTTCAAATGTTGGGTTCTTGTTCTTCTTTAAAATATTATAAAAGTTCTCTCTAGGTGCCTTCCCTGGAATCAGGATTTTGTCGGTCCCTGTTCGGGCGCCAAAATGTGGTGATCTTGTTCTTCTCAAAACACAGCCAGGTGATAAAAGTTCAGATCTTTTATTATCTCCAATATAGCCCGGTTAGCTTAGAGGCCTATCTCTCTGCTTGGTTCCAAGAGCTCTCTCCGAATGTCTCCAAATCCAAAGGTTCTGTCCTTTAGCCTCTGCCTCTGCTTTCTTCAGCCTCCAACCAGCACAGAGATGGAATGAATCTCTTGTCTCCTTCACCTGGGGCTCGGCTAGCTTTCTGGTGAGTCTTTCAGACCAGCTTGGTCTCAGTGGGGGAAGTGCAGGAGCCCAGCCACCAACTCCTCTCCAATGCAGCTGAACTCTCTTCTGTGACCAGCCAGCCAAGTGGAATATATTCTCTCTTGCCTTGCCTCGGAGAGAGGGCTTCTGGCGTAATTCCACTGAAATCTCGACTTGAAGCTTCTTCACTCTGAAAAACTTCTTCTTTGACTGGCCCATTGAAGCTCTATTTATGCTCCTTCAAGAGAGGGATTGTGGGTTTTCTCCCATAGTGCTCTCTGGCTCAAAGAGCTTCAAGGGAGGTGTGAACTCATAAAGTTACAAAGTATACTTTGTGAAACTCCCATACTTGTGAACTCCAATGAGTAAAGGTGTGAACACAAGCCTTGTATTAATTAGTTCTACTTAGTACCTTGTTTCAGGTTCTGCCCAAAACATCTTCTTGTAAGATTAGATCAACTCTAATTAGTTAGCAGTTAGTAAGGATTCCAACAACATTCCATTTTGCAAAAGTGAAATATTAGCAGGTCTTGGCAACAAATTGAATATGTAGGATGAGGGATAATAAGGACTACAAGATAATACCTAGATTATGAGCTTTGAAGAACTGCCTTCGACAGTAAAAAGAAAGGGAAGAAGAGAGGAGAGATTAGAGGGAAAGATAATGAATTATATTTTGGACATGTTGAGTTTAAGAAACATGCAATTCAGGATATCTGAAAGGCAGCTAAAGATGTGAAACTGAAGATCAGCAAAGAAATTAAAATTAGATAGATTTAAATAAGTATAAGCATAGAAGGAGTCATTAAATCAGTGATTAGATTACCAAGTGAAAGAGAAGTGAAGAAGACCCAAGACAAAACCTTGAGGGACAAGTTTGATTAGAAGGTGTGATCTAGAAGAAGAACCGAAGTGAAGGAGCCATTGAATAGGTAAAACAACTAGGAGAAAATGGTGTCATGAAAAAGTAGGGAGAAGATAATATTAGTGAAAGAATGATCAAAAATGAGAAAGACTGCAGAGAGTGAAAGGAGAATGAGAATTGAGGGGGAAAAGCCATTAGATTAATAAAGAGGCAATTAATAACTTTGGAGAGAACAGTTTTGATGGAATGAGAAGATTGGAAGCTGGATTATAAGGAGTTAAGAAGAGAATGAGAGGGAAAAAAAGTAGAGGCCCCCATTGTAGAGGATTTTTCAATGAGTTGAGCTACAAAAGCTGTGAGAGTTATAGGATAATATTTAGCGGATATGGAAAGATCTAGTAAGGGTTGTTGGTTTTTTAATTTTGGGGTTTTGCTTTGTTTTTTATTTTTATTCAGGATGGGGGAAACAGACATGTTTGTAGCCAGTAGGTAATTAACCAGTAGAAGGTGAGAAACTGCAAATAAGTGAAAGAACTAGGCACACTCTTTGATCTAGCAATATCACTGCTGGGTTTATATTCCAAAGAGATTTTCTAAAAAAATAAAATAATAATAATAATAATAAAGGAAAAATAAAAAAGGAAAAGGATCTATTTGTTCAAAAATATTAATATAAGCTCTTTTGTGGTGGCAAAGGATTATAAATTGAGTCCAGTTCATCAGTTGAGAAGTAACTAAACAAGTTATGGTATATAATTATATGGTGCTATAACGTGACTGAAGCAGTAAAATGGCTCAGTGAATAGAGAACTGGGGATAGAGTCAAGAAGACTCACTTTAACGAATTCAGATCTGTCCTCAGACACTTACTAGCTGTGTGACTTTGGGCAAATGACTTAACCCTATTTGCCTCAGTTCCTTATCTATAAAAGGAACCAGAAAAGGAATCTTTGCCAAGAAAACCCAAATAGGATTACAGAGATTTAGACATCACTTAAAAATGGCTTA
The DNA here is from genome assembly GCF_016432865.1 of Antechinus flavipes. Taxonomy (NCBI): domain Eukaryota; kingdom Metazoa; phylum Chordata; class Mammalia; order Dasyuromorphia; family Dasyuridae; genus Antechinus; species Antechinus flavipes. The sequence goes on from NC_067400.1 coordinate 147,056,149, forward strand.
CCAACAGCAACAGATAAGAAGCAAGAAACAGAATGATTTTTGAGGAAAAAAAAAAAACTGGAAAGACTTACATGAACCGATGCAAAGTTAAATGAGCAGAACCACGAGAACATTGTACAGAGTAATAGCATTATTGTACAATGATCAACTATAAGTGACTTAGCTATTTTCATTAATACAATGATCCAAGATAATTCCAAAGGATTCATGAAGGAAGAAGAGTTAGCCTTAGTAAGGGATAAGGCCATTCCAGCATATGAGTCAGGCGTAAAGGAGAAGGTAGTGTCAGAAGCCATCTTTGTGACAAGAAATGAGGAAGAGGGGAGAATAAGGGGCTCCACAGGAAGTGGTCTCAATTTTTCTGTGCAATATGAGATGAAGCTCTCAGCTGAGATAGTAAGGAATGGGGAAAACAGAGCAGGTTTGAGGATGGATGAAAAGGTTTAGAAAAGTTTCTATGGTGAATAGAATGGTAAATTGATAAAGGGAGTATAGAAGAATTGCCTAGCAGCAGTGAGGGCCCACTTGAGGTTAGCTAACATAAATTTGTAGTGGACCCAATCAGAACAGATGTGTGAATTTTTCATCTTTGTTCAGCAGCAACTGTATAGGAGTGAAGGACACCAATGATCCAAGACTGAGACTTGCCTGGAACTAATTGGTGGTGCAATGGGGCCAGGATTCAAAAAATAAGTAGAGTATAGTCAAAGTGGGGAACATCTTCAGAGGAGATGGCCCAGGAAAGAATTAAGGAGTAAAGGAGACTAGAGGTCATGGTGTAGATGAAAAATAAAGTTGTATAAGGGGAATCAGATAGAGATGAAAAGTCTCAAGATATTATGGTTAGTTAAAGAAATTTTAGAATTCTTGAACATTGAGCTTTGTACTTGATGATAAGATGAAGGGTATAACCATCTTTGTGTATGACTGAAGGAAATTGAATGGTTAGGGTACTTAAGGGACAGTCAGTATGTTTGTGGAAGTCCCCTAATAGAAAGGCAGGAGTTAAGGGGAGAGGAAAAATTGTGAATTTGTTTTCACTCATTCATCTATCAAAGCAGTTCATTCCCAGGATAAAAGTTTCAAAGCTTAGTACATTAGTTCCTTTAGGATTTATTCATATTATTTAAATGATTAGAATTAGTTTCTTCATCTGTAAAGTGTATTTGCCTAACAATATGGATTGTTGTAAAGAATAGATGAGACATTATATGGGGAAGAACTTTGAAAACTATTTTAAATTGTATAAATCCAAGATGATGGTATTACTATAGTTATTATTGTCATCATTTCTCTTACACATATATCTCAATATCAGTGGAGTAGGCAGGAGAGATTTCAGTAAGGCAGTAAATAAGTATTTATCAAGCGTTTAATAAGTACTGGGCACTGGATGTCTTTAGGGGTAGCCAAGGGTTCTATGGGAGTTAGGGTATAATGTTTTCATGTGTCTTCAATTCATCTTTTATTGATCACTTTTTTCTGTATAAAGCCTACTTACTAAACTGGGAATAAAAAGATGAAAAATAAACTTGGTCTTACCTCCAGGATCTTATAATCTAATTGAGTGCTATTGTTTTTTGAGGGGGAGAGGAGATTTGGATTCTGACATCATAAATATAATATGAGACAGAATAGGTTAAGATCAAAAGAAAACCGGGCAAATTGCTATGAGAAAATTGAGGGAACACAAGGTACAAGAAATGCCTCCTGGTCTCTGTTCTCTAACCTATTTCAATCCAGTAAAAGATGCTGAAGAAGCTAGAATGCAGTCAAGTTTATTGACATAAACTACATATATTGCTAGGAATATAGTTTTAATTAAAGGAAGAAGTACACAAATTGTTATGAATATAAAGAATAATTTCAAACATAAATGGAAAATAAATATTCTCCTTCTATGGTATATAGTATATATCATAGTGCTGGTGTTTAAATCTATCACCCTTCATTTTAGGTACAAATTACGTATCTTATTCCCCTTATTATGAGAAGATGTGCCTCTGAAGTGGCACTCTATGCAGAAGAGTAACACAACCTCCATGAGCATACCAATATGTTGGGATAACTGCAGTATAGGGATGGGTTGGGAGTAAGAAATTGGGGCTCTTCCCCCCACAATTTTATATCAGTCTGCCTCCAGTCTATGGAGTTGAAACATTTAGACTTGTTTTTATAGTGTCTCAGACATATTGCTTAAGTCACTGAGTCCACCTCCAGAATAGTTCCTTGGTACTGAGCCAAGGAATGCTTTGTGAAAAACACTTGGCAAATTGCTTTGAAATTCATTTTGAAATGAAGTGCTATGTGAATGCAAACTGATTATCTTTATTATAATAACTGAGCATTTGTACCATTACAACTCTTATTATCATTGTTTTATAGACATTTCACATCTAATACCCGAGCAAAACCATATCTCTATCATCCTTTTCTTCACCTGCCCATACTCTAACAACAAAGTTGTATATACATATATGTATATATTTGTGTATATGTGTATATATTATATATCTTGATTGCACTCACATAAACAGATGCAAACATATTGTCTATATATGGAAGACATCAATGTGACTATTAATAATGTGTAATATAATCTATTAGTTCAGTAGGCAAGAGTCATAGCTCTATAAGTTAAAGGCAATCAAACAATTCAACTTTTCAAGTGAAATAAAATAAAATATGGTAAAACCCAATTCAAACCATATCTGTAAATACTTTATAATACAATGGATAGAGTACTGAACAAGTTGAATTTCAGTCATATACTAGCTGTGTGACCTTGGGCATCACTTAACCCTATTTGTTTGTAGAGGAGTTTCCTCTTCTATAAAATGAACCTTTCCAGTACCTTCTCTAATAATACTCCAGATGAGCTCATGAGATGTTGGACACAAGTGAAAAATGACTGACCATTATGGAGAACGGGAAAAGGAGGAAGTGAAGAGGAAGGAAGACGCAGAAAGGGGGAAAAAAGAAAAAAAAAACATGAAAGAAAACAACAAAGCAGACTTTATCCTCAGGAACCTTATATTCTATTCAGGAATTTATAGAGAGTCATAGGATTAGAGACAGGGGACTCCCAAAGTATACCAGTCCAAACCTATTATTTTATAAATAAAAAATCTAAGGTTCAGAAAGACTTGCTCAGGTAATGTAGAGAATAAGTAGTAATGCCTGTATGTGCCTACATAAAGTACGTTTCTAATAACTACTCCTTGATTTGACTTAAATTGATTCCAAAGAAGGCAGTATTTCCATTATACTATACTATATTCAATAGAACTCAACAAAAATATAAATATCTGTTCTCCTATTTTGTTAACTCTTTTTTTTCCAATTATTAATCAATATCCTTGATTGATTTTTTCCCTCCTAACAAAGTGCCATTTTGGGAGGCTGGATTCATCATGTCCTTCCCCACTCTTATATACCTGCTATTCTCTGTGCTTTCCTGATGACAAAGATTTGTACTACTTTTTTTTCATCTTTAATGTAATTTTTCTACATGTATATTTTCCCCATTTTAGTGGAAACTTATGTGACAAGGATTATGTGTTGCCAAAGTTTGAAAAACTGCTGAACATGCTGTATTTCCTTGCTTCTTGCAATAGGAATATATATCCAAACAAGAAAGAAGAAGCTTCCATCACTTTAGAAATGTGAAAGACTTTGTGAATCTTAAATATTTAACAAAAGATTTTTGTTCATAATTAAGGAGAGGCCTGAATTGGGCATATGGATATCAAAGGCACTTTGTAGTACTTGACCCTGTGCTATCTCAATTGCAGCTGAGACATTCAATTCAAAACCTAAAAAACTAAAAAGGCAATTATAAAATGCTTTAATCTCAAGTAAATGGCTTTGCAAAGCACTAATGAAAAATCATTTTCAATGGACATTTTGTGGGATGGGCTATTGTTTCAGATTCAGACTGCTAAATGAAATCAACAGTTACATAGTCATCATGAAAGAGAGGCCCAAATTGAAAAAAAAGAAAGAAAGAAAAGAAAAGTGAATAATTCACATACAGCTGTGAACAAAAATAGTTAGAACAGAACGAGTGGAAGGAAGTCACTGCTAACTAAACCCCATTCAGTTTTTTCTAACATGAGCAACAATGGTCCATAACAAGTCCTTGCTACATAAGCTACATGCACTTTCCTCAATCTTGTCAACAGTCAATAAAATATAATTGGAGCCTGCGAGTAGCAGGTAGTGTGTCAAAGGTATATTTTAGCAGAAGTTAGATGCTGACTCATTGGTAGGCAAGCAGAGCACGTAGCCTAATTAGAAGTTTCAGAAGTGACAAAAGTTTGAGCATTCTAAATCTGCTATGTGAATGCCTAACACAGTTAGAAGATGACAACTGCATCAATTGATCTAAGTCAGATCTAAGTCATGAACACAGTTATCCCTGTTGCCAAGTGATTAGAAGTTCAGATAAATGAGGCAATGGCTCACTTCTATTGAAACAAATGCTGACATGTTTAATCTATTATGGATTCCTTGCTGTCCTAGAAGAGCGGGGCTGGAGGAAGGGAAGGAGAAAAATTTCAAACACAAGGTTTTGCAAGGGTGAATGCTGAAAATTATATTTGTATGTATTTTGAAAATTAAAAAAAAACTATTATTATTTAAAAAAAAGTTCTGAAATTAAACTTGTTTCTAGATTTGTCCCTTTTAAAAAAGTACATAGAGGAACCTGAAGGTTTTTCTTGTCATTCAAAGGGATAATATTATACCATTCTTTACTAATATTTGAATATAATGCCTGATTCTATATTATCTATTCATATCTGATCCTTATCTACATTGTAGCTTCCCACATGTAATGAAACTCTGACATCTCTAGCATTTCTCTAACTGGTCCACTTTCATATCCTCTTATTTTCAAAGAATTTCATCACTGTCTTTATGTAAAAAATAATATTAATCTCTTTCTGCTAGATTTATTGATAATAAGCAGAAATGCTAATGATTTATAAGGGCTTACTTTAGATCTTGCTACGTTCCTAAAGTTATTTGTTTCAATTAGTTTTTTTAATTTCCTTCTCTAGAGTTCTCTAAGTAAATCATCTTATTATCCACAATAAGTTACCATCTTATTTTCTCTTTCCTGTATTTATTCTCTTAAGTTCTTTCCCTTGTCTTATTTTTAGAACTATTATATCTAGCAGGATATTGAATAGTAATGATAATAATAAAAAAAATCCTTATTTTACCCCTGATCTTATTTGAAAGGCATCTAATTTATTCCCATTACAAATAATTCTGGCTCTTGGTGTTAGACAAATACTATTTATATTAAGGAAAGATCTGTTTATTCATGTTTTTCCTATTGTCTTTAATAGGAATGAGTATTGCATTTAGTCAGTAACTTTTTCTACATCTATTGCTATAACTGTATGCTTTTTGTTATGGTAAAATAGATTTATGATTTTTTGATATTATGATAATCCTGCATTCCTCATATGAATTAATATTGTTAATAGTGTAAAAATTTTGTGATATCTAGTTGTAGTTTCCTCAATAATATTTTATATAGAATATTTGCATCTATTTAATTAGAGATAGTTTTCTTTCAGTGCCTTTGCTCTCTTTGGGTTATATATCAAGACCACAATTTTATCTTAGAGAGGATTTAATATGCTCTTTATTTTTTTATTTTCTCAAATAATTTATGTAATTTTGATATTTATTGTTCTTTAAACACTTGCTAGAATTCACTTGTGAATCATTTGGTTATTTGAGGAGTTTTTATTATTATTTTCCTTTGGAGGTACCTTTGTGGATTGTTTAATTTCTTTTTCTAAGGTTGGGTTATTTAAGTCCCCTATTTTTGGCAACTTATTTCTAGTTGAATGCACACTGTGGTACTGAATAGCAGGGACCCGAGGTAGATTGAAATAGCAATGTGATACCCATTTACAGCCCAGTACACTTCATGCCCCCAAGACACTCTTTTCCTTTACTTCACATTAAACAGATATAATTATCTACAGCCTGTATAGTATACTAGACTTTTTAGCAAAGTTATATGTGAAAATCTAAATGTAAAGCAGTTGCATATAGAGTAAATTACTTGTTCAGGTAACGTAAAATTGTATTTGAAAGATCAGTTTCTGCTGACATTGCATCTGAAGGTGCTTCAAGTAATTAATGTGATGTCTTTCTCTATCCATATGGAGGGCTAGTGAAGTAGCTTCAAGTTCTGACCTATTTTTTCTTATACTTACACCAGCTTTCTCTCATTTTAGTAATCATTCATCTTTGTAGTTTTCTTTCCGTGTTTAGGATGCATTTTTTTCTGTATCATTCACTGAGTAGCTGACCTCTGTTCACTAATTCAAGCTTGGGCTGTCCCCAGCAAGGTCTTTGGCTGTTTTGCAAACAGTTACTTAGTGGTCCACTTAAATGCAGAGGTCTATGAAGCAGGCTTAACCTGCCAACTCAGTTGTTCCAGCTTTATTGATACCAAAATGAAAAAGAAAAACTTTAGAAAGAATCAGTGCCTGTAGGTTGTTGTTTCTGAGTTTGTTGGTCACTTTCCTGTTTTAAAATGATGCAACATAAAGACTTTGTGTGTTTGTTTCTCTGCTTAAAAATTAGTTGAAGCAAATTGCTTAGGTGGATTCTAACAGCATAAAAGAGACATCATACTTAGCAAAAAATTAAACCTAAAAACATTTTGTTTGATTTAAATTGCTTTAAAAAAATTTTGATGTACTCACATCAGGTTAAGTGAGCCCTTTTTAAATTGATTTATAGAAAGACATGGACAAAAGTTGCACAGTATGAGCAAGTAAGGATGGGTTAAAATCAACATGCAGATCATTGAGACTACAAATCCATTTTATTGAGGTTACATTTATAAAGGGGAGAAAAAGAAAAAGGACCAAGCATTTATTAAACACTTTCCTGTTTTGTACCAGGCATAATATTGAATGTTATAAATGTTATCTCATTTGATCCTCAAAACAATCCAGGGAGGTAGGTACTATTATTATCCCCATTTTACAGTGAAAAAAAAAACTGAAGCAAACAAAGATTACGTGTCTGAGGGTACATTAAAATTCAGGTGTTCTTGACTTCAGGTCAAATTCTCTATTTATTTGGTCATCTAGTTGCTACTGGATAAGTGAATAAATCAATCTATCACAATATAAAGTACAAAAACCACCTTTGAAAAAGTTGTAGTTTTCCTATTGTGAGGATTATATGTAATACTTGACATTTTAAATATTAATAAGCATTAGGATTATATAAAGTAATAACTACTGATTCAATTTGAAAGTAAGAAAGAATAACAAATGAATTATAGATTTTTGTTCATCATAGAATGCTACCTTCTTTTAACTTACTGAATATTCTAAAAAGCATGCGTGCAAATCAAAACACAAACTCAGAAGAGGCTAACAAAATTAAAAAACTATGGGTGAAACTCTAAGGAAAAACAGAGTGGCCTCAAGACCAGAAAGAATTCATGGAAGAGCTCCAAAAAGAGCTTTAAAATCATATGAATGATAGAAGAAAAACTGGGGCAAGAAATGAAAATGATGCAAAAGAATTATGGACAGAAAATTCCAAGCTTATGAAAAGCTTAGAAAAATAAAACTACTACTTAAAAAGTAGAATTGGCCAAATAGAAAAGGAGCTATAAAAATCCACTGGAGGAAAAAAACTCCTTAAAAAGTACAATTGGGCAAATGGAAAAGCAAAATACAAAAGTTAACTGAGGAAAACAACTCCTCAAAAGTTAGAATTGGTGAAGTGAAAGGAAACTAATGACTCTATTAGTCATCAAGAATCAATAAAGCAAATTCAAAAATTGAAAAAAATGGAAGAAAATGTAAAATATCTCATGAGGAAAACATCTATCTGGAAATCAGATTTAGGAGATACAATGTCAGAATCACTCGACTGCCTGAAAGCCATAATCAAAAGGAGCATGTGGACAGCAGCTTTCTTCTTTCTTTCTTTTTTTTTTAATGCTATAACAATTTGTAAGATTTTTATTTTATTAATTGGACATGTGAAGAGAAATGAGATTACATTATATATATATATATATATTGATTATAGCTTTTTATTTATAAAACATATGCATGGGTAGTTTTTCAACACTGACCCTTGCAAAACCTTCTGTTTCAACTATTTCCCTCCTTTCTCCCTCCTCTAGATGGCAGATAGTCCAATACATGTTAAATATGTTAAAGTATATGTTAAATACAACATGTGTATACGTATTTATACAGTTATCTTGCTGTTCAAGAAAGATTGGATCTAGAAAAAAGGTTAAAAAAAAACCTGAGAAGGAAAACAAAAATGCAAGCAAACAATAACAGAAGGAGCAGAATCACTATGTTGTAGTCCACACTCATTTGCCACAGTTCTCTCTCTGGGTGTAGCTGATTCTCTTCATTACTGAACAATTGGAACTGGTTTGGATCATCTCGTTGTTGAAAAGAGCCACGGTGGCTCAAGAAATTACTAAGAAGTGACATCTTGGAATCAACACAGAAAATAGGTATTGAAAGAATCTATTAATTACCACAGTAAATATACCCCAAAATAAAAACCCCAAGGAACACTATAGCCAAATTTTAGAACTATCAGGTTAAGGAAAAAATATCACAAATGGCCACAAAGAATGAATTTAGATATTGAGGAGTCACAATCAAGATTACACAGGACTTAATGCTGCAACATTAAAAGATTAGAGGTCATGGAGCATGATACTCTGGAAAGCAAGGTAGCTAGAATTACTAAGCATAATACTTCAAGGGAAAAAAAATTCAGTGAAATAGAAGGAATTCAAGTTTTCACAAGAAGACCAAAATTAAACAAAAAAAAATTGACCACTAATATCAAGACCGAAGAGAAATATAAAAAGGGGAAAAGGGAAAAGAAAACATGAGGATTTCAATGGATTTGAACTGTTTATATCTCTACATGGGAAAGTGCTATTTTTAATTCTTAAAAATTGTACCACTAATAAAGAATACAGTTAGAAAGAAATAGAGAGAGAGAAGTGGGGGGGAGGTTGTGGATATAAGGTGAATTTGAGGGAATGACAAAAAAAAAAACTAAGGGATGAGAGAGAAATACATTGAGTGCAGAAGGAAGAAAGCAATAGCTTGAGGCAAATTATTTCACATGAAGAGACATGAAAAACCTATTACACTAGAAGGGAAGATGGGAGAGGGGGCAATTGACATAGCTTGAACCTTAGTTCAAAATTCATAAGTATTGGCTTTAAAAAAAGGAATATATATAATCAGTTGAATATAGAAATCCACCTTACCCAACAAGAAAGCAGACCCAGGAAGGTAGTAGACAGAAGCAAAACACTGGTGACAAGGGAAAGGATGAAAGGGGAGAGAAAGCAAAAAGGAGGAAAAAAAAAGGATGAAGGGAAATACATTTTAAGTAAACCTAATTTTTAATGTAAATGGGATGAACTCTCCCATAAAACAAAAGTAAGTATCACAATGGATCAGCATTGGGAAGCATATAATATATTATTTCCAAGAAACACATGAAGCAGAGAGACACTCAAAATAAAAGGAAAGGACTCAATCAGAATCTATTTGCTTCAGCAAAAGCAAAATAAAGCAGGGAGAGAAATCCTAATCTTAAATAAGTAAAAATAGACCAATTAAAAGAGATAGGGAAGGAAACTATATCTTGCTTTAAAGTACTATAAACAATAAAGCATTGTCAATACTAAACATGAAAGTAGCAAGTGGTATGGTATCCAAATTCTTAAAGAAGTCATTACAGGTTCATGTCCAAAAAAAGAGATAAAGAGTATTATGAAATATAAAATAAATTCAATTCAATTTAAAGCTTTTAAATTAAAAAGCTTTTGCACAAACAAAAATCAGTGCAAACAAGATTAGAAGGAAAGCCAAAAGCTGAGAAACAGTATTTACAGCGAGTATCTCTGATTGAGGACTCATTTCTCAAATATAAAGAGAACTTGATTTATATTTTTAAAATTTTATTATTTATTTATTTATCAATAAATGGTCAAAGAAACAGACAATTTTCAGATGAAGGAATTAAAACTGTCTTATAGGCATATAAGTGCTCTAAATCACTCTATTAGAGAAATACAAATTAAAACAACTTTGAGATACCACTTCATACTTATCAGATTGGTTAATATGAGAAAAAGAAAAATAATAACTAATGGAGAGAATTTGAGAAAATTGGGACCCTAATGCACTACTGGTTGAATAATAAACTAATCCAAACTTTTTGGAGAGCAATTTGGGACTGTGTCCAGAGGAAACCAAACTAGGCAGATCATTTGACCTAGCAATAACACTGTATGTGCTAAAAAAAAATTTATATCAGCCCATTTTAGTGGTAAAATATTGGAAATTTAAAGAATACTCATCAATTGGGGAATGGTTGAACAAGCTGGCATATAAATGAAATGGTATTGTGCAATAAGAAATGATGGGCAGACAAATTTCAGAAAAATTTGGTAAGACTTGTATGAACTGATGCAAAGTGAAATGAGCAGAACCAGGAAAATATAATATATCATATCAATAATATTGTGTGATGATCACTTATGAATGACTTGATTCTTCTCAGCAACACAGTGATCCAAGACAAATACAAAGGACTCCCAAAGGAAAGTGCTATCTGCATCCAGATAAAGAACTGATGGGCTCTGAATTCACATCAAAGTATACTTTTTTCACTTAGTTCTTTTTCATGTTTTTTTTTTCCCTTTTGATCTATTTCTTCTTTCACAACTGTGACTAATATGGAAATATGTTCTACATGAGAGCAGTATAACTTAAGCAAATTTCCTACCACTTTTGGAAAAGAGGAGGAGAGGGACAGAAGAAGAAAATTTGGAACTCAAAATCATGTAAAAATGAATGTTAAATTATTTTGACATGTAATTGGGGGAAAATAAAGTACTTTTAAAAAATATTTAACTTTATTAGGGTAAAATGATAATAGCACTGACATTCTATGACTCCTTTTTAGAATGTTCTTACATCATCCCAAGAATCTTCAAAATTCCTTCCAGCAACTTACTTCTTTCACAATTAGTTACTATTGTTAATATTTACTGCTCAAATTCAATTGGATTCTATATCTTATAAATAGATTAGATGAACTCAAACCATATACTAGAAAGAAACTAAGTTTTTCAGAATACTTTCTAGAATTGATTCTACTACTGAAATTGTATAAAATCACTAAACAGATTTGGTTCAATGGTTTTGTCTATGTCCTCTGTAAGCCTCAGGTCCCTCATCTGTAAAATAAGGATGTACCAGATTGCCTAGATTGCCCTTTCCAGTTTGAAAATTACATGATTTTATGCTTCCTTTGGCCTTTCTGATTCTCTGAATGCCATCTTAAAAACTTATGTTCAATAGAACCACATTTTTGAGTCCCTTGAAATGAACTATAACAGACAGTACAAGTTAAATATGTTGGTCTCATGCCATTCAACTGCATTTATCTGAACTTGATTATATGCTGGTTCCATTTTCCTCAGGATTATTCAGTACATTTTCTACATAAGACATTTTCACAGAACATAGCTTTATTATATCTATTTGATGCCAAAATTAGATCAGCTAGTTTTCAATAATCTTCCATAGCACCCTACTCCCCTTCTCTCCCTCCTTCCCCTCCCCCCCCCACTGAGAAAATATATTTTTCTTTTGGTTGCTAAGTGCTTAGATTCAGAAATGCTAATGATAGTTAAGCTTCCCATTCCTTGGTGGAGAAGAGCCATTAACTATTTATTTATTGGCTGCATTTAATTATTAGAGCAATTATCCATGACAGGTGGCACCTAATATTTTCACTTTTACTATTCAGATATAGTCATAGCTGACACCTGGCTCTACCTATCAGAAATCCTAAAACACCTGGGTTAATTCACATTTTCCCCTTATCCCCCCTTCCCTTCCTCCACCCCCTCAGAAGTATAATATTATTTCAGTCATAGTACAATGAAAAGACTACCCCAACAGAAGTCAGAAGAAATGTGTTTCTCCTGTTGCTATATAACAAACCTTAAACAACTGATTTAATCTCTCAGTCTCTAGTTTTTTGTTTTGTTTTGTTTTGTTTTGTTTTTTGTATGTGTGAATGACATAGGAATAATAATGAATGAGATTATTCTGGGAGAAAACAGATTTATTCACCAACCAAAAGAGAAAGTGAATTTTTATTATTGTATTTGTTCCTCTCCATTATTGTACTCCATTCTTCTTTTTTTCTCTTCTCCCTTCTTTGCCCAACTTAGGTTTTCATGTGCTTTATCTCCTTAATTTTTCTACCAACTATGTTGAAAAGTGCCCCCACCTTCTCCAAGAAAAGCAGTGGTCGACACAGGGAAGAGGAAGCATACACCATGGATCAAAGGGGTTGTGGAATCATTATAAGGCTGGGATCCAAAAGGAACCTTGCCCAGAGTCCAGCAGGAGGCATCCTGACTGACATCTGTTCATTTGTGTGCTGCTTGCCTGTTTCCCCATGCAGCTAAATTGATAGCGTGGGGAGAGGGATCGTAATTGGCCATACACTGTAAATGTGAGTCACTGGAAGTTGAATCATTCTAAGGGTTTTCTCTGTGTCGGAGATAGTTTTGTGTATTGGTTATAACATTATAGCACCATATAATGGCAACAAGTTTTAAATTCTGTTATTTATCATCTGGATTAGTAATTTCACAGTCCAGAACTTGTCCCCAAACATCCCTTTACAGTGTTTATATGTGTGATTCAGTATAAAGTTTTAGAGGTTCCTGTTTGGCTGATGGATGTACTTTTATGTACTAGACACTATATTGCAAAGCAAATCTACCCTATTAAAAATGTATTAGCAACAGAATTCTACTGGTGAATAGAATTTCATGGCTTTTCCTCAAATGAGTTGTGATTCCAGTAATTTACATTTGAAAGTTTCCACTGCAATGTGTCTTTTAGATAAAGTAATAGTCACTCTAGAATCTTTAACTGAGGAAGACAACCATTCCCTAATGAGACCCAAAGGAATCTTGTTTTACATTCCTTGCTCACATTTAAAAAAAAAAAAATGCTATGAGAAGATAAAATTTAGACTGTCAAGCACATTGCCTGAATGAAAGGCAATCTGCTACAGAAAAGGTTTTCAGTGCCACCCGAGGCCCCATCTAGCCATAGCAAAATAATATTGAGCTGGCGGTGTGCATTGTTGAGTAAACATATTTTAAGACTATCTGAAATATATACTTAACTCGTTGAAAGAACAATTCCATTCTAATGATTGAAAAAAATTTTTTTTCAAATGTATACACATGTAATTTATTTAAGTGATATTTGGAACCATTCCAATCTGTCACGTGAATAATATTCCACATTTACTACTCTTTTATGACAACTTTATATTTTAAGGAAAGAAATTAAATATATAAGGTACGTTTAGCTAACATTGAGTCTATGACAGAATCTGCTAAGAGCCAGCAGTTTGTACTGACATAGGTCATGCGGTCCAGCCTTTCTTGAACATCCTGGTTTGAATCCACATTTTCCCCCAGCATTAATGATATTTAAACTAAGCTTTAAGAATTCTACAATTACTTTTAGGTAAACGATTTGGGCCTCTTTCTTTTCCACCAGAGCCAGCAAGTTCAGTCATCCTTTTATTGCTTGAAAAGTATAATGCTTCTTGATAAGGATATTGCCTTTCTGATGAGGTTCTGAGCTAATGCACAAATTAAATAAAAAATGGGTTGATGCTGTTATCACCACTGGACCATGCACATTCAGCATTCATATAAGACAGAATTTTCTTTTAGGGAATCATTTGTGACTTCTAATTTTTACCTATCTTATTTCTGAGCACTGTCTTATGAGGGAGTAAAATGTGCCAGTAGAGGAGAGCTAATGCTTTGTAATACCGTTCTCTTTTTAAAATCACACAAGAGTTCAGATCTGCAAAGCACAGACAGTGTTCAGAGTCTCAGGAATTTAGCCGATAAGACCACAACTAAGCAAAATTTGATACAATTACAAGATCATCTTTCAATAGGAACTTGAAAATTCAACCTTTTAATTATAAAAAATAGCATGCCCAACAGGCATGTCATGTGAGACTTTTGCATTATTTACATTATATTAATTGAACTATTCCCTTGCTTAGATTGTATATAATGACTGAAAAATATAGATGAAGGTTCTGTAAAACTCACATGTGTTAAGTGTTTCTGTTTTTTTAAGAGATAAGCATCCACCAAGAAGTAGTGAGTTATACTACTATACAATATGTAAGACAATTACTAGCTGCCATCTGAATTTAGTTATTAATGTAAAATCTGAAATGAAAGTTGATTGATTAGTAAAAGTCTAGTCTTGTTTCTAAAATAAAAAAGCTTTGCTCCCCAAAATGAGGATGAAAAATACCCAAAATATTCATATCTCTTTTTCATATTTTCTATTTTTGTCTTTTTTTTTCAGAATCTTTCTTCTCTCCCCTAGCAGTAAGCCCTTTATTATAACAATAAAAATCAGAAAATAAAGATTTTAAAAATCAGTCACCCTTAAATCAACAGTGTCTGACCCCATTGGCAACATTCCACACTTATTCCCCACCTCTCAGATTTCCTCTGCAGCTACCTTGATATTAGATAGAAACCTCATCATGATTTCCCTTAAAGTTCTGCCTACCTCCTGGCAGGTAACATCAGGCATAGCTTTTCAATATGTCCCCCTTCTTCAGTTCTGTACAATTCCCAGCAGGCATCATCAAAAATTTCTGTCAAGCATGTCCAGACTCTTCAGAAGCAAATCTCTCTCACACACACAGCACAGAATTTCCCACAGCAGAAGGGAAGGTCTCTAGAGTTTTCCTTGTGTGGTGGAATCCATAGTGATATACTCAGACCTTTTTTCTGATGAAGGCAATTTCCCTTTGTTTCTATCCTTGCCAAACTCTCTGTTCTCACAAAAGCTTGCCTGGGGAGCACATATGTCATTCACAGTGCTAAGATGAGGGATTCCTACATACAAAACCAAAAAGTCTTTGCTTTCAAGAAGTTTACTCTTACATAGAGGAGAAAAATCACAAATAGGGGATAGGGCCATAGAATGCCGGAGGATTCACTAGAACAGTTCATTGATCCATAGAGGAGATGATTATTATTCCCTTTCAAGAAGCAATGGTGATATTGATTCGATTACTGTACCTAGAGTAGTAAGTGGAGGTAGAAGGAGATGTGTGTGGATAGCAAGATATCAAAATGGCCTGAGGAGATAACATGATGATATGTGAAATATGGCCTGATCTGGGCCCAGCTAGTTATAATGGATCACTCAATAACCAAGAAAAACAAATCAATCCCAAGACTGCAGTTCCACAACTGAAAAGTTTCACAGCTCCAAGGCCCCCAGGGCCAGATAGCTGGAGGCTTAATCTAGAGAAGGCAGCAGGTGGGAATAAGAAAGTTTCAGCCTTTCAGACCAAGTTTAGATACAGTACCCTCCAATTATTATGGTCTTTTACCTTCTCACTCATCAGATAGTTCCTTCTGCTGCTCAATGTAACACTCTTTATTTGTTCTGAAGCTGGCAGAGCAATTCAGTTTCTTATTGTTTTTTCTCTCCTAAATTTCCACAATTTGGGGGTAATTATTCAAATCAGATTAGGTTGTTTTCATTCTTAACCATGGTGGCGTCTTTAGATGGAAAAAGTTGTACCCTTTCCGGTTGTCCAGGATTATCTTCTTGGGATATTATTTCCAAGGGAAAGATTGGGGCAGAGGAGCAGACATGGAAGTGTTCCCATATCTATCACAATTTAGCTGCTACAATTTAGGATTGTCAGCATTTTAAATATCAATCATTAAAGATTTCAAGTTGGAAGTGATTTCAGAGATCTAGTCCAACTTCCCTCATGTACAGAAAACTGAGACTTAAGGAGATTACGTAAATTGACTGGGGTCATATCAGGCTTCATACTATAAACCTTTGACCTGAAATTCAGCAGTGTTACAATCATAACATACTGATTAGACCATACATTATATTCTAGATATAAGGGAAAGTATAGTTTTATTGGACCAATGACATACTCTAGAAGTTATGTGTAAAAATAAATCACTGACATCAATTTATTTATTTGGCTTTCTCATCAAGTGGAAAAAAATGATGGCTATTTGAGCTTTCTAGTAGTTTAAATGGCTTATAAATATCTGCTCCATGCATATATAGATTTACTTCTGTTTTGTGATTATTTAATGCCTCATATAATAACTTGTCTTCTATTTTGGTAACTACAAAGAAATAGTAATACATTATTGTCTATTCCCTTTTTTGCCCATTTCAGTCAATAAACATCTATTAAATACCTACTGTGTGCCAGACACTAAGGACACATAAGATGCAAAAGATAATCTCCACCCTAAATAAGCCCACAATAATTTCCTAATATTTCTTTCCAAATAATTTTAGTCTATGTATTTATTTAGTCCAAAATAGTTGGTAATTTTTCAGAAGTTTCTCAGTTAATTTTAACAAAAACATTTTTATTAAAAGCTTTATCAAAAACATTAAACATCAACCTAGTCAATTAATCTTGTTTCACAACTACTTGTATTTAAGTTAATTACCTTCTAAATATAAAGCATATTTTTCAGTCACTTTAAGCTTCCATTAGTATCCTTTATTAACCTACTCATTCTTGTTTGGTTTTCATAGTGTGTTTTTTCTCTTTTCATTTTGAATTATTTCATAAAGCTCTTTCCAGATTTCTTTGCATTCTTCATACTAGTCCATCTTAATAGTTATTTTAACATCATACTTTATTTAATTCCTCACCTATTGTTGGGCATTTAGATCACTGCATTTTTTTTTAAATTACATAAAATTATGCTAGCAAAAGCTTTGATGAGAAACAACCATTTAAGGAAAATGTGTTTTAACATTTTCATTCAGTTTTCTAAACTCAAGATATAGTGAGTTAACTTCTAAGTCAGGAATACCAGAATTTTAGCCCTGCTTCTTTCACATGCTGGATGTATGATCCTGAATAAGTCACTTAGCCTTTCATTCTCCCTCTTCCCATGAATTAGAAAGACAACTCTGTAGCACTTTAGATTGCAAAGAAGAAGCTAGTTTTGTTTAAAAAAAAAAAAGTTCCTACATTCATAAATCAGAAATCTAGTCAAACCCAAACAGTGCAAACTTTCATTAATTCCCTAAAGAGATAGAAAAAGGTCCAATGACCACTTTGCCTTTTAATTTAATCTTGTTCCCTGACAGGCAACTAACTTCAAGCAATGGTAGACAACAGGCATGTAAGAAGGGGACAGATACATTCCTAAAAAATGTCATCGGACAAATAATTCTATGGTTATTTTTAATATACATTGTTACCTAATAGACCTCCCTCTGATGTTACTTTCTTGATTTGCATTCAAACTGGCAGGATTTGTCCCCAGAGGTGAGTAATTTGTAATGCTCAGGATTCTAAGAATAATTCTGAAGGTCAGTGTTTTAAGTGCTATAACATTCATGAGCCCCTACCACTGTGCTTTCAATAATAGATTTTTTTTATTAAAATAAGGTACAAAGAAACATTAATTACAGGCATTCTCTCACAATCTGGGAGGGGGGAAATAGTTTCTACTTGAATAGAGGATAATGGTGAGGGACACCTGGAAAGAGCACATATGACTGAAAGGAAAACTCATAACTTGATTACTGGGTGCCCTTTCTTACATTGGGTAGCCAGCATGCTTCTCTAATATAAGGAGTTATATTCACTAAAACTGCTTCCTTTCTCAGATGGATGTCATTTTATATTAGTCTGTGATTATGTCTATGTGCTATATGTGTCCCCCATAAGTTTTTTTGTGGTATTGATCCAATGATTCCAAAGATACAGTAAATGAGATAGGGAAGAAAAGGAAAGAAGGGAAAACAGGTGGGAAAGGGAAGGACAGAAAGACTCTCTTCCCCCCAAAAAAGGTTGCCTTCCTCTCCAGGACCCGGAATCCTCTGAACTAAAATCCTCCTCTGGACTAGACTTTACTGCATAATTACTGAAATTTGTCCTGCTATGTGAAATTTCCAGGAATAAGGTTAGCTTGTTTGGTTAGTCAATCAGATGTTTTCCTTCTTTATCCAATTAAAGAGAAGTTCACACCTGATAAAGTGATAAAAGGATCACAGTATGGCCAATAATCTTGTTTACACTTTTTAAAAATTGAATTATGTCTGGTGATTTATTGATTGATTAAGGTAGAACTGTCAAGTGCCCTAACTTACACTTAGTTTATTCTTTTGATTCTATATTTGGATCTAGGAACTATATCTGAGAAGCTATAGTCTGCTATATTAAAAACAAAAAAAGAATAAAACACTACCCTAATTAGATTTATTTTGGGAATGCACCAATGGTTCCATATTAAGAAAAGAATTACATAATCATTTTTTTTAAATCCAAAACAATATGATTATATCAAGATACCCCCAAAAAATCCTTTCACAGACTACAAAACCCATTTATGCACAATAGTAATGTATACACAAAAATGGGAAAAAGAAAAATTTGTATTATGATAAAAGTATCTAAAACCAAAAACTAGTATTATATTCATGGAGAAATACTAAAATATTTCACAATTAAAATAGAAATGAGTCAACAATGACATCTTTCCTTATTATTATATAATATAATTCTAAAATCTTAGCAATATCACTATGACAAGAAAAAGAAATCAAATATACAAAAATAGACAAAGGAGAAAAAATTATCCATGTTTGCTGTTGACATGTTTATTTAAAAAATTCTAAGGAATCAGCACAGAAACTAATTGAGAAAATAAATAGCTTCTGTCAAGTTACATGCAAGCTACAAAATAAACCAACAAAAATTGACATGTCTATATTTGAACCACAAAATTCAGGAAGTGATAATACAAAGGGAAACTATTCAAAATAATTGCAAAACATGTAAACAATCAGGAAGGGAGATAGGAAGGGAAAAAAAGAAGAAAGAAAGGAGATATACACTGACTTATGGCTCTACGTAAACTGGGAATTGTACATTGTTGAATTTTTTTTCAGTAAATTTCGTTAATAATATCCTTAATTTTTAAAATTCAATTTCTTTCCTATGGTCTTTGTGTAATTTACTTTTCCAAAAAATATCAAGCTGCTAAGAAAAATGCTAAGAAAAATTTCAGAGTTTGCCTCTGCCACTGAGTGACCTTAGATAATTCATTTAACTTTTCTGGGCCTAAGTTTCCTCATCTATAAAATATGTACTAGCCAAGATGATCTAAGGTCCCTTTCAGCTCTATATCTATTATCCTATAAATATACAAATAATAATGGATAAGGAGTTTATATACTGAGTATTTATTCTGACTTCTAACACAATTATGCTTCTTAGCCCATATTTATTTTTTCTTCTCATAAATAGCTGTTTATCTACTATTTCAAAAGGATTTTTTTTAAGGATTACATATCCTGGAGATTGTTACACCATGTATAAGACACTTAGGATTCAGTGAGTCTGGGACACCAGTTTTGAATGCTATTTGATAGGAATTCACACCAAATAGCAAGACAGATATAATATACATTAAAAAAATAAACTTTTTTTTCCAATTAAAACAATAAAATGCTCTTTTTTTTTCTGTGATCATTATTCAAAACCCCCTGACCTTCAAGCCATTATTCAGGTAGAGATTCAATTTAAAATGAGAAGAATGTATATAGGTATGAGAATATATATATTTATATATACCTATGTATATGAATGTATTTGTTTCTGTGATCTATGTATATATATGTATATATATATATACATATATATACACATACATATATATGTATATATGTAGGTTCAATTGTGTGCCTTGTTCAATATTACATATTTTCTAAATGATTTCTAAATAATTTATAAATGCACATATATGCATGTATATATGTAGGTTCAATTGTGTGCATTGTTCAATATTATATATTTTCTAAATGATTTCTAAATAATTTATAAATGCACATATGTGCATGTATACATATATCCACAGGTATTATTGTTCATGTGTTTCAGTTGTCTGACTCTTCATGACTCCATTTGGAGTTTTCTTAGCAAATATACTAGAATGGTTTGCCATTTCCTTCTCCAGCTTATTTTATAGATGAGGAAACTGATTTGCCTAAGCTCACACAACTAGTAAGTGTCTGAGGCTGGATTTGAACTCAGTTTTTCCAGACTCCAGGCCTAGTGCTTGATCCAGTATGCCCCATTCCCATGTTTAGTTTATATAAATATAAATATGTCTATAAATAGAGATTGTGAACCAGCCCACTTCAGCTTGAATCTGTGCTGCATCTGCCACCTCTTCATCCTCTGCCCCTGATATCTATGCTTCTCTTGACTAGAAATAGATTTAAGTATCAAAAGCACTCTGAGAGCCACATTTAACTCAACCTTCAGCAATTTTGTTCCCTTGTCCAATTTTCTCCATTAGTTGCTGGTTTGAACAAGGAGACTCTTCTGAAATGTCAGAATGAAAAGATTGTACATATCCTAATAGCACAAAGAAAGTGAACTGAAAAAGTTCCTAAAAGCCCATAAGAAAACATTTTAAGCCATCTACCAATTGTAAGATTCTAAAATGTAGAAGAGTGAGAAGCTCATTTCATTGATTGTCACTTTTAACTCAAATATGTGTTTTCTTTCACTTTAAACCAGGAGTTGCCAGTAAGCCATATGATTTGGGGTCTGTTTATCATTCAGTTGCCAATATCCATATCACAATGTGAGATATAAGGGAGGGCACAATGGAGAGTTTAAAACTTGCCGTCTAAAATAATTTGACACTTTCAGATTCACCCACTGCAACCTCCAGTATCACCTCAGAAGACACTGAATGTTCAGAGTAGAAACCACAGAAACCAGATGGGGCCATAGGAAGAAATCTGAATGTCAGTGGGGGTGGGAATTGGGTTGATCTTGAGCTAGAGGCATTTTTCAATGCTATAATAAGAGCAGCATGAAGAAAGTCAACCAGGCCGTGCATACATGGCCACAATCAATGATAATTATCTTAAGAAAAAAAATCTACAAAAATCCAAAATGTTCTGAATACTTTTTCATCCCTCCTCATTTAAGTAGCTAAATGTCACAGTGAATAAATCCCTGCACTTGATGTAAGGAAACCATAGGTTCAAATCCTGCTTCAGATACTTACTAGTTATGTAACCATAAGAAATTTATTTAATTTATCATATGTTTCCCCATTTGGGGTGGACTTTAAGGCCCCTTCCAGCTCTAAATCTATGAATTTAAAATTCAATCCAATAATTATTTAGCATCTGTAAATGTGTAAAACAGTGTGCTATGTGCTGAAAATACAATGAAAAACATTGTCCTCTTTGTTTTTGAGAAATCTTAAAGTAGAAACAAAGGTAGAATGATAAGGCATATACATAGATAAATATAAAACAATGTACAGAAAAAGGAAAGAGCCGTAAAAAGTACTCTAAGAAAATATGAGAAAGGAGTTATCACTTTCATCCACAAAGCTATTTAGAAGAAGAGCCCTTACAAAAAGAAAAAGATTTTGACGGGTGGAAATGAGGAGGCAAGGGATTCTGGACATATAACTTGCTTGCATTAATTCATGAAGATAGGAGATCACAGGTCAAAATTGAGAAATGTCTAGTAGTCCAATTTGGTTTGAGCAGAAAGTTTGTGAAGAGCAATAGTATGGCTAAAGTGAACATTCAAGCAATTGGTGTGTATTTATTAAGCCCCTATTATGTGTGAGGCACTAGAGATGAAAATACAAAGATTGAAACCATTTCCACAAGAAAGATATTCTGCTATTGAGAAATATGGAATTATTTTCATCTTAAAAAGGAGAGAACTAGAAAAATGGGTTCAAATAAGATTGTAGAAAGCTTCAAATGGCAAGTCAAGATTTTTTAAAATCTTAATATTCAGATTTAGGAGAATCATCAAAAGTTCTTGAGCATGAGATCCACCTGATCAGGCTTGTGCATTAGGAAAACTAGTTAGCAATTGTGTCATTGGAGAGTAAAGAAACTAGAGGCAGAATGATCAGTTAGGAGATCTTTCAATGATGAAGCTTGAGGGCCTCAAATATGGAGGTAATACCACAGATTTTTTTTCCTACTCATATACATTTCAGGGATTTGTAGTAGAATTGGCAGATGATAGAATGTTACATAGCAGATGATGTCCACGAAGCAAAAATCATCATGACCTCCAAAATTTTTGTTAAAGAATTTTACTCAACATTTATATCAAGTTTGTTGAAAGTTATGATCCAATCATTAAAAAGGCTAAATTATATATATATATAGAGAGAGAGAGAGAGAGAGAGAGAGAGAGAGAGAGAGAGAGAGAGAGACAGACTACACCATGTCTTCCTTATTTGACATATACTACTTAAAAGGCCCATTTTCTTCTACTACTTAAATGTTAAAAATGCAAATATTTACCCTCAACAGAACTCATAAACTGAAATTACCAAGAAATAGAAGAGGCAGAAAGGATAATTTCAAGTGTCATTAAAAATACCAGAAAATTCTTCATTTTCTGAAATAATGAACCAGGACTCTGTTAGAGCAGGGTGAAGGCAAAGATGTCTAAAATTGCTATTGCATATTTTCTGTCAGATTTTCAAGATTACACAACTGTGTTGTTTTTAAAAATCAGAAGTTATTTATATGTGGTTGGATATTTTAAAAATTTGTCTTATGAGCTATTTATCATCATTTGCTTGATTCTATCTTTGTTTAAGGAATGGTAGGAAAAGTCAAGTCTGTTGTCTCCTCTTCTCATTGTAAATTTCTCCTTTTCTCATTGTAAATTACTGGTAACACAGTAATAGATTTTGGTGTTTTGTTCTTTGGAAGGTAGACAAATCTGGGAACAACTGACATTCTTACTTTGTGAAATCATCTAAATAATGTCATTCCCATGTTTATTCTAAAATCTAAGCCAATGGTACAGCAAAGTGTGTTTACTTAAATGAAATACCAAAATAAAAGAAAGCAAATGAAAACGACATTGTCTTATAGCATTCTTCCCAATTAGAATAAAATAGTAAATTATTTAAGTAAGAATTAACTATTATCTTAGCTCCAGGTTTCACACTGCTTAAAGTGATCACTTTCCTTTTGAATTAAAATTAAGATGTTAAATGTACTCTACAGTTTTTCATGAGGTAGACTTGATTTAGCTCTGAGAATGCCTCTGTTCTCATTCCCTGGGTTCATCCCTTCATAACAAGTTCATTAACACCTGACCTGATATAAGGACTTATCTCCTCGTTGCCTTCAATACTGTTTTTGTTCCACACTTACAATTCTGCACCACCATTCTCAATAAACAATGAAGCCATAAGAATCAAAAGAAATAAGTCATAATAATAATGATAATAGTGAGCACTAGTGTAGTAGTCAGCAAAGGGCTAAAGTTGAAGTCAAGAGGATCTTTATGCAAGTCTTACCATTTATAAATATTGGTTGTATAACCCTGGGCAAATTTTTTTACCTTCAGCACCTTCAAGCAAATGACTGAGATTACAAATTACACATGAGTTGCTGAACTGAAGGGTTTGAAAGAATCCTCAAGTAGATCCAGATCAAAACAAAACAAAAAATAAAGATTATAGTAACATACTTAATAACTGTTTTTAGTTATAAAGACCTGCATACATTATTTAACTCCAAACAATATTTGGCATAAACCCACTATGTACCAGGTATTATGCTAGACTTGACCATCAAAAGAAGGATGGAAGTGAAAGGATTAAGCATTTATTTAATGTCTTCTTACCATGTTCCAAGCAATGTTCTAAATACTTTAAAAAGAAGCCATAATATATATTATATATGTGTGTGTGTGTGTGTGTGTGTGTGTACACAACATATTCATATATGCAGCACATCTACAAGGTAATCTGATAGGAGGAAGGATACAAATTGCAAATGTGATAATGAGTAAAGAACTACAATAGGAAGTCACACATAAGCTGAACTTTGAAAGAATATAAGGGATTCTAAGAAAGGGGAGTGAGGAGCTATGAGTGCATTTCAGTCTTGGGGAACAGTTGGTGGAAAAGTATGGAAATGGGACATTTGTGTCAAGAAAAACAAGATACTTAGTTTGGCTGTTCTATAGAGCTCATGAAGGTGAGTAATATGTAATAAGTCTTTAAAGTTAAGATGGAACCAGATGGTAAATGACTTTTTAAAATGCCAGAAGAGTTTTTAATTGCTCTATGCAGCATTAGGTAACCTAGAGCTTGCTGACTGGGGAAGTGGCCAATGCTTCAGGGATATAATGTTGCAAGCTGTATGAAGATATAACTATGAATGGATAGAAGGTGATGGCTGCAGGAGATATTATGAAGGTAGTTTCAATAAGACGTGGCAATTTATTGGATACATAAAAGGAATGAGACTAAAGAATTGAGAATACTTGTGTGACTGGATGTATGGTGGTACACTTGACAAAAAATAGGAAAGGTTAGAGGAGGTACTTGTTTTAAAAAAGAAAGATAATAAATTTTTGTGTTTTTTTTTTCTCCAATAGTCTCTCCAGTTTGAAAGACTAAAGGGACATATTTGATTTAATTATAGCTTTTAATTTTTCAAAATATGTGCAAAAATAGTTTTCTACAATCACCCTTGCAAAACCTTGTGTTACAAATTTTTCTCCCACTCTCCCCATCTCACCCTCCCCTAGAGAGCAAGTAATTCAATATAGATTAAATATGTGTAATTCTTTTAAACATATTTCTATATTTGTCACACTACACAAAAAATCAGAGCAAAAGGAGAAAAATTAGAAAGAAAAAACATGTAAACAATAACAACAGCAAAAGATGAAAATACTGTGTGGTGACCCACATTCAATCCCCATGGTCCTCTCTCTGCATGTGGATAACTCTCTCCATCACAAGACTATTGGAATTGCCCTAAATCACCTCATTGTTGAAAAAGAGCCAAGATAATCACAATTGATTATCACATACTCTTCTTGTTGCTGTGTACAATGTTCAATGTTCTCTTGGTTCTGCTAACTTCACTTAGCATCAGTTCATGTAAAAAAGGGACATATATTTTCAAAGGTCCAATAAGCAACTGGTTATATAGTAATAGAGTATAGGAGAAAGACTAGAGCTTTTTATATAGATCTTGATGATGTTTGCATAGAGATAGTGATTGAACTGATGAGGAGAATGAGAAAAGAGAAAACAAAGTTTTCAAGTACACCCTCAGTTTAGGGATGAAACATGAAATAAAATAGAAAAAAGAAATGTAAAAAATCAGATAAAGGATCAGATAAAAGGAGAATTTTTTAAAAAATAATATATCAGTAAGAAAGTAATGCAAAGTATCAAATCAGAGAAGTCAAGAAAGATGAAAATTCAGAAAAGATGACTGAATTATGCAATTAAAGATCATTGGCACCTTTGGGGAAAGCAGTTTGACATGAGTGATGTGACTGGAAATCTTCCTACAAAGGTTTGAGAAGTGAATTAGAGGAGAGAAAATGAAGGCAAGGAATAGAAACAACTTAACCGTGTGCAGTAAATATTAATATCCCAAATTTGAATATAAAGATTTGAATGAAGCTTAAGGAACTTTAACAAACTGTCCAACACATTATTGTAAGTGGCTTAGCTTGAAGAAACTTGGATATGTTAACTGCAAATCCAGTGTTCATTTGATCCAGCTGTCTTAAATAAGGCCTCTTTTTGGGTGATATGCCTCACAAGTTGCTAGCTGTCCTGTTAAAACATATCTATCCAGCTATGCATGGTGGTGGATGCCTGTAATCCCTGCCCCTGGGATGGCTAGGACTGGGGATCACTGGAGCTTGTGAATTCTGTTTTGTATTTGAGAAAGGAAATCAGGTATATTCACCCACAGGCACAATGGCAAGTCAATAGGAGCAAGCTGCACAGGTCAGAAACAGAACAGATCAGAGCTCTTTTGTGAATGAGTAGAGATCTCACACATGCACATGCTTGCTGAACTTCCAATATGGAAAAGATAGAGGGACTGGGTTTTTAAAAAAGGCATTTGGGGGTGTGGAGGACATTCTTGTACCAAAGGAAGTGTAGTTAATCTACCTCTTATATGAAGAACTCTATCAATTCCAGGAAAGTAAACTTCAATCAAATCTCTTAAATATAAAAATATTCAGAAATTCAAAACAATCTGTAACTAAAACAGAATCTTCCCTATTCCCCTCAATAAATCATTGTTGCCAGATGAGGAAACTGTGGCAAATAAGAGTTAAATAATTTGCCTAGGATCACACAGGTAGCAAGTGTCTGATGTCAGTTTTGAATTCAGAAAGATAAGTTTTCCTGACTCCAGGAATGGCACTCTATCCACTGCACCAACAGTTAGAAGTCTTTATAAGTCTTTATCTAGCCTATCCTCTGGAACCAAATAAAACGAGCGTAAACTCTCATTTATATGACCATGTTTAAAATATTTGAAAATTGTTCTCATACCCCAGCACACACACACACACACACACACACATATACACCTTCCAAGGCAAATATCTTCAGATGTTAAAAATACAAAGTATACAAATTAAATGTCTGAACAAAGGTCTTCAACTATTTGTATTTTTAATTTTATATTTTGTATTTGTACATTGTATGTGTGTGTGTATAAATTTTGCAAACACCTTTCATTTATATTACCTTATTTTGGATTATATTTCTTTAAGTCTTTACCTGTGTCTATAATATTAAATTATACTGACATAGAGATTGAATAGTTGACAGCTACATATGAAGAAAATTTGCAATTATTTTGCCAAAATGAGGTAATTAACTGGAATAGACTTGTAGCATGAGAGGATGCTATTAAGAGTTAAGATCCTCACAATTTAGTTGACCCTTAAGTATTTCTGCTTGAAGTTTATGCAAAGGAATTGATTTGCTTCTTTTTTTCTTTCTTCCCATCTTTTTTCCCCTCTTCCTACCCCCAATAAATCCACAGGTCAGTCCAACCCCAGGGTGCATCCGAGCACTAATGAAGATGCTGTACTGCCCATATTGTCGAGGACTTCCCACTGTGAAACCTTGTAACAACTACTGCCTCAATGTAATGAAGGGATGCTTGGCAAACCAGGCTGATCTAGACACAGAATGGAACCTGTTTATAGGTAAGAAGCATTTAAATGGCACATAGAACAGAAGTGATAACAGCAAGTGTTCGATAACTCATTTTTGGTGACTTAGGAGAGAAAGGCTTAATGGAATAATAGATTTTTTTCTTTCTTAATCTCCTATAACACTAACTTTCCAGTGTTTAAAAAGGATTACTATTCTTCCTTGTGAAAATTCTTGTTTATCACATAAAGATTTTACTGAACAACTGTATTGAATTAGTTGATATGTTTATAAAGGCTGTGAAAATATTCTTGTTAAGTCCAGTGGACTTATGTGAGGAGAGGATATATCAAAAAAAAAAAAAAAGAATCTTTTTTTTCTTCAGCTCATAGAAATGTCACCTACAGTAATGTGTGTATCTCTCTTTTTTATACCTTAGGATAGTCATGGGTATTAGAAACGGCATACTGTAGAGAAAATAAGCTACTTCATATTCCATAAACTGAGATGATGAAAAGGGCTCCATATATTAACTAAAACATGAAAAGTGTCTTTCTTTAATTTGTTGAAAGGAACATAGTATACTTGCATAAAATATCTTTAGAATCTCTGAAAGGTAGAAGTAGAAGTGTGTGTGTGTGTGTGTGTGTGTGTGTGTGTGTGTGTGTGTGTGTGTGACTGTGTGATGGAAAGGGGGAGGACAGGAAGAAGGAGAGAATGTGGAGGAAGGATTGTGAATCACAGCCTTTCCTTGAGTCACAGAAATCATTTAGTGAGATGTGCTGCCAAAAGATATTTCCCAAACAGCCATCCAAGGATAAAAGGACAAATTTTATAGGCAGACTTCTCCTAGCAAAATGCACAGGGCCTTGAAAGAGTAAATGTGTTTTCTTCCCTTCTGTCAAATGGCCTTCAAATAAAAGTACTTCCAATTGCATTTATTGCAATTACATGGTGACAAGTGGAGTGGTACAAATAATAGTGGCATATTTTAGCCATTAATGTCCTTCATCATTTATGCAAACCTCTACACCAAAATACATGTGATTCACTGTGAGTTAAATCAGCTAAATGGAGATGCTCTGAAGAAATATTTCTAAGATTCAGATAGAAGTGGGAAAAAATTTATATGACTTAGCATTCAGAGGGAAAAAATGCCCCAGAAATGACTAGAGAAGCTTGCCTGACAGTCATTCGGTACTATGTGTTACCTATTGATTACCACACTTCTGTATCTAAGAATGCTAGAGGAAATAATTTTGAGTTCTGAAAAATGAGCGCTTTAAAATGCTTGAATTCAAATGGCAATCACCTCCCACTCAAATCACAGAAATTATTTGGACAAAGCAAAAGGTATGATTTAAAAAATTTATTCAATATCCTTTTCTTCCTCATTTCCTCATCCCTCATTCCTCATCCTGAAATATGACTAAAAATTTACCCAGCTTTTTATACAATGTGGGCCTAGGGGCTTGTATAAGTATGAGAATATCAGTGAAAAAGAATGGACAGTGATGGTCCCACTCATATACACCTTCCTCATAGTCTTAATGCCTTTCTGAGATGAGTGAATGGTTATTCTTTATGCTCTATAGGGGTGTGTGTATGTGTGTGTGTGTGTGTGTGTGTGTGTGTGTGTGTGTGTGTGTGTGTGTGTTTCCCCCCAGAAAACAATGTGGTTAAACATTTATTATCACACCTCTTCTTATAGTCCTCAGATTTAAGTAGAATGGTTTTAATTAGTAGAAAAAGCCAAAGAACATTTTTTAAACCGTCTTTCTTTGATTAACCTACTTTACATCTGCTTTAACCAAGTCAAATTCTATCGATTTATTTTGGAATTAGGTAATTATATCCCTACATTGCAATCGACATGACTGAGATCCAGCAAGATGACATGATTTTCCTCAAATTGCCCCTAAATTTACCGTTGGAAGTGGGAAAAGTCCTAAAGGCAGTTTTGTTGTTGATAATACATAGCCTTGGGTAAAGATTTGATGGAAGAATGAAGAAATGGGCTCTTTTACCTTGATGTCACAATGATTGAGCTTTTCTCTGATTTGATTAACCAACCATCAGTCTCAAGTTCTTAATCTCTCCATTAACTGTTTCTTAGGTGCATATTTTATAAGAAATAAAATGCCCTCCTAGTCTTTTGCCTTAATAATGAAATCTTGAAAATACTATATTTGCTTTATAGAAAAATGATGAGCATATAGTGTAGGCAAGTGATCAGGTTTCTCTCCTGTGTGCCATTTTTTGAGAATCTTAATCCTACTTTAATGCATTTTCACATCCTCTCTTCCCCTTCCTATTCTTTCTTGTTAGTCTCTAGATGTTTCTGATCAGAAACTTGCAATTTTTCAGCTCTACCGCAGCCTTGAGAGATGATCACAAACACAGAACTGTTATATCATGGAAAGATTTACTCTTGCCACGCTCCTCCAGGTGTAAAGTGCTAGTTCATTAATTCACTACATAAATTAGTCAAATACGCCAAGCCCATTTTACACAGATATAGTCAAGGATGACAAGGAAAATGTGCAGTTGAAAAGATCAGAGTGTGAATTGGTAATTCCACACTGATTATATATAATAGCCCAGCCTTTGGTCAACACCTGCAGCATGTCACCATTTTCAGGCCTGCCTCTTTGTCTCACAGAATACTTCAGTCAAACAGGCCCACTCCTGTTGCTGATTATCACACGTGCCAACTATGTCTGCTATAGTAATATTCCAGTTTATATACTTTACATTTATAAAAATTATGTGCTCATCCAGAATGTTAACAATGACAGGCAGTAATGTGTTCAATAAAATCAATGATCCAATTGACAGAACATCCTCATATTCTTTGCAATGCCCTGAATAAATTGAGGCTAATTTGGAACCATTTAGAATTCAGCTAGTTTCTTGAACTTGTCAGAAGAAAGATAATTCATTTACAAAGTGAAATGTTTTAAATGTTTCAGTGTTCTAAAGCCCAGCTGTGTTCCATTCCATTGGCATTCTACACTTTTTTCTCAGCATGAACTTGGGATTTTATCCTACAAAAATTCATATTTCTACTGGCAAGCTTTAGAAGGTGTTTTCCTCAGGCTTCTGCCAGTAGGCCCAGAACAGTGCTCTCTACAGAGAGGGTGCTCAAATAACCCTTGTTCATCAAACATTACAAGGAGAAAGGAGCAACTCTTCACTTTAAAAAAAAAAAAAGGAAAAAATTCTCCTTTTATAAAGCTGCTGACAGCTTTGCTGAAGATGAAATTTAGCCTCTTATTTTTGAGGGCTTGTAAAGCCTCAAGTTGCCTCTGCCAGAAACTGTCAGCTGCTTTCTAATAACATGTGGAATTCCCTCAGTACTAAACACAACCAAACTTCTACTTGCTGAATTAAAACGAATGGCAACCCTCCACAGAAGCACTGCTGAGCTACGAAAGATTGGAAGGAATGCATGAGTGCTTTTTAGTCCTATTCTCAGTATTAGAAAATAGGCACAAGAGGTGGAAAATAATAATTTTTTGCATTACCAGTCTCTGCTTAGGCAGACATCCCAAGTGTCAGGGTATAGCCATACACAAAAGATTCCAGCTTAGCTCCTGAACGTCATCTGAATGTTAGTAGAGCTTTTTTTGTGAATGTTTACATTAAAATAAAACTGCTCTGAGCTTTTAGGAACTAACTGGGAACATTTTGTGGGCAGAAGTGGTTGTTTCAGGAAGATCCTGTGGCTATTTAGATTGTTTGGCATTGACACCTCAACTCTCTCGATAAGAATTGTTCTATTCGACAAAAGGCCAAGTCGCAGATTACCCCTAGTTCATAAACACAAAAGTCAAGGCTGAAATTACATTTATATAGCTATAATAAATCTTGCATTCACTTTAAAAACTGGGACGTGTAGAACAGCCTCCGCCAAACATCTGGTACCTTCTAAGATTTTATAGACTGTGAAAATTGGTTTTAAAAAAAGAGAAAGAAAAGAAAGGGGCAGCTGTAGCAACACCAAGTAGAGATTTTACCCATTTGTATCCGATTTGTACCATTTTAAACAATATTCTTTTATGATATTACATACAGTGACTATAATTTGTCTATGTAAAATTTTCTATTTGTGTTGGATTTTTTTTAAAAGGATAGGGGAGATATAAGTTAGTTATACTTTAAAGTTTCATTGTCACTTTACTTTATGGCAGAGAATAGCCTTTTAGTATAGAAAATTTTTAAATGGCATTCATGCTAATGTTTCAAAATTCTTGAGAATGGTGGTGATAGAACTGGGAAAGTTTTTATTTAAAAGGATCAAATACCCATTTATATGAATTTTCACCAAATGTTATAAAGAAAATTATAGTTATGATTTTGCTTTTCAGTAGCTTATAATTTGATATCAAAGGAATAATAAACACTGAACAAGTATATAAGCATATTTCATAAGGTTTTTTCTTGTTTAATCTAGATCTGTGATTTTATTTGTGTGATGAGGTACCAGTATGAAGTTTTCCTCTGGGGTACTCAGAGGCTGTGAGTTTCCCATAGTAACTTATCTAGTAATTTTTTTCTAAATAGAAAAGACATGAACCCAAATATTTCTGACTTCAAAGCTGGTCCCCTTTACATTCTATCATATTTACTATCATTGCATATCATATTACACAAATTATTTATATTGAATGTAATCTGTAGGATGGTGATGATGGGAAAGGGAGAAAATGCCTCCACTTTTACTATGTAGTGGTGGAAGGTAATACTATGTGTCTGACTTCAACAGTAAAGTTGGGAGAAATTATCAAGATTTTTTTTCAGATTAGTTCAGGAAGATTTCACAGAAGAGGGAGTAGTTTAAATCAACTTAAATAATATAAAGTTTATGACCTTATAGGGAAAAAAATATGTGCATAAAAAGATTTTGTGAGAGTAGGTGTGGTGGTAGAAATAAAGTTATCAGGCAATAAAATGATGAAGGGAACTTAGGAATTTTAATGGAAAAATGACTCAAAAGTGATTGAGTGTTTTGGCAACATAAAAATAGCTAATATTTTGGATGAAGTAAAGATTAAAAATGTAAAAATATGTAGCTTCACAGGGAGCTCTCTGATGATCTCAGGTTCAAAAGGTACATAAAATATGGAAATGAGAACATATTAAAAAGAATTACAGATAAAAGCAGGTCAGATCTCTTTAAGTCTAAGTGAAAAGCTGTAAATGAGTTCAGATTTCATAATTCAGGCAAGTTACATTCCAGATTGAAAAAACTTGTAAAATATGTTCATTGGGACAAATCTTTGAAAACTCATAATAATTGAGGAGGAGCCAGAAGATAGGTTATAGGCAAATGTTGTCCCTATTTTTAAAAAGGGAGGCAATCCTGTAATCCACATTCCAAAGACCATTAAATTAAACTTGATTTCTAAGCAAAATGTTAGACCAGATTATTAAATGGATAGTTTTTAATTATTTAAAAAGGAAAGCAACAACAACTGGGCATAGGTTCAAAAAGAATAAAACTAATCATATTTCTTTTTTTTTTCATAGACCAGAACAATGTTATAAGTATATCTTCATTTCTACAAGACATGTGATGAGGTTTTTCACAATGTTTTTTATGGGCAAAATGCAGAAATTTACATTAAGTAATAATCGATTTAAATGGTTTATATCTGATAGAATAACAATGTGCAAAGATTATTGATTAATGGATAGGTGTCATATACGAAGGAGTTCCCTATAGCTTTGTCCTAGCTTCTATTTTGTTCAATATTTCTATCAATGACTTAGCTGAAAACATCACATTTTTATCAAATTTAAAATTGACCATGTGCTGGGAGACATCACTGATACCTAATAATAATAGATATGGATTTTTAAAGGTTTCTGTCGCTTGGAACAGGTCAGGTAAAGTTTATTAAATATAAATGTAATATTATACACTTAATTCAAAACCCTCTCTCTCTCACCCTCCCTCCTGTCTTTCTCTCTCCCACCTCTTTCACTCTCCCCCTCTCTCCCTCTCTCCCTCTCCTAGTAGAAGAGTGTATAAGCATGTCATACTAGTCCTGGTCCTTTGGTTTTAAATTGAGGAACAAAGACAGAATACATTTTTTGACAACTTTAAAAATTGATCTGTCAGTTTCAAAGTATAGTTTTATCTTCATGGGTTTCTTACATTGTTCTTCAATTCTGTCTGATGCTTTATGACTTGTGGGCTTTTCTTGGCAAAGATACTGGAGTTGTTTGCCATTTTTCTCCAGGTCATTGTACAGATAAAGAAACTGAGACAAACAAAGGTAAATGACATGACCCAAAATCACACAGGTAATAAGAGCATTTTATCCCCTACCTATTCCTACATTCCTAGGGAAGAAAGGAAAAAAAAAACTCATTAGTTATTATAAGTTGAAGACTATCCCACATCCTCTCTTTTTCTCTTTGTTCAATATTGGTTCAATATCTTTTGTTGATGATTATCATATGTTCTATTCCTTTTGGAATGCTGGCAGAATGGGGAAGCTGCTCAACTCAGATGAAAAGAAGAAAGTTGGGTCTCGTCCAACAATATAGGACAGGCTGCATTTGTTGTCATTACTCTAAGTTTGGAGTGCAACTTATTTCAGCTGAACTGTACATATTTTATAAACATTTTTAAGCAGTACAGTAGTAGAAATACTTGTTAGTATAAATGCATGTGGTTGTAAAGCAAATCCAGATGCTGACATTTTGTTACTTATGAATAGTAATTAAAACCTAGATCTTTAAGCAGCCAGTGTAGAGCAATCTTTGAATAAAAAACTGATAGAAGGCATAGACTGAAACAAGCTTTATAAATGATCTAGTCCAATTCTCTGAAATAATTGAAGTCTGGAAAGGTCAAGTGACTACACTTGCTATTGACTATCCTATATCTCTTCTTCCTTTTCTGGCTAGCCTCCTCAAGAAGGCTGTCTACAAGGAATCTGATTCCTTTCTTCTTATTCCCTTCTTAAATCTCTGCCGTCATCATTCAACGGAAACAGAGCTCTGCCAAATTGGAACCAGCAATGTTGGCCACATCTAATAGCCGTTTCTTAATCCTCATCCTTCTTAACCTGTGTTATAGATACTGTTGATCACCCTTTTCTCCTTGATGCTCTTATCTTTCTAGAGTTAGATGATGCTGTTTGATTCTTTTCTTATATATTTGGCCACTCCTCAGTCTTTGATCTTGATCTGCCATGTTTATTAACCTATGGTTTTCACAAAAGCCATGTCCAACTCATTCTATGTTATTTTACTTAGTGATCTCATCAGCTCCAATATATTCACTGATCATTTCTACACACATGATGCTGAGATTTGTCTAGCCCTAATCTTAAACTCAGCTTTGTGGTACAGTGGATAGTGTTAGGGCTGGGGTCAGAAAAACTCATCTCCTTGAGTTCAAATCTGTCCTCAGACATGAACTAGCTGTGTGACCCTAGGCAAGTCACTTAGCCCTGTTTGCCTCAGTTTCCTCATCATAAAATGAGCTGGAGAAAAAAATGACAAACCATTCTAGTATCCTTGCAAAGAATATACCAAATGGAGAAACAAAGTTGGACACGACTGAAAGTGATTACATAGCCATCTTAAATTCAACATGTCCAAAATTGAATTAATTTTCCCCACCTCCCCAAAAAATAACCTTTCCCTCTTTCTAGCATCTATAGATGTCATCTGTATTTCCTTTCTCTCTTATCCTGCTTATCAAATTAGTTGCCTATTCTGTTTTTACCTTGATAAAATATGTCATCTATACCCCCTTTTTTCCTTTGATTGCTACTCATCAACTCATGTAGGCTCTGATCACCTCATGTTTGGACTATTGCAAAAGCCTCTGCCTGGTCTTTCTACTTCAAGTCTCTCCCCCTTCCATTTTCTACTGTCAAAGTGATGTTCTTTAAGCACAAGTCTGATTATGTTAACTTTTGTTGACTACAGTGGATCCTATTGCCTTGAATTAAATTAAATTCTCTTATTAAATAGAAATTAAATTTGTCATGAACTTTTTTCCTTAACTTTTTTTTCCTCCCATGGAACTGGAATAAGCTTAGTCTTATCACGTGTGTCATTTATTTTTCATCCTGCTTTTTCTTTTCCCCCAATTTCATCTCATCCATATGAAACGTGCCATTTCTATTTCCTCCATAGAATATTGATGTACTTATCTCTTGATAAAGATATGTATACTTGTAATTTACTTTTTTGTAAATATAATAGAGTTCTAAAATAAGTAGGAAAAATCAAGATATTCCCTTTCAAAAAAGCAATTGAGGGGATGTCTATAACTATTTTTTTTTACTTCTATGAAATATTAATGTAGGAGGGAATAAGCTATAAGATGACTGGAAAGATAGGAGTAGGCTACATTTTAATTCGACTTAAAATGCCAAACAGAGGATGTTACATTTGTTCCTGGAGGCAATAGGTAGTAGTAGTATGGAATGAAAATTGTGAAAAGTGTGAAATAATTCAAAAGATAGGTTTGGGTTACATGTTTTGACTATATTTTCACTTAGCAGTTACCAAAATACTTTAGGGTATACTCAAAATATTTTAATTCATCTGATTTCAGAGCAGAAGAAACACTAAAAAATTGGCACTAGTTTTAAATACTATGAAGCAAAGTAAATTGAAATGTCATCTCTAGAAATGAAAAAATATAATTTCCTTTTTTAATTGTCACAATTCATCTCTATTCTATTATCATGTTATTCTCTGTACTCCAACACAAATTCTTCTAGGAATTCTTATTTCTAGCAATTTGATAAACAGAATTACATTTTTTTCCTATGTGGCTTTATATCTCATAAAATTCAATGACTTGACCTTTCAAAAAAGAAGTTACTCTAAATTAATTGTTATGACTGAAGTATTTAATATTCAAAACATTTTAAGGAAAGTCATTAGGGTTTCAGAGGCTTGGGGATTTCTTTGCTTGTTAAGTGCATTGACTCTTAAATTATAACCTTGGTGTCATCTCTGGAGTTGAGGAAAATATTATAAAAATAAGAAGGCTAACTTTCTCATTTAAAGTAATGGCCCCTAACACAAGGGACATTATTTGAGTACTGAAGCAGACTTTTACATGCTAATAATAACCTATAACTTTGGGAAGCTAACATACAGTTCTTTTCCAAAAAGCAGATATATGTATGAGAAAACCATTCCATTATAAGTATATTGTCCTGAGAATATGTGAATCAGTGGAAATCTATTTGCATATTTGAAATAAAGGAAAGCATGCAGTTCCTGTTATAAAGAGGAAGTCCTTCATTCAAAGAGCTCCATAATGTTTGTTTCCTGTCTACATTTTAGAAACAAATTCTTTTAATCTCACCTAAAACAGGAGAACAAGAGATCAGGGCTTGTTTTGTAAATGATAGTATCTTAGCAGAATACTGAACAATGCCTTTTTGATTATTGCAACTGTACCAGAAATATGTAAAGGGGTGATTGGGAACCAACATTAGAGGGAGAAATGAGTACATAATTAGGCATGAAATAATTGTAATTTTGAATTATTTCAAGCTAGTTCTCTGAGAAACTAAAGTATATAAGGTTTGCCAGAGGACAAAAAGGATAGAAAAGATACAGTAACATCTTTACCAGGCATGAATTTATCACCAAGTATGACACCTTATTTGGAACTCATTCAGAATTTATGATTTTTTTTATTTGTTTGTTTTACCTAAAAGAAGAAATGTGGTATTTTTTTTATTTGTGAAAACCCATTTGAATTTAAGATCAATTATTATGTTGTCTGTTACATTACACTTACTCTGGTTCTATCGTTCTGAATTATTCCCATCTATAATTCGTCATTACTCCTATGTTTTTTTCCTCTGAAATGAAATCTCATCATAATTGTTATGATAATATAGTAGAAAATATGCTCTTCAAATGCAGGGACTATTTGGTAATTTTGTCTTTAAATCTCCATTATGTTACTAAACTGCTTAAAATGCCATAATGATTTCTGAAAGGAAATTATATTGGGGATTTCTTCACTAGAATTATAGCCTTACACATAGCAAGCATTTAATAAATATTTGTTGAGATCAGATAACAAGCTTGAACAAAGGTAAGAAATGAGGAAATATGTTTAAGTAATTGGGAATATGAGCTACTAGCTACAGTATATGTTGAAAAGTAGTAGAAGATAAACATGTAAAGAAATATTGTGATTAGAATATTTTTAAAAAGTGTATGTTAGACTAAGGATTTGCCTTAAGTTGGAAAGCAATGGGGAACTACTGATGGCTTTTTAAACAGGAAGTGGCATTAGTAATGATTTTTATACAGTATTACCTTATCACGAAATAGTTTGTTAATGGAATTTATTACCTGTATTTTATAAAAACATCAAACAGATATATTTTGTAAGAATCACAAAGAGCCAAGAATACTATCCTCAGTAGTAATCCATATCTTGGAAGGGGAAGAGAGGAAGTTTTCTAAATTCCCTACCTATGCATATTCAATGTTATCTTAAAAACAGACAGTCATAATGTTTAGTTGTCAGTGTCTCCAGGACAATCTCACTAGAAAGTCTATAGAAACTAACCCAAAATTTGAAAAAGAAATTTTTTCTGATTTGACTGCATGTACAGGTATGTCCTATTTTTATGGTATTTTGTGGGGTGGGATCAAACGGCATTTTCCCCTTTGTATTATCTAAGTAGTATTTTTTTTTACTGTTAGTATATATATGTCATATATATTATATATGTATGTATATATGTGTATGTGTGTAGATATATAATTTTAAATAATAAATGATAGCTATGAAGTCTCTTGAAGAAAATGGAATAATTTTAGAATAATTCATAGTCAGCTGTTCTTTATTCATTGACATCACTCTAGATATTAAATCACATTATTGATTTAAAATTTATAACAATATATAAGTAAATATAAAGTTTTCTAACTTTCCATTGAAACAATATACAGATTACTCTCTGGGGTGTGTACAGATGGGAAAAATATCAGAGACCTTAAATTATATCAAGTATTGTCATAGATGAAATACATATAAAAAACAAATGATTTTTCATTTAGTCACTCATTTTTTCAATAAACATATCTCAACCTAATAATCAGCATAAAGGCTTGATGATGACCTATCTTTTGAACATGATTTCATTATTGTATTCATTTCTTTTTAATGTATGTTCTATTAATATTTTATCATTTTTAACTTTATTGAAACTCAAAAAAGCTCTTTCTCTAGCAAATATATTTTTACAATATGTGTATTCTTATATAAGATATCAAAAAAAATCCTAAATTGTAATAGCATCAAAGCACTTTTAGAATACTGTTTATGTGGTAAAAAATGAACTAGAAATTGGAGAAAATCTGGAATTCAACCTTCAAAAGTAGAATGTAGTCTATCAGTGTTTTTATTTGGGGTATAGCCCATTAACAGACCGCATTGGTTTTTTATATAAAAACTACCAAATAATATTAATTTATGCATATATACATATATGTAAAAATAGATGTTTGTTCTAAGTTTTTAAAACTTTGTTTTAAGGCATCTTTGTTTTGTCTCTCTCTGTAAAATGTAATTAAACCAGAGTTTCTCTGAGAGCTAAAATTCCATGATCATAAAGGAGAATGATAAATAAAAAGAAATGTTAAGCACCATCAAAGAAATGAGACTTTTTAGCTTAGGTAAGTCAATGTGAATGAAAGAAAGGAATTTTCTTAATTACCATAAATATCTAAGTAGGAGATAGGCAATCCTTACTGTGTGTTGTGAAAAAGCATAAGGGATTTCTAGCAGGACTCCAAAATGAGGCTAGAAAGAAAAGCCAGCCAAGAAGACAAAAAGGCTGTAGCTATGGCTTGTCTGGACCTCATAATGCTCATATCAAGATGAGTTTATTATTGTGAGTCATTGACATATTTGTAGATTGCTTCATCATCAGGATTCAGTCAAGATATTATCCACATGTTGATGACCTATGCAACTGGCTGCTTTCTCTTAATTAAAAGACAGGCTTAAATTATTTGTTTGGAAACTGCCTGCCTTAAAAAAAATATTTATGCTACACTTAAATTCCCTTAATGTTAAGCAATTTTTTTTCCAGTTTCATTTTTTAAATTGCTCTTTGTACCTACTTTACCTGAAAGTAAATGCCTCCTTAATATGGGGAAGGTATAAGTACTTTATTGATGATGAAGAATGTACACCTAGTGAGATTTATGTTATTCTTATTCCCTGTTAGATGGCTTCTTCATCTCCTGTCCTCTCCATTTACTACATTATAAATAACTGGTGTATTTAAGACTCCTGTAATAATATTATTGCCTGTAGCTTCAGGGACCATGAAGATATCCTGTTTAGAAAGAGAAGAGAAAAAGACTTTCTATCTGATTAGACCTCTAGCAAGTCATTTTAGAAGAAATTAAGAATTTCATCTTAAATTTGTTTGTTTTTATTTTTTTTAAACAATAATAATCAAAGTAAAATGAGATTATTTGTAAATTTCTTACTACCATACTTGACACATAGTACACACTATATACATAGTATATATAATATAATAATAAAATATATGATACAGAAATTGTATATATATAAATATATTTATGTGAAATATAACTGTGCCTTTGTAAATACATATAAATATCTAAGTATATACATATATATACACATACAATATATATATATATATACACACACTCATATATACACATATACATATGTTTATTGCCTACCCCTTCCCAGTATAGTATAGACATAAAAACTATTTATAATGAATTGGAAAACTTTTAATAAATAAGAAATCTAGAAGATAATCATAGAAATAGGATGAAGGACATTGTGCTGTTGGAAAAATTATTTGTTGAATGAAGATTGACTGCTTGCCATATTCTTTGTATCTTTATCAATATAGCTGAAGGTCAGGGGTTAGGGAGGGATGGGAATACAACCTAAACGTAAATCTAGACAATGTAGCATTAATGTGATCACTTTCTGATAACTCTGAAAATAGTAGAAAAAGAAAACAAGGGGAAATTTTCTTAAAACCAAGTTTTTTTTTATCAGAGAATACCCTAGGAACTCCCTAAGTAACCAACAAAAATACCTTTGATAATCATCTAAGTAAAAGGAGACTTATTATTTTATGTTTTTGTTTTCCATCTGTATATGGAATATTTAAGAAAAGGACTCTTATTACAAGTGATTTGCCTTGTAATAAGGTCATTTTAATTCTACAATAACTAAACCCTTTTGTGATGTAAACTTAGTAATAGTAATTCTAGGACTAGCATTGGAGTAAGTTACTAGCATGCACTCATCTTGCACAATAGTTATATGTTTCCTAAATGTATATGATTAACATGAGTAATGCAAAGGAATCATTTAGTTTCCAGTTTCCATTTACTTTTTTGCTTTGATTAATGTAAAAGCTAAAATGTTGACAATTATATTTTTTCTGTTTTCTGCAAACTAAAATCACTGCATGAAAATGTGAAATTGTTGAAGCAGTAAATGCCCCCAAATAATTTGACACAAAACACTAGCCTCAACAAAGGCATATGCAGTTTCCATCTGTTAGTGTAACACTAACAAAAAGACAAGATTTATCTTTCATGTTATGAAATTCACAAAACAACTCCAGCAGACCTCCTCAGTCTGCTCAATTTATTTGTATTGATTCGGGGAGTAGTGGTAAAGAATAGCCTTAATTTTGTGCAACAGAAAATGCAGAAGACTCAGAGAGCTGCATACTTTTGCATAAAACACATAAAGCACACAAAAATAGTTCCCTAAGGAAAAGGGACTGAACTCAGGATATTCCATAAGTTGATACTCCAACATTCTGATGACTCTCTGGCTTTCATATTGAGTCCTGCCCAAACCTCCAGGATTCCTTTTTAATGTCTCTTGGGGCTTAGAAAATGCAAGCACATTTTGAGTCGGGGATAGCTATCTTACCATTGGATATAAACTGTTTTGACTTCCTTTGCATTAGGTTTAACACCGTTCAAATCATTTGTTTTAATAAAGAGCAATGGCAAAAACCTGATCCCTTTCCTCCTCACCTCATCCCTAACCCAACTCATCATTTTACCCTTAACTAGTATCAACAGATCACAAGGATACTCTTCTTTTTCCAAGCATATCAGTATAAGGGAACATCCTGCTCAACAAACCATTCTATAAATTCACTGACACATTATTGGATTTCTAGATTCTAGAATTCTTAAATAAATGATGGCTACTTTTGAGTTAATCTCTATCTATCACTATTCAGAAAATCTCCCTTTTCTAGAAAAAATAACTATATTCTAGAATTTTGAATTATATGAAGCAATCTTAAAAGACTGACCTGAAGAAGGTTAGATTCTGGGATTAAAATATAGAAATGCCCCATCTTCTACAAAGGAAGTTAAAATTTAGTAACAATATCTATGAACTTCTTCTTTCAGGCTGAATAGCCCTCCCGGTTTCAGTGAAAATTAAAAATAAAGTAACTCAATTCATTCCTGAAGGTCAAAATATTTCTAATAAATTCTCTGTTTAACTCTATTTAAGACTTTTTCATTTTGACTTACACTTAAAAATTCAGTTTCATTATTTCTTGCAGATGAACATACTTTAATTTGATAATTATATTTCATTGTTATTAAGGTGCCTTTTTTAGTTAGGAACTTTGTCACTCTAATTATATGTAATAATTTATATTCTCACAAGTTTGTGTCATAACAGTGTAATACTGAATTTTTGCATCTCTTCAGAAAATGTTTGGGGAAAATAATTGGGATTCAATGGATTCTTATAGTTACTGATAACATAGGCAGGTGCCTGTTATTTCCTAGAAGGGCAAGAACTTGGAAAATCAAAAGTCTATTAGCATTTTTGAGAACTCCCATTCCCAAAGAAAATAGAAGTCTGGGGCAAAAGAAAATGTTTCACTTCAGAAAGTTGAGAAATACCCACAGAGTTAAGCAAGTGCATTGTTAAAGAAAACATTAAACCTCCTAGCTATTCATAAATGGGAAACTTATAACAGGTCCCAGGGCTATCATAATCAAAAAAAAAAAAAAAAAAAAAAAAAAACCTCTTCATGCAGCAGATTGGTTTAATAGAACAAGTGTGAGTTTACCTCCTCAGGCATTGAAATCATTTGGAAAATGCTGATTAGTGGCTAAAACAAAAATCTTTATTTTACCATACAACACTGCCCGTCCTGTTTCTCCCCCAACCCCATCCCCATGATAAATCCTTAGCAAATTTTATAATCTATTATACGATATCTAGTTTATAGAGAGCAATGTTAGAAGATGGTACTTCAACTTCCTTTGGCAAATATGTCATTTACATTAATATATGTCTTACAATACACTTAAAAACTTGGTTAATTCATGATCATTTGATGTGTGGAATCACTGATGATGGCTTAGCATTAAAGTCATTCTTGAAATTAGTTTTTATTTTCCTCAGGCATTTCTTCCCTAGTTTGTTTCTATAACAATTAAGATAGGAGACATTTTAGAGCTATTTTCCCCTTAATCTTGAGAGTATTTTTTTTTCACATCACAAACATCTTTCACAGAGGGGGGGGGAGGGTAAAGGCACAAACTGTGATTCTAATGGCCAATATTGTAGTTTCATATGTCATTCTTAGAAAAGAAAAACTTCATAATTTTCTAAAATGTTAAGATCCTTCATATATTTTATTAATATATTTATGATTTATTATGCTTTTTAAAAATATATCAGTAAACACATGTGAAGGGACAACTAGATGATGTAGTAAATAGAGCACTGGCTCTGAAGTCAGAATACCAGAATTCAAATCTGACCTTAAACACTTAATACTTCCTAGCCGTATGACTCTGGACTAGTCACTTAACCCCAATTTTCCCACACACACACACAAAAAAAAAATACTGAATTATAAAAAAAAAAAAAACATATATAATGTTACAGAAGATAAATGAAAGAAGAATCTTCCCTTTCCAAGTTAAGTGTTTATCAAAGAAGAAGTACTATACAAAAGAGTGTCTGACTTTTCTGGGAAACTCTTGCATTGTTTTTTTAAAGTGAGGATAGAAAAAGGAAAGCAAATGAAACAAAGTGAGTCTTCCGATACACTCCTCAATTTGTGATTTGCTAAGACCTCAGGATCACCTACCATTTAAAGATATCACATTAAATTAATTAATGAAAGATAAACTTTTGAGTTTAGAGTGAAAGTTTAGAAAGAGTAAACACATTTATTAAGCACTTACTATATTCCAGACATT
Source organism: Antechinus flavipes (assembly GCF_016432865.1). Classification (NCBI taxonomy): domain Eukaryota; kingdom Metazoa; phylum Chordata; class Mammalia; order Dasyuromorphia; family Dasyuridae; genus Antechinus; species Antechinus flavipes. Next base: position 147,099,590 of record NC_067400.1, read on the forward strand.
ATGCTAAGTGTTTTCTAAATATTATTTTATTTGATCCTTACAACAACCCTAAGGGGTAAGTGTTATTAAAAATCTCCATTTTACAATTGAGGAAACAGATAGAGATTAAGTAACTTTGTCAAGAATCATTCTGCTACTAAATATCTGAGGCTGAATTTAAACTCAGGCCTTTCAGACTCTAAGCCCAGTGTTTTATTGAAATTGCTTGAAAGCTGCTAGACAAAGGTACACAGTATAATGGAAATCAAGGTAGATAGGTGACACAGTAGATAGAGTACATGTCTGGAGTCATTAAGACTCATTTTCCTATCTTCAGATATGGCCTTTGATACTTACTATGTGACCCTGGTCAAGTCATTTAACCCTGATTGTCTCAGTTTCCTTACCTATAAAATGATCTGGAAAAGGAAATTGCAAACCATTCCAACATCTCTGCCAAGAAAATGCTCTTGAGGTTAAAAAGTCAGATATGACTGGAAAATAACAGAAAAAACATGGTAGAAAACACATTAGGTGTGGAATTAGTAGTTCCAATACTATTTTTGAAGTTTCCTCAATATATGACGAAGAGCATGTCACAGCCCCAGAACTGCCACTTATTAAGTAGTGGCGATTCCTTTCAGGAGTGAATAGTACTTAATGGCTGCTGACTTCACTCTAAAGTCCTTTTCTACAGCACATTTATAGACAAAATTCTTCCTTTGCAACACATTAGCCTAGAATGATTTTGTGAAATGTCATCATGAATGCTAAGTGAAGTGGGTAGAATCAAGAGAACATTGTATACAACAACAGCAAGATTATGTGATGTGACTTGGCTCCTTTCAACAATGAAATGATTCAAGGCAAGTCTAATAGACTTGTAAAAGAAAAGTGCCATCCACATCCAGAGACAGAACTAAGGAGACTGAATATGGATCAAAGCAAAGTATTTTCATCTTTGTTGTTGTTGTTGGTTGTTTGTGTGTTTTCTAGGGTTTTTTCCTCATGTTTTTTATCTTTGACCTTTGATCTTTGATTTTTCTATGATGAATGTGGAAATATATTTAGAAGGATTGCACTTAAATTGGATTGCTTGCTTTCATAAGGTGTACCAAAGGTGAAATGTTGAAAACTACCTTTGCATGTATTTGAAAAAATAAAAAGCTATTTTAAAAAAAGAATGTCACAATGAAAATAATTATCTGATGGCAGAATACAGAATAGAGAAGAACGGAGAGATCAGTACATTGTATCAATGATCTGGGGCTGGAAAGGACCTCAGAAAGTTTGAAGGAGAGGAAACTGGAGCCCCCGAGGTACTGCCTAGTGATACACATGTATTAAGAGTTAGAGATAGGATTATAACCCTATTCTTCTGACATTAGAGTCTTTAAACTGTCCCATGCTGCCTCTCTAGGGAAGAAGGAAATATGTAGTTTGTTTATATTCACTTATAAAGTGTCTACTACAAACTACAGTGATATAGTGTCTATTATATACTAGGTCTATATACTATATACTATAGTGCCTAGCATATACTAGGCACTGTGCTAAGTGTTTTACAAATATTATCTTATTTGGTCATCAATTAAGACAGAAACACACACACACACACACACACACACACACACACACTCACACACACACACACACGCACCCACACACACCAATTTTGGTTCTCTTGAAAGCTATCCTGGGGCAGCTAGATGGTGCAGTGGATAGAATACCAGCCTTGAAGTCAGAAGACCTGAGTTCAAATGTGACCTTAGACACTTAATAATTCCTAGCTGTGTGCCCTGTGGGGCAAATCACTTACCCCAACTGCCTCAGAAAAAAAGAAGAAAAGAAAAGAAAGCTATCCCAAGTTCAGTGCATATTTTAAATAAGGAACCACTGAAAACAAGAATTCATAACTTGCCTACTGGCACCCCTATCCCCCAGTCAGATTTTTTTTCCCCCAGGTTGATCAGAGTATTTTAAGTAAATGGTTAAATAGCACAGGAAGATAACAAGGAAACTGACCCATTTATACAGGAATCCTCTTCTCATTTCTCTATCAAAAGTCTTTCACATTGCCTCTTTGTACCAAAGGAGTCAGATCCCAGCAGTTTACAAGTAATTTCAGCAGCTCCAAATTACCCCTTTCATCCCCCAAACAGGGAGGGGAAGCAACTTATTTTCTGAGAATGTTATCACCAGATCCACAAAGCAGTCAGGTCAGCAATGCTACTTCTCTGAATGGGAGCCCCACTGAGAGAAAAAAAAAAAGTCTTGCTGCTTCTTCTACTTGGGACACACTATTATGTCGTGGTCTGGATACAGTTGAGGGAAATACTTTTTGAAAAGAGAATCTAACACAATCTCTCAATGGCCTAGCTGTTTCTAACACTCTTTCTCAGGATGAGAGTTGGCACATACCTAAAAGCCATAATCATCTTCTGATTTTTCCCCAAGACTCTTTTCAAAACCTGTGCTCAGAGAGATATCCCTAGACTGCTACATACATTTCTTTCTAGGACCCTTTCTTGATGAATAAGGCCTTTTACTCAAAAGCCTTCTGGAGAATATAATCCAGAGAAACTCTGCCTATCCAGGTCTCTTACAGGTAAATATCAAAACATGAGACAGTAGCAATTGAATTAAAGATAGGAATTATCAAAATATTGGAAAAAGAAGATTTTCAGGAATTTGTGAATAAATAAATATAAGTGAAGGAAAGGGATGATTTTGTTCATTGCAAACCTAGATAATTTAAGCAGCATTGACAATCTAGGAAGAAAAGTGTTTTGTTTTAAGACATGAGTTTGAGAAGAAAAAGCCATAACTAAATGGAGGTATTCACATGCATTTGGAATTCTTGTATGACCTTGAAGAAGTCATCATTTTTCTAGACCTTTTTTTCATCATCTATAACATGAAGAGAGTTGCATAGAAGCAGTGGTTCTCAAAGTGTGGTCCTAAGAATCCTGAAGGGGGAGCATGTCTCTGAAACCCTTTCAAAGGGTCTTTAAGATAAAAATTATTTTTTATTACTGACATGATAAATATCTATAAATGTAACCTACATAAACAAAAACTTTTGGACAGATCATCAATAATTTTTAATAGTATAAAAATACATAGAACAAAAATTTGAGAGACAATGGCCTGGAGGACCTGTTAGTTCCCTTTTATCTCTTCATTTATGTGGCTATGATAAAACTATAGTTCAGGTGGATTGACATTTACAAATGTTACAAATAACATCCCCCACAGCTGTATTTTTCCTTCACACACAATGCTATATGTCACAAAGCAATCTCATTTCATTTCTGCAAATGTTAATTAAATGGAATGTACCCCATGGTATATCTGTTACCAATAAAAACTAACTAGGTAAGGACCAATGTGATATAGTTAATGGTTTCTGGCTTTAAGCCGTCTAAGGAGAAGCACAAATATATGTGATGCAACTTTTACACATAGACCTCTGGAGGAATAGAAAGACTTTTCAAATCCCATATTGTCAGCTCCTGACTTAAGAATACTCCAGAGTATAAATTATTTTCCTCATATTCTATTGTGGCTTTTGTCAACTGGCTTTTGCTTATCCTATTATGGATGAGAGCCATGAAATATTATTTGAATTGTAAGCAAAGAAAGTGCCCTAAAACCACCTGCCCCTCTTTGAAAAACCAACACAAAAAAAAACAGAGGAAAGGTCAAGTCTAAAAACAATAATTTGGAGTTGCAAAAAGCAGATCAGCTCAAAGGTTTAGTCTGTAGATAGCATTCAGTCATTCAGTGCACAAGGAGGATTTAGATTTGTTCACAACTCACAGAGAAGCCTAGAGTTTTGAGAATAACATTTCAAAAAAAGTAGTTTAAAAGTAGTCACTGAACATTTATTTTAAATGTGATCAAACTAATAATAAATAGAATTTAATAGCATGCCCCTATTGAATTCATTTAGTATTGGTTGCTTATAGGATCCCTTGAATTTTCATCTGAAATCTCTAAATAGTAAATTACATTTCTTCAGAAAACCCAAGAATGAAAAAAATTCAGTTTAATATTGTTCTGCTCTCCATTGATTCCCATGCATTTTAACTTCTGTTCACCAAGCAACAATTCTTTCATGTCAATAACTCATTAAATTATACAAGAAGTCAAAGTAAGAAAAGTTGTATATTGAAAACTACATTCACACTTTGTAATATATAAGTGAGAGAAAAGTAATTTGAAGATCCAAAATTGTAAACAGCCTCATCCTACTAAATGATAAGCAGAATGAAATGTAATCTACCTAGACTGATATCTCCTAATTATGCAGAAGCAGAGAAGTTTCACGATAGGTCTGCTTCAGTATTTTATGTGTTTAGACAACAAGCTATCTTTGAATTTAAAGTAAAACCTTATTCAGTAGTACTTACGGAAGCAGTCTGAATTCATGAATTTATAAAGAGAAAGAGAGTTTTATTATTTTCAGGTACATACTGTGGTGTACACTGGTCAGAAAAATTTTGCCTAATCATAGTTCCTTAAAAACTTATTAAGAGGGGGAGGATACTGGGAAGATGGAGTAGATTGGTAAATTTTAAGCTCTCCTAATTTACCCCACAAATTTGTCCATCAGGGTGAACATAGACTCCTAAAACATCCAGAAGACTTGGGAGAGAGCTGGGGTTCTCCTGATACAACCTGAGAAGATCTGAAGAAAGGTCCAGGGCTGGGAATTAACCTATTTAAGTGCAAACACCTCCAGGTTAGCTCCCCGGGGAATTATCAGGATAGACAGGAGCGGCTGGAGCCTCAAGAATCTTTGAAGGGGTTGAGTCTGGGAAGACTGAACTAACCTAGACAGATTGGGAACACCAAGCCCAGCTGTGCTGCTGAGAAGTGGCCCTGGGTGGGAGGAGCCAGCACCTGGTGCGTGCAGAAGCAGGGGAGCTTCTGCCAGGTGCTGGCTGTTGGAACTTGCAGAAGAATTGAACTCTTGATTTTGGGTTCCTGTTCAGAGGGGAGAGCTGAAGAGAAGTTTGACACACCTTCCCCCCAATGCATAAATAGAGGTGCTTACACTAATGCCTTTTATTTAAAAAAAAATGAACCAGCAAAGAAGAAAGAATCCCACCACTGAAACATATAATGGGAACATGGAAGATCAGGATTCACCTCCAGAGGAGGATACTTTAGTTAAAAAAAAAAAATCTTCTACCCCAAAGTGTAACATGAAATGACTCCTTACCCAGAGAGAATATACAAAACTCAAAAAAGAATCCAAAAATCAAATGAGAGACATTGAGGAAAAATTAAAGCCATCCAAGAAAAACAAAAAGCTTATGAAAAAAAAAGTTAACTAACTAGAAAAAGAGGTACAGAGTCTCAAAGATGAAAATAATGCTTTGAAAATTATAATTGGACAAATGGAAGCCAGTGAAGCTATGAGCGACCAAGAAATAACAAAACAGATTATAAAGAAGAACTTATAAGATTGATCTGAAATGATTGCATCCATTTTTTAAACTAATGCCCATAAAATGTTTCCAAACAATTTATATTCTTAAATAGTTAGAACATTTTTTTGAAACAATCTTTAAACTACCTTTTAAAAAAATACATAGTTTAAATAAGTCAGCTTTTACTCCAGGTCTCGCCCAAAGTATCTGAATTATGGAGCTCTAATAGTTTGCTAGACAAGCAAAATGACTTGTATGAAATTTAACAAACTGGATCCCTTTTATGTTCAAGGAACTATAATGTAGGCTTTGACTTCTTCAGAGGTAAAGAAGCTTTCAATGATATCACAAGAGAGCTGTGGGAATATATAGGTAGCATTATACAAAGACTAGTATGAATTTTTGTATTTTGATCTTATTCTATTGACTAAATAGATTGTGTTCTACCATCACGTAAAAATGTTGTTTTTCCTAAAATAGTTATATTAAATATATTTCAAATAACTTCTTGATACATTGACTAGAACATGCTTATTACATACATGCTATTCAGAATTCCACTTAACAAACATTAAGCATAAACTAGATATCAGATATAGTGCTAGGCACTGTGGAAACAAACAAACAAAAAAAAACCTCTGCCTTTAGGAAATTCTATTGGAGAATTCAAGAGAGAGATGACAGAAACAGAAACAGAAATAGACAAAAAGAGAGAAAAGAGATGGAGATGAGAGATATAGATACAAAGTGGTTTCTAGAGGGAGTATTATTAGCTATTAGGGGAATTAGGAATAGGTTCCCCCAATAGGAGTTAACACTGGACTTGAGTCTTGAAGGAAGAAAGGAGAAAGGAATATATTTCAAACATGGCAAATAGTCTATATAAAGACATGAAGATAGGATATCTAATAAAATGTACAGGAAACATCAAGTAGGTCAGTTTGCCTGAAACTTTGAATATTCCTTTCTAAAGCACTGTTTGCAAGTGCAAATACATTTTGTTTTAAACTAAAAAAAACATATTTGCATTATTTACTAAACCACCATGATATATCTGGACTTGGTCACAAATGTTTTCATGTAGTGAATTCTGAGAAAGAAGTATGAGCATATGAAGAGGACTGTAATTACAGCAATTATGGAAAAGTGATTTACTGGTTATAGAAATTGAACAGATTTCAAATAGGGTAGATTGACCATAAAAGCAAGCAGGATATTGAAAATAAATATTTTGGGAGCTAGGAAATTGCTTGTTAAACACACATACCAAATGTAAATGTTTACTAACATTTGTATAATTTGGTTTCAGTTTTTTTTAACCATAAAATGGTGGCTATATTTGGGTTTTTTTAAATGTAAAAAAATTTAATAGCTGTTAAAATGATGCATTTGTGTGATTCTTTCATTTTCCCATCTGGTAGTTATATACTACTTAACTGGAAAAAAAATTTAAACATTGGAATCAAAAAAAAGCAGATAACTAATAGAAGATAGTTAAAACCAAGACATCCTTTCCAAATTCTGAAAATGAGTAGAACTATCAGCATGCAAGAGGTGGAAAAATATGTAATGGTAACATTTAATGAACATCACATTTTAGAATGATTGAGTTGTAGTCTTTGTATTATTGTTTCCTAAAAGTATAATTAAAAGGAAAGTGGACATTTAAAATGGCATTCAGTAATTATTCTATGAGAATTTAATGGTAAAATGGTAGAATATATATAGTTTTTATATACTATTAAATGATTACATCATAGTTGGATTAGAAAAATATGATAGCGGGGCAGCTAGGTGGTGCTGTGGATAGAGCACCAGCCCTCGAATCAGGAGGACCTCTGTTCAAATCTGGTTTCAGACACTTAACACTTTCTAGCTATGTGATCCTGAACAAGACACTTAACCCAAATTGCTTCAAAAAAAAAATTTATATCATCCCACTTTATCTTATCCCCATATTCTGTCCTTTTTCACTGCTTTCTCTTTTGAATATAATTAAAAATTAAAATATTGTGCTTCAGATAAAGTAGTAGTAAGTAAATACTCAATAATCTCCAATTTAAAATTGCCAATTCTAAAAAAAAAAAATTAAGTAAAAAACATCTTACTGGAAAAAGAAACAGAGGACCAAGAACAATTGGGTTTTATAAATAGCCAATAATTAAATATAGTACTAAGTAAATTTTAAATATTTAAATATGTGAATTATTATCATAAAATATAAGGAATAGAAGAGAAAAGGAGCTCAGTCTGTGAATCAAACCACATTTCTTGAGTACCATATTATGCAGTAGTAAGAAGAACTCAAAGAAATTTAGTTTTGACATTCTTTGTTTCTTTTGCTTTGTCTTCAGGATAATTTGTTGATATATAGAATGATGGAGAGAAAAGTATGGTGGACCTAGACTCGAGACCTGCGTTCATATCTTACTTTTGATGCATAATAATAGTGTGACAATAGACTTGTAATGTCATTTCTGTGAACTTCAGTTTATTTTAATAACTATTTTATAGCACTGTTTTAAAGATCACATGAAATAATAAGTATAAAACACTTTGCAATAGAGTGCCTTATAATTGCCAATTAGTATTAAATCAAAAAGAAATCGGTCCACCCAGCATTCTTTTTTGTTTATCTTAAACCTTGTCCTCTACCATCCCCTGCGCCATTAAAACCAACTTGAGAGAAAGGTTCTTAAAAATGGATCAGTGATATAATTATTCCTAAAGTTCACTCCACTGATGCAAGTAGGAAACCATCTATACCAGCCTATCTCATACCTTTTTTTCCATATCCTCCCTATAATTCATCACAATATTGGAGATCTTCCTTGCTTTCTCCAAACATCAGGATGGTACTAAGGCAGCATTCTCCCTGCCCACCTATCATCCCTCTTCCCTGCCATATGATTACATTCTCCAACAATTCCTAATCTTCTCATACAAAATCATCTTTTATCTCTGATTTTCTGACTTCCTAATTGGTTGAATGTTGGGGCCAGTTCACATCTCTTCATTATTCTTTAACAATCATCTTTAGTTCTTCAGAGATAGTAGTGTTCCATGTCTCAGTAGCATATACAAACATTAATGGAATATTATTATTAAAAAGGTAGCCCTTTATTTTCATAGGATGCTTATCAATTAAAGAGTTTTAAATTTATTTGAAAGTAATCAAGCCTTTTTTCATTCTTTTTTGATTCTGAGCACAAGTCCTTTCCTGTCTGCCACTGTATACTAGGACAGAGGAAAGATAGGTTATAAAAATAACCATCTTCAACTGATAAGAAATTTTAAGGACAAATCGATCTGAAAAGAAGGGGAAAACAAAGGAATATATATGTAGTCATAATGGTGGGTTGGAATATTGTTTAGGTAGAGAAAATTCCAGTTGAGTTTGGAAGTGTTGGAGGACAACACCCACCAATGACAATATATAAAAACAATGTCCATGAAGAAAATTAAATATATTTTTAAATATGCATTTCCTTCACAAATTATAAATATTCACTAAGGTTGGATTTAGAATTGTATTATGCATGGTGTTTCAAGCATTAAGTAGCAAAAAATGATTGTGTTGGTTTTCTGTGATTTGTGCGAGAGAATTTTAAATTATTTACTGCGAAGAAATGAGTATTATTCAGCCGTGATACAATGGCATAAAAAGAGAAGCTATTATAGAAGTGAGACTTCAAAATGGTAGGAAATCGATGAGATGTAGAGAGAGCTGAGAGAAAGGGGAATCCTGAAAGGTGTTTTCTCACCCTGACCAGGAAGACAAAATTGCATGAATTCAATGCAATAAACATTTATTGAGCACTTGCAATGTGCAAGAAGCAGAAAAATAATAACATATAGCACTTTAGAGTTTACACAGTGATAAAATCAGATAGGAAAAGTGACAATGGCTCTGGAGTTAGAGGTCTGGATCCCAATCTCACTTAAGATTGTTAGTATCTGTGGGTCTTTGGTCAAGTCCCTTATCCTTTCTCTGATTTTCATTTCCTCATTTATAAAATGAAGTTGGATGAGATGGCCTCTGAGGTCCTTTCCAATTTTAACTTTATAGTCCTGGAATCTTATAATATCTGCTGATTTTAGGAAGACAGGGACTCAGGGTTTGTAGCCAGTGATTGTCTTTTCCTGATGTGTGAAGATAAAGTATCATCTATCTAACCCTATTTCTGTTACTTGGCACAAAAGGGTCATAGTCTTGGGGCTAACTGTTATTACCTCCAAAGGACAGAGATTCTGCAGAAAGCCCTAGATATACCTTTCCTCTGAGGATATGTTGGATACCCTTCTACATACTCAAAATGTGCTCTCTCCTTCAGCTCCTAAATGGGTTCTCCCTCCCTCACTACTGCTATACAATCTCTTCCTTTAAATATCCAAAGAGTGTGCTTATAAATGCCTTATGCTGTTTTTATTATCTGAAATCCTATACATAAATATCAAAGATTTGTAGAAATTTAAGGTGGCAAGAACCTTATTGACTATGGAGAGGAGTTCTTTCCTTTGGGTCTGATAAAACCAATGGATCCTTTCTCTCTCAGACTAATGTTTTTCAGTGCATGAAATAAAGTACATTGAATTACAAAGGAAATCAATTATTGGAATATTTGTTAAGTAACAAGTTTGTAGAACTCAGGTTAAGAATTTCTGTTCTAGTCTCACTTACTCATTTTATAGAAGAGTAAATAGAGAGTCAGAAGCATTTTATGAGACAGTGGTGCAAGGTTACATGACGAGTTGGTAGCAGACAATTGGTATGTGATTTCCTACTTCTCTAGGCAATACAGTTTCCATTATACTAAAACCATTTTTCATTAGCTTGTATCTCTTTTCCCCCACCTGTTACCTCATCTACAGCACTATGCTGACTTCTGTGCCCAGTCACTGGAAAAGCAAAAAGGACAATTATACAGAAATCCATGAATACTTATGATACAGATTTATTAGAGTGGTGGGTTGTAGCCACATTTAATATTTCAAGAAATGCCTTTAAGGAAGAAATAACATATTCATTTTTTCAACAGGAGAGTCAGTCAGTCAGCAAGCATTTATTAAGCATCTACTATGGACCAGACATTGTGCTATGTACTGGGAATACAAAGAAAGGCAAAACAAACAAACCAAAAACTGTTCCTGCCCTCAAAGTGATCACAATCTAATGTGGAAAAAGAACATGTAAACAATTATGTAGAGTATGTCTCCAAAGGTTAGTTTTCTTGTATACATGATACATTAGATATAAAGATGGAATAAAAGCATCATTAGCATTAAACAATCCAGAAAGGCTTCTGTAGAAAGTGAAACTTTAGCTAGTTTACAATGTCTATGGGCTATGTATCAGAATCTCTCCTTTGTTCCTATGTTACACTCCTTTCCTAGTTATTTGTGCATCCATTTTATCTTCTTCAATTCCCTGAGGTCTGAAACCATCCAAGTTCCTTCTGATTCTAAAAGTCTAGAACCTAGTCTCTAGCACCCAGCATATTGCTCTTAATTGTTCCTCATTCTTATTAAAATATATTGATTCTGTTGTTTCAATTTATTCTAACAACTGATGTCACAAAAAAAAGTGGATTCAAATTCTTTAGATTTGCTTCAAATTTCCCCAAAGTCCATGAACAATGTTTTCAAGGACTTAAAGGTCTAGTAACAGAATATTACTAAAGATTGATTGCTCTGCCTTAATAATTAGAAGGTCTTAATAAGCAGCTTACCCTTGATAAATAGGATTGCTAAAAACTGCCATGCTTATTGTGGACTAATAAGGTTGAAGTGTCAAGCTTTATAATGCATTATAATCTTAGCACAGCTTGATGCTTTAAGCACATTCATTATCTACCCTTTAAAAAAAAATCATTTACTACAACCATTTCTCACTTCAAGCAGCATCCCTAAAACTGGATTAAGCAAAAGTTAAAATACCCAATTGCTTGGTATGCCTCCAGAGTCAAGAATTATTATCTGAGTGTAGTTTGATTAAAAAGAATATTCACATACATTTATGTCTGTATAGATGTATATAAATTTTATATATCTGTCCTTCTTCTACTAGAATGTAAGTTCCTTGTAAGGTTTGCTTTATGTACTGTATTTTTATGTCTAGTGCCAAGCATGGTGGCTAACACATAGCAGACACTTTATAAATGCCAGTTGATGGAGTTGAAATCTGGTCTTAAGTACTAACTGTATGACCCTGGTCAAATCATTTAGCCTCCATCTTTCTCAGTTTCATCACTTGACTTCATATCTCATTTCTGACAATTGATGGCTCCTTGATCCTAGGCAAACTTCAACTTCTTTGTGCCTCAGGTAACTCACCTGGGACTTCCTGTTCTCAGCTATGGGCTCAGCACCCTGAAGGAATATCAGTCATTTTCAGCTACACACCACAGGGCCTTTTTGCCCAGCTACTAATTTTACTGCATAGAGTTCTTAGATGTCTTAATGATTAGGAATTCCACAAAAACCTCTTTAGTGCCATATTATATAATAAATGCAAGTAACAAGTGTTGGATTTTCATTCAAGGATGAATGAACTATAATCTTATTTAATTATAATAAGAATTATTTGATCCATTCTTTAAAAATATAGAGTTTAAAATATAGTGAATGTTCCACCCCTTCTGCAAAGCCTTCCCTGAACTAGTCTAGTCCTCATTAATCTCTCTCTCTCTCTCCTGTGAATTCCTAGAGGAGTTCTAGCCAGTACCAAACAATTCAGCAGTTAATCATATGGAGAAGTGTACCTCTTCACTTTGTTTCAGTCTTACATAAAATCTGTAAGGGTTCAAATTTTGTGGGTTTTAAAATTTTTTGTATTCTTATTACCTAGTACAGAACTGTGTAAATAATAAGTATTTAATAAACATATATTGAATTGAACTCAGTCATCATTTGGAATTCATTTGTAAACTCCAGAAGGGATAGAGGCTATATGATCTTCTGTACAGTATTAGATAAATTCTAAAGGCTTATTAAATACTATAGATAAATTGTATAGACTTCAACGCAACACAACACTTGGCACATAGTAGATGCTTAATAAATGTTTATTGACTTATTGGTATAGCATGATGAGTTAATTACCAGGAAACATATTTCTTTCAAAGATTTGTGATTTGATTTTTCCCTTTATAACTGAATTACTATGGGCAAGAAAATTATCACCCTGTCACCACCATGCTGATGAGTCTTTCCTTTGCTTACTCGTGCAAACAATTTATCCTGAGAGGTTCATTTTTTTCCTATTAACTCATAATTACAACTGACCACTACATAGCAATATGTTTTAAGTTTTGCATGTATTTTACACACTTTGGGCTGTAATTAAACAAACAAAAAAATTCTTGTCTTTATATTTGATTAAAAATAACTATGAAACACTTTTACATTTTCAAAAAAAATTTAAAATATTTGGAGAGCAATATTCCTTTATATATTTCTTATCTTTCACTTTATGAATGAATATAAAGGTGTGTGACTTTGTTTTTTGTTTATTATGCATGCATATACACACACACACACATATGTGGTGGTAAATATGTGTGAATGTGTGTGTGTGCAGTGCTAGTATGGAGACCATTTTTTCTTGTTGAAGTATGATTCCCAGAAGTCAATACAATTATTCTCAAAAAACCAATAAACATTTATTAAATGCCTGCTATTTTCCAGACAGTTTGTTAAGCACTGAGAATACAAAAACAGTCGAAAAGAAAATCCCTGCTGTCAAAGAGCTTATTTCTAATTGTGGAGACAATATGCAAACAGATATATAAAACAAACTGTATATAACTAGCAGAGAGAAAGCACTGAATTTAAGAGGGATCATCTGTTAAAAAAAAAAAAGAAAAAGAAAGAAAGAAAGAAAGAGAAAGGAAAAAAAAGGAAAAGAAAAAATACTGATTATACACAGTATTTTTTGTGAAAATCTATCCTATTTTAGAAAATAAGTTCACAAATTAACTATGGGGAAAAAAAGGACTCAACTTCTGTGATATCTATCTATATATATGTAAATACATGCATTCATACATACATACATACAGTTATGCCCTTATTTGGTCTTTGGGCAAGGTACTTAATATCTCAATACTTCCAAGCAACTCTCTAAAACTGAATTGCACTGGTATATCTATGATGACTGAGGAAACTCCTTTTTGATAAAATCAGAAGTCTTGTGCAAACATAAATGAATGAATTTGTTGATATACAGGAATAATTAAAACACTTGTAAATCACCTCATCTCTGTGGCTTTAAAAAGCTGTTATAAAATGATTAGTGCTTAAAGGCCTTATTAATACCTTTGCATCTATTTATATAAAACACAATTGTATTAGAGTAAGAACATCCCTACATGCTGGCCAAGTGTGGTGTAACTCACTGGGTAAGCCAGCTGAATTACCAACATATCATTAGAAATGTGGTCTGACTTGGACAGAAGTTCCTCTTCCCCAGTGAATGTTAATATCCTGTATAAGTGACCTTGCCTATCAAAGCAGACGGTAATTCAAGACAATGCATGCGCTGAGAATCAGCCCAACCTAAGCAACATTGAGAGCAGTCTGATTCAGAAATGGTCAGATTAATTCACAGAAAATATATTTTAATTAAAAATTGAGAGAAGCAGCCATGCATTCTAAATATGTTTATCCACAGTAGCACATTGACAGAGAAAACAAAAAAAAGGGGGGGAGAATCTATTGGTTTTAGCCACTGATAAAACAAAAGGAATTGAAACAGTTGTCCTACTAATTCAGACTCAAGGTCAAAAACAAAAGCATAAACTCCAACCCCTTCTATCCATTTGACATTGGTAAAAGAAAATGTTTTTGGTCAAACTTAGAACCAAATAAAAAATAAGACTTTTAATTTCCAACTTGAATTTGATAAGATGTAATTTGATATTTAGTCTGAAAAATTTTTCTGATAATGTTTTTTGAAAATCTCAGAGTTTGTTTTCGGTTTGGTTTCTTTAATATCTATTAATTGAAATTTTTTTCAAGCAAAAGAAAAAAAATGTTTGAAATATGATCAGGTATTATTGTCATTTAATGGCCCTAGAAATTTTAAGTGTTTGAATAAAAAACTTAAGCCACATTGCTCTAAACTGAATGTATCTCATTTCGAAAGTGAGATATCTTGGGAAAAGGTCTCAACTGGGAACCCAACAGGAGATTCTCATTCTAAATCTGGCATCAGCATTATCAGAGTATCTAGCTTTGGTCAAATCACTTAACTCTCCTGAACCTCAGTTTCCTCATCTCTAAATATTTCTATATGGCAGTAAATCTGAATTTCATAAAGACAGGGATTGAATTTTTCTATTTTTCTGTGTCTCCAATGATTAGCATTATGTCTGGCACATATTATGCACTTATTGAATGCTTGTGGATATGATGATCTTACCTGGGTGGGCAAACTCATCAATAATATACATTGCAACCCAGCCATGACTGCTTGCCCTGGACTTCTCTTACCCATAAAATTCCCCACAAGAGTTCTATCCAATATGCAGAGGGTTTTTTTTTTCATGGTATCCTTTATTCTACTTCTCTGTAATTTCCTATTGATAATGTGCCACATAGCTAATAAGTGTCAAAGACAAGAATCTAACCAGTCTTTTGGGTTCAAAGTCAAAACTCTTGACACTATTAACGAGCAAAGTAATAATTATTGTGTTCACATTTCAAATACTGCAATAACATTTCTAAAAAGTTAAATTAAATTTGGCCATCCATTAGGGGATGATAGAAAGAAAGTGTTTGTTTTTTGTGTTTTTTTTCCTGAAACTGTTCTCATCAGAATGAGCAAAATCCCTCTACCAATGCAATTGGACAACTGTTTTGCGGTGTACACCTTTTGACTATATCTTTGAGTAGTTAAGTGACTTGCCCATAGTAAGCCAAACAGGATGTGTCAGAAAGGAGATTTGAAGCCAGATTTTCCACATTTTGAAGCTAATTGATTATCTACTATACCACTACACTCACTAATGCAAATATTTTCTTACAGTTCCCCCCCCAGTTGTCTTTTTCAAGCTGACACATTAGCCATCAGAAAAAAAATAAAGTAAATACTTTTTTTCTCTACTCCCATCCTCACTCCCAGAAGACTCACATGTACACCACTCCCCCCCCTTTTTTTTTCAAAGTAGCAGTAGCTGCCACCTATACAAATTTTGCTAAACAAAACTTGCTTTGCTCTTGCCAGGAAAATAAAAGAGTCAAAGGGAAGTTGGGGAAAACCCCACACAAAACTTGTCACTTCCTTAGCATGGAAAACTATTCAGAAGTTTTGTGTTTATTGCCTTCTCTCTTTCTCTTCTTCAATCCCCTTTTATGTGAGCTGAGACTTTTCCAAAGCAGCCTCCAAGCACTCATAGAGACCTGAAGCTAATGAATAAAATTTAAGTGCCAAGTACCAAACTTAAGGAAAGGAAATTTAGAATGGAAACATTATCTTGCAAATCACCTTCTTTTCCCAAGTTTCCTTTGTATTTTTGAGCAATAGATATAAACTTTAAAAAAGATAAGATTTTGTGAAATCTCTTACTTTTATGGTTGATTACCATTATTATGTTTTTATTGTTGTTGAAGCTCAAAAGATTAATACACACATACATTTAATAACCCAAAATAATATTATCTCCTTAACTAAACAGATATCTGATTATAATTATAGTTTCACAAATAGATACACATTCAATTATTGTAAAATTCACAAAAGAAAATAATAGTCCATATTGGAAAAATCCATTTCAGTGATAATAATTTCTCTAGTTAAGCCCTATGTAAGTGGTCATGCAGTTAAAGCATGAAAAATGCCTTCTATGTCAGCAATTTTCTCACTTAGATTCCAAGTCATTATTCTTAATGAGACAGAATAATCAAAAGAGAAATGGCCATAAACCTGATGGGGCTGTCATTAAAGTAACCAAGAAATTTCATTTGTGGCAAAAAGATGCCTACAGTTATATCCTCAGGTTACTTACTATATTGTATTTTTGTGCCTTAACCTATTCATATTTATTTTCATCATGTGGTTTATTAAAGATATTAAATTTCAATATAAAAGGGCAAGAAACCACTCTGTCTTGCCCTCTGTAATGAATTAAAAGCTAATTATATGCAGGAAATTGCTATTTGCTATTTGAAGAATTATTCCTATCCTAGATTTTTATACAGAGCATATAGATTCTATGTGTTCACATCAACTTAAACCCTTTGATAGTCTTAGGTTGATTTTTTAAAGAAAAAATTAAGAAAAGATATGACACTGAGTGTGCTATTTGTATAATATTTGGATGAAATCCAATCTGTATTATAATGATCTCGACAAAATTCAGCAAATGTTTATTAATTTCCTACTATGTGTCTGGCACTACACTTGGACCCGGAAATATAAAATCAAAAAAAGATATAGTCTTTGCCTTTAGTAAGCATATATAAGAATAGCTAATAAAATTAATTACTACTAATAATATCAATAAGGAAATTTTATATTTACTTAACACCTACTATGTTTAAGGTATTATGCTAAGTGCTTTAGAATATCAATCTCCTTTGATTCACACAACAACTCTAAGAGGTAGGTGCAGTTATTATTCCCAATTTATAGTCATGGAAATTGAAGCAAAACAGACGTTAAATATTTTTCCTGGGGTCACACAACTGATGAGTGTCTGAGGCTGAATTTGAATTCAGGTCTTTCCAATTGTAGTTCCAGCACTCTACCCACTCTACTATCCAGCTGCATGATTTGATAACTATTGCATTATAATTAGTTTCCATTGTAATTTTTTTTAAACTTTTTAAAATCTGGCTATAATAAGGGGTCCATAAGGTTCCCCAGGGAAGTTATAAATTTCCATGACATAAAAAAAAATGATTAAAAAGAATATAGCATGTAAACAGACAAAGTAAATATAAAGTTTATTCAACTTAACTTTAAGAAGTGGAGAGCATTAAAATTACTATGAGCATTTTTTAAAAAAAGGTCTTCTTTAGAAAGTGACACCTGAGCCACACTTTGAAGGATCACTCAGATTTTAAGAAGTAATAGTGGAAGCCAAGCACTTTCCAGTCAATGAGAAGGGTGGGGTTAGGTGGAAGAGATTGGAGGAAAGTAAGATGGCAAAAGAATGGAACATCTTATTCACCAAGTGAAATGAAATTTAGAGTATCTGAAAGAAAGTACGAGGGAGTAATAGTGGAAAAGGCATCTACCAGGCTGTAGAAGGCTTTAAATGCCAGACTGAGGATTTCATATTTTGTTTTATTTATAGGCAATGGGAATCGACATGGTAAGATTTGTATTTTAAAAATATTAATTTAGCTTTTCTGTGGAAGATTCATTTCAAAGGAAGAGTCTATAAATCTAGTCAAGAGAAAATGAGGACCTGAGCTGGAATGGTAGCCACACTGAGAGTGTAGAGAAGGGGAAAGATGTTAGAGATGCTGCTGAGTTAAAATTATTAAGACTCAGCCTGTGATAAGAGTATTAGAAGTGGTAGGGTAGGAAAGAATCAAGGATGACTTCAAGGTGTCAAATCTCTAAGCACTACAAATATTACATTGTCTCTTTTTCATAAATGAGAAAACCTCAACATTACATAATTTATCAGCATTTTTTATATGTTCTCCATAAAAGGTACAACTTGAGTCAAAAGTATCAAAATCTTATGAATGAGCATTAAAGCCTTTTATTTCATCTAAAAGCCATGGCCCTGTAACCCTCCATAGTCTTATTTCAGTCAGGTTCCACTCATTTCAGAGTTTTACATTTACCACTTCAAGATTAAACTGTCACACTATATTGTGTCAAAGATTTTCCCACCCTTTTATCAATTTCTTTAAAAATGTTCAGTAGGAAAAGAAGCTGAAATGGTTGGGTAAAATAAAGTTTTTACTTATTTTGTAAACTTCTTTTACCCATAATAGATTATACCTCCTCTCTATGGATGATAGCCAAAAGCTGCTATAAGGTAACATTTTTACAACATTTTACATGGTGACAAAGTTTTATGATGTACTGTTCAACAGTGGTCACCTAATCCATAAGCATGACTTATGGGACCAAAGTATATGCCCTGAAATATGTGACCTTGAATATAAACGTACTTATAATGAATGAAAGAGAACTGATAGAAACCAAATGTTTCCAAGAAGAAATATGGCCTTTACTAAGAAAGGGGCCCGAAATGTTTAAAATCTTAAAAAAAGAACCAAGCTCATAAGACACAAGATCAGATGTGATTATGGATTCATTTATTTACTTAAACACTTTTTAGGATTCATGATTTTATTCATGTGTTCCTTCTTCAAACCACTTCAGCTCATAATACCCCCAGGGCCTCAATTTCCTAATCTGTAAAATGAGTGGGTTGCACTAGAATGCCTCTGGAGTGCCTTCTATCTCTAGATCTATGATCTTATAATTCTAAGCCTCAGTAAATAGTATTCAATTTGCTGTAGCTGAGAAATTCATCATATCACAACCAAGCTAACAATTTGCCTCTGGAAGTTTAACTAGGCTGGTTGGTGCTCAGAGAACAGGTTTGTACTTAGAATTTCTAGCTTGTGGAGGACTTCTCAATATCTTACTCTGTTGCTGTAGCCTTCAAGAATCCACCAATGCACTGAAGTAAGATTTTCATCAAGGTTTTCCTTACATATTTACTTTGAATTATCATTTTTAAATGATAGTAATTTTCACATTGTAAGTCTGATAAATGAATGAACAAATAAATGAATGAAATTTAAGAACTATTCTCTCTCTAAAATATACTCTGTAAATAATAATAGTTACCTCTTTCTTTCTCTGCTTCCCTTTTTACTTCCCATTTTTGGGGAATTTTTCTCTTTAAAAAATTTCAAAAAAGAGCGATTTTGCTACTCTATGTGGTTTTTGTTGTTGTTGTTGTTATTGTTGTTTTCAATGAAACGAGAGAGAAATATCCGGATGATATAGTGATTAGAATGCTAAACTTGCAGTCCTGGAAACCTGGATTTAAATGATGGCTGAGAACCCAGTCACTTATTTTTGTTTTATCCTGACAGAGACAGAACAGAGTCTCTACTATGGTCTCTATGTTGACTTCACATTCATTTGGCTAGCCTGAAATTGAATTAGAGTACTAGAAGAAAGGATGTCTTAGGAAGTTTAAAAAAAGGATCAGCGAAAGTGTGCTAGAATCTAAGTTAAAATTTAGGAGTTTATTTCTCATACTTTCCCCTACAAATTTATGGTGTTTTCCCCACTTTCATTAGGACAATGGAATTCTAGAACTGGAAGGAACCACAAAGATCATCTAGCCCATTCTTTCTACTTTATAGATGGGTTAAGTAGGCCCAGGATTCAGATTACCCAAGGTCACACAATATCAGGTCCTCTTGATTCTCAGTAGAGTGCTTTTCCTACTATTCCTTACTAATTTCACTTAGATATGTGCCATTTTTGAAAGATAACAACAGCAATAGTAAAGGACTATAGAATTTAGAGCCTGGAGAGACCTCAAAGATCATCTCTTAAGTATTAATATTTGGAGAGTGGAGTGAGTTTAAGGACCCTTTTGACATTCTGGTGAAGCTTATGGATATCTTCTTTGAATAATGTTTTTAAATACATAAAATAAATATATAACAAAGGAAGCCAAATCTATTGAAATATATATTTGTTTTGTTTACATACTCTAGTTTAAAAACTAAGCGTGCTTATTAAACCATTTTGTGTTCACTAATAAGAAAATTTATAAGCAAAGAAACTGAGTAAATTCCCCAATATCACATATATAATTAGGTGTCCAATCTGGAACAGAACCCTAACCTTCTGACACCCAAGTTTTTTGTACCATATGAAGCTACTGTCCTTTATGCTGTAAGTAACAGTGCTTTGTCTGTTATTGTTCTTTGTATTTGAAGAGGACTAAAATGACATCATGATGTCTAGGTCAAAGTACAATGTGTCTAAAGGTAGCTGATCAGACCAATACAAATATAGAAGGTTTTAGTGGAAGTCAGACATAAATTGTCTGTTTGAACACTTGGTATGGAGATGTTTACATGCCTTAAACTAATGTCAAGTTTAAAGATAAAATAAGATGGGAAGGAAATCATAGATACTGACAAATCACAAAGTAACAACAAATAAATTCCCAAGCATTATCTATAGGATTACTATTTCTAAACTCCTTTATATATGCTGATGAGATTTTAAATAAATTATCCTGTAATTTATTTCAGTTCAATTCTGTTTTTGAAAAAAGAAACTTATTAAATACCTACTGTTTGCCCAAGCACTGTTCTAAATCCTCAACCCAAATATTTCCAAAACAGTCTGTGTTCCAAGTAGGTTCAGAAATGTGAACTCCCTAAGGCCCTGAACAAAAAGCTGCTGGCAAACAGAACCCGAGCAGAGAGAAGAAGATGTAGGCCTTAGATTTCTAGAGTTCTTCAATCTGTCATCTCTGCCAACTGCACACTCTTTGAATGCTCTTCTCCTTTCCCAAAACATGTGCTTTGTCCATTAAATGTGAGCACTGATTCTGAAAACAGCACCTGGGTTCAAATCCT
The DNA here is from genome assembly GCF_016432865.1 of Antechinus flavipes. Lineage (NCBI taxonomy): Eukaryota > Metazoa > Chordata > Mammalia > Dasyuromorphia > Dasyuridae > Antechinus > Antechinus flavipes. Next base: position 147,120,595 of record NC_067400.1, read on the forward strand.
ATTGGTAATTTATATTACTGAGCTCTTTAGCTCTTAGTTTTCTCATCTATAATATGTGGGTATAGAGTAGATGGTTTCTGAAATGCCTCCAGATTTACTTCTATGATATTATGTTAAAAAATCCAAAATTATACTTCAAAGTTTATTTACAGAGGCTAAAAAGAAAAGGAAACTTCTTGCTTGGCCTAACTTTGAATCTAAAACCAAGATTATGCATGAATATATTCATTTATCCAAATAACTCTTATAAGGTAAAAGCTTTTTTAAGAGCAATGACTAGCTATGGGAATGAAATAGTCACTTCTTTATTCAATTCTGTTATATGTATAGTTTGTGACCTGAGAATTCACTGTAATTTTTATGATCTATGTTGCTTCTGAGTACAGAAAAATATCCCCCAGTATTCTTGCTGACTTTTCTACATTACTGTGACTTATGGAACAATGCAATATCCCAAAGAGCCACCAATCAATCAACACACAGCACTTATTAAGCACCTAACCTGTATCATAACCCAAACACCATGTTAGGTTCTGGAGATACAGAGGCAAAATTGAAACAGCTTCTTGCCTCAAAATGGTCATTGATTCCCAGAGAGCAATGGAGCACAGTGTGTATAAACAGTCTAACAGTTGTTTTACTAATGATGATTTGTATGCAAGAAATTATATAAAACCTATCAACCAGGAAATGTATCAGCAAATAGTTTTTTCCCTTTCCTTATATCTTCCTGCTTAACATATAGTGAGTACTTAATAAATGCTGTTGATTGACAAGAAAGGGGGTGAATTAGTTCTAACAGAGGAATAAATAATAGTTAGACAGCTTAAGTGCTGTCAAGGTTGTGCAAAATACTAAAAGCCTTAGAGGAAGATCGTCAATCTTTTGGTGAGACCTTCTCTGGAGAGGGTATGAGAGAATGGGGATTACATAGGTTAAGAAGACTAGCCTTGAACATATATCCTAAATCATTGAGAACAGAGATCCATTGAAAAAGTATTTCCAAGTTCACAAGACTCTATGTGGTAATTTCAACACGGAAAAGAAGGGATTGGAGTTTCCCCTTATAGTTTCCTATTCTCTTTGTTTCTCCACCTTCTAAACCTATAGCTTGTTCCTCTATGTCCCTTTTCTACTAGAAAAAGGCTTTGCCCTAGGGAACCTAGATTCTGATAGGCAAGCCTTATCCTGCCTGGAACTAGTGTCATGACACTTCTGGGCTATTTCTAATCCCTGCTGCATTGATTTTGACTATTCCCCACTCCATCTTCCTTCTAATTCACCTTTATGTATTGTATTCTGCCATTAGAATTAGAAGCTATAGTCAGGAATTGTCTCTCTAGCTCGTCATCTCTATTTTCTTAGTATAGAACCTGATACATAATAAGCACTTAATAAATGTCTTTTTATTCATTTTTTCCATAACAATTCACAGTAAAGGATGAGGAGTTACATAATAAAGTGATAGATATAGTTTTAAGTTCTACCTTTGACACATTCTTGCTGGGTGACTGGGCAAGACACTTAAACTTTTCATTCCCCCTTTCCCCATCCTCACACATATCTTGGAAACTTTCTGAGAATGTGGCAGACAGCAAATTAGCCTATCTGCATCAGCAAAGAGAGCTTTCAGGGTAGGAATTCTTCACATTGATATAGATTTCCCCTGAAAAACCAGTTAAGGATTACAAGATAGACAAATTGCTGCAATATAATAATAGTTGACACCAATAGTAGCTGACATTTATGTAACATTTTAAGATTTGCTAAGTGCTTTGCAGATAATCTCTTGATCTTCACAAAAATCTGGAGACTGAGATTTGACTAAACCTTTGCAATTGATATGACCATGTACAAGTCATTGTCACCTCCTTCCCTCCCCTGCCCTTGAATTAATTTCTTCATCTGCAAAATGGAAGTATTCTTATTTATAGTATGCAGTTTGTTGGGTTCCTATGAGGAAATCACTTTGAAGTCTATATAAATGAGTTGTTTAACATAATCTGTTGTAGAGCTAAAGATGATTTGATTTGTATATTTACTTACTTGCCCATGAAGACAGATCTGCACAGTTTCTTAATACAAAACAAGCATTATTTAATTTAAAATCTTGGTTTTTTTAAAGATTTTTTGAAAAAGAACCAAGATATGAAGCTTATGCAATTAACCACTTTTTGACTAATTGAATTTTAATGACCATACCTACTGGTCTATTCAATTTTGCTACTTCTGAATATTTGTAACTTGAGAATTTTTATGATTTTTTCTTAAAGCTTTCCCAGTGGTGATCCACCATCTAATCACTGATTGTTCCTTAAAAGACCATAGTCCCTCTCTAAGCCCCAGCTTCTTTGGGTTGTTGAGAGTTCACAAAACTCTACTGAGAGGCAAAAGGCAAAAGCAAACCTTTCCCTTCCTCTTAAGATCTTTTTCTATAATTAGGGTCTTAGAAATAATTGCTCAGCCAGGTGTGATATTGCAGTAATATTTAAGGATAATACTTAGAAGTAATGATATAGTCAAGAGGGTTCCTGGCAGTGTATTGATAGCCTAAAAACTTTTTTTTTAATTTCAGAAAACTTTCTGATTAAAATAAGTAGTTGCCTTTTGCAAGAAATTGTTGAAAGTAATTGTACATGAGCCACTTACAAAGTCATTTTTTTTCATCTTGTAAAATGATAATTTGCTGAAGTTGATTAAAAATCAGACATTGAGCTGGAGCTATCTTGGATTGTACAAATATGCTATTGAGCTACTTTAATCAAATTCAGCAATATTATCTTTTTATTTGCTTTAATTCTGCCTGCAGGTACAATAAAGTGAAAATATGTATGCAATGGAGCATATTTATAATACTAGTCAGGATGCCAGGTGGGTTGTAAAATAAATGTAATTGTTTTCAAAATATTGAACCAGATTAGCATGGATTAACACATTCATTTTAAAATCCATGGCAGGAGGTAGTCTAAACATTCCAGCAAACTACCCTTGTTACTCTGTTTATATCCTTTCTCAACACTCCAAAATAAGTGCCACATAAAACAGGGAGTGTTTTAACATAGTTCATTTTCATATGAAAGCAACACAATTTATTAAACAAGACAAGAAAGCAGTTGTCTGCCATATTGAAGGCCAGATTTGCAATGATTTGCGCCCCAGCTTTCAGCAATTGAACATCAGTGGCAGACATGGAAGCCAGAATCGTGTCTGTAATAAATATTCATAACTACTCCTTACAGAGGAGCAGAGGAAATGGTTGTGTGCACTGGTTAAACATGGTTGGCAGTGGGTAAATCAGGGTCAGTAGTCCAACACACCTGCACTGCCATCTCTGGCAGTATACAGCTGAAATCACTCAACCATTTAAGTACATTGTACTAGAGGATGGCTTTTGCAATACTCTTGATGAGGATGAGATAAAAATCCCTTTGATAGCTCCTGTCAGTTCTATTAACCCCCCTTTCCTACATTATAGGATTACCAGATCACTAATTTTAAAAGAGAATAGGACTTAGAGGTCAACCAATTCTACCAAATGAAGAAAATGAGGTACAAGTCACACAGCTAAAGCCAAAATTCAAATGTAGTTCCTCTGTTTCTGAAAACAGGGATCTTTCTTTTATTGTTCAGTCATTTCAGTCATATCCAACTCTTTTGACCCCATTAGGGATTTTCTTGGCAAAGATCCTGGAGTGGTTAGCCATTTCATTCCCTAAGGAATCTTTCTACTATACCACAATGCCTCCTATGCTTGAGATGACATAAATATTTGTTGTATTTTGCACAAGGAGACAAGGAGATTATAGGAAAGTTATACTTTGCTTTGGTCAGACCATATCTACTTTGATGTTTCTTTCTAGATATCATATTACAAAAAGAACATTCAGAAGCTAGAATGGTAATGGTGAAGAAACCTAAATTCCTTCAATATGAAGACCATTAACCTAGAGAAAAGACTTAATGGAGACATGAGCAGTCTTCTAGGATTTAAAGAGGTTTCATGTAAAATTAGAAATAGATTTGTTTTGCTTGGACCTTGAGAGTAGTCCGGGGTGTTATGGCATAGAATTTGAAGAAATGGAGACTATGAGTGCATTTAAGACCAAACTTGCTAACAATGAGAGCTATCCTAAAGTGGAATGGGATGCTTTGAGAAATAGTGATTTTCTCTGCATCAGAAGTCTTTAAAACAAAGTCCAGAAGATGGCTTTTCCTGTATGAATTTTTGATCATGTGAATTAGACTGAGCTGTTTTCTAATTTTGACATTCTGGAATTTTATGATGAAGGACTTGGAAAAAATTCATTTAAAGAGTGTTTTTATAGTGGAAAGATTTAGGGTTTCTGAGACTCAACTCTGAGTCACTGTCCATGTGTCTCTCAATTTATGCCTCAGGCCTTTCTAACGCCTTTGAATGGAGAAGGAAGGGACCACTCATTAAGTGAATACTCTGTGCCAGGTGCTCTGCTACACAGGACAAATATTTCATTTGCTCTCTCTATTTGAGTCTCCTCTAACTGACAACAACTATATTTGTCCCCAGGCATCAGAAATGGTAGTTATTTCTCTGTTTCCAATCAATGTAAAGTGGAATTTTCTAGTATTCATTATTAAATGTCCCCTCATTTAATGCTTCTACATGTTCCTGCATATATGGCTAGTTTATCTCACTTTATTGTTCACTGCCCATGCTCCACAAAATCAGTCATTTCTAAAAGGATTTAGACCTAAATTACTAGTTATTTAATTAGGCCTAACTTACTAGTTACTTACTTAGTTACCAAGTAATTAAGCTAGTATAGCTAAAAGAAATTTGTATTTGTAAAGATACCCTAGAGTATTCAATACAAGCAAATATTAGTTCTCTTTTTTTAGTAAAGTGAAAAAAAAGGATGCAGACTATAAACCAGACAAAAACCAAGTTCTAGGTTATTTTTTAGGATATGATAAATACAATTAGTTCAAAAATTGAAATATTTCATTTTCAGTATTTTGAGGTTTTCCCAACAGCTGATATATAAGACCAGATATCCATTCAACCTCTGACATGTTTTCTTTTAGGACATTTGAAAACATACCACTTGATGTCAAGCAGATCTCAAATGAGCTAACATTTCCAGACTGATAAATTCTTTCAAAACCAGAATGTTGTCTTTCACCAATTATACCAGCTTCCCTGAACAAGTCATTCAATCCTTCAAGAGTAAAAAGAGTGGAATTGTTTCTTCCTAGATCAACAAATAAATGCATAACAGAGTGTGAAACAATTTTATTCAGGCTGAGGAATTATATTTAACAGTACAGAGATTTGCTTGTGAACACCTTCAGTATCAAAATAGAAAATCCTTCTAAAATATATTTAGAGCTTTAAGGTTGTTCATATTGTTTTTAGATATAGATTTGATTTTTGAAGTAAAGGAAGGCAAATGGTTTATGTGAAAAAGGGACCATGTGTAACAAAAAACTAAAAATTAAAAGCAAAATAAATTACTAAGAATGAGAATTTTTTTCATAGATTTCCTTTTAAATCTGGTTCTTGTATAACATCCTCTGGTCAGATTTCATGGTGTCTTGCTCCATCTTTTTTCCTTGTATACGATGAATCTTCCTACCACTGCTGGTGTTATACAGTTAGTATTCTAACAAATGGCAATCACAGGAAATCACTAAAACAGACAAAATGACACATTTCACACTGCTGTCATGCACCAGGCATGACCCCCTTGCTAGAATAAGAGATAGTCACATCAGGAAAACATATTACACAGCATTACAAGTGACTTGGGTCAGCTCTGAAATTGTTTTCTCCAGTGTCATTAACCACAGTATCATAAAAATTATAGATGAAAGAAACCTCAGAATTCATCATGCTCAGTACCTTGAAGGCCTGTTAGCCACAGTTTACTTGAAGAGCTTTATTTAGTTTGCTTTTAATTGTTTCAAGAGGGGATGCTGCTACCCATTTCCTTGCCATGTCTAATAATAGCATAGTTCTCATTGTCAAAAGCATTTTCTTGACATTTAGAATAGCTGCATGCATATAGAAGTGTACTGAGTCCATTATCTGAATAATCTATGTTTGTGTTGTGGCTGTTTTCTAATTAGCCTATGAAACTTTCATTCTTAGAGCCCAAGAAAGGAAGTCAGGGGGGCCTGAGTTTTTGTCCTAAATCTGCTGCCAATTAACTGTGGATCCTTGGACAACAAAACCTTTCTGAAGTTTAGTCATTCCATCTGCAAAATGAGAGTTTGGGGAGAAATGGTTTCTAAAGTACATTCCAATTTTGATATTTTAGAATTCCCAACTGTGCTAAGGATTAACCCTTTGGGCTAGTTGACTAATTTTGCTTCACTTATCTAGAAACTATCTTAACATAAATTATCATTCGCTATGGAGGCAAAGTGGTTTAGCAGAAAAGATCATTGAGCTCATCATTTCTTACAGCACAGTATTCCATCACAATCATAAACCACAACTTATTTGGTCATTCCTCAATTGATGTTTCCTTTTCTGTAATATGAGTAGTGATAATACTCATACTTTCTGCATCTCAAAGATGATGTGATTAAATGCTTTCTAAGCCTTCAAGCATTATATATTATTTGTCATTCTTGACTACTACATTTTTTTAACTTTTGTTTGAAAAGTTTCACATTTGCAGATAGACGTCTCTCTATGAATGTCCAGATAATTTATACATGTATGTTCATAAGATCATGGCTTTAATGGAACCTAAGATGTAATCAAATACAAGTCCCTTATTTTATAAATCAGTAAAAAGTTAAGTGACTAGTGTAGGAGTTTTTCAGAGCCAAATTAGAATCCATGTCCTCCTAATTCCTATTTTAGTACTCTATCACTACACCTGTATGCCATAGTGCTTGAACTGAAACAGAGGCATCAGACCCAAAGTATATAAATAGTAATAATAGAGAATAAATACAAAATGAATGGAAAGAAGTAAAATACAGGTATTTAAGGAAGGAGGGCATGAACATTGGAGAAAGTTTCCTATAAAGAATAGTACTTAAGTTCAATCTCAAAAAAAAAAAAAGAGAGAGAGATGAATTCTATAAGGTGAAAGTAGGGGAAAATTCCAGGCATGGAAATAGAATATTTGTGTACCGTATATTAGGAATAAAAAAAAGGTTATTGGTTGGATCACAGAGGGGTTAAAGAGGGAAAAATGTACGGTGTGGAAAGATAGTTTGGGGCCAAGTTGTGAACAGCTTTATGTCAAATATTTTTAAATTTTGTTTTTACCTTTATTTACTTATAATTTTTTCTTTAACTGACATTTAATCATAGAGGTGGTAGTCATAGAGCCTCTAATAGGAAGTTTTTGAGCAAAGAAGTGCATTTAAGGAAAATCCCTTTGACAACTAGGTGGAGGATATACTGTAATGGGGAAAGTCTTGAGCCCAGGTAGAAGGCTATTGTAATATGCTAGTCTAAAAATGATGAGAGTTTGAATCATAGTAGAGTTACATGAGTAGAGAGAAGAGATTGGATTTGAAGGATGTTGTAGAGGTAGTAAGTCCGTTATGATCCATTGAGTTCTATGTAAATGATTTTAAAAGATAATGACTTGTCTCAAAAAAAAAAGTCTGAGTTTAATTTTAAGACTTCATAGAGAATTTTAAAGCTTGAATGTCTATATACATTTAGAATTTTATTGAATGTGCATATGTTAAGTGAAGTAAGAAAGACTGACTTTATGTATGGTGTAATTATAAAATAATAAGGCTATCCTTAATCATTCTCTTATAAAACCATAGACTCCATCAACTTGGATGACTGTTTAAGTCTGGAACATCACTAAATGGGCATCTGTTATGCAATACTGATTTTACATGTACTGTAATTATATAGCTAAAGATTCTTCTCTTGTGTTGGTCTTGCAATGTCTATTTCATTACTTGTATTTTCACATTATACTGAAGATCTATATCATGCAAGGCAACCTGGGGTTTAGCTCACTAATTCTTATTGAACTGATACCTACTAAGTATAAAAATCAACCAGTCAACAAGCATTTATTAAGCATATATTGCTATATGCCAAGCATTATACTACACAATAAAGATCCAAAGACACAAGAGAAAAAATCCCTGCCCTGAAGGATCTTACTGTCTAACAAGGGAAATAGCATGTCCACAAGCTACATATATACTTGATACAAGATAACCTTGGATTGGAAGGCTTTGAAAGCTTCACCAATGGGTGGGAGAGAGAGAGAGAGAGAGAGAGAGAGAGAGAGAGAGAGAGAGAGAGAGAGAGAGAGAGAGAGAGAGAGAGAGCGAGAGAGCGAGCGCATAGAGCTTTGGGTAGGTTATATATGGAAGATTTATGTGAGAAGATGTGAAGGCTTGGATAAGGTTGTTATCTGAACCAATGCAATTTCACTGAAGAAAAATGGGTCCATTAAAATACCTACCTCTACTCCTATGAAACTGAAAGAGAACACATATTATCCATGTTTGATAAAACTAAAGAAAAGAGATGAACTTACCCTTAGGTTATAGCATCAGGAATCAAGTCACAAATAAAACTTGAGTTTAAAAACTTGACCAATGTTCCATTCACTTAAATGCTCTTGGCTCATTTAAGAACTCTGGTTAAAGAAATTCGATGTTCAGGTTCACAGAAACAAAGCGATTACCTGTCACATCAGATAGGTAAAAAAGGAAATGGATGATATGTATTCTCATCATAAAGGGTAAATTTCCCATGGTAGAGTACTATAATGCTCTCATAAGAAGCCCAAATGGTCTTGTGTCACATCACTACTTTTTAATTGTTTCAGTCATATACTATTCTTTGTGACCCCATTTGAGGTTTTCTTGCCCAAGATACTGGAATGGTTTGCTCTTTCCTTCTCCAGCTCATTTTAAAGATGAGGAACCGAGGTAAACAGGATTAAGTGACTTGCCTAGGATCACACATTTACTAAGTGTCTGGAGTCAGATTTGAACTCGATTTTCCTAATTCGTAGCCTACATATCTACTGTGCCATGTAACTATCCTGTTTGTCTATAGGTACAAATTTTTCTATAGGTAAAAATGCCTTTGTTTTCCATTTAAATCTTTTCACAACCTTAGCTTCTATTTACCTTTTATTGTCTTACTTTTCCTTATTCCTCCTGTCTTAGAATCCTAAAGATCTCAGAAGCAGAAGACCTACTTCTAATGTTTATCCCATTCTTAAGAGCTGAACTTCTGCAGTATTATAGCGATTTGTTAATCAACTTTTCAGTTATATTCAATGGTTGCCTTCACAAATTAAGGAGTATATCTACTTAAACTGGTCCAGGAATGAAGCTGCTAAATTTTCTACAACAAACTACTGATGAGATTATCTGGATTTTGCTCAATGCATGCAAAAGAGTACATTATTCGGGCTTAAATAGAATTATAAATAACTGTTGTTTGGTTGCCTAAGGCTGTACTCTACAAGTAGTATAGGACAAATTCAGAACACTGGGTAAGTCTAAGAAATGAACAAGAGTTTTTAAAAAAAACACACTCAGAAGATGCTGCCAAGTAGACCGAGTTAATATCAACAAATTAGCGTGGGGGGGGGGGGGCAGGGAAAGGGGAAAGGACTAACCTGGGCATCAGAAGACCTTGACTTAATCCCAAATGTACTACTAAGTAATTCTTATGAGCCTGATAAGAGCTTGTCTGGACCTCAAGTTACTTGTCATCAGTAGAATTAAACTTGAAGTGGGAGGCAGCCTAAATAATTGTATTGTAATCACTAGAATCTCAGGTTGGAATCATAAAAAGATGGGTTTGAATTCTGCCTCTTATACTTGCTTCATCAAATAAAATAATGGAGTTATCTCTTCTTTATTGCCAGGATTTAGGGATGCGTCCCATCTCTGCCCCTTCTTCCATCCCTCCCCGTGATCTGGAAAGTAAAACTTTTTGGCTTTCCCTTCATATCAGAGAAGAAGTCTGAATTATTATGGTATTAAAATATTTTTTTAAATGTTGATTTTATACAATACTATACATATATTTATTTTTAAACTTTTTTCTGTCTTGTCTGCTGGCCTTTGCCTGTTATCTGTAGCTTTCATAAAACTCCCCCCAAACTCCCATTATTTTTTATTTATTTATTTATTTGTTTTTGCTGAGCCACAAAATTCCAAAGTTGAGATAGGGAAAGTCATACTGTAGAAGGGATTACTTTATAGCATACAGTATGTCTAATAAATTCACGTTTGTTATCACCTTCCCCTTACTAGCTGTGTGATCATTTAACTTTTGGGAATCTCAGTATTCTCATCTATAAGATGAAGATAATAGTCTCTATATTAACTACTTATTAAGTACTTTATTAGCTTTTAACATAAAATGTTACTTATAAAAAGTTTCAAAAAAAAGTTTCAAAGTGTTCAAATAGATACCTATTGTTATTTAGTTTTTAGATATGAGTATGAGACATGTATCAATTGTGACTTTCAGTATTATATTATTTATTCATATTTATGAGTACTAATGAAAGTCTTAGCTAAAACTAGAAACTTTTTTGTTAGCTTTTTCTTCTCTATTTGTTAGCAACTTTGTGTGTGTTTTGTTCTTGAATGTATTTTCTGACTTTGGAGTTCAATAAATTAACAAAGACAATCTGAATAAATTTTGTGAATAAAATGTTATGAGCTACTATATCAAGTGCTTCAGTAAAATCAAGATACATTATTGCATATATTGTAGATATTCATGTACTCATCTTGTAATTATATTTTTAAAATAGATTTGTATAGCCTTATTATCCAATTATTTACCCCATGCTGTTCATAGGTACATAAATGTTTACAGCTCTCTCCTTAACGTTAGTTCATTGTTTCATAACAAAGAGAAATGTCAGTAGTAATTTCCAAGGCAATTTCTTGCAAACTTGTACCTTGCTTACTTTTCCCAGATGCATTGTGTTATGTTGTATTGGGTTTTGTTTTTTAAAATTATCTTTGTCTGGATAATTGATATAGTTTACTGCTCTTTCTAGCATGTAAGGCTATGTCTCCAGGACACTACCAATGCAAACATATTATTCACATAAAGAGCACTACTGTCACCACTACTACAACCAAATAACAATCCCCCAAAATAAAAGGAATTGAAGTAGAGGGTGACCTTTTATAATGGAAAGTGTTGTATACTTGGAGACAAAAGAGGTGATTAAGTTATCTGGCTTTACTAATTGTGGGGTCATAAAGTCATGTAATTTGCATTGAACCTGGTTGTTCATCCATGAAATCAAGGGCATAATACCTGCTTTGCCTATTTAATTTGTTTCAATAATTAATTAATATTACTTCTCTTATTTCATTCACCTCAATTCTTTACTTCCACTTTTTCAATCCCCACTCACTTCTCAAGGTTTTATAGTTTTGTTCTTGACTTCATCACTCAGGTCTAGCTGATCTCTCCAAGGTTGCCGGTGAACTCTTAAATTTTTATACTCAGTTGTTGTTTGTGCTTTGTTCTGGAAGAGGACCATGACCTCGGGGAGGTGATGCCTTGACATGCAAGTGAATTGGATTTGAAGGAGGGAGAGTTGTGCAAGGTCACCTGCCTCACTTTCCCCTCCAGAGCCCTCTGAGTCCAGTGGCCAGAGACAGATCGGGATCACTAGAGATGGCACTGAATGCAATGGGAGACTGGCCTTTTTAAGCTAAGGTCATCAATATGTTTCGGTCTGAGTAAGGCTGCACCCATTCAGTGATTAAGGCTAGGTAGCATTTGAAGCAAAGAATCCCCTTTTTCACCTAGTCCAAAAAATCTAAATAAATGAACAGCAACAACAACTTTTTTATCTTCTGTTCATCTCTCAAGGTTTTTGTGGTTCTGCTGTTGACCTCATCAGTCAGCTGTAGTTGATCTCTCCAGAGCTGCCAGTGAACTCTTATATCATAATGTTTTAATGACTTTTTCTTTATCTTCATCCTTCTGGATCTCCCTATAGCACTTGATACTGTAGATCTACTTCTCACCAATCTGCTCTGGGTTTTGTGACACTTTTTTTTTTCCTGATTCTTCCTTTAGCTGGCTGGCTGTTCCTTCTCAGTCTTGTCTATCACTCCCTATGAACATAAGTGACCTAGAGCTCTGTCTTGAGTATATTTTTCTTCTCTCCTTCCTTCTTCTCTTGGAGCTCACTCACCATGAGTTTATCATCTCTGTGCAGATCACTTTATATCTGACCCTACACTCTGTCCTTAAGCCTACATTTTTATCAAAGACTGGCAATTTTGATGTCCCATTGGCAACTCAAAAATTAATATATCAAAAACAACTTAATCTCCCTCTTATGCTCTTCCTTATTTTACAATTGAGGAAACTGAGGCCCAGAAATATTAAATGACTTACCTGTGTTCCTGCAGATTGAAAGTATCAAAACAAACCTCTGACCCCAAATACAACAGTTGTTCCATTAAGCCATTTTCACACAGATTGCCATTTCCTTTCTTACTAATCTAATTTCTTGCATTTTTTAAGGAGACCAAGAGTTCCAACAAAAAAAGAAATAATTTTGATGCCTGCATAACTTATCTATGCATAAGGCAGAAGAATATAGGTGGGATATTTTTTTAAAAATAATGGAGGAGCTAGTAATTTTCTTTAAAAATTTAACAGATTAAGAGTTTAGCTATTTATAAACCAGATAATATATAGTACATGTCAATTATCACTTTATAATAGATCAAAACCAAGAGATAGGACTAGTGTAGTCTTTTGATTCTCCAATCTCATCACAAAAGATTAGAATGTGAAATAGACTTGGACCAGTGATTAACTTCAACATGAAAAAAATATATATTTATCTATAACACAGTGGTAGGTATTTTGTGAATCTTGAAAAAGATACAAAATAAAACTTGAAAAGAAACATGAATTGCCCATTCTGAAAATGGCTTTTTAGACTCTCACTATAGAGCTAAAAATATTTTTACATTCTGCATCTTTTTCCTCCTCTTAGAAATGAATTATAACAATTGTTCAGTACAAACTATGAAATAGAATCCTAATATTACAAGGGTAGTTCATCCTCTAGGATTTGATTATGCAACATACTCTGTCTTTGCTTTTGAAACAAACATGTTTGGGATAATGTATCTCAAATTAATTTCTGTGATGAATATACAAGGCTTTAAAAATTAACTAATAATTATATACTTATAGTTTAGTTTACAGGCATGTGATCTACATTAAAATTCCTTTTAGGATAATTTATGATTTGATTAAGGGTCATAATGAATAATCACATGAATTGTTAATGTAAAATATCCCAATTATCCACTTGTTATTGTATGTATAACACACACACACACACACATATACATACATATATGTTTGGGAAGCTTTTTGTATCTGACATCCACCCACCCTTTATCCTTTTTTTTTTTAATTTTCCTGACTTAAGACAAATTATTCAGTGCAGAGCTCAATTACAAATGTGCTTTGACAATCAAATGTATCTATAGTTTTATCTGGAACCTCAACAGAGGTGATAAAGTTCTGTAGACTAGAATATAAATTCATGTATCTGCAAAACAATAGCAGGGTCTGTCCTTGTTTTAAAACTTCAGAAAAGAAAAAAAAAGAAAAATTCTGAGCTCTTCATGCTTAGAAAAGCAGCCCTACTTGTGGGATTTATCCTAACTAAATAGTTTGTGGATTTTTTTTTAATCACCTATAAATGCAATTAAATAAATATGGATTGCCATGTTAAAGAGTTACAATATGAAAAGTAAGGGGCAAGTGCAGTTGTGATTATAACCAAATATATGAGTGAGCATTACAAGATGACCAAAGGTCTAAGTGACCTTGACAGCATTATAGGGGTCAAATTTTCATATGGATGAACTCTTCCTAAGCAATTTTTCCAGTCTATTACCCACAGTTAGGCATTTATTCAACATCAAGCATGATTAATGCCTTTTCCTTCAATCTACTTCTCCTTCTAAATATATTTATTTTGACCATGCTTTCTACTGAACCTTGCTTTCTTAAGGTACTTCTTACAGTTTCTTAATAAGGAAGTAGAAATAATGATGCACAGAAACAGAATAGGAAGCATTCATTTCTGGGATTTGCAGTATATTCTATTAAATTTTATATTATTATCTAAGTGCAAATAAGACAAGTTGAGTGTCTATTAGTTGTGAATTCCATAAAGGCAAGAACTATGTCCTATTTCTTTTCTTTCTTTATATTCCTCTATGCCTTAGTTTCCCCACCTGTGAACTATGGCTGACAATAACACCTTCCTTTCAGGGTTGTTGTGAGAATAAAATGAGATCAGATTTGTAAAGTACTTAGCATACAGGACATGGCACATAGTAAGTTCCTTGTCCTTTATTCCTGCCCCAGAAAAGAACAGTCAGTAATTGGAGCCACTAGTTTTAAGACAAAGCAGAGAGGGACTGATGATGAGGTGGAGATAACTAGCCTAGAGAATGACAAGAGAATGCAAAGGCATTTCTTTGATTAAGACTCCCTAAAATCATCCATTTCTTCCCCAGAATTTAACACAGTTGAAAAAAGAAGAGGCTTTCCTGCAATGTGTGCATCTCTTTAAATAAGTTAGAGAGACAAAGAGACAAGGACCCTGTGATCCTACTTTCAAATCTACAATACTTTCAAGATTTAACTGTGCACAGAAGCCAAAAAATAATTACATTAGGGCTTGCCATCAATCACATCAAGAACAAATCGGTCACTGGGTGGCCTGGAATATGTATTTCTTTAGCAACAGAGGATTCTTTTTTCTGAGGCTTTTTCTGTTCAGAGGCATGTAGACTTCTAGTGGTATTTCTGTACTTATCTGCAGGGAATTATCTTCATCTCCAATTCCTATCACATCCTTTTCCCCATAGTAGCCACTTTGCCAGCACCAGCAGGTACGAACATACATAGAATGAACATCATAGGTTTTGGACTTAGATGGGGACTTGGAGGTCATCTGGTTCAACTCCTTCATTTTAAAGTAACCTTTGTCACAGGTGATAAAATAACTTTCCCAAGTTCACACAGTAAGCAACAAAACCAGATTTCAGCCCAGTCATCTAACTCCAAATTTATTACACTTTATTTTCCACTATACAACACTGGATTCTAGTCTATGATAAATGGCCAGACTTTAGAGATTTATTATCCAATCAGAATCCTATTTGGGGTGAGATAGAAGTAATGGGTCACATGGAACACTGTTAAAGATACCTGACTCATAGGCTAGCACATGAAACAACTTTATCCATCCTAAGGGTTCTTTCATCTGGACTTCTCAGAGTTTTCAGGATCCACTGCAGTGATTTCACAGAGCTAGAAAATTCAATTTTGGGGTTGTTCAGCCTTCTAGGAGTAACCAATGTGATGAATGTAAGAAACTATAACTAGGTAATCATCTAAATGAACTGGATCAGATTTTAATATTTTAGCCTTCTAGGGACTTTTCTCTCTTTTCTAGAATAATAATTATAAAATTCACAATTATGAAAATCAACTTAACAAGAAAAAACTTTTCTCAAATAACCCTATGAGTTAAGATAGTTTAAAAAAAATTTTATTCCTATTTGATAAAGTACACTGAGTCTTAGAAAAGGTGTAACACACTCACAGAGCCTGTTTTGAATCCAAGTTTATTCATTTCATTTCTGCTTTTCCTTCTACCATCCTACAACTGTCTCTCATGGAGATGTTTTTAATAGGCAAAAAATTTACTTGCATCTTTTTCTTTTTCTTCTTTGGTCAGGATGACAGGCATAAATTTAAAACTATGACTGTTTTCACTCAATTGCAATACTAAAGTATAAGTGTTAATATTTTTGAAATAGCAGCAGAGAGAACATTTTAAAATACTCTACTTCCTGAAATGGTTTCAAAGGCATGTGAGACAGCGTGTCTTTAAAGGTATGATGCAACTACCAAAAGCATTTCCAAAATAATAGATTTCATCTTTCTGAACCTGCTTTTCTATTATGTGGCCCCCAAACATATTGCCGTGATGTAAGATACTATAGAACCAGTGCTGAAAGAATATGTGGAAGTCATCTATTCAATTCACTCATTTTTTTAATATGAGGAAACCAAGACCCAGAAAAGATGAAAAAATCTATTACAAATCACAGAGATAATCATTAGCAAGGCTGGATTCCAATTCAGAGCCTTTGACTCTTTCTGTACCACATTGACACTCTAACATAACTCAATTCACAAGCCCGCCCACAGGCTAGTCTGAGACCTGTGGCAGATAAAATAGCCAGTATAGAAAGCTGGATTGATCTCTTCAATTAAAGATAGGAGAAAAATTAGCAAAGCTCATCCCCTGTCCCCAGTCTTCCCAATGTGGCCTCTAGCTGTTTTTGATTGTTTTCCTTTGGCCCCAGGCAGAGTGTTCCTTGATCCACAACAATTTATAGACTTGAAGACTGATAATCTTTCTTTTGAGTGCAGTCTCATTCAGGTTTTCATAACTTTGTAAAATCCAGAGGGATTTTGAAAATAATCTCTTTTTCAGGATTCCTTGAAGTCAAATGCCAACTCAGGATAATTAGCCAACATGAAAAATATTTCTATCACATAAAGATCAGAGAAGAAGTTTTAATTACTATGGTATAAAAAGATAAAATATGTTGATATTATCCAACACTATGCATTTTTTATGCATTTCTGAGTTTCTGAACTTTTCCCATATTGTCTTCTAGCCTTCTAGTGTTCTCTGCAGTTTCCACAAAACTCCAAAAAAATTCCTATTTAATTTCTCATGACAACCTGGTATATATGGAAACCAGTGATCAAGAAAGTTGGGATGTGGAAAGAATTCATCAGTCTCTAGCATTTAGTTAATAGAAATACCTATGTACATCTTTTTTTGTTGTTGTTGTTCTCTTTAAGAAAACATATTACTTAAAGCTTATATTTTTATAGTTTATATAATTACCCCTCTACTAAATGCTGAACTGGTGGCCTAGGGCAAAGAGCACTGAACTGGGAGCAAAGGTTTGAAGTAAAATCCCAGGTCAATTACTAGCACCTATTCTTAAATCATAGAAAACATGAGAATGAATACTTTTACATTTAAAATGCCACTGTAAATAGAAGAAATCATCTGCACTTAATGATTTATGAAGATGTTTTTTAATGAGTCATAACTGTTTCATGAATATTATATTTCTGTATGTTTAAAAATATAATTAGAGTATTCTGGCTATACATGCTAAGTACTTTCTTCAAATATTTAAAAGTTTCCTGGAAATATTTTCCCATCAGATAAGAAGAAGAGTCACAGATTAAATTGATTTCTTTTTATTTTTGTTCATATTGTGAACACAGTAGTTTTCTAACAAGACAAGTATAAGATGAATTAAAAGAGAAAATGCTGTTGTTTAGCAACAACAACAAATTTCACTATAGAGGGATTTTTTTAATACTAGAATAATTGTGCAGGATCATTGAAAACCTATTCCAATGATGTACACATATTCATCTGAGACAATTATTTCACCCTTGGTAAACTTGATGCTAAAATGTTTCAAATAAGTTGCTTTGTCTTTCATATTTCCCATTAAAAGTATATTTTAAGTGTATTTGCTCTAATTCTTTATCAATTCACCTTGTGGACTTTATATAGTTTTTAAAGTTCTAAAGTGATCTGGTAACTCTCATGGAAAATTTATCACCACACTTTGTTGTATATGTTATATACTGGTTTGTTTTATCTATATACCTACACACACATAGTACATATTTGTGTGTATGTATGTGATGTGTGTGTAATTTTAAGCAGAGAACAAATATCAAGTCTATTCATTTGGAAAAGTGAATAAGAGATATGTCATAAATATTGATGTAGTCTACATTCTTATAAAAATTAGGTGACACAAATTACTCTTTAAGGTATGTGGTAACACATTGAAAAAAAGTTAAGATCTTTGGTAGCAAGTGGATTGAATGTCTATCTTGGAGTTAGTTGAATGAGTTCAAATCCTGCATCAAATATTTCTTAGCTCTTTAACTAAGTCATATAATCTGTCTCAGTATCAGTTTCCTCATATTTAAAATGAAAATAATCATCAACATCTCAGAATAAATAAATTCTTGGGGATCTAGTCCTCTGTTTTGCCTTAATTTTCTCCCTAATTGTTTTTTCCCTTTTTTTTTTTTTGTTGTTTATTACAGACTCAAGAATTAACTGATTAAATGATTGAATTAAAAATAGAAAAAGAGCTTTCTAAAATAGTACAATTAAAGATGGAGTTTTTGGCTAGTTAGGGTGGCTGGAATGCTGTCTTTTTAGGGTAGTCTCAGTACAATAAAAAAGAGCTGAATTATAGCCTAGAAAATAAGCAAGAAAATTACTGAGATTGATGTAAGAATTAATTCAAGGAAACTGGTCCAGTGTTTCAAAATAAAGAAATCACTTTGTTTTTGTTTGTTTGTTTGTTTGTTTTTAACTTATAAGCTAGTTAATGAAGGATATTAATTCCTATGTCTGGTTTTTTGTGCTTTTCTCTAGTCATGCCTAGATAACCAATACAAACTTTCAAAATATCAACATTTTAGCAAAAAACTTAAAATTCTTATTTTTCCCTTTACAAACTTACCTAAGTTAGTTCTTAGAAGTCCCGAAGATATATCTCCCCTTTAAATTTTCCCCCTAACTTGCTAGAGTTTAATGGAAGCATTTCCATTAGATTGTGCTATTGGCTACAGAAAAATTATCTTTCAAATGGAGACAGGACCTGAAAGAGTTAAAACAGTGAACCAATAACAGCCCCAAATCCAGTACCAAAGACTAGTAAATCAATTTATTAAGGGTCTAAAGAGAGATAGAACCTAATAAATTACCCAGAGTTGATCACACCCATTCTGGGAATCTAGAGAAAGGCCCTAGACCATCATAGGATTTTCAATATATTCTTAGTGTTAGGTAGGCAGAAAAAGAAGAATGAATGAATGAATGAAAAGTATTTTTGTGCTTAGTAAGAACTGTGGATATGAATATGAAATAGAGATAATCCCTACCCTCCATAAGCTTATATTCCAATGGAGGATAATGGGAGTTAATACAACACATATAGACAAACAACTTTGAAAGACTTAGGAACTCTGATTTAAGCTATGATTTCCCAAAGTTCATAGAAGTTAAGAACTGTGCCACTGACCTAATGGTAAGAAGATAACAGATTTCACTTGCAGAATGAGCAAATATATTAATATAACCAGTGAAGGAATTCTTTTTTCATTAGCCATTAATAT
Organism: Antechinus flavipes; assembly: GCF_016432865.1. NCBI lineage: Eukaryota > Metazoa > Chordata > Mammalia > Dasyuromorphia > Dasyuridae > Antechinus > Antechinus flavipes. The sequence continues at coordinate 147,139,865 of NC_067400.1, forward strand.
TTGTTATATGGATTTTGTTTGTGGGGTTTTGTTGTTGTTGTTTGTTTATTATTGGCAGCAGGATGGGTAGATAGAAGAAAAATTAACTCATATTAACTGGAAAAAAATTTAAATGCTATTAAAGATAAACTAATGCCAGCTTATTGAGGGCCTTAAGATTTAGGCAGAGAGGTATAAACTTTATTCTTCTTCCCTAGTGGATCTTTCCAATTTGGTTGTAACCTTCCTTTAATATTTTAATATTTCAGGGCTACTAACATGCCACTTAAGTTGTCAATCTGTTGCCTCAGTTGTATTATATGACAAAGTTACTACCATATATGATAATATACAATTTTAAATTTATGACATTTCTTTCAAATAGGTAGTGTGCTTCAGTCTGCTTATAGATCTTATACCTTTCCTCTTTGGATTGATGGTTAAAAAAAAAAAACTTTTAATTATCTGCATATAAAAACAAAGGAGATTTAAAATATATAGTCCCCAGACTGAAAGCTAGAACTGTCCATCAATTTATCTGTATTTGAGTATTAGAGAAATTTTGGAGAACAGTGAGCTCCAAATTGAATAGGAAGTAGGTATCAGGCTGCATTGTATTTGGAAAAGTTGACATTGCCTTCAGGGATTCCAAAATGCTCAGTTCCATGAAGACTCATCTCTACCATTGCTAGTTTCCTGATGATATTATAATATTTTTAAATGCTAGACTACAAGTGCTTCAAAATGTATGATTTCATTGATGTGGATACTTCCATGAATGAAAATCACAACACCTCTGTGGTACCAAGGTTTCTTGATAGATGGTTTCCAAATCATCACATCCTATGGCCAACCCTCTCAGAACTTAGTGAGGTATGTAATCTGCCACCTATACTCACAGTTTATTCACCTTAGTAGAATTTACCAGAGTTTGCATTGCTTTGCCACTACCTACAAGGACTCAGTCACCTTCACACTACAGTGAAGCACTTGAATAGGACTTTAGTCTCATATGAATTAAAATGACAAACTCTGAACTCCTTTTTTGCTTATAATCAACACGTTTTCCCCACTTAATTGCACTGCTTCCTGATTCACTAGCTTCTTTATAAGCCTCTTTAGGGCAGGCAAAGACCATGTCATGTATTTAGATTGTATTGCACACAAAAAGTATCTAACACAATGAAGCAAAATCAATAGGGAAAAAGTAAATTTTTATTCTATTGACTGATCAGTAACTCTTTTAGCATCTGGTTAAGGTTAATAGCAGTAATATCAAGTCTTTTTGCTGGTAAAAATTTTTATTATCATATCTGTAAGTGGTTATTTACATAAACCTATTTTTCACATCATAAAATCCATCAGGCACTAACATTAATTGATATCATGATTAACAACTCCAGTAAATGACCAAAAATTGATTAAAATCAGTGAAAAGAATAATCTCTAATTCTTGGAGGTAATAACTCAAGGTCAATAGCTAATCTTCCTAGGAGACATTGGTGGTGAAGTAACCAGCATGACTCCTGCTAATTCTGCTTTTGATAAATAAGACAGTTCCATGGAGTAAATGTGTGTACCAGTAGTCAGTCATCCCTCTCCATACTAGATTAAACACAAGCAGGTCATAGTATTGTACAATCCTGTTCAGTCATCTAAAAAGAGAAATGAGAAAAGGAAAGGGGGCCTAAGTACAGGAGAAATGACATAGAAAGCTTATGCAAATTAAAACTGTTTTCACATTTGTTACAAACCACTCTAATCTTCTGTTGTAATATAAGATGTATTTTTATCCTTCTAAGAAACTAATTTTCCTAATAGCTTCTTTTTTGCAAGCTTTATTTTGTTCTTATGTTTAGTTACCATTCTTATTTTTGAAATGTTTGTGACACTATGTGAAATGTGCTATGAACATTTGTATCAAGATCCCTAAATATTCTGTGAAGTAAGCCTCTGTTATCATCTTATTATCATAATTGGAACTGTCATTACTCATCATCATGAATGCAAAGATCCTCTGAATGCTAAAAAATCCACAGTTTCAAGCTCAGTTTCCATCTTTCAAATAGCCTGTTAGAGTCACCTGTTACATCAATTTTTTGCTTGCTGATTGATTGTTTATGATTCCCACGGGGTCCAATTTATTAGTCAAGTTAACTAACTTTCAACATCTTTGTTATATAATCCACCTATTGTCTTTTCCTATGATAGACTTTCTTAAATAAATATGATTCCAGTGTACATTGTCTATGGCCTTCTGCAGAATTTGTCATTTGTCACGTGGCCTGGAAAAAATTCACTGATGACCTCTTCTACTATCCTTTTTCTTTTCATAGAGACCCAGGGAAGAGAAATACATCATTTCTTGGTCTCCCAAATCCTGTTGCCTTCTCTTGGGCACTTCTTCCATTCAACATGAATATTATAACACCAATCACTCTTGCACATAATGTTTTATGCCTTGCATGGTAGAGAGAACACTAAACTTGCATGCAGGAGACCTAGTTTCAAGACCCCTTGTAATTACTAGCTGTATTGGTGCAGGCAAATTAACTCTCTATGATCCTTAGTTTCCCTTTTAGTATAATGTGACTAGTAATGTTTGTATTACTTACCTCATTTGGTTGTTATGAACCAATCATATCGTGAAGCTTAAAGTGCTACATAAATGTTGTTATGATTATTATTATTACCCTTTGTAGTCCTTAGAAATAAAGAATTCCTGATATAGAAAGCAAGAGGCTAGGATATAAAGAGTTGTAGTTCATCAGTAAATGTGATAGTGCCTCATTAAGATTTCTATAGCCCTAATATTAGAGCATATATGTAAAGTTCTTTGAGACCATAAAGCACTATATAAATATGAGCTATGAATATAGTGCTATATCTACTGGACCATGAATTCATATTCCCAGTTTAACAATTATAAAAGGTGATTTTATGCAAATGGCTACAGATGTACAGCAAAAAACTGGATCCACCTTACAATGTACATGACTCACATTACAAAAGCAGACCAAGTTAAAGACATGTTCTATATATTCTTTCCTTTATTTCATAGGGATAAATTTAATAGTCCTGTGGATCTTTTCTCAGTAGTACCTGAAACTTTTGTTTAACAGATGCTAAATCTGGAAAGCACTTCAAGGAATGATCGGGTTCAATCTTTTACAGAAGAGTTATTTTCATCTCTTGAAAAGGTTAAGTAATATGAACAATCAGAGCTTGTTAAGGATGGATGGAAGTCAGAGGTGTCATATGATCTGGATGAAATGCTTTTCTCACTGCACTACAATGCTTGCTACTCATCCTCGGTCTCTTTCGCATGTGTCCCTGAGAAAAATCTCAAGCTAAGATTTGTTATTTTTTAGTTGTTTCAGTCATCTATGACTTTTTGTGACTCCATTTTGAGTTTTCTTGGCAAATGCCAAACTCTATGGTATGGCATTTCCTTCTCCAGCTCACTTTACAGATGAGAAACTTAAATAAACAAAGGTAAGCAATATGCCCAAAATCATAAAGGCCAGATTTGAAATCAAGAAGATTAGTCTTCATGGCTCCAGACCATAGCAGTTTATCCACCTCAAACTAAGATATTAATCTTCAAAAACTTAACAACAAAACCACCATTCCCTGACTTGAAATAATCCACAAAATGGAGGGAGCAAGAGAGGAAGGATAGTATATTAAATTAATTTTTAATTAAAATAATACTTTCTAGATTTTGAAGTTTATGCTTTTGGGTCAAAGAGGATCTCTCACAAAAACTCAAATAAACACACAATAATTACAACTATACAGGAAAATAATCTTGAGCTTTAAAAAAAAGTTTTATCTTTTTCTTTTGAACTCTTTTTCACATATTTTGATATATATTTTTTCTGTTTCTCACTACAAAGCATAAAATGGCAAACCAAAACCTTTCTGTTTCTCAAGAAATACAACATAATTAGGTTTGAGTGAAGTATTTTTCAAATACCATTTATTGATAAAATTTGCCAACATATGTTCATTATATAACCTGTTTATTTGTTAAATTTAAATATATTTATTCAGTAAACATTTACTGACCACCTTTTATGTACAGTGTACTATATACTGGGGATTATGAGGGAATGCATACATTTTAAATGGCATTGTCCCTCCCTCAAATATGGTATGTTCTTTTAAGAATTAAAAATAATTATTGAACAGAAAGGCACTAAGTAATTGCCATTTGAGTGATATAAATAAGTGCAAAAGTAGGAGGAAGAATTGATTCATTTTGGCTAAAATGGAAGGAAAAACTTTATATTGGAAGTGACATTTGAACAAGGTGAACCTTGAAGGATGAGTAGGATTGTAAAAAGTAGAATTGCATGAAGTAAATTTGTAGACAAAAAAAACCCCAGCATGAACAAAGACCAAGAGTGAGAAATCAGGAAGAGACTTTAAAGGGACAGTATGTTGACCAAGTTAACTGGATCTTACAGTTTTGAGAGAGGAGACTAAGAAGTGAAGTCAAATAAGAAGATTATAGAAAACCTTGACAAGGCAGCACTTAATATAGCAAATAAATTCTAAAAATTGTTGAGGAGGGGAGTGATATGGTCAAAGGGATGTTTTAGATTTTAGAAAAATTAATCTGGCAGTAGGGTATAGGCATGTATTTGAAAAAAAGAAATGAAAAATGGGGAGAATATTTAGGAAATAAAAGAGCTTTAATGAAATAGCTACTTATTTCATTATTTTACAAATAATACACACACACACACACACACACACACACACGTGCGCACGCGTGAAATAGATGATTGTTGTTGTTGTTATTTGCTCTTCCTTCTCAAAGAGGACCATGACATCAGGGAGGGGATGCCGTGACATGTAAGTGAGTTGGATTTAAGTGAGTAAGGTTAGATCACCTGCCTCCCTTTTCCCTCCAGAGCTTTCTGGATCCAGTGGCCAAATATAGATCAGGATGACTAGAGATGGCCCTGGATGAAATGGGAGACCTTGGCTTTTTAAGCTAAGTCTTCAACAGGTCTTTGACTGAGATCACACCCATTCAGTGATTAAGGCTAGGTAGAAATTGAAGCAAAAAATCTCTATTTTTCACCTAATCCAAAATAAATAAATAAATAAATGATTATTATGTAGTTAGCTAGTATCCATTGGACTATTTTTTTTTTTCGAATGCTGTGCAGACAATTCATCTACTCTATCTAAGAAAAAATTTTGCTCTAAGAGAATTAGATTCCCAAGGAAGCTGTTTCTCTGCAAGCAACATGTTAGCCCCCTTTTTAGGTCAGAAGCTTAATTAGGAATTTCTGTACCTTAATGAATTCCAAGAGCTGCCTTATGCTTTTTGTTAAAGCCATTTGTGGGAACATGCTATGAGAACTAAGTTTAAAAAGAAAAAAGGAACTCCTTCCCTTCAATAGACTGACTATATATATAAATGTAGCCTCCAGGAAGCAGTGAATCTTCCATCTGTACAGAACACTGTACTTGTATTGTTAGATAGAAGACAAACAGACAGGGCCAGAAGGAAGACAGGTAGTTAAAGAAAAAGGAAATAGTATTTTAACAGAGTACAAGAATGATTTTGAAGAGGGTGGCAATAAGTGAAGAGATACTGTGTTTTTTTTTTAATTGACATTTTCAGATTTGCTTATTTGTTTTTACAATACTTTCACTTCTAAACCTATCCATACTCCCTACCTGCAAACTACTAATGACCTGAAGTATAATAAAAAATGAGAAAAAAGGTCTCAAAACGAACCAACACAGCAGCTGACTGGCAGTATATGTAGTGCTCTCTACTCACAGTCCCCTACCTCTGCAAGATAGGGATGGAGCTGAAACTTCTCATCTCTCCTCTTGAGTCAAGCTTGGATGTTATGATTACATACATACATACATACATATATATATATATATATTTTGTTTATTTTGTTTTTTTGTTATTGCCGTTCTTTGCATTTATGTTATACTTTCCATGTATATTGTTTTGTAATTATCATTACTTTACTATACATTTATATAAAGGGCAGAGTTTTGGAGAAGTATACTTGAAACAAGGTGTTAACTCAGTGAAATTGATGAGATAATGATGCTCTATCATACATATACTTAGTACTTAGCATGGTGATCTAATAGTTCTCTAATTCACACATAATCATTATGCTGTAATGATGTAATTACAAGATATAAAGGGCTAAGAAAGACTAGAAGATGGATTCTATCTTTGATCATCCTCTTGGTGGCTCTCCTGCCTCCTGCACTAAGATCAAGACTGGCAGACTAGCAGACTGCTGGAAGAGCCTGGGTCAGTCAGACTGTGAGCCAGACTGATTGAGACTGTGGAGCAGACTGGTTCAGACAGGGAGAGTGAAGAAGACAATAAAGACTATGGACTTTATTCCTGACTATTCTAGTGGTGATTATTCTGCCGAGACCAAGGCTGGTTCCAAGGTCCTCCAGAAAGTCAGTCGTCTCAGAGTTCTTCCTTATCATCATTTCTGATGGGACAGTAATATGCCATTACATGTACCCAACACAATTTATTTAGCCATTCCGAACTATTAGAAAAAAGTGGTAAAGCTAAATAGGCCTATACTCCCTTTGAAACTAATTTGATCCTCTAATAATGTAGCCAGGGTTTGTCAGAGCATTGAATATGGTTCCATGTAGTTCCCTCCTCCATTCCCTACCAAAGTTATATAAAGGAGGTCAGAAGGAAAAAAAAATTCCTACCAGTATTTGGGGTTTACTTTTAGCTCTCTTTTCAGTAAATATGCAAAAGAAAAAAAAATTTCCCCACTAGACGTTGAATAGGATCATTCTTTCACACTTTATCAAAGTTTTTTTAATTGTTGTTACCATGAAAAAGATAAAGGCAGTATGCTCCTAGGCAGCTAATGAAGTCATAAATAGTAACTAAAATAAGTAGTTCAAGTAGGGCATGACCTGAAGTCACATGGAGAAAGAGGGGCAGCTACCCAGGGACTCAGGCTAGCAACTGAAGAAACAAGTGAGTTTTCCTGTAGACTGTCCTGGAATATAATCCCCTATAGGATAACTACATTCATTCTGAGAGTCATGAATAGAAAGAGTGTGAGATCTAAATTTCTTAGCAAGTAGATAATATGGAGTAGAAAAAGAACACCTGAATTGATTGAAGAATGTTGCTGGTATTATTCATCTCTACCCTTCATTAAATGGTTGCTCTTTTTTGCCTGAATCTGTTAGCAAAGTGAACATTTGCATATAGTTTGTTAACTGAGTTAACAGGTAGGTTTCCCATTTTGAGAATTAGCGATCCAAATGAGTTGATAGGAAAAATTAAAGTAAAAGTCCTTATAATTCAAAATCTAAAACTTAAGTCCAAGGTACAAGTAGAGGTGGAAAGAGGAAGTATAGAGGATGGGAGTAAAAGAAACTACTTTAAGAAGGAATATTTATTATTTACAGAAATTAGTGACTTTTCTCTTTGGCAAATACAGTCCCTATGAGACAGTCTAGAAAATCAGAAAATTCTGTCTTTCCACTCTATTAGTACAAAATGCAAACAAGGAATCGGAAAAAGTGATCCTGATCAAAGTAAAGTGAAACACTTCCTCAGCAAGGAAGATGGAGCCAACCTGGGAGTCCCTCTTTATTAAGACAGGATTTTTCACATGAGAAGCTCTTATTAATGATAGAACCATATGTTTCCATTAGGCAACCTGCCTCATTGGTATCCAAAAGTGAGAATGGAAATTGCTTTGACTAGAAGAGAAGCTATTCACTCTCTCCTCCTGCCTCCCCCCGCCAATCTACTGTTATGAATTATGGTAGAAAATCAAAGAAAAAAGTTTTGACATTTAACTATCCCTAAAATCAGAAAATTATGAGATTTAGTCAAGAAAAATCTTTGAGGTACTTTGTGGAAATGTACTTAGAAAATTATTCTATTTCATTACATGTATCACAAATATCATGAGTATCTGTGGGGACTTCTTAAATATCTCTTTTTTGAAGATTGTAGAAGCACCTTATCTTCAGAAATGTTGCTTTTAAGGCTATATACTGAATTGAGACTGAATCCTGGAAGTCAGTGTGAGCACTATGGCTTAGAGCTGGGAGATGTGGGTCAGAATGAAAAAAAAAAAGAAGAAGAAGAAGAAAATTTACAATTGGATCATCAGTCTGAAAATACAACCCATAGTCAAAGACAGAACTCACAAAGGAAAAAAGGGTTTCAGGATTCACAATAAAAACCAGATATAGGTAGCAATGCCAAATGCTAGGAAATAAATTATAAAAGAAAGACCACCAGAATAGGAGTTAGGAGAATTAGATTCAAATCCCAGCCACAGCTTCCTCATTTGCAAAATGAAGAGGTTGAACTATATATTTCTGATTCCTTCCATCTCTATACTGTTACTCTTTAATTCAAAATATGTAATATAGGCCAGGAGATAGAACATAAAGATGAATCAAAACAAAATAGTCGCTTCTTAAAATTGCCTACAATTATAACACAAAAAATAAAATGTTGAACACCAACAATCTATAGTGGAAAGAGCAGTGCCTCTAAATAATAGCACATAATTTTAGTCTCATTTCAACTTTTATGAATTGTGTAGGTCACTATTTTCCAAATTTTTTAGGAGAATCAAATGAGATATGCATACACACACACACACACACACACACACACACACACACACACACACACGATTAGCACCTAACTCATAGTAGAATTGGACGGATCAAGTGAGTTAACATATATAAAATGCTTTGCAAACATTAAGACCCTATATAGATGCTAGCTACAATAATATTATGTTAGTAATATAAATGTTACTTATTATTGTCAAAGAGAGTAACAATATTATCAAGTTATTTTAAAAACTACTCATTCTGCCTCAGTCTATCTTGTAGAGTCAGGAAACCTATCCCCTGAGAAACCATCCATCACTCCTGCAGGGATTAGATGAAGATGTGTATTCTGGAAGAAAACTTAGAACTAGAAAAAGCCTAAAATGAGGAGTGAAGACAGTTGTTTCCCCAATGAAGAAGTTCCCCCTTTGCCCAAGAAAACACTTTACCTCATTGGAGACCTTGCTTACAAAAGGCTAATTGTCTTATTCTAAGTAGGGCTTTGATAATAATAATAATAATTTATATTCTCTTAGTCTCGATGTCCTAATATGTGAAATAAGAATAATTCTAACCACTTATCTCAAAATGGGAAATAGATGATAAAAATCAATCAACAGGAATTTATTAAGCTCTTCCTATATAAATGAATAAATCAATGGAAAATAAGGTATTTATTAAGTGTTTATAACATACCAAGTTTTGTACCAAATACAGGAGATAAAAACAGAAAAAAATATATAATCTTTTCTCTCAAGAAGCACTCACATTCTAATGTACAAAATGGAAATGGTGAGAGGCAATTAACGTGTAACAATCAAACTAGTGGTTATTTTTTTTTTTAATTTACAAAATTGATTTTCAAGCAGTTAGCTTTCTTTGTCCCAAATTTATTGAATTGGGAATAAAAAGGGAGCTCTTTTATCATTTAAAATAATAATAATTGACCATATAAAAGAATATTAAGCTGCTAGTCTCTGATAAGACTCCAGAGAGACAAGTTTTAAGAGTCAGCAGTGAAGCAAATGTCAAGGTCTAAATGTCATTAGACCACATAATTACTTAAGATGACATTGCAATGTAGGATGGAGAGGGGACAAATACTGAGATCTGGGAGCTCTGGGGAATTAGTGGTATGGCAAATGATAAAATTTCATGATCCTCCATTTCATTAGTAGAAATAAAGTTGTTGACTGCCATCTCATATGAGCCTTATGAGCAATCAGTCAGAGCAAAGGGAGAAGGCTTGATGGAAATTAGAACCTAAAGTTTCTTTTTACCTAACCATAATCTTGAGGTTCACTGTGCAAGGTTTTGTTGTTGTTATTATTTTAAGAATCTAGTTATTTATGGAACATCTTATCCAAGGTTTATTTAGCCTTCAACCATAAGTTTACAGCCACACCTGGATTTTTTATTATGTCCTTAATCTCTTGAATTCTAAGAATTTCCCAGACACTCAAAAGCAGATTCTGGAATCAACTTTCAAGTCCCTTATTATCTACTAAAGCATAGCTGCATTAAATATATATTAAGCAAGACTGATGCTATTATGTTACCTTTTATTCTATCAGTTATAGAAAGGAATGTCATTCAAATCACACTCATTTCTAAAAATATCAGTGGACCATTATGACTATTAAGACTATTGCTGTGATTAAGATTTTGGCTTTTTTCTGCCTCAGTTTTGTCCTTTTTTGAATATTCACTCAAACTAAGTAAATCGAACAAACATTTATTGTTAACTTATGATTATTGATTGATGTTGAAATGCCTATTATAGAGCAATGTTAGGTTCTGAATAAAATATAAATTTAGAAAAAATACAGTCCCTGCCTGCATTGAAGCTATCAAAAATGCACAAATAACTGAATTGTAAACTAACAATACATAACAAATATTTCATTGAGGTTTAAATAATAATAAATAGCTGGCATTTATATAGTGTTTTAAGTTTTACAAAGTGCTTACAGCAACCCTGTGAGGCAGGAATAATTATCATTCACATTTTACAGATGAAGAAACTGAGGCTTAGAAAAGCTACACGAATTGTCCAGTGTCATGTAGCTAGTAAGTGGGTCAAAAATTGAATTTACTTTTTTCTGACTCCAGATCAACATTCTATTCACTATACCATCTAGCTTCCTCCAAAAAACAAACATTCAAACTCTAGACAATAATGGATATTATTGAGTAAAATAAGTCTTTTTGGAGGTCTTAGCAATATGACATAACAAAACATAACAAAAAAGAAACTACTCTTTACATTTAAGGGTTTTAATAAGGGCCTCATTTCTAAATTATATAGAGAATTGACTCAAATTTGTAAGAATACAAGCTATTCTCTAACTGATAAATGGTCAAATGTTATAAACAGTTTTCATACGAAGAAATTAAAATCATTTCTAGTCATATGAAAAATTACTCTTGATCAGAGAAATGAAAATTAAGACAACTCTGTGGTACCACTATATACTTTTCAGACTGGCTAAGATGACAGGAAAAGATAATGACAAATGTTGGAGATAGTGTAGGAAAACTGGGACACTTTTTGATGGAGTTGTGAACTGATCCAACTATTCGGAGAGCAATTTGGAACTATCCCCAAAGAGTTATCAAAATGTGCATACCCTTTGATCCAGCAGTGTCCTATTGAGCCAAAGAGATCATAAGAAAAGTAAAAGGACCCTCATGTGCAAAAATGTAGAAGTTCTTTTTGTAGTGGCAAGAAACTGGAAACAGTGTCTGTCCATCAGTTGGTGAGTGGCTGAATAAATTATGGTATATGAATGTTATGGAATATTATTGTTCTATAAGAAACAGTCAGCAGGATGATTTCACAAAGACCTGAAGAGACTTACATGAACTGATGCTAAGTGAAGTGAATAGAAGCAAGAGAACATTGTACGCAGTAATAACAAGATTATGTGATGATCAATTCTGATAGACATGACTTTTTAACAATGAGGTGATTCAGGCTAGTTTTAATAACTTGTGGTGGAGAGAGCCATCTGCATCCGGAGAGAGGATTGTGGGGACTGAATGTAGATCACAACATAGTTTTTTCATCTTTTTTGTTGCTGTTTGCTTGCTTTTTGATTTTTTCTCATTTTTTTCCCTTTATGATCTGATTTTTCTTGTGCAACATGATAAATGTGGAAATATGTATAGAAGACTTGCAAGTTTAATATATATTGGATTACTTCCTGTCTAGGGAAGGGGGTAAGGGAAGAAAAGGAGAAAAAATTGGAACACAAAGTTTTGCAAAAGCCAATGCTGAAAACTATCTTTTGTATGTATTTTGAAAATAAAAGCTATTATTAACAATCATAACAAAAGAAGTCAAATGATTTGCCTAGATCTATATAGCTTGCATGTATCAGAAAGTACTTCCTTCCTTTGAGATCAGTTTTCTATTTGATATACTATTCTCTTTCTCTTCTCTATATCTCTCCAACTAAGGGTTCTTTAAATCCCACAGGCACAGGAGTTCTCACTACTGCTTCCAAAGTAGATAGAGACAGAAGCAATTTGGGATTTCTTGACCAGTTCTGTTCTTTATGATCAAACTGGAAAAACAGTGATCCTTGACTTTTTTTGATATTCTAATCCTGACTCTGATATTCCTGACTCTCTCCTTTAACTGTCTGGTCTTGGTTTTAATCTTAGACTTTCTGTACTGGTAATTCGTGAGTATTTACTTCCTTCACATCTTCAAATAAATTTGACTTTTGCCTAATTCTCTAAGATGGCAAGTCCAATTCCTCTCCTGGTGTAAGTTATCTTTCTCTTGCATTCACCTAACCTCTAGTAGTTTTACCCTTTTCATCCTTACAGGTAGATTTTTTATATGTGATTTCTGATGTTTAAGATGGAATTAGTGTGGTATTTACTTCAAAACCATTAAAAGAGAATATTGTTTTAATTTGCCTTTCTGTAATGATTTGTGACATTCTTCAGGGAACTCACAAAAGAGACTACAACAGAAATATAATCAGATATAACCAAACCAAGTAGGTAAGCAATTAATTCTGTTTCCTGGGCCTCTGGAAGCAGTGATCCATGAATTGGTATTCACTAGATGGTTTTAAAATTTGATCTTTAAAACTTGGTGCCATCTTTATTAATTAAAATACGAATAATGATGATGATAAGGTGATATGGGTGTCTAGGTTCATCAGTTTCAAGTTAACTTATTGAGTTGGCTTGAGTGAATGGAGAACACAAGAACCATGACCTCTTCTAATTCTCTTAGTTGTAACAAGCGTTTAAGTTAAAATCATTGAGTCAGAGATTAAATCAAGTATTCCAGGAAATTCAGCTTTAGTATATATATTTCTAATTTTATTAACAAGTTTTGAGGATTGAACATTTGCTTGCAGGACATGGTATGGTACAAGACAGGTTATTTGAACTTATTTCACTTAATGATCTGATTGTAATGTTGTCATAAAATAAGATCTCCTGGATACTAACAGCATAGCCAGTCCTGGATGGAGTTCATTGAGTAGACAATGTTATATGCCAAGTTCCTGGGCACTTTAAATCAATTGCAGTCCAGGCCAAATACAAGGAAATTGTTTCTCCAATCTAAATGTATTCATTTACAAATGCAATATTTCAATTAAATATAAAAGGAAGGGTCATTTGTGTGAATAATAACTTGTGACAACTAATGCTACATTAAGTCTATGCGTTTCTTATACTATTTATTTTCCTTCATCACAGGTTCATAACAGTGAAACCATTTCAGTGTATCTTTCAACTTTTCAGTGACATCAGATTCAGCCTCAGAATATGAGTATATTAATTGTCGTCCTTCTAAAAAAATGAAAGCACTTAAGACTTCTTTTGTACTTGTTTGGGAAATAGTTGTTCAGAGATAAAGCCTGAAAAGTAATAATGATTGGTAAACTTACTTAAAGTTACTTCAGGTTCTAAAAGCCCTTATCCATATACCGTGAAATTTCAGAGTCTGCAAGTAGATATCAATAGAGTCACTTCATGGAGATTTCTGACACACCTTGCTTCTGCTCCCACCTGGAGTATGCTCTGCAGGGGTTTCAAAATAACATTAAAACCCTCTCTAACATGAAAATGAAGTAGGAATTCTTTATTTAAGGGTTGAGCAGAGGTTGAGATGGATTCTTATGTGTGTGTAATTATATTTTTATGTGTGTGTATGAATATATATGTGTGTGTGTGTGTGTGTGTGTGTGTGTGTGTGTGTGTGTGTGTGTATATAACTTTATAGATTCTTCTTTCCCATATTTAGTAGAAAGAACTAGGGATATTTAGAATAGAGAAGCTGTAAAAGGAAAGGTAATGGTAAGGAGGAGATGATAGTTGCCTCCAAATATGTAGAGGAATGGCACTGGAACATGTTCTGTAGGATCCCAGATAAGAACCATATGTGGAATTAAAAAAAAATTAGATTTGATATAAGGAAAAACTATCTAACAATTAAAACTACCTAAAAAGAGAATGTTAACATGAACGGTAATAGATATTTCTCTTTATTGGAAGTTTTCTTACTTGGCCAGATGACTATTGCCAATTAAATTGTAGTGAATTCTTCAAGTACAGATCAGAGCAGATGTTCTTCAAGGTCTTTTCCAATTCTGAGATTCTCATTAAGAGTCAGATTTCAAACACTGAATCATAGAATAGAGAAGGAAGGGGCTTATGTTTCTTAATTTATACATCTTTTAAAATTAACCTTGAACCATCACTACAACACAACTATACAATAAAAAATTTACTGTATTATAAAAAACCTACTGTGCTTACAGCAAATTTGGTTATTTCCACTTATTTTGTTTTTGTATTGCTCTGGTAGTTATTAAAAAGTTTAGAATTTTTTCCTGAAATAACAATTTTATGAAAAACAGGATGGGAAAGATGATGAGATCTAGGGAATTCTAACAGTGATGGATAGAAGTAGGAGAACAATTTTTATTTGCATATTTATTTAACAACATTTTAAAGTAAAGTAACTATGAAAGACGTGAGAATTCTGATCAGTTCATGACAAACTACACTTCCAGATGTCAGTTCAAGAGAACTGATTATAAATTATAAATCCTAACAGATAGAAGATGGACTTAAAATGCAGAATTGTAGAATGAGACATGTATTTTTAGATTTAGGATAGCGCTTGGTACATAGTAAGTACTTAATAAATGCTTATTGACTAACTGACATAGCCAGTATGAGCATTTGCTTTTCTTCATGTGTTCTAAGGATTTTTTCTTTCTCTTTTTTTTTTTCTTTCTTCATTTTGTGGAGAGATAGGGTGAGAGAAATAAAAAATAAATTCTTTTTAGTTGGAAAAATAAATATTAAAAAATTTATGACTGATTAAATTAATAGAGCCTTGTAGGATATGGGAAAGAAAAATACAGATGACAGTTTTTGCTATCAATTCGTTTCAACCCCAATTTTAAAAAAATCATTAAAAAGAATGTAAATGGTTATTCAATATATAACTGTAAATCATATGACCACTTCCTTCCAATCTTGGCATTTTGTAATAATAGAAGACCACTTTACTAAATTATCTTTTCTCAGCTATCCTATGAAGAGTTCTGTTGTTAAGTTGCTGTCTGATAAACATTTTTTAAATAGTTTTCAATCAAGGAAGGATTGCTGTCTGCTGAGATTTCTCATTTATTCAAGCTAAGATCTGTAAGGGCTTTTCACATTTTTTTTTTCTGCAGAAAGCTTTCCTTGACCTTCCCAGGTGCCTATGCTTTAGGTCCCTTATAGAAATTTATAGAGAATGAGAACAGGATGGTCTATGCCAACAAACAACCCCTTCCTTGTTTAATTGGTCTCCTATGTCTCAATAGAAGCCAGGAATAACTAGATTGGTATAGCAAGAAAAAGCAGAAGACTAAGAATGAATAGCCTTAGCTTCTGATCTTCTGTCACTAATTTCTATAACTGTCTTTCCTTGACTGCCACACTCCTAACCCATCATGAGCTCTTTCTCAATTTAGAGGGAAACCAATTCAGCAATTTAATAATATTTATATATCTAAATCAGAAAGTTCCTGTTACTGAACATCTGTCTGCACTATATGGATACATTATGAATGCATTTGATATAGATAGATGTTTTCATTTCCTTATCATAGTGATGTGGAGAATTGTAGCAGATAGTTAAAGGGGGTGTGGAAGTAGTGGTTGGGTGGCATGGGCTGGAATGATTCCAGAGGTTTGCAATAGGGATTTTTTCCATTTTAATGAAGGCTGTAAATATTTTGGCTAAACATTTCAGATATTTTTAAGAAAAGGGAAACCCTTTGCAACTGACAACAAAACCTAAAACAAATTCACATGCAAATGACCCAGACAATTATGAGTCCTTTGCTTTTTCATTAAGGTGTAGTTATTACTAGCACATGGTGGAAACTATTCATGTCTTTTTGTTTTTGCTGGATGAGTTCCTTTTTTGGGTATGTGTAAAGGGGACCCGAGGCATTTGTAAATGATTTGTTCAATACTAAATGACATGACCTTCAACTTTTGTGCCTGATTTCCTAAGAGGCAGCTATTTAATGTTTCTGAAGCAGCTTGGTTGAACTTTATTTCACTCAATGAGTAGGCAAAGTATTTGACAGGACAATAAGAATAATAAAATTATTATACTTCTTGATGCTTTGCACTCATCTGGAAGCAAATCTACACATTTCTGCTTAATATAGCTGTTATGCGTGTCATGTGGGTCTGCACCCATATAAATAAATTTATACCCCTGAACCTGAGAGCAGTCTTAAGCCCTTAGTAGGCTAGATGAATATGTGATGACTGCAATAAAATATATTTATCCCACAAGTGAGGAGAGAATTGATTATTCTAGAGAGCTAAAGCCATAACTAATTCACTGAGGCTCTTTCTTATGACAGAGATAAATACTATGTGTCATCCTGACCCATAAAATATACTGTTTTTACAACAGACTCATTGTAATAATTTATCTTAAACGTCTTATATACATATTTTCCTATGATTTCCAAACTAGAATCATTTTGTATTCTTATACCTATTTTAAAAAAAAAAGTTTGAGGACTTGAAGAAAAATAAGTAGCATTATTACTGCTACTAAGACAAAAAAAAAAAAAAAAAGGATCTGCATGAAATAGTGAATAGAAAGCAAGCCCCCAAGTCAGAAAGATTTGAGTTCAATTCCTTCCTGTGACAGAAAATTCTTTTATATTGCTAATTTACATTTACCCTTTAATTTTGTAGTCACTTTTCTCAAATCGTAGTTTGCAGAACAAGTACATTGAGAGGAGTGTCTTTATTTGGAGTTTCCTATTTCAAAGAAATCCCACGTCCAATCTAAAACAAGAAAGAGTCAAGAAAATTTACTTATAAGCTCAAATTGTAGAGCTAGAAGAGTCCTCATAAATGTGTATCCTAATCCCTTATTTTACAGAAGAACTAAGCAAGCAGAAATTAAAGATTTGCCCAAGATCAAATTGTCTAAGTATCCAAAGTGAGATTCAAACCTTCCTATCTCTAAAATCCACCCTCTTTTTACTATACCACACTGACTCTAATCAAAATGTCCTTTTTTCTTTTGCAGGGAAATACTATGTATGTCTACATAATATAAATGTATGTGTTTGTATAAATTATAGTTTATGTTGATATAAGTACCATTTGTAGTTGAGTTCACTTATTTACATCTAAGCACATAAGCTTTGACCTAGTTTTACAGACAAAAGAGACCTGTCTCTAGCCAAATAAGTTCTTGCTATTTTCCTAACAGCTGTCTTAAGAATACTATAAATATTAGCATAGCATTGTTTGAAAAAAATAATAATTTGCTTGCTTCTTAAATATTTTCAACTTTCATGTAAAATGTCAATTTTCATGGAGTACTTGTAAAATTATTTTTCTTTCCAAATTAGGTTTATGACAGAAACTAAGAATTAGGTTTTGAGGCATACCAAGATTGTTGAGATACCAGGATCATAAACTGGTTCAAACATCTCATCTTACAAATGAAGAATCTGAGGCACTGAAAGGTGAACTGACTTGCCCAGTGTTATATAACTTGGAAACTTCAGAGCTCAAAATTTGAACTAAGGTCTTTCTGATGCAAAGTCATATACCTTACAGCCATTGCTAGTTAATTCTATGGTGGTCAACCTAGCAGTAATGAGCCTTTCTATACTTAGCTAGAGTTATGTACCCATACATCTTTTCAATTTGGTAGAGCCCCAAGGGAGCCTACTTTTCACTAACATATCCTTAGAGAATTCACAACAAAATGAGGCCTTAATCTGTGAAAAATCCTGGATTTGAAAAAAGAAAGGATTCACTATCTTCTCCTCTCCTGGGATCTAGGTATGTTAGGAAATAATTTGCACCATAAAGCAAGGCTTTTTACATTAAAGACAAACTTAAATGCTGTTACAGTTTTGCCTGGGGCAAGACCTATTATCCATTACTAGCTCACAGAGAAAGTTCTAGTAAAGCTATATATGTACCTAGTGAGAATGTAGCTTTTGAATCAGATGTAATCTAACATTTTTTCCTGCAGGTTACAAAGGTTTTTAGAGACTGTTTATTTCTTTTTTCTAAAATGACAATAGAAGAACAGACACAGAAGAATTGGTCAAGCCACTATCTAGCCATAATTGTGTCATTTGGCCTGAATTCCCTTATCTCTAAAATAAATATAATAAAACTGTATTACAGACTCATAGAGTTGTCAGGAAGATATTTCCAAGCTATAAAATACTATCATTTAAAACTTTTTCTTTAAAGGAACTTCATTCAATAGACACTGGATTGTCTTAGAAGAGGGTAAAATAGCTAGGTTACAAGTGAAGCAAGTCAGAGATGCTGTGATAAAGTCATTGAAATTAAGTCTTTGAGCAGTACAATTATATGTTCCATATAACGACTCTCCATATCAATTTTGATATATGGCAGATCAGCTTAAGAAATTAAAATGGGAATTGGCGGGGGGACGGGGGGGGGGGTTGCAGAAGCCACAGAAAATGTGAGAAGGCCAGCAGATGACACAGAAAAGAGTATGAATTCAAAAATGCACTTCATATATATATATATATATATATATATATATATACACACACACATACATATATCCCTACAGGGAGAGACCCAAGCACACCTGGGAGACATCTCAGCTCCCAATAATATGCCCGACCTAACAAGTAAGACTTTACTGCTTAAATAGCAGAAGACCCAAACCTTTTCATTGGATAGACTAAAAGGAGGTAACCATCACTGAACAATGGTCACCAATGTTACCTGCTTCCCACAGGAAGCACTTCCTATCACTTCCTATCACTGACCTAGGGTCTTGGTCTTTAGAGACCTCTAAGCCTAACAATCATATGACTTCCTGCAACCTGGACCCAAGATCTGATCTCTTGACTCTGCAGACCTCTGGCAATAGGGACACACACACACACACTACACACACAGAAAGAGAGAGAAGGAGGAGAGAGAGAAAACTGTATAATTTTTTTTTTATCTTTTTAATACCATAATAATTCATTATGATATTCACTTAGTTCTCCCCACTAAGGGGATTTCTCTACATTGTATGCCTCTAATCCCAGTAATATAGAAGGAATAACTGTATGTTCACTTCCTGCCTGGGCAAGATGGGGGTTGAGGAGGAGACAGTCTCCAAAAAAAAAAAAAAAATACATTAATCGTGAAATGAATTTTTAGTAATCATTATTACCTCAGGGAGTTCTCAAACATTTGGTTTGTAGTGGGATAAAGAAGATTTAAAGGCTCAAGTTCATAATAATTCTGCTTTTGGAAGTAGGAATCATTATGAAACATGAATGATTGATGATTATGCCCCCAGATAGAGAGAGAAAAGTCTATGTAAAAGGGCTTATGTTTGGGGTCTCAGAACTGCATTAGGAAAGGTCATTCTCTTCTGTGAAGTTCCCAGAGCTTTCCTACCCTTGCATGATTCAAAGGGACTCAAGAAAATGTAAATAAACACCTGTCAACCACAGGTGTTTATGAGAAATAAAATTAGATCAGTCTGATATAGTTCTTGAGCAGAATAAAACTATATTAATTGTACAGAGTTGAAGCAAGGCAGTAAAAAGATAAGAGGACCCAGCTTCTTAGGGTCTATTTGGGGTTTTTTGTTTGCTTTCTTAATGTCTCAGCCACCTGAACAAAAACCTATGTTAAAAAATATAGTATTATACTTTGATGATTCTCTCATTAGCTTTTACCACTATAGTCTGTTTAGAGGCACAGGTTTAAGTGATACCACTGATGTCACCATTGGGCTGCTAAAATTCTGTTGTTCTTACATGTAGTTTGAGGGAGAAAGCTCTACAGCTTTTCTCCTGGATAAAACATGGACATGTTTCTCTATTTTTTCACCACCTCATTCCCAAACTATGTGGTATTTTCTTGACTGAAGATATGAGCAAAAACTTCAAATCTCATAAGTCTATGCAGTTGTAAGTTGTGTGTATTCCCATCTAGAAGAGGCATTGAGATCTATATATTAATGACTGGCAAAATGATAAGGTCGATAAAAAAATCAGTCTTAAGACAGGAAGATATGAGTTCAAGTTCTACCTTTAACACATAACCATTAGGTGACCATGGGCAAGATACAACTTCTGAGTGACTCATATACAAATTTCGTAAACTGTAATTTACAGTGTAGTTGTAAACATGCATTGGCAAAGGGAGTTTCAACATGGGGAATTCCATACTGTTGACATCACAGGTCCAAACCAAAAATTAGGGGAACCCCTGTGGAAGACAAAACAAAATAACATGCATTATCTCTAATAATGCAGATGAATGCATGTTCTACAACTTAAAATTTTACAAAATTGTTAGGAGCCCAAAAAATTTAAGTGAATTGCCCTGACTTAACTAGTTTGTGTCAAAAAAGGAATTTGAACTGGTCATCTTGACTTTGAGGTCATATATATTAATTCACTTCACCTGTTTTAAAAACCAAATGATAAAATCTGATTATATCGCATCCTAAAACAACAACAAAAGCCAAAAAAAAATTTTACATTTTTTTTCAAGACAAATGGTAGTGAGGGATGCACAGAGAAAGGGACAAAAGGTTGGCGGGGGTTGCTTCATGAAATTACTCAAAATTCATAATTAAACTTGAATTTCAATTTTGGCATAAATGCATGATTATTATTTTGTTGTTGTTTGTATACTAACATTGATTTCTTTTTTGCTATTCAAAACTACTACAACTACTACAACCTCTATCTTAGGGGAAGTGATAACGCTTAGTTTGGCTTCATATAAGACCCCTTCTATCCTTCATTCCCAGACTATCTTTTACCTGCAGGTTCACTCTCTGCCAAACCAATTTCAGCCTAGAATTTCCTTGAGAGATCAGGCCTATTATTAAGTGGCTTCTGTTTAGACCCAGAATACATACGTACCAAACCATAAAGTATGTCTTCATGGTCTAGAACTTATTGTTTTTATTATCATTGAATAAAGTGAGTAAATGTATTAGGGAATGTATAGTCTATTAGAAGAAACACTTAACTTTGATTGTCTAGTACCTTTATAGACCTCAATTTTACTGGAAGTATCTATTGTGTGTATATCTTTCTCTTCTGGCTCTCTGAATACATTGTTCATTCATTTCTTTTGACACCTGGTTTACTTGTTTTTCTCTTTTATAATTGCATATTTTACTCATTGATTCCTGAACATATTGTTTGCTCTATGGCATTGGATATGAATTACTACCTGACTTCCCATCCACACAATACTTCATGACAGACACAGTTATACAATTGGAGAAACAAATTACCAATGAGTTCCTAAGTACAACTCATGGAGGTCAACTTTTTACTAAAAGTTTATCTGTCCCCATCTTTTTATTCTCATATACTCATAAAAAAATAGTCTCTGAAAATCATTGCTTCATCTGAGCTCCTATTAACTTTGGTTTAATTAAATTCTATCTTTAAGAAGAATCTTGAAGAAAATTTCACACATAACCATACATTCATTCACATACACACACATATGCATATATGTATCCATGCATACTTACATTCTTTTCAGCACCACTGCAATTCAGAACACTACGGTAGAAGGTAAACCAGGCAGAGTAATTAACAAACAGTAAAAAGTCAAATTGCTAACAAATTTCTTAAGTACAAAAGTGTGTGTATGTGTGTGAAAGGCTGTGTGTGAATATACAAAGATATTATTATTCACCACAGACAGAGTTGTTTCAGATAATGCAAAAGAAGATTGGTTTCACAATATGGGCTTGTTGACTAATGTATCAGTAAGTGAAAAAGCAATAATAAAAGGTGGAGGCCTTGATTCTTGTCTGAAAACCATTTCCAAAACGTAAATCTTTGTTCGATTAAATGCTTCTCTGTTGCCAATATGCACCTACTTGAAAAAAGCAAGCAAAGATATTCATCACCATGAGTCATGTATTGTGTGTATCCTGAATGTAAAATGAAAAGTTCATGTAAAGAATCAAATGCAATTGCTTAACTTTATCATGAATATCATTAGTTCTTTCCTTTTTTTTTTTCAAGTAAGACAGTAAACAATTTTATTTAGAAATTACCAGAGGTAATATAATAAGCCACTTGAAATCTATTAAAATAGAAACCTTCCCATTCCTCCAAAAAAAAAAAAAGCCTACTTTATTTAAAGTATTTTATTAAGTCATATCCCCCCGCCCCTTTCCTTAACATTCCATAACAAGGGAAGGCTAATCCAAATTTACTGCCATCCTTCATTAATATTTGAGTTTTTCTCCCCATTTAAAAAAAATAAGGACTCATTAAAAGTTACACAGTAATTAGCAGAAAAGCTAACTGGAATCCAAATCTCTCAATAGTTTACTTTCCTCTTTTATCCTAGTCATTTTCCTGAAAAATTCTGCACAATGCCAAATCATTGTAAGCAAGGAATTCTGAAGATTGGAGTTATAAGGGAAATTGTCAAAGATAAATAGGGAGGAAAAGTTTGCCATCTTATCACATTTAGTATTTTCTTTCTTTTCCAGTTTCAAATCTGAGGATTAAGTACCAATAATTTAAGGGAAGAACAATCAGACAGTGACCTCAATCCCAGGTTATTGTTCCTATGTATTTTTAAAGAACTAATTTGGAAGGTCAAGGGTTGTTTTTTTTTTTTTTTCCTTGTTTAAACTTGCCAAGGGGATGGTCACAAAGTTTTGATATGGGGACAATCAATGAAAATGCCAGAAATTCTAGGTCTGGGAACTTTACTGAGAGTCAGAAATAAAAAAGGAGAGGGTGAGCACAAAGGAAGTAAAACATTGTTATTCATTCTCCCTTGCTCTGCTACTTTTTATGTTTAAAGTATAATAGAACACCCTAATGGTTTGATTTTTTTGTTATTCTTGTTCAGCTTTGCTTTAGTGGTTATTTAAGTTGCCCTTTCAAAAGGCTAACTTGTTTTGGAAGTTTAACTATTAATCACACTATAATAGAATAGTGCTCACCCACCTCAGTCTTCTTAATTCCAGTTTCTTGAGCTGTGTATTCTTTGCCACACTGCAATCCTTCCTTGGTCTAAGAGGTTTTCCTGAGCACATAATATTTAGGAATGAATGAAGGGTCATGAATAATATGCTGCTGCTTTAGATTATCTCATATCAAAGCCTGATGGGAACTGATGGGAGAAGGAACTTTTTATTTCCAAAATAGTCAATTATAAAAGAAAACAGACTAAAAAGAAAAACCTTTTTTTTTTTCTTAAGTATACTTCAATCTGTATTTAGAAACCATCAGTTCTTTCTCTGGGTATAGATAGCATTTTTCATTATAAATTCAGTTGTCTTGGATCATTGTATTGCTGAGAATAGCTAAGTTGTTTACAGCTAATCATCTTCTACTATTGCTTACAATATTGTACTGATATATTACACAATACATTTCATTTTGCATCAGCTCATGTAAATCTTTCCAGATTTTTCTGAGAGCATCCTGCTCAACATTTCTTGTAGCATGAGTAGTCCATCATAATCACATTCCACAATTTATTCAACTATTCCCTAATAGTTGAGCATTTTCTCAATTTTCAATTCTCTGCCACCAGAAAAGAGCTGCTATTAATTCTTTTTTGTACATGCAGGTTATTTTCCTTTTTTGTTTGTTTGTTTGTTTTTTATCTTTTGGGAATACAGATCTTTAGAACCTACAGAAAACACATATGTTGGACATGGAAATATCAGTTTACAAAACAATTAAATCAACAAATAAATGGGAGGTGAAACTTTTTTTTTAATACAAGATAATGATATATGCATTTAAGTGCATTGATGATAAAGGCTAAGATAAATGTTTAGTGACATTAGTCAATCAAGCAGTACAAGGCCAACACAGACTGAGCAGGCAAAAAACTCCAGATTCATTGCTGTCCAGAGTTTGCATGGGGGAAGATCAATCAATTAGACAGGTAAGTATTTTTCAAGTCTTAAGTGTTAAGTCCTAGGGATGCAGACACAAAAGTGCTGCAGGTCCCCAACTCAAGGAACAGTACTAAACCCTAGAGATAAAAAGAAAGGGGAAAACAGATTCTGTTCTCTTTCTGCTATAGCTCCTGACACAACATTTAAACAACTGTGGGCAAGATCAGTATTGGATAAATGGTAGATAATGAAATAGTGAGATTTTAGCTGAGACTTGAAGGAAGCTAGAGAAATCAGGAAACAGAAATTCAGAGAGAGAATTCTAGACTTGGGGGACAGCCATCAAAAATGCGAAGTCTGGAAATGCTTCCTCTTGTGCAAAGAATAGTAAGGAAGCAAATGCAGAGGGATGAGAGAGTATGGGAAGAGGAGTAAAATATAAGAAGACTGGGAAATGAGGAAGAGAAAATTTAAGAAGAGATTTAAAAGCCAAACAGAGGATTTTATATTTGATCCTAGAGAGAATGGGGATCCATGGAAATTTATTGGTTATAGGGTTAATGTGAATATGGGATTAATGGAAGATCACTTTGAAAGCTACTTCAGGATGAACTGGAGTGGGGAAAGATTTGAGACCTTGAGTCCAGCCATTTGGCTATATCCCTGTATGAGTATGAGGTTCTAACTGTTTTCCTGCACAAGGACCCTGACAATGTCAGAGGACAGCAGGAGGTTAATAGGAAGTGATGGGATTTGGTACTAGGTTGGATATAAGGAAGAAAAGGAAATGAGTGTTTGAAGGTAACACCAAGTTTGTGAGCTTAGATGATTGAAAAGATGATGACACTCTCAACAGTTAGAGAAAAGTTAGGAAAAGGGTAAAGTTTGGGGGAAGATGAGTTCAATTTTGGATGTATTGAGTTTGAAATGTCTTTAGCAGTAGTGTCAAATTTAAATAGAAAGCAACCCCCTGAGGAGCCTACCACATATTGACTCAGAAAACCCTAAGTTAACATTATCTTATGTTGTATTGTATTTTGATTTATTTTTTAAAATATTATATTTTAATAGAGTTCAAGCTGTACTCATAAATCTGGTCTATGGAACAACCAGTTTGAGATGCCTGATAGGGAGTTAAATATGTGAGACTGGAGGTCAGGATAGAGGTTAAAGCTGGATAAATAGATTTAAGAATCCTCAAAGTATTTATATTCCAATGAGAGAAATATATAACTATATGTAAATATAATATGAAAATTTACAAAACATGAAAATATATGCCATATACTATATGAGTAGAAAATTAATGCAAAATAGATTTTTGGGGTGAGAACTCTAATAACTAAGGGATATCAGAAAAATTTTCATATAAAAAGTCCTCCTTGAACTGAATAATTGAAGGGAGCCATGAATATCAAAATGGGAGGAAGGAGTATATTCTAGACTTGAAGGGAATGAAGTAGGGGAGATTTGGAAGGAAATGTAAAAGATAGAGATGAAATGTCCTTTGCCAGGCACTGCAAATATGTCAATATGACTGGATCCCGTGGGGGGTGGAGATGGGGAAGATAAGGAATAGTAAAACAATAAAAGGGAAGAACCTAGGTTTGTAAAGACCGAAGTTTGTCAAACAAAGGTATTTTTATCTGAATATATAGGCAAAGGCAGTTATGTGACTCAATAGATAAAGTATCAAGCCTGGATGTTTTTTAGTTCAAATCTAGCTTTAGATATTCAGATATTGGTGTGACCCAAGGCAAGTCATTTAACTCTTTGCCTCAGTTTCCTTATCTGTAAAATGAACTGGAGAAGGCAAAAGTGGAGAAAATCACTCCATTGTCTTTGTCAAAAAAACAAAGAAGCAACATCATAAAAGAAAATTGAGTCACAAAGAACTGGATATGACTGAAATTACTGAACAACATAAGCAAATAGAGAACCACTGAAATTTATTGGGCAGAGAGGAAAATTTTATCAAACCGTAATTTAGGACAATCACTTTGGTGGCTTATTTGGAAAGTGGGATAAAGGAAAGGATCAAGAAAGAAAAGAGAATGAAAGGATGATATATATTTTGATTCCTGTCTCTGAATGTGAAGAAAAACGTCTTTGTTTCCGTTTCACCCTCATTTACATATATTAAAACTGCAGTGACCACTTGTTTTCTTGTAATCATTGTGACAAAGAGATATCAAGAGTGAATACTCCCAAGATGTAGGGATCAGAGGCAAGATAACTGCAGAAATTTGTATATATTTAATATTAATATTTCATTTCCTAGACTAGAACTTGAGAAGTTTGGCCAAGGGCATATTGCTGCTTAAGTGTCAAAAAGGGAAAGGGTAAAAAAGCAGCTGCAAGTCCTTTGGGGGAAAAGCTCAGACTTTTTCAGGTTTTGAGCTCTCTCTAGCGGTCCACAGGGATATTGGCACATTTTGAAAGGTGGAAGTCCCACGTGGCCTACAGAACAACCCAAGTAGATACCGTCTGGAGACTAAGGCAGAATCAGTATTACTTCAAATACTGACTGGATTTTAAATAATGTTATAGATGTCTTCTTGCTATATAAAGGAGACAGTACATACAAGCCAAATTCAAATTTGCATATTACATAAACATTAATTTCTATACATTTACTGTCCACTTCCAACTCATTTTGATTATTGTAATTTGATTAAAGTAGCTAATAATTGTCTTAGATGGGATTTGAATTTAGGTCCTCCTGATTCCAAATCCGCAATTCTGTCTGCTGTGTGACCTAGCTTATACAGATGTAAGTGCTAGTGTTACTTTTAATTGATGATACTGTGTTGCTTACAATAAGTTCTTAATATTTGGTGAATAAGTGAAATATTAATTTTACAAGACTTATATGAACTTTTCTTCTGCTTGTTTGTCAAGTCACTCCTCTCACTTCAATTCAAGGTCCAGTCTGTCAGGATGTTTTCCCTAATTCTGTCATCTAACTTACCAAAAAGAAATCTAAAAGTCCTCCCCTCCCCCACTAAATGATTTCTGGAATTACCTGCAAGATTACAAATTTCTCAAAAGTAGAGATTTTATGATTTATTTAATATTCCTCCCTTACCTTTCCCTAGATCTAGCATAGTGCTTTGCATAAAGTACCTAATATGTTCCAATGAGCTAATGATTTATATGACTTGATATTTACAATTTTATATTTATGCAAACTATGTGTGAATTTGTCTTATCTTCCTCCACTATATTGAAAAATGCTCGATGCAGAAATTATTTACTTTCCGAAAAAAAAAAAAAAACTGTTTACTCCCAATCCCTTCTGTACCAAAACACAAGCCATACCCTATAAATACTTTTAAACTGATTGACCTTTGTAGAAATTAAAAAGGAATATATGTAATTATTTAACTGATAAACCAAAGAAGCATTTTAATAAAATAATCATTTAAAATTTGGTCAAGCCACAAATCACAAACTTTCATTAAAAAAGATTACATACTGTGGACACAAATTGGTTTTAGTTTTCATCACTCAATTACAAAGACAAGAATCTGCTTAGCATATTTATACTGCTTGTATTTATGTTAGTTGAAATAATTGAATTTGTAACAATTATAGGTCTGTGCAGATCTCTTTAGTGATGGGTATTGACTGTTACACTACAGAAGCTTTACCTCATTAAAAACAAAGTGTTTTAGTTATTGTAGCTCTATAAAGAAAATTGGATGTCATTGTTATAATAATCATATGTTTGATGGATATATTAAAATCTCTTTTAAAGCTTCACTTGTAATGTAATGATTTGGTAAGTCTCAGATTATCAGCTATGTTGGATATCATAGCTGTAGACTGCCTTTTTGATCTGCTAAGAGAGTGTGAGCTGAAAGGTCCCTTACAGATCATCTGGACCACACCTTTCATTTACTAATGACGAAAAAGAAAAAGCCCTTGTAAAAATTAAGTGATTTTTTTTTCAAGTCACATGGATAATATGTTACAGTCAGGACTTGAATGCATGTCTTCTGTTTCCAAATGAAGAAAACTTCACATAGAAATTACTTACAATATAATGTATAGATTCACTTTATCTGAAGCCTTGCCTTCTTCTGTCAGTGATTCAGGTTGTAAGAATAGTTCATTGATTTATTTATACATTCAAAACACATTTATGAACTGACTACTATTGTATAGGAGGGCATTATATTAGTTGTAATTGGGAATGGCATAATTAAGATATGGTCTCTGGATAGATTTTACAGAAAAAGGAAAGAATAACAACAATAATACCTACTTTTATGCAAATTGGTCCCAAGAAAGTTACCTTCTCATAATCATACTAATAAATCACTTGAATTTAAATACTTCAAAGTTTATAAATTACTTATCTCAAAACAACCATACAAAATAGATCATGCTCAAGATTACCATGGAGGTTACAAGGACCAGCACAACATAAGCCAAATCCAAAGAAATAACTAGGTTTCTTTTATTTGGAACAAAACAGTTGTAGGAAGACAAGAGCATAGAGAATAGTCTGATATAAGGTCTAGTTGTCTTCAGGCACTCAAACAATATCCTACTCTCTCAAGGGCAAAGATGGCAACTTCAAGTTTTGTAATTAGGCATGAGCCTCTGTCTAATCTATACTAAGTATTCAACACAAGCAGGAGATAATTGAGGTGGTATCCATAGCAAACCTTCTCAGATATGGTTTTGATATCTTTTATAATTCATCCAAATAGGGGAAAAAAGTTGTAGGTGAAATGTATGAGTAACTGTACTAGATACCAAGTGAATAAAGAGCCCTATTACACAATTAATAAGATACTGATATAGCTAACTCTTCCTTAGCTGTCAGGATAATGGAAATGCTTTGAAGAATTTGCACTCTCTTGTATCTCAGGAACTTGGTAATACATTTAATTTTTTTTAAAAATCTATTGTGTTTCCTTTTCATTTAGACCCCTTAAAAGTTGAGGTTAACATTCTCATTTTGCCTAAAAAGTTGTATGTTAGGACAATTGCCAAATAGAGACCATTTTTACATACTTTTATTACCACGAATTTCTTTGGGATTTTTTCTTAAAAATTTTTGGTACTACTTAAGCCTGTAGATATTAGCTGTCTTTTTTTCCTTCCAATATGAACTATCCGAATATAAGTCCTCTTTCTTGCATTTTATCTAAGTTATATTTAAATACTTCAAATGGAAGCTTTTCTGAAAAGAAATGTTCTTAATTTCTGGGAAGAATTTCCGGACAATCTTTTTAAATTTTCCTTTTTAGAAAAATTAGAATGACAAAGAAGCTAGCATTGATATGACAAAAGTTAAGGGTTGCAAAGTGCTTTAAACATGTCTCATTTGAGCCTTAAAATTATCTGTGAGGTAGGCAGTGACAAGAAAACTGAAGCTAAGAAAAACTTGATTACAATTACATTGTGAAATAGGTGAATACTGATTAGGAGAAGGGGATAGTTATAAACATTTATGTAGCACTTACAATGTGCTAAGTACTTTTTACAAAGCCTTTTGTCTCATTTGCTTCTCCCAATAGCCCAGAAAAGTGGGTGCTATTATTATCCCCATTTTACAGATGAAGAAACTGAGACAATGAAAATTAAATGACTATGCCAGGATCACAAAAACTTATAGTTATCTTGGTAGGGTTCAAACTCAGGTTTTTCTGACTCCAGAGGCAGCTAGATAATCCCACAATGGATTGGTTGAACTTGGAGTTAGGAAGTATTTGTTGTTGTTCAATTATGCCCAACTCTTTATGATCCCATTTTGGGGTTTTCTTGACAAAGATTTAAGAGTAGTTTGCAATTTCTTCCTTTAGCTCATTTTGGAGATGAGGAACTTAGGTAAACAGGGTTAAGTTTCTTGCCCAGTGTCTCACAGCTAGTTAGGATCTGAGGGTGTGTCTGAACTCAGGTCCTCTTGATTTCCAAAGCCAATGATCTATCCACTCACTTCACCAGCTCAAATTCTCATTATTCCAATAAACTAGCTAAAAGACAGATACAGATACAACTATATCTCTAATTTAGAGGGAAAATACATAAAACTTGTAAAAATGACAAATTACTGTGTCCTTTTATTTGAATTATACAGTAACTCCCTACTCTCAGCAGCTTGTTTAGGTTAAGGTAAGGAGGAAGAAGGAGAGATTAAGCATTTATATATATAATGCCTATTATGTGTAAAGTACTGTACTGTCTTTTTTTTTGTTGTTGAAGAAATATTATCTCCTTAAGGTGAGATATATAGTATCCTGGTCATATTATTAACTGTGAAAGATCAAATTTTTTCTCTGGGGCTAGGAAAATAAAGAATTTAGGGTTATTACAGCCCCCTTTTGGAAGAGTTTTATTTTCCTTTTACTATAGAAACTCAGCCGGGGTTTTCTCTGTTTTAATAGTTGAGTCTGCTTAGTACTAAAGGCTCTGACCCTTTCTTTCTGACATCAACCTCATTACCATGCACTTTAAATCGCTAAAAAACCTTCAGGTGCAAGTAGGAGGATAGAATAAATGACCCCTGGAGGCTCTTTCCAGCCACATGATTCCATTAAAATGTAGTACCCTATCTGACTAAGTACATTGAGAGGATGAAGTACATCCTTCAAAGTGATGATTTCATTCTATAAACCTCTGGCCTGGTTTCCTTCGAGAGTACTTCTCAGTTTTCTATTTTCTCTGTTAAAATTTAGATTAAAACATGCCCAGTATTCTCTTAAGTTTAGCCAGTGGCCTACTGCATTCAAGATATTAGTTGTTCTTTGCGTGTTTCCTGGCAGATCTTGGCTCTCTAATTTGATTGTGAGTTTCTTGAGAGCAGGCAAGTTCAGCCCAAGTCAAACTGTAAAAGAGTAACAAGAAAGTGCTTTTAGTTGTCTGCATGCCCAGAAGCCCAATTTTTTTATGCTCTTTTTTTTTAAGGCCCTCTTTATACATAAATGACTAGTATAGTTTCTGAACCCCCTATCCCAATCTGCTTCCAGAAAAAGACATAAATTATATTCATTAGAAAGATATAAATAACTGAAACTGTATTCAAGCATTATTTCCTCGCAAGGGTATTTGTATTTTAACATCCATGTCTGACCATATAAACACCTGCATAGGAAAGATGAAGATAAAACATCATCCTTGTGCCATTGTGGAATCGCATGGTATGGTATATATGTTTGGTATGGTAATAACGCTTATGTATAAATAACTGTAATATTAAAAAACATGCGTGACAGACACCAAAAAGGGGAAAGAGGCTATGAATGCTTATAAGTTATCAAGGAGAATCAGAGAAGACATCATGAAAAAAGTAAAATTTGATGTAGGAGTTGAAAGGTAGGTGAAATTTAAATAGTTAAAGATGAGATGAAAGCTATATCATGCATAGAATGGAACATAGAATATTAAAGTTTAGGGAGTGGTATATAATAAGTTTGGAACTACATGGGTAACTTGAAATAAGACTAAGAGAAAAAAAGTCTATATATATAGACTTATTAGATTATTAGATATAAAATCTAAACTGTGATTGTTCAGTACATTAAGATACCCAGCTCTGGTCACTATGGCCAAGATGAACATTCAAAGCATTGAATGATATTTTAGAATCTATGATCCAGTGACAATTATATAACAGTCAGGAGTTTAACTTTTAAAAAAGAAAGACGATATTCTTTGTGATTTGTGTCTGTAGACGCAAAGAACAAAGCCAAGCTTTTCTAAGAAAAGTGACAGTTCCAAAAGATCCCTTTTCTGATGTTTTAGATCCATAGAAGAGATGTGCCAGTCATACTTAAGATGATGCCAGTATAGCAGTATAAAACACTGCACATACACAGCACAAAGGAGAGGGGACTTTGTAATTTTGTGTGCAAATTCTAGAGGAAGAGAACATCGAATTTAATCAGCTGTCACTGCCCTTAGGTATTAACATGATGATGTACTGGAACAAATATTTGGAACTAAAGTATTTAACATAAGCTATGGTTCAAAGTCAATTTAACATAAGAGTTCAAAGTCAATACATTTTATACTTAGAATCTAACAGCCTGCATTTGGTCAGATGGAAAATTTGTGAATTCTACTGCTCAATTTTACTACTATGACACTAAGGAGAAGTTACCATTCAATTAGTATATATCTCATGGAGATTAGAAGTCAAACTATAATTTTTGGATGGAGAGAACATTTTCTAAAGCATAGTTTCTAACCACATACTGGATGAATTGGCACACTACTAGATATATAGTAGACCCTAAATAAATACTTCAGTAATCCATGTCTAAAATAGCTTGGGACTGTTCCCCTGCAATTTCCTGGTTCTTTTAGATACTATAAAAAACAAGAAATTAGGTGGTGGCAGGGCATCTGGGTAGCTAATATAATTGTGGTACCTAAGGTCATTCTAATGTTACACAATGAGAAACCCATTTAAAAGAAAGTCACCATACTTTATGCGGGAGGGAGGCAGTGTCAGGGCTGAATACCAGAGATGTAGGAGACCTAAAAAGAAAGAGAGGGATACAGCAAATTTACAGGTTTTGGCTGAGTGGAAATCACACTTTTACTTTCACTGGGGGTACCAGCACCTCATTTCCTCATAGCAACTTTGGGAGAATATGCCACTGAGCAGAAATATTTACTGGAAAGCATAGCACTAGGGAATACCCATAGAGAGTAGGTATTCATCAATAGCCATAAAGTAAGGAGAAAATTTAGATCTTGCTACTTCATACTATTAACTTCGTTCAGGAAATGGTCCTTCAATCTCAAAGTACATGAATAAATAACAATCATCATATTTGTAGTCAAAAGACCTGAGTTCAATTCCTTCCTCAAATATTATCCACATGATTGTCAAAGTATCAGTTAATCTTTTCAGATTTCAGTTTATTCATCTGTTAAATGAGAGAATTCAACAGAATGATCTCCAAGTCACTTCCAATTCTAAATCAAAAATTATATAACCTTATGATGTTAGGAAAGAGATTGAGATCCTATGGGAATGGAGGTAGTATTATGAATTATGATTAATTATGACATAATGATAATGTATTCCCTTAAATACAAGGCTGAGAAAGCACAGAAAAGAAAAATGATGATTCTAGGGAGAATCTGTTTATGCATGTGAAGGATGACTGAAAAGGAGATTACTAACTCTTATCTCAAGTACTTTCTTTTCAAGGAATTAGTTGGGTGTCCTTTGTAAAATCTTGCTAAGATCTTTAAAAACATGTAAAGAAAAAAATAACTCTTTGGATGAGCATGCAGAGGAAAAATAGTGTAATATCCATTATAATTTATGCTGCATCTGTTATATGAACATAACATTTGGACTATGCAAATAGTAGATATTTATAATAAGAATATTTTCCTAATAGCACATAAAGCATAATTTTAAAAATTCTTATCATTGTGAAAATACAGACTGGCAAGCTTTTTGAATAAAAAGTAATAGAAACAGTGTGATATCAGAAATCCTTAACATTTGTTTTGGTTATGATAAAGAAAAGAGAATAGAAACTATTCAGCTAAATAATAACATATATATTAATTGTTAAAAATAGGGAAACCATTAGCTTACAGCAAGTATTTATGAAATACCCTCATTATCCTCTTGAAACAGGTATAATTAAATATGGCAATAATCAAATGAATTACCAAAATATTGCTTTTACTGTATGATCTTTTAATGTGTTGCTTTTATTTTTAATGAAAATGTGTGTAAAATGTTTTTTAACAGTAAAACAATGTATAAAGTGCATCTTCCTTTTTCTTATTCTTCATGTTGTTCAAAGTACTGCCAGTACTGATTAGTAAGAAGCAGTGTTATAATGTTTTACTTGTATATATTTAGCCCGCATATAGCAGAATAACATGTCATTTTATAGAACTATAGATTCTAGAAATAGAAATTGAAACATAGTAAGATTCAGAAAGAAAAGAATCTTCATCCTCTTAAAGATTTTCCTCCTAATGTATATGTTTGAAACAGGTGGTATTCTCTGTAATTCATGTTATGATTTATTGGCTGGACTCTTTTCTGGATGTGGATCTTCTAACATAAAACAAAGTTTAGTGAATTTTTTTTTCCTTATGTAGATATTAAGCTTATCATGCAGATATGTATCACTCACTGATCAAAGCAAAAGTAATTTATTTGGTTATTTTAATACTTTGATGGGTCTACAGTTTCATCAGTATGGGTACACCCTCTACAATCATACATTTCAATTCTTCATGGCCTTTGTCTTCTGCCCAATTCTTGTCCATGTCTTTTTTGAGGTCTTTACTCTGTCATATTATAGTCCATCCAACATAGTTATAGAAAATTTGGCCTTTGTCTCATTTTTTGATGCATAACTAGCTTGCTCCTTTTCCAGTTATTTATATATTTAATGACACCTTTCATTCTCCTTTAAAATGCCAAGTCATCATCAGTTATTTACAAACTACTCGAGTATGATTATAGGCAATTAATTTAAACATTGTCAAAATTTTTTAATATGCAAAATAGGAATAATAATAATAATAGTGTTTACCCACTTTCCATGATTGCTATGAGTAAAACATTTTTAAACCCTATAGTACTATACGTGTGTGTATAACGTAAATATGTAAACATACTGTTGTGATGATGATGATTGATGATGATGATGTCTACCATATGCCTTTCCATTTGTTCTTTTGATTACTTTTAATTTTAGCTAATAATGAATGGCACTCTATTTCTTAGTTGTAAAATTAAATTTTAATTTATTGGGAAGTAAACATTGGAGACAATATGATAGAATTTAAAATATAATTCTACTTCTTAACAAATAATTTCTTTGAAAATTCATTAAAATGCTTAGGACTTGTAACTTTGATGACTTAGATGTAATTCAAACACTTTTGTTTTTAGAGGATGTTGCTTTTTATTTCCACCCCATTGATCTTGATCCTTACTTTTTTTCCTTTCTCCAGTCTCTAATTTTCTACATTGCTTTGTTTAGTCATTGTCCTAGGTATTAAAAAATACAAAGACAAACTAAACAATCCCCACCATCAAGGAAACAATATGTACACACATGCATATAATTAAATATAAAGTATACATATAGTTAATACAAGGCATTGTAATTTTTAGACTTGGAGAAAAGCTCTAGTAGCTTGGGGGTAGAGTAGAATAAGAGTAGAGATGAGGAAAAGTCACACATAAGCAGTGGCACTTGAAGTGACCTTTGAAGAAAGATAAGAATTCCAGCAGGTAGAAATGAGAGTATGTAGTCTAGGTGTAATGGACTAGTTATACAAAGGTTTATAAGAAAAAGCAAGTTTAAGTGGAGCATAGAGTAAATATTATATATATATATACATATATATATATGTATATATAGATATTATATGTGTGTGTGTATATGTATATATATATATATATATAATAAATCTTGAAAGGTAGGCTAGAGGTAGATTATCAAGAGTTTTGAAGGACAAATGAAGTTTATATTTTAACCCATAGTCTACAGTAAGTTGTTAGAACATTTTAGCAGAATGGCATAGTCAGATCGGTTTAGGGATATTCCTTTGGCTGATTTGTGGAAAATAGACTAAAGAAGATGGGGACCGTATGAAAAGACACAAGCTAAAAAACTAGCATAATCATCCAGATGAGAAAAGGGTCTGAACTAGAGTGGTGGACACATAAGCAGAGATAAGGGGATAGATTCAAGAATTCTTTGCAGATAAAAATCAATAAAACTCAAAGCCAATTGGTTGCATGGGGTGAGGTATGAGAAGAAAGTGAGAAGTTGATTACTACAAGATTTTAAATGTAGACAATTACAAAGATGTTACTACTCTTGATAAAAGTAAGAAAGGAAGATAGGTGTGTGTGAGATAAGAAATAATGAGTTCTATTTTGAACATGTTGGGTTTGGATTTTTACAGGACATCCACATGGAAATACCCTATAGCAATTAGTAATATGAGACTGGAACTTAGGAGTCAAATATAACTAGCCATATAGATCTTGGATTCATCTGGATGAAGGTAATAATTGAACATGTGGAAGCTGATAAGATCACCAATAGAGACATTGAAAAGAGAAAAAAAAATAGAACTCAGAGAAAATCCCTGTGATATACTTACATTTAATAGTTAGCTGAATCATGTTTGGGGAAATGCACATATTTTTTAATGATACTAAGCTGTTTGATCCCACAAAATCCCATCTTTTAAACAATAATATTGTCCTCCGTATTTACCAAAGAGAAAACAAAGGTTCAGGAATTTAGATAATTTGCCCTGAGTTACATGGCTAATAAATGTAAGAAAGAAAATTCAAATTCAGTTCTTCTTCATTCTAAATCCAGCACCTTATCCTTTCACACACTTTCAATGTTATACATGGATTCAAGGATCTGGGCCACTAGTATTAAGAATGAAGAATAGCCAATGGAGAGCTCAAGTCCTGTATTGATAGCCACAATATTAAAAGAAACAGGGGAAGGGTACTTAATCTATGAAAAATCAATTTCAATAAACTTTTTAACTACCTCCTATATCTAAATCATGGTAGTTGTGTATCTATAGGTGGTAGCTGGAGTTACAAAAACTTCAATCAATTATTGCATATTTCCTCTTGAATTATAAAGATTTCACCTTATCCATGCTTACCTCTCCTATACAGTCCTTGTCCTTGTCTTCCCCTTTGCTTCATGGAGTCAACCCAATACATTAAGAAATTCCTCAATATCTCTTGGAAGAACTTGGACTTTAGCAGCTATGTAGAAGATGGGCCAGAGTAAAAAGAGATTTAAGTCAAGGAGACTTTCTGTAATAGCCTAAAGGAGAGCTAATGAGGATCTAAACTAGAGTGGGAGCCAAAACAGTAGCGAGAAGGAAATATAAGTAAGATATGGAGTTGGAATCAATAAGATTTTGCACTTGAGTCAATATGTCCATGTGGAATAAGGGAAGGCAAAGAATCAAAGATGGCACCAAGATTATGAGCCCTTGGGTGAATGGAAAGGTTGTGTTGCCCTAGAAAATAATAGAAAAGTTAGGAAGATGGGGAGATTTGGGGAGAAAAATAATGTAATAATATTTGTGACCAAATCATAATCCATTTGTATCTGATTAGCTTTTGTGACACTATTAGATCTAAAATAAAAATAGGGTGAAAGGGAGGAAGGAAGAATGTGGGCTTTTTATTCACTAGTCTCTGTGCTCAAGCATATTGACCACTCTTTCTAGGATGCTCTCCATAATTACTGAGGTGTTCTGGAGAGCAGAGGTTGAGAGACAGAATTTTCCCAATAGTACCATCTTAGCAGCTGTTGGTAAGCATCAACTTAGGTTGTAATAGCCCTGAAGTACTAACAGCCTATCAAGACAGAGGAAGGTTTAGAATTTGCATAAAATGTGGAATGGAAGACTACTGGGGCATCCTTGATAAGTCAAGTTGTGTTTAAGACAAGTTGTGCTATTGGCTATCATATTGAAGATAGTAGATAACCCACCTTCTCACTCTCTGATTAGTCGACCACACTTGGTATCAAGTCACATCCTTATCCAAGGAACCCATTCCTGTTTTGGACATTACTGGTCTAGATACAATCCCTCCTTCACCTCTATTTCAGTTTCACAAATAAGCATGAGAAAAGAACAACCTAGAAGTGTTTCCTTCCAACAGAAGTTGAGCACTGGCAATTTTCTCATTGAACAGCTAGAATCCATCAGTTGATGCTGATGAATGTCAGAACTACCAATTCTCAGTCTCATCTCCACTAACTCACACATCATTTTCCATGGATATATATATATATATATATATATATTTTTTTTTTTTTTTTAATTTCATGAAGTTTAAGGATTATCTTGGAGAGCGGATCATTTGAAGACCTAGGAGCTTTTAAGAAGGGAATCGGTCCAAATAATTTTCTTTAAATGAAACTTTTTGGTTTAACAACAGTTCTTTTGTGATAGATGGGTGCTTTTTTAGTCAGTTATACATATCATGATCTAAATAGAAGCCTTAGTCCACAAAAATAACACTCAATATCTTTCATACCATCAAAAAATAAGCCATGCCTACTCTTAAAATATCTGAATTTTGTACAAATAATTCCAGTAGCCATGTTTCTTTTACATTGGGTGCTAGCAGTTTTAAAAAAATACTTTTTATTGATTTCTTTCTGTTTTTACAAAAAAAAAAAAAAAACAAACCTCCATGGAACAAAATCATTGCATTCATGTGTTTGTTTGTGTGTATGTGTTTCTTTTATTTGTCCGATTATACAGATAGCTATATCTTTCAAAAGGAATAAACAAAGCTAAATCCAAGATTGTAGTGGCTAAAGTAATTCACTGCTCCATGGTCTATCCTTCATTTCTACATATGTGACAGCATCCAGGGAAAGAAGCAGGAAATATTATTATAAGAAATTATCTCATACCTCCTAGGTTGTTTTGTTTTTCCAATTTGATATACAAATTGACTGGCAAAACACACAGGGGACCCATTTTGACGATATATTTTATTTCTTGTGTTCATTCTTGCTATTTCATTTAGAAGAAAATACTAACAAAATAATGTTTCCAAGTACAAAGGTCAAAATCATTCTACTTGATCCATTAGTAACAAAGATGAGAAGTCAAAAGCAATAGGGTTTAAAATGAAAGTTCTGATATGATGGTGTGACAATATGTATACTGAAAGCTCATTTCTGAAACACTGCTATTCATTTTGGAGATCCCAACAGGCTTCCACCAAGTGGATGTTTTTGTTTGGGCCTGGACTTTTGATTTCAGTGATGTAGGAAAATCTGAATAGCGGAAAGGTGAGTGTTTATAATTTATAGCCTTCACAGTTGTAGCTGTTGTTGTTGTACCAGAACAGTACAGTATTTAACAAAAAAACCATTGGTCTACAGCTACAAAAAAGATTATGAATTGTGTCACACATTCACTTTGTTTTACAGAAGAGGACAGTAAGACATATATAGACAAGCTTATTTATCCAAGTCACACAGATAAGGAAGAGAGACAGTATTCAAATCCATTTTCTTTGATTATACATGTAAGGATCACATTATTCTGTGCATCATACCATATTATAGATATCACTTTTATAATCATGCAAGTTATAATCCAGCATAACTAAATGCTTAATGATAAAATGATCCTGAGAGAGGGCATGACAGAATTCCTTTTGTGATGGACATCTCAGCTTTCTTCTTCCTTACTAGTTCTCCAACTACTTCTACACCCAACCCCTAATTTCAGAGTATCTATATTCTTCTTTATGAGTTTTTAACATTTTCATTGCAACAGGATGACCAGCTTTGAATATTATTTGCAAATACATAATAAGTCATGTATATATAATTATATTTTCATTTTCAAAATCAGAATATTACTGCGGCTAGTCAGGAAGGCTGGCAATTTGTAGCTCTGATATAAATTATAAGTCAATTAATCTTTCAGTTGTTGTAGTTCATTTGTGTCCCAGTCTTTGTGACCCCATTTTGAAGTTTTCCTGGTAAAGGTACTAGGTTCCTTCTCCATCTCATTTTACAGAGGAGGGAACTGAGGCAAAGGGAGTTACGTGATCAGGGTCACATAAATAGTAAGTTTTTAAGGCCACATTTAAATTCTCCAGAACTAACCAGCTGTCTTTTACCTTTTAATTCTTTTAAGCAACTTTCTAAAGGAATATAAATTACAAATAAGTTGAAGTATATACAGACAAAGGGCCTTTACACACAAGGAATTGCCACTAATGAAATCATACTTTGGAGTAATTTTTAAAAATCTAGCTACATTGATTTTGTTCATGCAAAAGCTTTCCAATTTAATATGGTAAAAATTGCCTCTTTTTTCTTCAATGACAACCTTTAGTGAAGAATTCAAAAAATTCTAAAATAAGTCATGAAAAAACTATTAAAAAGAAGTATTTCATACATCCTGCAGTTCATTCAATGGAATTGAAACATTAATTTTCTTTTTTTCTCCTTTCTAAGAAAATTTTTTTTTCTGGTGAACAGTTTATAATACCAGTATAGGTATCATAT
Source organism: Antechinus flavipes (assembly GCF_016432865.1). Classification (NCBI taxonomy): domain Eukaryota; kingdom Metazoa; phylum Chordata; class Mammalia; order Dasyuromorphia; family Dasyuridae; genus Antechinus; species Antechinus flavipes. The sequence goes on from NC_067400.1 coordinate 147,179,942, forward strand.
ATTATAGAGGCTGTTAGGTGATGGAGTGGATAGAGGCCTGGGCCTGGGAGTACTGGGCCTGGGGTCAAATCTGGCATCAAGACACTTACTAGTTGTGTGATCCTGGGCATATCACTTAATCTCTTTATGGTTCATTTTTCTCAGCTGTAAAATAGGGATAATAATAGCACCTACTTGCTAAGGTTGTTGTGAGGAGATATATATGTACACATCCTCACATACATACATTTATATATTCTACAAATAAAATAATACTTATAAAATAATTAGCATAGTTTCTAGCACATGCTAAGTGCTTAATAAATCCTTGTTTCCTTTCTTTCCATTATTTAAAGGATACATAGAAGCATTATTTCAATCAATATTCTGAATGTCTTACACTGAAAAAAAAAATCACCAAATGACAAAGAATTCAGAAACTCTCTTTAATTTAGCAAATGAAGATTTTTTTTCTTGAAAATGAAGGTTTTCACCTGTGCCACATTTAAAAATTAAGTGAAAGTCTTCCCTTTCTGAGTCAAAAGGCAGTTCAGATAGTCAAAGATACTTTTCTGCAGGTATCACTTCCACAATCATAAATTAAGGATATTTACTCAGTTAAGTGCATTATCCAAGCCCAGTGATGTCATTTTCTGGTTTTTGCTGAAATCATCTATTTTCTTCTTACTTGTAAGTACAGTTTAAGGTTTCCATTGGGTGCCTCCCTCCTTCCCTCTATGGCTTTATGTTTTCCTTAAGATGATAGTCCATTTTTCATGGTTGTATTTTTTATGTTTCACTTTTACCTGTTGTTAAAATGAATGTTTTACAATTATTCTGATTGCTCAGCATTTCCTGACTGCTATAAAAATGTCAGTTGAAAAATGTTGCATTGGAAAAAGCCCTGGATTTGGAGTCAAATGACTTTTGTTTCAGTCTCAGCCCTGCTACTTATTGCCTTGGGTTAGCTTATTTGAGTGCTAGTTTTCTCATCTGTAAAGTAAGTCATTTTAATTAGATTATGTTTAAGGTCTATTCCAGCTCTAAATCCCATGGATCTACAAATAATCATACTAACACCTCAATGGTAACATAGGAGGCATAGGGGAAAAGAAAAAAAATCAAGGCAACAAAAAACATTAAGTAATAGTTAATAACAATAACTAGCATTTATATAGTACTTTAAGGCTGGCAAAATGCTTTCCAAATATTCTCTCATATCATTTTTTACAATAACCCCGAGAGGTGTTCTTCTTATACTTATTTTACACAAGAGGACACTGAGGCAGGCAGAGGTTCAGTGAGTTGCCCAAAATCATATAGTCAATAAGTGTCTGAGGCTGGAGATGACCTCAAGTCTTTCTGACTTGAGTCAAATACTTGAGGCCTCCTGAAAATCAAATTTTTTTATTATGTGTATTCAGAAATATTTGTTTAAGCCATAATTTCTTTCTGGTTTTTCTATGTTCCAAAAGAACAAAGGAAAAAAGTCTTCATAATTACAACCAAATAAAAAGAATCAAAAAGTTCTTATTGTGATAAAATTTTATATTATTATATTTTTGTTTAGTCATTTTAATCACGTCCAACTCTTTGCGACCCAGTTTGGGGTATTCTTGGCAAAAATACTAGAATGTGTTTGCCATTTTCTTCTCCAGCTTATTTTACATTTGCAGAGACACAGCAGAGACTAAGCAGGGCTAAGTGACTTGCCTAGGGTTACACAGTTAATGTGTACCTGAGGCCAGATTTGAATTTAGTCCCTTTCTCTACCCACTGCATCACCTATCTATCTCAGGGACTAACCACATAAGGAATGAACAGATCTGAAATCACATAAGCAAAGTTGCTCAAAAGAGATTGCAGAGCAGGAAAAACATTGGTCTTAGATTCAGAAGATTCAGGTTTAAATGTTTTTACTAAGCCATATGACTTTAGTCAAATTACTTTAAATTTTAAAAAATTCACCTTTATTCTGAACTTTAAAAACATCAAATAAAATTAGTGTTTCTGTATGTACAGTGAATGGGAGAAAGGAGGAGAAATGGCTTGTACATCTATAGCTTAGTCTTGTAAGACTGAAATAAGTTCACTTTTTCACTTTTAAAGTTATCTAACATCTGTGTTTCTTTCCATTCTCCTCTCTGCATTTTTAAAAAAGGTACCTCTTTTTTAAAATTTTTGTTCCTATGTCTCTATCCTCCCTCTCTCTCTTACCTCTTACCTGTATATTTATAGTCAAATAAAATTAATTTCTGAAATAGCCATGAATGAAAACTATTCTACATTTTGAGCCTATCATCTCTCTGTCAAGAGATGAGTAGCTTGTTTTATCATGCATCAGTCCTTTAAAATTAAAAAATGATAATTCAATTCTTCATAATTCTTTAGGTTTTTAAAGTTATTTTCCTTACAGTATTTTTATAATATAGATTGTTCTTCTGGTTCAGCTTACCTCATTCTATAACACTTCATACAGGTCTTCCCAAGTTTTTCTAAGACTGTACATTTCATTCTTTCTTAGGGCTCAATATTATTCTATTATATTGTTATACCATAATTTGTTTAGTCATTCCTTAATAGACTTCTCAAACCCTTTTGTTTCCAGTTCTTTGCTACTACAAAAAGGAGCTATTATAAACATTTCCATAAGGATTGGTCTTTTTCTTTCTTTGACATCTTTGGGGTAGAGGATTAGTAAATTTTGTCTTTGCGTCAGTTTGCATACACAGTTTAGTGACTTTGAGGGCATATTTCCAAATTTCTGGCTAAAATGTCAGGAACAATTCAGAGGTTCGCTAATGATGTATTAATTTCCCTTTAAATAACTTTTTTTTTTTGCTATTTTTGTCAATGTGATGGATTTAGAGCAAAACCTAAAGATTGCTTTAATTTTAGGCAAATCATTTAACTTCTTAGCATCTTACTTCCTGATCAAAAAAGGAGATGATTGTATTAGATGATCACCAGGTTTGTTAGTTCTGACATTCAGTAATGGAAATTTTCATTCCATTGCCTGTTGTTCCAAGTGGACCTGGTACTTTGAACCGTGTGTGTGTGTGTAATTCAGATTATTTGTTGGGATATTAACTATCATAAAATGCTTATGCAAGGGAAATAATGTAAGTTACTACTTATTCTTCAAGACATAAATCACTTGTGATCAAGGACAATATAAAGTTTAAAATCCATGAAATTTCATTAATTTTTTTCTTCAAAAATCCTAAAATTAATTAATCTTTATAGCAAATACACAAAAGATTTATCTGCAGTATCAAAGTAGCCCCATCAGCTTTTATGTCTCAATTCCACATCATGAAAATGGTTTGAAACTGAAAAAAGATAGTGAAGAGAGCTGACATGAAGTCAGAAGACTTGGTTTAAAATCCTAATTCTTCCAGGATAATTTAACTTTTTGACTTTGGAAAAATCACTTAATTTATATGAGCTTCAGTTTTAGCCAATCAGTAAATAAGCATTTATCAAGAGAAGCACTGTACTTGGCTCTAGTCAAAGTCAAAAATGAAAGTCCCTGCACTCAAGGAACTCAAATTCTAGCTAGGGAAACAATGTATACTCATATGAAAATGCATATATTCAAAGTAAATAGCACATAAAATTAGATACAATGTAGATGGTAAGGCAAAACTGCCTTCTGGAGATCATCATTTTCATCACAACTTAAACTGTGTTCAGTCTTCATTACATTTGTTTTATTTATTAATTTGTATATATATTTGTATAAATATAACATTTCTTATGTATATACATATATGTTGTATATTTTTGTTATCATATGTTTATTTTATACAACTATAACATGTTATATTTACTTATGCTCTAAGTACTAGCCATCAGAGTGAGTTCATCTGAATTCAGTCATCTGAATATTACTTTCCCATTCCATTTCCTTAGTATTTCATAAAATGCCTACTAGGTTTGGTATGTCCCAGAGGCCAAACATTATTTTGGTGATTCATTTCCATAGCAATTTCATAGCATTGTTTTTGTAAAACATTCCTTGGCCCATATTAGCTGCACAGCCTATAATTAAGTTCCCCCAGTAGAACTAGGGTATGTGTGGGAAAGCATATAAATTAGGGGTTAAAGCTGGATATAAATTCAGGAAATTTAAGTGTCAAAGATACTGACAATAGTGATTACATAGAAGGCAGAATAAATACTGATATTATAGCTTATAATTTGTGTTTGGCAGACTAAGTGTGCTTATAGTTATATGCTTTTTTTGAAGGAAAGAAAAAATCATTTTTATTGGGTTCCAATTTTCTGTTATTATTTTTCCCCTTAAAATTGTATCTATCAAAAAAAATCATAATCCTTATCTGTTCTGTATTAGCCTCAAAAATATTTCTTGAAAGTATCCTTTTACCTTTCTCAATTTCCTTATCTCCAAAATAAGACAATTAGAGTATATTTCTCTTAAGTGCACATCCATATACCTTAGATTTTGTGGAACAGTCTTAATTTTTAGAAAACAAAATAATCCTTTTTTTCTTTTTGGTACAGACTTCTGGTTTCATTGGTATAGAGAGCTTCCAGATCAGGCAATTCAATGAATGGATATCTAGTCTTGAGAGTTGGCATGGCATGGACAGGTTAAATGACTTTATCCAGGGTAACATAGCCAGCATGTGTCAGAGACAGGAGTTGAATCTAGTTCTTACTGACTCCAAGACCTTTCCCCTGGCCACTCTCTATCATCCCTACCAATTAAGAAAATGTAATTTTACTGACATTTGGCCAAAAAAGGACTGTCCATTGTCAGACTGTGTATCCCGATTTATGCCATATAATACATTGTGCCCCAAAAAATCTTTGTGCAGTTTTAAAGTATAAAAACTTAAACTGGCACCGAGACTTTTGATATACTCTGTATAAAGTTCTCACCAATCCAAAAATCCTCTTACCTGTGTGACATTCATGATGTTAAATAACATATTTGGGATTTACACAGTGCTTTGTATTTTCTAAGTGCTATGCAGCACTTTTTGATCTGTCACATTGCTAAAATGAAATAGAGAGGAATCTATCTATTCATTCTCATTTTCAAATAAGAAAAATAAGGTAAGAATGATATGTTCATGTAATAATCAGATGGTAACTAAGTCAAGCATAAAATTCAAAATTGCTTGTCACCCAAAAATTGCTATTAAAATCATATTAACATATAGAAAGAAATATTTTTGTGATGGTAAAACAACAGTAATAGCTCGCATTTCGATAGAGCTTTCGTTTTTGCAAAATGCTTTACATAGATTATTTCATTTTCTCAACAACTCTGGGAGGCAAATGCTATATTATCACCATTTTATAGATGAGAAAACTGAGGCAGGCAATGATTAAGTGATTTGCCTATGGACACAAAAGTGTCTAAAGCTGAAATTAAATTCAGGTCTTCCCACCTCTAGGTCTAGATCTTAACTTATATGAGTACTTTAGTACTGCTGCAAAAGTTCTGTGTAGTATATCTTAAGGCAATATATCAATATAAAATTATTAGTAGTAGCACATCCTGAAATAGTTCAAAAGTACAGTGATACATATTCTGATGTTTTGCCTTTTAAAAAAAATATGCCTGTTTTCAATTTGATTTAATTTCATTCAACACACATTGATGAAGAGCCTACAGTATGCTAACTACTACACTAATTGTAATACCTCACATTTGAACATTGGTATCTCAAAAGATACCAATTGAGTTCAAAAGAACTCAAAAGAGTTCTGTAAAAATAGCAGTGCAATTTTTTTTTATGCCCGAGTAACAAATTAAAAAACAAGTTCAGTGACTTCCAATAAGATTTTTGTAAAATAATGTGTCTCCTAGAGATCAGAGATGAGATTTGAATCCAATTCCTCCTAACTTAAAATCTATCACTGCTTTACCAAAGAGCCCTACTGAGATTACAGAAGTGTTTAGTACAGTTCTAGTCAAATCACCACTCGAGTTGTGAACCCTAAGCAGTATTTCATATGAGTGGTTATATACAATATTTTCACATGTTGTTTCTATAACATAGGAACTGAGAAGTGATCCCAAAATAATCTGTTTATTGTCACCACTGTGTTGAATAAGCAGACATGAAAACTCTTTAGTATAGAAAATTATATCCAGAATTAATGAATTTCAAATTGTAAGCCAATACAATTCCCATAAATATTGTAGAGAAAGAAGTAGCAGTCCAACCTACACAAATTTTCAAAACAAAATTATTCTGTGACTAGAAAAAGATTTAGAGCACAATTATAGTCCCTAAAATATAAGTACTTAAGAAGAAACTAACCATATGTTTAAAATTATCTGTGACTGCATTTATGATCTGTGATAAGTACATATTTTCTGGAATGCAACTTTAAAGGTTTTCTGTTTTATTTTTATGGCATTGTTGTGCGGTTCACCTCTAGCAATTTATAATGGAGCTTTAAAAATTCAAAAAATAAAATAAAGACTTTTATTCTGTGACTGTGAGTAGTAATTTCACTTTTCATAAAATGCTAACTCATTCTGGTAAAAATACAAATAATTTAAAATGACAAATTTAATAAACCATATTCTGGGAAACTTTTGTGAATGCAGGTCTGTAATGCCCAGTGCAAATTCTTATTCTAGTTTTAATGTTGATTTACATAATCAGTGTGGGAGTGATGGTAACATACTGGGTTCTAGTGAAAGATTTTGAGCTCTCTGACTGAAATTATAAGAAAATTTCTTTAATTTCTCAAAGTCATTTTTAAGTATCCCAAGCTCAAATAATACAGAAAATCACAATATATGTCAGAAGACCTGAGTTTTGAGACCTAACTCCACTACCTACTGAGTATATGATTGAACAAGACTATTGTCTTTTCAGTCTCATTTGGGAAATGGGGACATTAATGCTTATGTTACTTTTCTTGGCATAAATAAGATACTTTGTAAATCTTTTAGTATTACATAAATATATAATCTTATTATCACTGAATCATGATATAAGAAGTGATAGTAGTCAATCAACAAATGGTTATTAAGTGTTTATTTTGTGCTAGTAATTCTCCACTGGGAATGCAAAGAAAGGCAAAAACAATCCTTGCCCTCAAAGAGCTTGCTTTTTTTTTTCCTTTTTGTCTTTTATTCTTCATTCAATTTATTTTTTTTATTTTCTCATTATGAATTCCTCCCTCTTTCATCAGTTGATAAAGCAAGAAAACTAAAATCTTTTACAAACATGTATAGTGAAACAAAACAAATTTTCATACTGATCATGTCCAAAAAACCAAAACAAAACCTGTAACTCAGTCTGTAGTCTGAGTCCCATCACCCCTCTAGGTTAGAATTGATGGCATGTTTCATCATGAAGTTTTGGGAATTCTAGTTAGTTAATATGTTAATCAGTGTTCATGAGTCTTAAAGATTGTTTGTCTTTACAATATGGTTGTTATCTGAAATCATCCCCTTCATTCTATCCCATTCATTTATTATGACATTTTGGTCATTCTCTAATTTCTAGGTACCTTCTTAATTTTCTATTTTAAAAAGTGTTAACATCAATATTTTTATACATATAGGAGGATACTTACATTTTAATGGGGAAAAACATGTATAGAAGCAGTTTACATAAAAGATATATTCAGAGTAGATAGGAGGTAATTTTAGATGGAAAGTAACTAGTATTTTGGGGAGAGGGACAAGAATCTTCTATCAGAAGTAGTGAAAGCCAAGAGGATTTGGGAGAAAGGCTGACTAGAAACCCCATAGCCATTTTATGGCATTACTGTTGTAAAACAACCCTAAGAGAAACAGAAAAGAAAGTAATGAAAGTGATTGATGATAGAATCCATTTCAGTGATATTTCAAGATAGAATAGAATAGGAAGAAGCCTAGCTTACTACTCCATGGAGAGATTAGGGGCAGAGTTACAATCAATTTAGTCTAACTGAGAACTTTCTGACTTAAATAGAAAACATATAAGACTTCTGCATAATTAAATCCAAAATATATCTTCAATATAGAGACTATTCTAAAAATGACTCTACTTTTGAATTAGTGTCTGCCATGTTCAGGCTTGACTGAATTATTAAATGAGCAAAACATTTATTAAGTGCTTACTATGTGTAAAATACTATGCTAACTGCAGGAGATATGAATAGAAAAGTAAGATAGTCTTTCTTCTCAAGGATCTCATATTCTAATAAGGGAAGCTACACATATGGAAGATTTCAGCTACAAGTCAAATGGAAAAGTCCCATGGTTTCTAGCGTGCAGCAAAGCAGAACAGATGGTAATGCATCTTCTTTAATTTTCCGCTGATAAAATCATTCTCACTCAGGCACTGAAAACTCTTAAATGTTATAAACTGACTGAAGAATCATGGAAAGAGCATTCATCAAGGACAAGTGACTTAAATTCTAGACTCAAATCTCTATTAACTATGTGACTTTAGGCATGTTATTAATCCTTTCTGAACATTAATTTTCTTATCTATAAAATGAATAAGATGGACTAGAGTACTCCCAAGGTCATTTATAGCTATAACACTCTATGTTTTAAGCTCCAATTCAAGAGTTCCCTAAAACTTATTATCTAGGAGATATATGATTAGAAAAGAATTGGAAAGAAGATGTAGCATTATAGAATCTTAGCTCAAGAGTCGTCCTAATATCAATAGTTATATGTAAAATGTGGGCTCAGGTTCCCAGTACATATGGGAAAGCAGTCCTATTGGCTCTTTCCCAGATATATGTGTAATGTTAGAATATATAGAAGCACAGTTAGGTGGTGCAGTAGACAGAATGTGGGGCCTGATGTCAGAAAGTCTCATCTTCCTGAATTCAGATCTAGCATCAAACATACTAGCTGTGTGATGCTGAGCAAATTAACTTTAACCTTTACCTTTACTCCCTTTATCGCAGTCTCTTCATCTGTAAAAATGAATAACAATCTACTCATTCCACAGATATAGAATTGAAGCCCTGAAATGTTATTTGCCTCAGTCCCATAGCAGTGAGTGTCTGAGACATATTGTAAATTCAGGTATTTCTTCAAATCTTGTCCACTACACTACATTGTTATCTAGGGCATTGCTTCTTAAACTGTGGGTCACAACTCCATATACAGTTGTGTAATTCAATGTGGGGGTTGCAAAAAATTTTCAACTATGAAGGTTTCTGAACACTCAATAATCAAAAAATAATGCAGAATCAAATATATAATGAATCCAATGTATTTCTGGCAGTACTTGTCCATGTTTCATCACACAACTTCATTGCAGCCTTGATTCTGAACATACAACAAGGCATACTTTGCAGTGTACATGCACAAACACTGCCAGAAACACTTCTACTCAGATTTAAGATAGAATTGTGCAAAAATTTCTTGGGAGAAAAGGGATCGTGAGTGGAAAAAGTTTAAGATGTCCTAAGGTAAGTTGTCTTCCATATTCCAGATTGTATTCCTATGATTGGAAAACTGCACCAAACTTTCTACTTGGTATAACCATGACATTTCTCCTACTTAAAAGAGGCAAAGTATGAGTCCCTCTCTTTCCCACTAGAATTTAGTATCTTCTCACATTACACCTTCTCTTTTTATGGTTATCACCTCCCCCAAACTACATTCTCCCCAAGTTCCAAAATTCCTAGTGGTAATTCTAGATTATAATTTTTAAATATATATATTTTACCATATTTAACATATATTGGATTACTTGCTATTTATAGGAAGGGATGGGAGGGAAGTGGAAAAAATTGTAGCCTAAGGTTTTGCAAGGCTCAATGTTGAAAAATTTAGATTATAATTTAAGATTCCTTAAAATATTGAAATAAGTTTAAATTTATTATACTAGGATCCAAAAGACCAAAATTTGAGGGCCCCTTAAAATGCCAATGTACCTAACTAAAAATCAAGGTACTAGCCTAGCTTCAGTTCCCCTAGCATACTTACTAGCTAATAGTATACAGCTGGATAAAGCACATACATTTCAGGCCTTGCATTTCTTAACATTGAAATTAGGAAATTGGGGAGGATTATATAAAATTTGGAATTAGATAATTTAAGTTCAAATTTCAACTCTACTATTTACTTCTATGATATTGAGCCTCAGTTCAAATTTCAACTCTACTATTTACTTCTATGATATTGAGCCTCTCAAAGGTATCTTCCCTGATGGCTCTCTTTTCTCATCTGTAAAATAAAGAGGTTAGACTGAGGTCCTCACCAGTGTTAGGGCCTATGTTTTTAAGGTTGTATTCACAATGAAGCATTTGGAGCTAGTGCATCATGCGGACATAGCTAGGACTCAGTTGATAAGCCTGATAACCTCATTCTCCTACAATCCTTCCTCTTTCTTCCTTTGTGGGTAGGTGGGTACAAACACTAAGCAACTCTTTGATGGTTTGGTTGAATTGACTGCTGCTCTATATTATTTCTTAAGCAACAAATAATCATTTATACACTCATACTATTGCCAAGACCATGGTCATAAGCTTTATCATCAGAAATCAAATGGTCTCCTGGCTTTCTGTGATTCCTTGTAACTGCATGGTAGAGCTATCAGTCAACATCAGATAAGCCATCCTTCTGTGACTCTCCTGATGTTGATTGATAGCTCAATTAGTGACAGTGGTAATTAAAGGAAGAAAAACTATCCTCATACCCCCATGGTAAAATATATATTTTGTCCCCTATAGCTATTTCTGCCCTTTGCCATCAGCCCTGCCTCTGGCTTTCCTATTCTACCTATCCTGCTCCCTCTCCTACATGGATAATCTTTCCAAATTAGATTGCAAGCTCTGAGAGCAGAGACTTTATTGCTTTTCTCGTTGTATTTCCATTGCTAAGTACAATATTTAGCAAATAGTAAGCTTTTAATAAATGCTTTCCCACTCTATTAATTTAGAATATATTTCAAAATCCTAATTATATGTTTGCTGAAGTCTTTTTAAACTTTAAAACTTTGTGATTTTAGGCAATTCTATAACTGTAAGAAGGGAGTTGTATATTTAGAGAATTTTTTGTGTTTCTATTTTGACTTATGATATTGGATCCTATATGTATGTGTGTATGTGTGTGTATATATATGTATCATATATATGTATCTGTTTATGTATATATATATATGTATATCAATTTACTAAGCTCATAATTTCATAATTAGACTTAATGATATAACTTTTACTTATCTTCCATTCACAGAAGCATACTCATTAATTACTCACTACCTGATCACCATTTCTTTCAGTTCCTATTTTTGCTCTCCTGAGTTTGCTCAACTCAGATTTCTAGCACTCATTATTCTCATATCTATTGGATCTTTCATCCCTGCCAGAATTCCCATATAACATTGAGCAACATAAACATTTACTTTTTCCTTCAAGCCAAAAGTAACTGTGGAAAATATAACACTCATTTATAATGATATGAATTGAAGAATATTGCCAAAACACTACAAATACCCAATTCTATGCCCTCTTTCTCCAGCTGTCCATAGAATTGTTTTCCCCACTTTGATAGTTAACAAAAACAAAATTTTAATTTGTGGAAAACCAGTGTGAAATATGTGTGTATGCACATTTATGTTTATTATTATAGCATTAGAGTTAAAGGGAACCTTGATTCTAGTCACAGGACCATAATATCCTAAATTTAGAGTTAAGAACCTTAAAAGGCTACCTAATCCAACCTCCTCATTTCATAGATAAGGAAGCTGAAAGAAGTTCCTAAAGTGACACAGGTAGTAAATGTCAGAGTCAAGATTCAAAGTCAGATGCTGAAACTTCAATTGGAGCACTTTTGGCATTGTACCACATGATTATCTAAGAAAGACAGACTATTAAACCTCTCCCATTGACAATTGGAATCAGAAGGCATGTAAGAACTTTCTTCAAATATCAGAGAACCTTTTGGGAGAAATATTAGGTATGTTTTGATTATCCCTTAGAGATTTTATAGATTAAAAAATGTTAGACTCGTGGAAGTTTATGACTTGCCCCAAACCACAGACGTAATAAGGAGAAGACCCAAGACTTGGATGAAGACCTTTTAAATGCAGATCCCTGGTCTTTCCATCATGCTAAACTATCATGAAATGTCTTGTTATGAGCAAGCTTCCATGACCGTTTTTAAGAATGTTGTACAGGAAGTTCCTTTTTAATATGGATTGGATGAGCTGTCCTCTCAGGGCCTTTCCAACTCTGAGATTCCAAGTTCAATTTGTTTATCCCATTAGCTAGTCATCACTTTATCAGATGTTGAAAAATGGCAAAGTTTTCATTATATATCCTATAGTATGCTATTCAGCTTCTGCAGCCTTTCCCATGAATATATTTCCAGAAGTGGTAAGCTGACCCTGGGAGTTGCTTTTGGAATTTCAGACTTTTATGAATAGAAAGCAGCATATCCAAAATTAGGGATATGCCCACTGGAATCTCCCCAAACACACATACACACATACATCCCACAACCATTAATGATTTCCTGGTATTTTTATCCTATTTTTTATTCTGTTTTTTCTTAGTGTCTTTCTATTTTAGCATTCTTTTAAAGATCATTTTAGAAGATGGTGTCAAACTAAAAACGTGTTTTATTTTGTTTCTAATCATGGTGTCCATCCTCATATATTGCAATACTTTCCCTTCCAATGACTTGTGAGGCAGATGTAGGGAAGATCCAATGATATATCCATCTTCATTTATATAGAGAAGCAAAGGAAAACCTACTATGTTCTAATATTCTATGGTAATCCAGATGGAAATCTAAGTGATTTGAGAACAAGTTCAGGAAATCAAAGTCATAAGAAAATTTCAGGAAGATAGGAACATTCCACTTACATATCTTATTCTGTTTTAATTTGAATACCATTGCCATTCATCCTTAAGAATTATAGAGTTCTTCATAATGTTAGGTAGATAGTAATATTAATCTCTTCTCTTGCCCTCCTATAGAACATCAGCTAAGACAAGAAAGAATCATAAAGTTAAAAACTTCCAAATATTTTGGGCCCCTATTAAGACTTAAAAATGCATTTTTCTACAATGATAAATGTTATCTCATCTAATCCTTACACCAATCTGTGAAGTAGGGTGCTGTTATTATCTCCATTTTATAACTGAGGAAACTAAAAGTAGATAGCGTCTTGCCTAACATTGTAATACTAGGAACTCAGATTATTCTAACTCCACATCCATGCTCTATTCACTATATACTCTACTGCTTCTTTGAGAAAGGGGAAAATATGTATACAGATTATCTAAAATTATACACATAATATTTTGCATCTCTAAAGGATATAAAAGGAATCCCTACTATCTATAAAACTATGAGAATGTCCATTTCTCTGAATGTTTTCTTATATATAAAACAAAATAATTAATAATAATTAGTAATTAATAACTGTCCATCTCACAGTTATAAATCTTAAAGTTTTATATAAATGTGAATTACTAACCATGAGACTAAATGCATTTGATTTTCCTGGAAAGGAAATGCAGAACCTTTTTTCCAACCTAAAAGCCAGACTTAAAGAGAAAACAGAAACATTAGAGACACCATCAGATTTAAAATAATGTTCTCCATGCTAGGTCCTAGACCAACTAGCAAAGCCAGGTATGCATAATTAAGACACAAAAGCAATCTTTTTTTTTTCAGAGAGCCACAGTAAGAAACCAGTTATTAGGCCATTCATCATCAGCTAAAAACCACATTCCTGTAGAAAATGCCAAAGTATATACTCCACAATTAGTAACTGTGAAGTACCTGGCAAAGCTATACACACACAGAAGCAGCTGTAAAAATCATCCAGTTTCGAATATATATGAAAACAATTTAGGATTGTTGGGTTTGTTTTTTAACACAATGGGAAATTAGAAATAGTTGGATGCTGATCAACATTTTAGAATGTTGATTTCTTTAAAAAGTCTGTAGACTTAGAATAGAAAAGAACCTCAAAAATCATCTAACTTTTACCAGTGGTCAACATCATTATAAAAAAAATTAATTCTAGACCCAGCAATAACCCAAGTTTGATCTTAGAGGCTTTGCAATAATTAATTTGAAATAATAATTAATAAATACTTAATATGCTTTTGACCAGGATTTCCTCCAGGAACATCAGAATTTGACTAATCTCTAGGTCTCAATACACTTGCAAAAATCAAGGTAACAAGACATGAAACATGCAAGAAATATATATAGACTCAGTAAAAAGACCTTATATAGATTCAATAAAAAGACCCTAGAAAGGGATCACACTTGAATCCATAGGCAGCTAGGAATTTTTTTTTCCATTTGGTGATCCTAACTTCTTCACAGAGATCTCTTCAAATTTGTAGTAATACCCTTGAGTTGAGGCCTTACCAAAATGGGAAATGACTCAGGGTCGCTAAGAAATCACACAGGAACATGATACTGCCAAATCACCCTGACACCTACTTTTCTAGACCCCATACTTCTCATAGTATCCTTGAAGGACCAGAGTCAAATTTGTTCCTCCTCATTCTGTGCTTTTATACCTCTTTGGTAGTTGATTTTCTTTTTGACCTTCCCTGTTATACTAATTTCTCTTTCCCTTTTGTTGTACATCACTCCACTGCCTTAAGGGTTTTTAGTTTTACATACCAATTCACTTTTACCAATTTGCCTAAACCAGCTATTCTTTTAGCTGGGTCTGGGTGACTAAATTTTATTCAGCTTTTTTCTGTCTCTGAACTTTTGTTATGCTCCCCTTTATGTCAGCACCTAGGCTTTATGACACTTTTCTACCCATAGTTCTTTCTTAGTGAGTCCTAAACATTTTCCCTATATCTCTGTAGTTTTCATAATTGCCCTAGAATTTAGTTGTCCCAGTAGCATCTGGTCCCTTGGTACTGAGTGCCTCAGTTTTGCAAGTTAATATGTCTCATTTATCCCAAATAATTCCATACACTCATAAACATGCCCATTAGTTTTACAAATGTACTACATTATTCATAAATGAGATGTCCTCTTAATATAGCTGGTAACTTATTGGTGCTTTTTATTGAGCCATTTATAATAAAATTATGGAAAGAGTTAAATAACCTTTAGAGAAAAACATGTATTTATCATTTTAGCAAAGCAATAACTGCTGCCTTCTCCTCTTCATATGAACTGTAACATAGGGAACATTTTTATTCAAGAATTCGTGTTGCAAAAAGTAATTTCTAAGCTTCCATTTGGGGAATTCCTCTCGTCTTTGTGGTCTACTTTCTTTTCTTCTAAAAGTTCAAGGAAAACCTTGCCATATGGTTTGCTCAAAAAAATTATATTCTAAAGAAAAAAGAAACTATTCATTGAAAAAAGAAAACCTTATCCCTATTGTTTTCTATTTTGTTCCATATGCTCACAATTACATATTTAAATAAAAAGCTCATTGTCACGTACTTTCAGAAATGCAAATTAAAAATCTTTCCTTGAATTCCAACAGTTTTCCTAAAAATGAATGACACAGACTTCAATTCCTACTGATATTTATGGCAATTACATACCTATATGGAAAATGGAAGGGTTTGGAGTATTATTCTAACCAAGGGAATTATATTCTTGCTAGCATGAAATATTCGTGGCAATGAAAATTCTTCAATGGAATACTTGAAATTGATTTGTGAGTCAACCTCATTTAACAAAAGTTTGAGGGTCACAATTGTGTATTATTAGCTATAATAGGTTTACCAGGCAATTTTAGATATATATCAGATTTCTATTGGAAAAAGTCATCCTTCAGTGAAATATGAAAACTCTGCACTCATGTATCTGAAAAGCCTAAATAGCTATAGGGGAGAGAAAGAATAATTAGCCATTTCTCTCTCTTATTTCTCTCTCTCTCCCTTCTCTCCTATGTCCTATTTCTTTTTCTTCTTTCTCTCTGTCTCTGTCTCTCATCTTTCTGTTTCTACCTGTCTCTCTCTCCCCGCCTCCCTTCCTCCTTTCTCTTTTTCCTCTTTTCTCCTCTGTTCTGTGTCTCACTGTCACTCTCTCTCTCTCTCTCTCCTCTCTCTCTCTCTCTCTCTCTCTCTCTCTCTCTCTCACACACACACACACACACACACACACACACACACACACACACACATTTTGCTCCCTTTCCCCTTCTCTTGCTTTCTCTTCTTTCCCTTTCTCCCTCTGTGACCTGTACCTTGGAATACTACCCATTTTATAGAATAGAATTTGCTTTTGTTTTGTACTAGACTTAGTGCTTTTAAACTGCTAGTATTGAGGATTTGGGAAAGTTCCTCCCCTCAAAAAAAAAGTTAAATGTTAACATGGCTATCTGCTTTTTATTTCAAAAAATTCATTAATCTCCTCCCTCAATTTTTTTTCTTAGAAACCTAACTACTGACTTTAAGTTATCCTCATGTGGCAGTCCCTTCATCCTTTCAATCTTCTCAAGACATATTTCTAGTTCTATTATAACTTAACTGAGATACGATAGCAATAATCATGACCTGTATTCCAGAAGTAAATACACTAAGATTTTCTTCAGTGGTTAGTTGATGTTTTCTATTTTGTTTCTGGCCCTCATTTTGATGATGTCCAATATTTTTCTGAGTATTTATTTGTCTAAGATGACCAACCATACTGCTGATTGTTGTCTCCAGGAGATAGCTTTACTCCAAGATTCTCTTTCTGGTTGACACTGAAATCTCAGAACCCATCTTCTTATTAGTATATTTGAGATGATTTTTCACAGTGAAGCTTCTCTGGTTTTGCTGTTCACTTACATGGCCTCATGAATTTTTCCAGGTTTTTATTTCTGTCATCATCTGATATTACAACTTGCTTTATTTTCCTTTTTGATTGTAGAGTAATGAAATTTTTTTTTCTCCATGTTAATAATTCTCACTTTGCCCTCTCTCCTCCAGAGTCAAGGAAAAAAAAATACAAAAGATGATTTTTCCCCCTTTGTATAACCACAACATTAGAGGGATTTTTTTCCCCCTTTACTCCATTCTCTGGGAGGATTTTCAATATAAATATGCTTTGTGAGGAAGAACATAACAAGTAATAGTCAGAGAACATGTTTTGGAAACCAAAGATTTGTTTTAATTCTTAGGCTTGCCCTTCAATTGAATTTAATTCACTGAACATTTATTGTGTATTGACTATGGATCTGGGAATGTAGAAGTAAAAATAACAATATCTGCTCTCAAGAAATTTGCATTTTATTGGAGAGCCATATGTAACTTCACCTGGGACTCAAAAACAGGATGTATGAATTTGGCAGATAGTTTTAATATCTCTTCTAGGCTATATGTTCTGTAGATGTCTATATCTATTCTAAAAAAGCACTTTGTGATTTTTTATTCTACTTTGAAGCAAACTTTTATGGAAATTGAAATCATTTCCTCAAATTCATATAGCATTTTAAAATTCATCTTTTTTCTTTTTTATTTTTCAAAATACATGCAAAGATAGTTTTCAACCTTCACCCTTGCCTTGCAAAACCTTGTGTTTCCAATTTTTCTCCCTCTTTCCCTCCTTCCCAGGCAGCAAGTAATCAAATATAGGTTAAATATGTGCAATTCTTCTAAGTATATTTATGCATTTATTATGCCACACTAGAAAAATCAGATGAAAAAGGGAAAAAAATGAGAAAGAAAGAAAGAAAAAAAAGCAAGCAAACAAACAACAGCAACAACAAAGTATTATTTTCTGATTCCTATTCAGTGCCCATAGTCCTCTCTCTGGATGCAGATGGATCTCTCCATCACAAGTAACATATAACATTTTTTCAAAGGATTATAAAATAAAACCTAAAATAAAGAGCAAGTAAATGAACTTTTTTGAGACCATTTGAGGCCTCCATTTCCTAATAATAAAAAAAAAACTGAGAAAGTTGAACTAGATAATTTTAAAGGTCCCTTTCAGCTTCAGACCCTAGAATAATCTGTAATAATAGGATCATTTCACATGAATGAATTTACAGAATCCAAGATTCATTAAGGACCTCAGGGACTGAAAACTCTCTTTGTTCATTAGCACACAATGTTACTATAATTTGTACTTATTTTCCATTTGAATTAGAAGATGTGTACAAGGTTGCAATACACTCTGCTATTTTGCATTTGGCACTAGAGATCTGTATAACAAAATGTTTACAAATGCTGTTTCTTAAATATGTTGCTAGTGGTGAGACAAAACCAAATATGAACCCAGAATTAGGTTGAGGTCTCATTAATGTACCACTTAATGTTACATGACTATTTTACTGTAAGAATTCAAATAACTGGGTCAATAGAAACCTCTTAAAGGCTGAAAGCCAGAAATAACTAAAAAGAACAGACAAATATTTAGGTTTTCCAAACTATAATCTCTATATGGGTATTCAAGGAGGACTATCATTTCAGCTATGAAGATTTGCTAATCCCCTTTTCGGAACTGCTCATCCAAAATCCATTGTTCACCCAATTCCCACCTGTGATTCCAATCCTTTTTCCATTTCCTCTCCTTGTGAAGAGGAGCTTGTACTGAAACCACTAAAAGAAACATGGCTACACTCATAAGAATATTACAGAAAAAAAAAATCCTAAATCCCTTGTTTTATGACTTGAATAATTAAAGCAATTATAAAGAAATGTAGATAATTTTTGAAGAGCTTTGTGTAAGTTAGCTAAATGCAAAGCTGCACAAAAGAAAAACATTTTTCTAGTGGTCTGATACATAATGGTCTTTAAACTATGAATGAATGAATGAACAAATGAATGAAAAAGCATTTAATAAGCACTTTTTTTGTCATGCACCATGCTAAATACAGTGATACAAATGGGAATATACACACCTATACATATACATATATATATATGTGTGTGTGTGTGTGTGTGTGTGTGTGTGTGTGTGTGTGGACAGGTAGAAATGTCAAGAAACTCTAAGGCAGGACTGATGTCAAACCCAGGATGTTTAGGTTTTATCAATAGATAGATACAAATGGAGACTGAGCAGTCTGGGGAAAAGAGGAAGGATGAAGGTAAGGTAAAGGAGAAGGACAACCTTGGGCCTTGCTCTAAAGGACAGTTTGTAAACTTTTTCAGATAGACAAATATAGCATAGTGAATAAATCATTGGATTTGTGTTCATAGATCTTGGGTTTAAATTCTCAGCTCTAGTAATATAGACGAATCATTTACCCTTTTTGTATCTCAGTGTTCACATATGTAAACTGAGAAGTTTGAGTCAAAATATATTTAATGTTCCCTCCAGCTCTAAATGATTGAATTCTTAAGTGAATCTATGGTTTAATCAATGTAGGTACTCACTTCAGTAGTATGGATTACAACCTATCCATGCCCTCTTATCCCATATACTTTTTATCCATATTTTCCTACAAATCCTGTATAACATTCTGGAAATCATTTCTTTTCTTTAATTTTTTTTTTGAAATTTCTTAACATTATTGGTAAGTCTTAGAAAACTGCATTTTTGCTTTATTTCTATCTTTTAAATAATATCATTCCAAGGAAAGCGTTTTTTTCTATAAACATGATGTCAGATTCAATGTTTTCCTAGCCAGACATCTTGATTTCACTCAGAAAAATCCCATCTTTTAGAACTGCAACACAATTCTATTTAAATGTTATTAGAATGTTCCCTCATTTCCCACCCCAAACTAAGTAATAATTGCCTCTGGTAGAGAATTTAGGACTTTACAATACTGACTATATACATTGAAGGGATATAGTTTAAAAAATATCAGCATGAAAGCAATAATGTAAGACCCAAGATTTTATTCTATCACAGTATAAAAATGAGAGAAAATACCAAAAAAAAAAAAAAAGCATTTAATACAATGTAAGGGAAGAAGAAATGAATAGATCATGTATTACAGGTTAAAAAAGAGAAAGAGACAGAAGCTACCTTGTCCAACCCCCTCATTTTTGAAATTAGGAAACTGAGGCCCAAAGATCTTATTTTTCCCAAGATCTTAGTATTAAATGACAGTTCTGGGATTCAAACTCAAGTCTTTTGATTTTAAATTCATGGCTTTTTCCACTTCTCTCAAACGATTCAGCAAATGTAAAGCTACTAAAATAGTCATTCACCCTCTCTCCTCCCTCACCCCATACGTTACCTCCTAATTGAGTCAAAGCAATGTGCTTAGCACATGTTTGTAAAATTGAATAGAATGTAAGAACAAAGTTTTGCTGACATGAAAATTCTCATGTAGGAAATTACCATATCATAATAACAGAGCACAGGACAATAGTATGTAATGACTGTATATAGTTATGGTATCCCTAGATGCTGTATCAAAACAAATTGGATAGCTATATGCCTATCTTTAAGAAAACCTAATATAAAAAAATCTATATTGCAAAACTGATAATTACAGTAATTATTTCCATTAAAGAAATAGACCATATTTAAGCATTCATTTTAGAACTCCGTGAAAGTGTTTACCTTAAGATTCTGGATTGCATTTGATATGTGACTAATCAAAATAATATCTATTGTATATAATGAGTTATTTGTTTAGCATTGGTGTTTGTTTGAATGTAACATTTTAACATTTTCCCAAAGCATTTTACATATATTATCTCAATTGATCCTCACAAAAACCTAGAGATGACCAAAATTTTGTTGAATAGCTGTTGCCATATATGTTCTTATTCTTATATTGATAGTGTGGTATGTCTCAAATCTTGAAATTTCAGTACAATTTTAAGAGGCATGGATTTTTTTTTTTTTGCTAATCAATTTAAAAAATACAATGTAAGTTATAAGACTTTCTTCCAAGCTTTTAAAAAACATATGCCCTTCTTTAAAATAATTTTTTTAAGTGAGATAAGACTGGGGGTGGGGAGAATATTCAAATCTAACTATAGATCACTTAGCTAATAAACTCATATTTCTTGCCTCTTTTTAGATAATACACATTGATGTTTCCTTGTTTATCAGCACAACTCTTACCACCTGCATAAAAGTTTATCTTTGTTTATGTTGAAAGATAACACTCCAGACTATGTTTCTTCCTGTCAGACTGCCTAACATTCCTAAAACTAGAACTAGGTGATCTTTTATAAACCTTCTAGTTTGAGTGGGAGCATGTCTTTGAATGGCTTTTTTTTAAATGGGCTTTATTTTAGTTTTAGTTTTAGCCCTTTACAAGACAATTTGATTACTATAAACAATGTTCAGATTTCTATCTCCTGTCACTCTTTAGATCATGATGTAGATTCTCCTCAGTCATCTTTACAAACAGTTTGTTTTAATGACCTTTCATTATGAAATCAGAAAGCTATTCCCATTTGGGTACCTCCATTCTAGGTTTGCTTTCAAGCATGACACAAGCTAGTATGAAAATGAAGGGGCATAAGATCATTCACAGTTTAATTTGAACTGACTACAACTAAATATCCTAGTTCCCTAAAGGTGCTCTAAATTTATAGAAACATCTTTGTTATAACTCAAGAAAAGTTGTTAAAATTTTAATCTGGCTCTGAGAGTAAAAAGAAAAGATTTCCCAAATGAAAATATAAACACATTAACATTTACAATGCATATATATATACACACACACACATATATATATGTGCTGTTGCATGCCATTTTTAATGTAGTTGTCAGTCTGTTTATACATGCTAAGAAAGATGGACATCTGAGTGGGCTTACCTACTAAAGAATGTGCAGCAAGAACTGTTTACACCATTGCTAATACAGCATACCACAATCTTTGAGCAATGTGGGTGTAAGGATGTTTAATACCACAACTGGGATCTATCCTTGTGTTTATTTAACCAAACTGAAGTGCTGAAGACTCTACCTGTTTATTTCCAATCTCTTTACCAAAACAATTTACCGTCTAAGATCTATTTCATAAATAGACTTTGTGAATAGCCTTCTTCCTCATCATGTGCTTTATATATTTTGTGTGTACGTGTGCTTGTGCTTATACTGGAGTGTGAAGGAAGTGTCTATAATTTTAATTACCTCCTTACTCATTTGTTATTTGGGAAGAAGACATCTTATTTCATTGGGGTTTGGGGGTTTTAATGTAGCTTTATTTTTGTTTCTAACTTGTCACTCTCCAAATATTAGGCATCTAATTATGAGAAGTTTTCTGAAACACTCTCTCCTATGATTTAACCCCAAAATATAAATTACTTTTTCAATCTTAAATCTTGAATTTAATGGAATACAATTAAGTTTTCTTTGGGGTGAGAAAGTTGATCATTATGATAAGGGCTTAGTGTAATATTATATTTATAATACTTTACAATTCTCAGATTTTTTTTTACCATGCTATGAGGTAGTTCATGCATGAATTAGTTGTTAGGATAGAAGTAACTTGATTTTGCATCACAAACCATTGATTCTAATTTTGAGTCTGCTGTTTATTACTTATGCAACTTTCAACAAATAACACCATTCCAGGGCTTCAATTTCTTAATCTGTTAAATGAAATTAAATGAATTAGGTGATCTCTAATCTTTTTTACTCAAGATTCTTTTATTTAGTTTTTATAAAAGAGTATACTGAGACTCTGTAAGGATAAGCCATTTGCCTAAGATCACATAATATTTAGTGGTTAACCCAAAGCTAAAAAAAAAAAAGCTATTATTATTAGAACTGATTCCTAAATCCATTTTCTTGTCTTATTTTCTTTCACATTTTTATAAACATGTAATTAAAGATAATATAGGTTAACAGAAATACTTAAATGTCTAAATGGTCAAATGGATCTCTGGTCTCATTAATTCAATTAATTAATTGTGCCTGATGGAAATCATCTCTAGGATAGGGGGAAGGGAAGCAAAAGAAAGGGGAAAAATAAATTTACATAACAATTTTGTTGTATATTTGAAAAGAATAACAAGTTGTACATAGTAGATTTGTAGTTTATGTGCAATCATCTTTTTTATTATACTTTGTTGTAGAAATACTTATTTTATTCCATAAATTAAAAATAAAAGACATTAAAAATTAGATATTTCTTTCAAATCATGAAGATCACAACCCTCTTATGCCTGTCCGTTCTATATAACTTTTTTTTGCATAAATTTTTCACAAGGAATCAACCCAACGTGTTTGAGGGACTTCCTTTCTTACTCCTGACATCAGAAGGATACCATGTGCTCTGTATTTGTCATCACACACTAGTACCACAAGAGCAACCCATCTTTTTTGCTGAGACATTTCCTGATGTCATCTTTTATTCCAATTCTTTGTTGTTGAATGATTAAGTCATAGAACATTACATCCTCCAAAAAATTAAAAATGAGAATCACGCAGGGGATAATAGAGATACATGTAGTGTGAACAGGCCTCTCTGTCCTGAACATAAGATATTCAATTCCTTATCCTTCTTACTTTTGAAATATTCATCTCAAAAATCTGGAATGACCTTCTCTCAGATTCATAAAAGTTTAACTCTTTCTTTAAAATGCCTCTCTTTTGCATAAAAAATCTTTCCTGATCTTTCCAAACACTGCTGCCTTCCCTCCCAAATTACTCCATATTTAATTGACTGATATTTGTATTGATTCACTTTATATTTATGCTGCATACATAACACAAGTATATATATTTAATATATATATATAATATTCTTAATATCTTCCCCATTGCGCCTAGCATAGTGTAGGTACTTGTTGATTGATTAAAATATATTCACATTGTTTTCCCTCAGAGAATGTAAACCTCTTGTAGAAAGGACAATTTTATATTTGTTCCAGTATCCCCAGTTTCTAGAATAGAACCTGGAATTTATAAAATATATGTTGAAGATTATCTCTTAGATCCTCACAACATCCACAAAGAACATACCTTCCTACTTTGTGTAACTTATAATTAAGTCTGGTATAACTATCCTCACTTTACAGATGAGGAAAATTACATTAGGAGGTATTATGACTTGCCCAGAGTCAGATTTTTTATGTGCACATTAGAAAATGGGTAAGTCATTTGCCCAAGGTCATATTAATAAATATTAATTATCTGAGGCTAAATTTGGACTCAAGTTCTCCTAACTCCTGTAAAAGTGCTCTATCTACTGCACCATCTAGCTGTCCCATTGGATCAAACTTTTAGGAAATGTTGGATGTAGAATCTGAACCCAATTCTTTCCTAACTCCAAAAATAGCACTCATATTATTGTACCATGCTATCACAATATAAACTGTAAGAAAAAATAATCTATATAAATTACAATTATCCTTCAAAATTCATGGGCTTCACATTTAAGGGTGTGGTTATTCACTAGATTTAGTTATTCACTTTGGTTAACCATCAATAATTACATGGGAATTTTTAGACATGTCAGTTACTGTGGAAAATCACAGATGATATGCATGTGTAAAGAAAACTAAAAAATTTTAATAGTCATAAATGCATATATACTGTATAATACTGATCTATTTTAAATTTACTATCATAAGTCTACATACATAAATTTATTACAAACTATTACATTTTGTTAAAAGATTCATTGTGCTAAGGAATTTTGGCTATGCATTATCTCTGGGAATGTCTCCTCTGTCCCTTTACTATCCAGAAAAGGTTACATGATTTTCTCTCTCAGTGATCATTGTATCTTATTATTTTTGTAGAAGGAAATTCATGAAGCTGTTGCTGTAGTAATGGCTTCAAAGACTTTGTATAGTGTGTGAGATACTAATCTCCAGTAGAAACTGCAATGGTTTTATGAATGCAATGTGTTATTTTACTAGTTTTTTGTGTTAAGTATGATCAGAATTGTTAAAATATAAATATTTGGGGTAGTGTCTAAAGTTATTCAATTTTTCACATTTATAAGGGCCCTGCATTCCTAGTCTCTATGAATGTAGAGGAATTATTGTGTATACTGAGCAATCAAAATAAGAGAATGTCATAAAGTGATTGAAAATTGTAAAAATTTGGGTCAGTAGCTGGTACCCTTTTGTAGAATTGAGGTTTTTTTTTTTTTTTTTAAAGAGGGAGGAGCTGACTTAAAAGGTCATCTTACCAACCATCTCATTTTATTAAGAGAGAAACTGAGACACAAGTGAATTAAATCAATTACTTAAGGTCATATTTATGACCTTAAATTCATGGCAGAGCTAAAACTAAAACTTAATTTTTCTGACTTCCAATTTAATATTCTTTTTACTGCCCCATACTTCTTGGTCTACATCTTAATTAATTTTATAACTTATGCTAAAACTTTTGTATTTATCTAAAGACTATAATCTTTGGATATTTGAAAAGCCATTGTCTGATAATTCTGTTCTACTTTATCTATCACCCTCATTATCATGATTTTCATTAAAATATAAATACCACTTTAAAATTTGAAAAGCGATTCCCATGTTATCTTATTTGAGCTTTATAACAACTCAATGAGGTAGCTGCTGTTATATTCATTTGGAATTTGAGGAACTGAACCTAAGAGAAGTTGAGTAATTGAAAGGCCAGAAGACCCAAAGCCAGTATCTGCCTGAGTCAGTATTTAAACTCAGGGCTTCCACAGTAGACCAAAGTAGACCACAGTAGAACTTCTGACTTTTTTGCTTCTTCAATCAATCTTCCAGGATTTAAAAAGTATTCAACATATCCATATCTAATATACAATAAATGAGCTGAAAATCTTTTCTATACACATGAAACAAAATATTATTCTTATTTTTTAACCAGACTTGGGATTTCATTGGTGTTAAGATATCTTAGTGAAGAACTTGCCCTACAAAACAGATCAATCTTAAGAAGTTGTTTGGGATAACCAGACAGTTTAGTGATCACATAGCCAGCATGGGTCAGAAGTTGGACTTGAACTCATCTACCTGACTAAGAAGCCTCGGAACTCTATCCACTATACAACTCTCTTTTCTCCAAATGCCATTATCACATCATAAAATACTAAAAGACTTTAGAAACTGTCTAGTTCCACTATCTGTCTGAAACACCACTAGAACATGCCTGAGAAAAAGTCAATAAGACTCTCTTTAACTACTCCCAGTGATGAAGCACTAATCAACTTCCAAGACAGCCAATTCCACTTTTGCACAACTCTAATTGTTTGGGAGCTATTTCTGATATTGAGTGTAAATCTGTTTCCCTACAACTTCCTCAACATCTTTTCCTTTAACTTCATGTCTAAAACTAAACATTGTGACTTACATATAAATGTTACTAGCCAGCATTCACAATTTCTATACAGAGATTTCTATCTTATTCAAACTCAAATTCTGGGTCAGTTAAGACTATTGCTGATACTATACAACCTTAGTCAAGTCCTTGAAGAAATATCTTGCTTTCTGTGATTATTATTAATTTCTCTTACAAATTTGAGACCAAGATAGGATTGAGGTTAATACAAATGTCCATCATCTTCAATCCTTGCAATAATTATCTGTAACTTTCAGAAAACTCTCTTTTTTTCAAGTCATTAGATGACAATGTGTTTCCAACCTCAGGCTGCACTCACTGAATCATTTTGTCAATAATATGCAAGGCAGCAACATAGCCAAGGTTACTAATAAAGGGTGATAAATCAGCATGGTAGGTAAAATGTCACCCATGATTAAAAAATATTACATAATGCTTTGCAGGTATAAAGGCCAATACAAGTGGCTAAAAGTTAAAATTAATGCTAAAATAAGTGACTACATAGCAAAATATGGTAATATTATATATCAAACAAAAAGACCTTTAGTATTATTGAATGAATATAAATTGTGATATTACATTCCAATTTTTTAGCAAATAATTTTTTCATTGATAAGCTTTTCTGAAAAAAAGTTTTGTAATCCTATTTTTAATATAGAAAGACACTTCAATTTTGTAGATAAGTAATGAAATTATTCATCTATCCTGATATACCACTCATGATAAAATACCAGGCAGTACAATCCCTAATTCCTTCAAGCCTTAGTTCAGATAACCCCAGTTGTTAATGTTCTTCCCTCGCCCACATTGTCATCCCTGTCAGCTATAATTTTCTATCTTTCCTCTCATTCTCTTCTGAATTCTGTAACCTGAATTCTAATTTCGTCATCTAACTGAAATTGTTCATCTCCAAAGTTACTGACAAATACCTAATAATCTGATTTAATGACATTTTCTCAATTCTCACCCTCCTCTCCTTGATCTCTATATAGCCTTTGATACTGTTGACCACTTCATGGATATTGTTGCCTTTTTTAACTCTACTCTCTTGATTTTCCTCTTTCTATCTGACCAGTCTTCTGCCTTCTTTGTTGCATCATCATGTGTATCATATTTATTAACTATGGATGTCTACTAAGGATCTGTTCAAGGCCTTCTTTTCTCTATATATTACTTATGTCGTCTCATCAACACCCATGGATTCAATCAACATCTCTATGTAGATGATTCTAGTTATTAAGTAAGTTATTGAACTCTAGTCTATTACTTAAACTCCAGTTCTATATTACTAACTGACAATTGGACATTTTGAACTATATGTTCTGTAAGCATCGCATTCAACATAGAACTCATTATTTTCCTCACCAAAACCACTCCTTTTCCAAACTTCCCTATCACTTCATCTCATAAATTCTAGGTGGTGAGGTAGAAGGTAGCACTGCAGCATTCATTCAATAAATCTGGAACTAGCACCTAAAGCTTTCTTTTCAGTTAGCTGTTCTTAAGGCTTCTCTAATCTGCCTGTGGCTTCCTACTCTTTCCTTTTCTGTCAGATTCTTTAGTTTCACTACCATACCATTCTCAATCTTTGTATTCAATACATTCTTCAAAGGCTTAAATCAAAGCCTATTTATTCACTTTTCCTGTAAAAGTAAAATCTTATCAAATTCCCCTAAGAAATTAAAAGATCTTGTTTAAAAATTCCTTAGTCTCTAGGTAATAATGACTTCTCAGTTTTTATCCTCTTAAATCTTAAAACTGTCATATGCAAATAAACAAAGGAATCACAATGCCCCACAGTTTTTCTCAACACAAGTTCAACATCTTATTTTGTGGACTAATGACTATGGTTTTTTTTCTGTTTTTTTTTTAAAATAAATACAATTTCTTTTTCTTTCCCTTTAAACAATCATACTGTTCACATATAAATGACACATCTGTTTACATCTTTCACAGGATAATTTAAGTCTATTTATACCATAGTTTATTTTCTATCCCAAACTACTCAAATCCCATCTAAAAGCTTGTTTTCTTCATCCACATTAAGCCAAAGTTCTTTTTGTATTTATAATTTATCATATATTTTATTATTTTTAGCTCAATATATTTTATTTACTTCATTAGATATTTTCCAATTGCATTTTTGGAAAGTCTTTTTTGTGAGGAATTTGAGGTTAAGCGACTTGCCCAGGATCACACAGCTTGTAAATGTTAAGTTTCTGACATTGGATTTGAACTCAGGACCTCCTGACTCCAGGGCCACTGCTCTTTTCACTGCACCATCTAGCTGACCTTTTATAAACTTTTAATTTTTTTTTATTCCAAAATCTCTCCCTTTCCAGTTCTTCCCAACTCCTTAAGAATGAAAACAGTATGATACCGATTTTACATGTGAAATAATATAAAAACATATTTATTATTACCCATGTTGCAAAAGAAAACACACACAGACCTATATACATATAAACAAACAAAAATAAACTTTTAAAAACTGTACCTCAATCTGCCCTCAGAGTTCATTTGTTTTCTCTGTCTGGAAGTAGATAAGATTTTTCATTGTGGAGCCTTTGGAATTGTCTTGGATCATTTTCTTGATCAGAGTAGTTAAGTCTTTAACAGTTGGTCATCCTTACAATAGTGTTATTACTGTGATGATGTTTTCTTTGTTCTTCTTTATATCAATTCAAATAAGAAAGCCGAAGTTTTTTCTGAAACCATTGTACTCATCATTTTTTAATAGCACAATAGTATCCCAATCACAGTCATATACCATAATTTGTTCAGCCATTGCTTTAGCCTTTATGATATAGACTTGATAGTAGTATTGCTGGGTTAAAAAATATGCAGTTTTATACCTCTTTGGGCATAGTTCCAAATTGTTCTCCAGAATGGCTGGATCAGTTCACAATTTCACCTGGGGTGCATGAGTGTCCTTATTTTTCTGTATCTTCTTCAGAATTTGTAATTTTCTTTTTTCTGACACATTAATCTAGATTCTATTTTTCATGACATATTGTTTTCTTCTAACAGAATTTTTCTTTGTTCCTTGAGGGCAAAGAAACTATAAAATATATCAGCAGGCTAGACATTAGAGGATTAAAGTTGTGGGCAGGAAGTACAGCCTAAGCCAAGTTAAAATGTAATTGAGTAATCTTTAACAAAATAAATAAAAATATAATACAACATAGATAATGTTAACTTGTGGTTTTCTAGTCAGCAGGGTAAGCTCTAAGACTTGCAGGGATCTCTTTCTATGCGAGTTTGACAATATATGACCTACTATATGGCATACTATAAATAACCTCAAAGCTCCTTTTCACCTATAAATGATCCTTTGACTATTTTGGAGGTTTTTTGTGTTTATATCACCACAATCCAACAGAGTACTAAATACTTGTTGAATAGAATAATTTGGAAACAATATAATAACTTAAATACTTTGTAATACCTGTAATATCTTTATATGAAAAGGTAACTTGCTCTGTGAGTAAAGCTCCTTGAGACCAATGTCACAGAAAATATTCTTGAAAATTATTAATGGTGTGTATATATAAATTGCCAAATACTATAGCAAAGTTTTGCAATCTCTCATAATAGATTAGTGATCCTTACCTAGGTGCCCTATCTTTTAAATTAATTTTTTTTCAATGTTCATCATCTTGAAATAAATCCAAATTAAATTTTATGGACCAGGAATGAAGTTATGCTCCTTCAGTACTGGACCTTCCTAGAGCAGTTATCTTTATTGAAGTGTTAAGGGATCTGACTTGATTCATCTAAGCAATTTTGCCTTCATATTTCAAATATGGTTAGCGGGCTGTCAGCACATGTTACTATGTATTGGAGATATTTGCTTATTAAATGATTTTTGCAAAGAAAAACCCATTACAGGAAACATCTTGTTTACAAGAGTGTCCTGGGGACAGCAAATAGAAAACAACATGTTACACTACATTATAGAGATAAAATGAACACATTCAGTTAATAAATCCAATAGAACAATAGAGCATTATTTTGCAAATCAGAAAGAAATGTTACCAAAATCCAATTGTAGCTGCAAATTTGCCATGAAGTTTATTTCCACTGAAGCTATGAAGATCATTGGGTGAGTCTATCTGAAAAAAAAATTATTTTAACATATTCATTAGAATACACATATGTCTCTCTCTCTATGTGTGTGTGTGTGTGTGTGTGCGCGCGCACGCACAGGATAACTAAGCTTTATAGGATCTTATTCATCAAGACTATTTCTATAAGTTAGCTAAGTTGTAAGTAAACCACAGAATCACAGGATTTTAGAGGAAAAGACACTAAAGACCATCTAATTCAATCCATGCATATTGTAAACATACTCAACATATGTTTCTTCAGGTTATTCATGAATACCTCCCATAAAAGAAACCCATCACCTCCTGAGACAGCCTATTCCAGTTTAATAAACATCTAATTGATTATTAAACTTTTTCCTGATATAAAATCTATTTGCCTTTTTGCAATTTCCAGCCATTATTCATTGATAAAATGATTTCCAAAAAAAAAAAGAAAAGAAAAAGAAAAAGCAAGAGTTGTAAGGATTAGATGAAATTATATAATATATACATATCTTATATGAATGAAAATTATTATTATTATAATTACTACAAAAAATGGCTGAGATTTGTACCTTTGTCTCCTTCTGAATGGGATTAGATCCCCCAAAATTAATCAAGATCCAAAACTTAAGCTTCAGAAATTCAGAAGTCCCTGGAGACTTGAATCAGTCAGTTTTACCTAGAGCAAGATAGTGAATGGTAATTTAGATGGTCAAAGTCTTAGTTCCTCAAAATTGCTGGAAGTACTTCCTTTAGCATTCTTCTTACATATCACTCCCCTCCACTCACTCTAAAATCCAGCCATACTGACTTCCATGCTATTCCAAAGACATGACATTTAGTCTGTAATATTCATTGGTACCAGCTGTCTTCTTGCCTTGAGAACATTTCTTCTTTATCTCCACCTCTCAGAATCTGGCTTCCTTCATTTCTCAGCACAAGAGAATATTAGAAAAATATATTTATCTATCTTTTGTACTGTATATATTTTTCACATACATCATAGTTTTTATGTTATCTCTCCCATTAGAATGTGAGTTACTTGAGGGCCAGGATTATGTTTGCATCTTTTTTTCTGTTCTTAGCATTTAGTACAGTGCTTACAATACAGAGTTTATAATGATAAACACTTAGTAAATGCTGATCACTTAACATATTTTCATCTATATTTATATTCTAATAGAACAATGCATATATACATGTGATATGAACATATAAAAACCCACATGTTATACATGCAGATGTATATGTTTTATATATATTATATATAAAGATGTATAGAGATTAAGATTCATATATGTATATTTTGTTAATGTGTGTGCTCATGTATGTGTGTGTGTGCCCATGTGTATACATATGCATATATGATAGTATACAAACATGTCCTCTATTAGAATATATATGTATTTATTTATTTTCGTGTGTGTGTGTGTGTGTGTGTGTGTGTATGTTCTAACAGAAGACAAGGTGTGTCTATATGTATGAATATACATATATGTCTATATATTTGTATTTGGTAATCTATTTGGGTTTACATATATGTGTCTATATATACATGTAGAACACTGCCCTCCTTGATATACACACACATATATATGCATGTATGTATACTCATATGAATGCATGTTTGTATGTGCATGTGTGTTGTATGTTAGCATGTAAGAATGTAAGCTTGTTGAGGACAGAAATTGTATAATTTCTAGCTCTGTATGTTCAGAGTTTGGCACAGAGCCTATATATAGTAGCCAGTTAATAAATGTCTGTTGATTGAATAAAGAAACAAAAAGTCAGAAGTTCTGCCAGAACTATTCCACGCTTTTGATTAAATAAAATTCCGATGAGAAGCCCCTTCAGAGACTGACTCAAGAACTGAGCTTTCTCTCATACAATATATCTTGCCTTTCAGTCAGGGTTGCCATTTTATCTAGCTTCATAGGAATAGATATCTAGAGCTCGAAATTTCCTTGGAGGCCATGTTCTTTATTTTACAGATGAAGAAACTGGTGTACAAGAGGTTAAAAATGCAGAGGTAATAACCAACAAAAGTAGGATGTGAACCAGGATCCTCTAATTCCAGATTAACTGCTTTCTCCTCAGTGTTATCTAAAACAATTTTAACTCCTCACATTTACAATGCTTTTTTTCTGAGAGCAAGAGCACTTGGTAGAAATTGTCATTAATACTTATAAGATGCCTTAGGGAAACATTAGTTCTCCCATTTTACAGATGGAAGGCCCACAGATTCAGATAAATGAGGCACTGAGAAATGAGCTGTATAACCATTATCTTGCCGTGAGCAAGAGGCAGTATTGGAACAGGGACTCACTTCTGACTCTGACTTCAATGCCAACTCCCCCCTTTTTTCTCCCCTTAACCTAGAAAAATCACATCAAAAATGGAATGTATTAGGAAATGGGGAGTTTTAAGAAAGGCAGGCAGCCAGAAAAAATTCCGGAGCCTGAACCATTTGGATGAGCTATACTTAGTGAAATCACATTTCATTATAGTAGAAAGGGGCCTCCTGTTAGGAACTGAACAGTAGAAAAAATGTTAAGACCTTTTACACCTGTTCCCCTTGATGCTTTACTGGAAGCTATTTTTCAGCATTTTGTTCCCCCTAATCCTTGTCAGAGCCCTCATAACAGAGTTGGATCCTGCAGCAATGAGGATTTGAAGGGCCCCAGTGGCCCAAACTCTGGTGCCATGTTGTAAACATAAATGGTTGTTTTAGTTGTACTGTATTTTTTGTTTGAAAAATCAGAACAAGAACAAGACTCCACTAAGCCCTATGAATGAATGGCAATAAGATTCTTCAGATTAATGACAAGTCAGAGAGTCCCAAAGCAACAAACAGAAATCCTCTTTCCTACCTTCACGCCACACATCTAGATAAACACTGTTGTAGTCAGTAATTTTATCAGGGACTTCACTTAAAAGGGCATCCACAAAGTAAACTGTTAAGGTTCTGTAGTCTCTGATACAAAGTAAGGAAATAGAACAGTTCGGAAGATACAGTTGAGGAAGTAGCTTCTGTAACTTCTTATAATATAATTTAATCCCAGCTAAATCTTTAGGGGTTGTCCACACCTGAAAACTTGGCACAGGTGAACAGGACAACCATTCATTTGTTCTTTATTCCTTCAGCATCAACTGTGCCAGATGCTGAGGACAGCCAAAGCTGCTCAGAGGAACGCCAACAGTTAAAGAGAGAAAAGCACCACAAATACCCAGTCCCAGTATCCTATTTACCAGCTATGATGAGATCCTAGGTAGGCTTATTTACAAATGACAGAAAGGGTATACTGCAAAAGAGACAACTCTATTATAAGAGAGAAACTAGTGTTCTCCTAAGGTCTGTTTGCCACAGTCCCTCTTTTCCCATCTCTATATTAGTTTTATTGCTTCTCCTGCTGAGTTCTTCTGCTAACTCTGACGCACAGTATTGTGGCCATACATACTTTGAGTTTGTATGTATAATAGAAAAAATTTAAAATATTTATGATTGAGTATATTAAGTATGAGGCAGTCAGTAAAGGGAGTTCTGGGCTTGGTGTCAAGAAGATCTGAGTGTCTGAGCATCAGGCACAACTAGCTGTTGTGTGAACTGGGCAAGTCACTTAACCACCATTTGCTCACTTTCTTCATCTGTAAAATGGGAATATAATAGTACCTGACCCCCAGTGTTATTGTAAGGCTCAAATGAGATAACAATTATAAAGTACTTAGCACAGTGCCTAGTATAACTTAATCAGGTTATTTATTTACTGTTTTGACATTTCCTATTTACAAAATGAATTAATCAACAAATATAGGATCTATTGATCTCCTACTCTTTGACTTCCAAGAGGAGTACACAGTAACTATAATACCAGTTATAGGGATTAGGTAAAATTTTAAAAATGAACAAGATAGACAATGCCTATCCTCACAAAAGGTCTTAAACTAGTTGGGGAGACAACTCATAAACATTACTCCTGTTGGGCCAATAAAATTCTAAGAACACTTTGGTTGCTTTTCAAGAAAAATTTGCCTAACTCATGTGTAGATTGAAGTCCTATCAGAGTAATCTAATATATAAATGCAAAAGATTAGATTATAAAATGTTTAAATAATGGTTAGAGAAACTAATAGGAGAGATTTCACAAGGTGATTGCTAAATGAGTAACAGAAACAGTTATGAAAAGCTACATGGAATAGTGCCCATCTTTTTAAGTCATAACCCCATGTGGAGTCTTATAACTGAATATAGGGTTTGCAAAATCATAATTCATTATCAGTTGATTTGTATATCTATCTTATATACCTGGAGTCACATAAAAATTTCTCAGGTGAAATGGTGTCATGAGTGAAAAAAAATCACTTAAGTACTGGTGTAGATAATAAGAACATCAGACTTGGAGTCAAGAAACCTAGACCTTGCCTCAGATACTGTCTATTTATGTAACTGTGGGCACTGGTTCAGGTCACTTAATTGTTCTGTGCCTCAGTTTTTCCAACTATAAAAATAAGGGAATTGGACTTAGTGACCTAAATCTATATCTCTTAAAATGTTATTATATATAGAGGAGAGAGAAAAAGATCCTTTGGGCTAAATTAGTATAGGCTTGCTTCACAGAAGTGAAAAATTTGAATAGATATCTTAAGGATAGGATTTATCTTAAGATATTAGAACTAGCTAAGCATTCTTATAAGAAATATAATTGATCCTAACATTCTCTATAAGGGTATATTCTATATATACTTGGAAAGGAAAATCTGGGCATAATAGAAGAAAAAAGAAGTTAGATCACTATACATACACACACACACACACACACACACGTGTGTGTGTGTGTGTGTGTATCTTTTTTCTTCCTAACTCCTTTTTTCCCTTCCTCCCTCTCTCCCTTCTTTTTTCTTTTCTTTTCCTTCTTGTTTTCTTCTTTCCTTCTTTTTTGCTTTCCTTCTAGTAATTATTTACTATATTTATAAATAAACATTTGTAAGTCTGTCTTATATAAAGCCAGTATGCAATCTATAATTGGTGCTACTATTGGAAGTTGACTTGTACATTTTTCCTTTCCAAATGATCTGAATTTAATTAAACCACATTGAACCCAATTTACTCCATCCATTTTAGGGATGTAATGGGAACAACTTACATTTAGAACCAAAGTATATAAATTCTCAACATAGGAATTGTGAACTTGTTTTCTAAAATATTTTGATAAATACAATTGGATTCCTTTGTGATCCTATGTATTTATTTTATGCAATTAAAACATTACTGAAAAGAGATGACAGACTTCTAAGGGGAACCCATAATACCAAAAATATTAAAGATTCCTGATTTGAATCAATGGTAATTGCTAAATAATTTGTACAATCATTCTTTTATTCAGTAAACACTTACTGAATGTCTATTTTTTGTACTTATATTATGTTAACTTATTTCTAACATGTATCTTCTATAGTATATAAGCTCTTTGAAGGTAGGAACATTATTGCTTTTGAATTTGTTTCTCTAACACCTGTTACCTGCTAATAGGTACTTAATAAATGCTTACTTACTTGATGACCCACAGTATTGTGGCCATTACACTAGGTACCAAGGATACAAAGATGAAGAAATACACTATCCCTCCCCAGAAGTTACTTATTTATAAAGGTACAAATAGGTAAAAGTTTAAAACATCCATGTTTAGAAGAGACACAAACAAAACGATTCTTAGAAATTTAAGTCTTAAGAGACTACTTCTAACTAGAGAGATCAAGAAATACTTTGCAGAAGATGTTGCACCTGACTAGATGAATGAATATGTTATTAAAAGGCAGAGATTGAAAGAAGAATACATTTTAAGATGTTAGAATACATCGTAAGCAAAAATATCAAGGCAGGAAAAAATAATAGTGATTTAGGAAAACAGTAAATATATCATTGATTATAGATGCTAGAAATATTTTTTTAATGAAACAAAAAATAAAAAATTTTTAAAATGAAACATACTTTGCCCTCAAAGAACTTACATTCTATCATAAGAATCAACATAGATACATAGAAATCAATGAAGGTGATATTAAAAAAAATATAAATTTGCTTCCTATAAATCTTATTATGATTTTTGTAAGGAATAATGCATTTCATTCTCCATAAAAACAAAGTTCATTATCATGGCTAACATCAACATACTCTTAAATAGTCATTGTGTATTGCAAGACTCTAAATTAGATTCTATTAAATGTTGCTATCTAAAAATCTGAATCATGAATATATTTGAATGTCTTTGTACATAGATAATTTTTATGAAGTAGACTAACATTATGAATTAACATATATAGAAATATGTAAAAATGCCAAAGTGTGACATTTAAAAATTATATTCATAAAGTAGCAGTAAAAGTATGTGTTAATGTTTCTTTTAGTCAAATGTTTCAAGTACTATTTTGTCTATCCACTGCTGGGAAATAATAGGTTCAGGCAAATATCTCAGCTCTTTAAAGGTAAGCAAAGTAAGATTAATTGACATGTTACATTTACTCTATTTAATAAATTTACATTAATATTATAAAGTGCATTATTAGTGAGCATATTTTAAAATGGTTTATTTTGCCTCAACTAAGAGTTTTTAAAGACACCTCTTGGGTATTATATTTGTGGAGAAGACATACTGTTCTGTAGCTTTTTAAAAAATAGACTGCCTCATTGAATCAGTAAAGAAGAAAAAATATTTGAATATCCTGTTATGCTCTACAATATAAATTAAGAAAGTAGTAGATTTATTCTTGTTCTCATAAATTTTTCATTACTGTCGTTGGCAAAAGTTTCAGAATTTTAAGTGGGAATTTGAATGAAGAAAATAGGAGCTTGTAACAGCTTATCACAAAGGAAGGTTAGACTCTCAAATTGACGGAATTTGATTTGAAGTATCTATTTCCAGATATCCAATAAGAAAGAAATGACATTAATAAGCAAGAAGAAACAAAAGACAAAGTATCATGCTTTAGAATGTGCTTTTATATAGTGTGTTCTAAGAATTCTTTTAATTTAAAAAAAATTTTGCAGCTCTCTTCTGCTCAGGTTGATATCTATACTCTTCTTATGAAGCAGCTGGTAATCAAGTGAATAGAACACTGGTCCTGAAATCAGCAAGATCTGAGATCAAACACAACTTCAGACACTGAATAGCAGTGTGACCTGAGCAAGTCACTTTGTAATGCTGGAGAAACTGAGGCAAGATAGATATTAGAAAGTTTTTTAATATTTTATTTGGATTTCTGAGACGGAGAGATTTTCTGGGACCAAAGGATCTATTTTGGTCCCAGGGCTGAATCAGATTTTTGTCTTAAAAAATACAACAGCAAATATATGATTTCAATGAATTATATATGGCTCTAAGCAATTAGGGTAGACAAAGGCAGGGGCGGAGTTAGACTACTGAGAGCAGGAATTTCCATGAAGGGGACCATCAATCCTGTTCTGACAGGTTAGAGGGGTAGGACCATAAATTCTTACAAATTGGGAGGACTTAGAAGGTGTTCAGCTAGAGCTGGGAAGTCTGGAACTTAGAGATAGAGGATGCCAATTAGGTATCTGAGATAGGACATCTGGAGTTTTATCTTTTGGAATGTCAGAGTGGCCAGATTTCCAAGCCTTAATTATCTCAGTCCTAATGGGGGAAAGAGGGTTACAAGAGGGGGACTAAAGAGGGGGAACAGTCCAAGGAATTGAGGCAGAATAATTCAGGGAAACTGAGGCAGGATAATTCAGGGAAACAGACAGAACAATTAGAGAAACTGAGACAGAATATTTCAGGGAAATTGAGGCAGGACAATTAAAGGGAACTGTGGCACAACAACTTAACCTCAGTTTGCCTCAGTTTCCTCAGTATAAAATTGGGATGGTGATAGCATCCACAGATTATTATGAAGATCAAATGCGATGACTTTTTTTTTTTTTAATGCTTAGTATAGTACCTGGCACATAATAGGTCCTATATAAATGTTTATTTCCTTTTCAGCTTTGGCTTTGAAAGATTTTCCCTACCTGAACCCAACCTAACTTTCCCAACCGTCTTGCATATTCCTTTCTTTTGCACACTTTATGTCCCAGAAGCACTGACCTTCTGACTGTTCCTCGTCTCTGATGCTGCATTTCCCATGTTTGTTACTTTTGCAAAGGTTCCTTCCCATTCCTGGAAAGACCTCCCTTCTCACCTCAGCTTTAGCTCCTAGAAGTGTCATCTCTAACTTCCTTTAGAATTCAGAATAAACACTAACTTAAATACTAAGCCTTTTCTGACTTCCTGAGACATTAGTGTCCTCATCCCAAATCCTTGTGTGGGTGTGGGTGTGTCTTCATCCACATTGAATACAAAATCCTTGAGGTTGAGTGTTATGTCATAATTTTTCTTTGGATCAGCACTATTTTCAACAGTGCCTAAAAAATTGGATGGAAGGAAAGAAAGAAGGAAGGAAGGAAGGGAAGGAGGAAGGGAGAGAGGGAGGAATGAAAGTGAGGGAAGGAGGCAGAGAGGAAGGGAGGGAGGGGGGAAGGGAGGGAGGTAGGGAAGAAAGAAGGAGAGAGGAAAGGAAAAAAGGAGGGAAAGTAGAAAGAAGTAACTAAGGGAATGAGGAAAAAACAGAGGGAAGGAGGAACACTTTTTAAGCTCTTAGTATATATCAAATGCTGGGCTCAGTGCTAGAATTACAAATGCAAAAGTAGGATGGACTTTATTCTTGAGGAGTTTACTTTGGGAATACAATACATATAACAAAATGGTAGCCAAGAAAAGGAGTTATGATCTGTTTGTAATAGTAGTGTCATCAAACATGATGTTGGGTAAGAGCACCAGGCAGCAGCTCTGAAAATGGCTAAAGTTGAGAATTTAGGATTTCAGAGAATGGGAATTTCCCTGACTGTTTTAGTTCCTTCCAGATTTATTGATTGTTCTATTGATTAATAGTTATTCTGAGCATGAGTTACTGCATTTCCTTTTCTTTGTTACTTAATTTTTTAGAGCCTCTGTTCTTTCATCTGTACTAAGTCATAGGTCTATTTGTTTACCCTAAAGACCATGCATAAATTCTCTCTAAGATGATATGATGTTATTTGTGGAAAGAACTTAAAATAAACATAAGTCTTCTTACTAACAAACGGTAATTTTATAGATGCTTCTATGTATGATGCTAAACATTTATTTTTTAAAAGTCTATTCTCTTTATATTATAACCATTTCCTGGAAAGGGGACATAGAATCCTTCCTTCCCTTCTCACCTCCAGATTGAAGACTCCTTTGAAAACAAGAAAAAGAATTAGGTAAAAGCAAGATACCTAACATTGCTACCTCTTTATGCATGTGTATGTTCCTAATTAATCAGTGAAAGATTAGGAGAAGAGAATATGCTCTAGATTTTCATAACCTCAGAGAAGTAGAATCTATTTTCATCATTAAGAAGAAAAACAACACACAGGGAACACCAAACACATGATAATTCCTTTGTGACTCAAAGTTCTCCACAAAAATCTAAGGGCAATATAGATAATTAAATGTCCGTTTACAGAGATGATAGAAAGAGAATTCTTTGTAACTTAAATATGTCTTTGTCTAATGGCCATACAAAGAAGGTATATGAACACATTCAATTATGCTGTTATGTTCACCCAGACCTATTTGATGAAATCTACTAAATGTAGTGTTTATGAAAGGACTAAAAAAGGATAATATTCCTGTTCTTTGAAGGGAAGACTCAATTCTGTTCTTTTGGTTAAAAGTAATATCTCAAATGGTAGGACCATACCTCCCTTCTCTCCCCTCCTTTATCTCTTCTCCTCTACTCTTTTCCAGTGATATTTAGCTCCTCCTTTTCTTTCTCCCTATTTCTTTGCCACTCTCTTTGTTCTTTTCTTTTAAATTCTATCCCCCTTTCAGCTAGCTGCCCATTAATTAGAAAGTCCTACTCCTTTCATAGAACAATAAAGGATATTTAGTCCACGACAGAATGGGATGAAAGAAAGATTTTATGGAACACTAGCTATTTGTATAATCTTTTCTTTATCTATATTTTTTATTCCTGATGTTCTATGTAGAATTATATATCTTATAAAAACAAAAATAATAGCACTCTTTTCTCTCTCATAAATGAAAGAGATGGTAACTATGAATCAGTGGTAAAAAAAAAAAACCCTTAGAAACATCTGAAACATTTATTAAAATGGATATTTCTGGAGTGTCAATTAGATACAATTACAGTTTAAGTTGAATAATTACCCTTTCTTGTACATATTTTGATGATGCATTTTAAAAAACAGAATAATTCCTAAAGAAAAAAGACGATAGCTCACATTTCATTAACTCCTTTAAAGAGAACACAATTCATAAGTAAAATGACTAATTTAAATGCAATTTATAAAAACATTCTCAAGGAAAAATATTCAAATTCTAGTCTAACTTTTCAAAGAATAAAGTTTAAGTATAGAGGGAGGAACAAGGGAAAGTGAGTTATGAGTTGGGAAAGACAATTTTTAAAATGAGATGTAGCAAGAAATAAAAATGTGGAGAAAGATCATTTTGAACATTAGATAATAAAGGAAGAACAAGAAGGGGGGGAAAAGGAAAAATAAAACAGTTGGGAAAAGAGAAAAAAGAATAGAAAGAGGAATTTCCATTGGTCAGAGACAATCAGTGAGTGTACTAGGATATATAAATAAAATTTATTACATCAATAGGAGCTTCTATAAAGATTTTTAATCATATAGAACATTTTCTCCTTTCTTTTAGATTTCTAAGGTATAAGTTTAGGAGTGGTATCTCTCAGCAAAAAGGCACGCACAGTTAATTGATCTTTGAGGCATATTTCCAAATTGCTTGCCATTCACAACTTTTTACCAATGGTACAATTAATACTCTTCTTTTCTCACAGACATTCCAAAATTTATCATTTACCATTTTTCTTGTCTTTGCCAGTCTGATGGTTCTGAAGTACAATATCAGAGATGTTTTAACTTGCATTTCTCTAACTGCTGGTATATGTTATGTGGTTTTCAATACCCTAAATTTCTTGCTTTGAGAATTGCTTGTTCACATACTTTGACTATTTACCTCTGGGGAAATGATTATTCTTATTAATTTGAATCAGTTCTCTTTGTATCTTAAAAAAGAGACATTTATCAGAAAACTTGCTGCAAGGACTTTTTCTCATTTACCTGCTCCTTTTCTAATTATAGCCGCATTAGTTTTGTTTATAAAGAAACTTTTTAATTCTCTATGATCAAAATTATCTATTTCTTCTGTGATACTCTCTATTCCTTGGTTGCTCATGAACTTTTTCCCACTCCATAAATGGAAAAAAAGTATTTCCTTCCTTAGCCATCTAATTTATTTATAATGTGACCTTTTATATCTAAGTTATAAATCTATTTAGAGCTCATCTTAGAATAATGTGTAACATGATAGTCTAAATATAATTTCCTTAAGATTGCTTTCTAATCTTCCCAGGAGTTTTGTTGAATAACAATGAATAACACCAATAACTCGTTTCTTTTAATTTCTTAAACTCTATGATACTATGTTTCTTTGATGCTGTTTGTGATGTACCTAATTGATTCCATTTGATGGGTTTCTCTAATCTTTAACTACGTCTAATAGTTTTGTTGATTACTGCTTTGTAGTAAAATTTGAGAACTGATATTACTAAGTCCTTTCTTTGCAATATTTTTACATAATCTTTTGCTCCTCTAAGTGAATTAAATTACTTTTTCTAGTTCTATAAAATGATCCTTTGAAAGTCTAATTGGTACAATAGTGAATAGGTATATTGATATAGTATTGTTATTTTTATTACATTGCATGCCATAAGCATGATCAACTAACATCTTTTCCACTTAGTCAGAAAAGAAATTAAATTTGAACTGGGCTTTAAAAAATCGGTGAAATTTCAACAAGCAGGAAATAGTTTGAGAAAAGAAGTTCTCTACATAAAGAATAGAATGAATAAAAACAGGGAGCTGGCAAGATAAAGGTAAGGTATATCAAATAATAATCACAGTTTGCTAGAGCTAGAGTTTATGGCAGGGAGTAATGTGAAAAAGACTCAGAAACATAAAAGAATGTCCAACTTGGGGAAGACCAATCAAGTAATCAAAAAATGAAAATATAACACATTCAGTTTCTTCTTAAAATCAAAGATTTTAGGCATGGGCAAGGAACTATTTTGAACAAATATGTTATAAGGGATACATTTCCCAGATCATACTACATTGATATTCCTAAGCTTTGGCTCCCACTATATCAAAAGAAAGAATTATGAATGTTTTAATATTGTTGACCAAAAAATACTTATTTCTTTTTCTCAATCAATGCTTACCCTACTCATAGGCTATTTCCTGAAAATTGTGCCCTTAAGGCACTGTGATAGTTTTTTAATTGATCAGTTTAGGCATTGGTTTGAGGGTTTTTTTTTTTTTAGTACCTGATTTTCATACACATTCTATAGCCTTCCCAACTACTTTATAGAGAAAATTATATCTATCATTGGACTTTCAAATTTTGATTTGAAAATAGTGGAATCAATGAATACAAGGATCTTTCTCCACTATACTAGAAAACAGAAAGTTTAAAGAATCTTTTAGTCACATGCATGCTATACTTTGTACTTCATCTGAAAAAGCTACAGTTTCCTATAGTGTTGACTTAAATGAGCTGATAATTTAATGTTTATTAAGACGGGACATGGCTCAATGGGCAAATGCTGATTTAGAGTCAGAGATTGGATCCATATTCCTGTTCAGTGACCTTGGACAAATCACTTTACCTGCAAAATTCCATCAGCCTCTCTGTCATCACTAACCTCTGCCCTTCTGATTGAAGAGTAGAGCCTATGAACTCCAAAACCTCCATTTAAAGAAAGAGCTTGGTTCAGCACTTCTCATTTCTCACCTGACTGCACTCTTCTGGCATATTTCTGCCTTCTCCATCCTGCCCCATTGGATGCCTTCCCCAGTACACCTGTTCCTCCAGATTTTCAACTTCTTTTTGTCTGTTATATCCCCATATTAGACTTTGATTTCCTCTGAAAGAGGGACTTTTTTTTTAATACTTTAATCCTCAGCAGTTAACATGATAACTGGTACATAGTACAGCCCAAACAAATGTTCATTTCCTTACCTGTAAAATGAACAAGTTGGAATAAATGATGTCTAAGATTTGTTCCAACTCTAAATCTAAATCTATAATCCTATATTTTAATTTCTAGAGGATTGGTTGAATTATAGTTATTTATAATATAGAGATACACACATACATATATATGTATGTGTATATATGGATAGATGTGTATACATATGTATGTATATGCACATACACACTTGTGTATTGCCTTTTTCTGCCTATGAAGTGTTGGAAATGTTAATATGGTCAACCGGCATTCATAATAAATACCCTTCTTAAGTACTTATCTTAACTATCAAAACAAATATTAAAAATATGATAAATCTATCTTAAAGATAAAAAGATAAAAAACTTAATTTCACACTAGTTTAAATATAATAAGATTGTAACCAGATATTGTATAGTAATTGCATTGTAATTATAATTGTATCTTGTGTGAGGACAACATTGCTTAATAATATTAATATAATATAAGTCAGTGGAAGCCCAAACTTTCCATCTATAGTAAAAAATCAGTGCAGGAGTTACAGGTTTTTAGCCTCTTGTTCTCAAGTCAGAGGAGCCTGGTTAGAATCCTAAATCTAAAACTCAATATTTCTTTGCTTTTAACGCTTGGCTAGCAATTGATCTCAATAGTATGGGTATTTTGTTCACCAGTGGGGATCAGAGGTTTGCTTTGCCTTCTCATCATATGCCATTCTTGTTTATGACTTCTTATAAATTTTCCATAGAATATCCATCTTCCATGATAGATTTTTTCTTTTTTGATATTTAATGTATATATCTTAATAAAGCACTTTCATCCTTTGATCTTGCAATATGATCAGATATTATTTTCCAATCATTCAGGTTTTTTTGCTTTTGTTCATCATAAACACTGAAAGTGAAATGACCAAATATCCCATTAAAAAGTACCTTGTTTTCTTTTAAGTTCAGGATGAAATCAACTCTCCTAATGTCCTTATTCATCTTTCCAAGTTTTCCTTAAGTGAAAATTCCTTATGTCTTCTAATTTCATGTATAGTGAAAATGCCTAT
The DNA here is from genome assembly GCF_016432865.1 of Antechinus flavipes. NCBI lineage: Eukaryota > Metazoa > Chordata > Mammalia > Dasyuromorphia > Dasyuridae > Antechinus > Antechinus flavipes. The sequence continues at coordinate 147,224,277 of NC_067400.1, forward strand.
TAATATGGCTCAATCCTCTCTCTGGTGTATCAATTTATTATTTATAGGTCAAGGATTTTTTATTTAAAAAACTTAGATTAATGCTTATAGATGGTCTAAAATATTTAGGATTTTTCACATTCCCCTTTCTATCTTTTCTGCCATTCTGCCCTCATAACTACCAAGGAGAAAAGCACTAGGTAAGACTGGAGATAGCTTTTTATCAGTATCTATTTGATAAGTCATCAAGACCAGAATATTCATTATCCAATGGCCTATTCAGTGATGACGAACTTTTCTGTCCCATATTTTATGTTCTTTGTTAAACAGCATTGACATGGGTAATTCATAATATGTTATATGTAGTCCATGATTTTCTCTTGGAAAACCAAAAAGAAGAGGCCTTTTTTGTGACTTGGTTCTAGAAAAGATATCTTTACTACATGCGTTGGACTAACATCTGTCCATCATTCTTCTCAATCTCTTCTTCACCAATCAAGAAATATTTCTAGAGTTAGAAATTTAAACTCAGTCAATGTAAATGTAATCACTACAAAACTATCTGAATGAATTGGAATCAATTTAGCAAATCAACAAGTTACAAGCATCAACTTGTCCTGAACCCATTTGTACTCTTCTTGGATCAAGTTCATTCCACAAATACTAAGATTATTTTCTGCTTTAAATCCTCACCCCATTGACTTTCTCTTCCCATGAAAAGACTATTAGAGGACTACAACTATACCAGACAGATAATAGCTTTTTTTTTTCGGATGTGTCATTATCATGTCCAGATGCTATAATTGCTTTGTGGGAATTTACCCCCAACCTCAGTAAAATTCAGGTTCAACTAGATCCAATGCCCAAGGAGTCTCTTTTTACCTATTTCTTTATACTCTAAATCAAGGTCTATTCCATGGGGCAATATGAATTATTTGAATTACCCACTATCAGCTACATATATACTTGACACTTGTGATAAGCACACTCTTACCCTTTTACCCAAACATTCAAATCCTTTTTTTTGAAGACTCTCTCAGTACCATTTTATTCTGCATTATAAACAACAAATGACTGACTCCAGAGGCAGGAGAATGTCTTTATGATACTTAATAGTGTTTGGTATAATTCTTAGGAACAGAAAGCTGTGAACTAAATTTCTTTCTTTCAAACTTTCAAACATCTTTCAAACTAATATTATCCTATATGTAGCAATGAAAATTATCTTGAAGGAGATGCAAAAGCCATAGAAAATATGACTTTGGGGGCTCTAAACATTAATTTACTTTCTCATTTAAGAAACTGACATGCACATATATGAAATGAATAGAAAATAATGGAAGAAATCATATAATCAAATGGAATATTCTTAATGTGGACTATAATGTTACAAGAATTGAGAAAGGGGAACAAATATTTAAATAGAATAGTCAGAGAAAGTTTTATGGAGCATCATATAAACTTTTCTTACAAGAAAAATAAGTATAGAATTTTCCACACTCAACACAGGGTTTTGCACTTAGCAGATGTTAATAGTTATTAAAATTGAGCTAAAATAAACTGCTTTGAAGTTCTGCAGTAGAGAACAAAATTAGTAAAATCGTATTAGAAAAAAATGGCTCTGGTGTGTAGGGGGCAGATCTTTTTGTAACTAAAGCTTCACATTAGGGAGTAATGAGAGCACATGATCATTAAAAATGTGGTAACATTGAGCTAGGATGACTGACTCTCCCCTTGAAGGATTTAAATATAATTTAAAATAACCTTGAAAAAATGGTTTTTCTTTTTAAAAAAAAGTAGTATGAAATTCAAAAGGAACAAATTAGGAAAAAATCTGAAAATTATTTGAATGACTTGAAGTATAAAAATCTCTCTCAGATGACTGCACTTAGCATTTGTCCTTGGGTCAGAAATGGTCAATAAAGGCTTTCCATGAAGAAACAAAGAAGCAGGCAGGGAAGCATTCCTTGAAGAACTGACTCAGATTAGACCTCATAGCTTTATCATAAGTAAATCTATATGAAGGAAAGATGACATTAAGATTCTCTGCTAAGAGATTGGCAGTGTCAATGCCAATACAATGATAGATAATATAAGCAGAAAACAAAGTAGAGTTTCTGAGAGCCATAATATAACCAAGAACTCTCAGTAACTTTAACATTGATCAGACCTTGGGTCCATGTGGATATTCTTCGATTGGAAAAAATTGAACTTAGAAGTCAGCTTACGTAGTGGAAAGAGCCCTAGTCTGATAGACCAAAGACTTTGATTTGGCACTTTGCCTTCAATATTTACTAGCTACTAGTGAGTTGCTTCATCTCTGTAAACCAGAGTCCCTTCTGTAAAATTGGGATAAAAATATTTATATCACATTCCTTAAAGGATTATGAGAAAACACCTTTTAAACTTTAAATTAACCCATCAAAAAGCATTTATTTAGTACCTATAATATAGTAGGTATTGTGTTATATCTATTGGTTGTGCCAAGTATCTGATTCTTTTCTACTTTTCTGGTCTTCCTACAACTTCCTCTTCTCCACAACTCAGCGATCTCATGACACACTGGCCGACTCCCACATGACACTCTAAGTCCTGACTTTTTATTTTCATTGACTGTTCTCCATGCCTGGAACGCTGTCTTTCCCTGTCTCAGTTCCAAAGCTTCTCTGGCTTCCTTTAAGTCTCAGTTTGAGTACGCTCTTCTGTAAAGATCCATTCTCCAGCAATGTTAATGCCTTTCCTATGAGCTTATTGTTGTTCAATCATTTCAGTCATTCTAATTCTCCATGACTCCATTTTGAGATTTTCTTGGCAAAGATACTAGAGTGGTTTTCCACTTCCTTCCCTAGCATATTTTACAGATAAGGAAACTGAGGTAAATAGGGTTAAGTGACTTGTCCAGGGTCATAGAGCCAGTAACTATTCAATGCCAGATTTGAGTTCAAGTCCTCTTGATTCCAAGGCCATTGCTTTATCTATTGCTCCATCTAGCTGTCTTCCTCTGAGTTTATCTGTAATTTATCTGATAAATTTCTTGATTGTACATAGTTGTATGTATGTTGACTCTCAATAGATTATGAGTTTCTAGAGGTCTGGTCCTACTTTTGCCCTTTTTTGTATCTTTAGAGCCTGGTACTTAATAGGTAGTAGTAAATGCTTGCTGACTTGTGCTGCATACTAGGGATGCTAGTACAAAGAATGAAATCTTGCTCTCAAGATTATGCTAATGGCGACAAGTCCATATCTAAGTTTGTCTAGAATATATATAAAAATGGCACATACAAATAAATACAGAGTTGTTAAATACAAAGTTGTATTATGTGAGCATATGTGTGTGTGAGATACACAGAAAGACAGAGAAAAAGAGAGGAGAAGAAAGAGGAGATTGCACTATTTTTATGGTTGTCCAGTCTTAAAAGCAAAAGCTGACAACATTGACAAGGACTTTGTTTACACTGCTTTCTTTGACTAAAATTACACTTACCGAATGCTAGAAGAGAAGAAATAATTACTCCATGATGTGGTCATCTTTAATTCTTATTCTTCTTCCACAGGACATAATTCACTGAGACAATCTGACATCATAGTAAATTCATAAATATATATTTTATCATAGATGAATAAATTTATTTCTAGTGAATAGCTTTCAGGAAGAAAATATTTCATGTATCTTCTGAAATATGTGTCCAAGTGGTGGCATGTGAATTTTTATCATTTAATTGATTCTTGACTGTTTTGCACCCAATGACCTATGCGGAAAAATTGAAGTAAATGTGACATCTGCCTGTTGATAATAGGATTCCTGCTTGAATCATGGCACTAGATAATGGAGCAATACTTGGTTATAGTCTTTCTAATGCTGAACTTTGTGATTTCACACTTCATAATAGGGGAGTATTACTTTAAAATGCATTAAACTGCTAAAGATAGCAAATAGCCTTTTGGGGTAATGCATTTTAAATAGTCTCTGGATTCAGAACAAAAAAAAATGTTCATTTTGTAGAACATCGTAATAGCTTTTAAAACATATTGTACTCCATTGGTATTTCATGGTACTTTCCCTAGAAGTGGCCTTCTTCAAAAAGTGATATCAATTCTGTAGTTTCCAATATGTTTATGTAACTCTCTACACCTGACTTATGCTGCCCATACCAGGTCCATTTCTCATGTCTTTTCACTTTTAACAGTATTCTCATGGTCAGTGGAAACTAATTGGGCATTATTTAATATGTATAGGTTTTATAAATAGCTTTTCTGGCTAAAAATTGAACTTAAAGACTGCAAATCAGACCTCCACACATATTAAAGCAATCTGTTTTGTAATCATTTTTATGAGAGGACATGACAGTATAATCTGACATAAATCATCACTCATATTAATACAATACATGTTTTAATCTCCAAAGAGGTATTAAACTGCAGTATACTTATATCAAAGGCTCCTGACATCCAAAGGACAGATAATAAATGTTTGAACCCAGAAAACTATTAGCACTCAATTTATTTTTAATTTGTACTTAATCCAAAAATTTTAATATTCCCTAAGTGATTTTTAAAAGATTGCTGTAACTTTCTTATGAATGAATAGTCAATAATGATCAAATTATTTTGGTCAAGTTGACCTCGAAGTAAATGGTATTAGATGATAGAATTTTAAAATCCATGATGAATTATTGAATTAAATTTGTTGCCACTTTGGAGAATATAATCTGTCATTTTGTAGAGCATAAAATTATATATGTCTCAGCAACATTAGTAGAGAGACATTAGTATATTTTAATAACATTTACTATTATTAATAATAGTATCATAGAGTTATATAGTTTACATAGAAGTCTATAGTTTACAAAGTGCTTTTCTTATAACAGCCATATGAAACAGGGAGTGCAAATGATTATTATTCCCTTTTCTCAGATGAGAAAATCAAGGCTCTGAGGTCACACAGAAAATAAGTGACAATGATAATACTTGAATCTAGTGTCCTTTATACTACACCATAGTACACTAGAGATTCTCTTTATAAGAATAATTAATATGATGATCAATCCTGATGGACCTGGCCATCTTCAACAATGAGATGAACAAATCAGTTTTAATGGAACAGTAATGAATTGAACCAGCGACACCTAGCAAAAGAACTCTGGGAGATGACTAAGAACCATTACAGTGAATTCCCAATCCCTATATTTTTGCCTGCCTGCATTTTTGATTTCCTTCACAGGCTAATTATACAATATTTCAGCGTCTGATTCTTTTTCTATAGCAAAATAATGGTTTGGACATGTATACTTATTTTGTATTTAATTTATACTCTAATATATTTAATATGTATTGGTCATCCTGCCATTTAGGGGAGGGGATGGGAGGAAGGAGGGGAAAAATTGGAACAAAAGGTTTGGCAATTGTCAATGCTGTAAAATTACCCATGCATATAACTTGTAAATAAAAAGCTATTAAAATCTTAAAAAAAAAAGAATAAGTAACCTATTTTCTCTAAGTTGTCTTTTCTACACTATGGTATCTATACTTTTGTCTGTATCTCTTCCTATTACAAATAATGTCAGAAGGATCTGATGAACAACCACTGTACTCTTTACCACCTCCTCTATTAACATCATTATCATCTCATTTCCGACCATTGTTTGAGTAATGTTACATTTCATAAAGAAAAATGTGAGTAAATAACTATGTTATATGATCAAACAATGGAGGTTGAGCATAGAGGAATCAGGTTTACTTAGTAGCTTAGAATGGAATCAGCTATTATGAGAATCCAGGTTCTGATCACATCCCATCTCCTGAGACAAAAGCTCCCTGGAATTCTCTGGCATCCTCCCAGGACAAGGCTGGCAGAGAATCTCTCTTTTCCATGTCTAGGTCCCAGCTTGTTGTTTTTCAGTCATTCAAGCATGTCCAACTTTTCATACTTCCATAGACCATAGCATATCAACACTAAATGTGGTGGGTTTTTGGCAAAGATACTAGAGTGGTTTCACATTTCCTTCTCCAATGGATTAAGGCAAGTAGAGTAAGTATCTTGCTCAGGGTCACCCAGCAAGCAAGTGTCTGAGGCCAGATTTGAATTTAGGTATTTTTTACTTCAGGCCCAATTCAGGCTAATTGTATCCAAGGCAGTGTGCTAGTTACTAGAGTTACAAAGACAAAACAATGCAATCCCTCCCTTCAAGAATTTATATTTTTACACAAGACACAATGTCTACCAAGTAGACATATACCAAACATATATAAGTCAGATATGGCTGAGAGAAGAAAACATTTCTAATGGGGGAGAGAGGGAGGAAAGCCCCCTAAGAGACAGATGTGAAGAAAGTACACATTCCAGTACCAATATGGTACTCTTTCCCCTTTACCATAATATTGTTTTAGATAATAGAAATTTTCTAGCATTTGATAAGCTAGGGAATGTCTAGAGGAAGGCAATCAAGATAATTAAAAATCTTATGAGAAGGGGTTTTAGGAACTGGGGGTTAGCCTGGAGAAGTAGGACTTGGGGAAATATAATGGCTGTGAAGAATTCAAGGGTTGTCATGGAGATAAAATTAGACTTGTTCTGTTTAGCCTCAGAGGGCAGGACCACCAGCAATTGGTAGAAGTGCCAAGAATCAAATTTAGGCTTGACATCAAAAAGAATTTCCTTATAATTAGAGTTGCTCAAAAAAGGAATCTTGTCTGAAGAAGTAGTGGGTTCCCTCTCATTAGAAGTCTTTTGGAAGAAGCTAGATGACCGTTTGTCTGGTATATTATAGTGGAGATGCCTTTCACATGTGAGCAGGATTATGTGGCTGCTAAGATCTTTTCCAACTCTTGATGCCATGATTTATTTCCTTTGAGCCATATGTAGATTCTATCATATGATTAATTAAGAGAAAATGTAGAATGAAGGTTATCTAGATTAGAGCAAAGGTTCTTTAATTGTAGATTGAACCCCATATACATCCAGGTAACTGAATGAGGGGGTAACAAAATTATGGTTTATTGTCAGTAAGTGTTTGATTTGTATACCTATTTTATATACTTATCTACTTGGAGTCACATAAAAATTTCTTGATTGAAAAAGGTTTGTTCCTGAAATAGAGAAAGAAAACTGTTCTAGTCCTTGCTTTTGGTCCTAGTTTTTTTTTTTTAATTTATAGTTTATTGAGATGTAAAAAGCAATGGATTTGGAATCAAAAAACCTAATTATGAAGCCTGATTGTACTACTTGCAAAATGTCTGATGTTGAACATGTAATTTCAACATTTCTAAGTTTCACTTTCCAACTCTATAAAACAAAGGGATTAGACTTGATCAGAGGGCTTTAACAGGTTATCATCAAGTTAGATGGGAAAAACATCTCATTATTTCAGTACAATTTATTTTCTTTATATTCCTATATACTTTATTTTATGCATTAAAAAATGTAATTCTGAAAAGAGGTGCATAGGTTTCACCAGATACTGGCCTAGGGACTGCTGACAAAAAGTTTAAGAATCCCAGGGCTAGATCAAATCTAAGTTCCCTCTTATTGTCTTATTTTTTTCCCTCTCCAAACATTAACAGACTTCACCTTCCAAAAATTTAAGTACACCTAGTACCAGTAAGTCAAGATACTGTACAATTTTCAGTTTTACCATGTGGCATTTTTATCATTGGACTACTTAAGTTGAAAGAAATGCTCATAGAAATTTCACTCCTGAAACTAAGTGAATATTGTAAAGGAAAAAAAGATAAGGTGAAAAGCCAAATAAATATAAAGAAATATTAGTAATTTTTGTGTTTTAAAAGTGTACCACAGCTGTTCTTGAAAAGGAAATCCAGGGTGGTAAAAAGTGGATTGAATTTGAAGTTGTAAGATTTGAGTATTAATTTCTACTTTGTCTATTACTAGTTGATCTTGGATTATTCACTTCAGTTTGTTTAAAATCAGAGGTTTGGACTAGATGGCCTATGAGATCCCTTCTACCTCTATCACTTTAATTCTATTTAAATAAGGTAATTTTTAAATTTATTTTCAGAAAATTTGAGTTTGAATCTAACCTCATACAGTTATGAATTATGTGACCCAGGGCAAATCATTCAACCTTTCTCAGCCCCAATTTTCTCATCTTTAAAATGATAATAATAATAGCTCCTAACTTACAGGATTCTTATCAGGATTAAATGAGATAATATAGGTAAAGAACACTGTGAACCTTGAAGAGTTATAAAATATAAGTTGTTACTTTTTTCTCTTTTATAAAATGGGGAGGAATAGATTGAGTCTTTCCAACTCTAATATTGTCTGAATAAGTGAGTTGTATATAAATTCTCTTCTAATTACAACATTCACCTTCCAATCATCTTTCTAATTGTTCATTACCTCTCCTTGCTACACACAACAACCAAGTTGTCCATCCCATGCTAATGGTGTCACCTCTGATCACTGTGGGAACCATCTAATCCCATATTCCTTTCTAATCAATTCCTTTCTTTCTCCTCAGGATATCACAATAAGCTTCCCTCCATTTTTTTATCATACACTATTTACAACTCTATTCATTCTTCCATCGAAATTCCCATCCTCACATTTGAGCATACCTCTCTAATTCCCTTCCCTCTCCCCACCCCATCCTTTTCAAATATTGCCCTTTACTTAGTGACTATTTCTTCCTTTTGAATTTCTGGACCAAAAAAGAAAAAAGAAAAGAAAAAAAGATAAACATGCCCAATAAGAATAAGTAATCAATTAAAATGAACAAATATACAAGAAATGCCTATTTTGCACAAGACACCCTTGTTTTGTTTTGTTTTGTTTTGTTTTGTTTTGTTTTGTTTTGTTTTGTTTTGTTTTGTTTTTGCAGGAGGGAATGTGTGGAGAGAAGAGAGGAGAGATATGAAGAAATATCAGACAAAATGCCCCCAAAAGCTTGCAATCTAGTTTGGAGGATAAGACATAAAAAGATGCAATTAAAGAACAATAAAGTATTTTAATACCTGTTCAAGATAAGATATTACAAGTTTATCTGTGGCTAGTTATTATTATAACTAGTTTATTATTACAATGAATTATACAGACAATTGCTACAGGAAGTTGTGACATTTGAGATTGGGCAGTTCAATAAGACTGAAAATCAGTTTGAAATATAAATGTGACGTTATAGACATGTCTAACAGCTTGAACCAAACGATGTTTGACTGGAACAAAGGGTAGTTTGAATTTTATGATTGGAAAAGAAAAAATATATATATTAAGGTTTTAATTATAGTAAAGAACCAGTGGCATCAAACTCTAAAGCCTTTGAAAATGTCCAGAAGTCCCTTTCTGAGCTTCTATAAATGTCTACATGGTAGATTTTTTCTATTTTCTCATCCTATTCTAATTAAACTTACTTTTCTTACTTTTCAAATTAAGCCATTCATTTTATTTCACTACTTTATTGTTTTGTCTAATTGCTAGTGAAAACATTGTTTTCTACTATTTTAAAATGCAAAATGTATGTCGTGTTATAACACATGATGCCTACACTTTTCTCTTTTTTTTTCTTTTTTGGGCTGGTTTGATCACTCATTCTACACTCACACTGGCTGGTCATGGGGTTTCCAGAGAATGGCAAACTATGAAAAATCTCTTTAAGGGTCCTAGAGGTAACTGGAATGAGGAAAGGTCCAGAGGAAAACTGGAATGTTCTAACAACTATTGCTTCTGATCCCTTACTTGGGGGATCCCAATCCAAGATGACACCATTAATTTTTAAAATACATTTTATTGATATTATTCATTTTTGTAAAAAAAGTCCACTATCACACCATCTATACACATATGGGTTTAGGTATGAGGCTTTCCCAGTTGTCAGTCACAAATTCTTCATATCAGTCAAATGAAATTAGATCCTAAGAAACAAGACAGTTCAGTCATCTTTATTCTGAGTGAGTGTCTTTTCTCTAAGAACTGCTTTCTCAGTGTTTCTCTCTTATTTCTGACCTATTGTTATTATTATTTCTATTAATAAAAATTTCCCAAATCATAAAGGGGAATCATCTTATACAAATAATAAATCAATTGGTTCTATTTAGAGTTAAATAAATTGAAAGGGCTAGTCTAAGAGTCTGAACACCATTTATTATATTGTTCTAGTAAAATTGTGTTCCTTTCTTAGAAACTTTTAAGAGAACCTATTTTTTAAATTGGGAACTGACTTTATTTAGAATATGAGTTTGATTTCTCTGTCAAACATTTTTCTTAGAAAGAGTACTTTATCTTAATGATAAAAGCCTAGCAAAAAAGTCATATAATTCTAGAGATACTGGTGGGAGTGATGTCAAAAGTCATTTAGTTAACCCTTTCGTTTTACAAAAAGCAATGAAAACATAAGAAGTAGCATAGAAGACTAAAATATTTCAGCATGTACTCCAGAGGTGGTTCAGGACAAAATTACTATAATAAATGAGGAAAGACTATAAAACTGTATCTGGTAGTCAGTATTTTAAAAAGTGGGAGTAATGTAGGCAAAGCAGAAAGCAAAAGGGTGGAAATATGAAGTAAAGTCTGCCAACTTGAACAATTTAGCCCCAGAAAGAGTTTTGCCTACTTTCCAATTTGACTAAGGAAATTAGTTAATACTTCAGTTTCTTTACACTTTGTAATTATGGTTTTAGAATGGTTTGAAAAATATAAAACCATCATACAATGTATATTTAAGTAATTCAGAATGAATATAAAACTTTTTCATTTTTTGTGAGTTCAATCCATAGATGGAAATTTTATTTCAGTTTCTATGCCAAAATTTCTGAGTAGCAGTTAAATTTTCCATTGCAAAGTCAGGTAATATTTTTTCTGTCAGCCTTATTTCTCCTCTATAATCAATTTTTTAATATTTTATTATCAATTATTTTCTAACTTTTTAGCATTTCCTTTTTGGGAAAAAAAAATCAAAATGTTATTAGCTTCTTTGATTCCTTTCTAGGAAGAGAATAAGCACCTTTAAAAGCAAATTATTCAGCACGAGTTAATGCCTGGTTTTTTCTGATGGAAGGATAATTTTTTTATATTCATCTGAAAAACTATTTCCCAAAAGGAGTTATCCTATATCTATACTTTTAAAAATCTAATTCTATCTATTTATACAGATGGCAGCCTTTTCACACAAATGTTCTTCAGGAGTTGACTGTATCTTTATCCATTAAATAATTCATGTACCAGAAAGAATTTAAAGTTTATCACTGTTTAAAGGAAGATGATTTCCCCTTTTCTTCTGACTTTTTTCCACTTAAAAAATATGTTATAAGACAATTTCTTATTTAAATTCTTTGATCTATTAAGGAAAAGGCAACATGGTACCCATGAGGGAAAATCAACCTTCACAAATGTATTGCAGTTTTTTGATAGGGCTGCATAAACATGTGGAATATATTTCAAAGAGATTTTTTAAAAGTTGCATTCCAAAAACTGTTTTGTTGTGGATTATTGGGATAGGGAGAAAGGAAGGGAGGGAAGGAGAAAGAAATAGAGGCATACCATAGAAATGGGCATCATGTTTTATCATAGTGCAAGACAGGAAAAGAAAGGTTGAATAAATGTTCCCTTTTCTGAATGGAGAATTGTTTCAGTGAATTCTCACTGAAGTTTACAATAGAATTGCTTTCATTTAATATGAATTAAAATTACCAAATTTCTAGAAGATAATAGAACTTCTCTGGGTAATAGATTAGTGTGTAAACACAGGAAAATAATACAAGTCTATGTAGGTAAAAATAAAGTAGCTGAATATATTTCAATATGCAAAAATATAAGGCAATACTGAAGAAATAATCCTAAATAATCCCCAAAGACTTGCATTTATGGTCTACATGAACATTGAAGTCTACACATACCTTGATGAAATTCATGTTTGTTGAATTTAATTGAAATGTTGACTTGGAAGATAAGAGAATTAAAGAATTAAGCTTTTGAAGATTGGTTTCTCTAAGGTGGACAATTTATTGCAAAATATCAAGAATTTAAAATTGATGCATTAGAATAATAAGTTCCTTGGAGGCAGAGACAATTTTAATTTTTTCTTGATATTTATAGGTGTTTAAAGATATTTGTTGGGTTGAATTGAATTATAAAATGGAAATCAAGCCAAGTGTTTTTAGGAAGAGAGATATTTATTAAAAGTATTCAGTAATGTCATAGAGAATGTCCTTCATAAGATATAAAGAAAAGGACTCTTGTTGGAAAGGTTCTCTAAATGTTCTTATTCATAGATTACATTAAATTCCATAATGATGTCTAGATTGTGACATGAAGCCAAATGGGTAACTCATCCAGTTAATCTATTTTTTTTTAAATTAAGATTGGCCACCTTTTCATCTTGTCTGAGGTGGGAAGTTAATTGGCCGTTTACAGGCTTATTCTCAGTATTGATTGGTAGCAGAACTTTGACCTGTTCTGTTTCCAGCTTGGATCAATTTATTCCACTTTACAGTATGTTATGTTCCCTCCAAAATCCTGAAGATGTACCATGTTGATGCCTAATTTATTATGGATACTCAGTCAACAAGGTCTCCTGCAGAATTTCTGAACACAAGAAATCCCCTAGCCTCAGTCTCCCCAATAGCTGAGATTATTGGAATGTACTGTCGTGCCTGGTAGAAACTGCAATTTCAATGAGCAAAATTAGTTATTGCTACAAAGGGGCTACTCCTCAACACCAAATTCTCCTAGTAATGCTATGTGACCACAAATCATTTAACATCATAATCTTTTTTTTCTTTTTTTTTTATTGTGACTTTTTATTTTCAAAGCATATACAAGGTTAATTTTTCATCATTGACTCTTGCAAAATCTTATGTTCCAATTTCCCCCCTTCCCCCTCATCCCCTCTCTTAGATGGCAAGTAATCCAATATATGTTAAACATGGTAAAAATATATATATATATATAGAGATATATAGATATATATATGAATCCCATATAGACATATGTATTTATATAATTATCTTGCTGCACAAGAAGAATCAGATCAAAATGAGAAAGAAAATAAAATTAAAGCAAACAACATCAAAAGAAGTGAACATGCTATGTTGTGAACCACACTCAGTTCCCACAGTCCTTTCTGTAGGTATAGAAGACTCTCATCATCACAAGATCATTGGAATTGGCCTGAATCGTCTCATTGTTGAAAACAGCCACATCCATTAGAATTGATCATTGTATAATCCTGCCAATAAGACCATAATCTTAAAAGGATTAAAATGATAAACAATCTAAAGAATAATGGAAATATGAATAACCAGTATAATAAGCAGACTTCAGAACGTTGTCAACAATGACAACAAAACCATGTGTTGTAAAATGATTTATTGAATAGTATTACTTGTTTGAATTTTGATAAATTGCTTAACTTCCTTGAATTTTATTTTCCTTATCTGTAAAATGAGAACATTACACTAAATGAACTCAAATATCCCTTCAGAAATGAGAGAGACACAGAGATAGAGAAAGAGAAATAGAGACAGAGAGAGAAAAAGGGAAAGAGTTTGTGTGTGTGTGTGTGTGTGTGTGTGTGTGCGTGTGTGTGTGTGTGTGTGACACAGAGAGTGTGTCATACATCTTAGGAATGAGCATCTTGTTTTGTCAGAGTGAAGGGAATAAAAGAAAGGAGGAACAAATGTTTCCTTTTCTGAATGGAGAACATTTTCAATGGATTCTTATTGGGGTTAATAACAGGACTATTCTTATTTAGCATGAATTGTAACAACAAAATTTTTAGAAGATGCAGAACTTCTCTGGATAATAAAATACTATATTGACACAGAAAAATAGTTATGAGCCTAATTTTTTTATTCTTATTTGTTTTGCTTTATTTTCCCAACATCTAAAAACAGTGCTTTCCACATATAAATAAATGTCTATGAAGAGAAACATCTAGCAATCAAGATGCTACAGTATAGCAAACTAAATTTTTTATTATGTCAGATATGCATGCCATTTCAAGTGCTAAAGAATAGATAAAAAGCAATCAAAATTCCTTTGATGGAAATTCAGGTCTTGTACTCATTAATTTCCTTTTTTTTTTTTTTAACTTAACTTCAGTTCACTGAATGCATTTTTACTGGTCCCTGCATAACAGTTCCAAAGAATGCCAATGGGATTGAGCTGGCTCTGTTGCCTGATAAATTGGCAAAGTGGTTGCTATCTTGCTGGGCACTCAGAGTACAGAGAATAGCAAAGTGTTAGCCACTGGAGAGTGATTCTGACTGTGATTGATACTGTAAAAGTGATTAAATCTCTTTGGAAAGTTAGCCAAGATCAAAAGGTAGCAACAGAGAAATTGAAAAGGGAATGTAGTTAATTTATTTTGGGGACTCTTTTTTTCTGTCTCTTAACTCTTTGTTATCCCCTGAAAATTTTGAAAATATTTAGTGTATTTAGTGGGTGTTATTTTTAAATACTGCTTTTAGGACCAAAAAAAAACCTTGCTGGAAAACATTTAAGAAAAGTGAGTCAAACCTTTAATAGTTTTTAGGAAATTGACTTTGTTTAGGTAAATTGTAACTACTCTCCTGTGAGCACATTTGAACTACTAAGTTTAATTGGGTTGTTGAGAAGTGATTTTAATTGTAGAAGTTTGGAGAGAATGAGAGTTTACAGACTTCTTTCTGATTTTATTTTCTTACCATTCATTTTATTTGCTTGCGAAAAGCTCGGAAAAGTTAGCCCAAAAAAAGAGATTACTTTGTCTTTAATGCTTAGATATCATCTGTTTTGAGAGAAAATCGGCACATGCTTTTATAAAGAGCTAAAAACCACTAACTACACCTGTGTAGAATTATCTGTGACTATGTCTATACTATCATGGTTAAACCAAAGGGGACCAAAGCACTCAGATTACTCACTCCTCCATGACACACATTGAGGACCATGCTGTATGGTAATGTTTCGGAAATAGCACCAATGGTTCTCCCAAATAACTTTCCCCAAATAGGGGAAATGGCATAAATGATTTGACTGTATTGATTTTTTCAGTTGAGAAATCTATTCATATGTGTACAAATAACACTAAAGATAGGACAGAATTGTAATTAAAAATTCAAGAACTGAGGGAAGAAGAGACCCTAGAGCAATAGCTAAATGGCATAGAGGAATTGAGAGAAGTGGGTTCAAATTCTGCCTTTGATACGGTCAACATTTTTCCATCTAAGAAAGACAAACAGACTTAAGTTATATGCATGCTTTTATTTCTCTTAAGCAGGCAGACTTGCATGGGAACAACAATTAGAACTGATCTTGAGGTGGGCTAGGGCAACAGGGTTAAAAACAAAAACCACAAGTCAAGGAGTGGGTAGTAATCACATAGTGGTCTGAGCAGGTTTGATCAGTAGTCCTCTGGGCTGGACTGTTTCTCAGAAGTCATATCATGGCCTAATTAGATTTGGCCACTGAGCTGGAGGGTCAACATGAGTCGATCTGAGTTGGTTCTATAGCACAACAAAGGGAGTTCTGGGTTCAGCAAGCTAACAGTGGAAAGAATTTCTGATATGTCCAGCATAAGGGATGATCAATTTGCCTCCTGTTTGGCTGATTCTGATTTCCAGGTCAGTCATATTACCTCAGAATAACAGAGAAATTCAAATAAATCAAGGTGGTTAGTCAAGTTATTAATCATTCCATTTTCACAGTATTTGCTATCTCTGATACAGGGCAAATCATTGAACTTTTCTCATTTTCATTCTCCTGATCCATAAAACAAGAAAAATAATAGCATATATCTTAGAGTGATTATTATTATTATTGAGGATTGAAATTGAGGATGAAATCTAATGAAATAATAGTTATGGATGTCCTGCAAATCTTAAAGTACTATAAACATGTTAGGTATTACTGAGTCTAACTCCCACATTTTTTTAAAGAGTAAACTGTATCCCAGAGGGCTCAAATGACACCAGGCTCAGGAAGATGTGAACTGGAGTATTTCTGACTTCAGGTCCAGTTCTCTTTTCAATATATACTATATTGCATCTCTCTCTTTGTTGTTCAGTTGTTTTCATCATGCCCTACTCTTCATGAACTGTTTTGGAGTTTTCCTGGCAAAGATACAGGAGTGGTTTCCATTGCCTTGTACAGCATATTTTACAGACAAGAAAATTGACGCAAACAGGGTTAAGTGTTGCCTAGGGTCACAGAGTTATTAAGTGTCTGAAGTCACATTTAAATTCAGGTTTTCCTGATTCTAAGCCTGACACTCTATCCAATGGGCTAGCTAGCTGCCATCTCTGTCATTATTTTAAAAGAGGACTGTTATTCATATAACTCCAGGATTAGAAAGGACTTCTGAGATCATCTGTATAGTGCAGTATATCTTCTATATATCTATAGTATATAGTATAGTATCTAGAGGTCCTCAAACTACAGCCCGCGGGCCGGATGCAGCAGCTGAGGATGATTATCCCCCTCACCCAGAGCTATGAAGTTTCTTTATTTAAAGGCCCACAAGACAAAGTTTTTGTTTTTACTATAGTCTGGCCCTCCAACAGTCTGAGGGACAGTGAACTGGCCCCCTATTTAAAAAGTTTGAGGACCCCTGATATATCTAGTATAACTTCTTAATTTTATAAATCAGGAAACTTTGACTCAGTAAAGTTAAGTGATTTTTCCTGAGGTATACAGAAGATAGCAGCAGATCCAGAACTGGAATCCAGGCCTTCTGATTGGGTAGAGAGTTCTCTCTAGTTTTATGTCTCCAATTGTCACTGTAGAATGATCAATATCCATGCAACCTAATTCTGAAAAAGCACTTAAAACCTTCATAAGAGAAATGAAAATCTGGTATCAGAGAGTTGCTATCAGAATAATATTAATAAGCATATATACATTTTAAAAGAGTGAGATGAATTATACATGACTTTTTAAGAGATTGGACTATCTGAATAATCAGTGTGAAAAAAACTGAGTAATAGAATCATACTATACTATAAGAAATAACAAAAATGGATTCAGAAAAACCTGGGAAGCCTCATAAGAACTGATGCATAATGTATTGGGCAGAACCAGGTGAATTGTTGATAGAATGACCATGTCACTATAAAGGAAAATATCTTTGAAAGAATTTAGCACTCTAATCCATGCATTAACAAATCTGAAATCCAGAAGATTAGTAATGAATCATACCTCCCACATGTTGTGAAAAAGTGATTGTAAAAAGAAAATGAAACAACTAAAACAACATAAATCTGTTTTGGTTTGATTCTAGTTATTTATTATAAAGGAGAGCTTTTATTTCTTTGATGGAAGAGGAAAGTGGTGGAAGAGAAAGGAAGAAATGATACTTATGCTAAAACAAAAGAAAAGAAAAATGTGTTACTGAGATGTTTAAATATATACCATACAAGGGTCCTCAAACTTTTTAAATAGGGGACCAGTTCACTGTCCCTCAGACTGTTGGAGGGCCGGACTATAGTAAAAACAAAAACTTTGTTTTGTGGGCCTTTAAATAAAGAAACTTCATAGCCCTGGGTGAGGGGGATAAATGTCCTCAGCTGCTTCATCTGGCCCATGGGCCATAGTTTGAGGACCCCTCGAAGATAGTATAAAGTTCAAAAAGGGATACAGGAAAGCAATGCAATATTAATTGGCAACATTAAATTATATATATAGTTATATATGTATATGCATACATTATACACACACACACACACACACACACACACACACATATACTTGTATACTTACATATAAAACCAAGGTGTATGCAATAAAGTCATGATTCCATGCTTAGTTCTTTTTTTTTTTTTTGGCTTTTTTATATGAAATTTTTCTAATTGGTTGTTGATTTTTCAGTTTAATATCAAATGAAACAATATTTATAAAGCACTTAGCACTTTATAAACTGGCACATGTTGTTCTCTAATTATTTCAAATATATTCAAGTCTTCATGACCCCATTTGGGATTTTCTTGGTAAAGATACTGTAGTGGTTTGCTGTTCTCTTCTCTAGATCATTTGATAGATGAAGAATTGAGGCAAATAGGGTTAAGTGATTTGCTCAGGGTCACACAGCTAGTGAATTTGTGAGACCAGATTTGAATTCAGAAAAATGAATCTTCTTGATTCCAAGCCAAGTATTGAATCTACTGCACTGCCTATATTTATGAAGTGCTTCCTATCATGGCTGGCACATAGTTGGAGTTATATAAATGCTTATTCCCTTCTCCACTATGTCATAATAATTTTTAAATTTATTCTTTTCTCTCTCCATTATCCCACTTTGCCTTAATTCTTGATTGTTCCCCAAATACTCACACCTGTAATACAATACTCAGCTTTGAACATATTCATTTCTTTAGAAATGTGTGCCAGATTTTCCTGGGACCTTTGGGGACTATAGAAGAAACAAGGAATTAAATGGTACCCTAGCAGCCTGTAAAAGTTAATTTGACCTCCTACATACTTTATATACTTTCTGAGAATAACCCAGATAATTGGGAACTAATTTTAATGACATTTGTCTAATTCAGAATCCAGAATCTAAAGGGAATAGACTCAGAAAAAGAATCTGTTCTTGATTTTTCTGTGATATTATATCTTCACATTTTAAAGGAAGTATTGGCCTTTTTTACAAACTTTGAGAGTAACCCCAGGAATTCAGATCCTCTATTTTTCAAATTTTCTATCTATACAAATATCTTAAGTTTGTATAGGCAAATAGCTACAAAGTGCTTGGAGATCTTTAAAACAAAGAAACTTTAGTCTTTCATAATTATGTTTATTATCAGCTACCTCATTCGAATACTCAATTCATTGATATTTTCTTAAGGTTTTTCATTTATGCTAATGGAAAAGGCTACTGGTTACATGCAATTTTAGCTCTCCAGAAATAAATGACATGAAATGAATAAATCATGTTTCACTGTAGGTTTTCAGGCAGGGCGCAAGATTGCTAAATTATGCACTATGTAAAAAAGGAACTAGAAAGAAATCAATCCTTGACTAAGCCTGAATGATACATAGAATATGATTCAAAATGTGTGGGTGAGGGACTCTCTTTGCAATGAGTCTCATAACCTAGTTAGGTTGGTAATTAGGACACCAGAAAGATCAAAAGGGAGGGAAAATAAGTATGCTGAAGAGCATTCAAGCAAATTTTAGAAGAATGCAAAAATATCAAATAGGATAAGTCAATGGAATTAAAGGCCATAGAGAGGAAATGAAAAACAGTCAAAGATAAATTAACATAGGCCCAAGGGTTATGCATGCAATTTAACTATAAATACGCTAAAAAAAAAAATTAAAAATCAATGTAGGTGAATAAGGAAGTATAAAATTGGCATTATGTTGCTATATATGAAATATGGTGTAAAACAAGTAATGTGGCTAAACAGAGGGTCAGTGAAACACTCTAGAGAAAATAAAGATATAATTTTAAATGTAAATATATATAAAACATCTTACCATTAAAATTAATAACACATTTCTATGACACTTTATGATTCATAGTCACCTTCTGATATAGATTTAAAAGGACTACACAATACTCATAGGATCTTTATTAGAAATAAATATATCATGTTCATTTTACTTATAATAAAACTCAATTTTGGAATCTTTCCCTGGAGCCTAAAATTAGGATTAGTTCTACTTTTTAAAGTATGTCTAGACCTCACTCTGGTCTCTTTAAGATGCAAGTAAGTCATTATGTCATTTTCAGATCAAGATGTGAAATTAGTTCCTTTTCTTCAACAAATTTCAGTGAGTTTCTCTAAAAAGATCCTCCTGTTTTGTAAGATAGGAGTAACAGAAGCAGTAATAGGGCATAATAGGAGATCTAGAGTTAAAAGTAGGAAAAGTATAAAAATGTAAAACAGATTGTTAAAGAGAAGGAAAAAAGAGAAGGGAATCTGGAATGCAGCCATTTCTCTCCTTGCCTCTCTAAATCTCACATTCACCTCTTAAGCACATGACATCAAAAGAGGGAAGAAGCAAATGGCATGAAGGTTTAGGATAAAGGGAAGGATAGAGTAAGAAGAATGGCTTTGTTTCAACCCTTAGAATGGGGTTCCTAACATCCAACTCAACTTATCATCTCTCAAGCATTTGTGAACTTCATAAAATTTGCTATTGCAATTTTGTTGTTGTTTTTTCAATCATGACCGAAACTTTGCAACTCTTTTTGGGGTTCTCTTGACAAAGATACTGCAGTGATTTGGCATTTCCTTCTCTGAATCATTTTACATATGGGGAAACTGAGGCAAACAGGGTGAAGTAACTTGCTCAGGGTCACATAGCTAGTAAATGTCTGAGGCCAGATTGGAGTCTCCCTGACTCCAAGCCCAATTATCTTCTCCACTGAGCCACCTAAATGCCCCTGTTACAATTTACTTTCTTTTTAAAGGATTCAGTCAGTCATAGTACTAGTTGCATATAGCAAGCAGCATGAAACCTTGACAGTGTCAAGAATCCAGAATTCCATATCTATCGGTGTTCATAATTTTCTCTGTAGCAATGAGTTTTCCCTCCATCAATTTATTACCAAGTAAACATGATGTTTTAGGATGAGAAGCAGACATTGTTAAAAGAAGTGGGGGGTAGGAGGAGAAAAAATAAACAAATGTTTCCTCGGTTCTCACAAAGGAAAACAGATGTCAGCAGAAGTAGATGTATGTTTCTCAAGGGTGAAAGAAGGAATACTTAATGCAATCAGAATCCTGGTAACATAAGTAACCAAGAAAGGAGAATGTTTAAACTTTGCAGAACTCTGGTATGATATTACACATCCCCTGATACTAAACAAAATGACAGGAACTATCAATGAAAAATATTTCCAAACTTTTTTTTTTCATAAGAGAGAAAGATTACAGTGGATTAGAAAATTGAATGTTGGGTACTTTCTTAGTATTGATCATAAAACCACACCTCAGGAATTGGCCTTTGGGGAAGATATAATTATATTGGTCAACTACGAAGCCAGTGAATAGAGCATCAAGTCTAGAATCGGGGAGACTCATCTTCTTGAGTTCAAATACAGCCTTAGACACTTACTAGCTGTGTGATGATAGGCAAGTCACTTACTCTGTCTCAATAACCTCAAATGTAAAATGAGCTGGCAAAGGAAATTGCAAACAGCAGTATTTTTGTCAAGAAAACTCCAAAAGGGGTCATGAAGAATCAGACATGATTGAAGCAAAACAGGAAATAATACTATTGAGTCTACTTTCTACTTACATCAATTAAGCAGCTGATTTATTTTTTAATGTGGCTATTATCACAGCCCATCTGTTTGGTTAGGCTGTTTTTAAAAGTAAAATTTTAAAGTATAAATATTATGATTTTTTTTCTTTTAAAGACTTTAGGAAAGTAATCAAAGTGACAACTCTACTATCTTCAGTCCATGCACATTTTTGGACTCAACTTCTTGTTTTCCCAAAAGCTATTTGGTCAATTCAGTTTTTGCAGCCAGTGCTAGGACAGGAGCAAATGAGATAATGAATCTAAAGGGTTTGAGAAGTGGGGAGGGAATAGATTTTTCTACATTTTTAAAGGACATACTGCACTTAGTAGTACATCAACTGTCTTATCTCAGTAATTTTTGAACAACAAAAACCTTGGCCAGAACTCAATTCCTTTTCCATTTGCTATACAGTTTCCTCTTTCTTTGATATTTAAGTTTTGTTGCAGTATACAACTGCTGCCTCAATTTTGTCTGATTCCTGTTTAAAGCCTTTCAATCCTGATCTTTGTTTTCTGTTGCCATGGAAACTAGTTTGATGCAAATAAAAAATGGCCTTCTCCTGACTATGTATAAAGACATTTCTATCATCCTTATCATCCTCAGTGTTATTTGCATGGATTCCAGATAATTAAGCTTTTTTAAAAAATTTATTTACTCTCCTCTCTAAAAGTTTTATAAACTTGAACTTACCTAATTCTTCTATGTCTACAATTGTTTTGCCTTTTCTCCACCTGCCATCTCTTACTTTCCATGAGTACACTTAAAAGATTTGATGTTCTTCCCACTTGAATACATTTTCATGCTATCTAGTCCTATCTCTGGTCTATCATCTAGTATGAGATAAAACATGTTCTTCATTTCAGGAATGAACAACCATTTCAGGGTTGTTTTTGCAATATTCTTTTGCTGTTCTCTGTAAAATTCTTCAGAATATAGCCTTCACGTTTCTATACCAGTTTTCCCAAAATACTTCATGTGGGAAAGATGAACTTTATAAATACAGCAATAGCAAGAATTTGTTATTAAACATTTTTTCAATTATGTCTCAGATTAAAGGCAAAGATTACAAGTTCTAAGAATTTATATTTCTATACACAAGGACATATATAATTTGTTTTATAGTGGGAGAAATTACTTTATGGAACAAGGGGATTATTCAACTAGTAACCTAATATTAAGTAGGAAATGATGAGAGCAAAGATCTGAACAAAAGGTTGTAGAAAAATTTGCAAAGTGAGAAAAAACTTTCAGTTCCATTGGGGGTGGGAAGTGATAGGAGGACAAGACAAAGGAGGCAAAATGTATATTAGAAAAAGTACTAACTTGAGTTTGGAAAACTGAATTCAGATTCCAGTTTTGATGTTTATTAATTACTTGCATCACATTTGGCAAGTCATTAGACTTCTTTGGTCTCAGTTTCTTCACATATAAAATAATGGAGTTGAGCTAAATATGTTCTGAGCCTCATTTCCATCTCTATATCTGTGGCTTCTTAGAACTAATGGAAAAGAGGAATGGATCAGAAGATGTGACATATAAACTAAGCTTAGAAAGAAAATAGAAATATGAAAGGGAGTATATGAATGGAAGTAATGTGAAGTAAAGCTAAAAAGGTCAGTGGCAACTTGGTTACTTGAGGACTTTAAATGTCAGATTAAATCATATACATCTTGGAAAATATAAGGAACCTTCTCACTTTCACTCTTACAATTTTTTTTGAGGCAGAGGTTTGACTTGATCAGATCTATGCCTTAGGAAAAATTACTATGGCAGATATATGAGGAATGAATTAGAGAAGAGATTTGACAGAGAAAGAACAATTAGAAGACCTTTAAAATAGTCCAGGAGAAAGGTCAGGAGGGCATGAATTACAGTAATGGGTAGCAGTGTGATTGAAAAAAAGGAAGAGAGTCAAGAGATGATGTAGTAGAATCAGAGGAATGAAAAAAAATCAGGGATGACTACAGTATTTTAAACTTAGGTCACTGAAAGAATGATAGTAATGACAATAACAACTGAAAGCATGATGAAAGCATCAACAACTACTTAAGGATTGATCCAAACTGGGTCATTTTGAGTTTGAGGGCATTATAGAGCATTTAGGTGGAAATGTCCAATAGGGAGATGCAAAGCTAGAGTTTCAGAGAGAATTTAGAGCCGGATTATAGAGTTCAGTATGTTGGGAGTTGATGAGATTACTAAGGAAAAGAGAATAACAGAACATAGTACAGAGAGTAAGGAAACACTCAGCATTAAGGGCAAGAAATACATGATGAGCTAGTATGGGAGACTTTTAGGAGGAGAAAGTATCTTCTAAAGGAGAAGATGGTTAACAGCATCAGAGACTGCAGTAAGGTCATACTGTATGGAAAATTACAAAAATCCCTTGGATTTAACTTAAAACTTTTAAGAGTTTTCTAAGTACTTTGGAGGGAGTAGTTTCAAAGTAATGGGAAATGGAGCTAATTTCAAGAGATTGAGAAGTGATACAGTGAAATCAGTGAGCACAGTTCTTAAGAATTTAGCAGCAAAAAAAGCAAGGGAGACATAGGTCAATAGCTTAAGGGAATTGCAAACTCAAGAGGAATTGCAAACTCAAGAAAACTCTACTTTTTAAAAAAGATGAAAATACTTAACCATGTCTGTATTTGTTAGTAAAGAATCCAGGAATAAGGATTGAATGAAGATGAGAGAGAGAAATGAAAACCAAACAGGAAAATGGGAGAGAAAGGAGATCAAGCATACAAATCATAGGAGATCATCTCAGGATACTTGGTCATGTATGTTTTGGCAAAGGATACTTAGTCATGTATGTTTGAAGGAATAAATACCACTTAGCAGTTAGTAAACAGCAATACCATTGATTTCATGATTTCTAGTTTACTTTTGATAGTCTCTAAAGTCACTCACTCTCAGCTTTAAATCTATGCTCTACACTCCTTTAAATATTTGGCCATCAAGTCTTCAAAACAGAATCACCCATTTTCCTCATTTCTTTACCAATTTTGAGGAAGAAATAGAATATATTTTCTCAACTCTTAGGAGGTGCCATTGTCAGCAGTGACTTCAGAACCCCTGATGGCATAAAAGAGCAGTTGAAGAGACATAAACTGTATTTAATTAAATTCAAATTGTAGGAAGTAAATGGAAGAGTTAGCAACTGTTTATATCTCTTTGACTTTTCTTATCAAGCTTTCAAGGGTTCCCTTTAAAAGGATTAAGGTTGTAAATAGACACAGCAAGCAGAAAGGAGAAATATTTTGCTTTAGCCTGCAGTCTTCTGCTTTCAGTATAGTATTTCTGAAAAAATTTGCCTCTTTTCCCTTTCTGACTCCATTTTCAAGAAAAAAACATCTGCCAAAGAGAAATAGAAGCACCATTAAAAAAGAAAAGATAACTAATTCCTTTGTGCCTCTGACATTGAACCAATTGCATACGCTAATTCTGTAAGACTAACATGTTTTTGGTTTGAGGCCTAACCACATGTTCAGATGATGCCGTCCAACCCCTTGGATTGATCTAGTGTCTGTTTGCTTGTGTCCATTTATATTAGTTTCCCTCCTGCAAATATAGAAACTTGATCATCTGAATGCAGCCTCTGAACCCACAATGAATGCATTTGGTACTTAAGTGGATAATGAAAAAAAATCAAGAAAATCAATGAATTAAAAAGCTAAGTAGAGGAATCCTTGTGTTAAAATGTAAGATGTTTGGCACGAGATGAACACAGAAGAGTGACTGTTCACAGAAGAGATAATAGCATGAGTGGCCTTTTTTCCCCTTGATGATCAATATTTATTTATCCTTACCAATTTTCTACTGAGAATACACTGTGACAGAGATTAAAGTAATTTACTGGTAAGTGAAATTCATCAACAGGAAATTTAAATTCTACATTTTTTTGTGAATTTAAAAAAAAGAATTCAGAAAATAATCAGAGGCAGGTTAGCTTTTGATTGAGATGAAATAATACTTGTGATGACAGTAAAGAGAGAAGCATTTTCTTTTCATTTAAATGAGTTTCTTCTCATTGTATGAGAATATCTGTCTAGACCTTTAATATTTCTTCTCAATATTTGCCTTTCTTTAAAATAGAATTTTAGGGATATAAGGGTATTTAGACTTGGTCTAATCCTCCACCCTTGTTTTGCAAGTGAGAAACTAAAGCTGGTATGGAGGCTCTACACTGGAATTTCTCAAAATAATTTTAGTTTTCTTCCCATGCTTCCTATGGGATTGTTTTTTTCTTCCAGGCCAGATCTTTTCACTACATGATGTTATACTACCTGAGAGCTAACATTCAGAACAACTTCTAATTCTAATTATAAATTATGAACATAATTTACAATTAACACTTAATAACTATGATATAACTCTAATTCATAATTGATGATCTAGAGTTCTCTGATAAAGTTTGACTACAAAGGGACACTGGTTTTCAGCAGGAAAAAGATGCATGAACTAGATAGGGATAGTGATATTGCTCTTTATTTTGTCCATTGTGTCACTAAACCTTGAAAGATATGACTTTCTATTTCTGTTTTATAACCTTGCAGTATTCTGTTTAATGGAAAGAAAGTTTGTGCTAAAGGCAGAGAACCTGAATTCAAAATACCTTTGAACAAAACTTGTCCTCAAATCAAAACTTTTGGAGTCACTAAGTCCAATTCTTCTTTTTTAGTGATGAAGAAAACAACTCCTAGAGACACAAATGACTTGACTAGGATCATACAGCTAATATGTGTTTGAGATGGTATTTGAACTTAGGTCTTCCTGACCCTTGAGTCCAGGCATCCCTGAATTCATTCTTTTATAAATAGACAGATAGCCTTTGAATTTCTTTCCAGCTCAAGACCTAGCATCCTATAAACCTATATCATTAATTTTTTTTTTTTTTTTTGGTGGCTGTTAATAACCCTTTAACAGGAAGAGACTAAGCTTTAAAATCTACCAAAAACCTCTTAATAAGTTTAGTTAGGTGTCCAGCAATAATACTTGAACAAAAATGAAGAGGCAGGGAATTGATTGGGAGTTAGAAGGGAATCTGGTGGGTTTCCCAAAAGAAAAATGCAAATTATGATTTAGAAACAAATTGGCAGGGGAATCATTGCAGCTGGAGCCATTTTGATCCTCTGAAGCTTTGAAACACTGGAATAATTAGCATGGGATTGTTATGCAGATCCAGCAGCACCACAAGCTATGTGGTGGTGTTTGGGGTGTTTTTTTTTTCCTTCCTCTTCCTGCTAAGAATTTAGGAAACAAAGAAGAGGAACAGCTGAGAATAACAAATAGAAGCTAGACTGGATAGAAGCCATCTGCAAGAGATTTTGATGGAAAGCTGTCCTCAACTTCTGGAGCACATCGGGACAAACTGAATAAATTTAGGAGGTTCTAGCCTCAATTTAGGAGATTAAAGGGAATATGTCTAATCTGTAAAAGATTAGATTTAGTAATCATTGACAAAAATAAAAAATTAGGGAGAAATGTCCTGATTTAGACAGATATTCTTTCTTTAAATCTGATTCTAAATTATGTACAATCTCCTAAATGTAATAACTGTATTTCAATATTTTAATAACATTATATTTTTACCAAAATTAAGTAATTGGAGGAAAAGTATGCCATATTTTCTTTGACCCATTGCCTAATATGGATCAAGTATCTCAGAAGACATGAACAGAGTCTAATAGTACTACTGATGAAGTACCTAGTTTGGAATACCTATTTTGGAATAAACATGTGACAAATTCACAGTAGCTATTCTCTTTAGCAAAAAGTAAGTTTATTTAGAAGAGATTACAAACAAAATAAGAGGTAAATTAGATACCAGTAGTGGCAAATATGAAATAGATTTGGGAGAGCATATAGTTAGCAAGGAAAAGACAAGTTCTTCTGGGAAACTCACAATAGAAACGAAACGAAATACTCCATGAAATGGGAGTAAGTCATTGACCAGCTGGTTAGATCCATAGTGGAATTTAGCACACTAACCAGAGTTAGCTGTATTAAGGAGAAAGATGATATTAAAGGGAAGACATTGTGGGGGAGAAAGACAGTACCTCATGTTGGGCTTAGTCATGAAAAGGACTTAAGAAAAATCTTCATTATGAATAGATCTTTGATAGGGAAAATACAGTCTTGGGGGTAAGGAAAGGTGAGAACTCAGAGTGAAGGATTAAGGAGCCAGACAGAAGGCACTTGACAGACCAGGTCCCAGATCTGTCCAAAAATATTCTAATCAATATCTCATAGATTGTTTAAAGACACACACAGAAGTTGGGGATAGACAATAGAGGTTGTCCCTTCCTCACAAATGCTCTATACAAACAAGATAATCTGGGAATTGGTATGCCTGATAATAGCTGGTTGGGCTTCTTTCTGACAAGGGAAGAGCATCAGTCCATATAACTATTAATCAAATATTATAACTTGAAGATAGGTTTCATAACAGTTGTTTTTAATTTATTTGCTTTCTTTTGTTATGTTTTGTTGGAGTTCCTTCACCCCAACCCCTGCCCAATGAAAAAGCAATTAGTTGCTTTCTCTAGGAAATAGAAAATAAAGATATTGAAATTTTCAAGACTTTCTACCTCTATCTTTCAACTAGACTATGCAACATTCAGGCCATAAAGATGCCAGTTTAGTTGCAATCCTTATGAAGCCCTGTCTCTTATATTCTTCTAGGATCATAACAAAAGTTCTTTCAAAGCTAATCTTGTGAAAGGTATAATAAAATGAAACCTACACCTACAGAAGAACTTTTTCCGGTGAGTTTGACTTGACAACAGAACTAGAGAGAGGAGAGAAAAAAAGAGAGGAGTTTCTTTCATTGTGCTCAGGCATCACAGGCTATTATTTTATTGGTTGTATAGAATAAATCTTAGCTTTAATACTCTCGTTCAAATTTGTACAGATAGTCAGTCTACTACATATTAGTAAATAAATAAAAGGAATTAGAGATGTAAATTTATAATGGATCTACAATGGCTTTTTTTTTTTTTTTTTTTTTAAATTTTTTATTTAATAATTACATTATATTGACACTCATTTCTGTTCCGATTTTTTTTCCCCTCCCTCCCTCCACCCCCTCCCCTAGATGGCAAGCAGTCCTTTATATGTTGGATATGTTGCAGTATATCCTAGATACAATATATGTTTGCAGAACCGAACAGTTCTCTTGTTGCGTAGGGAGAATTGGATTCAGAAGGTATAAATAATCCGGGAAGAAAAACAAAAATGCAGATAGTTCACATTCGTTTCCCAGTGTTCTTTCTTTGGGTGTAGCTGCTTTTGTCCATCATTTATCAATTGAAACTCAGGTCTCTTTGTCAAAGAAATCCACTTCCATCAAAATATGTCCTCATACAATATCATTGTCGAAGTGTATAATGATCTCCTGGTTCTGCTCATTTCACTTAGCATCAGTTCATGTAGGTCTCTCCAAGCCTCTCTGTATTCATCCTGCTGGTCATTTCTTACAGAACAATAATATTCCATAACATTCATATACCACAATTTACCCAGCCATTCTCCAATTGATGGGCATCCATTCATTTTCCAGTTTCTAGCCACTACAAACAGGGCTGCTACAAACATTTTGGCACATACAGGTCCCTTTCCCTTCTTTAGTATTTCTTTGGGATATAAGCCCAATAGAAACACTGCTGGATCAAAGGATATGCACATTTTGATAATTTTTTGGGCATAATTCCAGATTGCTCTCCAGAATGGTTGGATTCGTTCACAACTCCACCAACAATGCATTAGTGTCCCAGTTTTCCCGCATCCCCTCCAACATTCATCATTATTTTTTCCTGTCATCTTAGCCAATCTGACAGGTGTGTAGTGATATCTCAGAGTTGTCTTAATTTGCATTTCTCTGATCAATAATGATTTGGAACACTCTTTCATATGAGTGGTAATAGTTTCAATCTCATCCTCTGAAAATTGTCTGTTCATATCCTTTGACCATTTATCAATTGGAGAATGGCTTGATTTCTTATAAATTTGAGTCAGTTCTCTATATATTTTGGAAATGAGGCCTTTATCAGAACCTTTAACTGTGAAAATGTTTTCCCAGTTTGTTGCTTCCCTTCTAATCTTGTTTGCATTAGTTTTATTTGTACAAAGGCTTTTTAATTTGATGTAATCGAAATTTTCTATTCTGTGATCAGTAATGGTCTCTAGTTCATCTTTGGTCACAAATTTCTTTCTCCTCCACAAGTCTGAGAGATAAACTATTCTATGTTCCTCTAATTTATTTATAATCTCGTTCTTTATGCCTAGGTCATAGACCCATTTTGATCTTATCTTGGTATATGGTGTTAAGTGTGGGTCCATGCCTAATTTCTGCCATACTAATTTCCAATTATCCCAGCAGTTTTTATCAAATAATGAATTCTTTTCCCAGAAGTTAGGGGCTTTGGGTTTGTCAAACACTAGATTGCTATAATTGACTATTCTGTCTTGTGAGCCTAGCCTTTTCCACTGATCCACTAATCTATTTCTTAGCCAATACCAAATGGTTTTGGTGACTGCTGCTTTATAATATAATTTTAGATCAGGTACAGCTAGGCCACCTTCATTTGATTTTTTTTTCATTAGTTCCCTTGAGATTCTCGACTTTTTATTGTTCCATATGAATTTTGTTGTTATTTTTTCTAGATCAATAAAATATTTTCTTGGAAGTCTGATTGGTATAGCACTAAATAAATAGATTAGTTTAGGGAGTATTGTCATCTTTATTATGTTCGCTCGGCCAATCCAAGAGCACTTAATATTTTTCCAATTATTTAAGTCTGACTTTATTTGTGTGGAGACTTTTTTATAATTTTGCTCATATAATTCCTGACTTTCCTTTGGTAGATAGATTCCCAAATATTTTATGGTATCAACAGTTATTCTGAATGGAATTTCTCTTTGTATCTCTTGCTGTTGGGTTTTGTTGGTGATGTATAAAAATGCTGAGGATTTATGGGGATTTATTTTGTAGCCAGCTACTTTGCTAAAATTATGAATTATTTCCAATAGCTTTTTGGTAGAATCTCTGGGGTTCTCTAGGTATACCATCATATCATCTGCAAAGAGTGATAGTTTGGTTTCCTCATTGCCTACTCTAATTCCTTTTATATCTTTCTCGACTCTTATTGCCGAGGCTAGTGTTTCTAATACGATATTAAATAATAATGGTGATAGTGGGCAACCTTGCTTCACTCCAGATCTTACTGGGAAAGGTTCCAGTTTTTCCCCATTGCATATGATGCTTACTGATGGTTTTAAATATATGCTCCTGACTATTTTAAGGAAAAGTCCATTTATTCCTATGCTCTCAAGTGTTTTTATTAGGAATGGATGTTGGATTTTATCAAATGCTTTTTCTGCATCTATTGAGATGATCATGTGGTTTTTGTTTGTTTGGTTATTGATATAGTCAATTATGCTAATAGTTTTCCTAATATTGAACCAGCCCTGCATTCCTGGTATAAATCCTACTTGGTCATAGTGTATTATCCTGGTGACAATTTTCTGTAATCTTTTTGCTAATATTTTATTTAAGATTTTAGCATCAATATTCATTAGGGAGATTGGTCTATAATTTTCTTTCTCTGTTTTCAGCCTACCTGGTTTAGGTATCAGTACCATATCTGTGTCATAAAAGGAGTTTGGTAGGACTCCTTCAATCCCTATTTTTTCAAATAGTTTATATAACATTGGAGTTAATTGTTCTTTAAATGTTTGGTAGAATTCACATGTAAATCCATCTGGTCCTGGGGATTTTTTCTTAGGGAGTTGATTGATAGTTTGTTCTATTTCTTTTTCTGAGATGGGACTGTTTAGGATATTTACTTCTTCCTCTGTTAGTTTGGGCAAGCTGTATTTTTGGAGGTATTTTTCTATTTCATTTAAGTTGTCGAATTTATTGGCATAAAGTTGGGCAAAGTAACTCCTAATTATTGCTCTAATTTCCTCTTCGTTAGTGGTGAGTTCTCCCTTTTCATTTTTAAGACTAACAATTTGATTTTCCTCTTTCCTTTTTTTAATCAGATTTACTAAGGGTTTGTCTATTTTGTTGGTTTTTTCATAGAACCAACTCTTAGTTTTATTAATCAATTCAATAGTTTTTTTACTTTCAATTTTATTGATCTCACCTTTTACTTTTAGAATTTCAAGTTTAGTGTTTGACTGGGGGTTTTTAATTTGTTCCTTTTCTAGCCTTTTTAATTGCAAACCCAATTCATTGACCTTCTCTTTCTCTATTTTATACAAATAGGCCTCTAGAGATATGAAATTTCCCCTTATTACCGCTTTGGCTGCATCCCATACATTTTGGTATGATGTCTCATTATTATCGTTTTCTTGGGTGAAGTTATTAATTATGTCTATGATTTGCTGTTTTACCCAATCATTCTTTAGTATGAGATTATTTAGTTTCCAATTATTTTTTGGTCTACTTCCCCCTGGTTTTTTGTTGAATGTAATTTTCATTGCATCGTGGTCTGAAAAGGATGCATTTACTATTTCTGCCTTACTGCATTTGAGTTTGAGGTTTTTATGCCCTAATATATGGTCAATTTTTGTATAGGTTCCATGAACTGCTGAAAAGAAAGTGTATTCCTTTCTGTCTCCATTACATTTTCTCCAGAGATCTATCATATCTAGCTTTTCTAGTATTCTGTTTACCTCTTTGACTTCTTTCTTATTTATTTTCTGGTTTGATTTATCTAATTCTGAGAGTGCAAGGTTAAGATCTCCCACTATTATAGTTTTACTGTCTATTTCTTCTTGCAGCTCTCTTAGTTTCTCTTTTAAGAATTTAGATGCTACCCCACTTGGTGCATATATGTTTAATATAGATAGTGCTTCATTATCCATGCTACCCTTTAGCAAGATGTAGTGTCCTTCCTTATCTCTTTTAATTAGGTCAATTTTTGCTTTAGCTTGATCTGAGATCAGGATGGCTACCCCTGCTTTTTTGACTTCACCTGAAGCATAGTAAATTTTGCTCCAACCTTTTACCTTTAACCTGCATGTATCTCCCCGCTTCAGGTGTGTTTCCTGTAAACAACATATTGTAGGATTCTGGCTTTTAATCCATTCTGCTAACCGCTTCCTCTTTATGGGGAGTTTACCCCGTTCACATTTATGGTTAGAATGACCAATTCTGTATTACTTGCCATCTTGTTAACCCCGATTTATGCTTTCCTCCCTTCTTTCCCCTTTCCCCCCTTCCAAGTATTAAGCTTGTGAGCACCCCTTGCTTCTCACAGCCCTCCCTTTTTAGTGTCCCTCCCCCCGCCTTAGAGTTCCTCCCCCTATCTTACCCCTTTCCCTCCCAGTTCCCGTATTCCCTTCCGCTTAGCTTATTCCTTCCCTTTCCACTTTTCCCTTCTCACTTTTCAATGAGATGGGAGAAGTTTCACCATAGATTGAATATGTCTTAAGATTTTTCACTTAAAGCCAATTCTGAAGGCAGTAAGATACCCACTATATTCATCCCCCTCCATTCTTTCTCTCAGATATAATAGGTTTCCTATGCCTCTTCATGTGATGTACTACCCCCACTTTACCCTTTTTCTGGTACAGTGTCCTTTCCACATCAATTTCTAGAACAAGGTATACATGTATTCTTTATACATCTATATAGTCAAAATATAGTTCCCAAGATTAATCTTTACCTTTTTAGATTTCTCTTGAGTTCTATATTTGTAGATCAAACTTTTTGTTAAGTTCTGGTTTTTTCATCAGAAATAGATGAAATTCGCTTACTTCGTTGAATGTCCATCTTCTTCCCTGGAAAAAGATGCTCATTCTCGCTGGGTAAGTTATTTTTGGTTGCATACCAAGTTCCTTAGCCTTTCGGAATATCATATTCCAGGCCCTTCGATCTTTTAATGTGGATGCTGCCAGATCCTGGGTGATCCTTATCGTGGCTCCTTGATACTTGAATTGGGTTTTTCTAGCCGCTTGCAATATTTTTTCTTTCATCTGAGGGTTCTGGCATTTGGCCACTATATTCCTTGGTGTTTTGATTTTAGGATCCCTTTCAGTGGGTGATCGATGAATCCTTTCAATGTTTATTTTTTCCTCTGTTCCTATGACTTCTGGGCAGTTCTCTTTGATAATTTCCTGGAAGACAATGTCCAGGCTCTTTTTTTCATCATGTTTTTCTGGGAGTCCAATGATTCTCAGATTGTCTCTCCTGGATCTGTTTTCCAGGTCTGTTGTCTTCCCCAGAAGGTATTTCACATTTTTCTCCATTGTTTGATTTTTTTGGATTTGCTTGACTGATTCTTCTTGTCTCCTCGAGTCATTCAATTCCACTTGTTCAATTCTGATTTTCAGTGAAGTATTCTCTTCACTCACTTTTTTAAAATCTTTCTCTAATTGTCCAATTGAGTTCTTTTGTTCTGTGGAATTTTTTTCCATTTCGCCAATTTTGTTTTTTAGAGAGCTGTTTTCTGTTTCCAGTTCACTAATCCTATTTTTCAAGGATTTTACTTCTTTATCCACTCTCTCTTTAACTGACTTCTCCAGGCTCTTTTCCCACTTTTCTTCTAGCTCCCTTGTGAGAGCCTTTTTAATCACTTCTATGAGGTTCATCTGTGCTGAGGAACAGACGCTCTCCTCCTTTGGGGAATCACCTGGGGACTGTCTGTTTTTAGTCTCCTCAGGATTTAGAGTCTGCTCTCTATCTGTATAGAAGCTGTCAAGGGTTAAAGTCCTCTTCAGCTTCTTGCTCATTCTGTCTATTAATCAGAGACAAACTAGCAAAGAAAAACAGAAAAAACTGGAGTCTTTCTTTGGGGGGGGGCTGGGTGTGTTACCGAGCTTCCTCTACAGACTGCAGGGGGGCAGCAGTGAGGCACTAGCAGGACTGTGCTGCGCCTGCGCTCTGAGATCCCAGAGCGTGCTGAGTCACTGAGGGGGGGAAGGGGGGGGCAGCCAGGTCCTGAGAGACTCCAGCTGTTTGCGGTTGTGTTCTTCAGCCCCGGTGTTTTTAGCTTCTCTGCTGGGCTGTTGACTTGCTGCAGGTTCCAAACCTGTAGCGAAGCTCTCCCCGCAGAGACGGCTACGATCACTCCCCACCCCCTCTCCAGTCTGCTCCCGTGCTCTCACTGCCGCTGCCCTCAGCCTGCGCCCGATCTAAAACCGCCCCAGCCCTCCAGTAAAGACAGACCTTTCTTGGCGGATCTCAAGGATGGCTTCTCTTGGTAACTATTTGTGGGTTTTTTTCAGTCAAGCATTGATTCAGAGGCTTGTAATGAAGTGGATAGTGAGAGAAAGCGCGGAGCTTATGCAACTGTGAGCCTCCTCTCCGCCATCTTAACCGGAAGTCCTACAATGGCTTTTTGAGTTAATACTGAGTCCATGTTCATTTTTCATATTTTTCCCCTTTCCCCCACCAATGACCCTTTGGAGACTAGTCTTATTTAACTATAGAGATATTTTTTTTCCAAAAGGTAAGTTCTATTATGGTAACATATTTAATAGATTGGCCTCCACAACACAGCTCTGCTAATTAATTTGACTTTGAGGGTAGGGGAAGGGACATCATCATTCTACCTTACTAATCTTATATAAAAAGGATTTGAATTAGATGACTTCTGAGGCTCTTCCTTCTACTTCTAGATCTGCAATTCTGTGATCATACCACACAATCTTTAATTGATGGAAATCATGAAATGGATTTCAAAATTCAGAGGAAAATAAGAACATCTTGCTTTTTTTTCATCTTCAAGTTTATCACAGCAAAGTATATAAGCAAAGTTCCCAGGGACCTGTATTTACTGTCATAAACACCATTCTAGTAGACATAGATAAATAAATTCTTGGGTTCTTAAGCTTATTTGTATTATAGAACTATTAATAGGGCAGTTTGATAAAGCCTATTCTTAGAATAATGTTTTTAAATGCATAAAGTAAGATTTATCAGGTAATAAAGGAAGTCAATTATACTTAAATGTAGTTATCAAAATATTTTTATAAACAAGTTCACATGGTCCAGGGTAAGAACCCCTTCCACTGAATCTGGCTTGCATATAGAAAAAGGTCTGCAAGTATAACAAGAGGGAGACTTAGCATTAGTTGTTCAGAAGGCGAAAAATTAATGCAGATAAATTCCTCCCTCCCCCCCCCCAGCAAATCTGCTCCTTCTCTTCTATACTTCTACAAACCACAGCCAGTTCTGCAGAGAAAAGGACAAATATTACAAGTGATGTTGTTCACTTTATGTATCAGTGACCTAGAAAAAGAAATGTGCAGCAAAGCGAGGCAGTGTGCTAATGATGCTAAACCAGAGAGCGAGGCAATGACACAGAGAGGAGAGCACTGCATGGGAAGATAACCCTGGAAAACTAAGGACCGGCTCAGCCCGGCCCATTTCCTATGCAATATGTGTGAGGCTGTGTCTCTGTGGACCACAGGAAGCTCAAGCTTATTCTACATAGAGGCATATCTCTTCCCAGGCCCTGCTCTGTCCTTCAATTGGGGCACAGAGAAATTAGTTACCAATAAAATATTATCTCAGTGGAATCTACTGCCCTCCCATGTTTTTTAAGTCTCTGACAGTCACTAGCTGACTTTGGAATTAGCAGACTTAAGTGTATACCTAACTTTTGATGCTTAATATTTGTGCAACATTGGCCAGGTCCCTTAACTTTGATGATCTATCTTCCTGTCTGTGAGGTACCCTTCAGCTAATCTCTAATCCTCAAAATTCAAGTTAAACCACTTTGTGTTTTGTGGCCTCCTTTCTAAACCTGCCCTAACATTGGCTATCTGTATGACTTTGAACAAATCTCTTCACTTATTTAGACCTCATTTTCATTAGCTGCAAAGTGGGAGAGAAGGTAGATTAATGGACTTTGATCTCTAAATTCTATATTCCCGTGAACTTTGACTTCTCTGAAGAGACCAAAAGATAAATTAGCTCTTTGATTTTTCTTATTCTGCTAAAGAAAAAAAAGTCATCATTAAATAAGAAATACCAGAAGATCAGCCTTTCACATCTAACTTTACATGCATTATTACTAAAGTCTCTTTCTAAAGCCTTGTGCACATGTCTTGTCTTTACCCAGGTAGCTCTGGTTCTATCATTCATCTCTTTCTGTCAGGTGTTCAGGGATCTTTAAAGCATTATGCACATGCTTGCTTGTACTTGTTGCCACACAGCATTTCTTTGTCTCTGTCTGTGACTGTCTCTGTATCTCAGTTTATCTCTGTCTCTGTTTTAGATATTCTCCATTGCACCTTTTTCCCCCTTTCGTATTTGTTCCCCCCTTTTTCTTTCTTTTTGTCTCACCCTCCCCTACCTCTACCTCTTCCTGTCACTCTCTTCATGTCTGTCTCTCTCTGAATGTCTTTGTCCATCTCCATCAGTCTTTATTAGTCTCTGTCTCTCAGGGTGTTTGTCTCCCAACCTCTGTGAAGTTTGCAAAATATCCGGGGGAACAAGTAGCTTGTCATAAAAGGATGAAGAAATATGTTCCTAAGAACAAGTTAATAATACACAACTGAGTGGTATAACTTAGCATTACAAATAATTATAAGTCATTATGCCTATTGGCCTGATGGAGACTAAAAGTACATGGGGTTAGTGACAACTATTTCTGCTGCTCAAAGACCTTTTCCCTCTTCAAAATTCTTGTTGATTGAGATTGCAGAATTATAATCTTTAGACATATACAAGATGATTTAAATAAGACATGTAAAAATTTTAGTAATTGATATATTTATTTGTCAAACAAATAAGGATATCAGACTATTGCAGAAAGACACTTAAAAAAGCAAACATTCACTATTCATTTAATCCTTTTTGAAAAGGACATACCACAAGTTAATAATACACACAGAGAGATGTGATGGGCCAGAGG
The DNA here is from genome assembly GCF_016432865.1 of Antechinus flavipes. Lineage (NCBI taxonomy): Eukaryota > Metazoa > Chordata > Mammalia > Dasyuromorphia > Dasyuridae > Antechinus > Antechinus flavipes. The sequence continues at coordinate 147,261,316 of NC_067400.1, forward strand.
TACAAAAAGCAACATAAATTTTTGGACATGGAAACCAGTGTATTTACTTTGCTTGACTGTGATTATTTAGTACAAGAATTTTTTTTCTGTTCTCTCTTTTGGCTTTCAAATAAGACAGTGGCATAATAGTAATGCTCCTCAAAAGAGGGCCATTAAATATTTTAAATGTCCAGGAGAGAACAAAAGAAGTACAAAAGGAAACATTAGCAAACAAGACAATTGTCACATGTAGAATTTATCATAAACTTTGAAAAAATTAATGGAGATTCCTAGTTTCATAGGGAATTTTCTTTTTGTATTCTTTTCTGTGCATAGAAATGTTCTTTCTTTTGATATTTCAGTTTAGAATTTTAAAATTATGTTTTAAAATGCACATGAGTACAAACCTACAAAAGGGGATATTTTATCTTCACCAGATTCCAGTGACTAACATTTTAAAAGTTTTCAAGAATAACCAGAAAGTGAAATACTAAAGTATGACAGGAAAAGAGCAATATCCACACATCCTCTTTGTCCTGTCTACACCTTCCAGGGTGTTTCCCATCTCGTTGGGTACACTCTACCACCTGCTTTAAATTTTGAAACAGTTACATATGTTGGTGATACAGTTTCAAACTCCTGTCTTTAATGTCTTCTCACCTTCATAACATTTTCCATTTAGCAATAGCACTTTAAAAATCTACTTAAATTCCCTCTTCTTTTGCCAGGCACTATTCTGCCAGTTTGTATTTTTACTTTGTTAAACTTTTTTAAAAACTGTATTTCAATAAGCTTGATCACATGACATATGACTAATTTCAATGAGAAGGTTTGTCACACTTGTCACATAATCATGTAAATGATTATGTCTGTATATTTGTAAATGTCTTATCAACATTCCAGCCATGTCCAGGTGTTATTAAAGTGCTCCATGTATTTACAATGAGGAAATAGCTACTCAAGGGTAGCAAGCGCCTCATGGGACTTTTTATAAGACCTGAATGGTTAACCTTAAACATATGGCAAAATGTCAACTTAGTTAATTAAGTTTTGACAACTCAGAATCTTCATAGTTTCAACAGATGGAGTCTATTTATCCGAAGGTCTAAACTATTTTAGGAGTATTTGTAGCTCTTCTGAATTCCTTCTCCTAGACTTGGTTAGAAGTTTCTGTTAAAAACTATTTACATAAGATTGCAGGAATGTGACCTGTTTTTTAACATATAAGAGCTTACACATCCAAATGAGTATTGTCCATCAGTACTTCTAAACATTTACTGCCACAAATATTTATTAAGCCCAGAAAGATGAAAGGATTTGAACAAGATCACAAACCTATTAAGAGGCAATGTATCTTGAACTCAAGTCCTTGTACTCCAAAACAAGTGTTTTTTTTTTTTTTTTGTTTTTTGTTTTTTCCAGTTGTGTCATACTTTCTTATGTAAATATGAAAAAGTCCTGGGAATGAAGAAATGTTTTATCATGCAAATTGCTCTGTCTCTGACTTTAGTGTAAAAGAATTTGCAGGAGGCACTGAGAAGTTAAGTTATTTTCCCAGAGTTATATAGATATAAATGTGTAGAATTATAATTCTCTGTTCATGGTGTTTGTAAAGTGTTTCATAAGAATTGAATGTCCCTGAAAGCTTCATTTGATTCTAATCTAAAACATAGGGAGATGGAGTTGGAAAGATTGCTGTGATTGATAATACAAGTATACATGATGTTTCAATAAATCAAGAAATATTTCTTAGTTCCCTATTCTATGCCAGTCACTTTGCTAGACAATAGGTACACAAATACAAAGGATGAAACAATCCATATCCTTAAGGAGCTTACATTCTAAAAACTAGTACAGAGAAAATTGGACCAACCACAGTAATACAGGATTGCTAAGTTTGGCATAAGACCTGGCGGCATTTAAATGATTTGGGAAAATAGTAATAAACCAACAATTATTGCTATGGGGAATAAACTTATCTAGAATATCAAAAGGCTGTTCTGAGAATCAGGAAGAAACCCTGTGTGGGCATAAATAACAAAAGAAAGAGCTGCCTTTTAAAATGCTGTCTTCTTCCAATATGTTCTTGTTTGAATGAAGTTTAGATTAAAGCAAGGACTGAAACAATTTTAAGGTGGGAAAAAATAGAAATGGGAAATATAGGAGGGGGGAAACTGAAGTTTATGTTTCCATTTGTATAGACCCTCCCCTCCCCAGTTTGCCCTTTTCCTGCCTCTTCTATTAATGACTGGTGCCAAGGAGCGCTCTAGTGGGAGTTTGTTGTCAGAGTTGAAGAGTTGTTGAATTTAGTCTCGAAGGTAAGCTGGTAAAGGTAACAAATAGCTTAGATGTGGAGGGCATTTGGGAACCACACCTAGCTTATAGAAAAATTATATTCACAGGAACTGAAGCTGCCTTTTGTACAGAACAAGTGTTTGGATACTGAATGGGTATGAAATATTAGCTGTATTAGTCTGCTTGGAAAAAAATCATTTCATGATAAAATCTCCTTTCCTATTTTTAACCCTCTAAACTCAATATTTTGCATTTAGCTCAAAGAAATAGACTTGGCATAAATAAAAAGTCTACTTATAAAGTAATTTCTTTATGTTTAGCATGTCTACTCCACATGTTTTCCAAAAAGATGACTCAAATTCCCCACAAAATGCAGCCACCCCTGGGGTGAAATGTGTTAACAGTTTAATGGCACATACCATATAATAACTCAAACCTTGAGGGCAAATAGCAAAGAATTCTTTTTGAAACTACAGAAGATTTTGAGTAACTGGAACTTCACTCTCTAAGTTGGCATTTAGCCACATGTTAAGGTTAACACCTCCAGTCTTTTGAAAAGCGTCATGGGATCCTTAATAGCTCTGAGTAGTCATTTCCTCATTTTTACATGTCATCTGAAAGATGAAATGCCAAGAGCACATCTGGGGTATTGGTTTAGCACTGGCCCAGGGGAAGGAGTACCACATACTCAATTACTTCTCACAGAACCTGGATTTTTTCCTGTCACAATACACAAAAAAATGAACGTATTTATCACACATTAAATGTTTATGGTGAGCTGCACAGGAAAGTGTATTTGTGGATGGGTGGCTTTGCATGCACTCTTTGAGCATATACATGTAACAGTAGAAAAAACCATTCCCAGGTCTTAGACAAAGATGCCGCAATTACTATAGTGGCCATGATTTAAATGAATAGGTAACTTACCTCCCAGCCCCAGCATTGTCCAATGGTCAGGTCTATAGAATAGGGCATGTTTTTTACTTCTATGATAAAAAAACATCCATAAGAAACAAATAAGGCCAAAAATAAAAGATATCATCTTCATTTAGATTCCTATGCCTAAAGCTGCTTACTTAGGTCTGAAATATATCGGGTAATTTTGCCAAGATCTTATGGAGAATTGATGGGATATAAAAATAAAACCCTAATTCATAATAAATGAAAGTATGAATGAATGAAAAACCTTTTAAGTGCTTAGAACATTTCAAGCAGATACAGATACAAAGATGGAGCAGTATATTATCTCTGGTAGAGTTCTACTCTATATGTAATACTTAGTTGTACTTAAATGAATAGTCATTTGTCATTATGACTATATATATATCCTTAATGTATGAGTCTATAGATTTTTCCAAGGATGTGTTTAAAACAAAAAAATTTGCAGGAGGCCACAAGTACTATGATATCCTATAATTAGAAAAGACAGAATTTGGGAGTTTTGTTCAGCAGCTCTGCTACTGTTTTCTAACAGTTTATATACCTCCTTTATGCACCTCTTAATTACCTGTGCATCAGGCAAGAGCCTTTTATTATGTCTCTCTATCTCTACAGAAACAGAGGCCAGTGAGGGTTACTTAATCACAGCCACCAAAGCTGGAAAATGCAGCTTTGGAAGATGGTAAATCAATTGTTGCTCATATATAGGGAAAGATAATATGCCTTTTTTTGCTCCTTCCCCCATCCCATTTTTTTCCCCTTTATGTGATATACTTGAAGCTAAAAAATGTTTTTAAATGGCATTCTAATAAAAGAAACTGAGGCAAAGAAAGTTTTTGCTTATTTTTGAGAAAAGATGTAATATACTGAAAAGCATACAGAGTTATAGAGGTATTTAGGCACAACATTAGTGTGTGAGAACCAGCCAGTTAGTTAATGGGCTACTCCAAATATCAAAGAACTTAATTTATAACTTAAAATAAATGAAACTATTTACAAATAGTTTGGAACTAAAATATATGTGTTGATATGATTAAATTAAAACATCTGTGAGTTGAGAAGCAATCAAGTTAATAAAATAGACCCACTGCCCTTATTCATTGCAAATCTTTTTTTAAATTAACTTGTTTTGAAATAGAAATATATAGACATTCTTAGTGCTTCATTGGCACCCACAAGATATTAAAGTATCAGTAATATGCTGTTAAAATGTTAGGGGACTCCTCTATGGAAGATTGTTGAAAGGCCATGAAAGAGAATTGCACAGAAAGGAGAAGACATGAAGAGCCTGTGATTTGCATGAATGGTGAGATTACCCATATTAATGAGAGCAAAGGTCTAATTTTGAACTCATAAAAATATTTATTTTATTAGGTTTTTTTCTTTCTTTCTAAATATTTAGGTTCCAACTCAAAGATTTTTCTTGTGATTTGGAAAATCCTATTTATCTATTTGCAGAAAGTGTATTAGTTTTTACAAATTAACTCCAAGATTATAATGATTGATTTTTTATAGCAATTCAAATATGAGTAGGTAGAATACTTGGACTTCTCATTTGATCAATCTTAATTTCTATGGTTTCCATTTTGACTTTATCTATTCAGCCCCAGAAGTTGTCCTTTCTTGTACTTCACCATAAATCTGCCCCAGACTACTCTACTGCCTAAATCTTAAATTGTAAGATTCCACTCTGTGATCATAATTGCAGCCCTTGTACATCTCCAGTTATCTCACTCCTCTTGAACTTACTCATCATCATGCTTCTTGTCCCTATAACCTTTGGTTCTGTAGCCTATCCTCCTTTTCTGATTTTATTTCCCTACTCTCCCTTCACAGTTTGACCCAGAGTGTCAGCCGTTTTTTTTTTTTTCTTAATTAAAGCTTTTTTTTATTTTTCAAAACGTATGCATGGACAATTCTTCAACATCAACCCTTGCAAAATCCTGTGTCCAAATTTACCCTCTTTCCCCCATGCACTACCCTGGATGGCAAATAGCCTAATATATGTTAAACATGGTAGAAATATATATTAAATCCAATATATGTATACATATTTATGCAATTATTGTGCCACACAACAAAAAAAGAGAAGCAAAAAGAAAAAAAAAGAAAATTCAAGCAAACAATAAGAAGAGTGAAAATTCTATGTTGTGAACCACACTCAGTTCCCACAATTCTCTCTTTGGGTGTAGATGGCTCTCTTCATCACTGAACAATTGGAACTGGTTTTGTTGCAGAGAGCCATGTCCATTAGAAACAATCATCATATAGTATTGTTGTTGCTGTGTATAATGATCTCCTGGTTCTGCTCATTTCACTTAGCATCAGTTCATGTAAGTCTCTCCAAGTCTCTTTGTATTCATCCCATTGGTCATTTCTTACAGAACAATAATATTCCATAACATTCATATTCCATAATTTATTTAGCCATTCTCCAATTAATGGGCATCTATTTAGATTCCAGTTTCCTGCCACTACAAAAAGGGTTGCAACAAACATTTTTACACATGTGAGTTCCTTTCCCTCCTTTAGGATCTTTTTGGGATATAAGCCCAGTAGTAATACTCCTGGATCAAAGGGTATGCACAGTTTGATAACTTTTTGAGCATAGTTCCAAATTGCTCCCCAGAATGGTTGGATTCATTCACAATTCCACCAACAATGCATCAGTGTTCCAGTTTTCCCACATTCCCTCCAACATTTGTCATTATCTTTTCTTGTCATCTTGGCCAATCTGAGAGGTGTGTAGTGGTATCGCACAGTTGTCTTAATTTGCATTTCTCTGAACAATAGTGATTTGGAGCACCTTTTCATATGACTAGACATAGTTTCAATTTCTTCATCCAAAAATTGTCTGTTCATATTCTTTGGTGTGTCAGTCATTTTAACAGTATTCTAGCCTAGTGAAGAGCTCTGGACCTTGAATCACAAAGTCTTGGAATCAAGTTTCTGCTCCATCTAGTTGTATAACTTGGACAGATCACATCATTTCCTTTGAGTGTCAATTTTCTCATCTATAAAATAAGAGGTTTTGACTAGACATTCTTTAAAGCTCCTTCCAGTTCTCCTACTCTATGAATTTCTGTGAACAGTCCTTTCCCTCTCCCCAGCCCAATTTATCCTCAGTACTGAAAAACACATATGTCTATGTGCCCCCACACACACACACATACACACATCAATAGCAAAATGCCTTTTCTTCTTATCAAGCTGATGGTGGTTGTGAACTCCTACAGATTAATACTATCTAGCTGCAGTGGATCAGATCTGGCAGTTAAAAGGTACTTTTTCTAGCCATATCTGAATTATTCCTTATAACATACTACAGTAGTGTAAAGAAGTCCTCTGACATACGCTGTCTATGTAATCCTGGTGATCTAAGCTTTTAATACCCTTCAGACAATCCTCTAAGACTCTTTGTAGATCAGTCAATGAGTAGAGAAAGTTTCTTCTGGTCATTTCAAATGACTTGTGCCTGTGCCTCAGAATATTGGACTACATGATGTCTAAGATCCCTTGTAGTGCTAAAGATATGATCCAATAAATCTTGTTTAAAATTCTACAAATCTCTCACTGATGTTCCTAAAAACCTGGTAAAGGGAATTTTAAGATGCCTTCAAGTAATATGCCCATTTTTGAGGTCACTGAAATTTTGCTTTGGAAAAAAAAAGTTAGTTTTGAAGCATAAGTGAAAACTCAGTGAGAGTGATTGGATATATTTCACAAGAAGTGAGCTAGAACCTCACACTATCACGTACCCTGAATTTTAGTGGGCTGGTATCTTGGAACATGTTCCTCTATAATACCAAGCTATTAAAATGGAAATATTCAACTTTGTCATATATAAATGGATAGACTCAATAAAACACTCTGTTAGTACTTGGATTGATTTGGTCATATTCTAGGTTATGGATGGGAATGTGATGCATACCACGATTAACCTGTATAACCATTATTTTATATTTTTGGGGGGATCATTTGGACTCTGAGTAGAAGAGACTGCTGTGAGGAAAGAGTGCCCCCATCTTCTACCTCCAAATAAAGCACTTGAATTCTTCCAGATTGCCCCAAACTGGGCTACATTGCTCAATTGTATTTGTAAACTCAGCTGCATCTTAGAAACCACAAATTCAACTGCATTCTATATAAAGATGTCATATTATCCCTTTGACTCTTCTCAGTTGTCATTAATCTGAACTTTGAAGCAGGAAAATGACAAGAAATGGGGCGGGAGGAAGATTTTTCTATTGAAGTATGTCCAAATGTAACATTAGGAAATTTCATTATCAGATGATGGGTGGTTTCAGTCTTTAAACCACTGACCTTTTACCTTCAAGGCTTTCTCTTGAATTCCATCCAGTTCTCTCCAGTGAGATTGTAAAGCTGTCAGTTCAGATCACTTTTGGGACTGGAACTAAGTGAAAGGAACTGAAGAATTTTAATTCTATGATTAGTGAACTATAGGCTACTTGTCAAAATCATTTGCCAGTATTTGAATTGCCATGATTCTACCAGGAATTCCTCAAAGTGTGGCCTAATCCAGTGAATTTCCTATTCCTACACATTTCACAACAAAATATTTCAGTGGTGAAATATTGCTTGCTGATAGCCTTCCCCAAATCTAACTAAAAGTCAAATCCTTCCCTCTGCATTGAAAGTAATTTCTGTATTTATTCATATATGTTCTCCTTTCCCCCATTAGATTTTAAAATGCATGTGAGTTGGGATTATATAATCTGTTGTTTCTGTATCCCCTCTTCTCCTACCTCCAATTCCTCCCCATGCTTAGTATCACAGTGGTTGCTTAAAAAATACTTATTGAGTGATTTTAAGCAATTTTAAGATAGGTAAAAGCTATCTTGATTGCCTAGAGCAAGGGGATCTTGCTGAAATCTATGAACATCTTTCCCTTCCCCCCCAAAAAAAAAAAGATTTTAAATTCATGAAGTACATATAATTATAAAAACAAACAAATAAAGGTTTAGTGAAAATAATGATATAATTTTCTTCACACACAAATTCAATCCCCTTCGCCCAAAAAAATCTATCCATAGAGCCCATGATAAGACTTCCTGATTTTGAATTGGCTTCAAGGCTAACTTTGTATGAGAGATTTGTAGAATTTTTAACAAGATTTATTGGATCATATTTTTAGCACTACAAGGGATCTTAGACATCATGTAGTCCAATATTCTGAGGCATAGGCACAGGTCATTTGAAAGGACCAGAGGAATAATTCAGATATGGCTAGTGAATTGATTCCTAGTGGAATTATCCTAGAGAGGTGTTTCCATATTTCATTGGGCCACAAAGAATACAACTACAACATTAAATCTTTTCTTAAAAAGTTTTTTTTTAATTCCACAGTATTTTATTGTTCTAGTTACATGTAAAAATAGTTTTCAACAATCATTTTTGTAAGATTTTGAGTTCTGAATTTTTTTCTCGAACTTTCCTCTTTTACATCCCCCCCCCAAGACAATAAGCAATATGATAAAGGTCATACATGTATAATCATTTTTAACATGTTAGGAAAGAAAAATCATAACAAAAAGGGAAAACCACAAGAATGAAAAAGCAAACAAAAATAAAAACAAAATTTATGTATTCAATCACCATAGTTCTCTCTTTACATGTGGATAGCATTTTCCATCTATTGGAATTGTCTTGGATCAGCATATTGCTGAGAAGAGCCAGGTCTGTATCATAACTGATCATCACATAATCTTGCTGTTACTATGTACATTGTTTTCCTGGTTCTGCTCATTTCACTCAGCATCGTTCGTATAAGTCTTTCCAGGCTTTTCTAAAATCAGCCTGCTCATCATTTCTTATAGAACAATAATATTCCATTAAAGTTATATACCATACCATTCCCCAATTGATGGGTATCCACTCATTTGCTAATTCTTTGCCACCACAAAAAGAACTGCTACAAACATTTTTGCACATTTTCCTTCTTTTATGATCTTTTTGGGATACAGACCCAATAGTGACACTGCTGGATCAAAGGGTACGCACAGTTTGATATCCCTTTGGATATAGTGGAAAAGTCTTACAGATAAAAATGAGGCAGTATTGTGTAAAGATCACTTTTTTAAAGAGTCAGAAGACCTGAATTCTAGCTCTAGTTCTTTCTTTCGATAACAGGTAACCTTGGACAAGTCATATAAGCTTTTTAGGTTTCTGTTTCCTTATTTGTAGAATGGAGGAGCAGAGGATAATTGTTAAAAAGGATTAGATGGCCTCTAAATTTCCTTTCAGCCTCTGCCTAGAATCCTCCTATTCTAATCCCTATTTTTCAGCCTTATCTCATATTATTGTCCTAGAACAACTTCAGAAAAATGAGATTATGTTTGTCTCTTCAAAGGGTAAAATCTCTCCTGCCTCTGTACCTTCTGTTCTCTGTATCTGGAATTTCTTCCCAATTTTTCTTTATGTCTTGAGTTCTTATGTACTTTTTAAAGCACAATTCAAATGCTTCCTCCATTAAACCTTCCCTGAACTCCCCATCAATAATGACCTTTACCTCATCCCTTTACTGTAGTTATCACATAATTTCCTGGGCTTTAACTAACCCTATTACTTGACTATAAATTCCTTGAAGGCAGAAGTAATAGTTGAGCTAAAGATTGTATTTTCCCCCAGCATGTAGTACAGTGATCTTAATTTAAAAGGCAGTTACTGTTTTATGCATGAATTAATTAATGTGAATTCAGTTAGGGCAAGGGAATTTCCTCTGAAATTTTAGAAAAACCCAGAAAGAGCAGGGTCAGGTGAATATCAGTATAAGTGCTAATCAAATACAATGACTGTCAGAAAGAATCATGCTAATGTTTTGACTTAACCACTGAGCTGGGTCAACATTTTATCAAGTTGGCTTTCACAACGGAAACACTCAGGCAGTTGACTACTCAAGCACTCTTCAGTTTTGGAGTAATCTTTCCCACCAAGAATGGAACATTTGCTCTAGGATTTCATAACATTATTATTATTATTATTCATTACATTTACAAATAATGCTGTTCCCTTTTAACAAATCTAAAAGTAGCATAAATAGGAAAATAGAATATTTTACTAGGAAATACAAACTTTTCAGAACCAGTCCCAAAATCTGGATTTTAGGTAAGGTGCCCATTGGTAGGATATCTTTGGAGAATCTATTGATCTCAGTTGTTGAGGTTCAGATAAATTAAGATCATGTCATAATCACTTAAATTCCCTTTTTTATGTTCTCTCTGTCCTGCCTTTAAGGCTGCACAGATCCTGAATGTGGTCCACAGATATCCCCCATTAGAATGTATACCCCATAAGAACAGAGATTAATTTTGACTTTGTTTTGTATTCTCAGTACTTAGCCCAATCAATATTTCGATCAATCAATAGACATTTATTAAGCATATGCTATGTACTAATCATGAGCACATGATAAATGCTTTCCTGACTGATTGACTGGGAGAACTCAGACCTAAACACAAACATCTATCTTTCCTAGGAGTTCAGCAGACAAGGCTACTGAAAATAAACATAAACAAAAACAAGCAGGAATTTGAAAACTTCCAGTTTACCTGCTACAAGTTTCCAAAAGTCTTACTCAGCCCTCTACTCTCACCTTTTATGCTCTGCAGAGGTTACCACCCAACTGCACACAAACCTCATAAAACATGGGCAGGTGTGAAATACAGTGAGAACCTAGTTTAAATCCTAAGGGCATCCCTGGTATAAAGATCATCATCTGCATTCCTCTATCTCTATAAACATTACTAATGCCCTAAAGTCCTTATACTATGAAATGTCTGTGTTGTAGTTCATTATCAACATGACCCACGTTGACATCTCAAAAGATTTTTAAATAGAATAGAAGCTTTTTACATTTTAAATCTCATAGATTAAGCTTCACATAATTTATTAGTATGTGAATTAAAAGACCTCAGAGGGCAGATGATATTATTAAAAGGTGATTAAGTTTGGTACTAGAGACTGACACTTAACATGTAACTTGTATGATGTTGGACAAGTCAATATAACCTCTAGATTTCATTTCTTGAAGTAAAAATGAGAAATTAAATTAGACTATTTCTGCAGTTCCTTCTTATCCCTAAAATTCTCTAACTCCCTAAAATAGTTAATAATCTCTTTTTAAAAATAGATCAATGATGATGATATTAGAGCACAGTATGTGAAAAACAAAAATAAAATTAAAGTAGAAAATTAGAGGGGAAAGACAATTTTGAATTATAGGATTATATGAGTCTCCCTTGAAAAGCCATAGAAGCTTTATTTTTTGGGATGTTTTAGATTAAATAATATACTAGGAGATGTATAGCTCTGGCAGAGTGAATGAACTGGATGACCTGTTCAGTTTTTTCTGTCTCTAATTACTGTGAATCTGTGGTCTAAGAATGTCCATAGGGAAGTGTCCTGTTGGCTAGCACTCCTGCCGGAACAACACAGCTCTTGCACACACATTTCATAAGTGATTTTCCTGCTTTGACAAGTCACACATTTTTTAAGACTACCTTGTTATTGTGACTTTTTGCTAGGCCCCCTGCTAGGGCTGGGATTCACACAATGCTGCCATACTTCTCAAGTAAATTCAGATGTAATCTATATACTCATTTACCCATGTAGTATAGCTGTCCTAAAAATGAGTGCTATCTTCAAACACTGGCCTACAGGAAATAATTCAAAGAACACATCTTGACTATTATCTGCAATAGATCTGACTTTGAAAAACATTAGAGATGGAAACCCTGTTAGCTACTACAGAAGGTTATTCTTAATCGAGTCATTCCCCATCCTCAAGAAACTGAGTTAGATCAAAATAAACTAATAATATGTAATTAGAATATAGTTAGCTAATTAATATGCTTATGAGCCTGAAGCAATAGATATGATGATGGTAGTTATCTTTATACTTTCGTCCAGGAAGCTAAATGGCACAGTGAATAGAGTACTGAGCCTAGAATAAGGAAGACTAATCTTCCTGACTTCCAAACTGGCCTCAGATACATACTGTTTGCCTCAGCTTCCTCATCTGTAAAATCACCTGGAGAAGGAAATGGAAAGCCATTATATTTTGCCTAGGAAACCTCAAATAAAGTCACAAAGGGTCAGACGTAACTGAAAAAACTGAACAACAAAAAATGAACAAAGACCATAACGGAACAAATACTTTTTTGCCTGTTTACACAGTCTATTCCAAGCCCATTATAAAGATGTGTAACTTGACCTTGGAAGACAGGAATTCAGCATTGTTTATCTTTTCTTGAGCCCTTGAATAATTTTCCATGTTAAGAACAAACACCTCCAACATGTGTTAGACATTTACTATTAGTCACAAAGTTGACACAGTTATAACTAAGAGTACATGAATATATTCTTTTCTTTTCCCTCCCATGTCTCTCCATCAAATATAATCTCTTTCTTTCTCTTCTCATCTTTGATTCTTCCTTTCCTTTCATCCTCACACCCAATCCAGTTAATTCTGTATCCCTAATATTTCTTACATCTTATGTCTTTTTACTTCTGCTGAAACCATCAGAATGGAATTCTCTAGGTCCTCGTTTCATTTTCCTTAGGCTTTTGTGAAAAAAAAAATCTTTCTAATTAGTTACTTTTGATCTATTCCTTCTTTAATCTGTCTTTCACTGTAGCTATCCTTATAAGCTTCCTTAGAAAATATATTACAATTATGGACTGTTACATTACCTTATGTACTTGTCTGATCACATTATACTTCTGTTCAAATACCTCTTGAACACATCATAAACTGGTAATTCTAAGATGCCAGGCCTCCTATTCAGCCAGGTTTTTCCAACTTTACCCAATACTATTCTATTCCATGTATTTTACAGTCCAACAATTTATACTATTCTCCAAACCTCATTACTGTTCTACTTTTTCTTGTTTCTTTTCCTTATTTTCAATCTATCCCCTATTCTTAAAATGGGTTTACCCACTTTCCTCTCTCCAACTGCTAACATCATTCCTTTCCATCAAAGTTCAACTCAAAGTGTTATTTTCCTATTGCTACCCATTTTCTGTCCTTCCCAATCTCTTCTTCGAATTTCTGCCCTCTCTTTTGTATTTATCCAGTTTAACTTTAGCATAATTTTGTTTTGTTTAATATCTCTTCCTCTCTGTTTCTGTTATATCTATAATTGTAGTCGTAGTATTCAGGACATTGTTGGCACATACTTGATGTATTTTCAAATTTACTGAGTAGAAACATTTTGGCAGATACATTTGAAGGAAATCAGTCAATCACTATTAGACATTTATTGAATATCCACTATATGCCAGGCATTGTGTTAAGTTCTTTGTATATAAAAAGAAGAAAAAACAGTCCTTACCCTCAAGAAGTTCATAATCTTATGAGGGAGGTGACAAAAAAACATAAGTACAAATGAGTTATGTATGGAATATATATGATTATATTACAATTAATTATTTTAAATTATAATTTTTTAATTTAAATAAAATTGTATAAATTTTATTAAAATTTAATTACATCAAAAATTGATTATATTAAGAGGAAAGAAACAAGAATTTAAACTTCCCTCTATATAAAGAATTTCTGTTGACACTTAAAGGAACACAGGGGAGGAAATAGGTGAAATGAAGAGGGAGAGGATTCAGACATGAAGGACAGCAAAAAAATAAAGTAAAAAAATAGGAGGGAGAAGACACTACAGGAGGGTAATAACCAAGTGAGACGTAATCGAATCTTAGATTAAAAACCCTCACTTTAGAGATAGGAGTAGGAAAGGAATCTGGGAGGTGAAGAAAGAAATGATAGCACTTGACAATACAAGGAATTTATCTCAAATAGCTTTGGAAAGTGATTATTGCTGGATGAATGAAGATGCTTTAGGAAGCAGTGACATCGTATAGCTCTTGGCATTAGGGTTGCATAAAGTTAGCCTTTAGAAGTGTTCTTGTTACCTAACTCTAAACCAGACCCTTCCACATATGAATCTGGAATCTGCTGCTAGCAATCTTATAACCCTCACAGGTACAAAGACGTTAGTTAAGGAGTCAGGGATCTGACAATGATGCATTATTTGACAAGATGCTGATGCTGATTATGACTCTAGTGACAGCACTGTATCACCTTTTGTATGTGCTGACATGGAAGTTGATGAAGAGATTGATGTCGGAGCCGCAAGCATGCAAATAAGTCTTAATAAGTATTTAGATGACACAGAACTTTTAGCTCTCTGCAGTATGACATATACTACTACAATACAAAATAGCACTGTTCTTTCAGGTCTTAGGACAGACAATAACCAAGTAATCGCTTAATGACCTTTTCCATTTAACATTTCCAAATTTGTCTAATTGTGACATTTTGGAAAGATGGAACTACCAGAAGCATATGGACAGGGGCATTTATTCTCTCACTAGTCTAAAGATAAAGTGCCGAATCTCAAATCTCATTAAGTACCTAACTGCATCTGAGAATTTGTAATTATCAAACAATCAAAAGCCATTATTTGACACCCCTATAGTTTTCCTAAGTTCTATGAAGTTCAAGATCACTGACCTATAATTTGTAGACAACAATCTCTTCATTAAAAAAAAAAAAAAAAAAAAAAAAAGGGATTATTTTTACTCTCCCCTAGTCCTACAATACATTCTCCACCAACTTTAAAAAAAAATCACTAGCAGTAGCTAAACAATTACATCCACCAGTTCTTTCATTCCCTTGAAATAATAGTTTTTCCAAGCCTGATTATGTACTGGAATTCATCAAGGGCATCTACAAAGTATCTCCCAGATAACTGGACATATAGTTACTGGAACAGGGATTGATAATACCATAATACTTTTCTATACCTTTGGTTGGCTTATATATATATAGGGTTTTGAGACCCACTTGAATTAACTCAGGGAATGTAATTGTAAAAATGAGACAGGGTGATGAAAGGTATGTTTTAGGCATCTGATGTGAAATGGAGGAAAGCTAATAAATGTGATGCATAAATACGGTATAGAACAGACTCAGTCCAATTTAATAAGCATTTGTTGAGCAATTACTTCGTGCAAAGCACTGTGCTAAAACCTAGAAATATAAAAACAGCAGAAAATAATTTCTGCCCTCAAGGAGCTATCGCCCTTCTCAGTCAGAGAATTCAAGAAAAAAAGAACTGAGACAGGTACCAACGGGAGTAAAGAGTGGGGAGTCACTAGGCCTGAAGAAAAGGGGACTGACATCAACCAGATGACTAGTTATGTCCCCCAAGTGGATTTTGCAGCAGGGGCCTTTGAAGAATGGATTTTCCAAATTGGAAGGAAGCTGAATCAGTTTTGAGGTTTAGACCTTGGGGTATTTGATATCAAAGGGAAAGAAATGAGAAATTAAGCAATAGTAGAACATCAGAGGAAAAAAAAGTAAAATTATTAAAGATCTCAGGAGGAAGAAACTTAGTTAAAATTTTTGATACAAGCAAGATAAGCAAACAGAACTATTAAAACAGCTATTAGAACAGAAGGTAAGATGGCTACCAGGACATTTAAGTTAATCCAAAAATATCTGAATAAATATCAGAAATTCAAATCAAAACAATATCTGATAAAGAATCCTGTGAAACCATAGCAGGATGTTCCTGAATGGTTCAAAGGAGAATCAGTAGAGTTGATTTTTATGGCACGACAGAAATAATTGGCAAAATAGAAAAACTTGAATCTATAGTGACAGTTCTCCTCACAGAAGCAAAAGAGAAAATAACTGTTTGAAAAAATACAAATATACAAAAAGCAAAGGATAATCTTGAAGAAAGGAAGCAAAAAACAGAAAGTTAAAAGATATGATCTCGGCGATAGCTAGATGGCACAGGGGATAGCACACCAGCCCTGAAGTCAGGAGGACCTGAGTTGAAATGTGGTTTCAGACACTTAAGACTGCCTTAGCTGTGTGACCCTGGGCAAGTCACTTAACCCCAGTTGCCTCAGCAAAAAAAAAAAAAAAAAAAAATTCTTTATCAGATATTGAATAAGATTTCTGATATTTATCTATATAAGTAAAACATGTTGATCTCAAAAATAGGCTCTGTAGAGACAACTTAAAAATCATAATTTACCAAAAGAACACAAGTCAAAAAAACCTAAATATCATAATGCAAAAAAAAAAAAATACAAAAAAAAAAAAAAAGACAATGACCAAAATAATTTATCATGATTATTTCTGGAGAATGGCAGGAAACTTTGTACCATTGTAGCAATCCCAAATAAATCTTCCTATTATTTTCTCGTGCTTATAAATACAAAGAAATGATGTCTTGTACTTAATTTCTATTGCCTTTAATTTTTTTTAACATCAAGTATTGGGTTTTGCATGGTGTTTTTTATTCAGAAAAAAATGCACATTAATTTCAAACTCTGTGTCAGCAGTATTTTGAATAAAATACAATGAACCAGATGTAGCATGGATGGAAATATTGCATTCTCAGTTTTGGCAGCTGTTTATTAAAAATCTACGATGAATTGATGCAAACACCCTGTAATTATGGTTTCCATTATTTACACTGTATGAGCAGTGTAGTATTTATAAGTACAGAGCAAGAAATGTGTTATCAACTTAACTAAAACATTCAAGAAAATGCATTACTTCAAACTTGATTTTGAAGTGGGTGTGTCCCAGCCAAATAACCAGGGGAAGAAAATCACAAACAGAATTTAGGTAAATCCTTGCAAATATAAATGCCAGACTTTCCTACTGCAAAGAGACATAAGCTTATAAAAAGAGATCAGTTCAGTCAAAATCAAAACAAACAGGTAGATTTAGTTAATTCTCTGGAGGGATTGGTTTATTCAGTACAAAGAGAGATATGTTTTCCAAACTTTGGGGCATCAAGGTGTAACTGCTTTCAAGTGCTGGATAAAGCCCACAGAAGAATGGTAAGACAATAGGGAAATCAATAAACCTTTCCAAGCTCTTTAAATAAGCTATCCCAAAGCAGTGGCATATGGCTGGGAACAAAAACAGATTATTCTCTTTTCTAATTAATTGGGACTGGTTCTTTTTTTCTGGTCCCCATTAAAACTCATTGATTTATAGTGCATAGTCTCTTAAACATTATAATATAAAGCCTTTATTGGCTCTTGGATTTTAGAGTTCTCATTTAGTTTGGTGACATTGCTATAAAAAATTCACACCTGTATCTTGCTTCTTAAAAGAAGATTGTTATCCTGTGTTACCTATCAGAGAAGAGTGTGATTTAATGATTTCATTAAAAAGATTATTGTAGCTATCATCTTAGCACATTTTGCCACATAGTAAGATAGATGCCATTGTATATACATCAAAACTCTGATAACTCTTATTATAAATTATCTCTGTTGTTGATAATAAGTTTTTCCTTATCAGGTACTTTCCTCCCTCTTCAAGACATAGTCTGATTTTTATGCATTAAGAATACAAAAGGCCAATAATGAAAAACATTTAGCCACTGATTCATTTACTTCTTTTTATTCAGTTTCTCCAGATGTACAATGAACATCATTTAATAATAATTACTGATATCTACTTATGACACTTTATGTGTATACAACAGTTCATCTACATTCCCTCATTTGATCATTATTTTACCAATTAATGGTTATTAAATCCCACTTTTCTCATTTGTAATCAGGAGAAAGTGATCTTATCTTCTTGCCTTACAGGATTATTTTAAGAATCAATAATACGAATTCCTTGGATAAAGGAAACACTACATACAAGAGATGGTTTCTTCTTTCTACTTGTGTAAAATTCTGACTGTGTGACCCTGAGCAAGTCAATCTTTTAATGCTTTAGGCAATTCTTTAATACTCTGTTTTTCAGAGGTGTGGACATAGATTAGAAAAGGGAGTTTTTTCATCTGGGAATTCTCTATACCAATGAAATCATACTGAGGTGATAACATCAAGCTAGCAGTGATTCTATATGACTGTGAATCTGAAAATAGCTTCACAGAAGAATGTGCTTTAACAAGAAGTAGAATTGTGGTTTATCTTTTTCATTCTTTTTTTATACTTGTGTACATTTCTATTCTCTCTCTCTCTCTCTCTCCGTTTTCCCTCCCTCCCTTCCTCTCTGTCTCTCTGTCTCTCTCTTCTCCCTCCTCTCTCCCTCCCTCTCTCCTTCCCTTCCTCTGTGTCTCTGTCTCTGTCTCTATCTCTATTTCTGTCTCTCTGTCTCCCTCTCCTCTTACACCCCCCCCCTCTCCGATGGATGACAAATTAATCCTCACTCAATCCTGAACACTAAGTAACAAATTAATTATAACAGTGCAAATATCTGAGCATCAGCCATCCTGATTTTGCCTCTTCACAAATTTGGCCATGCTAAGGAGATACATGTTTAATCAATCAATATCAGTATCCTTTTGCCACTTGGCAAAAATATGAATAATGCCCCATTATTCTGCAAGAATCTCCTTTCCTTGAATTGTTCTGATTCTCATTCTGTAATCAAAAGATCTCTATCCAGTTTCCATATATCATTTAAATTGATTTCATTATACTTTTGGAATTTAGGATCTTAGGGAGTCTGAACTAGAAAGGAACCATTTAGCTTAACCTTCTCTTTTATGTATGAAGAAACTGAGTCGTAATAAATGCTTTTTAGTTGTTTATTTGAGGTCTACAGAAATGAAGTGACTTTCACTTGATGGAAAAACTGCAGCATAGTTCATAATTGGTAGAGTACACATATATGTATTTCCTAGACTAGTACTTTATTTCATTTTCATAATACCATTCAAATAAATGAAGCAGTAATCTAGCTCCTTCCACAGCAATAATGATCTGTGATTTCTTATCCTTAATCTTTTGTCATCAGACCAGCCCAGTCAAGAAGTGACCATTTGGAGAGTATAAACCAGCTCAACATTTTCACCTTTCCCCTTGTGATTCTGGGGACTTTACAAATGAGCTTTAACAAGTTTCCATAGTATTACTCATTTTTCCTGGAAATGAAGGGAAGGACTCCATACCAAGAGAATTAGTAGTGGTTTTAATGCAAAACTTGATAGAAACAAGAAAGGGGGAGGGTTTTCTCCCATATATTCCTTTCTTTGTCAAATAAATAACTAGGTCAAGCATACCAAAAGCACAAACCATTCTAAAATACATGCTTCTATTCTCCTTCCTCATTTAAGATTAAAATCTATTCTTTCCTATTTTCTGAGATAGATTCCTTTAGGTTTCCCTGTTCTCAACTACCACTGCTTTCTCAAATTCAATTTTTTTCTCCTACACCAACTATCAAGAAATAATTCTTCAAGACAACTTGCAGAGAAAAAATTATATATTTTCTTTCATTTTAATATATTTTCTTGTTTTGTCAAACTCTTACTCTCAATGCTTTCCTTAGCATACAATTAGGTTCTTAGAAACATGCATTATTTAGTCAGTAGTCTATAATAGTTCCTTTGGAGCCCTTGTAGAATATCTCACATAATAAATACATAATTATAAACTTGTTAAAAGAGGCATTATTTACTCATTTGTCCAACATGGCTCCTCTATGTCTACCCTGTGAGTAAATCTATATTTAGTTAGTGTAATATTGATCACAGCAGAAGCATTCTAAAATGCTGGCCCAGAAAGATTTAGCATAACTAGAAGAGAAATAACATTGCAAGTTTTGTAAACATTAAAAATAATAGAGAGAAGAACATTTTATTTTCGTATTTTTGTCTATGTTCAAAACAGTTTGGGTTTTTTCTTTCTTTCACTAGGAGATCTTGGGTTTCATCAGTGCATGCTGTTGCTGATGAGCAATTTCCTTTATCATCACCGTCTCTGATACTTAGAATCTTAGAGGGTTCTCTGGGGCACTGGCAGGTTAAATGATTTGCCTAGGGTCACATAGCCACTATATGATTTAAATACAATTAAACAAATTAAATGTCATTTAAATATTCACATTTTACATTTTTTTATTCCCAGATGTTTGATAAAGTTGATGTCCACATGATGAATGGAAAAATAACATATCATACTGTTAACACACATTTTACATACTGTATACCCATAAATAAATACCTATAATTTTGTATCTAGAACTATCATTTGGCCAGGGCAGCTTAGGCTTTGACACAGGACACTAATATTTAAATTGTGTTTACAGCCCTTACAACCCGAACCTTGATTCTGACTAGAGGTCTCCAAATAATCCTTCCACTCACATGCTAGCAAGCCTTGCTAATCTAGTCCAACCCCCTTCCATTAATCTTTTAGGAGAGCTAATAGTTATCATAACTTCATTCTCCTAGTCTAATTTCTCACTCATCCTTCTAGGTATCAACATAGTAATTCCAACCCTTTAGAATCTAGAAACAACTGAATTTAGGTGTTAGTTAGCAAGGATAATGAGTTAAAATTGGAAGCATTTTTTAACATGTGTGTAGTAGATAGAAGCATCCTCTACCAAGGATGCTTCCAAGTGGGCCATTTCCTCTCCTTATCAATTACATCATATCTTAGCTCCTCTTTAACCTGACCACCTGCAAAAGTCTCCTAGTAACATTTAAGGGCACATTTCTTGCTGTTTGTCTTGGGCAGTTTTTAAAAACTAATTATGGTTTGGGGAATAATCAAATGAAATTGTAGCAAATTTAGGCAGGAAAATTGGGCCTAATCCAAACTGAAATTTCTATGGGATATGGAGTCAAAAACTTAAAAAGGATGGGAATGAAAAAAGATTGTTTAATAATCACAAATTCCCTATAATTCATTTTTCCATATTCACTTATATTTACCTTTTGTATATAAAACCATTCAGAGGACTTATTTCTGAACTTATTCTAAGCAAATAAAATATATTATGAATGCATTTTTATTTATTTTGTTCTCAAATTCAGAATATATTAACATAGTAAAAGGGGAGGCTGTAATGCTTCTGTAAATGGGAATCACAGAAAACAAATGTGATATTACTATGGAATCATAGTCCTAGAATCAAAGAATATTACATCTAGAAAGGGCCTTAGAGATCATGAAAGTTATAAAATATTTTCCAGTGTGTCATTATGTTATTTATTGAATTTTATCATTTCAAGATGAATATGCTGTTTTACATGGACAAACAGCCGAGTTTTGTAGTTTATAATTCTATTATTTCTTGGAAGAAGGATTTCAGTATGTTGTGGGCTACATGGGTTGGGGTAAGGGCTTGTAATGCTTTGTATTTGAAACAAATGCTTCTGATGTGATATAAATATAACTGATCAGCCATCCTTCCTTCATTCCTTACCCACAGTATACATATGTTAAAAATTACCTATTGCATAGGTTGTAGCTACACTTTGCCACTGGTACAGTTTGCAAACCTGCCTTTTCAGTGTGCAGCCTAACTATGAATACATTTCTGGGAGGACTCACTCATAAGGCAAAATAAGTGTTTCTCCTATTTATTGGAAATTAAGGTGCAGATATAAATAAAATTAATCCATCCCACATCCCACTACAGCTTCTAAGTCAACATCATCCTCAAATAGCATTATAAATGTTCATTTTCCTCATCCATGGCACATTATAGACACTTAATAATAATGATGGCTGATAATGAAAACTATTTTGTATTGATTTTGCAAATATCCTGTATATATTTATATATATGTATAGTTTTTTCCTGATTAGCATGTCATTTCCTTGGGAGCAAGGACTCTTTCATTTGTATTACTTGTATTTAACACCATGCCTTGCACAGAGTAGGTGCTTAATACATGCTTATTGATTGAATCAATCCACTCAAAGCTCCTAAGATAAGTCAACAAAAAAGCATTTATTTAGCACTTAGTGTATGACAAGCACTAGAATATCAATACAAAAGGCAGGGGCAGGGAGATAGTTCTGGCTCTTAAGAAATATACATTCCATTGAAGGAAAGGAGCACATAAAATGAAGCTGAAAAGGAAGAGATGAGTGAACCAGAACATAACAGAAAATTCCAAGTATAGTCTGGTGAGAAATAAAGACTTGGCTGGCCCAGGCATCCTTCTCAAATTAAAGTTTGGGGGAAAGCCATCAATCAGATTCTTCAGAAGAGAAAAAAAAAATACTTCCAAGGAGTGATTTTCCAGATTCCAGTGATCCTCCATGATAACAAGGTCCTCATATGATTCTATTATTATCATAAGTACCAATTTAGCATTCAGGTATACAGCTATTATCCCTAATTCTCATTACCTGGCCAGCTACATGTGCAAATATTATACCTAGACAAGAACTGCAGCTTCCTCAGATTTGCCAGTAGAGAAACCTGTTTTAATATATTCTCTAATTCTGTGCAATGTAGTATTGGTGTCATATACCGCAAGGGTTACACAAATTCTTTGTTGATGAGAGTGATTAGCTCACCCCTTGAAGCTTATTTTTTTTAATTTCTATTTTAACTAAAGATATTACTGCCTAGAAAACCAACCAGATCCTTGTTAACATTCTCTTTTATGTCTAGTTCTGTCACCTGTAAAAAAAAATAAATTGTATGTGATGAGTAGAAGCAATAGGAAACAATTTTACCTGTTTTAAAAAATATATCATTAGATTTTACGGACCTCTTAATCTGTTTCTCATACATATTGATGACATAAAAGAAACCTCGTCTTGTTTGAAATAAGGTACCTTTTTAAAGAAGTGTGCTAGTAACTGATCAGTATGAGAAACAGACTACTAGAAGGTAGCCTTCTCTGGCAGCTAGAGCAATCAACTGGGAGTCAAGAGTCCTTGAATCTTTTCTTTGTTGAACTACTCACTAATATGTAAACCTGGGAAAGTCCCTTTTTACCTTTGAATCTCTTTTGCTGCTGATATAGGATCAGCTAATAATACTTGCTGCATACTAATATTATAATTTTTGTTAATCACATCAGACAATTGAGTTTCTGAAGTACTCTGTTCCCCATGAGACAGTTGTAGCTCATGGAATTATGTGGAATTTATGAAATGGATTAAAGATATGATAGAAATTTAAAACATAATTACAGTTGCACTTATCTAATTGAATTTCACCTAACATTTGTCACCCATAATCTATTACATTTTTTATTTAAATCCCATCTGGCATTTCTCATATTCCTCAAGGTGTATTATTCAGAATACCACCTGTTTTCCTACAGTTTTGAAGGGATTTAAACATTAGTAAGAGTAGTATGCCTGTGGGCAACTAGAAATAAGAAACTGATCATTTAAAAATAAGTTTCTAAGATGAAAATCAATGAGTAATAATCTACACCTCGAGTGAATTTTTATAGAAAAATGATGATTCCATAAAGGCGTAAATGGGTAAAAATATAATAAATATAAACCAAAATGACCTGATGGAAATTATTTCTACAAGTAAAGATCTGCAACTTAACATTCTAACTTATATTTTTAGACAATTATCTAGCATATAAAGAGGATACCCAAGTTTCCACAAATAGTTTATCAGAGGCAAACAAAACAGAACAAAACAAAACATTCCTGACAAGGTGACTGGCCTTCAGTCCACTATGTAACGACATCTCTCTATAAGTAACTAAGAATTTAAAATACGTTATGTTTCCTAATACAAATAAAAAAGGTTGGGAGCTAAGGTGTCACAAAGGAAGAGGAAGGAGGGAATAACAAATGTGGAAGGAGGAGAGAAAAATGCACTTATTTTTATAAGTATCTCTGAGGAATAGTAAGAAACACTGTGAGCCCCTTAGGGTTTAAGTATTGGGCTAAAATCATCATACTGTGATTAAATATAATCCTGAAATAATAGCTGTTCCATATTTGATTTACATATTACTGTAAGAGAACATCAGCCCTATTTATTATCAGGCCAAATTTAATGGAATTTCAGTTGCTCCTTTCCAAATAGTTTTTGCACATTTGGAGAATACCCCAACATACTTCTCACCAAGGGATGTTCATTCTGTTGTGAGTCTGTTCCTCTAATTGTGTCTTTCTCTGTATTAACATTAATTAGCAAATTCATCTTTCACTTTCTCTCCCATGGGACAGATTCAGTCAGGGTTGGGTGGGTAGGGAATTTAATTAATCTATCAGCAAATTGGATTATTCATTAGTTATACTTGTTTTATCCTCTTTCTTTTTTAATTGTTGTGTTATGGAAATGTTTTGGTTCTGTACTTCAGTTATCAAGTTCATAGAAAGACACAGAACCAAAGGAGTTCTTCAGGATATAGTGTGGATATTTAAAATAAAGACAGACAAACAAACAAAAAAATCCTATCCTGTTACTGCTTATTTTAAACTAGGGCATTTTACTTCTTAGAAGTTTGTCATTGTTACAGAATTTGTTTGTGTTTTCTGATTTTACCTTATGGCCTAATTAGAATGCTCTTTTATAATAAATATAACAATAGTTGGACATATAAACACCCAGAATTTATGGTTTAAGAACAAAGGGTATCACTATATGAGAATTCAATTCAATGGGGCTAATCTCAAATGCAATTAATGTTCACATTCTTTATGTGCCCCAGTGGTAGTCTGTTTGCCCAAGGAATTTATTGAAAGAGATACATTTAATTAAACTTTCTGGAACACTTGGGCAAAATGCTATTTAAGTAAGTGGAGGAGGGGAATAGATTTTCTGCATTTTTATCACCTTTTCCCATCCTTGTCCTGAGGGTAGTTCAGAATTATAAATCTATGGAGAATACAATCTCAATCTACTTCCATCTCCTAATTCTTTTACTAAAAGAAAACAAACCAAAATCCATAATTGGTGTTTTTAATGATCCGTTGGAGAGGCTATAGTGTTTTCCCTCTTGTAACTGTTTCCTATTTACCTTATTTATAGCTTTAATTGAAAATATTTGTTTGCTTTTGGCATCCAAAGTTTCTGATAAAGGCCTCATTTCTAAAACATATAGAAAATTGACTCAAATTTAAGAGAAATCAAGCCATTCTCCAATTGATAAATGGTCAAAAGATATGAACAGACAATTTTCAGATGAAGAAATTGAAATTATTTCTAGTCATATGAAAAGGTGCTCTAAATCAGTATTGACCAGAGAAATGCAAATTAAGTCAACTCTGAGATACCACTACACATTTCTCAGATTGGCTAAGATGACAGGAAAAGATAATGACAAATTTTGGAGGGGATGTGAGAAGACTAGGACACTAATACATTGTTGGTGGAGTTGCGAATGAATCCAACCATTCTGGAGCGCAATTTGGAACTATGCCCAAAGGTTATCAAACTGGGGACCCAGTACTGTTTCTATTGGGCTTATATCCCAAAGAGATCATAAAGAAAGGAAAGGGATCCATATGTGTAAAAATTATGGTATATGAATGTTATCAAATATTATTGTCCTGTAAGAAACAATCACCAGGATGATTTCAGAGAACCCTGGAGAGACTTACATGAACTGATGCTAAGTGAAATAAGCAGCACCAGGAGATCATTGTATACAGCAAAGGCAAAATTATTTCTTCTGATGGACTTGGCTCTTTTCAACAATGAGATGATTCAAACCAGTTCCAGTGATCTTGTGATGAAGAGAGCCATGTATACCCAGAGATAGGACTGTGGGAACTGAGTGTAGATCACAACATAAGATTTTTACTCTTTTTGTTGTTGCTTCCTTGTATTTTATTTTGCTCCTCTCTCTCTCTCTCTCCTTCCCTCCCTCTCTCCCCCTCTTTTTACTGGTTTGATTTGATTTTTCTTGTGTGGCAAGATACTTTTATAAATATGTATGCATATGATTTAACATATATTGGATTACTTGCCATCTAGGGGAGGGTGTGGGGGAAGAAGGGGAAATTGGAACAAAAAGTTTTGCAAGGGCTAATATTGAAAAATTGTCCTCGCATGTGTTTTGAAAAATAAAAAGCTTTAATAAAGAAAATAAATAAATTTTAAAAGTTATTATGATAAAAACAATTTGTTTGCACATTGTTTCCCCCCATTAGATTGTTGGTTCCTTGAGGGCAGGGACTGCCTTTTTCTTCTTTTTATTCCCAGTGCTTGGCATACTGCCTGCCACTTTAGGCACTTAATTTTATTGATTGATTGCTGTGGAAAGTGGGTAGGCCCTGATGAAGTCAGGAGATCTGAGTTCAATTACTACCTTTCACATTTACCAGCTGTTTTATCCTAGAAATGTCATCTAAGATTGTAAATAACAGATAAGTTGGGAAGAATTCTTTGAATACCTAATGCAGTGTGAAACCACTGGTGTGAACTCTTTTCCCCCCACAAAACAAAAAAAAAATTCAAATTAGCTTCACATTGGTACTTGAATTATTCATTTTGACCATTTACAGAGCCCAAGTTCCAATAGCCTTTTTCTACTTTGATTACTTACTTTCTCTTCTGTTCAGACACACCTGACATAAAAATATCATTGTCCCATTCATGCACAACTGTTTCAACATATTTCATGACTATGAAACTCTGCTATTACAAATCATATGCTTTCACCAGTCCTTCAGGCATCAGTAAAATCCATAAAGCCTTAGGTTTACACATTTAGTTATACTGAAATTATTATCTATTTTTGAGGATTGTAGTCTCACTTATTAAGTAAAGCTTTTTAAAAGCTCTCATTTATTAAATAAATATCCTCCTTAAAAGACTTCAGGGATCTATGATTTCATTGATGGGTAATTTCTTCCACCAACAGAGATTGAAGCCCTTCGTAATTCAGGAGATGATTCTCATGAGTTGTCATGACCAAAAAAGTACAACTTGCAGCCAAATATACAGGGACATTATTTATTACTTATTCTATTTATACAAGTTCCATCTTTAGGCAAAAAAGCAAAATAAATGAAATACATTTGTTGATTCATTTACAACCTAAGACTTTAAAATGAATAGGTTTTTCCATAGAAAACAAATAACTATTAACAAAGTTTCAAAAACATCATATTGCTATAGTAACATTATTTGGTCTCATTTATTGGCAATTTCCCAGCATAACAAATTATGTTAGAAATAGCAAGACCTTAAAGAGAGAAAGCTGGTCTTGGAGTCAGGAAGACCTGGGTTCAAGAGCAACCACTGGCAAATACTGTCTATGTGACTCTGGCCAAATCACTTCTCATTACTCTCAGCATCCTCTTACTAAGATCAGATGAGATAGGATATACAAAATTCTTTTCAAACCTTAACGTGTTTTTAAAATGCTGACTTATCATTGCTACTATTAAGTCAAAGAGAAGATATTAATCTGTTTTGGTGGAGGGAATGTCCTCACCTTGGAGTTTCCTATATTCATAAAATCACAGATCCAGTCCATATCTCTAACAAATTATTCACATGTATATATATGAAACAAATATATTTTAACACCTTTCTTTTCATGATACATACCTAATGAGAATCAATGAAGAATGCGTGTCAAATGTACCCCAGTTCCGTTTTTTTAAAATCCTATAAAAGATAATTAATTTTTCTAGTTTATTTCTTATACATTTTCCTTCCCTACTATATCCACTGTGCTCCAGGTAAGCCAAGAAATTCCTTCACTCTTTCCCACTTACTGGCATTCTTGCAAAGTATAACCAGGAAATTTGACAGTATTTTTACCTATTCTACCAAACTTATTTTAACTTAAAGACATTATTGACAAGATGAGGCATGATGTAGTAAAAAGAGTATATGCTCTAGAGTCCCATAATCGGTGTTTAAAACTTGGAGTTCATTTTGTTCTTTGGAGTATGAAAGGGTTGGCTAAGTTGAGGTCTGAAGTCCCTTTCATTTCTAAATCTAATGATTACCTAGGGCCAAAAAAAATGACACTGACCGATTTTCAGAGAAACACCAATTGCTATGTTTCTACTGTCAAGTCCCTCTTCCTGTCAGTGAATGAACACTTGGCATCTGAGAGTAAATCACCTTAAAGAGTTGATTCTTCATCTCTTTAACCTGATCATCAATTTTAGAAATTTTTAAAAACTTTAAAAAAAAGTTTAGGTTCCTTTCTTCCCTTGCCCCATCTATGAATAGGAATCAAAATTTGGTGATCCACTTTTGAAATAAGTCAGTTTCAATGCTAAAACATAAATAATACTTGGTTCTCTCTTGGTGCTTTGTAAAATTAAAAATACATAAACTTTAAATGAATGATTTTGATTCATACTCCATCTTTCCCATGCTCCCCCATCTTATACCCATTTGTTTTGAGTAAAATCTGAATATGATCTGTAGTCAAAGCCTAATTGACTTTTTGTCTGTCCTGCCCCTAATCTTTATGGTAAAAGGACAGAATCTAATGTTAAACTTATCCTATTGGCCTCTTTTATTTTCCTTCTAGAAAAAAGTTAATGATGTGTATCTGTGACAGTATTTGTAGATGATAACAGCTTCATATCACTACCATCCTAATATAGATCACAAGGAAACTTGTTCGTAGACCCTTACCCAGGGTGTATGGGGGATAACTTAAGATTTGACTTCTTTTCTCAATCATACAGTTTTCTGATTTTGACAGTAAATATATATTTTGAATTATACATACATAATTTATGAAATATATTTTAATTTATTTTACTTTGCCTAGCTTTACCTTCTTTTGTCCCTAACCCTCATCCCCATTTCCAGAAAGCAAACTCTTATAACAATTAATTCCTTTTTTTTTTTTTTTTGCTGAGGCAATTGGGGTTAAGTGACTTGCCCAGAGTCACATAGCTGGGAAGTATTAAGTGTCTGAGACTAGATTTGAATTCAGGTCCTCCTGACTTCAGGGCTGGTGCCCTATCCATTATGCAACTTAGCTGCCCCACAAATAATTCTTTAAAAGAAAAAATAAAGTTAAAAAAAACTCCTCAAAACTGGTTAACACATTGAAAAAAATTTTTTTCATTTTATGCAATTGTCCACACCTATGGACTTTGAGTTCTGAAAAGGAATGGGAAAAGATATCTCTTCTTTTCTCTGGCAATATTGTTTCAATTGTTTTGTGATCGTTCTTTCTATTTAAATCATAGTCAATGTATTTACCATTTTACTGTCTCTGATTAATTTATTTTGCATCAGTTCCTGTAAGTCTTTCCATTCTTCTCTACATCCATCAAGCTTACAACTGCTTACATCACAATAGTATTCCATAACCTACATGAACGACAACTTGTTTATTCTCCAGGCAATAGGTTTCCAGTTCTTAGCTACAAAAGAAAATTTTAGCATGTATATTTTGGCATGTTTGGAGCTCTTATTTTCTTCAATGACCTTGGAATATAAACCAAGCACTAAAATCTCTGGATCAAAAAAGAATAGACATTTGATTCCCTTTATTTACATGATTCCAAATTGCTTCCTAGAATAGTCACTGTCCACCATTGTTGTGCCTAGCTTTCCACAAACTCTCGAGCGCTGATTATTCCTATATCATCTGCCAATTTTCTAGCAAATTTAGTGAGCTATAAGATGTGAAGCCTAGGGTTATTGGGTTTGGGTTTTTATGTTTCATTTTTTTATTAGTAGTAATTTAGAGTGTTCTTTTATATGGTTGTTTATGGTTTGCAATCCATCTTTTGTTCTGAACAACACGTTTATATTCTTTGACTGCTTCCCTAATGGGGAATGACTTTTGGAATTACATAATCTTGTTAGTTGTCTACATATCTTGATGTGAAACCTTTCTCAGAGATATTTGATAGAAAAATTTTCTTAATAGACTGCCTCCCTTCTTAACTGAGATGTGTTTATTTTCTTGGGCAAAAGCTTTTCAATTTCACGTAATTAAAATTCTTTATTATATGTTTTATAATTGTCTCCAGCCATTTTTATTTAAGAATTCAACTCTTATTCATAGCTGTAAATGGTATATGATATGCCTATCTTCTATTTTTTAATGATATAGTCTTTATTATTAAAACCATGTACCTATTTTTAATTTATTGTGAAATAGTCTCAATAATTTGATCTAAGCCTAATTTTTGCCAGATTACTTTCCATATTTCCCAGAAGTATGTATCAAAAGATAGTTCTTTCCTAAGCCATTTATATTTGGGCTTTATCAAACATTGAGTTATTGAGTTCAGTTATTTCAGATTTTCATCGAGACTGTACCATTGATCTACTTTTCTATTATTTAAACAGTATCAAATGTTTTGATGATGGCTGCTTTATAATATAGTTTGAAGTCTAAAATTGTTCCTCCCCTTCCATCCCTACAATTTCCCATTATTTCCCATGTTATTCTAAATCTTTTGTTCCTCTAAATAAAATTTGTTATTAGTATCTGTGTGTGTGTGTGTGTGTGTGTGTGTGTGTGTGTGTGTGTGTGTAAAGTATCCTTTTGGAAGTTTAATTGGTATAGCATTAAATCTGTAAATTGACTTTAGCATATTGCCACTGAGAGAGAAATTTTATCTAATTATTTTTTCAGCCATATCTACTCAAACATACACATAATATCTTTTCATGGAGATCTTGTGAAACCCTTAATAATCAGCAGCCTTTATTCTAAACAATATAACTATATGTTTGTCTATTTTATTACATTAAATATAATTTTATGGAAACAGGGAGGATGTACTTTGTATACTGTGTATAGTATCTTCAGTATTCTAAGGGCCATCAATATAAACTGAAATAGGGGAAGTTTCTCCTTTTATGATTATCTCTGCAGTGTTTGTAAAATATGAGAACACTATATAGTGATTTTTGCATTTCCAGAAGCATTCAAACATACTACTATTCATGAGCTTTAGAAACAAACATGTTTATTTGTAGCCAAATAAAAGTGAAAATTCTGAATTTTGCTTCTTTGAAACCATCTCTTTATACCCTCTTTAAAAATCAACCGGAAAAGATTGAAAAGAGAAGTAAAGAGACAATAACAAATGAGAAGCTAGGTGCTAATTGCAACCCAATGTGAATCCATACATCTTGTTTTGAGTAGGTGTGCCAGCACCCCATCAATCCATAAAGCTATAGTGACAGTTAGGTTATAAGGTACCCTACAGACCCATTAGTTATTCTGTCTTATCATTGTGCAAGGATGCTGAACAATGGATTTGATAGAAAGAATACTGAGTTTATGGTAAGAAGAACTGGTATTTTTCCAAAAGTAAACCATTTTTATTTTGTGTGTAATCTTTCTCCTGGGAAAAAAAGAATGTACATTTTTTAAAAATATAGACCCTAAAATAGTTTTTCTAGCTTAAGAATTTTTAGAATTAAATTCATTGACCCCAATGCTAAGCTTTTCTAATTATTTAAAAAGTATGTCCTGAAGCTGGGATGGACACAATCATTGAATCAATATAGAAATGGTCACTGTAAAGAAGCAAGTGCCTAGAAATCATCACATCAGTCAGTGTACATCATTTGCTGCTATTAGAATTGGGGTAGATGGTGACAAACAGCAGACAACATATAAAAAGCAGAATTAATATGGTCCACTAACTTGGTATTATGGCCGTATTAGCTCTGTGGTGATAGAGTTTGAGAGCATCATTTCAGCATTATCAAAGACTTGAAAATTGCAAATTGACTTTTGTTATTATTCAGTCATTTTCATTTGTGTCTTACTCTTTGTTTTGGGGTTTTCTTGGCAAAGATACTAGTTTGCCATTTCCTTCTCCAGATCATTTTACAGGTGATAAAGTAGGCAAACAGGGTTAAGTGATTTGCAACTAGTAAGCATCTAAGGCCAGATTTGAACTCAAGATGAGTCTTTCTGGCTCTACTGGACCATGTAACTGCCCTTGCAAACTGATGTAGAACTCAAAATTTAAAAGCATGGTCTTCCGTAGTACCATATTTTGTGTCCTTAATATCTTTTCATGTAAACTATATGATTCTCTCAGTGGAATTTGACCTCCAAGGAATAAGTTCTAACTTTGAGACTTGGTGGGATATCTCTATATCACCACATTATTCTTGACTATCTGTAGGTTCAAGAATAGACTGCACAAAACACTGCACAGAGTTGGTTACTGTGATCCAGGCAAGTACCTGTGCTGACAAATTGATCCCAGGCTAGAATAAATGGCATGAATCTGTCCATTCTCTATTAAACTATATCCCTCAAAAGGGGATAATAATGGAAAGAAACTAGTGAGTATCATTACCAGTGTATAATAACTATTTAATTTGTTTACTGAGAAAACACTTGATCTCCTGAAGCAACAGTTTCCTAAATGGACTTTGTGTCTTGAAATTGCTCAGAAATTCTTTACATTACCTAATTCCTTTTGTTCAAGAAAAAAGAAGATGGAGAGAATTGGGCATTTAAGCTAATTAGTACAGAGATAGCTCTTACTGGGTTTTGTACAAGACAGAACATCTATTTACAAATTTCTCATGAAAAAGAATAGAGGGGAAATTCTGCTGAAATGGAAATTCTATAGGTACAGGTTTTGTTTTTAGATTTCAGGTTACACCAGAGGAATTATTCAGTAGTTCTGAATAATTTTGTCAGTTTCACCTTGATGCTATAACACCATCATTTATTGTAGAGAGAAGATAGTTTTTTAAAACATATTTAAAATTTAAAACTAACATCCAAAACAATATTAACATACAGATACTAGTAACAGACTCTATAGAAACATGTCATTTACTAAAACAAATTAAAAGAAAACAAATAAAATGTGGTTAGATTCTTAATCTGTAGCTCTTGTCTACATTCCTAGAAGATCAATATCCATTGCTTTTTATGCCCTCATGTCCACAGATTGCACAGTCAAGGAAGACTGGGATTGTGAACATAGGTGACCAAAATGATACTGTTTACCCTCAATGGAAATAAGGAGACTTGGAGAGGAAGATAAAATCCTTATCAAAATGGAATGCTTTTCAAATTGAAAGGGGTGCCATCAAGATGTAAATAACTAAGGAGAAGATAACTTTGGAACTAGGATTCAGAAGAAAAAAGGCTAGATGTGCAGATTTGGGAGTCATGTGCACAGAAATGATCATTGAACCTGTTAAAATTAAAAATATATATAGAGAGAAAAGATGGACCATGACAGAGCTTTGTGGTATAAGCACAGTTTATTGGAATATGAATGATAATCCAGCAAAGAAGCCAGAGAAGAAATTATCAGACAGGTAGAAAGAGAAGCAGGAGAGAGCATAAATACCCAGGAAGAAGATAGTATCCAGGAAAATGATTTGGTCACCAGGGTCTTATGTTGATGGAGCTCAAGTAGAAAAAAGAGAGTTAGAGGTTACAAGATCATTTAGTAACCTCAGAAGGAATCTAAATACTATAAAAGGAGAGAGGCAATATAGTATAGTTGAAAGAATCTTAATCTTAAAATCAGGAGAAACCTGCATTTGAATTTCACTTTTGGTAATTAGTAGCTTTGACTAACTGTAATAACCTCTATAAGACTTCTCTGTAAAAGAGATATAAAATAATTAGCATACATCCTATGGTGCTTTTATGAGGGTTAAATGAAATCAGGTATGCAAAGGTCTTCAGAAAATTAATAAGTAAATTAATTAAATAAATAAAAAATAGAAAATAAATAAATAAGTAGACTGCTATTATTATTAAGTATCTTGCAACTGGGTAATATTGATTTTGATCAAGAAAAGGCTGGATTTTTCATTATTATTCAAAAGAGTCTCACTCAAAGTTTCTATGAAATAAAATTCCTCTTCAGAGCTTTCTCATTTAGCTTAAATGGAAAAAAAAAGTAGCTATCTATTAGAAATTGTTTGAAAGTAAGAATTCATAATCATTCATTTTCCATAAGTTTTTTAATAAATAAAATCTAAAGCTGTATTAAAAAAAATGTTTAACATTTTCAATTAGTTCAATTAGTATTTATGGATATTCTGTAGGGTGCTTAGCCCAAAACTAAAAATGCTGAAAAGCAACATAGCACTAAATACTGCATATAATATTGCCCTTATTGCCATCTTGTTTTTTTACAATGCCATTACTTGTGTTATATCTAAATACTGCAACCCTATCATACAAAAAAGACATGATATTCAAGTTATAATATTTAAAATATTATTCCTATGTAATTAAATACCCTTTGCACCATCATTTTATCAAATGTTGTATTTTTATTGAATCAATTATTAACCCCTATGTGTTATATTCCTCCTGTATAACTCTAAAGGAAAAAATATCTAAGCCAAATGGGATAAATGAAAGTTAAAATGTGAGTCAAGTCATTGAATAGTATATTATCTGAGATTTTAAAATTTATAATCCAAGACTTAGAGTTAGCATAACAACATGTACATGGAATAAAATGATTACAATTAGATTTGATTTTTAAATTAATTTTATATTTTACGATCATTTAAAAATGTTTAAATTCTATACTGCATTTACCTAAAAAAAAAAAACAGTAAATAGGTATTAGGTGATTCTCTGAGTTACTTTTTTGGGGGGTAGCAATTGAAAATTCTTTTAATGGAAGCCCCATGACCCAAAGAAATATATGACAGCCAAGGGCAAACTTTCTAAAGTGAGATAGTGAAGTACAAGCTTAATTTTGGTTTCAGTCAAGGGTACAATAAAATCTTGTTAATTTGCATTAATTAAACAGCCATTGAACCTCATTATTTTTTTATTGAGCACTGACTGTTGAACCAAGAACACTGTGTAATAGATTGAGAATTGAAATGGGAGTCAAGAACTTTCCATAGTAGGCAAGATTTTTCCCCATCTTACTTTTCTGCCCAAGGCAAATCTTTTAATTTCTTCCAGCCTCAGTTTTGCCTCAGGCAGAATGGGAATAGTAATTATTATCATTACTCTGGAGAATTAATGAATTTATTATTCATTAAGCACTTGTAGAACCTCACAGGTACTATAAAACCAGATTCTCCTTTGCATTTCAGATCTTGTCTAGTTTTAGAATATGTTTGATTTGTGGATCTCATAAATAATGTATGAAATTTTGTATGTATATATATACGTATATATACATACTCAATGGGCTGAATGTTCCAACTCTGCAAACATGAGAGCCAAAACAAAACAAAAAAAAAAAAGTAAGCTCTTTTTGGAAAAAATCTTAGGATGAAGGCCAGAGCAAGATAGTTTCTTTTCTGAATTAGATCGCATTTGAGCCCTAAAGAGCCATCTAAATTATGACATCATGCCATCACTTTTTTAAAAGGTTTAAAGTGTCAGATAAGTCTTTGCAAGATTTATTCTTTCCTTCTTAAGAATTTTTCTTACCTGATATTGGCAGCTAGTGATTAGGCTGTCTTAGGTGCATATCATTCAAATGCAGTTATTATAAGTACAGTTCTTATCCATGCTTGTTTAGAAAATAAATTTGTAGGGTTTTTTTTTTGGTTCAGACCTATGATTTCACTGCTATAGAGAACTTGCAATGAAGAAACTCCCTCAAATTATATACAACCAAATAGAAACTAAATAGCAGTGCAATACATTATATTAAATTGCTAATCAAATGGAATAATATTTGAAAGAGAAAAATTCATAAGTATCATTTAACTTCATCTGATTTTTAGTTCTTTTACTAACTTAAGGAAAGTAAGACATTCTTTCCTTGGCCCTACCCTTCTAATGGTCTGCTCGTTTTCACCTGAATCCTATTTACCTAATCTTAGTTAAATTCAGTTATTTCCAAATCAAGAATGTCCTCAATTTTATTTTTACAAAAACAACTGTCCTGCTTTCTCATGTTTTTCTTTAAAAAAAAAAAAGTTCCAGTTTCTTAACTTTTTTGTTTTTATTCAAAAAAAATTTTTTTTGGCAGAGGCTATTGGGGTTAAGTGACTTGCCCAGGGTCACTCAGCTAGGAAGTCTGAGGGCAGATTTGAACTCGGGTCCTCCTGACTCCAGGGCCAGTGCTCTATCCACTGCATCAACTAGCTACCCCCTTATTTAAATAAAATTAAGAATTCATTAAAAATGTTTAAAAACATACAAATCTTAAACATAAAATAAAAATAATGTGATGAGACTCTAGGCTCAAGCTCATTTGCATAAGGCTCTCCCCTTTGGTGGAAAAAGATTACTCAATGTTCCATGTTTATAGGAGGGGTTGAGTTGATGACAGTTTTGGGAGAGGAAATCCTAGTCCTTTTGGCTTCCAGACTTTCAAGGATTACTTAATTCTGGGTTTTCTTTAGGGAGAGGTCTCTAAAGAGAAAAAAAGATTCTGGGAAGAAGCCAACTTGTAGAAGAGCTGACACTTCAATCATGTCCCTGTTTCCAGTTTCCTACATTAGAGACCAAGAGGAATTTACCCTTGGTTGAAACTCTGGATTCTCTTTCATTATCTTATGAAAATGTGGTATCTCAACTCAACTATGAAAAACCAGATATTACTTATATTAACTAAAATGAACGATAAATATAACAGATTTTATGATACTTTAAACTTCCATGCAGAGATTGTTTAATTTTGAGTTTACACATCTTATGCTCAAATAGAGAAATCAATACAACAACACAACTCATCCCTGTCATGGCTTGTGCCCACTGATAATGACCTCAGCAAACTGTCCCCATACCAAGATTCTGCAGCACAGGATAACTCAAATGTCTGAAATTTGCCATGTTAAAGAAACTATACTCACCATTTACCATGTCAGTGCATACTTTGTTGACCTTGATTGAGGCTTTGTTTTCATTTTAAAAGTGGGATATAAGAGGAGATATGTACAAAAATATCTCTTAAGTTTGGATGTTGTTTTACATACACTTCTGAGAGTATTCCATTACTTGTCAGGAGAAGTATGGTCTATAGTTTGGAAAATTTTAGCTTAATCCATATTATGTTAAATACAGAACATAAAGTGGAGCCTTAGCAAGGATCATTACTTATTAAATCAGAAATAATATATAGAAGCCCACCACAAATAGCTTTTGCTTCAAGTTCAGAGAGAACTTACCTCCATTAGTGATTTTGTTGCCCCATCTCTTCTTCCCTGATTTTATTGACCTTCCTAACTTTAGATTCTACTTATCCAGAGGCACTTGCTTATTACCTTTTAGGATTTTCAGATCTTGGCCTAAGGTCACTAAAAATGGACACATGTCTTCTCCCTCTTACCTGCCTCTAAAACGGCTCCAAAACTCAGAATTCTTTTCTTCTCCTGATCCATGATAGTCATTTCTCTGCATATTAATTCCACCTTTTATAGGCCTCCAGTATCTCTTAATCTCTGATACTAGAACCCTGATTTTTATTGCTTTTAGCCCTTCTTGTTCTGTACTATTACTGACCCATCTCACCATGAAAGCCATTTTGTTTAACTAGCCTTCTGATTCAAGCTTTCCCTTTTTCAGTGGTACCTGGAACATAAAAAACCATCCATGACATAAATGATACCCCATCCATGAGAATATATTGATTATTCTGAGGAAACCAGAAAAGAGAGGACTTGATTATGTTGATTTGTCTGTCCAGTTCAGAACTGTTTGCTCTCCTATGGATCAAATAGCATTCCCTCAGCTTCCAAATGGAAAAATTCTTGTAGTTTGTTCAAAGGCGTCATACAAAACCCCTTTTCTTTTTATATCTCTAAATAATATAAAAACAAAATTCTATATAACTTATTGAATACCAGTTCCCTTCTTAAATTTGGGATATATTTTAATCATTTCTGACTTTTCATGATCACATTTAGGATTTTTTGGCAAAGTTATTGGAAAGATTTGCCATTTCCTTCTCCAGATCAAATGACCAATGAGGAAACTAGAGTAAAAAGGCTTAAGTAATTTGCCCAGAATCTACAATAATAAGTATCTGAGACCAGCTTTGAATTCAGGAAAATAATTCTTCCTGACTCAAGTACTGGCACACAATTCATTTTACCACCTAGCTGCCCCAAGGTACCAGATTCTGAGAGGTAAATCTAGAAGATCATAGAGTGATCATAAATCTGATTTTCTTCTTCACAGTTACATTCTATGGCAATAATAATCTTTTCTGATGTAAGAAATCTATGCTTCTATTTCTGGTTCCCGTGAAAATTGCCCCAAAGGTGTGTTTCCACCCCACCTTCTCATTTCCATCATTACTCCCACAGCATCATCACTCTATCTCCATGGATGGAAGAATAGATTTTCCTTATCTCTTATTACAAGAATAAAACAGCATACACACAGCAAAGTAAACTCATAAAATATTAAACATAAATTGATTTAGCTTCATCCAAGCAAGTTTATATACATTAATGATTTGCACTTAGTGAGAGTCAGATTCTTAAATGAAGATGAGGAATATGGAGCAGAGGAATCCTGTGGGTTATTTTCCAATCTTCTCTCATCAGATTTAAATTCAAACTCTGGTTTAAAACCCAAATAAGCAAAATCTAAGAATATTTCAACAGTCATAATTGGGGGTTTTTTCTGCCTTCACTTGTGTTCATAGTTTTGGTATTTTCTGACTTGTCCCTGTCCCTCACCTTGATTCTAATCTATTATCAAACCCCATTTGTTATTGAATTCTTCTCTATATAATAAGCCTGTTGTATTGTTCAGTATTTTTCTCAATAAAGAAAACCCT
This sequence comes from Antechinus flavipes, assembly GCF_016432865.1. Lineage (NCBI taxonomy): Eukaryota > Metazoa > Chordata > Mammalia > Dasyuromorphia > Dasyuridae > Antechinus > Antechinus flavipes. The sequence goes on from NC_067400.1 coordinate 147,299,944, forward strand.
GAATTTCTCTTCCAAAATCTTCTCACCCCAACATAATAAAACTATTCCTCTTTCTGGCTTTACTTGTGTTCAAGATTTTGATGTTTCTTTGATGTATTTTCCCCCTCTCTTTCTCATTGATTAATTATTAAATCCTGCTGATTCTACCTCTACAACATCTCCCCTACCCTTTTCTCTTCTGTAAGTCTAATGCCACAGTTAAATAATATAGGCTGTGTCTTAATTTTTGAACTAACTTCTTACCATTTCTCTTTTCCCCTCCTGGAATGAATCTATGAATTAGCCAGCAATGATTGACTATTGTGCTAGTTCTGAGAATACAAATACAAAAGCAAAGCAGCCCCTGTCTTTGAAGCATTTACCTTGATTGAGAAGGGAAAAATATAGACACAGGTAAGCCAATATATGGTCAGCTAGGAAAGACTCATCTTTGTGAATTCAAATCTGGCCTCAGACACTAGCTGTGTGATCATGGACAAGTCACTTAACCTTTCCTCAAATGTAAAGTGAGCTAGAGAAGGAAATGGCAAATCACTCCTGTATCTTTGCTAAAAAAAAAAAAAAAAAAAAAAACCAAAAAACCAAAAAACTCCAAATGGGGTTATGAAAATAACTGAACAGCAAAATTTAACTTAAAAACTAATATAGGTATGTAAAATAATCAGAGGTCCAGGGAACTGAACCCCAAAAAAGCAAGAGAAGAACAAGAAGGACGTATTTTCATAAAAAGCTAGGAAGTAGGGGCAGCTAGATGGCACAGGGAGTAGAACATCAGCCCTAGAGTTGGCCTCAGATACTTAACTGTATCCCTGTGTCCCCTGGGCAAGTCATTTAACCCCAGTTGCCTCACACAGACACACAAAAACCCCAAACCAACAACCTAGAAAGTGAGAGCATTGGGAAGATTTGATGGGTCTCCAGCAAATGCTGCAGGATACTTGGTCAAAAAGAATGAGGATTTTTTAAAATGCCATTGTATTTAACCATTAAGTGACAATTGATAACACTGGGAGGAACTGTGGTGCTGGGAGGAAATCCAGTCCACAAAGAACTGAGAACTAAGTGCTCAGATGAATTTTAGACAGCTTTCTCTAGGACTTTGAATGTGAAATTAAGGAGAGATATAGAAGAATAGATTGAGGGAATGTTAGGGTCAAGTAAAGTTCCATTTAAGGATATTGATTTCCCAGTTTGTTTATATACATCAAAAAAGCTCCAGTGAAATGAATTGAATTTTATTATAATTTCTCAGCTGAATCATGGAAATTGTTTTTTTTTCTAAAGTTAGCCTTATTATCTTATATAAATTTTATATCTGTGACTTTTTTATATAGCTGAGTTCTATAAAGTATGGTTCTACGTCTTCTTAGATTCTAATCTGGCAAAATGAAGTAATCTCTTCTTGTTAAAGGAATAGTCAGTCATCTCCTTGTTGATATCTGCTTCTTAATGATCACCCAAATGGTTCAGTAACTTTGAGCTCAAGCAGTATAACTCAAGAAAGTGGTATTAACATAACAAAATACAAATATTTACAAATGGGATATCATTCCTCTCCCCCACTCAGTATATTCATTTTTGTCTTTAATATATTACAGTTTCGTTGTTTTCAGGATAAACCTTTAAGGACTAATTTTATTGGTGGAAATTGTCTCGTTTTCTTTTAGTAGCATAAGTGAAATTTTATGGGGGATAAAGTGGGAAACCACCCATGATTTAGTGCCACTGGAAATATATAATTACTTTCCACTGCATTCAAAAGAAATCAATGGCCTTGATATTTTTAATACTTTAGATCCACAAGTATTAGTAGAACATTAAAGGGTGGGAAAATGTCATAATGAATGACTCATCTTACTTACACAATTTATTTTAATGTTCAGATTTCATTTCTGATACATATTGACTGTTCTTCAAAGTCACCTTATCTCTTAGAATTCTATGCAGCTCTCAAATAGTAAAGTTCCAGGGCAGATGGCAACTTGCATTGGTTAAAAAAAAGTTTTCTCACCCAGGAGTCCCCTATGCCAATAAAATCACAGGTCCAGTCTCTAACCCTATTTCATTTTCTTTTAAAGGAATCATTAGTCTGACTCTAACAGCTGTTGGCAGCCAAAGTAAAATTGGAAAAGAAGACCTTGAGGAAGGACCAAATATTTGAACAAGGCAGATTCCCCCCGCCCCCCAGAAATTAGAGATAGAGTTCCATAGAAAAATGTCCTGCTGACCAGAGTCTTTTCTTTCACAAGGCATGTGTCTATGAGGTGAAAGACTCTGTCATACCATTAAAGCAGAGATTGATAGCACTGTAGTGCTCAGAGTCCTATGGACTGATTGAAAAATACACCCTCAAACATGCATATACACTTCAGAAAAAAAAATGAGCCAGATAAATTGAAAATGGGATTTTCAAAATGCTGTTAACAGATTCAGGAGAAGTAACCAGGCAGATATAAATATTGACCATTGGGATTACTTACATATAATATGTTGGAAATGAGAAATGTTTTGTGAATTGTTAACTTGCTATATTAATCATCATGTTTAGTCTAAATATGGTATTGTGAAATACTAACATGTCTGATGGGAAAAAGATTATCCTTTATTTTATGATTCTATTGGGGAAAAATATTTTGGCTTCTGTAGGAGAATGTGGGAAAAGGAAGAGTCATGTTGACACCAATCAGGATTTGACTCATGGAATGAAATGTATTCCAAATACAAATAGAATTAAAGTCTAGTTACTTGATATAAATGTGATTGTTCCTTTAATTAATTTTTCCTAATTATTTCTAAGTATTATTTGCCTTTGGTGGGATTATCTTGTTATTTTTGTGATCTCAAAAGGCAGGATCAGGAATAATTTTCTTGTGTAAATTGAGTCCATTAGGATTTATTAGAGACACAAAGTCAAACATACACAACACCTCTCAGGAGACATGAAAATATTATGGCACATGATAAAAGCACAATTATCATGATCCTTGTTGATATTTATTACTGCTTAAATTTTTATTTCTACCCAGCAATTTTTTAAAATTGTTATTTCTAGTTGGATTCTCTATTGTTGGATGCTGCTTATTGTTTACCTCCCATTTTTTGCATGCATCTCCACAGATGGTATACTCTTTTAATGAAGTATTTGTGTTCCTTCTTCCTATGGACACCCCACCCCAAAGCCATACCTCCTTCTCTTTTCTCTCTACACTCTCTCACTTGATGTTCTCATTTGCTCTATGATTTCAGTTATCATCATTGTGCAGAAGATTCCTAGATCTATAAATCCAATCTTAAACTTTGCTAAACTACAACCATCTATCTCTAATTGCCTCTGGACATCTCCAGTTATATATCCTGTGAGCATCCCAAATGCAACATGTCTAAAATTTCCCTATTTTTAAATTTCCTATTTTTTACCTCCACAACAATTTTCCTCTACCTGCCTTTCTCTCGACTCTTATGGTCATATCTCCATCACTCTCTTCTAGACTGCTAGAATAGCCTTTCTAATTGATCTCTCTGATTCATGTCTCTCCAAGACAGGCTTCATTCAGTTGTAGATCTGACCATATCATGCACACACAGATACACATCTGCAAAAAACACATGTTCCATGATTTCCAGTAGGTTTTTTTTATCACCAAGATCAAATATAGCGTTTAAAAGTCTTCATATTCTGACAGTTTGCTATGTTTCCAAACTTTTTTCTTTCCATGGACTTTTCAACAGGCAGCTCAAGACTTAGCTCTTGCAAGAAGTTTTTTTCTGTCCTATCCCCAACTTCTGGATTCTAATGCCTTCAGATTGTTTTCATATTATCTATATACATCTTCTATGTACTTGTTTATTTACATGTTGTCTCTCCTATTAGAATATACATTCATTGAGGACAGACCTTTTGGAGAAGTAAGATTTATTTATTGATCGACTGATTTTTACCTGTCTATATATCTTCAAGTTTAGCAAAATATCTGACACATAGTAAAAGCACAATAAATGTTTGTTGACTCTTTGGCTGATTGACTTTAATCTTATATTGTAAACATACTTACTTCTTCCAGGTCATTCCTTCTTAATCTTCTGTCTGGTCTTCTGTTCTCTTGTTTGTTTAAATATAGGTTCCCTAGCCCTCTTTCTACTCCCTAACTTCTTATCTACTTGCAAACAGCCCTTGTATCACAGGCCACACTTAAAAGACTTTCTTAGCCTCCTTTCTTTTTGGGACAGATCTTTTATCCTTCTGTCTAACCTTTATGCACCTTCCCTAACTTGCTGGCTACTTTGGGACTTTGAGTAAGATAATTTAACCTTTCTTGGTTTGTTTCCTTATCTATAAAATGCTGTTGGCCTAGATGATCCCTAAAGTAATTTCAAAGTCTAAATACTACTCCAAATAGATGATATCTACTTAATAAATGTGACACCCAGAATGTCCCCATCTACCAAACAAGCATAGTTTCTGGGTCCACATTTTTAAAAAAGCAGAAGCCAGTAATAGTTTATAAAATGTATTTCTGTAGTCCAAAGTAGAGGTATGTTTGAGTCGTGTATGTTTGTTTAGGATGTCCAACAAAACCATTTGCAATTGAATAACCTCCACAGAGTTCAATAACAGATGCTGAAGCAGAAGCTTTATGTACGAGCCTCCCTATAAGATGATCCATGAACAAATTTAAGCGTAATTGTTTTGTGAAAATCAGAGATTTTTATAAAGCCCCAGGATAATCTGTGTTAAGAGAAATGCAGTATTAAGTGATTATCTGTGTTAAGAAAAACAGTAAATAAAAATCATGATGGTGCTGTGTAACTGATCCAAAGGAAAGAAAGAGAGACACGATACTGCATCCCAGCTCACTTGAAAATACAGAAAAGCCCCTTGATTTGGGTAGCACTTGTTTCTCTGGATAATGCTGGATCAACTGTTTTTTTTTGCTACTTGGAAAGAAATGAAAGGCAAAGTGACCACAGCTGCAAAAAATGAACAATTGTTCATTGAACAAACATTTGTCAGGGTAGCCTACTTCTATGGTGCACTGTATTGGGAGCTAGAATAGGGACAGAGATAAATGAGGCATGGTCACTGCCCTCCAAGAATTTAAGGTCTAGTAAGGCAGTTGAGACATTTTCACAAAAGCATTTTGGGATTTAGAACTGGAAAAGACCTTTGAGATCATTAGTCCAACTTGCTCATTTTATAGACAAGGAAAGGAGGAAAAGTAGACTTAAATGAGCTTTCCTGGCCTGGGATCCCTTTCTTTTTCCCCAGCTCTCATATATTTGGTTTTGCTGGAGCCGATTTGTTAAATATTCAGTATGAGCATTTACACGTGGGAAATTGGTAACTACTATAAATCAGGGCTTGATTTATTGTTTTGTTGATTGCCTAGACTTAAGATAGTAATGGAGAAGGTCTAAATAATGTAGATTAAACTTAAAAGTATCCTAGATAGATAGATATTCAGAGAGCTTGTATAGAAACATACTATTGTTTATATCCTATAGGAGGTGACATAAATCTTTGTACCTTATTCTTTTGTTCCCTTTGTTTTGGGGGATATGTTCAGTATTGACCAGCACCTCAGTTTTAACTATATTCCTCTGAAATTATTGATATCTTCTGTGGAATGAATGTTTTCTCATCATGATTAATTTTGAAGGATTTAATTGTAATAGAATTGGGGAGGGAGGTGCTGAGACCGGTAATTTTATCAGTATATATGAAGCTTTGCTGTGAAAACACTTCCTCTACCAAAGCAATTCAACAACTTTTTTTGCACCTTATTCAGAGAGATTTGTCTGGATCATAAGCCCAAAGACTGCAAGTGTCTAGGTCACAGCTTCCTGACTTAGGGGGTCAGTCTTGTATCTATTATATTATGTTGCCTTTCATAATACAAACTAGAAAATGCCTATTAATAGGGAAACAAGATATTTTTTCATGAGATTGTTGCTAGCAGTCAATACCTTTACTTGGGGCAATGGAAAATCAGTAAGGAGGAGAGAATCAGGTGAAACACTGCATTCATTTCAGCATCTCTAAATATTGTTGGAGGATGTGTTGGGCAATTACTTCCCTTGTCTAGAACCAACCAGAAATTCTCTTGTAATGCATTGGTGAATTTAGAAAGAAGGCAGCCCCTCGTGACATGTCATCTTTATAAAGCAGGGTTTCTTAAACTTATTCCATTTGTGACCCGTTTTTGCCTAAGAAATTTTCATGTAAGCCCTGTTAAATAGATATATAAAATAGGTGTACAAATCAAACATTTACTGATAATAAATCATAATTTTATGACCCCTACATTCAGTTATACAAGCTACTGTTTAAGAAGCTTTGCTATAAAGCACTGAAAGAACTCAAGTCACTTCCCTTGAAATGAATCATTTGAATGAAAACCTGGGTCAGAAGGTCATTATCAGACTTATTCCTGTGTGCTTATATTATGATGACAGAATGTTCCTCAGGGCAACAGACCTCGCCTATAGCTTTCCTCAGCATCCAACAGAAACAAGGAAGCATATGGGTAAAGGTCACTGAAGAGAAAAGTTGAAATCTAGAAAGCAACCTTCATTTTCAATTAGCCTCTGAGGCAACAATTCTCTTATTGAAGACTCGAAAGACTTTTCCTGCCTTTTTTCTCTTTTTGGATGCTTCCCAGTTGATACCCCTACAGTAAAGAAGATTTCAGAAATGTATATCTTTGCTGATTAATTTTTATTAGGAGCTTTTTTCCCTGACAAGAAATAAAGGACAACTTAAAAGGCATGAGTTTATTAAAAATTAATGCTAAATGCTGTTATCTGAGGTTTTGCTTATTTTACTGCTATTAAAAATGCAAACAGATTGGGCAAAATGTTTTCAAAGTGAAAGAGATCTCTCCCCACCCTCCATACTTTCCTTATCAATAAAGTGCTAGCTAAGCAATGTGACAGTAAAAGATCTGTCCCATGTCCAGTATTTTCTAATCTTGGTTAAGAAAAACAAATGGCAGAAGCCAAGGTACATTATATTTAATAAAACAAAATGGGAACAAACTGAGCTAGCCATTACAGGAGGTGCATTATCTAGTTTCCTATTTCTACACATAAACTTTTTTTAAAAAAGCTTTTAGTGCCGTTTCCTGTCCGAGAAAGGATTAGAAACTTTAAAAAACTGCCAAACTACAAGTGATCCTATGCATCTGCCTACACGTGTAAAAAAACAAAACAAAACAAAAAAAAAAAAAAAAAAACAAGAATTGCATGGATGATGGGGCCAAAGAGTTTGGGTAAGAAGGGAAAAAATGAATGATTTCAATCAACATCAGAGTATATATTTTCTAAAGAATAAAATATCTCTATTGCAGGCAGATTTATTTACCAAGATATAAGAACAGCTTGTTTAAAATGTACTTCTGTTGACTGACTGCCCCATTCATCCTTAAAAATACGCCTTTCATAAGGCCATGTTTAGATTAGACCTCACTTTAAATTATAACAGGAACCAGTAGCACTTCTCCCTATTTGCTTTCTTTCAGTCCAAGTAAAATTTTAGAAAAGAAATTTCCAGAACTACTATTACTCACATAAGCACACACCCTCAGAACACATACAAGAGCTTTTACACATTTTTGCCACCCCCAAACAGCAGTGTTTGAGCCAGCAATATGTTGGCACAAACATTGAGATCAACCACAGATCTTTCTTTAGGGGAATTGTTTTAGAATGCTTGTAAAGTTGTGTGTGTGTGAGTGCATATATGAATGTATGTTTTAAAGAGAGGAAATCCACATTTTGCCAAAGAAATTACCTTCCTTGGAAAGGTTTCCTTTTTTACACTCATTACATAGTTCATTCCTTTTCAAGAAATCAGCATGAAATAATATATCAGGTCCTTTAATTTTATGCATATTTATCTCTTTTATTAATTAAAAACTAAGAGCAGAGAGGTTATTATTTAAATTTTACAAGAAGATTTTTTAAAATAATTCATAACTACACATAAATTTGTGTTGATGATCAATGATGATGGGAAGCAGGAGGCTAAAAGAACATGAATCCATTTTTATGAGTCTCAGTTACTTAATATGAAGCCAGAGTAGAAACATAAGAATGGAAAGGGTCTGGTTTGCTAATCAGTATTAATTGTAGTTTTTGTTTTTTTTTTAAAGAAAAGTGTAATCAAAAACTGGCATTAAGATTGGGCTTATACATTTGGTCAATGTAAATATCCACTTATATCCTCTATGATTTCACAAGATCTCTGATCTGATATCTATTTTTGGTTGAGTCTAGGAAATGTGGTCATGACTTCCATAAAAAACAAAGTGTATCACAAAATGTGTCCTAACTGCCTTTTAAAACTAGGACAAATATATAGGCATGTGTGTCAGTTAACACAACTCATCTTCCTAACGAGTTGTACTTAAATCGCATTAGGGAAAATCAAATCATATTGTGCATAGACTAGAGAATTTCATTTTTCAAGGGACTATAAATCAGAATTTCTGTAATGAGAAAAACATCACCATCTAATTTAAAGAAGCATCTGCTTATAATGTCAGATTTTCAGGTCTTAAGATATGAGAGGAGAGCAAGGAAAAGTTTGAAAGAAAAAGGATAAAACTCTTCAAAGGAAAAAAAGAAGAAAAATATTATGTGGTGAACCAACAGGAATATTTTTGAATATTCCATTTGTCCCTATAAATGTATTTTTTGTTATATGTTTCCTTTTATATGTTGAAATTATTACAATCATATTCACGACCTGGAAAAGATTAAAGTTTATATTGGATAGAAAACCAGGCTAAGCCATAATGGCACTTTTTCTATTGTATTCAGGTTTCATTAAGTACTTAGTTGTAACCAGAAGTTAGTAGTCCAGCAAGGAAAGATGCTCTCACCCCCAAAATAGTTTTAATTTGTAATTATAATCAATCGACAAATATTTCTTAAGTGTATTTTGTGCCAAACACTCTATAATGTACTTGAAATAAGACAATGACAAATTCACATTTGCATATCCTGCTATAACTTTAAAAAGAATTTCCCCTCAAAATAACCATATAATGTAAGAAGAGGAATTATTATTTTGCATTTTACAAATGAGGAAATTGAAAGAAATTCATGGATCATAAGTACTTATACTACAACTAGACTTAAGTCTTGAGATTTTAGGATTCAGTATTTTTTCTTACTGTGCCATGCTACACACAAACAGGTAGGTTTTTTTCAAAGTTAGCATGAAAACTTTTGAGAAATTTGCATTGAAAAGGATCTCAGAAAACACACCAACTCTCTCATTTTATAAATAAGAAAGCTAATGATGAAAAGATTCAAAAGATTTGTCCAAAGGCAAACTGTTACTAAGCAAAAAGTGCAAGATTTGAACTTAGAGTTGCCATTCCAGTTTCTGAAGGGTCTAGAAAATAATGGGACATCTAAAAAATAATTCTAAAGCTTTTCTCCTGATTATTTTTTACTTCAGGGCTTCTCTAATTTTTTTTTCCAGGATGATTTATCTGACCTACTAGCTCCATAGCCAGGTGCAAGGATAAAAAGAAATGGAGGGTGAAGGGGAAGAGGAAAAAGATTGAGACAGAGCTGAGTCGGTAATTTGGCAGACAGAAAAAGAGGGAAAGAAAAATATGACATGGCAGAGAGGAAGAGATTGAAATTCAGTCTAGTCTGACTTAAAGCCAAAGGCAGAGAGCAAGGAAATAAAATGTGGTTAGACACTCTCAGACCAAGAGAAAGATGGTGGCAAGGCCATTGGCTGGGCCAAAGGAAAAATAGCTAAAGTCTTTCTCTCTATTCTTCCATTACATTCAATCTAATGACCATATAAGAGATCCAGTAAAAAGTACCTCCTTTCTTGTTAATGCCTTTATAGTGTGTTCCCAACAAAGGACTGAAGGCAAAGTCTATATTGTATTCCAAGTCCTATGCAAGATTTCATGGTTCTTCCTAAGGTACTTCCCCATTGTAAGCAATGAACCAGTTCTTTTTTTTTTTAATTTAACTTTTTATTGACACTACATATGCATGGGTAATTTTTTACATTATCCCTTGCACTCACTTCTGTTCCGATTTTTCCCTCCCCTCCCTCTACCCTCTCCCCTAAATGGCAGGCAGTCTTATACATGTTAAATATATTATAGTCTATCCTAGATATAATATATATGTGCAGAACCGAACAGTGATGAACCAGTTCTTAACTGATAGCATTAAACTCCTTTAGTGATATGAAGAGCCTTTCTAATATTTAGGGTTATATATTTAAAGCAAGAAGTGGAAATCTGGTTCATGTTTATTTGATACAAATATTATATTATTATCTCTTTAACTGTAAATGGTGGAGGGTATTTGGGGAAAGCATGAATGAATCATAATGTTGCCAAAGGAAAAAAAAGAAGAGGGTCATTGAAGCAGTTTAAAAAAAAATTCACAAAAGAAAATAGGAGGAAGTTCAGAAGGAAACAAAGATAAACAAGACAACTTTGAAAATAACTTGTTGGATTTATTATATACTCCAAAAAAAGCAAGCTGCCCTCTTTTTCTATTCTGATTTGATTATAAAAGTACTTTTTTTAGTGTTTGTTAAATTCAGAAAAAAGTAATGTTTTTAAAGTCACCAATTTCAACTTGAAAATAGGGCAACTAAACCATATTATCAGAATCTCTACAACTGTATATTGACTAAGAAAACCACATACTAACATTATCTATGTTCTATTATATTTTATTTATTTTGTAAAATATTTTGCAATTTCATTTAAATCTAATCCAGCTGCAATCCAATGTTGTATATATTGGGCAGCATTTTTGATGCTGCCATTCATCCATTATATAGATGAGGAAAGTGAAATTTAGAGAAGTAAGTAGACATAATCAAGGACACATAACTCATAAGTAGCAGACCTGGAATTCAAATTCCATATCTAGTAACACGGTCCCTTGATAATGCCTATTTCCTAAGACTTCATGTAGGAAGAAGGTAAATTAATTGATTCTTCTGAATTTATTTTTTACTTGGAAGTATTGCATTAGCATTTTTATGAACATTATAATTTCTCCATCCCCCACAGGCACATTCTATATAGTTAGAAGTTTTAAAAGTGCCCTTTACAATATTCATAAGGTTTGCTAATCCTTACTTGATTTTGGCAAATAGGTTATGGATATTTGTTGATTATAATATACATAAAATAAATACAAACATCACACAGAGTCTTTCTTAATCCAATCTTACTTTCATTTTCATTCCACTTTTTGGTGGAAATCCAGACATTTGGAGGAGGACGACAAAGATACAGGGCAACTCTGTAAAATCATATCATTAGTGATCTGAACAGAATTTATTTTGTGAAGAAAGTAGCTTTACCAAAAAAAGCTTATTCTAGCTCTCATGTTGCAACCCTAGATGCTGACTGCTCCTTATTGTTAACTATTTGTTCTTGGTTCTTTGTTTACAAGAAAGTTTATTAAGCTGCTATTCATAGTGATAATTGGAGATGCGTTATTATTTGTATTTTTCTACTGAATATCTTAGAATGCTTCCCCTCATTAATGAATGAATCTTCAGAGTATTCCTAATAAATGAGTATTATTAACCCCCCCCCTTTTTTTTAAAGAAATGAGGTAACTAAGCAGGGTCACCAAATGAGTTAGAAGATTCTTAGAAAATCCATTTTATAAAATCCAGCATAAACTGAATTTTCTGTGGTTTCTTGTTAATGCCTGAACAACTTTCAAAGGTGTGAAAATGCCTTAATCCTCTTCTCCCTATGGATAACTAGTTAAGCTGTGATATAGTCTATGTCTTATTTTTTTAAAAAAAGTAATTTCCACACATTTTAATTGCTCTTAGTGTTTATAATGTGAATGCAAATTCAAAACATTTATCATGCACCAGATTTCAACTGTACAGTAGCTGGAACAAGCAGAAGGCCTAGGAACAGATGTCAGGGTGACTCAATGCCTGAATTCTTCTTCAACCCCTTAACTCCTCTTGGAGTTTGTCTCCGTTTAATTGTCTCCAGTTGATGACCAATTAAGGAAATTGATTGCAGTTGGTTTTATGACATAGCAGGGTTTTGAAAAATGCCCCCTTTGGAATCCTAAGCTATTAGGAGAAGAGAACAGACAGCCCTCAATGCTTCATTGTCACTGGCAAAGGAAAAATCTGTTATTCCCAACCCCACATTTGTTTATAAAGCAATTTGCTTAACTTCAATATTAATGTTTCTATGTCAACTCTAATAAAGCATCCCATTAATAAGAGCAATCAACTTCAGGAAATTTTTAAAGAATATATTTTATGCATATAATTATAGGATTTTTATTTGTTCAATAGCATTTTGCCAATACTGTGATTTCATGACTGTGGGATCTCTGTCATTGACACAAATGAAAAGTCCCATATGTCCTAATAGTCAGTTTTCATGACTTGACTATGGCTAAAAAATTGATTATTCCCTGGATTCTGGGAACTTAGCTGGGCTGGTTCTTGGATGACAAGCACACATTCTGTCACCGGGCCTGCTGATGAAATGTTTCCAGTTTCAGGAGTTTCTTCCAGAAGGTGTGTCCCAGAGACATCACCTTTGTCAAGAGCACAGATTATTCTCACACTACAATGGTATTTACAATAAATAAGATTTTTGGTGGAGACCTTGGAATCATTTCCAAGAAAACATTTTCTTTGATTATTTTTTCCTTTTTTCTCTGAGGTTCCCTTTCTCACTCAGCCAAGCAATGCAAGGCAACCTACACATGGGCCCAATCCTTCAATTGGTTTCCTTTCCGCCTAGACCAATTTGACCCTCTTTAAATAGCTGAGAGCTCACTATATTGGGTCTAGATTTCATGCAGATATCTGATTGGCTTTAACCCACTACAGTTCAAAGCTCCCAATTTCAAGTAATCTACCAGCTTCAGTCTTCCTTAGTAGCAGAGGTTCTGAGTCTATGCCATTATACCCAGAACAAAACATATTCTAAATTGTCATTGTAGGTTTGGGGAGAAAGGCATTGGTATTCATTCCTTCCATTAAAACTGCCATTAATTAAATCGGTGTGAGTGAAGTAGTGCCTCTATGAGAACAGTTTCTTTATGGGCATTTTACCCCACTTAAGAAATTAGCAAAGAAAAAAGCCTGCAAGTGTTGTATATCTGCTTGAAAGCAATGATCTTGACATTCAGCTAGCTCTCTGGAGGCAGGAAGTTAAACAACAGTATATTAAACTGAGAATGTTTGGCTCTCAGTCCTACTCAGCTTGACTCTTAGAAAATCAGCAGTTATCTGTCTTTAAAATGTAGTTTGTGGGAAGATATGCAATACATAAGGAGGCTCTTGAGACAACTGGACCCAGTTCTATATAAAAAATGATAGTTAGAAGTTTAAAATGAAAATTATACTTTTAGATATTTTCAAGGTTATTGCATAAAGTGGGAAATTTACTCAACAAATCCAGTTGCTTTTCCTTCTTTATCTTTCTTCACTATCTGACATTATGAAACCTTGCCCCATCCTACACCTTCTCACCAATTTCTGGGGGAAAAAAATTCCTGCCTTGACTTCTGTCACATTGAATTTATTCTGTTTTTTTTTTCTATGTCTCTGACTTGTTTTCTGTTTACTTCATTGACTTCCTTTCCTTTTCTTATTCCATAAATATGAAAATTCCCTAAAGTTTTGTCTTCAGCCCCTTCCACTTCTCTGTCTATATCATTCCCTTAGCTATCACATCTGTTTCAAAAGCCTTAACTCTTTTCTTTTTGGAGGCAGCTCCTAAATCTTCATCTCCAGTCCTAATTTCTTTCTTAGGTTTTATTCCTATATTGTCAACTTCCTCATGGCCTTCTAGGTGGCATAAAGGAAAGGTAGAAAATGGAAATGCATAAATGGCAGGCCTGGAGTCAGGAAGGTTCATCTTCCTACTTCAAATAAGATCTCAGACCCTTCTCAGCTCTGTCCCTGGGCAAGTCACCTCAACCTGCTTGCCTCAGTTTCTCATCTATAAAATGACCTAGAGAAAGAAATGGAAAACTCTATCATTTTTGCAAGAAAACTCTAGATGGGAAATCAAAGAGTCAGACATGTTTGCAATGACTGAACAAAATATGTAATTGCCTCATAAACATTTCTACCTGAATATCTCATCATTACTTCAAGCTTAACATTTCTAAAATCAAAATTCTCATCTTTCCCACAAAATCAATTCTTTTCCTTGAGTTTAAAATCTTTTTTTAAAAAATTATTTTAAAAGTATATTTTATTTGCTTCATTATTTCCCAATTATATATAAAAATTTTAACATTCATCTTTTAAAATTTTGAATTTCAAATTCTCTTCCTTTCTCCCATTTTCCTCCTAATGGGAGAAGACAAGCAATTTGATATCAATTATATATCTGAAATATGCAAAAATGATTTTTAAAAATCTTTACTATTGATAGGGGAGAGAGGATCAGTGAAGATATCTTGAGGAATTGACACAGACTTGTACCTTAAAGAATGAATAACAATTAAATATGCAAAAAGGGAGAGGGAAAGCATTTTAGAAACTGGGAACAATGCAATCAATGACACTAAGACGGGAGAATTCATATTGTGCTAATGGGACACAATGAAACAGAAGTATCAAATTCCAGGATAGAGATTATATGAAGTAAGGGTAGAAAGATAAAGTGGTGCTTTATTGCAGATATTAAAATTCCAGACAAAGAAATTTGAACTTTTCTCAGAAAGTATTATGGAACCCCTGAACCATCTGATTTAGATGGAATTTCATTATCTATACTGTCATATAACTCCAAACAAGTGCTACATCACAAAATCATAGAAACCCAGTTTGGGAGAAACCCCAAAGATCATCTAAACTAAATCGTAACAAACAAAAACTCGCTCTACAATATACTTGACAAGTAGTCTTCACTTAGGAACCTCAAAAAAAGCGAAACTCACTACCTCCCAAGAAGTTCTGTTCTCCATTTGAATATTTCTAATTTCTATATATTTTCTATTTCTATATAATTTCTAATATCATACTTAAAAATGCCTCCCTCATTTATATCCTCATTCCTAGTTCTGCCTTCTGGGGCTGAATAAATCTAATCCCTCTTTCACTTGGTAACCACACAAATATTTGTGTATCCTCCAAAGTCTCCTCATTTCCAGGCTAAATGTCCCTGGTTATTTCAACCAATAGTTTCATTACCTAGTGTCAGGGTCCCTAATGATCTTGATATACTACTCTGGACATGCTGCAGCACTGTCAAGTGCCTTTCCTAATGCTGAGCACAGTATTGCATAGATAGTCCAATCTTGTAGGAAAGTAAGGGAAAAAATTTACTTCCTTCTTTGCCCCACTTCCTGTTAGCTCTGGCTAGGATAAAAAAATAGAGAAAGATCCTGCACTAGGCTTACATGTTAACACTTCATTGACACCTCATTAAAATGAGTCAGATTTTGGCCCCTGTGGTTTTCTAAGAAGATGGAATAATCTCCCCATCCCCCCTCCTCCTTCCACCTTCCCTAGCTCCATGTATTTCTTTGGAAACTATCCAGTTTCCTGGAATTTTTATTAAGAATTCCAAACACCCTAGCAATAATTTTCTGACACAGTAGAACCTTTGATCACCTCCTTTTGGTGGTAGCAATTTTATATTCAGAAAATGTAATCTCTGTGATGGAGGATGGCAACAAACTTTAGATAATTCCTCAAAAGTAATAATTTGGGACAGCAGAATTTGGGATATCTGGATGGAATTAATGGCTCATGAGATTGTTTCAAATGGCTCTGATTGCTATAACAAAGTAATAGAAAAACAGGGAATCTGTCTTTGAAAAGGTGATTGCAAAGGTAAAACTTTTTGTACAATTAAATTTATGACAATTTCAAACTTACTATTCAATCCATTTGTACCTCCCTGTGAATTAAATTTATATAACTTTAAAATGAAATGTGATCTATATAGACTATAGAGATAAATTTTAATTCCTTGAAGAATATTCAAATGCATGAAATTTGAAACTTAATCATTTTATCTAATAGACAGCATTCAACAAGTAAGGTCAAAAAAGATTTATTGATGAGGTAGAGTGATATGATGCATGGAGAATTTTATCCATGGAATGTCAATGGATTAAAGAGTACAGAGTAGAGAGTAGGGTGTAAGAAGATTGGAAAGTTATGAGAGGGATAGGTTATGAAGGGCTTTAAATTGGTTATTAGTATTATTTTTAGGTTTAATATATATCTTTAAAAAGATCTAAAATTTGCTGCTATATTACTTTTCCATGAGATGATCAACTCATATAGTTACATTCGTTATTCCATTCCTTAAATAGAATTCAACTTAATAATAATGACTAATAAATCCTTAGAGTTCTGTGTGCCCTAGATCCACAAATCTCACTGCCACCAATTTATAAAATTATTCAAGCCTTTAGGGAAAGCTAAAGACTGGCAGACCATTGGAACAAGACAGAATTGATGTCTTCTGTGTACTATAACACCCTTCAAAATCACTGCTTCCAGAAAAAAAAAAACTATAGATGCATTTAATATTCATAAAGACTAGAAACAGCTGTTTGAACATAACTCCAGTCACCTTTTGACAGGAACACAATGGGATTGTCAGAATGGGTCTTCATTTTCTCTGTCACTCATTGGCAGAATTGAGAACATCAGAAGAGCTACACTCCTGAGGTTTTCGTACCTGTTTCAAAGGATTCTATTTGACATTTCTATTTTCCCCCATTGTTAAACTGTGTCCTCCCACTTTTAATATGGTGTAGTTTTAGTAACGAATCAAAGAAAGGATAAGAATATATTAGTGCACACTCCTTTGGGACTTGGGGCTTTGTCTCATTGCTTTTCATGCCTATCACCAGGACACAGAAACTATTTTTAGTTCCACGATTGTGTTTTTTTTTCCCTTACTACTCAGATGGATCTGCTGTCAACCTCTGCAGAACAATATTTAGCTAGGTGGGGTAAGCAGCAGACTGGAACTTAAAGTGATAGCTATACTGGTGCTAAATGTCCCATCCAGCCTAGGTATGACATCTCATCCTCCGATGCCTTAATTTCTTTATCAGTCTGAGCAAGTAAAGGTATCCTACTTCTAAGACAGAGTAAGAAATCATAAAAATGACTGCTATGTATGCTGCAATTTAAGGATATATTAAGTAGTGGGCTGGTAGGTGGCCCAGTGGATAGTGCTCCAGGCTTAGAATCAGGAAGACTCATCTTCCTAAGTTCAAATTTGCTCTCAGAAACTTGCTAGCTGTGTGATTCTGGGCAAATCATTTAATCCTGTTTGTCTCAGTTTCCTCATCGGTAAAATGGTCTAGGGAAGCAAATGGCAAACCACTCTAGTATCTTTTGCAAAGAAAATCCCAAATGGGATTATGAAGAATCAGAGATGAATAAAAACAACTTAACAACATCAGTAATGGATGAAACTCGGGATTTATAATATCTGCTTCAGACACTCATTAATTTTATGAAGCTGTGAAAGCCACAAATTCTTAGAGCTCAGTTTCTTCACCTATAAAATGTGAAGGTCAGATCTAATGATCTTTAAGATCCCTTTCAGATCTAAGTCTGTGAAGCTGGGGGCCTATTTTCATTTGCCAATCAGTTTCTCAAATGTGATATCATCTTACGGTAGTATGTGAACTCCTAGAATATAGAAACAATTCTTTATGTTGTCTTTGTATCTTCATATAGTTAGCAAGAATCAATGCTATTTTAATTGAATTGTTGGATACAACACTGAAAAGTACAACAATGTTTTTCAAATAATGACTTCAAAAATTCTATATGGAGATCTACTTAAGAGCCTTGCTCAAGGTCTGAAACCAAAGGAATAATGAAGAAATCAAACTGGCATTCAATTTCATAATTCCTCTAAGATAAACTAAGTGCCACATTAGAATATATGCAGTGTCCTAAAAGTCTTAGTTTTAAGCCTTAATACCTGCAGAATATAAATGTTACATACTTGCAAAAATAGGATTTAAAAGGTTAATTCTTTAAATTTTTAAATTATGTTTCTTATTAAAATTCAACATTTGTCATGATCTTGTGCTGTACCTTATGCTAATTATTTTTCAAACACTGTTTGTTGCCCAGTGACTATAAGAACTGCATTTGTAATCTTAGTCTTAAAATCATCCTAAGAATTAGATCTTGATGCAAATATAACAGCATGATGACTCCAAAAGCAAAAAAACAGATCAGGTGATCAAGGTAGCGACCCTCCTTTACCAGTGTAAGAAACAGTCATCCAGAAATGTACACTGTACATAATTACAGGGTATCTTGTTTTCTTTAAAATTAAAATATTATTCAAGATTGCCCAAACTAAATATGTATAAAATAAAAGCTAAATAAGTAGAAATGAATTGTACAAAATAAAATTTTCAAATGTTGAGTGTATATGTGTAACATTTATATTTCTTAAACTTATAACAGTTTAAAACTTTTGGAATATCAAGTATTTTTCATTTAGGGAAGAAAGTGAAGAAGGGAGAAAAAAGAAGTGCCTTATAGAGTCACAGAAACAGAGATAGTTTTGACATGGGAATCATAACAATTTAGATGGGAAGGGAGAAGACAACCACATAAACAAAGAACTAAAGTTTCTATATGTTTAATCAAATGGGAATGAGCCCAGGTCGAGATTTGTCAGGTGTTTTAAAGGTTAAAAGAAACCTGAATAAACAGAAAGCTGAAGGTATGCTTTCAAATTTTGAAAAACATTGGCCATTGAAAGACTTTAAAATCATCCTCATAGACATATTTGGACATGTGATTCAAGATTAAATAGACTTTTTAAGAGAAATAAATTAAGAAATTCTTTGAAAAGAATTTGACTTTTTGATTGGAGGTGATACCCAAGATATCAAAGATTTAAAATGACTAGAATTGTGAACCTCAATGCCCCCATTTTCCCTGGAATTTTTCTCTTGGGTTATATGATAAGAAAATTTTCATTTCTTATAGTTCATATGATACATTTAAATTTCATTTCCAAAATTATCTAAGGAACTGAAATGCCAAAAATAAGTGTGATTCGTCTTGTCAAATATTGCACAAAGTGACCTTCAGACAGGACCCCCTTATCACCAGAACAATTTCCATACAGCTGCCAATATGCCCGTGAGCATTTCCAAGCTTGAAAAAGATAGATTTATAAATTATTTTGACTCAGAATCCCCAAAGTAGAAACATGTACACACACACACACACACACACACACACACACAGGCATTGCCAGACTGTTACTTAGTAATTAGCACCTCGGGATAGAGAAGTGGGATATTGAAGTTACTATTGAATCAACTTTCTACAGCTACCACCTATAAATGATGGCTGGCAGGAGGAGCTTTATGAGAGTCATTATCAAAGTAATGTGTTTCAAACTGTCATTTATTAAGTTACTGAACAAATTCACTGTGCATAGGCTGGTTCTAATGTACTCAGAAAAATCAGCTTGTATCTGTTTCTCATATTATCACATAAACTCATGTGAAATCTTGAAGCGTGTTGGTCCCATATTTTCTAGTTTAAATAGCCTCTTCACCGGTCAATTTACTTGGTTGGAACACTGGAATAATGAAGTCAAGTCATGGGAAGAAGAGCTGGAGCTAAATCAAAGCTGTCTAATAAACAGTATTTGGAAATTACAAAAATCTGTCAATTCTGGACATAGATCTCAAAATTTGCATTGTGCTCACAGTTTTCCTGCAATGTTCCCTTCTTGTCAACATCTCTTCCTGTGTCTATACCATCTCAAGTACAAATCAATGGACTGGCAGACAGAACAGCATTATCCTGCCAGTGACACTAAGTTGTGATTCCCTATTGAACCCAAACCAAAGAGAAAGCAAAAGCACTGAAAAAGGATTGCATATTGAATTGGAACCTGGCTTAATTTATTAGGCTTGCTTTGCTCTCCTTTTTATTCAAATTTATAAAAATTGATGCCTTTTCTTTTATAAAAATACATTTTATCACTTTTTTATTTTATATTTCATCTATATCACCCCATATATCTGTCCTTTTCACCTTGGCCAAAAAGCTATGCCTTATAATCAAGAATTTTATTTAAAAGACAGAGGAAGAATAGGGGAAAAGATATCAGGAAAGCCACATTGAAAAAAAATCTGACAGTATATACAAGTTTCCATGCCCTGAAATGGAATAGGGGAAGATGTCATATCTATTTTCTTGAAGCTAAACTTTCATTCCATAATACTCATTTTTTATAGTTTTATTATCATTGTTCTCATTCTTGTATTGGTGAGATTTTATGCCTTTTCTATTGGAATTCTAGTGTTAACTCAATGTAATTGATACAATGCTTGTGTTCACACCTTTTACTCATTGGAGTTCACACGATTGGGAGATTTCAGGGTTTAGTATAAGATATCCGAATTCACATCTCCCTTGAGTTATTACCTTATTTCAAGTTGAGTTAATACTAGGATTCTAACATCTCCCTTGAATTATCACCTTGTTTTAAGTTGAGTTAATACTAGGATTCCAACACTTTTCTTTTTATATTACACTTATTTCTAAATATATCTCTCCATAGCTTTCCTGCCCAGAAAAGCTTTCCTTATAATAGAATAAAAAAAGAAGAAGAAATCAGTTTAACAAAACTAACTGACCTATCAACCAATCTAATAGTATAAGCCATATTTTCCACTAATGGTCCCCTACCATAAAGAGGAGAAACATTTTCTCAACTATTCTCAGGGGTCTAGCTGGAACATTATAATTATATAATATTCAAGGTTTTATTTTCTTTCTGTTTTCATTGTTGTGATTATAAATTATAATTTCCTGTTACAATTCAGTGTACTCTGCATCAGTTGATGTATCTTCCCAAGTTTCTCTGAATTCTTCTTTGTTATTTCTTACAAGGCATTACAGTTCCCTCACATTCAGTTTACCTAGATTTGTTTTTACCATTTCCTACTTGAAGTTGCTCAGATGTCATTCAGTCTCTGAGCCTCAAAAGAAGTCTCAGAACTAATTTTATAGTTTAAAAAAAATGATATTTTTTAACATTATCAGAATTTTTCTCAATATTAGTGTTTCCCAATTTCATGATAGCCATTTCATATAACAGAATTTTTAAAGAAAAAGAAAGAGAGAAAACAAGGGAAAAACCAGCAGAATTTATAATAGGATACAAAAGGCTAAACCTAAATTCAATGTTCCACACTTGCAGACTCCTCATTTCTTCAAAAGAGTGAAGTGAGGATGTCTTCTTATTTCATTTCTTTGGAACTATGCTTGCTTTTTGTAATTTTGCAATATTTTGATGACCAACACTTCAATTTTTTGTGATCATTCTTCCTTTCATTTATATTATTGTGAACTCTGTATAGATATGTTCTTTATTCAGATTTGCTTATTTCATTTTAAATCAAATCACATAAATTTTTCCACGCCTCGCTACATTCATTATGTTTGTTGTTTCTTATATCACAATATTCCATTACATGTTGTGACTGTATTTAATGGTTTTCAGTGAATGACACCTTTCAGCAAATATAAAGTAAGCATTCAATCTTTTCCCAAAGTATCACTAAAATAATGTCACCTGAAGGAGCTGCCAATAACAGTGAAAGTCATAAGGTCCTGAAACCATTCAGAACATAATAATTTCCAAAAGTACTTTGGCTGAATGCTCACATATGTATATAATTATAATAGTCTTACCTAAATAAGATTTCAAAGTTGGTAAACCACCAGTTTAGTTCAGGCCTCTCATCATCAGAACTCTTGTAGAATCACAGAATTTCCAAGTTAAAAGGGACTTCAGAAGTCACATATTCTGTAACATACTCCACAAACAATCCCCTCTGCAACATTCCCAAAAAGTGATAATCAAGTCTTTGGTTGAAAATCTGCAATGTGGCATCTCCATTTTCCAATGTAATGTCCTCATATCAATGTAATGACAACCATGTCAGTATCCTCATCAGAACTCTTCGATAGTTCTCAAAATAGTAGTATTTTGATGATAAAATAAAAATTCCTCAATCTGATTTTTAGAGTTGTCTACAATCTAACTCTAATTATCTTTCCAAACTACTTTCAGTTATTGTCTTTGGTGCACCCTCTTCCCTGAACTCCACATTCCATCCTCCCATCTCTGTTCCTTTGCAGAGACTATACTCCATCCTTTTTATAATTCCCTCATTGGTTCTGCCTTTTAGAATTCCTATCTTCTTTCAAGGATCAGCTCAGGTGATAATCCTGATAATTTTCTATATGCATTTCTATATGCATGATAAATTTCTATATGTATATGTATTTACCTTCCCATAAATTGTAAAATTCTTTAAATTGGGATCTGTTTACTTTTGTGTTTTTCCCCTTTTTATCCAAAGCACATTATTCATTCAATACCTTGTACATAATTGGTAACTTTAGAAATATTTATTGAGTTGAATTATATTAAATTCAGTAGAATTTTCTTCTCAATAACCCTGTTTAGTGAGTAGAAACAAATTATCCCCGTTTTGTTTTGGTTTTGCTATGCCCAAACCTGTAATTTTATCAGCCTAGGGAACTCTTGTGAAAACTCCCTCTACTCATGCAGATCTGCAATTTATTGTCTTAAATGCCTAGGGTACCACAAAGTTGGGATTTCCCCAGAGATACAGCAAAATGTCAGTCTTAAACTCTGGCCTTCTTAACTCCTAACTTGGCTTTATAGAACAAGCCATTAGAATATACACCATTCTGTTCACTCTACCCATTCTAAATATCATTGAAAACTGAAACTCAGGGATGTTAAGTGGTTTCTCCCAGGAATCACAGATAATAAATAATAGTCAGTGATTTGAATTCTCTCAATTATAAGTTAATTTCCTTCCCCTATACCAAAGATGCATAGTCAAAGAATATTTAATTTAGAAACTATGTAGTCCAACCCTTTCATCTTACAGGTGAATAGACTGAGACCTGAAGATGGCAAATGCTTTGGCCAAGTATTTACAATTATAAGGGAAATAACAAGAATTAAAATCCAGGTCTTCTGACTCCAAGTCTAAAATCATTAAAATTACACCATTCTGCCTGTACCTTAGTGATACTTTAAGAACCAAAATGTCTCATATTTTTCTACATCTATATGATCACCATTAGAATATTTATGTTTTTATGTTGGGGAGGAGAAAGGGAAGAATAAGCATTTATTTGTTTTATTTTAATAGTATTTATTTTTCTAAATACATACAAAGACAGTCTTTAACTTTCATCTTTGCAAAACCTTATGTTACAAATTTTTGTCCTTTTCCTTCCCTCTCAACTGTCCCCAAGACAGCAAGCAATCCAAAACAGGTTAAATACATACAATTCTTCTAAACATATTTCTACATTCATCATGCTGCATACAAACAAAAATAATATCAAAAGGAAAAAAAAACACAAAAAAGGAAAAAAAAAACAAGCAAATAAATAACAACAGCAAAAGGTCAAAATATTATGCTTTGATCCACATTCATCCTCCATAGTTCTCTCTCTGGATGTGGATGTTATTTTCCATCACAAGTCTATTGGAATTGCCTTGAATCACCTCTTTGTTGAAAAGAACTAAATCCATCACAATTGATCATCACATAATCTTGTTACTGTGTACAATGTTCTCTTGGTTCTGCTCTCTTCACTTCTCCTTAGTTTATATAAGTTGATACAGGCTTTTCTGAAATCAGCCTGATCATCATTTCTCCTAGAGCAATTACATTCATATACCATAACAAGAATAAGCATTTATTAAACACCAACTATGTTCTAGGCACAGTGATAAGCACTTTACAAATATTATTTCATTTCGTCCTTATAACAACCCTAGGAGGTAGGTGTTGTAAATATCTTGATTTTATAGATGAAGAAATTGAGATAAAGTTACCCAGGTCATAGCTAGTTAGTGTATGAGGCTAGATTTGAATTCAAGTCTTATTTATCCAGCCCAGCATTCTATTCATTGCACTGTCTTTTGGGAAAAGAATCTAACATTCAGTCAGTATACAAATAAGTATCTGAATTGTCCTCAGGAAGGAGTTATGTGGGTCACAAAAAGAAGTATAATACATTGACCCTGTATTCAACAGTTCAGCCAACCTTTATTTTTAAATTTAGTATTTTATTTTTCCCCAGTTTCATGTAAAAACAATTTTTAATATTTGTTTTAAAAACTTTGAGCCAGATTCTCTCCCTTCTTCCCTTTCCAACCCCCTGAGAATTCAAGCAATTCAATATAGGTTATTCATCAATAGATCTTTATTAAGCATTTATTGCAAAAAGAGCACTGTGCTTTATACATACCCAGTTGTATACTTACACATCAAGGAGTTTACAGTCAGGCTGGGGACATAAAACCCATGATGCAATTAGAGCTTACATAAGTGCTAGACTTTGTGGTACAGACTGCAATAATGACTGGAGTTCTCAAACAGGTAATACAAAAAGAAGAAATAGGATTGGATTTGAAATCAGAGAACCTTAAATCATAAGTCAGCCCTAATCTCTGCCTGTATGACCTTGCAAAAGTAACTTAGTATTTTTGTCATCATCTGTCAAATGTAGATGATCTCCATGGTAGTGATGTCAGACTCAGATGTGGGTGGCCATTCATCCATTTAAGTATCCTGATGGTAATTTGTCAATTTAGTTTTAAAATGTAAAATTATCTATGTTTGATTGTGTTTCTATTTATTTTGTTAAATATTCCCCAATTACAATTTAAACTGCCTATACCTGAGAGTTTGCACATGTTGGACCCCTCTGTTCTAAGAACCCTTCCAGTGCTAAATCAATCATCTTGTGAATATGAATGAATGTCTTGAAAAACCCAAGGTAGAATAAAGGGACCTAGAACAATTCACACTGAGAAGGACCCTTATACACACATAATACAAAAACACACACACTTCATATCTGTACAAATATATACATATACACGGATGTATGTATATATGTAGTATAAGTATGGTGCCTGACCCCCTTCCTCTCTTCTCTCTCTGCAGGTTCAATCACCCCCAGTTTGCACTTGGGGCCTCAAAGTTTGAGGAGTTCCCCAAATAGGTAACGATATTATTACAATTCACTCAGGGTCCTAGGGGTAACCCTGGTGGGAAAATATATTCATATTTCTGTGTGATGTTGGGAAAGTCACTTTCTCATCTATAAAATTAGGGGGTTGAACTAGATTGTTTCTGAAGTGTCTTCCAATTATAGACCTGTAACTCTGAATCCTATTCAATAAAATAATTATAATTTCTCATATGTTAAAGTAGAATAGAAGGGAGGGAAGTATTTGGGGCTTGCAAGTATATGGACTTCAAAAAAATTTCTACACAAACATATTTCTACACAAACATGCAAATCTATCCAAATGCTTTTTATACATTGAAAATGTAATTGTTTAAAATTACCCTAAAGGCATAGATACTTATTCATTGAGAAAGAAAGATAGGTTACCCTTGATAAGGATCCTTAAAGAAAGAAGCAAAATAATTGTTGGTCTGACCAGAACAAAAGAGAACAGAAAATTTTTGTCTTTCTTTCTTACATCTATCCTATTACTCCCAATCTATTCAGGTCACATTTAATCATCTCCCTTTTGTATTGGGTAATTTCCAGCTCTTCCTGAAGTTTGAAAGCAAAATCACATGTTCTACATATGAGATAATGTGTCAACTCTCATGACAATTAGAATTCCTGATCCTTTTTGAGGAGATGCCAGTTTTGCACTGGGAAAACTCTGCCCCGTTAGCAATTGAAAACTGTCTCTTCCCAATCACACGGCTCATTGATTCTCCCTTTTTCTAAAATCTGTTGTTCTGGGTGAAGTTGAGAGGAGGGGAAAGGAGGTAGACACTCCCCTTTCAAACAACTAGAAAGTAGGCATTTGTCAACTAAGGAGATATTGGGAGAATCTTAACACAGAAATAGGAAAGACAGTCAGAGTGTGCTTCTTGTAGGAGAAAAAGAGGAAAGGTTACATGGAACAAGAAACAGGAGATTCAAATGAACTGAGTCACATGTTTGGAGTATTGGGAAATATACCTACACAAACTACAAATATACCTACAAGTCAGATAGAATCAGACCATGGAGGGCTCATAATGGGACTTTTAGATCAAATGTAATAAGAAATAGGAATCCCCTGTGAGTTAATGAACAGCAGATATTATTGAAAGCAGGAGTTGAGATGGGTTGAAGGGAAAAGAGTTTAAACTTTAGAGAACAAATTATAAAGCTGTTGTAGTAATTGTAGCATGACATGATGAGAGTCTGAGTTGGGATGGTAGCAGAGGAAAAAGACAGGTAAAGAAGAATCTGAGAAGCATTTTAAAAGCAAAAAGGATAGAATTTGATGATAGATTAATGTCTAGATAATGAAGAAAAGTGAAAGATCTAGCATGACACTACTGTTTATAGCCTGAGAAAGTGAAAGGATGGTAGGATTCCTAACATAAATGGAATATTTGTCAGGGAAGCCAGTTTGGAGTAGCATAGGGTACAGGATATGAATTCAGCTAAAATATTTTGCGTCTGGGTTTAAGGCTGTAGGACAACCTTAGACAGCTGGAAATTTGATACTGGCATATAGAAAAAGGAAATTGTTTTCCTATTAAACTATTTCATGAGTTCAAATCCAACCTCAAATACTTATTAGTTATATGATCCTGCTTATCTCAGTTTCCTCATCTGTAAAATGAAACTAGAGAAGGAAATGGCAAATTGATCCAATATCCTTGCCAAGAAAACACTAATTGGGGACATGAAGAGCAGGACAGAACCAAAAATGACCAAACAGCAACAACATAGGGACTGGTCCTCTGTTCTCATAAATGTGTTCAGTCATCAGTATAAGGAATGTCATGTGAGAATATTACTTTACAATTGCAATTCTACACTGAAAATTATGGTCTTAGAAAGTTGTTTAGAGTTTGAATAGAATGCTTGACAAGGTCACTTAGCTAGCAGATATCAGGATCTGAACTAATGTATTCCTGGATCTATCCACTAGACATAGTCTAAAATTACCCAGAGAGGAAAAAAAAGAAGAAATGGATTTTTTTTTCTTCTTGTATGTCTCTGTTAAGCATATTCATGTTTATGATATGAGGCCTTAGAGAGAGAAAGAGGCCTCTCTGTGGCTGTTTTAAGCTTAATTTTGGAAACAGTTGGATGTGTATTAGCTGTGATTTTCACCTGTGTCAATGATTAACTCTATGAGGCTAATTATTTTTTCATTACTATTGACCTTGTCCAGTTAGCAACATGTTCATATATGACCTCAATAATCATCACAGCTATATAGTTGCTGTGACTATAGCCCAGCAAAGCTGGTGCATGGACAAGGGGTAAAAAAGGAAATCCCAAAAGATGTCTTTTGTGAAGAAGGAAAACAAAAAAATAAAACCATAAACTAGACTTGAAGCCTTCCCCCCAAGGTGATTTTGCTGCAGATACTCAGTAAAGATGTCAGCACAGCTGGGTCGACATTGCAGAATTGGTGGTAGTGTAATGATACCACAGAATGATCTATTGGAAAGAAAATCAGATAAATTATCGGGTAAAAGAAAAAGAAAAAAGGGGAAAATGTAACAGGCTTGACAATAAACTTGTAAATTAGAAGAAGATGGGGAGGGGGAAGATTCAGAGTTAAGGGATGCTGATGATAAAAAAAAAAAATCTCATGGGCATAGATGTATCATTGATTTGGTATAGCAGTCTTTCTGGTTGCTGTAATTTCTCATCTGTTTCCTGCTTCAGAATCCATCAGCTGTGCCTCTGTCCCAGGCATTTTTGGAGCTATGAAACATTAATCTCATAAACACATTCTTCCATCTTTATCCCTGGTCTGATACATAGTGTCTAGTTAGTTCCCCAGCAGGCTTCTGGCTCCCCTCCCGCCTCTTTTTCTGGCTACACTAACAACTGTGGAACTGTTGTCATTCTTGAGATCCCGCTGCTGGGAGCTCTTTGGGTGGCCTTCATTGTCTGATGCTAACTTATTCTAACTCCACAGAATGGGGAACGGATTTGATACTAGGATTTCTCAGAATATACACATATACACACATGTATACATGCATTTCTATGCATGTGTATATATGTGTATCTATATATCTATGAAATTTTGGACTTGGAACAAACCTTACCTTTGCATTGTCCTATGGAACTGTCCTTTTTTATATGTTCTGTACAGTGCCAAGGACACTGGAAACTAAATGGTTTATTAATAAGAATATTTAATATTTAATAGCATTCATGAAGTAAGCTACATATAAAAGCATAGATCTACTGGGTGACCTCTGGTTCTCAGGACACAGGTTTAATTTCTTTATATTCAAGCAGTAAAACAAGACTTTATAAGTGTTCCCCCTGCTGTTTCTGCTTCAGTTGTATTTCTAGTTAATTTAGTTTTTCAAACTGATAATTGACTAAATCTCTGCGATGCAGATAAATGAGAAAGCGAGTTTCTGCTGAAGTGATAGTGATTTGCCCTTGTTCCAGGGATTGTGCAATTGTGCAATACTTCAAAAAAATCCATAAAACTCTTGGGTGGGGAGGAAGGTGAAGAGGGACCTGCAGCTACTAAAGGTTACATGCCGTAGTCAATGGTCTTCATGAATTACTTGAAAATACCAAAATGGACCATAGATCCATTTGGATCTAATTAATCTGGGAGTTTTCGCTAACATTGCAAATCCTAACTCATCTAATCCTACCTTGAAATTCTAATTGTAACTCAAAATTCTACTAGAAAAATTTCACCTTCCTCAATAGAGGTCTTCCCAACATCACCAAGATACCAGTGCAGCTAGAGTTATGTTGGCAAATGGTCAACAACTGACTCTGAAAAGCAAAATGTGCTTTTAGGTTTAATCTGCACTTTTAAACATTTTTCCATTATTTTTCTAAGTCTAGACATCAAGAAAATTATAAACTGATCCCTAATTCTGCGTGTCTGATTTCTAAGATGTAAATGTTCACACTGAAAATTTAGCAATTAGCTCTCATTAATGAGTTGGAGCTAGCTCCAGCATGCCCTTGAGTGTATTTCTCTAACTGTCCACTTTTTATCCATGTCATTAAAGCAACAGAGTGGCAAAGTAGACTAAGGAAATGTGAACTAGGATTGGGCCTGAGACCCTTAGTAGAATAGTGCCTGACACAAAGTCTGTACCTAATGAATGTGTTTTGATTTTGCTTGTTGATAGGTAATTTTCCTTAAACTGTACCAAACTGGATTCTGTGTCTACTATAATTGTAAATAAATCTTGTCCTCAGGAAAAAGAGACAGAAGATAAGAAGGATAAGTGGTCTTAAGGAATAATCACTAGAAAGAGAATAACATTACTAAAACTGATTGTTAGTGAGTGTCTTTCTAGATTATGTATGTGACCTGTACTCCTACTGATACTCTGTGAGAGAGCTAATCAAAAACAATGTCAAGATAAAAAGCTATCCTATAATGATACTATATTTATCTCAATGATTTTAATAGAAATCTCAAAAGAGGACCAAAATTATTTACTGTAAGGATAAATTGATATTGTATGTACTTCTATGATAGGAAAATAATAGACTAAAAAGATCCTTTCCCTGCCTCTACCTCTCTCTCTATCATACACACACACACACACACACACACACACACACACACACACACACACACTCTTGAGAATAGTATTTGTTCCCAGGATTAATTTGTTCTGTTGCTATGAACTGCTGAATGGATGTTATTGTTCCCAAAATCTAGTAAACTTTATTAATCCATCCAAAAGAAGTAGTAGAGGGTCTTATTATATCATGTAATTCATATCCAACCTTCTGTATGAGGAGGGGAGAGGGATGATCCCAAATGGCTATACTGCTGTCTGAGAACAGATGCTAATCAGCTTTATGTCATTGTCTTCCTCTTATTTTTAGTGGCAATAAATAATCTCTTTATCAGATTTTTTTTCAATTAGATTAATACATTTGCACTCCCTTCATTTTAAAGGTCATTAATTTTCACATAAATTGATTAGGCAAATAGCTAAACAAATTGATGCATTGATATTTTTTTCTTTCATTACTCCTACATCATCTTTAGCTCTACACCCTCTACTTTTTTTTTCTAATACGTTGTTCCTTTCCCAGCTGACAAGTTGTCGAAAGATGGAATGAATTCTTAGCTTTATGCAAATTCTAACACAATGTTTCATTTATTGCCCCTAGTGTTCCTGGATAAATATATATATATATATATATATATATATATATATAATATGGTAAAATGGATCATATATATAGATCCATTTTTACTATGTATTTATTGGATGTTTTTGACATAGTTTCTCTAAGTTTTAGGTAATATTTCTGGCATCTAAAATTTTTAGCACAGTCTCTAAATCAGGGAACATTCTCTCCAGGACTACACAAACCCCAAATATCAGAGATTTCCATGTAGATTTTCCCCCCAAGTACTCCATTGAAGCTGCAATCATTTCCCTCAAACATCTTAGATTGTGGGTAATGGACATGGGTTGAGTTTAATCAGCTGTCAGAACATGGAGAGGCAATGCAGAGTGAATCAGGCAAAAATGGAAATGTATGATGAACACCTGACACAAAAGAAATATTTTACAAGAGAATGGAAACCAGAGTTTTGACACCATCCCCTGCTATATAATACAGTCTGAGCACAGACTTTTGTAGCTGTCTCTGACACATCTAATGTGATTTTTAAAAAATAATGACTCATTGACAAGCAAATAAATTTTGTTGTTTTTTTTTTAATTTTTAACAATAGCTTTTTATTTTAAAAATATCTGCAAAGATAGTTTTTGGCTTTCACCCTTTAAAGCCTTGTGTTGTAATTTTTTCTCCCTCCCTATCCCTCATCTCCCTCCCCTAGATAACAAGTAATTCAATATATGTTAAACATATGCAATTCTTCTAAACATATTTCCATGTTTATCATGCTGCACAAGAAAAATCAGATCAAAAGGATAAAAAATGAGAAAGAAAAAAAGCAAGCAAACAACAAAAAAAGGTAAAAATACTATATTGTTATCTACATTCATTCCCTCTTTCTGGATGCAGATGGCTTTCTCTGTTACAAGTCTATTGGAATTGGCCTGAATCACCTCATTGTTGAAAAGAGCCAAGTCCATCAGAGTTGTCAATCACATTTATTAAAATAGTTTGAAAAGGTAGAAATGTGGCTTCTTACATGATATCTCAATAGTACTTTAAGGTTTATAGAACATTTTTCTCACAAGAACTTATCAGATAAGTAGCAACAATACTATAACCTCTATTTTTTAGATATGTAGAACCTGAGTTCCATAGAAGACAAGTGACTTACTTGTTGGTGTTGAGTTTGAGTTTTGGCATTGAGATTAGAATCCTTGCCTCATGCAAGTCCTAGAGACATCCCCAAACATTATACTGTTCTCTGTCCCTTTGTTAGCATATTTCCCTTTGATCTGAAAACAAAGTAGAACCAAGTCATTTTGGAAAGCAATAAACTGAATTATAAGGATAAAATAATACTCTGGTCATTCCTATGATAGGAAATAAAAACACAACTCACACATATACACATAGATTCAGAACAAATATTTGTTCCCAGGATTAATTCGTGCTATTGATGTAAACTACTGAGTGAACACGAAAAGAAAATTGAATATGAAGAATGAATTTCAGGCAATTCTTACTGGAAACTAGTTGTATATGATCTGAGAACCCTATGCATTATGGAATAGGAGAAATGGAGGACAATGAGTGTGTGATCAGATCAAAAAGCATTTAAGTGCTTAATGATCTCTATTAGATGGCTGCTTCTTGGAGTTATCATAGAAGGTTTTTTAGTCAAGTATGGGTTGAACTAGATGATGTCTGGGGCTTTTGCAATACTGAGATTCTGTATTCATTCCCCCAAAAAAGATAAACTAGAAAATAAACTACCTGATATAATGTGGAGAACACAAATGTTCCCAAAATTTAGAGAATAGAAAAGCTGTTGGTGGCAGCTATTATCAGAGAATGCTTCCTCTGAGGAGTGGGTAGGATCTTGTTATAGTATTTAAAGGAAATTCTAACTATCCTTACTTTTTGAAATTCCCCTTAGATTCCATGACATTATACTATCTTTATTCTTCTCTTACCCCTCAACTACTTTAATGTCTGTCTCATCTGCTAGCATGTTTTCCTCCAATTTACTCCATCCCTACCCCTAAATGAGGAACTTTTCCCCTAGTCTTCTATTCCTTAAACCATGTAATCCTTGAATAAGAAGGGACCTTAATGTCACCAAGTCCAGTCCATCATTATGTATTTCTTACTTGTTTCCTTAGAGAATTCATCCATTTTTTATGCTATAGGTGCTAATGGAATGGAACAGGATAGAACCAAGAGGCTAATTGAGCAAGATGTACATGGCTGGGATTAAAATCAGAATAGGGTCGAGTAGGAGACAATACAGCCAGAGTTTTCTTAATAGGAGGAATCTGGTAAAACAGAATAAATTAACTAGAGGACAGTGATTCAGTTAGGATAGGGAAGAACACGTGATTAGCATAGATCCCTGGGTCTGGGGAGTCCATGTAGATAGAGAAGTAAAAGCACATATCCAGATCACTGAGCCAGATCTAAGTTCTGAACTGTCCTAGAAGATAAGAATAGGCTACTTTTGTGAGACCACAGAGACCATGGAAACAGAAGCCTTTAATTATCAATACCATCACCTAGACCAGGGAAGACAAGACATGCCCTTAAATCAATTTTGAAAGAAAAATTCAACTGAATATTTTAACAACAAAGTAGGAGACAAAAAAGCCCTTGGGATTTTGTGTCACAGGGGACTTTGCACTCACTTTTGAGGGATGATTACTACTAAAGGAAGGTTAGAAGACTTATAGCATCTGGTAGTTTTCTATTTTAATGAATTATTCTTGCTACCTAAATATTAGATTCATTTTTTAAGCTGCTGAAGGAATATAAGTCATGCCAGTATCTTCTAAATGTCATTGTTCTGGAACAACGACACAATGACCCTCATCCTAAGTGACCCCTCATCTTATGCCTTTGTAAGCAGAGTCCAAAGTCTGATAAGGTCAATGAAGGTAGGAAGGAAAAGGTAGGTCAGCAAGTGTCACCAATAGCTGTGTCATCTTGTTCTTAGACAGAAGTGTTTTGGTCTTTCAATGGAAAAGACTAGATTTGAAGTCAGAGGGGTTAAATCCAAGTCTAGCTTTTCCACATGTTAATTATACAATCTTGAACAAGAAATTTTTCCTATGTGGACCTCAGTTTCTTTAAAATAAGTGTTGAACTTCTTAGTTCTCTTCCAATTTTAAATGTCTATGTTTTTTGTTCAGGTCTTGTTTCCCATTACTACCAAGGAGAGACAACACATTATAGATCCTGATTCTAACAGAATAATTGAAAGCACATTCTCCTTGAGGGCTCTCCTACTCCCAGTACAAGACTACTGTCTTGTTCTCTCACTTAAAAGATCATTAGGCAGGAAGGGAAGGAGAGAGTAACAGAAACAAAGGAGAGAGCAAAACAGAGAGGGGACAGATGGGGGGGAGAGGGAGAGAGACAGACAGACAGACAGGCAGACAGACATAGAGAAAGACAGAGAGAGAGACAGAGAGACAAAGACAGAAATGGATGTATAGACAGACAGAGAAAGACAGAGACAAAAAGAGACAAAGAAATAGAGAGAGACAGAAAGAGAGAGATTGAAGGGAGAGAGAAAAAGAAAAGAGAAAGGGAGGGAGAGGAATGGAGAAAAGGGAAGAACAAAGAGAGAGGGAAAAGAACAGAGAAAAGAGAAGAAGATATAAAATGAATAGAGAGAAGAAAGACAGAGACAGAGAGCAGACTAGAGATAAAGGGATAGAGAAAAAAGAGAAGAGAGGAAGAAGAAGGAAGGGAGGGAGGAATAGAAGGAAGAAAAAAAGAAGGAAGAGAAAAATATATAATCTGAATGAGGGAAATAATAAATTCCAGCCTCGTAAATAATTTAAAAACCTATTCTCTTCCCACCTCTGTTGCTCACCTACCTGGCTCTATTTCAATCAGAAGAAGAGCATAAGTTGCTAAAAATGGTAATAAGTTAGGAGGATGTATGAGAGAAAATATATAGGGCAGCTTAAAAGGAATAAGATTGCTTTTCTTCCATAAGGTAGAAACCACTC
This sequence comes from Antechinus flavipes, assembly GCF_016432865.1. Lineage (NCBI taxonomy): Eukaryota > Metazoa > Chordata > Mammalia > Dasyuromorphia > Dasyuridae > Antechinus > Antechinus flavipes. The sequence goes on from NC_067400.1 coordinate 147,334,171, forward strand.
TAAAGAAATAATCAGTAAAATAAGAGTGTAGTCACTGTAACTCTGGCACTTTAGTTAGGTGGATAGTTCAATTAATAAGATCATGGATATGGAGCTGGATGGGACCTCGGAGACTTATCTAGTCCATCTAGTCCAATACTCTTATTTTACAAATGAGCAAACTGACATCCAAAGAAATTAGGTTAAGTCACTCTAGGAAGCATTAGATGTAGGATTTGAACCTAGGTCCTCTAATTCCAGAGTTATTTCTGCCCACTATACTATGCTGCCTCTAAGAATTATATTTAAACTGAAAAAAACCATTGAGAAAAGATCATCTCTCTATATTTGCCTAACAGAAATGCAGAAAACAACTGAGCATTTATTAAAATTAATAATTGCTAGGAGTCAACTGATTTTGGCATTCCATTTTCTTATGTTGACTTACGTCCTCAAAAAAAAAAAAAAACAACCTAATCCTTTGAAAGAAAAAACAATAGAAACCTGAAAAGAGTTATTGAGAAGATCACAGAAAGGATTTTATGCCACTGAGCCTCTGCTATCGATCAGCTTTTCTCTTTTATCCCAATAATGTGGTTAGGCAAGCCAGACCAAAACAGAGAAATTGCTCTTCTCTCTCTTTGAAACTGGAATGTCAAAATAATAAATAGGTTAATCATATCAGTCATATTGATTTGGGACACCCTCGATTGTGTACCACCCTTTGGGAATGCCAAAGTGCTATTCAGGAATTACCATGTAAGTATTCAAGCACTTAGCCTGAAAAAAGACAACTTTTTCTTTCACTTTTATTTGTGGATACTGTATTCTAGGAAGTATTGAACCTTATCTGAGAAAAGATGCTAGGAGTCAACTCAGAAATTTATAGCCTGATGGCAAGCTTTTAAAAATGCAACAGGCAATCTAAGAATAAGCTTCCATATTAATAAAGAAAGCAGGTAAAAGATGAAAAGTCATTGCCACTATATTTGACACCTCCCAAGAAGTGTGCCACTGGAATAGATTGTAGGTGCCATTGTTCTTTGTAACTGAAAACACTCCTGGCCCAGGGATTGTTTCCCATGGCAACCCATCACCATCAGCAGACCCACATGATTAAGATCAAAGAGCAGAGTTTAATGGATAGATCCTATAAGAAAACTAATTTTAATCATTTATGCTACCTTCATATAGCTCCTCCTTTTGTAATATGGCAATAAAAATTCTTCTCCCTCACTATATCATGTACTCTGTAAGAAGGAAAGAATATAGAGATTTCTAAGAAGAAAATAATGTATTTTAAAAGGTACCTTTGAAATGAGATTTGGCTAACCTTTTACTTTTAGATTTGGCTAATTTATGTTGCAATTGGTTACAGTTCACTAACTTTGCCCCTTGTCACTGGTTTAAAACCATGTAAAACGGGAGCTAGAGAAAGAAAAAGTTGTATTATTTTTTCAGACTAGGTGCTTGAATACTTACATGGTAATTCCTGAATAGCACTTTGGCATTCCCAAAGGATGGTACACAATTGAGAGTGTCCCAAATCAATATGATTGATATGATTAACCTAGTTATTATTTTGACATTCCAGTTTCAAAGAGAGAGAAGAGCAAAAAAAAGATTTTTTAAAAAAAAAGGTAGTTGAAGAAGCAAAATTAGCAAATACATTGACTTAAGTCGGATCATATGTGAAATGTCCAATAGAAGGAGCTTCATTTTTTCATCTCTTCTTTGGAACCAGGATTGTTTACTTCCATTTCACTGAAGTCATTGTGCAAATAATTTTCCTAATTCTACATAGTTTTATATGTCTCCCCATACTTTTGTGAATTTATTTATCATTTTTGCACTGTGATTATATTATACTAAATTCTTGTACCATAATTTGTTGAGGCAGCTTGGTGGTACAGGAATTAGATCACTGGAATTATGAAGACCTGATTTCAAATCTGAACCCAGATACTTACTAGCTGTGTGACTTTTGGCAAGTTACTTAACTTCTATTTGCCTCAGTTTCCTCACATGTAAAATAAGAATGATATCTACCTCCTAGGGTTATAGCAAGTATAAAATGACATAATATTTGTAAAGCATTTTGCAAAACTTAAAGATCTATCTAAATGTAAGTTGTTATTGATTAGTCATTCCCTGATCCCATAAGTACATTTTTAAAAGTCCACAGAATGTAGACACAGTTAACAATAGTCTTCAGCCCTTTTGAGACTGTGTATGACCTTCAACAGCTCAACCAGTCATCCAAAAAAGGTGAAAGATTCTATCACCTCAGAGAATTAGTCCTTCCCTTTTCTGTCACCCATACTAGGTCCAATCAAAATTCTTCTCCTTTGAGACAGATACCAGAAGCATCTTCCAAATTGGTTTTGTGAAGGAGTATAAATTCATCCACGTATGTTCAGAGAATAAACCAGTCATCTGAATGAAAGGAAGAAGGAATAGTTATAGATGCTCTGTTTGAAAGAATAATATTAGCACCTTTGTAAGAAATTTTATCATTTATTCATAAAAGAATATATTACAGAACTATTCACAAAAAGCAGAGAGTGACCCATAAAAGTACCTTAATATATTTTAATTCTCTTTTCTATTCCTTTTTTTAGAAGGGTAGAGAATTCATAGACATTTTTCTATGTCTAAAAGAATTGTAAATGTATTTGTTTCTGGCAAATATATGTATTTTTTTCTTCAGCCAACTGATACATAAAGAAGTTGAAGAAGTTGGGCAGAGAGTGCAGAGTAATACTAGTAGATATGCAGCAAGTCTAGTACAAATGTTGGAGACTAAATGAAGTTTTTGTGAGCACAAATGCAAATTTATGAGACTTCCATATATATATGTATATTATAGACTAAGAGGTTTTTTAATGAGGGTTATATGTGTGTATCTTATAAATATATTTGTTGGAGATATAAATATACATATTGTATATATAAATTTGAAAATATTTCCTGCCAAGATATAAAATGCATTTATTCAATAAGTATCCAACAGTACTTCTCTGAAGAGTGCATATGTTATTCTCTAGGCTCTAACCTATTTCCAAGTAAAGCATTTCATTCTGCTTACCTAAATTTCAATACCACTCCAATACAATGGAGAATTCTTCTTCATTTCTTGACCTATCTTAGAATGTTACTCTGTCCTGAAAAATGGCTATCATGTACCACTATAAAGGTGAGTATGTACCTATGATGAGTGGGGCAATTTGGGTATGTTAAGTGCTTTGGGAGGGGAAGCACTTAAAGTACTCCTGTAAAATCATAAATTAATATTACTCAGTCAACTTTCTTTTTTTATATTGTTCAGTATAGAATTTTCAGAATGATAAGGCCTTTCCCATTTCAGTTTATTTCTATGATGTATTTGAAATGTGTCCATTTCCTAAAGGCTTTTGGGGATATAGACAGAATTTGAAAGATGCAAAAATTAAGTATAACTGAAGTGAAGTCACTGGAGAGACCATTAAAAATTCCAAGAAGAAATAATAATGATAGTATTTATAGCAACGAAGAATCTTCATTTTGCCTGGTTCCAAATGGAGAAGCAGATCCCAAATTATTTCATCCATTAGTCATAAATATTTAGTTCTGAACCACAGTATTCTGGCCTTCATAGATTGTAGGCCTACTAGTAGTTTTTTTAATCAACCCCAATGAATATTGGTATGTGGTTTTGTTTTTGTTCTTTAATTTGAAAAGTATAGCAACATATTCAGCAATTATCATAGTCATCATTGTTTATATACCCTGCCCTTTTTCTTCCAAAGAAATATCCTCCATTGGCTCTGGTAAAGGTGCTTATTCTGAGCAAAATCTCCCAATCTATCTAAAATAAGCATAATTCCTATTTTGTTTGTTGGTGTTTGCCAGTGGAATATAAATTTTTTGAGAGTGAAGACCTGACTTTTGTAATCCCAGAGTGTGGCACAGAACTTTGCATATAAAAATTGCTTAATAAGTACTATTTGAATTAAATGACAACTGAATATGTGTGTATGCACACATTTATCTATAGATATAGATATATGTATCATATATAAATATTATATGATTAAATCAAGGATTTATGTGCTGTTTTTTATGGATAAGTTGTTCACCCTAACTCTCAATACTCCATAGCTAGTTGGTTGAAAGTTTTTAGCTTAACTGTGATATGTTTTATTGATAATTCTGTAAGACAGATAAAGGCAAAGAAAATTCCAAAAGTTATCTTGCTCCGTTACTGGACTACTCCATTGTGGGAAAAAAAAATGAAGTCATCACTTCCTTAAAAGAGGATTATTTTTTAATCTAACTTTTTTCTTTGGGGGTTCATGACCTATGATATGGGCCGTATTGTCCGTTTTTCATTTTCCTTTTTGCCCAAATGGCACTAAGCACCAAAATAATAAAATATATTATTTTTTAATAATAGCGGCTCACAGACAAATAGGAGAAAAGATGTCCCATTGCTTACTGAATTGCTCACTAATCGCTCTGTTCAGACTCAGTAGGGAATTCTGAAAACCCATCTGACTTTTCATTTATTTATTTTTTATTGGTTCTGAGTAAGGTTTGTGATTCATTCCATGTAGGTCACAAGCCTTTGGACTGAAGGAACAAATGGTCTCTGGAGTGATTTGCTTTATTAACTTTTAGGGCAAAGAAGGAAGAAATAGAAGAATTGCTTACCTGCAGAATACTAGGGAAAAGTTTAGACTTTTTATATTTCAATGGCACTTTCAAATGTTACAGAATGTCACCATTAAGGAATATGAGCTTTGACAATTGTAAAATCAGAAAGACCTGAAATCCTAGTATTAATTTGAGGCACACCATATGTCCATAATATATAAACATACAAAAGTTATAAAGAGTATATAAAAAAGTTAAAAAGAGTATATAAAACAGTTCAAAGGGGCTTTGAAGTCTCTTTAATTTGTGTAGGTCAATAAAAGTAAAAATCACAGACAAGTAAGCTAAGAATAGTATTTGGCTAGATGGTCAAAGAAACAAGACAGCTATATTATGGATAGTCACCTTGGAAAAAAACATTCCACTAAAAATCCATAGAATCATAAATCTACAACTAGAAGGAACCTCAGAGGCCATTCTACTCTTTCTTTTTCATTTTACAGATGAGGAAACTGAGTCCCAGGGAAGTTGTGCCTTGCCCACACACCAAGAAAGGATTAGAGGCAGGATGTGAATCTGTATACTCTGATTATAGAATCATTGATCTTTCTATGAAGATAAGAAATTAGAAATGAATGTTGGTGCATTTGTAGCTTAGTAAACAAGTGACATATTTCATATAGAGTTTTGCAAAAAGTTGGATAATTTAGACTATATATGGAAAAAAGATTCTAGTATCTACTTTATTATATTATGTAATATATATTTATAATTTAATACAATCTAATATAATTTATTATAGTATTAAGGACTTTTGTGACCTTGAACAAATCATTCTATCTTTTGGGGCCTCATTATAAAATGAAATGCTTAAAATAAATAATATGAAAGATCTAGTCCAGCTTATAAACTGTATAATTCATCACAAAAGGGCAGACTGATATATTCATTTGAGATATTTGAATATTCTAAGCTGCAAGTGACATACAAAAATTATTTATATGAGGAAATAGCAACAAAAGGGTTATAGCTGTCAGTGTACATATCAGTATCCATCAAATTCATAATTTGTAAATCATACTCTCTATGGCTTATGATTGGATGTTTAAAATCTTCATAGTACAATAAAGCACTAAAACAATTATGTTCCCATGATGTATAATCATTATTCAAAAGAGGCCATAGGCACTGTAACTTTCTAAAGAGTCAAGTACATTCTGGCTTCTATTCTGTGCTAGGACTAGAAGAACTTTTTCTTCTGTAATTTGCATTTCCTCTTGTAAGACTGAAGCAAAATAAGCCTCTTTGTGTGCATTGGATTCAGAATTAAATTAGTTTGTATATTTGTTCTCTCCTACTCATCCTGGATTTGGTTTCAAAGTAAACAGTTATTTTCATTAAATTCATTTTCATTTGGCTTTGGTTCTTTAGTTAATGTAATTATTCTGTGTGACTGTCCCTTTTTAATTTTAGTTTCAGTTCAGATATCAATGCATTGTTTAAATTACTTTAATTGGTTTATTTACATTTTGTACTCTTCAGCTCTGGCTGAAGATAGAGCATACTTCAGCTAGTATTCCTTTAGTTGATCATAACCTTTGATAGTACTTCTACTTTAATAATTTATTTTTAAGAATCTTTAAAAGGTAAGCAAAGTGACAAGAATTACCATTAATTTGATGTTTAGTGAATGAGAACAAATTGCAAGGGAAGAAGAAGTGGTGACGAACAAACAAAAATGGCATTCATCAAGGTTCATGGCAAACCTGGAATCTTAAGATAGTTGGAACTACTTTGCTTAGGTTCAAGTCATAAAATGATTTCATATTTTTTGGGATTCATAACAAAAATTACTTACATTTTTAATCTTTGACTTAAAGGAACTGGGAACATTCTTTTAAAGTTTAGAAATTCATAAGATTCTGAATTTTCATAAGTCACTAAATTCTTCAGATATAGTGTAACCTTTCAAGGTTCATAAAGATGTATTTTTTCTATTTAGCTCATCATTAGGGAATCTTTTGTATGTTCACCTAGTGTAGTGGAAAAAAAGATGTAATGGACAATCGAATAAGAAAATCTGGATTTGAGTTCCCACTTGGGAACTTGCTAGCACTGTGACCATTATCAAGTTAATCTTTTTGAGCTGTAATTTCCTCATCCATTAACAGAAGATATTAAAACTTATACCACCCCCGCATAGGATTTTTGTGAGAAATATGCTACATAAAGAGAAATTGGCCTGGATATACTGGTAACCATGTCTCAGATACTGCTACCAACGAGTTTTAGCTTGGAGATACAAAGGAAGACACAAAAAGTTAAATAACAATCTGACACAGTATTGGATCAGTACCACTTGGCTGAGGCCACAGGATGGTGACCTGAGCCAGTCCCTGTCCTTTACCTGCCATTATGGCTTGCCCTAGATTCATTACTCTTGGATGACCTGGTTTCTGTAAAGGGGAATTACATTTTCCCCACTACTTCATTCCATTCCCCACTTTGGATTCCAAATAAAATTGCTACTTATAGAGTTGCTAATTATATAAATGTATGGGCTCAAAATCTAGGATTTTCCCCAGCAAAAGAGGACAAATGAAAAGGTACCCAATATAGAAAAATGATTCCAGTAACAAGCAACTTATTCCAACACAGAAAAGTTTCACTAAGCAATAAAAAAAAAAAAAACAGAATGATTAAAACAGAATCCAATACCATATATGTATCTGCCATTTTTTAAATTTTAAGTTTAAGTAGTTGGGAAACATTTAATATGAAAACCATTTGGGATACAGTTTCATGTAAGACTGCTAATTAGCTGTTTTATATTTTACCTCCACTAAACACACTGATCAAACACCAAGCAGGATCCTCTTTCCAATGGCCTCAATTTCTCTCTGACAGTGACTCTCTCTCACTACTATTGTACCTGCAACCTCTTCAGTAGCTATTGCTATTTCTGGACATCACTTGTAGGCCTTCCAGGACTTTTTGATCATTGTAAGGTCAATGCTAAAGGAAGAAAACACCCAAGAGAGGCAAAGATATCCAGGGCCCTGGCAAAAGTCTAACTAGCTGAATGAATGCTTCAGATGAATAGCAGTGGCCTCTACTGCTAATAAGCTAAGGTAGAGTTAGTTGCCTTCTCCACCCCTGGTGGAAATTATACCCTTCTGCATAGAGTAGGGAAGTCAAGAGGGCCACCATCAGAAAACTACCTTTTCTTCTACCTGCTGTGGCACCCAGTGTCATCAGCTCTTTTATAATTCAACAGCCAATTGATGGGGATTCAACCCAGAAACCAATCATATATAACTGGACATAAGCAAGGGGTACTTAGCAAATATAAATTTCTCCTCAGTTTGCCTAGTACTGGCAGAGAGCATCTATAAATATTCTAAAGGTAGTGGTGAAGGGAGAAAGTGAGAGAGTACATGTTCCGAAGTAGAATATTTCCTGTTTGGATATCTCTCCTCTACAGATGAATTAAAGATCAGTATAACAGGAAAAAATGTCATTAGGCATTAGGAGAAATTGAAAAATGATCAGTTTATACAATAAATGCTAAGGGTTTAGAGAGGGATTGATAACTATGCTATACTATAATTGATAAAGATTCATAAAAGAAGGCAACATCTCACTTTTATATTTGTATCCTCCGAATCTTGCAGAGTTTGTAAGTAGGGATAAAATGTGTTGATTCATTATAGGAAACCTTTATTTATGTGTGTATGCTGCATTGTCAAGGTTATATTTTAATCATCTTGGGGACAAGGTCCAATTATAACTGATATTTTTATTACTCATACAGCCTAGAACAGTGATAGATTTTTGCTGAATTGGATTAAATTGGGATTGAGCTGATTTTGAAGAAAAAGTAAGATGTAGGTAATAGGAGGGGAAGGGTCGCTGATAATGGCATGAACCAAAGCCTGGGGGGTGGAAACAAGAGATTCTATCTTTTACACTAGATTCACTACAATCCAAAGAAGTCAATTATCTCACTGTTTCTAAGACACAGCCAAAAGAGAACTCTCTGGTCTCAGATTCAGCTCTTTTTAACTGTCCAGAAAGTCTCTTTCTACTCATCACTTCAAAAGGTAGACTTCTATATCCTAAACCAACAAGAACACTTAGGAGTAATGATGCTACTTAAACTCTTTCTCGAGGTAGATTTTAAGCATATAGAGTTCCTATCTCCTTGAGCTTTGTTATCTGCACTGCCCACATCATATATTGGCTCTGCTGCTTAGTTTAGCTTCTTCATAGGCTAATATTGTCCATTTAGGTTTCTGTGTGTGATAATCAAAGAAAATCCCCCTCTATTGGATGTGAATCTATTTTTTTAGAGGGCATTCAGCTGTACCTGTTTCAACCTTTTTTCCTTTGTCCACCATACATAGCTTTAAATGTATGTATAATATATATACATACATAAAAACAACAAAACAACATATGTATACATTTTTTGCAAATTAAGGAAATATACCCTCCTTAAAAAAAAAAAAAAAGCATTTTCATGGAAGAGAAAATAGACCAGATTAATTAAAGGAAAGAGATTTAAAAGGTCAAATGGGACCAGCTTGTGGAAAGCTTTAACAAATAATAGGCTATAGAATTTGGACTTGATCTTACAGGGAATGGCACAATCAGAGTGATGATTTACCAAGTCTGAGTTTAGAGTGGTAGGATGGTTATAGGACTAAAAATTATTACTATAAATGGAGAAAAGAAGACGAGAAGTCTTAAGACTTAAAAGAAAGATAATCACTTTCTTCAAGTATTTGAAAGCTTTTCGTGTGAAACAGAAGATGGTCTTATTCTTGTTGGCTCCAGAGAGTGGGATTAGGACTAAGAGTGCAAGTTATAAGGAGGCTGGCATCTGTTCAGTATAAGGAAAGACTAAGCTATTAAAAAAAAAAAAAAAAAAGGAATGGGATGTCTCATTAGAGAGTACGTTCCCAGAAAGTTGCTGCTTTTAAGAGGAGACTGTATAATCACTTGTCAGAGATGTCACAAAGGAAGTTTATGCTTCAGATAGAAGAGGTTGGAATAGATGACCTTTATGATTCTTTCCAACTTGGAGATTTTATGGTTCTAAGATTCTGTGACAATGAATCTAGTTAATGGCTCAGTGCTCAAATAGTATAAGTTAAAAAATAAACAATTAAAGACGATTTTCCATGGAGGCTCAAAACTTCACTGAACTTAACAGCTCACTTCATCAAAAATATTTTTTCATGGATATGTTACTGTATCTTATTGTTACCATTCCGACTAGATGATAAATCTGGGAGAAGCTAAATGGAACAAACATGAAAATATAATTGTAAACAACTGAATCAGATCATTATAACTGTTAAGAAGATTCAAGATATTAGGGAAAAGATTTATCAAAAAAGATAATTATTTGTTTCTCAAAGAGATTTTACAGTTTTAAAAGCATATTCGACAGAAATCCTCCAAATAGCAATCCTTCCAGTTCAATTAAAATAGAATTCAGTTTTAAACATTCATTTTATTTGCAATCTCCCAAGCACACATTAGTGTATGAACATATCATAGTCCTATCCTATTATAGAAATATCTTAATATATTCATTTTCTGCATATCTTTCCCTAATGTTTTCAAGCATGACCAATAGATCTTTCTCTGGACCCTATCATTTCATCAAGCTTCTGTCCTATATCTCTCCTCCCTCTTAGCCAAACTATTAGAAAAGTCTTTTTCTACTAATTACCCCCTCTAGACATCTTCCTCCTTTGTATTGCTATGCTCCACTTTCTACCTCCAGGCACTCATACTCATATTCTGTACCCTTATGATCCTGAATGCTGAGGGTTCATCTTATCTAGTCAGACTCAGGTATGCCAAACAGCTCTCTCCTAATTCTCATGCTATGCCGCCAATCAAATAAATCGCCCCCTTTCCACCTCTTCCTGTGGTACAGGGACAGTGAGCCTGTGATTTCACTGGCATAGGGAAGAAACTCTCTATACCAATGTTGCTCAATACCTCCCTCTCCCTCTCCCTTTTCTTGTTTCTCTCCCTCTCCCTGTCGCTCTTTTTCTTCCTCTTCCTCTGTTTCTCCCTCTCCCTCAGTCTCTCCCTCTCCCTCAGTCTCTCTGTCTCTCTCTCTTCCCCCCTCCCTCTCTTTCTCTTCCTCTCCTTCTCCCTCTTTTTCTTCCTCTTCCTCTCCTTCTGTTTCTCCCTCTCCTTCAGTCTCTCCATCTCTCTCTTCCCCCTCTCCCTCTCCCTCTTTTTCTTCCTCTTCCTCTCCCTCTATTTCTCCCTCTCCCTCAGTCTCTCCAACTCTCTCTCTCCCCTCTCCCTCTCTCTCTCATCCTCTCCCTCCATGTGACCACATGGTACAGGGCCAGAAATCACCAAAGACATGAAGCACAAATCCACATTTCAGAACCTGAGGAAAACTGCCAACTGCCATATCTTAGTTCCAATTGTATCCTTATACCACCATACATATTCAATGCTTGTCTGTTTTTCTAGGTTCTCCTTCAGACTTTCATTTTCACTCTATATTCTGTCTTGCATTACAGTTATTTATGAACATACATTATGTCTTTTCATAACAGTACAAGGTTTGTGAGGCAAGAATTTCTTACCCATCTTTGTAACTAAATGTCCGCTGTATAGGTGTTCATCATTAAATTATGGTAAATACTCACTGTTTCAGGGTCATAGAGATAAAAAAATAAAACACGTAGATAGAATAGTAGATCTGGAATCAGGAAGGCTTGAATTCAAATGGAACCTCAGACACTTAGTAATTGTGTGACACCAAACTAGTCACTTAACCCCTGCCTCAGTTTTCCCATCTATAAAATGAAAATAATAATAGCTCTATCCAACTTCCCAAGGATTTTGTGAAGATAGGAGGAGATATTTATAAAGTGCTTTATGAACTTTAAAGTACTATATTATTATTAACTATTATCATTATTTTTATCTTAGTTCATTTATATTTTAAATATGTACCTTGAAATACTAGAATTGTTTGAACCATTTTTGCCACAAACTATGTTTATTTTGTGCTCTTAAGAATAAATTTTCCAGACTTTTTTTTTGTCTTTTCTCACTAGAGGAAATCTATTAAATGAATGTGACTGTGTTCTTAAGAGATAATAGGTGAATAAGGTTAGCTTCTGAAGATAAGACCAAATTAGGGTCTCTGACATAATGACATGCTAATAAAAGGGGAAGATTCAAAAAAAGCATTTTTTTTATTATTTAAAAAAGATGGTTATTGGGAAAAATTCTGAATAAGTAACCAATATTTGGAGAGCTCATTTTTTAAAGGTAAGCTATATATTTTTAATATGAATGCTGTTAAGTATTGTGTACTTTTTTTTCTTTGCTAGAATTTGCTTCAAAGGAATATATATATACACACACATATATATACATATATTATATATATTCATACACATACATATATATATTGTGTATGTATATGTGTATATGCACACATACACACATATATAAGAATTTATTAAAAATCATCCAATATTTTGTACAACAGCAGCCATGGAGACAGGAGTTCAAGTTCTTCTTATAGTTATATAAACATGGATAAATCACTGAATAGCTATGTTCCACGCAGTTCTCTAAGAGTCTAAATTGTAAATGATTTGGACAGTTTCCAAAGCTGGAGATCCTTGTTCAGGTGAAATGTTGATAGACCCACAAAACAACAAAAAGATTTGTTGTTATTTGATTGCTTTGTATATGCTTGTCTCAATTTGTCTGTCTCCTTGCCCTCTTTCCAACCCCCATCCAACTATGCAGTGTTGAGAGCTGGGATTTTAACATATATCTCTTGTATATACTTCACAGTGCTATCCAACATTTGGCATACAATAAACACTCAGTGAATATTTATTGAATTAAATTGATTTTAATTTTCAAGTTTCTTTCCACCCTCTAGCTCCCTGATTAACTTCTCATTAAGAATAAAATGGGCTTATCTTTTGAAGTCTCTGGAAAACCCTTCTGAAAATCATTATCTTGTGACTAGTAGGCAGCATTGTAGGAAATTATTTTGGCTTTAACTTTCCTTTTTTCAAAAGGAAAAATTTATAATATAGATATGATCACTTGGAACCAGACTTCATGTTACATTATAAGAGAGTATAAGCATTCAGGGATTCCCTATAGAAGGTCAGCTTTCAACTCAATTTTTATCAAGTGATGGCATATTAACAGCTTCTTTCCTGTGCCACAGGCTTTTATAAGGTCAAATATTTCAAGAAAATTCTAAATTACTTCTCTCTACCAATTTAAGTATATATACATTCATACATATGTCTTAAGAAAAGGTGTAGTATCTTCCTGGGGGCATCCCAAGAAAGTGAGCAATATATTTTAATAAGATGTAAATTTAACTATCGGTTTAAAAGCTTAAATTCTTTCTGGGTATACTCTTCAGTCAGCATTTTCTTCTTTCTTGACACTAGTTTGTCCCTGCAATGGTTTATCATAATTTCTTAACTGATAGAACCATAGATTTAAAACCTAAAGAGACTCTAGGGGCCACCAGGCCCAATCCTTTCATTTTACAGAGGAGGAACTGAAGCCTGGAGACATGAAATAGCTTGCCCAATGCTGTAGAGGGAATATGTAGAACAACTGGGATTTAAACCCCATGTCCTTTTAACTTTAAATCAAGATTTCTTTTTTGTTGTACCAGGCTTCTTCTTAAATTTATTTACTATTATCTCTGAAAAACAAAACAAATCTCTGAAAAACCTAAAACACATGGTCCACTCGTGAGTGAATAACTGACTAGAATTCTAGAAATTGAATCAATAAGAAGGGGAGGAGAATTCATAACTAAATATTTTGTTAACTATAATGAGTTGGCAAGAGAATAGTCAAGAGGACTTGAGTTCAAATATACCTTCAGACACTGCTGATTTATATGACTCCGAGCAAGTCACATAATTTCTGCCTACTTGAGTTTGCTCAACTGTAAAATGACACTAATAGCATCTGTCTCCCAGGGTTGTTGTGAGATCAAATGAGTTAACATATGTAAATATTTTGCAAACCTTAAAGCCACATATAAGTGCTGTATTATTATTATTATTATCATTATTATTATCATATGGAATTAGTTTACCTAGATTTGAATCTCTTTGGGGCAACTCACTTACTATGTGACTCTGAGCAAGTTATTTAATCTCTCTGAATTTTGACGTCCTTGTCCATCAAATAGGGATAATAATAGTAGTCTTGCCTACTTCACAAGATTGTTGTGATAAATGGTTTTCTGAACCTTAAAGTGCCATAAAAATGCAAATTATAATTGTTAGTATAAATTCTGTAATTGTTACTATCAGATCTGTAACAACCAGCATTTATATATGGCTTTTAAGATTTGTAAAACAATTTACAAATATTATATCATATTCTCCTCACCTGCCAAGAGAGAGGTAGATACTCTTATTCCCATTTTATAGATGAGGAAACTAAGGCTAAAATGTTAAATGTCACAAGGCTAGAATCTCTAATTGTGTTTGAATTTAGGTCTTCCTGACTCCAGATCTAGCACAAATTTAAGGAGGGGCAAGAAGGATGAAAAGCAAATTTAAAATGTAAAAAAAAATTAAGAGGTTGAAGTTTATACTTGAATATACTATATTCTTAATAGTAGATTTTTCATATATCCACGACTAATATTTAGAAAGCTAGAAATAGCTTTCATAGTTTTGATGTATGAATGGAACTGTGGTCTCATCTATGTGAATATTCCCTCCAGTAGTACATTGGGCAAACTATATCTATATCTTCTCATCTTATATGCCCTTGTCTATTTGTTCCTTTAAATTTTCCACAATTAGATTTCATGAATAAAGGGGCAAATAAATGGCACAGTGGATAGACCATCAGCCCTGGACTCAGGAGATCCTGAGTTCAAATCCAGCCTCAGACACTTAACACTTAACTAAGCATGTGACCTTGGATAGTTAACCTTTAACTAGCTGAATGATCTTGGTTAAGTCACTTAATCCCAATTGTCTCATAGGGGGGAAAAGTACATGAATATCAATGGTATTTAATTATATGATTAAACAAGATAAATGATCTTCATCCTCAAATTTTTAAATTGTATTTGTATATTTGAGCATTTACCCACCATAATGTATCTATTTATTTATAGATTATATACTTTCACTATTGCCATAATGATCAAGCATGTCATAAAACATGAAAAAATAGACATTTTTAAAGAATGAAAAAAAAATTTAAAATTTGGTCCTAGTGAGCCACTGAAATTTGAGTAGGAAACTGATATGGTCAGGGAGGAAGAGATGAATATAGTGAGGACAAGCAATTTGTCCAATAGCACCAATACAGCTGTACCATACACCAAAACAATAAGCTTTAATTGCCCTGATGCCCATCTCAAAAGAGAAGAATTTGAAAACTTTCATAGTAATGGGAAGGAGTGGAGTGGAGATAAGGTAAGATATAGTTGTCTTGAAGACAAACCCTCATTGGCTGTCATTGGTCACTGGGCATGGTAAAATGTGGTTCATTTTCTCTAATCCTGATTGGATGATTCCACTCCTTGGAATCAGATCACAATCCCTTAGAAATCAAGCTATTGGGGGCAGATAGGTAACACAGTGGATAGAGCACCAGCTCTGAAGTCAGAAGGACCTGAGTTCAAATGTGACCTCAGACACTAACACTTGCTAGCTGTATGACTCTGGGCAAGTCACTTAACCCCAATTGCCTTAGTAAAAAAATAAAAGTCAAGCTACACACAGCCCTGACTTTGGAGGTAATTGAACTAAATCACACTTTCCTTTCTATTGTGCATTTTAACAGTGATAAATAATACCCAATTAACAAAAAAAAAAAGACATAAGATGGTCCAAACTATCTTAAAATAATCTTAAAGTATGTGATTTGATTTAAAAGAGGAAAATAGCTGTTAAATATATACTTGGAAAATTCAGTTGATAGCACTGTGCAAGATTTACATGTAAGATAAAATGAGCAATTTTCTGGTAAATGCTAACATTTAGACTCATATTAAAACAGCATTTGATGAACTGTAGCTCTTTAATGAACATATGCTGAATAAATCAGCATATCAGTTATTTATTTTGTTGTTGTTCACTTGTTTCAGCCATGTCCAATGCTTTATGACTCTCTTTGGGTTTTTTTGGGCAAAACAGGAGTGGTTTGTCATTATCTTGTCCAGATCATTTTATAGATAGGGAAAGGAGGCAAATGGGATTAAGTGATTTACCCGAGTCACCCCCAGCTATTAAGTATCTAAGATTAGATTTGAGGTGACTCTTCCTGACTTTAAGTCTAGCATTCTATCCATTGTGCCACCTAGTTTCCCCATCAGTTATTTTTACCTTGTTGTCTGGGAATAGGTCTTGCTCAGATGGAAAGGTAGGAGAATCTGGGGAACTTGAAGAATGGAAAGAGAATCCAAATGGAAGAGGCAAGGCTTGGATAGACAAACTGGGAAACTAGAAGAGAAATTTCATTTAATTCACACTTCACTTGGGTCTCTTATTAAAGGCATGCAAATTACCCAAGCAGTCCCATACTAGAAGGTGAGGACTTGGAAACATGGCATGTTCCACATCGTGATCGCTCAATAAATGTCTATTGATAATGAAAAAAAAGGCCCCTTCTTTGATTAGAGATTTTACTATTGATTTGGCAAAGAATAAAAGGGCTTTTTCTGAAATTTATGTAGTGGAGTCTAGAATGTAACATTATGGCCTTGATTGAATTCATGTGATCCAGATTACAAAGACATTTAAAATGCCTGCTATAAAATATCTATAATAAAATAACCTGCCTTCAATTGCCATGAATATAAAATTATTATATACTTTTAGTTTTTCAGTACAAACTATATCTACAATGATGTTCCATAAGTGTATAGGTTCTATTCACTCACTAAACAAATATTCATTAAGTACCTATTATATGTATGTATTAGATATGTTTTTAGTTATCATTGATTATTTCCTATTTATTCTCTTAAAATGTTGTTGGGGTTTTTTGTTGACATTTGTTTTCTCTAAAACTTTCTGGGAATAATTTTCTTAGCAAAAGATACTAGTCCAGAGCCTTCTGTTTACTTGTCATTATTTACTCTTAATCAAAAAGCCTGCTAGAAAGGCCTACGGTTAAGAGGGGATTTTTGCGATAATTAGACAAAATAGATCTTGTAAATCCCAGTAGAAACAATACAGCTTTCAGGCAATGTTTAGCAGCATTTGAAAAGCTTAGAGAAGAAAATGTCTTTAAGATCTATATGCCATGGTAAAATCCACTGTTTATCCCCTGTCACTGGTGCAAGGAAATAAGATCATTAAGTTCAGGGAATATTGCTATTTTAATTATAAAATCCTTTTGTAGAAAACATATATCTTCATCTTTTGATGCACAATCTTTACCTAAGGTTTATTTGTGTTCCTTCTTTATAAGAGACAATACTGTAAATGCATAGAGGAGAAATTTATCCATGATTCCATTTATACTCATGAGAATAGAATAACCTAAGAATAGCAAATATAATCATAGTCTCACTGAAGATGTAAAGGCATGATTTGCTTTCAACCGTGTATATGCTGTAAACTTCCACCAGGATTTACAAAAGCTAACATGATTTGTAAAGTCTCCAATTCATTCATTCATCTATTCATTCAGTGACCCTTAACTTCCTACCATGTGCTTGAAGCGTAATGCCAGTTCAAGAATGACCTCCTCTGCCCACTGAGCCACCTAGCTGCCACCAAACAGCAGTTAAGTGACTTGCCTAGGATCATACCATTGTCAAATTTAAACTCAGATCTTCCTGATTATAGCCCCAACCTTCTATCCACTGAGCTACCTAGCTGCCTCAATATAAAATATCTTTTCAAAGAAGCCACTTATCTCAGATTGCTTCGTGTCAAACTATTCTGTGCCTCTCAACAGCTGTGGAAGGTTGTTTAATAATGTGCCTTGCTTGTACATGTCAAAACACCACATGTGATGAAAACCAAATTAGATCTCTTCATACTCCTATGAACTACATCTCATGACAGTGCTTTACAGTATGTACTAAAGAAAATTAGCATTTTAATAGATCAAGATCTTTGATGTCCACAAGCTCAGAGTCTAGTGAAGGGGTCGGCAACCTATTGCACATGGCAAAGATGGGACATGGACCGATTTTCAGCAACAGATGTACTGATTGTCACTATGCTCTTACCTCCCACCATTTGTGAGAATTTTCTCATGACTGCTTACAAGAATTTCCCACCCTTTTCCTGGCTTTTAATTCTAATAAATGTTACTGTTGCTATTGGAAAAGTTATTGTTTACCCTTTGTTCTTGTAGAGGAGGACCATGACATCAGGGAAGTGATGCTGTGACATGCAAGTGAATTGGATTTAAGTGAGGGAGGGCTGGGTTCCCCTCCAGAGCTATTGAGGCTGGTAGCAAGATCCAGATCAACACAACTTGAAATAGTCCTGGATAAAATGAGAGAACTTGGCCTTTTTTAAGCTAAAGTTTTCAGAATGTCTCAGTTTGACTGAATTTCCTCTAAGTTAATCAACTCCCCTTTGTCTCTACTTAGCATCCTCATAATTACCCCAAATAATATACCCATCCCTAGCTATTATTTCTATATGTTTTAATTTTCTATTAAAATACAAGTTGTTAAAGAACAAGAACTATCTGTAATTAGTATTTATATCCTTAGCTCTTAGTATAGTGATTTTATTCCATTAATTTTCAAGAGGCATTAAATAGTAGATATATAAAGAACCTTTGAGATCCAGTAAAACTCTTCAATTTTACAGATAAATAGACAAACTAAGAGCCTGAGGCTCAGCTCCAAATTTACATAGCTAGCCAAGTTCTCTGACTTCCAATCCAGGTCTCCCTTCACTACACTAGTACCTCCTCATGTCTCGCCTACCACAAGAGTGGTATGTCACCAGATGGATAGAGCAGAATCCGGAAGCTATTCAGATATGCCTCAGCAGGGCTGGTGCTTAGAAAGTTTCATCTTGGAGTAAGGTGTATGGTCAGGCAAGTGGAGTAAAGCATTAGGTGCAACAGGTAAATATTTAGGCATTTGCCCTTATGAAGTTCAGAGATAGACATGAAATAGGTTCTCTAGCAAAGGGACAAAACACAAGAGTTCAAGTAATATGGTGAACAGTTCCTGGAAGAAGTTCAGGCAGACAATTAACATCAGGGAGATCTCTCAGCAAGAACTCATTGGAGCCAGTTCCAACCTCTTGGCTGAGCCAATGGTTAAACTTTCATTCTAAGTGTTTACAATTCAGGAATCAGCAAATGCTAAAAGTCAGAGATTGTTTTTTTTGTTTTGTGCCTTTCTAGAACAGAAAGTGGTAGAGAAAATGTTAATAATTAAAATTAAATGTTAATGTATGTCAATAATAGATTTTTTTTTCTGGAGAGCAGGTAAATGGTAGGGAGCTAATGAGAAGATGATGATTTGGGGAAAAGTGAAAAAGTGCAAAAGACTCATGAGAACAAGGTGGGGTTCCAGTCCCAGAAGCACTGAAATAAAATTGCCCAAAGAATAAGGCAAGAAATTTAGTTCCTAGATATGGGATGGAACAATTGGTAATAATGGTCCATGAACTTAGTTCCACTGACTTTTGTGATTCTACTAGTAGTCTACTAGGACAAGACAACTAGGTTAAAGTGCAACTTGATGCTAAGTTATGATTACATGGGTCTTTATATTTATCTATGCTTGAGACCCCAAGGGAAAACTAAGTGGTCTCAGCTTTGGTTATTGAACAGTCAAATCTTCCTAAATCAAGTTCAGTATTCTATTCAGAATATCACACTGCCTCAGGACACTGGATCTTGATCTATGCTTTATTCAACAATGTATGTTGAATAAAGTTTCAACTTTACAAAATTTCAAACTTTACAAAAATTAGTTCAGCATTGTAGGGAACTTCAGGTATGGAAACATTTTATATTGTTGGGGGCCTGCAGCTCTTTATAGTTTTGGACAGTGATCTGGGGCACTAAGAGGTTAAATAACTTACCCAGGGAGACTCAATATGTCAGAAACAGGATTTGAACCAAAATTATCTTGACTACATTGGCCTCTAACCACCGTTCCACACTATTTCTCATTTCTATTTGTCTTTTTCATGTGGTACATTTAGGAAGCAGGGAGCCAGAAAGGTGGTATCTGTAAACACAAAGCAATTTAGCCGAATTATTTTTCAAAGTTGCTTTAACTTAAGTTCAGTTGTACAATGCCAGGGTTAGGTTTGGGGGGAGGGAGTTGAGTAGTTTTTTGGACTACCTGAAACCAGGCTACAAATATACATAGTAGCTAACATTTTTATAACACTTTAAAATTTACAAAACAGATATTAGTTTTATAAATATTAGCTTATTTTATCCTGACAACTGTGGGAGGTAAGTACTCATCTCACTACACAGATAAAAGGACCAAGGTAGACTGGGATTAAGTGACTTGCCCAAGAAAAATGACTGAGACTAAATTTTAATTCAAGTCTCCCTGAATTCAGGCCCAGCAGTCTATCCACTATTCTACTTAGCTACCCAATGAGAATGTGAATGAGGTTTACTTTTTTTCAGTCAGTTGTCTTGACACTGTTTAGCCAGAACTAAAAGATATATCAGCTTGGTATAGAGAAAGGAGATGGGGTTTTGGAGAGAGTGGACAAAGTTCAAGTCCTTATTATGTTTTTTACTAGCTATTTGACCTCAAGTAGTTTTCTCTGGCTTTCCTACCTGTAAGATAAGAAGAAAGCTCTCCACTTTCCTATTCTTCTATTCCAGAGGGCTACTATGAGAAAGATGCTTGGTAAACTTAACATCCTCACTCAGCTGGAAGGTAATATTCCTATTCCTTAAGAGCTTGTTATTTTGTGTTTTGACAGATGCCATGCTTTTGGTAGCAGAGAGGCTAGAGGGGCCATTCAACATCGAATCAGTAATGGATCCTATCGATGTCAAGATTTCTGAAGCCATCATGAACATGCAAGAAAACAGCATGCAAGTATCAGCAAAGGTCAGTTACTTATGTACTATAACTTAAAAACGAAATAAATCGGTAGGACTGCAATCTAAGAGCCAATCATTGTAAATGTTATTACTTTGTCAGTTTTTTTTTCCTGTCCAACTGAAAATTAATAAAAACTCCCAACAAAATGGCATCGAGATGAGTAGTAATCTTTTAGTTCACAACCACTCAATCATGAAGAAAATTATTGGCTGCTAGAAAGTTTCAGAAAGCCAAAGCATGTTGACTAATGGTTCACAGTTGTGAGGAGTTTTGGCAGAGCTAAGGTTTTTTTTGTATCAGAAATGTCTCCACATGCTTACCCTATTTCTCTCTCCAGTAACTTCTAATTATGTCTTCAGCTGGGAGATCTGGGCAGAGATGCTTCATGTTAAGTGTAAATAATTAAACATCCCTGCTAAGGTTCGAGTTGTGACTACAGGTGTACCTCATTTAATAGAACTTGTGGGAACAAGGCTTCTTTATACAAAATCAGCCATATAAAACTAAACTAAACAAAACCAAACCTCTGAATACATAATATGAAGCAGGAGTTGGCAGCTAAATGGGAGAAGAAATAAAATCGACTCAGGGCACAGCTCCTATTTGTCTCCACCCAGTTGCAGATAAGTAGGGCCAAGTATAGAGAACTTATAAAGCTTATGAAATGTCCCCAATTTCCTCTTTCAAGACCCCTTTTCCATGTTTATTAACAAATTCCTTCCCCCACTAAGACTCTACCACATTCCCAGAATTAAAATATGGAATGAGTTTCTTTGTCAATCATTTATGTTAACTGATACCCATTCACACCAAAAATTCATCTCCAACAGGTAGTGCCATTTTAAAGTTTCTGTCCCTAATTTTTGAATGAAAAACATTTAATCTTGTTCAAAGAATCTTAAGACATCAGCATACAGGTACAATCCCTATATCCCAAAGCAACTGCACCTGGTTCAATCAGTTGAGGAGGGGGTCTAGAGAGACTTATGGAATATGGGGGTTAAAACAGAAGAAAAAGTCTATAAAATCCCAGCTTAAATAGCCTCTACCTAGTTCCACAGAGAAAAGCCCATTCATCCTTATTGCGTGTTAGGCCATCCTGCCTCTAGTATACCAAGATCTATCACACTAATTTTTTACTAGCTGTTCATCCAAGAATAAAATAATCAAAAGACAAAAAAATTTAAACTCTTTCTTTATGCCAGGCACTGTGCAAAACAGTAAAATTTCATATTTAAGAAACCCTGTTATTAAAATTCAAAATTCAACACATGGTGATTTTTTTGTTCTAAGGTTTATAACCCTGAATTTTATATTTTATTATTCTGCAGAAATCAATAATTCAGAATTATATTCTTTTTCTTCATTTGTTGCTTATATGATCATAAAGCATAATTTTTTTAAAGAATTAAACATGATGGTTTACCTCCCAACTGAACGTAGTAAGTCATCCTCAACTTTCTACTCATTTGATAAGATAGAAACTTTCTATTTTGAGGGGGAAAAAAAGCCATTTTATCTAAATCACAGAAATATTCTATATAGAGGTTGGAAATGCCCTTTAATTTTGGACATATTTAAATGTACTCCCTATATAAGCTATGACGATATTAATTATTAGCTTAAATCAAAATTTTATTTTCTAGCTAAATATAGTCTGTCTCTCTTGCTTTCTTCTTTTAGGCTTAATGGAATTCTTTTTTTTTTTTTTTTGGTTTGTTTTGCTGAGGCAATTGGGGTTAAATGACTTGCCTATAGTCACACAGCTAAGAAGTGTTAGGTGTCTGAGACCAGATTTGAATTCAGGTCCTCCTGACTTCAGGGCTAGTACTCTATCCACTGCACAACCTAGCTGCCCCATGGTTTAAAGGAATTCTTACTAAGTATCAATAAATATCCTCAACAAATTTAGTATAGTCTGACTTTCAGATTTCAGCACAACATCATTAACTTCTATTAGTCAAGCATTAGGTGAAGTCAGAAGCTCTTTAATAATTAGGAATGATAGAGGCATTCTGGGAATTGTAGAATTTACAAATTATGGTGACTTTGGTTCCAGGGTGTGATTTGAAATTTCCTGTTGGAAATTATGATTCTAGCACTTCCCTGGAATGTGGACATTTCACCATTTTATTGAAAAAATTGCAAAGAAAATAACTACTCAAACTTCATTCTGGAAAAATAGTGAATTAAAATGCCACACCTACATTGAATAAACATAGAAATATCCAAATGGTTCCAGTTTCATTATTTTTTACAAAAGGTTACAGTTCTCCTCTCACATCTTTCTAACAGGTTAGCTGAAAGCATTCATTTAATCCTGCCCAAACTCTCCAGTTTCAGATTTCAGATCCTGTGTATCTCTGTCCTTTCCCAGTATTAAATTAAGAAGGAGAGACAGAGACAGACAGACAGACAGACAGACAGACAGACAGAGACAGAAACAGAAAGACAAAGAGGAAAGATAGACAGAGACAAAGACAGACAGAGAGACAAATAGAAAAAGAGAGACAGAGTCAGAGGTACAGAGATAGAGAGAGAAACACAGAGATACAGAAACACACATACAGAGTTGCCATCATATTAAATGAAATGGACGGGTAAATCAGCTTCAGCTCCTCACCAATTACATGAATAAACTAAATCTACAGGTGTATTTATTTATTCATTCATTCCTAAAATATTTACTGAGCATCCTATTTGCATCAAGAAATTGGTCTAGGTATCACAGGAAAACACAGAGAAGACTATCACAGAGCATATAATCCAAAAGGAGAAATGAAGATATATATATAAATGATTCTGAAACCAGGTAGAATATGAAAATTCAGTAAGAAAAGTAAGAAAAAATGCTATAGGAGTTCATAGATAAGTGACAGACCTCATTTTAGCCCCTGTTGTCAGATCTGTTAATGGGTAGCAATATTTTAAATTCAAGTTCTAGATCCCTTTTTCTTTCCCCACAAATACTTGATTATAAGTTCTAATAAATGCTGAAATGATTGAAAAGGACACTTGTGAAAATGTAATAATTACCTACCCCATTTTTTTATATCTACTAGTCAACTTTTGGCATTTAAGATTTATCATAACATTATGATTATGTTATTATCATAATAACATTATGACATTATTGTAATGTCATACATTAAAGTTCAAACTTTTTCCTCTCTATGTATAGAATTTCTACATGAATTTAAATACTTTTTTCCCAAGTTGAAAAGCAATTCATTAACTTGACGCAGCACAGTGCTATGGACAGAGCAATAGATTTGGAATTAGACCTGTTCTAATTCCCATTGTGCCATTTATTATGGAATTTGGGTTAAATTAACCCTCTGCACCTATTTCTTTATCTATAAAATCAGAGAAAATATACTTGAGAGATATCATGACATACAGTATAAAGAGAAGTCTGGGTAATTGAGAAAACTGGGGTTCAAATACCACCTCTGGCTTACATGATTTTGGGCTAGTCATTTAACCTCATAGTTCCCCAGGCAGCCTCCCAATGACTATGAATTTACAAAGAAGGCAAATCTACTTTGGTAGAAAGAAGTTTCTCCTTGGGAGTTCCCTATAAAATGAAATATAGGTCCAGAACAAAACCAAAAATATTTGCAGTATCTATTTTCAGGGTTATTCTAAGGAGCATAAAAAATTGTGTATGTGTGTGTGTGTGTGTGTGTAATCTTCTAAACCTTAAAGCATAATATATATGAAAAATATTATCTCTATTAATGATGTAGTGGGAAAAGTACTAAAGCTGAAGTCTCAAAACCTGTGACTTAAACTAAAGTCTGAAACTAAATATCTGTGTGATCTTGGGCAAAATACCTGCTCTCCCAAAGGCCCCGGATAAAAATGAAGAAATTGGATTAAATGGCACCTGAGAATGCTTCCAAATCTAGAAGTAAGAACTTCTGTTCAACCTTAATTGTACCTTTTTTTTGAGGCAATTAAGGTTAAATGACTTACCCAGACTTACACAGTTACAAATGTCTGAGACCGAATTTTAATTTAGGTTCTCTTGACTCCAGGGCTGGTGCTACCTAGCTGCCCCCACCATTTTTAATTGAAAATCTCCTAGTGCTTTGTAAACCCTTAGATACTTACTTTATCACTGCTATCAGCCACCACTAAGGACACAATGTGGATAGATCATTGCTGGAATGTATGGGGGAGAGGAGGGTTATGTATTTAGAAGAAACACCAATTCTTCATCTGTTACCATGAAGCAGTCATTTCAACCACACCCATGCAGTCCCCTGCCTTCATATTGATCTTGCTGTTTGAAGAACTGCTATCTTTATTCTCCAGTCTTTGTTACCCAACCTAGTCTGGGAAACTAAATATTTTAAAGGCTTGTTGGAATTCTTGAAGGAATTGAAGTCCTTTTCAAGAGCAATAAATCAGACCCCTCAATTCTGAGCCTGTGATTTTCAAAAGCCTAGATATTTCAGACCTGTTGATTAGTTCCTTCCTCTCCTATCAGGAAGATGAAACTTATCTCACTAAATATAATTTAACTATATTAGGAATAATTTCAAGGCTAATCCAGGGAAAGATTGGTTTGTCAGATATAATCTAAATTAAGGACAAAGACTTATTAAATTCCAACTGAAACTACCCATTCAATTAATGCTTATTACAGACAAGGGAAGAGCCTATTACAGAAAAGTATGATGGCTTTCAGGTGCTTAATTTTTTCCAGACAGTTCTTGAGCTTCATTTCTAAGATGTACTACAGTAACAAAACCACAAGGACCTAAAATTCCAAAACCAGAATATAGACGTCTTCACCAAATATACAGGTTTCTTGGTATATCATTTAGATCAGCGGTGCTTAATCTGGGATTGATTAACATTAAAAAAAATTTTAGCTTAATTTATTTCAGTGTAATTGGTTTCCTTTGTAATACTATGTAATTTATTTTAAGCATTTAAAAACATTATTTTGAGAAGCAGTCCTTATGCTTCATCAAATTGCCCAAGGGGTCCATGTTACAGAAAAGGGGAAATGGAGATTAAAAGTTGATAGAGATTAATCTTTGGGTTCTTCCAACAAGAGACACTTTCTCTTCAGCAGAGAGTTTCCCTTTGATTAGGGAAATGATTTCAAAATAGGAAAGTAGGAAATTGAAGGGAATTCTAGTGCTCAAATAAATAAATAAACAAACAAACCTTAGAATAAAGCTGAAATTTAACTGAAAAATGATGTGTCTGGTTGCTAATGCAGAATTAATTGTTTTTTCTACCTATCTCTAACAAATTCTTTGTCTAGCTAGATAAAAGGCCTTAGTAACACAGAATTGCAGCATTTCAAAATTGTGCCCAACCTTGACCATAGAGAAAATCTATTTGATATAATAGGAGGGATTCAGCCAAATCAGGTGACTCTTGGCTTATATCTCACCCAATGTAACATTGCTTGTGCCTGTGATAAATTCTTGTTTCTCCTTCACTCTCAAAGATGATCATGACATCAGGGAGATCATGATTCCTGATATGCAGATAAATTGTATTAAAGTAAGGGAGAGCTATGTAAAGTCCCCAGCCTCACTTTCTCCTCCAGAGCCATCTGGTTCCAGTGGCAAGATATAAATTAGTTTTTACTATTGGAATAAAATGGGTGGTTTCTTACATGCATCCCTTATTTAATCTTTCTCCTTTGACTTATATATAATATAGGTCATATGTGACTTATTATAAATGACATACAGATAATATAGTGAAAAACAGCAAAGAGGATATTCCATGTGACATATGAGATGCCAAAACAATATTCAAAGGTATTTTGAATATAACCTTCAGTTATGACTAGTTATGACTAAGAAGGAATAGTAAACTCAATGTATTAATTGCAGTGTTTTGGTGTTATCGTTGCAAGCAGTGTACTGAATGCACTATTTTTTTCATTGAAAGAAAGATCTGGGAGGTCTTAATACTAATGAGCCAATCCATCTTACTTTGTTACTACAAAATAAATAAATCAGCACGATACTTAATTTTTTCACTTAATATTTTATTTTTTCCAATTACATGTAAAGGTAGTTTTCAACACTCACTTTTGTAAGATTTTGAGTTGAAATTTTTTTTCCTCCCTTTCTTCCTTTCCTTTTCCCCAAGACAGCAAGCAATTTGATATAGGTAAACATGTATAATCACTTTTTAAAATTTCCATTTTAGTCACGACATAATAATTTAATTTCCATTTTTTCCTGTAAATTTTATAGGAAAAAAGTTTCTAAGCATTTCTGCTCTGAAAAGACCTTTCTTTAGTTCATTCAAATCCAAAAATTCATATTCTCACTATCAACTAGTCATTGATCAGACAACTGGAAGATGGCCATACATTTGCAAGAATTTTCTGTATTTCATTTCCTTTTTGTTAGCATGTGTAAATGAACTCTTTCTACTCCTTTCTTGTATAAAATCACGCAATATTTATATTCCAAGATTTCAGTTCCTAGGTTCCAAGCTAACCTGATGGCTTTGTTGTAAAAGGTCAAAAAGAATGGTCAAGAAATATTTATTTCTGGAAATGCATGTGATTTTTTTCTTTTAATGACAAAGTTTAGGCCCAGGTTTTATCCTCTGTCTCCCAAAATATTGCAGTCACTTTCTAAGTGACCTCCCTAATTCCTCTTTCTTTTCCCTTCACTTCATTTCCACATAGGTGCCAAAACAACCTTTCTTATGAGCATATAATCTTTAGCAACTCCCCATTGCTCCTAAGTGAAATATGAATTTCTCAGCTTAGAATTTAAAAGCCTGCATAATCTATTTATAGTCCACTTTTCTGGACTTTTTCCCTCCAATTCAGCCAAAATAGTCTCCATGCCATGGACATGACATTCCATCTCTTGTTCTATACACAGCCTGTGCCTAATCCCCATGACTAGAATGTTCATCTTTGCTCCTTTGAATTCTTATTTTCCTCCAAGGGTTAGCTAAGATGCTATATGAAGCCTTTCCTGTTTTTTTTTTCTAGCTATTCTTTTCTTTGCTCAAATTATCTTTATTTACTTCTCTTATATTTTGCATCTTCTCCCCACCTCCAGTAAAATGTGAGTTCTTCAAGATCAGAGATTATATCTAGTAAATATTAGGTGTTAAATATATGTCTGCTGAATTGAAATGAACCAAATTGAAAATCTTCAACATTGAGACTTTCCCTAAACTTTCCTTTGGAGCTCATCACTCAAATGAGTTTAGTTTTAGGGTAAATAAAAGGAATTTTAAAGAATTTCAAATTCAATTGAATCTATCCATAAGCAGAAATTAAGTGTGAAATTAAGTACTAAAAAAATGGTGAATCATATTATGCTCTGTACTTATAATTCTTTAAAAAAAATCATGCCTTCTAAATGGAATCATCTTTCCAAACTCTTGAATCTATTAATCAATCAACAAGCATTTATTTATACCCTACTAAATGTCAGTCATTAAACCCTGGGTACCAGAGATATGAAGTCAAAAGCTGATCAGCAAGTATTTCTTAAGTAGGATCATTTGTGCCTGTCAAGGCATTTGCCTGGGCAAGGAGAAAATCCACCGCTTCATGTGACTGTTGCAGAAGGTATCTAAAAAATACAAAATAAAGAGGAAGGAAGAAGAGGAAACTCTTTGTGAATAGTCTCAAATTTTCAGTGAAATATGAAGCAAGGTCTCTCAAGGAATTTACATTTCTCTCTGAGAGATAATATATACATATTTAGATATATACAAAATAGGCACAAATTAATACAAGGAAATTTGCAAAGGAGATAGTAGTAGCTGAGAGGATCAAAAAAGTTTTCATGTAGTATAGAAGGTAGTGAGTGAATGAAACCTATAGAAAACGAAAAATTATTTCCAATTTTTAATTGTTTTGTTAATAAGCACTCATTTTCTCTCTCTCTTCTGCCTTTCTCCAATTGGAAAAAGTAATTAAAAAAAAACTCTTGAAACATATATGTGTATGTACCCACACAGAGATAGAGAGAGAGAGATAGCTAGATACATACATACATACATATATACAATCAAGCAAAACAAATTCCCACTTTGGCTACAACCAAAATGTGTATGTCTTATTCTTCATCTTTAGGCTTCTGAAATTATGATTGGTCATTATTTTTGTTAATTTCTAAGTTATTTGTCTTTACAATGTTATTATTGAATATACTGTTCTCCTAATTCTATTCACATCTATCTATTTCTATGTGTATATGTGTATGTGTGTGTGTGTGTGTATACATACACATTTATGTTTTAAGAGTTTGGTGTTTTTAAATTTCTTTTTCCAATTGGAAAAATTGATTTTTCCCAGATTTTCTATTTAAAGAAGAAGTTCAGGACATAATTTCCCACATTTTCCCATCTGGAAACCTCAGCACCAAGTTCTTCTGCCCAACCCCTTTTTAAAATTGTGCTGTCTTCCTTTATTAAATTGTGAGCTATTCAAGGGCAGGGACTCCTTCATATTTATTTGTATCTCTGCACTTAGCATCATGTCTGACACTTAGTAGGTACTTAATAAATATTTATCGACTGACCTGGACAAATAATTTGCCTTTCTAGATCTTCCATCTCTTAATCTATGAGTCTTTGATCTTTGTGATCTTTAGAGTAAGTCCCTTCATTGTTGAAAAATCTACTAATCAAAAATCACATGAAAATATGTCTTAATTAGTTTCAGAGTCAAGGTGTCTTTCTTTCCACAATCTCCAAAGTAAGCCTGGTGAAGTTAAATGTAAGTGCCCTCAGCCCAATGCTTGGGAGGAAATGTCAGGGCTCTGTGCTGACAGAGAAATGCAAAAACCTTCAAGGAAGAATTATTTTCTCCAGGAAATAGAAAGAGTCTATTTTTACTAAAGTGAAGAACTCAGGAAATATGTTAAGGAACTTACAGATACCCTGGAACTAGGTTTATGTAGGCATTATGCACAAACTTTAGAAACCTTAAAAGTGATGCAGTAGCTGGCTTTCTAGAATTAAAGTCAATGAAGAGGAGCCAAAACAAGAACTGATGACTTGACTATATTTAGTTTAAGTCAGAATTCTCTCAGCAAAAATTTGAACTCACAAGGGACTTCAAATGACTCTGCCAGGAATCTTGGCCAAGAGGCCATTGTAATCAAACCTTAAGGATATAAAAGCATGAATCAGACCTCTTCACATCCATTTCATTATGGGAAAGGAGGGAGTGAAGCAGGGAGGCCAATTCCTGGGACAGAAGGATGAAATTCTGAAGTCACTTTCCCAAGACCAAACCTGTGGAAAATTGCCAATTCAAATAATCAGAAATGAAAGAATAAAATACCTAATATGAACATGGTGGAGTTAACAGAAAGAAATAGATATAAGTTAAGATGACATGATACTTTAAAAATGCTTCATATTATACTGAGAAATTTTTTCTTATGATATTATTAGAATGAAACTGAGCAATTCTTAAAATAGATTTTGAAATTTCCACCTCTTTTTTTTGGAGACTGGATCTTTCTGTCTTGCCCAAACTGGAAGAACTTTGGTCACTCAAGGCTTAATCACAATATCGATCAGCATGGGAATGTTGACCTGCTCAGTTTCTAACCTGGATGGGTTGCCTCTCCTTAGTCAGCCTTGTGACTACTCTACCCCTTCACTCCTGGGTATTCAACACATTAATGTCAGATTTAGCTTTATCAAACTGCAACTGAGAATTCCCACACTAGCCTCAGCATCTCTGGCAATAAAGATTATAGATCTGCATCCCAGCCACTCTCATCTTGTCACTTGAATCTTAAATGATTCAAGTGAATCTGAAAAACAGAGTTTTTAAGTTTTATTGACTTTAATGAAGTGAGGAGCTAAAACCATTGAAAAAAACATATTAGTTGACTGGCAAATTAAATGTAGGCATTTTTCCAGTTAGGATTGTAAGACATCTAGAGCTAGAAGAACTCTTAAAAGCCATCTACTCCAAGCCCTAATTTTACAAATTAGGAAAACTGAAGTCAAAAGTGACTGGCCCTTGGTCATACCAGTAGTAAAACCAGAATTTGAATGAGTCCCATTATTCTGATACCAAATTTACTGTTCATTCTACCATACTGTATTGCAGTGATCATCTCTGCGGTAAAATATGACAATAAAAGCTGGCATTTAAATGGTTCCTTAAAGTTTTCCAGGTTCTTTAGACATATTATCTCATTCTATCCTCACAACAACATTGGGAGATAAACACTATTGTTATCCCCATTTTACTGATGAAAAAAACTGAGGCAAAAACCTTTTAAGTGACTTGATCACACAGCTATCACATATTTGAGATTGGATCTGAATTCAGTCCTTCCTGAGGCCTACTCAACTGTGCTGCCTAGCTATCTCTTATAATATACTAAAACAGTATTAGACTATTATGTTTTACTATATCCTCTATATTAGATACTATATGTTATAGTTTAGTATTATACTCCTATATTTCTTGAAAAATTAAGCTAATAAGTAATCACTAGTACCTAGCATTGCTTGTTAGCCCTTTTGCTGAAAACAGAGATACTAGCAGGCTTCTATCTTTTTCTACACCAAATTGTCATTCTGATGACAAATAGTTAAAATTTCTACCTGTTGTACAATTGAAGATTTCTGTTTAGGATCACGTTCTTAAATGATAATAGCTTTTTATTTGTCAAAATACATGTAAAGATAGTTCTCAATATTCACCCTTGCAAAACCTTGTGTTTCAAATTTTTCTCCTTTTCTCCTCATCTTTCCCTTCCCCAGACAGCAATCAAAAATAAGTTAAGCATACAATTATTCTAAGCCTATTTCCACATTTATGTTGCACAAGAAAAATCAGATCAAAAAGGGGAAAAAATGATAAAGAAAAAACAAGCAAGCAAACAACAACAAAAAAAGGTGAAAATACTATATTGTGATCCACATTCAATCCCTATAGTCCTCTCTCTGAATGCAGATGGCTCTCTCCATCACAAGTCTATCGAAACTGGCCTGAATCACCTCATTGTTGAAAAGAATCAAGTCCATCATATTTAATCATCACATAATCTTTATAAATATATAATTTATTTATTTATTAAAGCTTTTTATTTACAAAACATATGCATGGGTAATTTTTCAACAGTAATCCTTGCAAAGCTTCTGTTCCAAATTTTCCCCTCCTTCCCCCCACCTTCCTCTAGATGGCAGGGAATCCAATACATGTTAAATTTGTTAAAATATATGTTAAATCCAATATATGTATAAATATTTATTCAGTTATCTTGCTGCACAAGAAAAATCAGATCTAGAAAAAAAAGGAAAAAATCTGAGAAGGAAAACAAAAAATGCAAGCAAATAATAACAAAAAGAGTGAAAATGCTATGTTGTGGTCCACATTCATTTCCCATAATCCTCTCTTTGGGTATAGATGACTCTCTTTAGTACTGAACAATTGGAACCGATTTGAATCATCTCATTGTTGAAGACAGCTATAATCTTGTTGCTGTGTACAATGTTCTTTTGGTTCTACTCACTTCACTCAGCATCAGTTCATATACATCTCTCCAGGCCTTTCTGAAATCATCCTGCTAATTGTTTCTCATAGAACAATAATATTCCATAACATTCATGTACCATAACTTATTCGGCCATTTCCTATCTGATAGGCATCCACTCAACAGTTAGGATTACTTTTTGATCATCACAGGTCATCTAGTTCAACACCCTCCTCTTCAAATATGGAAACTTAGAGAAGTTAAATCACACAACTAAGAGCCAAGATGTAAACCTACAAGAGATCCTATGATTAAGTCAATCTTTTGATTCCAGTGCCTAGCCACTTTAGGGTAGCTAGATGGAATGGTGGATAGAGGGCCAGATTTTGAGTCAAAAAGACCTGAGTTCAAATAAAGTCTCAGACACTTCCTAACTTTGTGACCCTAGGCAAGGCACTTAACCCAATTTGTCTCAATTTCTTCATCTGTAAAATAATCTGGAGAAGGAAATGACAAAACACTCCAGTATCTTTGCCAAATGGTGTCACAGATAGTCAGACATGAATGAATAATTACAAGAACTCTATATTCCTGTTCTTGATATGTGTACCATTTTTTTCTGAGCAGCTCTTAGAGTCAAGGGAATTTGATTACAAAGGGAACATGATTCCTGCCTTTATTGTTATTCTAACAAAATTATTTGGTTTGGCTTGAATTGGGTGAGTTAAGCAGAACTGGGAAATGTCAAATGAGTTTTTAAAATACTGACACCTGACCAGTTCTACTTATCTAACTAAAAACCTGTTAGTTGCCTGAAACCCAATAATACTCGAATAGTTTCCTTTTCCTTCTCCAGCTCATTTTACAGCTTATTTATTCATTAGTTACTTCAATCACTATATTAGCAATAATTTATAGTCATATAACTTGTAGATTTTCTCTAGTTCATTTACATATATATTCTAATTTGATTATCTAGTACTACCTAAGTTTTTGTGAGCATTATATAAACCTCTGTTGTTATTGTTGGTGTTATTGTCCAGACATCAACCCTGTAAGGCAAATAGGACAGATGGCATCCCTATTTGCAGATAAAGAAAGTGAAGGATAGAAAGGAACAATGTCTTACTTAAGACCACAAAGCTAGTAACCAAAAGAAAATAGAACTCGGCTTTTTGGATTAGTAATAACTGGTTATTACTCTTTTTACTCTACAATAGAGCCTCTCACAAATGTTAGTGGCTCTCCATCATCATGGAGATGATTAAGTTAATAATAGTACATACAGTAATCTCATGATAAATTTTACTTTGAAATCTAAAATTAAATATTGTCTATTATATGCAAGGCAATATGCTAGATGCTAGGGATACACAGATTCACAAAACACAGACTCTACCCAGAAAGAATTTGAAATCAAATTTCAAAAGATAAGACAAACATATACAAATTGTCCAATAGGGCAAACCATGCTGAATGGAAGGAAATGTTCAGATACAGCACTTTGAGAAATTAGAAGGAATTATCACTTTCAATTAGAGAGGTCAATCAGTAAGCATTTATTAATTGCATGACACATACAAAGCATTAAATGAAGTGATATTACAAATAGAGGGAATGAAACAATCTCTACTCTCATTTCAACCAGATATTTTAATGGAGAAGGTGTCACCTGAGCTGAACCTGCAAGACCAGGAG
This sequence comes from Antechinus flavipes, assembly GCF_016432865.1. Lineage (NCBI taxonomy): Eukaryota > Metazoa > Chordata > Mammalia > Dasyuromorphia > Dasyuridae > Antechinus > Antechinus flavipes. The sequence goes on from NC_067400.1 coordinate 147,368,029, forward strand.
AAATTTCAACAGAAACAGTTGTGAATATGAATTTATTTCAGTTATGTGAACACAAGGTGATTGCATAGGTAGATAGACAGACACATAGACAAAAAACAACACACAAACAGAGGTAGATACACAGTCTAGTTTAGCTGGGAAATGGAGGAGAGTGAGACAAAACTGCAAAGATAGGGAATTTTTTGTTTAAATCTACAACTATTTGGAAAGTAATTTGGAATTATGCAAAAAAGGGACTAAAATGTCTGTACTCTTTGACCTGGAGATTCCACTATGAGACATATATACCTTTGGGAAGAGAATGAGAAGAGAATCTCTGCTCTCAACCAAAATATACCACTATTTGTGGTAGCAAAGAACTGGAAGCAAATTAGATGCCCCTGTGAGAAATGACTAAACAAATTGTGTCATCTGAATGAAATGAATTATTGTTGACTTATGACAAACAACAAATATGATGAATGCAGAGAGGTATAGAAAGACATCCATGAATTGATGCAAAGTGAATCAAGCAGAGCCAATAAAATAATACATGCAAAAATTGCGATGCAAAAAATACAATTACAAAAAAAATTGAAGTTGAACATTGCAGAAGAACTAAGAACAAGCATTGTCTCAAAAAAGAGATATGAGAAGATAGCTCCTAAACTCCACTCTTTTACAGAGTTCCAAGGTTCACAGTTGTGGAATATTTACATATTTTCAGGCTTTTTCAATGTTTTGCTTAATGTTGCTTTTCTTCCTTTTCCCCTTTTTTTCCCCATTAAAAAAATCTTTGTTATATGAAATTGTTCACTCAAAAAGGAGGTTGAGAAATACTGAGAAAAAATTAAGGTTTAAAATTTAAAAAAACAAGATCAAGGGCATCTGGGTAGCACAGTGAATAGAGTGCTAGGCCTGGAGTCAGAAAGACTCATTTTCAAGAATTCAAATCTAGCCCCAGGTACTTACTAGTTGTGTGATCCTGGGCAAGACACTCAACCCTGTTTACCTCAGTTCTTTATTTGTAAAATGAGTTAGAGAAGGAAAGTCCAGTATCTTTGCCAAGAAAACCCCAAATGAGGTCATAGAGAATTGGATACAACTGAAAAATAATTTAAATAATAAAAAAAGACATAACAATTTTTAAAAGGACTTTACTTATCTATAAAATGCTAGTGTCTTCCCCTCCTCAAATTACATTGTATTTACTTCACATATATTATATCCATACTTATATGTATAAATGTTTCCTCCCCTATAACCTGGAAGTCTCAAAATTAGAGACTGATTTTTTTAACCCAATAAAATGATTACACATAATAGGTGCTTAAATACTCATTGATTGATAGATGGATCAAAGATTCAGTAGAAAGAGATTCATGAGAAAACATGATAGAATCCAATGGAGGAAGGACACGTATGATAGATGTTGAGCCAAATAGCCATCATAAAAATAGTTAATTCAGTAATCTTTTGAGAGATCACTTAAACACCCAATAAATAAAAGAAGGCAGTGACTCCTGGAGCTTAAACACTGACTAGACAAAATTTAAAAGCCTCCTCAGTTTAAGATAAAAGATCAGAGTTCAATTTTTTTTTGTTTCCTAAATGATGTAGTAGTGATAGAATCATCTTTCCCACCAGAATAAGAACCCACTGGGTAGAAAGTGATAAGATAAAAAAGAATCATTCAGGACTAAAAAGAGGATTTATCTGTAGTCAAGACTTCTCAAGATGCCAGCAATGACTTCTGTGAGAGTGTAAGTAATCAGGCTAAGAAGACAATTAAAAAGATAAAGAAGACAAAGGGACATAAAGTAAGGGAAAGCTTTGTATATCTCAGTAAAGAAAAAAGAAACAAAGACTTTCTGAGTTTATTGTAAGCAAAATGTGTAAAGAATATTGTAATAGTTCTGAAAGGAAAGGGGAAAAAAGAATAGTAATTAGAAACTAGAAGACAGAGTACCTGTATTAAAAAGCCAGTTCCCTATCACCACCTACCTTCTAAAACTATAAAATTGTCACTTAGCACTTCTACTTTAATGGTGTCTCCCTTAATCTCAGAATGGCAACACACTTTATAGACATTATCTTGGTAATCCTCATGTGATAGGGGACTAGTGAGATAGATAGATCTCTTTCTGAAATCAACAAGCCTTGTGAGGCAGGTTAGGTGACAAGTATCATAATTCTCTCTTACTCCTATAGCTGTTCTTCAGTGGAAGGTTCAGATGCTTTTCTAAATTGTCTTTCACTTTGCCTTTAAAAGAAAGCAGGGGATAGGCAGTTTTGCATCCATTTTTTAAGGAATACTTGAGATACAGAATTAATGACTTGCTCACCCTTGATCCCCTTCTCCCTTACACTTAGGATTGTCTGTCCTTTCCCAACAAAAGGTAGAGTTGAATGAAGCATTTATTGGGTACTTATAATATACAAAGCAGTGCTTTAAAGGCTAGGTATGAAAAAAAAAAAAAAAAAGTAAGAGTCTGTGCTCTCAAGGAGCTCACTGTCTATTGGGAAAAACAAAGACAAAAAAAAAAAAAAAAAAAACAAACAAACCATGTAGCCTAGATAATAGATAAGATCATGGTCTTCAAAAATTTCAAGAGTTGGTATTTCAAAGACATTTGATCCTCACGACAATCCTATGAGGTAGGAGTTAATATTATCTTCATTTTACAGATGAAGAAACTGAGGCAAAGAGAAGTTAACTGATTTGCCTTGTGTCACACAGCTAGGGAGTATCTGAGACAAGATTCAAATTCAGGTCTTCTTGATGCCAAGGTTTGTATTCTATCCATTTTGTCATCCTGCTAACTAGTTTTTGTTGTCATTGAGTTGTTTCAATCATGTCCAACTCTCTGTAATGCTATTTGGGTTTTTCTTTGCAAAGATACTGTAGTGGTTTTCCATTTCCTTCTCCAGTTTATTTTATAGATTAGGAAACTAAGGCAAACAGGATTAAGTAACTTGTCTAGGGTCACACAGCAAATAAGTGTCTGAGGCCAAATTTGAATTCAGGTTATCCTGACTCCATGTCTAATGCTTAATCCACTGTACTATCTAGCTGCCCAGCTAACTATTAACTTAATTAATAACTACTAAAACATAAATTGTGAGTACTAAATATAGTATTATTACCCTACAAATTGAGAAAGATTATTGTAAGAACATACTTGATACTCATATCTAAGATCATACTTAAGAGAAGCAAAGAAAAAAGTGAAAATAAATGGTAATATTCTATACTATGATAAAGTCTTTGTGAGAGCCCTAATGTTCTGCAGGGCATGTCAGGTTCTTTTGACTTCATGTTAACTCTGTGATCCAGATTTTCCCCAAACTCCTTCAGGACCCTAATTTATGGTCTGATTTAGTGAACTCCTAGAAAGGCCAATTAAATTGCTCAAGCTAGAGCTTTATACAAAAATGTCAGTTGTCATTTTGGTAGCAATCTGAAATCATATATTTAATAGTGCTCTAGAGGCCTGAAAAATATTAATGCTTTCCATCAGCACCTACCTTGCCACTGGGAAATGATTTAGGCACTAGTGGGAATAGAACCCACTATCTTTACCACACTAGTTTATACCAATCAACTTTAGAAATAGTATGAGGGAAGAATAATCAATATTGTGTTAAACCAGTCCCAAGGAATGTCAAGACAAAGTGCTTATACTCAGCAGAACACTGGTCTCTTAAAGACAGCAAAATAGGAATTATTATTATTACAGAGCCAAACAAAATTGTGCCACAAGAGCAGATTTATCATCAAGCATGACCCTCAAGAAGACTACAGCTCCCTTGGCACTTCAGTAAAATCATATCATTTGCTTTCATGAGATATATTTTTGAGGCAAATTGTAGAGTATCAGATGAAAAATTAGAAGTGATTTTAAATTATATATGTAAGTTATGAATTGACTTACATAAATCATCTTAACGTTTTTGTAGGAAAATATATAGGAAAAGATTCATCTCCTCTGGAGAAACATGGAAGAGAAAAACACCTCTAAAGGTGGAGTCAGAGAATCTGGGCTTAATCCTCTTTATTTGTAAACTGTGATCTCTTATAGTCTTAGGAACTCAATTATCTAAGTTGTAAAAATGACAGAGGTTGGCTAGATGATCTTAAAGATACCCCCAGCCCTAAGCCTTTGGTCCTATTAGACAACATGGTCTCTAATGTCCTTTCTAGCCCTAAATCCTCCAATATAAAATTAAATCTCAAAATATACCTGAAAATAGAGATGTCCATCAGTTTTTATGAGAATTATTATTTCTTGATTCTTAATCAAGATTTTACATCACAATATAATAATGGCTTCTTTTCCCACATTATCTCGATTTAAACCAGCATCAAAATAAGTTTTTAACAGTCATGAACCATAGCAGAAGTACCCCAGCATAAACAATAAGGTCAGTGGGCTTGAAATTAGGAAAGCCTCTTTCAACTTCCATCTCTAACATTTACTGGCTGGGAACCTGGGCAAATCATTTAACTACTTGTGTGCTTAGAAAACATCTGATGGTTACCCTGCAATAGGTCAGTGGAAGGAGTTTTTAAGTAAGAAATGCCAGGAATCAGAGATCCTTTTAGTAGTCATGTAGCAAGAGCAAAATTATGTTTATTCAAAACAAATTCATATCATGATTACCATATAGGCAAATATCCAGGAAGTTATATAATAATTTTGAGAAGGTCAGACCTAATAACTATTGGGGAAACAAAGAATGCCTGTTCCATTACTATCCTGCTGAGCAATTGATAGCTTCCATGTCTGAACTCAGCAAATCCAGAAATGAGGGTTTCAAAGGAGGACATTCTGTGGTTAAATTTTGTTTATGTGTTGATTTTACAATGATTCTTCCAGGTCTTTCAGGGATGTGGCCAGCCCAAGCCTGCTCCTGCTCTGAGGTCATCCCGTTCAGCACCTGAAAATTTTAATACCCGCTTTAGGCCATACAATCCTGAGGAAAGGCCAACAACAGCTGCTGGTACAAGTTTGGATAGGCTGGTAAGTAAAAGTGGACTATTGGATATTGTCAATCTTTGGTATATACCCTCATGGGAAAGTATCATGTGATTTCAAAAAAGTTGACTGTGAAAGTCACATTTTATCTCTTACATCTTATCTTACTTAGTGATTGAGCTTAGCCTTGCTTTTAATAAGAATTTTGAAAAGTAATGAGATCATTTTTTTAGGTTGCAAATTAGATCATTCAAGAAAACGTATGCTTATCAATCCACCCATTCAGTGACCAAATTTTCTACATCATAGCTCTTCTGAAATATTAATTTGGAGATTAAGCTCCTCATTCTTCAATAGATATAATTAAAATAGCACATTTCTTATTCATTTGCTTCTGTTCTTCTTTTTAAATGGCTATTTATTCAATTATGATATAGTGAAACTTCATTATAACTTTTGCTTCCATTAAATTTTGAGATGTAAAAGGCCATGGAATAGGCCCCTATGAACAATATTTCTACCAGATATTATGGGGAATTTTCCCCATCTCTTCAGAAAGTTATAGTCCTTTGCAAATAGATCCTATCTCATGGTGCCATTTAATACATGGGAATAAGTTTCAGCAGGCTTCAATCATAAATGTTGTCTACCCATATAAAGATCAGATTAAAACTATTCTTAATTCCACTAAAAATAAATTGTTGCTAACAGAAATTAAAATCTCATCATTTCAAGGCAATGCTTCCAAATTATTTTATATCCTGATTTCTACAAACAGTATTATTTACTACAAATAGTATTATTATTACAATTGGTATTTATTTAATTTTTATCATTAATACTACAGCTTTACCAATTATCTTAATGGAAAGCTAACAGATGAAAAAAGACCATAAAGTGTTTGAACAATATCTTGAGTAAACTTAGAAATAGAAATAGAGTACTGCTTAGTACTTTTATTACACATCTGTTATGAATTACTTTAGCATTTTAGTTAATATCCCTATATAGAGTGAAAGTAGTAAAGTTAAATTGGTTGTGTTTGCTCCTGATACAATTAATACTCAGTATTTCTTTTAATGAAGGCCTAATAACAACAAAAAGACTTTGCCACAGCAGCCAAAGGGGATTGGCAAGTCAAGCAATTACCTGATGAATTATCTGATGGATTCCATCTTGATTATTGAACACATAAAATTCAAGTTTTCAGCAGCAGCACATTTTTGTAACTGAATTAACTAGGAAATTGTCTCAGTCCTCCAATTCACCTTGGCTATGTTGGTATGCCATACTTGTGACAATAGGTTTGAATTCAGTCTAACCTGTTATTTAAAAAAAAAAATCAAGAACCAATTGTTTTAAAAGGACAGAATCCAATTATTTACTCCACTTGGCTTATGTGGTTATATCTATACTTTAATTTTGAAAACATAAACAAAGAGCCTGCCATCAGTCTCTTACTTCTCTTTCTCTCTTTTGTTAGCTCCCTACCTAGTCTTTAGAGGCAAATCGGTGTTTTTGTTTTTTTTTTTTTTGAATTTTCATAAAATTAAATTAAAGAAATTGACATATTCATTCAGTATATGTAGTTGATAAGAATAAAATCGATTTAAAGAATAAAATTAGAATTGTAAAAACAATTTAATTCTCTCCATTTGAAAAAAGGAAAGCAGACATGTTTTTGTTTTTCTTGATAAAATTAAAACATAGGAAAACTTGAGAAACCAACTATTCTCACTCAAGAAGTGAAATACAACAAGATAAATTATATTTCTGAAAGTAATTCATTTCAAGGCAAAGTATCACATGTCTATGATATTTAGTGCCCCATACCCTAGGTATTGGTATGTAAAGAGGAAAAAGAACATAATGTCTGCCCTCAGAGAGCTTACAATCTAGCAACAAATAATACCTAAGCAAGGTAATAGCTATGTAAAATCTCATCAGTGTTGTTTTAAATGCCATATTGCATTGAAATCTGATACTTTGCAAATACCAAAACACCAGATTTTTAGCAATAATGATAAAAAAATCATAAAACTAGTAAGATTTTCAAATTGCTAGACATAACACAAAAATGACTTTAAATTACCTTTCCTACCTACCATGTGTATCCAATATGGACTTTTTCATGCCCCTAAAAGACATATTTTTAAGCGGTCTTTGAAAATATTTTAAAGTAAACATTAGACCAAAATTGCTGATGAAAATTTCCATCTTAAGCATATTTTATTTTTTAATAAATATTAATGAGTACTAATATTACATTCATATAATACTAAATCTTTCCTCCCAACAATCAATAAGGTGGGTAATATAAGTATTTTCCCCATTTTACACATGAGTGAACTGAGGCTTAGGGTTACTAACTAATAAGTGTTAGATCTAGATTTTTAAGCTTTCCATAATCTCATACTAAATCACTTTAGGCAGTTCAGTTATAAATCTATAAATGTATGAGGTTTAAAAAAAAACTATTGATTCAAAGTTTAACAACTCTAAGGTATAGCAATTTGTAATTCTCAGTGATTTAAAAGGAAGAATCATCAGTTCTCCAAAGCTCTTGGGATTAAGAGGTTATTATACTCATATCAAAGAGAATATAAACAGTCTATTCTTGTGAGAAGTAGATTCTGAGTAGACATTAAAATACATGCAATAGTTGGCTCAATCCTAATCTTCTTGCCTCTTTGGCTATAAATGACATTGCATTAGAGCAGTGGTTCTCTTATTCTCTCAGCATTAAGACATGCTTGGAACCCCAACAATAACACTTGTTTCCTTGCCCAACCCCAACTCCAGTTGCCATCATCCACTCCATCTCATAACCATAACACATTCTAAACTGATTAAGACATATATTCATGAGTGGAATGATTTGTAAAACAATGGGGTTGGACTAGATAGTCCCAAAGGCCCTATCCAGCTTCATTTTATGGTTCTATGATTATACTGTACTACAATTTATTTGACTGTACACTAACAAAGCTTATGTTAGATCAATTTAAAGATGTTTTTAAATACTTACAAAAAAAGTAAATACTGAAAAGAAGTATCATTTTTAAGTGTTTAACTTCTTGATCAATGAAGCAAAAGATATATTTTTTTTCTTTTTCACTAATTTCTTTTCATTTGACAAACATTCTCCCCTACCTATTTACCCCTCTATTGGGAAAAAACCTTGCAACAAATCGTATAGTCAAACAAAACAAATTCTTACAATGGTCATGTCCAAAGATATTCATGTCATTCTGCATATTTAGGCCATTTCAAAAGATAGTTTCAAAATGAATATTCTAATAGTCAAGCTAGGTTTGCCAAAAATGCAAATTACTGTTCCACAAATGTCTTGGAGAGTTATTTTTAATGACATTTGAAGAAATGACTATGGATTCTAATATAATCACTAATATGGGAATTTTAATTAATAGAAATGTACTTTAATCATATAAGTTATATCAGCATTTTTATTATGTGGACTGATGCTGATAGGTTTTATTTCTGAAAAGGTTTTTTTTTCCCTCTGCCCAAAATGAGTGAAATTCTAGTCATAAGCTCTGGAAAATAATAATAATAAGCCTTAAAGTACCAAAATAACATAAATACTATCATTTAACCCCTTTAATATAAAGGGAATTGATTTTTTTAAAGTTTTTTTAATAGGAATAAACTGATTCATCTATTACAGTTATTTATTTTAGGTTCAGGAGCAGGCAGTGAATTTTGATAGTTACTAGCCAGTAGGAAAACTTCAGCAAGATTATTTTTATTATTTATTCTTTCCTGATTACAGTTGTGTAAATATCACGAATCATCACAAAATGTCACCACTTACTTTTACCAAATGTCTTAATACACTGATGGGACTGATACCATCTCCATTTAATCTAGTAAAAGAATAGTGGGCTAACAGGTGGCATTTGCTCAGTAATGCTCCTAATCACCACTTAATTGAATAATCAGCAGTTGATTTGTACTCAACAAGAATTGGATTTTCCTTATATTTTAAACTTTTAATCTACAAATGATATCGATTAATGTTAATATAAACTATGTTTAAAATATATATATTGGATTTAACATATATTTCTACCATGTTTAACATATATTGGACTACTTGCCATGTAGGGGAGGTGGATGGAGGAAAGGAGGGAAAATTGGAACACAAGATTTTGCAAGAGCTCATGTTAAAGAATTGTCCATGATATGTTTTGAAAAATAAAAAGCTTTAATTAAAAAAAAACTATTTTTAAAAATCTACATACAGGGTAAAATCAAATTAGCATGGAAGAGCAGCTTGATTTTGAGCACTGAGCAAATACCACTTTAGACTTTGCTGTAAAAAGGCAACTTCGGTTTCAGAAAATTAGAGGTCAGCATAGTATACAGCACTGAAAATTAGCAGCCAAAGCAATGCTGTAGCTTGGGCCCAGCCAATTCATCATCATGGCAAAAGTATGTTTTAAATAGCAGACATTAGGGATATATTTTGTATTAAATCTATTGTAGTTTTAAGTGATTCAGAAAACAGTTTTCAAATGTAGGGGAAAAAAATCTACTAAGCTAGGCATTTAGCTGATATAAAGCTAATCTCAGCATATGAAAGATGATCCTTCATGGTATGACACCAGAATGTATTCAAAATGTACCATATTCCCAAACATGCTACTTGTTTGTTGGGGAAATTTTAAGCCAATTTTCCAGTTTGCGTAAGTAAACATACTATTTGTTCTGTGGCAATATATGTAGAATAATTTCTCTTTTTTCTTTAAATCTGTTTTCCTCCTGCTTCCCAGAGGACTATCTGGAAGACAATGCAACATAGTGTAAGCTTTGGTCTTCTTATTCTCTACCTTCATTTCCATTTGTCTGTGCCATCATTCTGAACAGTTTCTCAGAATTCCATCTCCACTTTTCCTTTCTAATTTGCCTGTAGAATGAACTAATTGCTGCATCTATGCAAATAATTCAGTGATTTTTTTTTGCTCCCTTACTGCTATTTATTTATGGCTCATGATCATTTTTTAAATCTTTCTCTAATGTCAGAGTTTCTCAATTTAGTCTTTGCACAAAACTGAGCTACTGGGAAAGTGATTAAAATTCTGACCCAGTGTTCTGACTGGGTGTTTCAGTGTGAAGTCTGTCTGGGAAACTAGCTCTTTAGCTGTTAGAATTTGAGTCGATTGACTTTTTTTTTTCTCCCTCTTATGCCATGAATGCCCAACTAGTAGTAAGAAGAAACCAATTTCAGCTATCAAATACTGGAGGCTGCTATTACCAGTGGGGGCATTAAGAGCTTGAGATGATAAATAACATTTTGGTACTATCAATTATTCTTTTTTAGTTCCATCTACTTCCCTTCTTTGATCTAAATAATAGTAAATCACCCATGTTTTAACATTCAGCTATGTCTACACAAATTGAGACTCTAGATATTTGAGGAGCACTTGCTTATTAAGTTTGGCTTTATACATTGAGCAAATTAACCAGATGCCTTCCAGTGCTTTTTCTTATATGGATTTATATGATCTCAAAATGTTAACACCATGCTATGCTATAATTCTACCAGGAAAAAGGTCTACACCCAATGATAACACCATAGGTCCCAGAAAGGGACAGATTTTTAGGGCAGAAAGATGTGTGAGAGACCTACATTAGTTTGTCATCCATACTAGTTTCATACAATCATTACATGTCAGGAAGAAAGACTGATTAAGAAAAACCAAGTTAACCTAATTAAATTGCAAGTACCCCCAAGAGAGTTACTACATTAACTTGTTGTCTATCAATAGAAATCTCATTGTGAATTTAGTTGCTCATATTCTTTCCAAGTTGAAGGAGGAACAGGAACATGAAGAAAAGGATCAAAAGCATGAGATGTTGCTGGAATAAAAGATTGTTTTCTGGGAATACCAGAAGGCAGGCAGCATTAGGACACTGGCTACTAGAGAGGTATATATTCACCAAGGTAGGAAATTTTAGGGTTAGAGAAATTAACCAAGTTTATAATCTTGCCTCCATTCAGTCATTGCAAACATAATGTTCCAATACCTCTTTTGGGGGTGGGAGGGTCTAGCATCTCCAACCATTGAACCACCCTTGCTCCTGCTCTATGTTTTGCATGAATATGCAATTGATGCTTATGATCTTTTGCTGAATTTGCAGATTTATTGTTGAATCAATTTAATCTTTTACCCTAGTTCCAAAGATAATAATGAAAGGGCAAAGTTACTTCTTAAACAAATGAGAGTGAACACAAACCTTGAAGTGATCTTGTCACCTGCTTTTTGTTTACATTTCTGCAACATCATTCTTCCAGTAGGACATCCAGCAAAAGAATGTTCTATGTGTTTTGTAAAACTGGAGATAATTCTTTATAGACACTGATAAGACATAAATAATAAACATGAGAAATGGTATTTTATAAAACAAGTAAATCAAAATGCTTATTGCTTTTTTACAACTCTGAAACAGAATTTTGAAAATAAACTAAGTTTCCAGTGTCTTTTCATCGTGTGGTTAGTGCTGGTTTCAGTAAAAAACCAAAAGTATTTGATCATATTTTACTTTCTGAAATTTGGGGCTGCTCTTAGGTGTTGTAAGGTCTGAGAATAAAGTAGTGGAAGTGCCTGTCTGTTAATGTTGAATTGTGATGACATTTTAAAACCAGTTCAAGGATTCTACATCCTGTTAAATCCAATATTTTGCATTTCTAAAGGATGCCAAATGGTTGCTAAGAAAAGGCTTTATTAGGCCCTCAGTCTCCATCTAGGTGAAACCAATCTGCCCACTACTCATTCTCTGGCTTGAACATGAGAAAGTAAACCCTCAATAGCAATTGAAAGCCAGCTCCTCCATTTCAATTAATTCTCTAAAGATAAATGTGAAAAGGCTAGATTGGCTTCCAGGGTCTACTGCATTTGAATCATTATGCTTCAACCGGCTCAACACAAGAATGGTCATTGTACCCACAACTTCAGGTTGTAAACTGGCTTATCTTGACAGAGTCCACTTTATCTGTTAGCTGAAAATCCCTACTGAGACACTCCAGTTCTGTTTTCACTGAAGCCTTGGCTAATGATTACAGCAAAATTCAGTAGATTTCCAGTGCAGAAAACATGAAACGGTAAAAAGCCAGCATGTTCAGCTTCTGTGACGGCTCTTCCCCAGGCAATGACAACAGTATGGGGTAGTGGGGAGATCCGTCTGTCACAACTTTCTTTCCATCTAGGCTACCTGTGGTTGATGAGGCTAGTTGTGAATATCATCAGTAAGACATATAAAACAATGGCAGAGCTCCAGTATATTCTGCTTATTCCACAGGCTTGGAGAATGCACAATTCTAATTCATTGGTCTCTCACTGCAGGAAGCCTGGACAGAAACTCCAAATCCTCATATGCATTTTTCAGTTCTCACTCAGGGGTCAGTGGGCATCTGTGCCATGCTGTTCTTTCCAACCTATGGAAGAACAGAACAAATAGAAAGACAGACCCACACATCCATCATGGGCAAGGTCATGAATGTGTGGCGAGGGAGAAACAAGACATAATCATCACTCTGCTGCAGATTCTTGTAAAGAAACCAAACCCCATTCACACCACTACTTTAAGACATACTTAGAGAGTGGAGTGGATTATACCAGCCTTGGCACAGGTAAAATTTCCAGCTGTAGTTTTTATTAGGAGCAGATAGGCTAAAATCATTACCCCTTTGGGCTTAGAGTCATTTGCACAAGGACATTAGTGACTTCTAAATGTGCTCCCCCAAAAAATGAAATAAAGCATTTTAAAATTTAAAAAAAAACAATATGGCTGTATGGATTTCATCTGCCTCTTATAGCATATTGATATAGTTATTTCTCCTTTGGACTTTAAAGCTCCTAATAGAATTTTTGGATTGATATTAACCCCCAAAAGATATCTCATCCAAGTCAACTCAGTCAAGAAACATGTTATTTATTGAGCTCCTCCCTATGAATAGCAGGAAAGCAAACTACACCATGAAAATTGCATTATGCTCACAGAAATCTGGGTGTGGCTGGCATGCTACCACCATAAAAGGATGATCTTTTGCATGGTGAAGTTGAGTAAGACAGTATCTCTCTAGTGATACTTATTGCTTTTCCCTTTATATGTTTCCTTCTGGACTCCATGATGACTCCCCTAGCTTTGGAGAGTTATTACAAAGTTTTTTCTTGCCTCTGGTTTATCCCATTGAATTTGGTTACTCCATGACTTCTAGTTTAACCAGGTATAGCATCTTTGTTTGCTCCTTCCAGTATGTGTTCCTTTCCCTCTTTCCCAAGGAGTGTCCTTTCTCTTAAGACCTTTTAATTTTCCCTTAATCTCAGCTTTCTTCAGTCACTCTCTTCTCCTTAAAAAGCAATGACCAACAATATTAGTTACATACCACCATCATTGAAAAAGTTCCTATTCATACCATGCCAATCACTGTACAAAAACAAATTAATTTTTTCTTCTATGGAACAGGATTTATCTAAACCTTGAACATAATAGGCACTGGAAGTATTAATTTAACTTAATTTTAGAATCTAAGAAAGCATCTACATGGAATGAATATGGGGTAGACATACAGATAATTGAGTAATCACTAAAATATTTATAGAAATAGATTAGATGTGGGTGGTATCAAGTTCTAAGCCATGATGACAGTTGAGACATACTAGCTCAGAACAGGTAGACAAGCCTTGTACTAAGAAACCATGAACTGCAGCAGTTTTCGCCATTTAAAAATGAATTACTTAAAGAAGCACTTTTGTATACACATGTGTCTCACACACACATACACACATATACATTTCTCCCTGTCACGTGCCCATCCTTAACTCTGCATCTTCTCTCACCAGAATTCATGAGTGATGTTGTGATGTTTCAATTTTATAAAATTTTTCTACACACCTGTTTAGCACATGTGTTTTTAAATTTTTGTTCACCAGAGAAATCCATTGGCATGCATTGTTTATTAAATCACTGAACAGTTTAAAAATACCTTTTCCTTTTCATAGAGAATCTGCAGTAATTTTTGCTCATGGCTGTCTGTGATATTAGCATCACAAGTCCCAAATGTAATGTTCACTCTTATGACAGATAGAGCTGAAGAAATGTGATCGTCTATAAATACCAGTTTGGATGTATTTGGTATATAATCAATCAGCTTTTAACTGACTCAAGGGCCTATGGAATTCATTTTAAAGCACTGGGAATTTTGCTATTCCCATAACATACTTGGACACTCTTTACTACCAGCAATAAAACTCTGGCATAAACATTGTAAAGAAAACCAGATGAAAAGAAACCAGTTTGAGTGAAAATTGACTTTCCTTCATAAATGTTAAAGACAGAAAGATATCTGCAGCACACAATAATTATATTATTTCAGCACATTCAACCAACAGAGTTAAGAGCCTCTGACTTTAGGAATGTTTCCTTACAACTAAAGGATTGGCAGTACTGCTAAAAAGTCCAGTGACTTGTCATTAGCAAATGACTCCCTCTTCTCCACAACCACCACCATCAACCACCCATAATGGAATGTTATAAATAAGATCTTGAAAATTGGATCTCTGTGATATCCTTAGATTCTGTTACAGCACATATGTCCAAGGACAGAATTTGAGAGTAAATAAAAGTTATCTCTTCACTCTACCTGATCTTTACATAAGCCTTCAAGGATTTGGAAGGCGGGGAAGGAGAGAGGAATTGGGGAGAGAAATTGAGGTAGTAATCACAAGTTTAGGTAAGAGTCTTTGTATAGTTTCCTGGAATTTAGTATTAAAGACTACTCCCTTGATGAATGGAACTTTCTAGTGGTTTGGGGGAGGTTGATGGCTCTTAGTATTCTAGAAGACATGTGGCCAAGCTCAAAGAAGCAATGGTGTTTACCTTGCCCTAGAGAGGTCTCCAAGTGCAGTGGATCTTGTTCAGCCCAGTTCTCCAAAGTCCATTTTACCACCCTAGCTTGGCATTCCATCAGAATACTAGTAGAGCCGAGAAGGAAGGCCAAAAAAGCTTTAGGCAGTGGCTGAAATGCAGATTTAAGTTCTGCTGAAAATACTTTGTCAGGAAGAAATGGAGACTTAACATCATTGTAAATGAATAAGAGGGAAATGACAGCTGAAAAACAGAATGAGGAAAGACTTTTTTATTACCACCATTTAAGTGTCTCTCTGATTCAGAAAATGTATTTGTTAAAATGACGCTTTGATACTGCATATTGCAAGTGGTGCCCCTCTCTGACTTTTGTGTCATGTTTCCTTAACCAAAGCTATTTCTCCATTCTCCTTAGTCTTTCTGGGTCAATTTAGGCTGAGCAAATCAAATTGTTCCCTCCCTTCCTCCCTCTCTTTCCTACATCATTTAGAATCACTAGAAGTTCCTATTCTGGAAATTAAATTTATTTTCTTTTATAATATCTGTTTATTTCTGTGTGCTGATTTATGGCAGAGAAATAAGATGGCCCTTTTTTTCACAGGTTAATCAGGCAAACTGACCTACCTGACATCAACAACAAACTTGTTGATTGCAATAAAAATCAAAGCTAGAACTAATGGGCTGAGAGTGCTATATGAAATTGATTTTAATATAAGTACTATTTTGAGTCTACAGAAAAAAAATGGAACACAAATCATTTATTTGTGTCTGATGAGACAGAATCCCAGTGACTGTCAATTTTGTTCCAAGGAAATTTGACTTAAGAAAGATCCCCAAAGCAAACTTTCGTAATTTCAGTGAAGAACTCTCAGCCCCCTACTTGTGAAATTCAAGTATTTCTTTTTCTGTCAATCTTTACAGCACCTTCTGTGCTATAAATATGAGGCAGCATAAGCTGCACCAGAGGGTAAAATAATCTAGGTGACAAACTCATTTAATTGATCTTCTAACATATAATTCAAAAAGTTAGAAGCTTTTTTTTAGAATGTCACATGTCCAAAAAAAAATGGTTCCAGTTTACTTTAAAAAAAACAATGTGTTGCAGTCGATACTCAACTATGAGAATTCTTATATTTTCGTTAATCTACAAGGTCAAGAATCAACAGATCTGGATTCTAGTCTTGCCTTTTCCACATCCTTACCATGTGTCTCTTTGCTAGATAACTTCCCTTAGTCTTCTCATCTATTAAGTTGAAGCTGATCTCTTCCAGTCCTAACATTCTGTGAGTGCAAGGTTTTATAGAAATAATATATTCTCTCTTTAAGTTAGAGACATTCCTTAGCTTTAAGACATAGCTGTTAGAAAGATGGCAAAAAATAGGAAACAAAAAAAGTGCATGTAGTCAATAACTTAAGAGTCTCTAAAAGATATTCAAGGCTTTTTATGAGGTAAAGAGGAATCCTGTTGTATTTTAAAAGGTAAAATAGAAATAGGTTTTAGCTCTAAAAGGATGCTTAAAATTATTATTATTATTAGCCCTCATGTACTTTCACAAAGTTTGTAAAGTATTTTAAAATGCTATTTCATTTGATCCTCAGAACAACCCTCTAAGGAAGGTATTATTGATGTGATACAGCCAGGAATGATGTGAACTCTAATGGGTCCATCCTGTTCCTATTGACCACCTTATCACACACAAAGGGATGTCAAATTCCTGGAACTATTATCTTGTTAACAAAAGGATCTTACAGATAAGGAACCCTTCTTCCTCTGAGTAGGGGACTGGAAACATTCTCACTGTACAGATAACCTTTGTGACCACAGCACCTTCATTATCCTATATTTTCATTTCCTTGTATCCCATTATTGTAATTGTTGAGTTAGACATAATACACATGCAAGTTTATTCTCACCAAGGACCCTCCTTAACACCTCCCTAACTCTGTAGGCCCTAATCTTACTTCCCCTCTCCCTTTTCCCATTGATCTTTAAATAGCCCCCTTCAATTCACAATTCACTGCTTAATCATTTTGATTAGCCAGTGAACCTTTTGTACAACAATAAAAGGCTCTTTGTGACTATGATAATGCCTTTGTGAGTTTTTCACATTCTGAACCTCACTCTCCCAGAATTTGGAGCTTCATAATAATTAACATACTAATTTTACAAATGAAGAAATTAAGGTTGAGAGGTTGTGGCTTGTCCAGAGTCACACAATAAAAAAAATTTGTGTCAGAATTTAAAATTAAGTCCAAAGTTCAACATTATCTACTCTATCACCTAGCTGGCTTCATCTCCTGCATTTTATAGATGAAGAAAAAGGCTCAGAGAAATTGTCTCCCTTAATTTGGAAATAGCAAAGCCAGGGTTCACAGACTACAATCCAGCATTTATTCCACTTCAGTGTACTGCCTTTCCATTTTGCCCATTTCTGAACAGCATGATTTAAGCTATTCTTACCACAAGATAATACAAATAAGATCTACTATTTGTAGAAAATTCAACTGCTATGTAGTTTTGTTTCTTTATTAGGATCAATAGTCTGATGTACATGAAATGTGACCAGTAAACTACCTCCCCATTCCAACTACCTTTATCTCCTTTACCCTTACCTTCAAAAAAAAAAAATTCCAGGATTATATGGGGGTTTCTAAGAAAGAGAAAAGAAAAGACTTAGTATGAGCCAATTATAAAGCAGGACAGGAAAAAAAAAAAGCATCTTCCCAGAGGTGCCCCTGAAAGACAAGTGAGAAAATAGGATTAGGAATTGAATAGGTACTCATAAATTGACCTTCACCATTCAACATACTAAGGGATAAACCTCATGCTCCCTGGGGCCAGAGCTCTGCCTGTGCAGCTGGCTCAAGCTTAAATTCTGGGACTCAGACCACCATCCCAGTGCATCCTAAACTATGACCTACAATGTGTCCCTCCAGCCCTATACTAACTGCAAACAATGCTAATTCCATGTCAACTTGTAGTTGCAATGCAGATACCTGTTCACATCTGAGAGAAATGATTATTTCTCTCATATTGGTAACTAATTAATTATTGCATTATAGCATTATTGCAAGATTTCTCCCCCTTTCTATTTCCCTATCCAGAAAACAACCAGTGTGGGAAATCTTAGGCAGAGATTTACCCAGGTCAAGATCTAATGAGTCAGTAAAAGAAATTCTAAGTTCAGACTAAGGGTTAGCTCCATCCTGCTCTTTGTCTTTACTCAGACAGGCCTGGGGAAATGTTGATTCTCCCTTTTATGAGACGGGTGATTTAGAAATTGATAATTAGGATTGTACACATATAACCTATATCAGATTGCTTGTTGTCTTAAGGAGGGGGAAGGTATAGAAGGAAGTAAGAAAAAAATTAGAATAAAATTTGGAAATTTGGAAAATCTTACAAAAACAAATGTTAAAAACTATATATGTATTTCGATAAACAAAATACTATTGAAAATTGACAAAGATTTGAGTGATCCAAATCATGTACCCCAAGATCCTCATTGTAATATAACCCACATTCTTATTGTAATATTCCTTTTCTCGGGACCGCTAGGTAGTGCAGTGGGACAGAGCACCAGCCCAGAAAACAGGAGGATCTGAGTTCAAATATGGCCTCAGACACTTAACACTTCCTAGTTGTGTGACCCTGGACAAGTCACTTAATCCCAATTGTCTTAGCTAAAAAAAGAGGAAAAAATTCTTTTCTCACTAATTGTTAACCAGAGTTGATTGCCACCCTCAGAAATCACTAGGGGCATCTTTGGTTGAAGAGAGAGAGCCAAATGACCACCTTTTTGAAAAAAAAAAAAAAACATGCTGACATTGTTAGTAAAATTGATGTGGTTCAAGGACCAAAATGATATAGGTAATGTAGACACCAGATGATGGCACGTACTAAAAGTTGAGATTTATCATGTGAAGAATCCACAATGGCCATTCTCTTTATCAAAAGGTAGGTTTATTTAGGGAAGAGATTACAGTCGAAATGAAGGGATACAATAGACACCACAAATGGTAAATATGAAATAGAGTGGGAGAGCGCATAAAGACAAGTTCCTCAGTAGAATTCAAGATTACCCAACAGCAATCCATGAGATTGGGGTATTCCCTTAGTTGGCAGGCTAAATCCTGAAAGGGATCTGGCACTCTAAAATCATTAGTTAGCTGTAAGGAGAAGTGGGGTTGAGAAGGATAGTGGAGTTAAGGGAGAGACCCCTTGTCATGGGGGAGGGATAAGAAGTGGTGTGGGGGACTGACCCAAAGGAAGGCAGTAGCTGTGAGATGACCCATAAGTAGATTTTGCAGAGAAAATTTAACCTCTGAGATTTCTGACAAGGGCATGGCCAGGTGAGACTGCCTAAGACCTCTACGGAGGGTGGGTCTCAAGGGTTTGTCATAACTTGGATTTCAGACTGAACCATTTCCCCAGCAGGTGTGATCTTGGAGCTGAAATGATCTCTGTCAAAGCTTTCCCTATGTCTACCTCAGGGATTAATTTTTATCAATTCTTCTGCTAACCACCCTAACATCGAAGTCCTCATCAGAATGATTAAATCACCCAGAAATTATGTCTCTTAAACTTTTAAAATGCTACAGACCTTTAGTTCTGGGATTTTATATTATCATCACTTTCCCATATCAGTAATGGCAATATATATTTTATCTTGTGACCAAGTCCCTAATTTAGTAATCTAGCCACAGTGTAGCTAATGGACCAGCCTTCGTAAATTCTAGGAAATAGAGTCAATGGCTCTGCCCAGTGTAGTGAACCAATTACCTGCCCTCCTTGCCACATTCTCCCTGTAGTTCCCTCCCTACCCTGTCCCCAAAATTGGGGTATAATCTAAGGAACACAGTCAGCAGAAGGACTAGGCAGGGTATATAGGAAAGTTTGTCAAAAGCCTTTGGCCAAGTGTTAGATGTGCCTTAAATTTGAACATCGGTAGCGAAAAGTTCTTCATTGTGGTAACTTTCAATGAAGTCATCCCAGAAGCCCTAAACATTGTGGCCAAAAGCTTCTGCCATCGACTGCTGAAAAATCACACCCAGGAAGGAATTCCAGACCTCACATCCCCAAATATTTGTAATGTCATGTAAGTTCCTTCCATGAGCTAGAGGCAGACTTGATTGATATAGAAACACTATAAATTAAACAAAGAAGACAAAGAGTAGAAAGGCATAGAATTCAATTCATTCATTAAAAGAATAGCATGATATAGGAAAAGATTTTTTTTTAAAAAAAAAGCTCCTTAATAAAAAATCCCATGTCTTTTGAGAAGAAGAAACTATAGCAATTGATGAGATGGTTACTATGCTGGGATACCAGATCCAAAAAAATACTGTTCCTGCCCTCAAGGAACTACCCAGGGAGATATAATATATAGAGAGTGAGCAAATTCAAAGCATATAAAATGTAGAAGACACCGGAGGAAAAAAAACTGCTTTAAAATCACAGTATCTGGATTTAAATTCTGCCTCTTAGGCTTACTTCCCATGTAACTCTGATCAATCTCCTTATCTTTCCTGTATCTCCATTTTCTTTATTTGTAAAATGAGGATCTAAGTAAATAGGATCTAATGGATAGAGCTGAACATGGGACTAGGAAGATCTGAATTCAAATCCTTTTTTAGTCACTTAATAATTTGTGATCCCTGGGCACTTAACCTCTATCTCTACTTCCCTTTCCTAATCTATAAAATTGGGATGATAATAATCATAGAACTTCCCACTCAGGGTTGCTGTTTCTCTCTCTGGGTCTCTATGTCTCTGTCTCTCTCTCTCGTGAGAATTCCAAAGATTCTATCTGTTCAAGGAAATCTAGTTTCAAAAATTCAGCCCATAGTCAACCTTCCATGTCCCAGTTTCAGATCCTAATTTTAAAAGAATTAATTTAGTTCATTCTTCTGCATTTTGAAAAGAGATTCTTAATTTTCTTCTCTCCTGGACCCCTTTAACTGTGTAGTAAAGATTTTGTTCCCTTTCTCAAAATAATATTATAGACATATAGATATATACAAATATATGTATACATATATACAGGCATATGTATAATAAAATATATGATTACAAAAATACTAATTATATTAAAATATAATTAGCAAAATACTTTTTTTAAAAAAACCAAGTTTGCAAACCTCAAATTACATATGAATCTCTAATTTAAAGGGATGAACAAGGATTTTTTTTTTGCCCTGCCAGGCAATCACTAAAAAAAAAAAAAAAACAAGAAAAAGTGGTAGGTAACCGTGGCTGTCAGTGATGGTATTTGATAAAGTTATACTGCACCTACCTTAGAGACAACCACATACCAAGATTAAAATGAAAAATCTCAATGCGAACATTAGGGAAGCAGATAAAAAGATTCAGGGAATATGAGAACTGGATAAAACTGAATGGGGGATGAAAATAACCCAGAGGAATGATGGAGAGCTGAGAGGCAAGGGACCCATTGAAATCTCTGGTGACTCATTTCCAAAAGCTGTGTGTGTGTGTGTGTGTCCTCAAAGGAACACCAAAAAGCACTTATCAGGAGGTTTTTGTGAAATATGACTGTAGGTCCATAGAGACTTCTAAGCTTAGGGCTCAATCCATTTGAGATCAGACCTCCTGACATTCAATTAATAATAATGCTTTAGATTTATTTAATGTATTTTCCCCTTAAGGTAGCAAGCACTTTCAGGTATTTCATTTCATTTATTCTTCTTGTCACTTAAAATTTATCAAGCACTCA
Source organism: Antechinus flavipes (assembly GCF_016432865.1). Lineage (NCBI taxonomy): Eukaryota > Metazoa > Chordata > Mammalia > Dasyuromorphia > Dasyuridae > Antechinus > Antechinus flavipes. The sequence continues at coordinate 147,389,615 of NC_067400.1, forward strand.
AAATGTGTTCGATGCTGTGGGAAATATTAGCACACCAAAGTTTCTGTCTTCTAAGAGCTTACCTTCTTAGCACTATATCACACATATGATACATAAGCAGAATATAATATAGGAACTGAATACATGGATTTGGGTACTTGCTTCATGGTTTATAAAAGACATGGATTAGTTTAAATTAGGGGCAGAGATTTGAAAGTTCTCAACTCATCCAGTATGTCTGAGAAGACTTTGCATGAAGGTTTGGAGAGTTAGGAGGGAGGAAGAAGAGAAAGTTCAACAGATTGAAAGTGGGAGAATATTCCACATGAAACAGCATGATAGAAAGAAGTGGTCCTGGTGAGGGACTGGGGTAAGGAGAGCCAAACACAAATTTGCTTAACTCATATAAATTGAGTGACTAGAGAGGAAGATTAAGAAAAGTAATATAAGTAGAAAAAAAAATTTGGCACAGGGCCCTGAAACCCATTATTAGGGAAATGAATCAGATGCAAAAGGGATTCATTTTTAATTTTTTTTTATTTTAAACTTGAATACAAAATGAGAAAAGAAAAAACACCAGATCTTAGGAGAGGATTCACCATAAAACAATAAATTTCCATTTCAAGAAAATGTATACTAAATACTACATATTGTTTTCAAAGTTGTCCAGTTTTTCTTTGTTTCTTTGTTTTCTTTTATTTTCTATTGTGTACTTTTTATTTTATTTTTCCTTCTTCCAAAACATAGATATACACACACACCTATACATACACTTACACACATACCTGTAAAGAGATATCTATAAACATATACACATAAATACATATACACTCATACCCATTTATGTAAGACTATTACTGTTTTTATTTCCACCTTTCATCTTTCTCTGTGAGGGTAGATAGCATATACTTTCCTATGTCCAAGTCTTTCCATGTTTTTTCTAAATTAACTAGTTCATCATTTCCTATGCCACAGCAACTCAATCACATCTTGTCTGAGAGATTATCTATGAAAGTTTTTTCCCCTAATTTTCTGTAAAGTTTCTATTCTTGGATACCTAGGTTCTATTTATACAAGAAAATTTTAATTTAAAATAATTGCAATGATCCCTTTTTACATTTCAACAATGTTATCCCTTATAAAATAATTTAAAGTCTGATACTTCTGAATCTACTTCCTTTACATCTTTTTTGGTGGCTTCTCTGAAGTTCTTGACCTTTTGCTTTTCCAAATGAACTTTGTTATTATTTTTTCTAACTCAGTAAAGAGTTCATTTTTGAAGCCATTTTTTCAACAGACTAGTGAGAACAGTAGAAGATAATTGTCTTAAAATTACGAGTGATCCATTTGGCTATGGAGTTTGAGAGAATAAGTGTATCTTGAGATATTTTAAGGCATCATTTCTCTTTATTTTCCTAAATGTTGAGACTGAATTTCAAAGAGATAAAATTGAGAGGCAGAATAGTGAAGATTGCTGCATTAAGTGCTTTATAATTATAATTTTGTTTGATCCTCACAGCAACTGAGGGAGATAGATGCTATTTTTAATTCCCATTTTACAGTTGAGGAAATTAAGACAGATAGAGGTTAAGTGACTTATTTGCCTAGGATAGTAAGTATATGAGGCCATATTTGATCTCAGTACTTTATCCACTGCATCACATAGTGGGTAATGAGTTAGGGTTATGTTTAGTAGTGAACAGAGGAGGGAGTGCTAAACTTGGAGCCAAGAGATGGATTCAAATTCTATCTCAGACATTTACTAGTAAGATATTTACTCACACATCTATATGCAAAATCAAATGCAAGACATCTATCTCAGAATTTCTACTGGACAAGTCTTTCAAACAGTCTGAGTTACAGTATCCTCATTTGTAAAATAGACCTATTAAGAGTACCCATTTCAAAAAAAAAATCAAATGAAGTTGCATTTATAAATCACTTTACAAGCTCTCAAGTTGTCATTTCCCCAAGATCTCTAAGGTCCCAATTTCCACCTCTGTATTCCTTTCACCAGACTCCCAGATTGATGCTTTGCATAACGCTCCATATCAGCTCAGTAACAAAGACTATGGCAACTAAAACCATCTGTTTGGCTTTTTTGCTGAAGAGCCTTCAAAGGTTGTTTTCCTGGTTTCCCAGAAGGCTAATGCTATCGCTCCTCTCTTCTCCATGTTGATGATGTTTCTACTCACAGAGATCCCAGGCAAGATGAATAGGCATTTTAGCAGAGCTGCAGCTATTAAATCTCTATATTCCCCTTGGGATTTCCCCCAACATCCTTTGTTAGGGGTAGGGGAAAAGCAAATTATTTTACTTTCTTGCTCTAACCTATTTCTGGTGAGTTTTGGTCCTCCAGAGCACTACCAGATCATTGTGTGATCATGATAATGTTGTTCACTCACTATTACTTAAAAGGAAAGACAGAGAGTCTTGACAGGATGTAGAGTCCAGGAATGAGTCTGCTATCTGGGTACCAGTTAATTTTGTGAATATTGAGTCCAGAACATTGAACAGTAGTTTAAAACCTATTTGACCTTAACAACCACCAACAAATAAATATTTCTTTTTTTAAAAAAAAATATTTTTTATTTATTTTTTATTCTTTAAATAACTTTTTATTGACAGAACCCATGCCAGAGTAATTTTTTACAGCATTATCCCTTGCACTCTCTTCTGTTCCCTCCCTCCATCCCCTCCCCCAGATAGCAAGCAGTCCTTTACATGTTAAATAGGTTACAGTATATCCTGGACACAATATATGTGTGCAGAACAGAACAGTTTTCTTGTTGCACAGGGAGAATTGGATTCAGAAGGTATAAATAACCCGGGAAAAACAAAAAGGCAAGCAGTTTATATTCATTTCCTAGTGTTCTTTCTTTGGGTGTAGCTGCTTCTGTCCATCCTTGATCAATTCAAACTGAATTAACTCTCTTTATCGAAGAGATCCACTTCCATCAGAATACATCCTCAAACAGTATCGAACAAATAAATATTTCAATGGACAAAGGGCAAAAAGAAGCGAAACTAAAATATGCTAACACAGTTTGTTTTTTAAAAATATATACAGGGTGTCCTAAAAGTTTTAGCTCAATGAAATTTAACAAGGTAGTAACAAATTTTCCTTTTCTGTACTTTTTTTGTTTCTCTACAATTAAAAAACATATTTATGCTCTCTACTTTTCTTTTCTATCACTACCCTCCAACTCCCTAGCCAACTACAGAATGCAATGGATAAAGTACCAAGATCTCATCTGGCCTAAGACACTTACTAGCTTGTATGATTCTAGACAAGTCACAACTTCTATCTGCCTCAGTTTATTTAGCTGTAAAATAGGAATTAAAAATAGTATCTACCTTCCACAGTTGTTGTGAATATCAAATGAGATAATTATGAAGCACCTAGCATAGTACCTGGTATATAGAATGCAATATATATTTATCAGTTTTTATTATTGTTGATATTATTATCATCCCTCCAAATACAAGCACTCTAAAGAACAATTATGCAAAACGTCTCAGCCCCTAAGTTATATCTGAGAAGGCTAATTCTACATCTCTTTGACAAGTCCACTCTTCAAAAAGCATCCATCAGTTGCCTATTCTGTATTAGGTTTTGGACTTTTCTGAGCCAGATCTTTGTAGCCAATTTGTAAACATTTATTAAATGCCTACTGTGTGCTAGACACTGTGCTAAGAGCAGTGAGGTAGGGATGCCAGCAGGTGAAATTTCAGATGTATTCAAGAGTAGCAAGAAATTGAATACTGTTTGCTCCCAATAAATCCTAAGTGGAACATGAATAAATTGAGGCACAAAGGGATAATATTTGAGGTTTTCTCTTTGTAGTGTCACATTTTTCCTTTCTGGCAGAATTAAAGAGATAGAGGAAGGTAACTGCCTTCTTCTGGAGCTTGGGGTATTTGCATAGTTGTAACACAATTTTATTATCTTTGTTATTGGAGCTGCTTTGTTTACCACTGGGGCAGGAAACCACATTAGCGTGGACAGCTCTGAGTTAGAATTACATGGAGATGATTAATTACTGGGGTATCTTAGTTCCTCTAGTCACAGATGTTTTGCTCTTTTCCGTTTTGTGGGGACCTCTAATCTCTTCTTTACAGGAAATCACTCCTCATCTTTCCTTTTCTCCCTCTCCATCCTTTCACACTCATGTTTCCCCCAAAACTACCCACACAGCTGTTACCTCCCTCATGATGTCCAAAACATGACCAAAAAAAAAAGGTGTTTTCATCTCATGGTTAATTTTTTGCACTCTTGATAAAACCAGAAAGTATTATAGAAACACCAAGTATTTGAAGAAATATCTGTTTTCTGAGCTGATTTCTCACTCTGACCTCTCAACCATTCCCAAAGTTTTCCAGTATGACATAAACACTGGATGGTTAGGTTACAATGGGTGAAAAATATAGGCCCAAAGGACTGGAAGAATGGGATCTGGGAAGGGAAGTAGGTCTTTGTCCCTCTTTATTTTCTTCTTATCCCTTTCTCTTCCTATTCTGGGTTCATATACATTGTTGAGAAACATTTAGTTTTACTAACAGGATCTGGGTAATGGCATATCATGACATAAAGACACTCTTTAGGTGATTATTAAGAGAAGGGGAAAAAAAAGGCTCCATATTTCCCCCTTCCTAGAAATAATGCAGAATGCAGAAGCCCAAAACAAATTCTCTATCCCTATATTTTCATGGATTTTTCTCATCTAGAAATGTATGATATATTATTGAAACTGTATAAAAATCTGGTCTAAGAAACACAGTAAACTTTTGGCCCACATAGGGAAAAATTGAGTTTAAAGAAATTCAGCTTTCCAAAGAAGAAAGCAGAAGATTTGGCTATAAAGGGAAGCTGAGGTATTGTGGGGAAAGGAGCAGATTTGGAGTCAGTTTACCTGGATTTGAGTCTTGACTGCTGCTTACTAGCTATGTGAACTTGGTTAAACTGTTTAACCTCTCAAAGATAGTTTCCTCATCTGTGAAATGGAGATGATCGTATTTGCCCTGTTTTTCTCCCAAGTGTTATTATAAGACCCAAAGGAGGCAATTTTTTTTTTTGCCTTTTTACTCTTGTTTATTTATTCTCACTTACCTTTCTTTTCTATTTTTTTATTTACAAGATATATGCATGGGTAATTTTTTAGCATTGACAATTGCAAAACCTTTTGTCAAAGGAGGCAAAAATGTCAAACATTTTAGTAACCTTTAAATAAGTACTCAATTATTAGTACAGCCATTACTATAAGAGCCATAGGTTCCTAGAGAAATAGATGGCTTTCAACATTTTTCTCACCAGCAGGCATCCATCTTACTCTGCTAGGGACTGGGGACTGACTGCTATAATGGAGAAAGGATAGGAAAAGGGCAACTCCATAATAACAGCAAGAATCTTCCCCATCCCTGCTTATGTGAAATACAGTTGAGGGCAATCCACTTCTAGTGTCTAGCATAGTGCTTACCCTCTAGTAAACATTTAATAAGCATTGATTTATTTATCCAGTATGAATTTCTTGGTCTTCTTCAAGAATGAAGAATAAACAACAATAATAAAAACTGTGGATTGATTTATTTATCCTCTCTGTATCATTTGGTTTATACATATCCTTCAGCAAATTTAATTCGACAAAAATATTGATTTCATGATATGTTCAGGTACTAAATTAGATGCAAGGAGCTTACAGTCTATTACAGGGACTAAAACATATTTACATACAATTCTATAAATTAAAATGTCCTAAGTATATAGCAGATGTCAAATAATGAGGCATGAGAGATTTGGAAAAGGAAAAATCTCTTTCCCCTAGAGGAATATAGAGGAGTCTCTTAGAAAGGGAAAACCCATTTGGAACCTTAACTTGTGCTTTGAAAGAAGGGAAAGATGTCAATATGTAGAAGTATGGATAGCATCTGTTCTGGATAGCATTTGTTCTAGGCACTGGGGCATGTCAAGATCATAGCTAGTTTAACTGGAGCACAATGTGTCTGAAGGGAAATAATATGAAAAAAAGATCAGAAAAGCAGATCAGAACCAGATTAGAAAGACCAAGAAAAAGTTTGTATTTTATCCTGAATATAATAGGGAATTATCAAAAGTTTGTGTGGAAAATAAGATGTGACTGTATATATTTCTTAGCAGAAGGAAAATATTCATTGTTTATTTTTTTCCTTATAAAACAGAGTTCACTGTGATAAAGTAAAACCCAGGTACTACCACATAGCATAATGCACAGAATAATATCTAAAATGAGAAAAGCATAAGAATAAGTTCAAATCCTGCTAAAGCACTTATAGTGGTATGATCCTAAGCAAATTGCTTAACCTTTTTCAACAATAATTTCCTCATTTGTAAAATGGGGATAATAATACCATCTACCTCACAGGATTATTGTGAGGATCAAAAGTAATAGATCTAGTTATACCATTTGATATATAAATATATGGAGAGTATGTAACATATATGGATATATATATATGTATATAATGTGTGTGTGTGTGTGTGGAGTAAGAGTACATGAGGAATTATATAGACATCTATTATCATCACACATTGAAGCAGCTCCAGTGGCTAGAAATATGTGGGTACCAAGAAGTATGTAGAAGTGGTAAATGCTTTTCTCATTTTTTATTTTATTTCTTCTAAGGAAAATATAGTTTAGTTCTTTAAGGTTATTTTCATGATCATCTCCCTACCAATAAAAGTCTTAAATAGGAAAATTAAAAGGGTGGGGGTAGTTGGTCAGGAATATGAATACATTTTTTTCCTTTAATAAATGTCTCTAACTTGAATGGAGTTAAAACTAGCCCATTCAAAACTTGGGCCCTATTAAAATATTTGGCAAAACACTGAGTTCCTACAAACATTCTCAGTGCCATGAATGTACATGAGCACACACAGCTTTCCCAGAATCCACAGTAGGCTGAGTCCCTCATATCCTCTACCTAGAGGAAAATCTCCCCCAAGACTGGATTTGCAGTTCTCAATATTCTCCACAGCTGCCATTTGCTTAATCTGGGTGACATCCAATTCCTCTCTCAGTAGAGAATCATGCATTTCATTTCCCTTCTCAGTCAATGTTTCCCAAATTATATAAACTAACATTTTCAATAGTGGAGAGATTTTTATCCTGAATATAATCCACAGAGAAAAAAAGAATTCTGTGCTAGTTGGTCTGAATTAATTAATGTACAAAATTAATGTCCTTCAAAATAGAAATTGACATCTTACCAAGATGAAAAATTCCAACCACTAAGTCAAATTAGTATGAAATATGGAACCTATGAAATTCTGGTATGTACTAAACTTTACCAGAATCCTTTAGCCATCTTTACTTTGGCCCTATTGAATGAAGAAATCACAGTGTCAGAATTTTGCCCATTCCAGTGCCATGTTTTTTCGGGATGAACCAGGGATTTCATTAGCACTGGGATCTCTTGGTGAGGAAACTCCCTCTATCAATGCAAATTGGTAGCTATAGTCTTACAAAGTTTCTTGAAAGAATTATGGACATATGTCCTAATTCTATAAAAATATGAGTTTTTAATGAAGAAAGAAATTTGGCTGGTGAATATTTGACCAAGGTGGACCTAAGACTCTACTGTTTGGTGACTTCTTAAGGTAGAAAGAATCACATATTTCTAACTTTAAATATTTTTGCCAATAGGACTTTCAGCATTCTACTTTCATTCAGAAATAATAAGTAAGATCTTCTTATTGGAGCAAATCTGAAATGAGAGAATGTCCAAAGAGAAAGAAATTTATTCTGGTGCTCCATTCATTTATATTCTCTTTTCTGATATTAATAATTCCTTTATATAAAAAATATTACTCTATCAATGTCTCTGTTCAGTAGCAATCTTGCTAAGAGATTAACAAAACTATTATTCACTCCACCTGGTGTCCCTTCATTCTCAAGTCATTTTGTTGATCCTCATTTCACTAAGAAAAGAGAATATCAAAATCATTCTGGCAGCATGAAAAGTTCCCTCAAATCAACTTTTCAAGGAAAAAAAATCACTTGGGAGAAAAGACCTTGAAATGGCATTTAAGACCGTGGGACACAAAGTATTCATGATTGGAGTTAGAGAGGAAGAGAGTCACCGTGTTCAGATGTCAAACATGCAGCCAGCCCCCAACTCTCCCACTGAACTAAATTAAAGTATAACTGGAAAATAGTTAACTAACTAAATAAAAATATAATAAAACATAGATAATATTACATATTAAGTTTAAGTCAATATGCTACTCACAGGAATCTATATTTACTGAGTAATGACCCCAATTTCTATTTGAGTTTGACATTCATACAAATACCTCTCCTTTCCTCAAAACAAACCTCAATCTCTATGGGTAGAGATAGTAGGACACAAGGTGGAGTTCACCTCAAGTGCTTCTTCTGGGATTGGGATAGAAGCAGGAAGTCCATTTGGTAATTTCCTCTTTTAACTAATTTTTCTTACAAGTGGCTAGAGAAGCAGTTTAGGAATCTAAAAGATTTGGGTTTAAAAGACTTTGGGTTGTGAGACCTTGGAGAAGATATTTCCCCTTTTACTGACCCCAGAATACTATCTGACCATAAATTGCAGAGAATAGACCAATCTGCATTGATAAAGGAAATTTTCTTATTGAGAGTTCCTTTTACCAAAGAAAACATAAAACTGGAACAAAACAAAATCTTGCTAACAAATTTCAATACTTTTTACATACAGAAAGAAAACTCAGGCCACTTTAATGAAGGCACCTAGAGACAATGCCCTCGTTATGTTGCTAGAGGCATCTCTCTTGGGAGAAACTTAATTATTCTTTAACAAGCTTAGATTTCCATGAAAACCAAACTTCTAGAACTACAAAGAGAAGATTATGTTTAGGATACTTACTAGGCCAAATTCCCCTTTAGGCACTAATCATATAGTTTGATTTTTTCCCCCTTTCCTTTTCTTTGATTGTAAGAATGAAGATGACCTTTCTTGTAAATCTTACATACAGATTGCAGACATGCTCATCAACCCCAAATCAGGTCCAAAGGAAATGTAATTATCTCTAACTCTCTTTTGTTCCCCTTTAGATATACTTTTATGGAATTTTTACATAATGACTTAATTCTGAGGCTTTTCTACAGATGGATTTATATATCTTCTTAGCCAGAAAAATTGTTATTGAGCAGTGTGTGGAAGTAGGACAGTGGTAAATAGAGGTAAGAAAAAATATGCAAATGTTGTACACTGGATTCCAGGCAAATTAGAAAAGTTACATGGAACAACATATTACTATAACTAAGCAGTAGCTGTAGTCCTAATGTGAGCCAGTTAATTTTGCTTGATTTTATGGTCATAGATGTGAGAAATTCCTAGATCTAGTCAGGCATCATATAGCTATTTGAGGAGTAGCTGGTATCCCCCTGGAAAAATTGGAGAAATCAGTATCCCTCGCTATTTTCATGTATTCATCCTTGAAAAATAGATAGCTCAAAACCTGTCATACTGATGCTGAATTGGTCACTATATGGGGGAGATCAGGAATCAGTAATGAGATAAGCACTATCAACATGTCTAAGCTTTGTTATTACAAGACAATTTTGGAAATCATATTGACATTCACTATAGGAATTTGTGCTTAAACAGGGGTCTGTGCTTGGCCCTAAATTATTTAACATATTTTTGGCTAGACCAAATAAGATAATATTGGCACAGTGTCTGGTACATAGTAGGTGCTGAATAAATGTTTGTTTCTTTCCTTTTCCTTTCTCCTTTTCAGGCATGTAACAAACTTCTCCATCACTTATCATTTTGACTAGAAGTTTTCTGAGAATATTCCATTTGCAATTGTGTGAATTTTATGTTAGAGGAAGTAGGAGGATTTAACTTGGAAAGAGGAAGACTTGGGGAGAACAAGATTATTGTTTCCAAATATCGGAAAGTTGTCACATCATGGAATTTTTTTGTTAATTTGTTTTGGTTGGCTTCAAGAGGCAGAATTAAGATAAATGTGTAAGAATTACAGGAAGCAATATTTTTGCTCAATTTTACAGGAATTTACAGGAAAATGTCTTAAAATTTTAGCTGTCCAAAAAGAGGAATTGGCTGCCTTTGGATTTAATGAGCTCTCTTTTACTGAAGACCTGTACATAAAGGCTGGATGATTACTTGTCAGGGATGTAGTATGAGTTTAACTAGAAGACCTCTGTATCACATTAATATAATAGTGGCTAGCTTTTAGATAGTACTTTGAAGTTTACAAAATGCTTAACATAATTTATCTCATTTAATTCTTAGACATTGTGAGGTAGATGCTGTTATTATCCCGTTTTATAAGTAAGGAAGGTTAGATGTGGTACACACACATACCTATAATCCCTACTACTGGGGGAGGCTTAGATTAATGGATCACTTGAGCTCAGAATTTTGCAGCTGCAGTGGGGATGAAACCAATCAGGTGTCCACATCAAGTTCAGCACTAAGAAGGTGAACTCCAAGGAGCTACATCAGGACGTTATTAACTAGCTCATGATGGAAATGGAGCAGATCAAAGTTTCTGTCACTCAGCAGTGGGATCACCCCTGTGCATAACCATTCTACTTGGATAAGATAGGAAGAATGAGTCTCAATCTATCAATCAATAGATAAATGAATGAATCAATTACAAATGAAGGAACTAAAGCTGAGAAAGGTTAAGCAGTTTGACCTGAATCACATAGCAAATACCCAAAGCAAAATTTAAATTCAGGCCTCCCTTACCCGGTCCAACGACCTATCCACTGCTCCACTTAGCTACTCTTAGGTGTACCATATTGCCCTCTATCTTAATAATTCTTTAAGTTGTTTTAGTAAGCTTTTTTCAACTTATAAAATATTACTTTGTAAAGGTACAAATAATGTGTTTGGTTCAAAATTTGATGTGGACAAAGAATACAAACTTTTTTTCACCTTTAGTTGTGATGTATCCCCAGGAGTTATACCTCAAAAGACTTCTTTGAAGCAGATTCTTCTGCTGATTCTACCACTGTCAAGTCAACCTAGGAAGAATATTTTCAAAGTTGTTAAATATGACAGTGCCACATAGTGCCATTCCATCTGTGCTTTGTGCATTTGTATGGCAGAACTTATTCTCTCCCACCCACTGACCTTAATTAGCAGAAATCACCTTTGATCTCTCTGGTTCCTAGAAAAATCGGATTCTTCTGATAAAAATAAACAAAAATTAGCCATTAATAGTACAGAAATCAAGATAAATTCGTAAAGGTCTTATAATAGTACCTGGAATATAGTAAAAATGTAAGAAGTGTTTTTATTAATTCTGTTAATTAATCTAGATGGAACTCTTAAAGAAAATTCTTTAAATATTATCTCATTAAAAGTTCAGCTTGACTGACTTCTTTTGCTAGACTTAAGTTTTGAGAAACTTTTTATATCTTTCTATCCAGTTTATTTTCTCTAAGAATTTATAGCACCTTTCTTCCCACACCATTCTTTCATTGCAAGAGTGTGGTTTGGTTATCCAAATTATAAATAATAAAACATTTATATTGGAATTTATGTTTCATAAAGCATATCCTCAGAGCCATATGTAATATGAATATGACTGAATTTTTCAAATAGAGAAACTGAGACTCAGAAAGGCGAAATAAACAATGTAACAAACTAATGTCAAAACTAAGATTTGAATTTACTCCCAAAGACCATACTATGATTACTACCCCCACAGTGTTTTCAAATAACACTTTCAATTCAATTATCAAACATATATTGAGTACCTACTATGAACAACAGACAGTATTAGGTACAAGGAGCTCACATCTACACACCTAAGTAAATACAAGATAACTTGAGAAAGAAAAGAGCATCTCAAACCAAGTAGATCAGAAAAAACTTCTTATGGGAGGAAAGCATCAGCCTCAAAAAAAAAAAAAAAATGCCAAGAATGCTAAGAGGCAGTAAGGCGGGAATAGATGAGAAAGGATTCATTCAAAAGCACTGAGATGTGAAGTTGAATGTCTTATTCAGGAAACAGCTATAGTAGAATTGTTTGGTCAGAAAACAGAGTTCATGAAGTAGAGTAAAATAAGCCTAGAAAAATAGGCAAGAGACAGATTTCAAAGGGTTTAAAAATGCTAAACTGATAATGCATATTTTCAACAAGGTTACAGTGAAGATTTTGAGCATGAAAGTGACAGGGTCCAACCAGCATCTTAGGAATCTTGAATAGCTGTGAGGAAGATAAACTAGAAAAAAGGGAAGTCTACAAACAAGGAAGCTCGATAGCAAGCAAAAAATGCAAAATATAATATGGAAGTAAAGTTAATAAAATTAGAAACATTAACTATGGAAGATGAAGAAAAGATACAAGTCAAAGATGTCTCTAGGACTATATGACTTGGTTCTTAGAAGAAGGGTGGTACCTTCACAAATGAAATAAGAAAATTTAGAGAGAGATGTATTTATGGAGAATAGGATGAGTTTTTTTTTTAAGTTTGTTATTTATAAAACATATGCATGGGTAATTTTTCTAACATTGACCCTTGCCAAACTTTTTGTTCCAAATTTTCCCTTCCTTCCCTCCACCACCTCCCCTATCTGGCAGATAGTCCAATATATATTAAATATGTTAAAAATACATGTTAAATCCAATACATGTATACATATTTATACAGTTATCTTTCTGCACAAGAAAAATCAGATCAAGAAGGAAGAAAAAGAAAAACAGAAAGAAAACAAAATGCAAGCAAACAACAATAGAAAGAATGAGAATGCTGTGTTGTATTCCACACTCTGTTCCCATGGTTCTCTCTTTGGGTGTAGATGGCTTTCTTCATCACTGAACTAGTGGAAGTAATTTGAATCAACTCATTGTTGAAGAGAGCTACATCCATCATAATTGATCATTGTATAGTTTTGTTGTTGACGTGTATAATAATCTAATATAATAATATATGTGTGTGTGTGTGTGTGTGTGTGTGTGTATATATATATATATATATATATATATATATATTACTCACTTCACTCAGCATCACTTCATGTCTCTTTAGGCCTCTCAGAAATCATCCTGCTGGTCGTTTCTTACAGAATAATAATATTCCATTGCATTCATAATTTATTTAGCCATTCTCCAATTGATGGGCATTCATTAAATTTCCAGTTTCTTGCCACTACAAAAAGGGCTGCCACAAACGTTTTTGCACATGTGAGTTCCTTTCCCTTCTTTAGTATCTCTTTGGGATACAGGCCCAGTAGTAACACTGCTGCATCAAAGGGTATGCACAGTTTGATAACTTTTTCAGCATAGATCCAGATTCTCTCTGGAATGGCTGGATCTGTTCCCAGGTCCACCAACAATGTATCAGTGTCCCAGTTTTCTCAAATCCCCTCCAGCATCGGTCATTATCATTTCCTGTCATCTTGGCCAATCTGAGAAGTATGTAGTAGTATCAATGAGTTTTTTTGGACATGTTGATTTAGATATATGAATTTGGAAATCATCCATCTAAAAATGTCCCTTGAACATATAAAAACTTTGAAGATCATTAAGAGAAAATACTGAAAATGAATAGGAAAGAGGCCAGGACAGACCTTACATGACATACACATTAGCAAGTAGGGTATGAATGATGAAATGAGGAATGGTCATGGCCAATAAAGTAAAAGAGTGTGTGCAGAAAGGGATGGTCAACATATTCAAGAGCTGCGGTAAGGTCAATAGACTAAGGGATGAGAAAACAAAAATCACTAGATTGAACAATCAAGAGATTTTAATAACTTTGAAAAGCAGTTTCAGTAGAATGGTAGATTTGGTGGCCAGCTTACCAAAAAAAAAAAAAGTTACTGGAAGATAAGGAAGGAGAAACAAAAAAGAGTGAACAATATTTTTTCTAAGGGTTCGTCATAAAAAGGATTTTGCTGTTGGTAATATTTAGAAATGCTGTCAATTTATGTGAGTTTATTTTATATCCTGCAACTTTGGTGAAGTTGTTGTATTTCAACTGGTTTTTATACTATCATATCATCTGCAAAGAGTTTTAGTTTTGTTTCCTCCTTGTACATTCTAATTCCTTCAATTTCCTTTTCTTGTATTATTGTTATCACTAGCATTTCTAGTACAATATTGAATGATAGTAGAGTTAATGATTTTTCTGGGATTTTAATAGGAATAGGCTGCATTTTGTCAAAAACTTTTTTGGCATCTATTGAGATAATCATATGATTTCAGTTAGTTTTGTTATTGATATGGTCACTTATGCTGATATTTTTCCTAACATTGAACCAGCCTTGTATTCATGGTATAAATTCCAGAGGGTCATAGTGTGTGATCTTTGTGATATACTGCTAAAATCTTGCTAGTACTTTATTTTGATTTTTTTTTGCATCAATATTTATTAGGGAATCTGGTGTATAGTTTTCTCTGTTTTTGCTCTTCCTGGTTTTGGTATCAGTACCACATTTGTATTGTAAAATGAATTTGGCAGGACTCCTTTTTTGCCTAGTTTTCCAAATAGTTTGTATAATATTGGAATTATTCTTTAAATATATGGTATCATTCACCTGTGAATCCTTCTGGTCCTGGGAATGGCTTGTTCATGTTTGTTTCTAAAACATTATTCGAGTATTCTATTTCCCTTTCTTTAATCTGGACAATTTTATTTTTGTAAACATTATTAATTTCACTTAGATTGTTAGATATTTGGGCAAAATAACTACTAACAATAGCTTTAATTTTTCTCTTTATTGGTGTGAATTCACTCTTTTCATTTTTGATAGTGGTAATTTGGTTTTCTTCTTTCTTTTTTAAAATCAAGTTAATGGTTTATCTATTTTTGTGGGTTTTTTTCACAAAACCAGGTTCTAGTTTTATTAATTAGTTGAATAGTTTTCTTACTTTCAGTTTTATTAATCTCTTCTTCAATTTTCTGAATTTCCAATTTGTTGTTTAATTGGGGTTTTTAATTTATTAGTTTTTTTTTTTTTAGTTTCATGCTTCATTCATTGATCTGCTCTCTCATGTTTTATTGATGTAAACCTTTAGAGATATACCATTTCCCTAAATACTGTTTTTGCTGCATCCCATAAGTTTTAGTATATTGTCTCATTATTATCATTCTCTTTAATGAAATTATTATTTCTATGATCTGTTCTTTGATTCACTCATTTTTTAGGATTAGATAATTTAGTTTCTAATAACTTTTTAATCTATGTTTCCACAGCCCTTTATCTAATGTAACTTTTATCACATTATTTTCTGAGAAGGATGCTTTTAACATCTCTACTTTTCTGCATTTGGTTGTGAGGTTTTTAGTGCCCTACTATATGATCAGTTTTGGGGTAGGTGCCTCCAGCTCATTTTGTAGAAAAAGAAATTGAGGCAAACAGGGTTGAGTGACTTGGCCAATGTCACACAGCTGGTGTTTAAAGCCAGATTTAAACTTAAAATGATCTGAAAAATTTTCAAATTACAGAACTTTCTTTGCTAAGGCAAAGATTTGGGATAGCTCATAAGCTCAGATATATATAAAAGAAACTAATCCCAAACTTTTAGAGATGAGAAAGTGAAGACCAAGAGAGAAGAGTGGGTTGCCCAAGATTTCTTGCTAATTTCAGCCTGACACTCTATCTATTGCACTATCTATTGCATCATCTATCTGACTCTTTATCTCTTTATCTTTCTGTCTGTCTACCTGTCTGTCAATCTTTTTAATGTATATCTTGTACCCATATATATAATGTATATTTATATGTTGTACACATATTCTTAAATATCTATATATCTTGTATTGACAAAAATTGTGTATGTTGATATACACATTATAGATGCATTATGTAATTATCTATATCTTGTGTATATATAGTTTTGTTTGATCTGCTCCATTCATGTAAATGAAAGATAATTTTTTATTTATTATTTTAAAAAGATTTTATTTTTTCCCAATACATACCAAAAATGTATATAGTTTTATTTGACCTGTTCCATTCATATAAATGAGAGATATTTATTTATTTATTTGTTTTCATGGTATTTTATTTTTTTCCAAATACATGCAAAAATAGTTTTCATCATTTACTTTTGCAAAATGTTGTATTCCAGATTTTTCTTCCTTTATCTCTCCTGGCCCTCTCTTCAAGATAGGAAGCAATCTGATATAGATTAAACCTCTTTAATTCTTCTACACATATTTAAAAAAAAAAAAAACATAAGACAAGCAAATAACAATAAAGGGGAGAATACTATGTTTAGATCCACATTCAGTCTCCACAGAATTCTCTTTGGATGTGGATAGAGTACACTTTTCATTACAAGTTTTTTGGAATTGCTTTGAATCACCTTAAATGAGAGCTAATTTCTTCAGGAAAACATGATGTGAAACATAAAATGTCCTAATAAATAGTGACTGCCTTATGGAACAATAATATGACTTTTTCATAAAAAGACAAATCTTTATGAAGTATTAAATTAAGCTGATGATATGGGTGACTTGAATTTCTCCATGTTGCCCATTCCTTCCACCTATAGATTAAAATCCCATATGTTATCATAGGATGTGTTTGATCTGAAGAAATTTATTGAGATGTGTTAAGAACAAACACTGGTGGGTTGGATGAAATAAAATGATAGGGAATCACTACCCCAAAAATGTCTTCCTGGATACCAGCATTTGCTCTGTCAGATCTGTCAAAAAGGTTGTGATTATAAGTGCTGAGCAAAAGAGCCCAGTTCTGGGTAGGTGGTGACATCCATCAGTCAGCAAGTATTATGCACAAGATAGTCTCTACCCTCAAGAAGTTTACATTGTCCTAAAATTAACTAAATGTGAGGGGTTTTCCTCAGAAAGGAGGTAATCATTACAAATTTAAAAAGCATAGTCAGAGAGATCATTGTCAAACTTGTCAATTAATGAATTGCCATCTTCTATGTGGAACAATGTTCTCAAGTACTAAGCAATTAGTGTCTCAAGGGCATCTGACATTTCATAGCTGAACACAGATGCAGCCTCAGACAATGAAGCAGCTGTATCAGAAGCAGCCGTTTCTGTTCATCATGATGTATTGGCCCAGACTCACCAACTCAGAAGGCAATAAGTATTGAATATAAATGCAGTAGGAGTTCAGAGTCAATATTAATCAAAGTGGAATGAAATTTGCTCTGAGTCTTGAAGAGTGGAGAGCATTTCAGGAGGCACAGAAGGGCAAGGAAGACATAGAAGCAGCGTGGTATGGTGGATGGAGTCAGGGCTCTGGGTTTAAATCTCATTGTGGTGGTTGTTAAGTCATTTTCAGTCATTTCTAACTCTTCATGACCTCATTTAGTTTTTTCTTGGCAAAAATACCAGAATGGTTTTCCATTTTCTTCTCTAGTTCATTTTATAGATGAGGAAATTAAGGCAGAGTTAAATGACTTGCTCAGGGTCACATAATAAATGTCTGGGGACAGATTTGAACTCAAATTGTCTTGACTCTAGGCCCAATGCTCTATCCCCTGGGCCACTTAGCTGTCCCATAAATTCTGCCTATCTTTTAATATTTATTAGCCATTTAATTTTTTTGAGCCTTAGTTTCCTGATCTGTAAAAGAAGGATAATAATATTTGGAATAAATACCTCATAGGATTATTATAGAGAAAAGGAGATGTATATAAAGTTTATTGGAACCTTTAAAGCATTATAGAAATACCACCTGGGTTTAGCATTATTTATCCTAAAGTCTTGCAAGTGAATGCATTATTCCAGCTGGTTGAAATATAATTAGTCCTCTGTACTAGTCATAAACTCCATTCAGGACTGGACTAATATTGTTTTATTTCTTTGATGTTTGTTTTAAATCTTTCTAAGCATGATTTCCTTGGTGCTCTTCAACTTTGTTCCTCCCTTCCCTACTTTGCTATGAAGCTATTACTTAAAAACTCATTAATCCCTTCCAAAAAGATCTTGTTGATGCTAAGAAGTGGAACAAGCATGCTAAATTCACCTTGGCACTTTGGAAATTAATTTCACCCCGCACTTCACATACCAAAACTACCTTCTGTCAACCGTTTCTTCTAACTAGCTGGGACCTCCATTTTAAAAAGGATACACAGTCCAGCTGTGTTTTCATTCTGCTCTAAGTTACACTTCTGACCCTCCTTTCTTTACTATCCCCCAAAGAAAATGCAGCCATTCCTTGTTCTTCCTACTCTCTCTCTTTTTGTGTTTTTCTTTCCCTCATTAGAATTGTAAGTTCCCTGAGGGCAAGGACTTTTTGTTTGTATTTATATTCCTTTTGGCTCAACGCCTGGTACATAGTAAGCATTTAATACAAGCTTTTTGACTTGACTTGATCAAGACGGGATTCTAACTAACTTTGTTGAGAACAAAGGGGAAAAAATGGAGCACAATTTTAATCCAAATGTTTCAAAATTTTCAATGGTGAAAGGAAAGTAATAATCAGAGAAGAGTCACATCATCCTATAATGAAATTCTACAATTCATATTTAAGCAAACAGAACTCATGATTTTCTTTTGCAAGCTTGTACTAGAAATGAAATATGGAGAAGCCTGCCAAATTATTTGTAACAATCTCATTATCCTTATGCATTTAATCTTTGTCAATTAATTTTCCCTGAAGTCTGCTCTTCTCAGCTGGCACAAGATACCACAGGGTTACATACTCTACCTTCACAGTGGGCTAGAATTTGGTGACTTTGAAACTTAAATGTACAGTCATTTGACAGAAAAGATTCCATTTGTTATAAAATTACAAGAAGTGAGCTATTATATCAGAAGTCATATGATGGGGCTTTCGTCCTTGTTTGGTTTTTCTGATTTAATTAAATTCCTTAAAGTGTTTTACAAACACTCTTTTGACCATTTAGACTGAATTGACAGAGTCCCACTTGTAGTACTGTCAGTTTCATGTCAGGAAAATGCAAGAGAAGTAACAGATGTGAGAATTCCTAACTTCAAGTAGTGCAGTTTTCTTCTTTGACATTGTGAATCACAAGAGAGGTTAACATTTTCTTTTTCTTCGATGTTTACATGAAGCCTCTGGGAATCATTACAAGGATACTCTATAGGACAAATTTTTTTCCCATTGGCAATCATCAAGGGATTTGGGAATGAAATTGGTCTGTGCACCAAAAATGTCAAAAAGCTTGTAAGCTCACCATGTGCTTTATGAATTAATGTGTGTGTATGTATGTGTGTGTGTGTGTGTGTATATATAATATATATATACACTTATATACATACATATGTACAATTGTTATTAATTGTTAACATAAGCTATTTATACTCTAAAATATCTAAGTTTTCTCCTGATTTCTTCCTATAGCTTTCTCCTTTTTGTTCTAATTTTAAAGGTTATTTTTTGTAATTATAGTTCATTCATTCATTCTCTTTCTTTCTAAGTTTTTGCATTAGATACAGTCACAGTAATAAATCTTACTTAAGCCCAAAGCTGTGAATCATGTTGTCAGTATTCAAGTACACTGTTCTGTATTTATGGGTTATGCAATCTAATTCCAGGATTCTTATCATTAAAAGGGGAAAAATGTATCCAGAGGTTATTGTCTTGTTGCACCAAGAATGAACTCAAGTTCTAGACTTCAGGAAGGTTCTCATCCCTCTGGAGCTAGCTCAGATGACTATCTGTGAAGCAGCCTTCAGAAGATCTGTTGCACACTTCAGAAATGTAGTTGTAGCTAGTGTATGTATTGGAAAGATACAGATACAGAGAGAGAGAGAAAGAGAGAGAGAGAGAGAGAGAGAGAGAGAGAGAGAGAGAGAGAGAGAGAGAGAGAGAGAGAGAGAGATTTAACAAGTGATTGATTTGTGTCTTTAAAAATTCCAGCATAATTATAGGGAGAAGAGGAAAGAAATGTGGGAGTGAGAAAAGGAAAAAAAAAAAGCAGAAGAGGAAAATAAAAAAGAAGGGGTGGGAGAGATAAAAAAGATTAGAATTAAAAATTACTTAATGTTATGCTGTTTATCGCATGACGATGATTCTCTATAGCATTTACACAAAAGAACACACTCTTTCTTTGACACTTCCTATATCATCTTTACAAACATTTTGAGTGATTCATTGAAAACAAAATGTGAACAAGACTTTTTTTTTTAATTCCTCTGTGTAGGTTTTAATCATCCTGGCAGAAATGTCATTACTTTGGACCTCATCATTTTCACCTTAGAAGTCCTTAGGGATAAAAGCCTCTTAGAGTAAGGACCATGCAACCTAAGCTAAAAAGAAAATTACTGTTATTATTATTATTATTAAAAAATAATAATAAAAATCCAAAGTAGAATGACTGCAATGCTGGTCTTGAAGGTCATTCAGTAATCTATAAAATGGGAGATAATTATTATTATCATTATTGAGAGGGTGATGTTAGTACATGGACAGATGAAAAGATTTGACATCTTCCATCTGAAAAGGACAAAACTGAAGTTTAAAGCATATAAAATCATGAAGGATCATAGAGATAGAGTTGTTTAGGACCTTAGAGAACACCTAGTCCAACAGTTTCATTTCCTAAAAATAAGAAAACAAGATAAATAGAGGTGAAATGGCAGGTATGAAATACACAGAATTGAGATTCTAGCTCAGGTGTTCCATCTCCAAATGCAGGACTTTTTATATCATGCCATATTGCCTTCTCTAAAAAGGTCGAGGTATGGTCAATAAAGATGGATTCTATCTTTGGATTTGGACTAAACTCCAAATCAAGAACTATTGTCATCCCTTAAAGTTTGAAAGAAAACAAGAATATATATTATATATACACATATACCTTACATATGTTATATATGTATGTATGTATGTATATAGATAGACATAATAGATATAGACATAAACACAGATAGATAGATATACATTTCATATTATAGGGGACAACATTTTGAAATATATTACCTTCCAAATAGCAATTCTTCCACTTGTATAAATAGTAGAAGCCCCAAGAAGTAGAGATCAATGAACAGATTATACATAAAAAATTAAAACAAATTGTGATTTGAAAGAAAGAGTGATTGAGAGAGCTCTAAAGCATTAAGTTTGCTATTTGGAGAAGGCTTCATACAAGCCATCTTTACTTATTGCTATTAGAGACAATGCTAGACTATATGGACCATATATGTAATCATCAATATGCTCTTGGTAATGCTCATATACTCAAATAGTTGAATCATATAAATAATTTAAAGCATGGGACCTTTTCTGTATTTAAATTATTTGGAAGAAAATTAGTCCACAAATTATAAATATAAATTATTATACTCCCTGTTGCTCTGTGTTCTGTAACCCAAAATGTTTATAATTTTTTCAAGAAAAACTGCCAAGATCAGCATTGCTTTCCATATTCTTCTTGGATATTGTCTTCTAGTCTCACTTTTCATCACCTTGTTAATTATTGCTATAATTTTTCTCATATTGCTGTTATCACTATGTTTCTTCATTTTCCACTTTTCTTCTCTACTTTTTTCTCATTTTCTTCTCTTCCATTCTTTATTCTTGCTTCCTTAGTCTTCCTCACCGTTCCTTCTGCTTACTTCCTTTCTTTCTTCTTCTCCCATTTTTCTTTTGCTATCTTCTGACTCTTTTTTTCCCCTCCTCTTCCCTTTATTTAGAAAGGGAGTTTGTTACTATTAGTTGAGAAAGATATATCACTGGCAATACTTTATTTAAATTAGAAATTCATTTTTTGGTTTCCAATATTCTCAACTAGATATTTCCTGGTAAATGCTAAACATTATTTTTAAAGAAATAAAAATGTACTGCAGTGTGCACTGAATCACTGGTGTAACACTTGGAAAATATTGAAGAGAAAATTATCTCCTAACCATTTTCATTCTAGTCATGCTGAAATTTCTTAATCCCAAAGGAAGAGAATAAGCTGATTTTTTTTCCCCTCAGAATTGTATGAGTGCCTTCACATATTCATATGTGTGTGTTGAAATGTGAACTTAGCAGGGTGCAAACACGCTGAAAAATATGCTGATTTCCAGATGTTTCTTGTCTTCTCTTGAACATTGATTGCCCCCAAAGACTATCCTGGATTGGTAGATGCCAGTGATTACTCATAGTTTTCTGTGATCTAGGAAATAATTTAAAGCTTCACAGTCTTTCTCATGAGCCTATGTCTGGGTCTTGTCTAGGTCATATATTACTACTCTAGATGAAAATTGCAGTGTCTTTTTGGATTGGGCTGTAAAGTATCTGCACATTGATACAGATTTTTTGATTTGTTGTCCTTCCCAAGATGGAAAACCTTTCAAAAATGTGAATGAAGAGTTGATGTTCTTCTAGTACTTTTCCATGAAGGAAAAGTCATTAAACTCTCCTTATCCTGATTAAAAAAAAATAAGGAAAATAAGCAGAAGAAATAAAAACATGCTTCTGGAATTGGGAAGAGTTCAAAAGTTGTGTATTTAAATTTCCCAGAGATAAACACATTTGTAAAATATGTTAGAAATTAACATAATTATTACTTTTTAAAACCTACTTTAAAGGATTTTTAAAAAACCAAAAACCTTGGAATCCACCTTGTTAGGACTATATTCAGTCTAATTTTCCAACCTTTGGGTCAGAGCTCTGGCTTTTAAAAACTCAAGGACAATAGTCTTTCAAATGTTTATAGAAGAAAGAAAAATGTCTCTATCCATTATGCATAGTCACTCTCTTTCCACAATTTCCCAATACTTATTTGAGGTCAGGGCTAGAGTGAAATCATGTTGGCAAATAGCCCCTTATCTCTGATTCCTTGAAATGGCAATTTCGTCCAAAATTTCTAAAGAAAAATCATGAAATAGGCAACTACCTCAGTATGGCAACTCCATAATTGTATAAAATAATTATATCCTAGAAGGAGAGAGTCCCTGAGACTTGACTTACAAATATGTAAAATAGGAAAAAAAATACCTATTTATTGCACAGGGTTTTCATGAGTTTCAAATGAAATGTGAATAGGAAGAACTTTGCAAACTTTAAGGTCCTACATAAATGTCATCACCATCAATTAGGGAAAATAATAACAATAGAAAATGGGTTGTTTCTACAACTTCAGAAAGTTCATTGTGATGTCAGCTTACCATTTTTACTTTTAAATGCCATCTCCATTGCCCTTTGCATCTTTCATATGTTAAGTACTGACTCAAAAATATTTATTTAAATGACACAGACAATATATAGTTGACATATTATTATTATTATTATACAGATTTGTAGTGGAAAACTGCTTTTACAAAATCATCTGTGAGTTCACCATAGCATCTCTGCTTTTCTCAGTCAAAGATAATCTGGTAAATTCTCTCTGGCTATAACTAACTCTTGTCAGCCCAGAGGCACACACATTCACAACAGCCATCTTAAAGCAAGAAATATAACAAAACAACCTCTGCCCTAGATCAGAGTTCACTAACCCTGCTTTACTTTATTGCTGCTTTTCTTGATCCTTAGGTTTTCTAAACTTTAAATCTACTTCCCTTGACCAATGGTATCTGTTTTCACTTTCCTGCCTTATTTTTTCTTCCCAAAACACAAACAGCTACCTGCTTGAACTATAATAACATTTGCCAGATCCTCCCTGCCTTAACTAAGAGCCTAGTTTTCATCCTTTCTGGCCAATTCTGCTCTTTTATCCCCAAGCTTGACATGCTGGAGTCAAAGTTCTTTCTACATAAATGGAATTATCAGGACATAAATATTAGCAATTTAGCCTAAGATTTGACTTTGAAGCTTCAGTGGATAGATAAAATTGATCTTATCAATGTGGCCACTTCATCTACCAAATGGGGTCCAAAACCATTCAAGACTTTTTTTTTAGCCTGTGCAATTTCCTCTCTCCCCCCATATTCTCCCATATATCAGATAACCAATATATCAGTTGCCTTCTTTTGAAGATTTTAGTGGAAAATTCAGGCCATCTCATTCTGGCAAAGCATGTCTTTTGTACTTCTAAAGGTCGAAAAAATGTTCTAGTGGCATAGAATTCTATAGTTATTAAAAATAACCAAAGGAAAAAATATATCAATATTTCTTCTTTTCCCTTTAATTCACAAATTAGGATTAAACAAGTTTCAATTCACATCTTCAAATCACTTTATTTTCAAAAGGGATATTTTCATTTCAAGGCTATTATACACAGCCCTGAAGTCAGGAGGACCTGAGTTCAAATCTGACCTCAGATACTTAATACTTCCTAGCTGTGTGACCCTGGGTAAGTCACTTAACCCCAATTGCCTCAGGAAAAAAAGCTATTATACAGAGCATCCCAAAAATTTTAGTGTAGTTTTAATTCATTAAGAGTTTGAACCTATAATTTGAAATTTGCTTTTTATTCCGCTCTCCATTGTTCCCTTCTTATATGTGACTATTTCAGTAAAGCTGACAATGTATTAGGATTTGTCATACTTAATAAAATGTATACTCTTTAAGGACAGGAAATGGTTCATCCTTGTCTTTGTATCTTCATAGCCTAACACAGTACTTGATATATAGTAGGTACTTGTTGATTTAGTCTTTTCTCTCCTATCTGTAGTACTAGTCAGTTGAGATCAGGTCTAAGGAGTACAGAATGGAGGAAAATGTTGTCAGCTGATTTAAGTACACATCACCAGACCTCCTTTAGATCCTTCTTGTTGAATCTTTTTAGTCATGTCCAATTTTTTGTGATCCCATTTGGGTGTTTTTGGCAAAGGTAGTGGAATGATTTGCCTTTCCTTCTCCAGCTAATTTTACAGATGAGGAAACTGAGGCAAACAGGATTAAGTGATTTGTTCAGGGTTATAGAGCTAATAAGTGTCTGAGAACAGATCTGAATTCAGAAAAAGGAGTCTTTCTGATTTCAGGCCCAGTGTTTTATCCACTGTTCCACTTCCCTTTCAGAAATCCAAGATATGAAGCAGTTGTATTTCCATATTGAGTTTGAAACTGATTAAGAGACTATGTCACAGTGAGAGATTGCTTATATTTCAGGGATATTCTGACCCTTATATTTAACTTGTTAGTCCTCTGTATTTTCACTTTCTCTGACTCAAGAAGTGAGCAAGACCAGAGACCTGAGTCCTAATATCAGTCATTTATACATTTAACATTGGCCTAGTCAGACAAATCATTAACAGTTTATTTGAATGATGTTTCTATACACACATCATGAGAGAACCACATTTTAGGATTTTCCTTCTGAGGTAATTCCCTTTCTAACACCTGCCATAATATGTCTGTGTGTACCATGTAACTTATCTCCTTGACTTCTCACTGGGGCCCAGTAAGTAGTTCTTCTGGTATATAGCAAGACATTCATTGCACAGGAAAAGAAAAGGTTGAATATACAAATTGTTCAATGGTACTGACATTCTGTTAGCGCTCAGAGATCAGAAATACATGGAAACATCAGAAAGGAATAGTGATTATTCTGAATGTGGCTAAAAGTAAAGGAATAAAACAAGAATGAAATAGGGAAAGACTAAAAATGACATTGATTTGGGCCTTCTGGTTCAGAAGAATATCTATGGAAATCAGAAGCTTCAAATTTTGTGAGTCTGCTAAGCCAGAGGACAGCAAGCCAAATTTTTTTGCAACAGAGTTCTTTTCTACTTGAAGGAGGGACAGGAGCCAACAACAAAAAGAAATCACCACAGCAGAACCTGGGCAGACATATGACAGCTTGGAGGAGAGTGAGAAAAGGAATGCCATGAAATCTAATTCTCATTTTTTCATAAACTAGTCTGGAGCTATCAGGGGATTGGCTTAAAGTATGATGCATTCACAAGCTTGCTACTGGGAGAAAAGAGAGCACGAGAGTTTTATTATTATTATTTTACATATTTTATACTTCTAAGATGGAGTTTCTTAATTTAGATTGAGGGTTTTTGCTTTAATGCCAGTTGATCTATACCCTTCTGGGAAATAGTTTTCCTCAAAGCACAGGATTGTGGCATCTCTTTAATTCTAAATAATGAAAACACTCCCCGTTTTCTTTACTATGTCATAATCAAACAATTTAAGTACATATTACAAATAATCAGTCTGAACTTTGGTTTCATGTTCAACTCTAAAAATATAGTAGCAGCTCTCTCAGGCCACTATGGAATCAAGATATATGATGAATCTACCAATGACAGCTCCTACAGGGCACATGGTTGATAGGCAGGTAAAACTCACATATCTCAAAGAGCATTTTGGTAAACCATCTTATCTTTACATCTCACACAGGACATCAAAAACAAAATATGTTCCTTTTCTATGTGTTTTTGTTTTAAGAATATAATTCATGCAAGAATGAGCCCTAGGTACCCACCCAGTTCATTTTCCTGGCTTCAGTAGTGATTTAACCTAACATTAGTATCCTAATTGCTGAATTTTTCTTGGGTCCAGGATAACTCCCATTCCTCTGAACTCAGAAAAAAATGGATTATTTTTGGTCCTTTTTACTTTCTTTACCAGTTCTTGCTGCAATTCTTGAGCAATCATAGAGGCAAATGGTTTAATTTTAAATGCCTCAAATTAGAACAGCATGGGATTACCAGCAAGAACTCAGATTTGAATAAAAATATACAGCGTGTCCTAACTTTCTTGCCCTATCCTGAGCTAGTAAGGATCTCAGGCAGACTCAAATCTCAACTTAAATCCCTAGCACATTCATTTTTTTTTCATGGAGAAAAGTGATCTAACCTGTTCCTTCATCAGTAACTTCTGGTATGAAACTCCCTCCATAAATGTGAAGTAGTAACTATCTATAACATATAGTCTTTGTGAATTCTTTAGATACTAAGAGGTTAAAGTCTAGGTCAAAGCTCAAATTTGAACATAGATCAATCTGCCTCCAGTATTGATCATCCATCTACTTAGTATCTCTTGGGTGGAGGTGGGAATACAATTTCAATGTTGTCCAAAACTGCCACAAAGTTTAGAATACAAGTTGTAACACTTGGGGTCCATTTTCAGACAAGCTGTACTACCACCAATGGCAAAATAATCTGTTGGAAGCAATTAGATACACAATAAATACTTTTCAATAAATCAGCCCATATCTAAAATCTCTGATAAATAAGTAAAGAATGGCACTAGCTGTACTTCTTTTTAGAGCATTGTATAAGTTGCACACACACACACACACACACACACACACACACACACCAAAGAATTGGAAGAAAACTAGAAACACAAGTAAAAATAAGGCGAAAAACATTTTACTCTCCAACCTCTGAAACTAGAAACTGAAAGATTTAGACTCTACATTTAATTCATTCAGAATATGTCCTTGGATAATTCCATTTCTTATAAGCAAAGATGGTACAATAATATTTACCATATTTCAAAAAGATACCATGCTGCTTTTGTATGTTAATGTGTATATAAGGCCCAAAAATGAGTCTATGTAAATATAAGATTTTATTTTTATGGTGTCATTGTACAAAATGGACTGTTATAACTATTTTACTCTTAAAAAGTTTTAATTATCAACATTAATAGTTTAAGGACATGAAGGAAAGGAAGACTCTAGTTTCTTTGTTTGTGTCCATGTTGTAAAATAAGTAAAGGATTGCCAAGTATGCAAATATTTAGGGCACTGGAACACTTAATATATGTGTACATAAACATTTTTTAAAGTATCCCTTGCTGTTGTATCTAAGTACTCTTTCTAGAGTTGCCAATCACTTTGTTATATATTTAAAATTTCCAAATAAAAGGAGAAAATACAACTTTGGTTTATTTTCTATTGATAGGTGTTTTAGCTTGTTTTAATTACAGTTCTCTATCACATGTTAGCCAAATGTAAGAAACATGATTCCAAGATGGTATAGTTTAGTAAATAGAGTGTTAGCACAGGAGTTGAAAGTATCTGGGTTCAGTTTTTGCCTTTGACACACATAAACTGTATGGCCATAGTCAATTAATCTCCCAATGCCTATAGATAATGCTCTAAGATTATAAATTATAGATGAGGAGGGAATGGCCACACTAGGAATCCCACATGCAAACAAACTTGGGAGAAAATAAGGAAATGAGAGCTAGAGAAAGACAGAAGCAGAGACAGAGATTGAGAGAATATACTTTCCGAAAAAAAAAAAAAAAGTAGCCATAGCAGTAGTTATTTTGGAGCCAAGGTTTCTGTTTTAACTTAACCATTTGATAGTTCACCTTTGTCTATCTTTTTACATTTAAGAATCAGTTGGTTTTGTTCAGGATTGGTACAATTTCTAAAGAGTATAAATATGTACCATAAGACTACTAAATTCTGATTAAGTATTCCCTCTCAATAGAAAATAGTTTATAAAAAGTTTTTAAATCAACATTATCTTTCATAATTTCAAACTTGTTTTGAAGTAATTTAGTTAGTTGGGCAAGAATTATAATATCATTGATATATGCTCAAAGGGTTATAAAATCATGCATATTCTTTGATCTAACTATACCACCACTAGGCATGAATCTCAAAAGAATTTTTTTAAATAACCTATATATATAAAAATATTTATAGCAGCTCTTTTCTCAGGGCTCAGAATTGAACATTGAGGGCATATCCATCAATTGGGGAATAGCTGAATGGATTGTGATATGGGATTATGAAGGAATATTATTGTTCTAAAAGAAATGATAAGTAGGATGCTATCAGAAAGACCTGGAAAGTCCTCCATGAACTCAAACAAAGTGAAATATACTGTGTACATAATAATAGCAAAATTGTGAGATGATCAGCTCTAAATTACTTTGTTATTCTTAACAATACAGTGATCCAAAACTACTAGGGAATTTATAATGAAAAATACTATCATATACCCAAAAAAGAATTGATTGTGTCTTAATACAGAGTGAAGAATTTTTTAACTTTCTTTTTTATTCTTGAGTTTTTTTGTTAGGTTTTTTTTTTTTTTTTGGCAGGGGAGAGATCTATGTTTTCTTTTGCACATGACTTTTATGGAAATTGTTTGTACAACTTCACATAGGCTGTCTCAGTGGGAAGGTGTGGGGAGAAAGAGGGAGAATCTGGAACTCAAAATTTTAAAAACAAATGTAAAAACTGTTTTATGTTTAACTGGGGAAATAAAAATATATTTAAAATAATTATAATTACAACATCATGTGATTTTCTGGGGAGAGTGCACCAGCTTGAATAACTACTGTCTTAGGACTAATAGAAATCATTTTACACTCCATGAGAGTGTGGATCTAAAGCATTTGTCGCTCATAACAACTCATTTGAGTGCTAGCTATCATCATTGTAATTGAATTATAAAAATCAAAACAAATATATGTAAGAAGCCAATCACAAGCAATACAACACAGACATTAATAGTAAATGACTGCTAAGTCACTTTGCTCATTTCGAGAGAATTCTGATGATACAGCAAATCACAAATGAATAATCTAAGGGGTTTATGACATAATTACTCCCTGCAGATGAAAATTAAAAAAAGTATTTGCTTATTTTATGTAATACATGAAGAAAAGTTTTTTTAAAATAACTGGGAAGAATTTCTTTTTGCAAAAAAGCCCTTGTTTCTCTTCTTTAGATTATTTGCTGCTGATCCTCTTTGCTCCCTCTATTCCCATGTTCTCACTTTTTCAGAATCTAGATCATGAGATGGCATACTCTAGTTTCCTTTTAGTCCTTCTTCATTCGTTTTTCTCTGTTTCGCTCTCAGAGCATCCATTCTCAGTCTTTCCCTGTCTCATTCTCAGGACTGTGCCTTTCTCTGCTGCAGGAGCACTTTTTCTTCTTGTTATTGTTGTTTTTGCCTAACACTCTGACAGTAGTGATTTGTCAGATTTCATAATTCATAGGTGGGCAATGTCACCCTGAGATATGAGATTTTTGTAAAATTAAATTTGAAAACATATCATCTGAAAATCTCATGTTCTGCCGGAACTGATTAAAAGTGGGGAAAGGTACCAAATAAAGTAACACAAACATGATACTTATCATTTTCACCAGATTGCATTTTCCCCATGCAGTAATGTTGTGTCTATCATTCTGGAACCCATCCACTTCTAAGGCATACCAAGTTAAGGTCATTTAGGTGGTTATTGATTCCACAGCTCTGGTATTACTCATAAGGTTTACAGTATTTAACCCTCCATGAGGAACCATGAACTATAAATGGCTCCTCTTTTACTAGGAAAGCCTGCAGTTTTCTAACAATGACACCAGATGTGTGGTCTCCTTCACAGCTGTCTCTAATGAAAGACTGTAACCTTTGAGTGTACACAGAAGGAGCTCAGCTCCATGTAGCTGATCATCCATTTAGCAGCACATTGATACAAGGTTATAGTGTACTGAGTCACATCCTTCAGATACAGAGAGATATTAAAACTGAATTAGTGGAATCATGCTGTCTATTTCATATGAGTGCCTCCTCTAAGTCCCCCCCCCTTAAAAAAAAAATCACTGACAATTCAAGAGGAATCTCTCATGACAGAAGACTCAGGGAACTGAGACCAGAACCTAATGTCCAGCTGATTCTTCCCATCTCTGCTCCTTTGCTACTGGTCCAGTTCCTGACCTCAGTTCTGATTGCTGGTACAATTTCTATTATAGCACTATTTTCACAGAAAACTCATTGTGCTTTCATAGAAACTAGTGATTTCTTTATCACTGCAGCAAGCTCCTTGGTGTCCTTGCTTATAAAAATGAAAGAAGGGTGCCTTCCACGTTTTCCCAGAGATGTTTTGAGAATTAATTAGAGATTGACTGTGGAACACTTGGAGTACCTTCCCCAAAGCTACTGTTCAAAAACCAATAACAAGGCATTATATTACTGTTAATACGACAGGAACATTTTCATCCTCAGGGCACTTAGTATAACAACAGAATTTTTGGAGGTTTCAGATATGTTCATCATAGTCCAAGGAGCTATTTTTTGGACCCATCTGTGGGCTGTGACAAATGACTTGTTGAGGGGGAGAATGTAAACACTCAGTTCCCCAGTAACACTTTAAGTGTTTAGAAAGCAAAGTCGTAGCTTCAAACCAGGGGACCAGTCTGGAATACAAACCAGCAGTAAAGACAGGAATCTTTGTGAAGGAGTCTCAGCACCACAAGGGAATATTCACAGGCTTTCTTTGCCCTAGAAATTTTTGAATCCATAAAGTTGCTGCAATGATTAATGTTGTTTTGTTAGTTATTACATAGAAATTCTGGACAGCTGACATCATGCGGCTGATGATTTTTAACTTAATTTTTTACATAGGCCATTAATTAAATTAAAGTTGCCCCCAAATGGGTCAGGATAGCATTTGTAGAAAGGATTGAAAAACAACAATGAAACAACTGGATTGAAAACAGGGGAAAGAGTCATTGAGTTCAAAGGACCTGAGTTCAAATTCTGACTTCTGCTTGCACAAGTCATTTAAATTCTGGACCTGTTTCTTTTATCTTTATGAGAAGGGTGTATTAAATGGCTTCTGCAATATTTTCAGCTCTGAAATCTATGCTACCTTCAAGTTTTTTATGTATAGTTGCAAAAAATCTTGTGAATAAATATTAAAATAAATTTATTTTGAAGAAGAGGGCCAAAGTGATGAAATAAGATAAATAAAATTTTGTTTTAGCATAATAAGGAAGACGTGGCAGTTGGACTGTGGAGGCAAGAAGGAAAGCAGCAATAGCTTTGAGTAGACCTAATGAAGATACCATCTCCCAACTATACTGAAAAGTTTATGTTATTCTTTCCCCCCACATTTAGTTGTATTTTATTTTTCCAATTACATGTAAAAATAGTTTTCAACATTCACTTTTGTAAGATTTTGAGTTCCAAATTTTTCCTCTTCCCCCTTTTAGGATGACAAACAATCTAATATAGGTTATATGTGTATAATCATATTAAACATATTTCCACATGGTTTATGCTATTCTCTATATGTTTGTGTATTTATATGTATAGATATATATTTAATATATATAACATATATATACATAATCTATATCATCAATTTTAAGAAGGATGTTGTATCTTAATATTCCTAATACCTGAGTTTTCTCTATTAGCAGATACTCAATAAATCATAAAATCATCAATTCAGAGCTAGAAGGGATTGTCCAGTCCAACTCTCTCATTTTATAGATAAGGAGGCCAAATTCCAAAAAATATAAAGGATCTACTTAAGATAGTATAGCTCAGTAACAGAGACAGGACTAAAACCCAGATATCCTGGATCTTAGACCAGTGCTTTTCATTATGTTATCTTTCTATATGTACTAATTATTATCACCAGTGTTCTTGCCATAGCATGCAGTGCATGGTATGCTCTGTGTCTGTTGTCTTTCCATTTCCATAGAAACATAGAAACAGACTACTGATGGACAGCAGTCTTTCCACCAAAACATAAGTATCTTCCCTCAGAAAGAAAATGGACTTCCTGCTCATAAAGAGACATTTCAGGAACAGACCGTGAAAGAGAAGAGTAGATGGTGATTTTGTTGTTATTCAGTTGTGTCTGACCCTTTGGTTTGGAGTTTTCTTGGCAAAGATACTATAGTGGTTTGCCATTTCTTTCTCTAGTTCATTTTGCTGATGAGAAACTGAGGCAAATAAATTAAAATGATTTATCCAGAGTCACATAGCTAATAAGTCAAAAAGTCACATATCTGAATCTAGATTTGAACTCAGGAAGATGAATCTTGCTGACTCCAAGCCAAGACTCTATTCACTGTCCCACTTAGGTGTCCAGATATGGCATAATTTGAGGAATGTCTGGAAGATTTGTTCACTTCTACATTTGTATCTTCATTATGCTACTTGAAATTCTTGCCACCAAAGTTATTCCTTTAAATTAGATTCAAGTATCCAATCAAGAAGCATTGGTTAAGTATTGATTATATGAGCGACACATTTCTGAGTGCTAAGGATAAAGAAGGGGGAAAAATCGAAAGTTCCTTCCTTCAAGCACCTTACATTCTAGCAAAAGAGACAATAAAGATATATATATATATATGTATGTATGTATGTATGTATGTATAGGTATATACAAAACACATAGCAGGGAACTATGGATTGGCAGGGAAGAGGATCATAATTGGAAGGATCAGAAGGGTAGTGCTTCCTCTGAGTCATAAGAAACTAAGGATTCCAGAAAATAAAATAATGTAATAGGATATTTTAAATAGGAAAAGATATTACAAATCATCTAATCAAAATATCTCATTTTACACCTGGAGAAAATGAGTTCTAATACTTTCTCCAGAAAATCTCTATCAAAATGCCTAGTGCCCATAAGTTGGCTAAGACAATACTACATCAGGAGAGGCCAAGAGAAGAAGATTCAAAAGAAAAAAAATTTTTTGAGAGAGGTAGAGGTGAAAGGTCCAGATAGAGCACCTGGATATAACGATACAAAGCAAAAATACAAGTGAATCATCACAACTAGAAGGAATGAGAAGGCTGGAAGATATTAGGAATCTTGGACATGGGGGAAGAGAGAGAGAGAGAGAGAGAGAGAGAGAGAGAGAGAGAGAGAGAGAGAGAGAGAGAGAGAGACAGAGAGACAGAGAGAGAGAGAGAGAGAGAGAGAGAGAGAGAGAGAGAGAGAGAGAGAGAGAGAATAAGGTATAATAGAAATGGAGGTGGGGAAAGAGAATATTTAAGTAATACTTTTTTTAAAAAATTTTAAAATAGTATCTCATTTGGATAGTTAAGTGTTGCAATACATAGAGTTCTGGGTCTGGAATCTGGAAGACTCATCTTCCTCAGTTCAAATCTACCCTCAGATACATACTAGTTACATGATTCTACATAAGTCACTTTATTCTATTTGCCTCAGTTTATTAATCTGTAAAATCATCTGGAAAAGGAAATGAAATGGCAAACCACTGCATTATCTTTGCCAAGAAAACCCTAAAGTTTTTTCAGGGAAAAGTTGAACAGGACTGAAGTGAATGAACAAGTGAAATCTCATAACAACCATGTGAATTTGGTGCTGTTATTATTCCAATGTAACAGTTGAAGCAATTGAGGCAAATAGAAATTAAATGACTTATGCAGAATAAATGATTTTATAAGTGCCCAAGACTGGATGTGAACTTAGGAATTCTTGACTCCAGACCCAAAACTCTATCCATTGTGCTGCCAGCTGCTTCTACTGTCACATACAGATGACAGAGAGAAAGAAGGGGCATGGCAGGCACTGAAAACTACTTCTGTCTTTCACAATTTTACCCTTTCCAGAGCCTCTGAGATTAGTAAGTGGACTCTAATTTTAAAAACTGATTTCTGTATGGAGAGAGAAACTTATAAACTAAATACATGAATAAACCTTATGGTGATGGGATGGTTGAGTCTAAATTCAGTTCAGTATCTTCTAAGTCTTAAAGAGGTAATTCAGAGAAAGAAAAATCCCTATTATAAAGAAGTTCACCGGCATCCTCTCAAACCCAGGAGAAACTAGGAAGAATGGAACAAGACAGAAATGATAAATGATGAGAAAAAGATATATGCACCAATAGTTATCCCAAGTCTACCAAAAAAAAATCACTGCCTGGGGAGAGAAAACTCTAGTGATCTCTCTACACTCTCTTGCCTAATTAGAATTTCTGAAAACAAGGTACTCCTAGAGAGAGTCCCCCATGAGGTGGCAATTTATAACACCTGCCCTATCCCATGCTGATACTGAAATAAACTAGTTTCCTGGTGTATCAAATTCTCTTAAGGAAAAATAAAACTATAGGAAAGAATGAGAATAATGGAAAGCCCCAAAGAGTTTCAATGACACATTTGGGTCTATGTCTAAACCTCAAATTCAATAGACCACATCTTTCTCGCAACCTACTTCTGGGTCTTTCCAAATTGAGGAAAATAGTAACCGTCTATTTAAACACCTATTTGTCTTTTGTAGCTTTATCTTCTCAGTTACCAATAGCCCTGAAGAAATGCAAATACACATCTGTGCCTTAAATTCAATCTCCCTTCCCTAACCTTTGCCCACCACCTAGTCCTCCTTATGTTTAGATTTAAACAAATCAACTGGATGTGAAACAGAGGTGGTTACTTAAGGGAATCATATCCAGGTCGCATATTCTCATGAATTTTTCCTTTTGCATTTGAGTCTGCTGTGGATGTCTCAGAAAAATCCCACATGATTTCAAGGAGGCAAGGGCAGAGTGAGTATTAAACCACTGGAGTCAGACAGGTTTCCTAAATGGAGAGCAAAGAACAAGTAAAGGAGACAGAAAAATTCAACAAAAAAGACCGGAAGTGAACGGCTCTTTGTGGTAAAAAATCTCGCCTGGTAAAAATATTTTTTCCATGGCAGCTCATCTACCTGTACGTCAGCTTTACTTAATCTTACCTATGCTTGCCATAATAAATAGCTAATAATTGAATGGGGTTTTAAGGTTTTCAAAATATGTTATATAGAGTATCTCATTTAATTCTAACAACCACCCATTAGAAAGGTACTTTTTTTTTTTTTTTCCCTTTTTAGTTTGGACCATAAGAGGCACTTTTTTTTTTTTCTTTTTGGTCTGGACCTAAGATTTTTTTTTTTTATCACTATAGGGAATTCTCTGTAATGAAACGCTCTTCATGACTTCAAACCAACTAAATCCTCATTCATTGAAAAATAATACCTTTTTTGGGGGGAAGGCAATCAGGATTAAATGATTTGCCCAGAGTCACACAATTTTTAAGTACTTGAGTTCATATTTGAACTCGTGTCCTCCTGAATTCAGAGCTAGTGCTTTATCCACCTAGAGTTGGATCTCTGTTAGTACAGAGATGTTAAGTAATGCACCATTGATCACACAGATATTATTTATCAGGAGCAGGTCTTAATCAACATTTTCCTGACTCCAAGGCTAACCTACTACCTACTCTATTGCTTCTCAAAGCAAGTACTGCAGTTATTTTTTTCCCCAAAATGTATAGATGAAATTGAATCTCAGACAGGTTGTTTGTCAGAGGATAGAGCATTGGAATCAAGATGAGAATCTTTGTCTTTTGTAATAATGTATCCAGCATTTTTTTTCTACTATATTGGGATACAAGTTTAAATAGTATTCCTAACTTTTACTGTGTTACACTCAGAATGTCACTTAACCTCTATGAGACTATACCTTCATCTCTAAAATGTGTAATAATAAATGAAATAAAACACTATTTTAAGGAATGTCCTTTCTAACCTTAAAATATTATATGTTTAGATAATTATTGTATCACCATTATTATTTTAATAATATAATGTAAAGCTGAAGACTAGCAAGTCAATATAGACAAAAGAATCTGCCTCTCTGAGCCAGGAATTCTAAGCTTAAAAGGAATGCAGAATGTGACAGTTCAGGAAAATTAGCCCTGGAAAATTTCATGAACAGGTTTTTTAACACCAGATTTGCATTCATTTCTTCATTCAACAAATATTTATTAAGGAACTATTAAATATGAACTGATGGGAAAACATGAAGGTCAAGTTCAGCAAAGGCACAGTTCCTGCCCTAAAGGTGCTTCCTATCTTTGTTGTTATTCAGCCATTTCATTCATGTCCAGATCTTTGTGATGCCATTTGGGGTTTTCTTGGGGAAGATATAGAATGGTTTGCCATTTTCTTCTCCAGTTCATTTTACAGATGAGGAAACTCTATTGAGGCAGATAGGGTTAAATGAGTTGTCCCATGTCTACGGCCAAATTGGAACTCTGTGCTTCTTGATTCTGAGCCCAGCAGTATATCCACTGTGCCACCTAGCATGGCTAAGGCATAATCCCAGATAACTAATAAAAAAATATTATGGAAGGTGGGGAGGAGGGGGAACAAAAGTTTTTTGTATGTGCCAGGCACTATGCTAAGTTCTTTACAAATATTATAACATTTTATCTGTATAACTTCTGCAGGGATGGTGCTATTTTTATTTTCACAATTTGAAAAAAACTGAGACAGAAAAGTTAAGTGACTTGCCCTACATAGCTAGTAAGCATCTGAGACAAGACTTGAACTCAGGTCTGCCCAACTATTTTATCCATTACACAATCTTCTTGCCCAAGGGATATTTTTCAAGTGTAAAACACAGTGCGAAATGAGTCTTGTGAGTTGGAGAAGAGAGACTTTATTAATGAAGATTAATAGAAGTTTTCATCATGTATGACTTCTAACCAAAAGTTGCTAGTGAGAGATGTTAGTCTCTTTGTCATTAGATCTTGACATTGAAATAAAAAAGTTTAAAATCAAGCAAGGTAAGACATTGGAAAAGACCTCAAGAGTACCAGAATGACAGTCCCTTCATTCAATCTTAGACCAAAGAACCCAAGTAAGGCAATGAAATACAATTTTAAAAAAATTTTTTTTGGCCATATGAGTCCATTCTTGGCTTAAGCTTTGTTGTTGTTATTGTTATTTTAAGTCAGTTCTGTGATTTCCTCAATGTAGGAGTCTAGTGTGGTGTTAGGAGTATAGTGTAGTGTAGCAATATAAAATCCCTACTAACCATATTTTGACTTTGAAAACTATCTATTAACATCATCTGCATTGTATTGTATTTTTATTTATTTTGTTAAGCATTTCTTAATTACATTTTAATCTAAAATCCAAATGACCACTCTGGAGTTTTGTGGCTGGGATTTGACATTTCTAATGTAGAAAATTCCAGTAGAAAAACATTCTCAACCAATGTAGAGTGGTAACTTTTTTGCCATTTATAGTCATAAAGAGAAGTCTTTGGCACTTAGAATTTAAGGGACTTGCCCAAAACCAATATATGTAAAGGTTAAGCTTAAACTTAAAGTCTTTCTGACTCCAAGATCAGCTTTTTTTTTTTTTTTTAAATCCACTATTCAATATTGCCATCCATGCTGCCCAAGCTAAAATAACATTATCCTAATGAATTATGTCTGGCAACATAGTTGTGGATTCAGAATTTATTAATTTCAAACATATTTTAGATATTAAGCTAATCAGACTCACTACTGTGGCCCTCAGGTGAATGGAAAAAAGCTTCTTCCCTCTTAGTTTTTAGTCAAGAAGCCACTCATCATTGACAAAAGCAGATTTTCATACCTAAGCATCCATGAGAGATAATCACTATTACTTTGCAAATTGGTGAAAGTACCTTCTTTCTCAGAAACAGAAATCTCAGAGATGACCAGAAAAGGAAGTGAGGTGAATGTAGGCTTGTCTCCATTTTAATCACATTCTCTCCAGGAAGTGACCTTCTCTCACTTGATAACTTTTCATTTGGTATTCACTAAACATGTGATTGAAGCTCAGAAGTGAAAACAAAAGCAAACGCCTTGGAATCCCTCAACATTGTTTGATCTGAGACCTAATTTTTTTTTCAGAATCTAATGTTTTAACAAATCTTAAATGTTTGATGTAATGTGAGATTGTTTCATCCTCTCTGATCCCTAGGCCCTCTGGAAAATGAGATGCTTTCTCTCATTTGGGGATTTTGGGGAGAAAATAAAAGAAAACAATCAAGATCTAGGGCAACAAAAAGTGGCTTCAGGGCATGTAACTAGGCCTTTGCTAATTAACCCTTTGATGAATGGAAAAGGAGGTGGGGCAAAGGCAAGAGAAGCTCTTGATAAATGGTATAGGGCTTCTCCAAATGACCAGTTTTCAAATTCAACAAAAACAAGTGCTTGTCCTCTTCAAGTATGGGATATTAGCTCAGCTTATTGAAAATAAGATTTTCCAGCATGCTTCAAAGGATGACAGCCATCATACCTATCTACCTGGCTTCATGCAGCAAGAGAAAGTTACAAGCCAGGTAATTAATACTCTTAAGTCTCACAGCCCTTCGTGCTTCAGAATTCAGAGCATCCTGAACAAACAAACAAACAAAAAAAAAAAGGTAGAGACAAAAAAAAGTAGGAAAAAAGTAGGACTATGGCTTGGGGTTTCTTCCAAAAACTGGTCTTTCAGACATTCTCCCTCCTACATCTTTGAGTGGACGACTCTGAAGAAAGAGACTCTAAGTTAAAATAACCTCATAATCTACTTGTTTCTTTTCTTAATTACCAGAACATATTCTGTAGTTAGTTGGAGGATAAAGGTTTGGTAAGGAGAGTCATTAGCAGCATTTGGAAGCAGCCAAATAGCTTTCTTCAGAGTACAACAACACTGACTAAATCTGTCTGATGTTTGATCGGTGAGCCCTTCATACTATATGTACACTAGGTAATATCATTTAAACTCAATTTCATCTCAGAATAATAACAATAACAACAAAAGCAATTTACATTTAAGGTTTATAAAGCACTTGCCTCAAAGAACCTTGTGAAGTTCACAGTGAAGGTATTATAATCTTCATTTTACAGATGAGAAAACAGGTTTGGAATGGTTAAATAACTTGTACTTGATTATATAGCAGAAGAGGCTCAACTTGATAATTCATTCATTTAGCATTCACTTATTAAGCTCTCACTGCATTGCCAGACACTATGCTAAGAACTGGGAATATAAAGATTAAAAAAATTTATCACAGTCCCTGCTCTGAAAGAAGTTTATTTTCAAGGAAGGAGGGAAAAGGAGATGTAGTGATAGGTACGTGTTATGTGAATGGAAATATGTGTGTGTGTGTGTGTGTGTTTATACAAACATACATACACAAATATATGCTGCATAAATTATTTCAGGAGGAGGGCATCAGGCACAGGAAGGATGAGAATAATCTTTTTATAGGAGGTGGGTGGGATAACTGAGAAAGGAGAGATTCCAGGCATGGAGGACAATCAGCACAAAGATAAAAGATGAAATACCTTATATGGGGAACAGAAAATGGGCTAGGTTAGCTGAATACAGAGTGCATGGGGAAACATGTGAAGAAAACCTAGAAAGAAAATTCCCTATATGGGAATTGCTTAAGATTTTATTTTTTGTTTGTTTAGTTTTTCATTTTACTTGGATTTTTTTTATTAAAAAGTTATTTATTTCCCTACAAATTCAGGGAAGGGAACAGAAGGAAAAGAGAAGAGAGGGGAGGGGAGAAAAAACGAGAAGAGCAGAAGGGAAAAGAAGGTAGATCTTAAATCTTTCTTAAGTTGTTGGTCTTAACAAAATTATTATTTTATAAATTATTTTCCAGATTCTGCTCACTTCACTCTGCATTATTTCTTGTAAATCATACCAAGTTCCTCTGAAACCATCTCTTTCACCATTTCTTAACACATGACAGTATTCCATTGCATTCATACACCATTATTTCTTAAGTCATTCTCCAATTGAAGGATGATGCCTTATTTTCTAGTTTCTAGGCACTACAAAAATGGCTATTATAAATAAGTCTGTGTATGTGAGTCCTTTTCTACTTTTTTTCATTTTCTTTGGGCTATGGATCACAGTTTAGTGATTTCTGGCATTGCTGGATCAATTCACATACATACCAATTATACATTAATGTTCCTGTTTTTGTATTGCCCCTTCAAGATCTATTATTTTCTTTTTTCTCATCTTTGCCAGTCTGATTGTACAAGATGATATTACAGAATTTCTTTAATTTACATTTTTCTATCAATGATTTGGAGCACTTTTTATGTGGCTGTTGATAAGTATCTTTTTTGATAAATGGCTGATCATATCCTTTGACCATTCATCAAATTGGGATATCAAGAATTTTAAATATTTTTAAAATGTTTTATTGTAGAGGAGAAGACTATAATGCTTCTTGTGCAGAAGAATGACATGATCAAATTGTTTCATACAAATGTCAATTTGACAATAGTATGAAGAATGGACTGACTGGAAAGAATGCATTTATTGAGATGGGAAGTTAATAAAAAGCTATTACAGTAATCTAGGCAGAAGGTGTGGCTGTACAAGACTTGGGTTATAGCTGTATGGGTAGGGAACATTGAATAAATGCAAGATATATTGTTGAGATAGAATCAACAAAATGTGAAAAGTGATTGATATGAAAGTTGGGGAAGAATAAAAGAAGGTTCTAAAGTCTCCTGACTCCAAGACTTCAGTGCTTTTCTATTGCTTTTTTTTAATCTTCCCTTTCTCCAAGAAGATATCTTAGCACAGTGCCTGATATATAGTAAGCATTTAATAAACATTTGTTTCCTTCTTTATTTAAAAAGGATCCTCTTTTCATGAAACTGTATCCATGATTCATTAATCATAAAAATTCTGGATTTTTTTTTTTACTTAACAAATGATTTGTTTATATTTAGAAAGGTAAACGGTGCTGATTCTGATGCAACATGGGTTCTCAAGAACAACTCTTGTCAAATTGGTGGTGTTTCCTTTTCCTTTTCCCTTTTTTTAAAGTAAATTGACAAATTAGATGAATACTGTAGACATAATACATGTATATTTCAACAAAGTTCTTGACAATTTCTTGTCCTATCCTTATCAAATGTGAAAGAAATACTGTCTGAATGATAGCTATCCATTAGAGGATGATTAAACTAAATATGATACTTGAATGTAACAGAATATTGTTGTACTACAAGAAACTTACAATATGAAAAATTCAGAGAAACAGAGGAGGATTTTTAAATGATACCAAATCAAGTAAGAAGAATCGGGAAAACATACATACAAATAAGTAAAACAATGAGTGTGCAAAGAACAATATAATCAAATTTGATATATGTAATTATAGTGAAGACTATTCCCAGAGACAACTTGAAAAATGTGTCTCTTCTCCTTTATTGCATGTATGAGATACTAGAGGTGTGAATTATTTTGTATACTATCAGATGTGGTGTAGATATATTATTTGTTTTGGTTATATTAAAAAAAAATTACTACAAAGGAAATCCCTGAGCAGAGGAGAGAAGAAGAGATATTTTCATAAATGAATGTCTTGTAAAAAAGCAAAGCTATTCGGGACACGGGGAGGAGGGAGGGAACTCATTGTGAACTACAAGTTTAAAATGACAATAGTAGGATATGATTGCCCAAAAACCTACTGTTATCTTTGGCTGCATTAATACAAGTGCAAAATCTCATAGAACTAATTAGAACCTATCTGTATTTTTGTGATCAGTTCTTTTTCTACATTTTGAAAGAGAACCTGACAAACTTAGCATATCCAGAGGAAGGAAGTCAAGGTAGTAAAGTGAACACAAAAGGAAGGAATAAACTAGAAGTTTTTAAGTAAAGGCTTATTGATCAGTGATCCAGGAATATCCTACAGGAGAGTATCAAAAACCATCACTGGCATCTGTCAAAGGATTAGACTAACTGATCTCCAAAATTCCTTTCATCCCTGAGATTCTCTGATAATATGAACTAACATTATCAAGCTAGTATTTACACAGAGGGAGGGCCTTGGGATACATCTTAAAATAAGAGTCAGTAGAGAGGAGAGGGGAAGATATTCAAGGTTTGGGGGAAAAGAAACATGAGAAAAGTCATGGAGATATATT
Source organism: Antechinus flavipes (assembly GCF_016432865.1). Classification (NCBI taxonomy): domain Eukaryota; kingdom Metazoa; phylum Chordata; class Mammalia; order Dasyuromorphia; family Dasyuridae; genus Antechinus; species Antechinus flavipes. Next base: position 147,431,866 of record NC_067400.1, read on the forward strand.
TAAGCATGACAGACAATTAAAAGTGTGGTATAGAATGGAGGTGATAAATATACCAAGTTGACTAAAGTTGATGATTTATATGGAGGAGACCAGTTAGAGATAATTTAGGTATAAAGTGACAAGGGACTAGAAGAGAATGGTAACAATAAGAAAGGAAAGGTAAATATGAGAAATTATAATAAACAGTCATAGAGGTCTCTATGCTTCTAGCAAAAGTTATTCAAAAATTGATTTTGCAATTTGGTGTAAATTCTGAAATTCTGAAGTTACACCATATTTTGAAAAGAAGTATAATGTTATCAGGGACTTGACAGAGTAATGGGATTACTCTGTTTTGTAGGAAGCCACTTTATGTCATTCTTCGATGATCTTTGATCAGGTCTCTAGATAATTTCCAGAAATTCCATATTTTGAAAGGAGAAAGTGGAGGGGGTGGATAGGAAATGGGAGACAAAGTATAATGATCAGAAAATATCTAAAAAATAGTACATATTGAAACACTAGCCAAAAGTCTCTCCTAGTCAACCATGTTGTCACTAGATACATCATCATAACTGTGCCCTTTTCCCTTATAATGTGAAGCAGTTTGAGTTAAATTATTGCAGAAAGACTCATTGGTCATCTGCACCTGACTTGAATGCTGACTATCTTTTTGTTCTAGGAAAAGAGAAATGATAAATGAATTTTTAAAAATCTGGGATTCATATGAAAATAAAAAAATTATCAGGAGCAGAGAATAAAGCCATTAGGATAAAAGTAACCTTGAGAGATCATAGAGACCAATCTCTGCTACCAAGAAGGCAGAAGGATGCCTAACTACCCTTAACTAATAAAAAGGGATTCTAGAATTTTCTAGGTATCTCTAATTCTCCAATAGTTTTCATTTTCAGGAAGTTATTCCTGAAGTGATTATACTCACTTCCTCTGATCTTGTCTTCAATGGAATCAGAAATTATCTAGTGAAATGTTATAAGTTTCATAATTATCTACTCAGACTAACAGATTTATAATTGTGCTCTGAACATGAAGACCTGGTTCCTTTTGGCAACATTTGATTTTCCTATTCATGTAAACTGTAGAAAAGATTATTATATTGTAATTCAAATGGCACAGTATCCATTGGTCTCTGACACACCACAGACTGCTCCAAATTGTCAGAAGGGAATGTCCTGGAATATCCTTGAATTGAATATCCACAAAGAGAATGAATCACTGAATGCTGGCTGAAAAACTTTGGAAAGTTGTGGAAGATGGCTTGTTAATGTGGTTTTCAAAACCAAAAATAATTTGAGATGGGAAAAGAAAACTATATTCAAAAGAATAATTATTATTCACAGTGGAAAGAATGAGGTAAAACATGTCAAACTCTTTGATGTATAGATCTAAGTCTTATTTTGTTTTTTAATACATTTAGGTACAACTTATAATGAATACATTCCAGATATTCAAATATGAGAACCTAATTCTTGCTTATTTGGGAGAGGGGCCGGGGGAAGCTGATTATAGATTCAATTCTATTAGCACAGATTTATTCACAACTCCCAGCAGTGTAAATGATAATTATAAATGTAACTCCCCATGCATCAAACACTTAACCCTGAGTTTTCAAAGTATGTGTGTGTTGGGGAAACAAAGGACTACACTTAGCTGTGTATTAGTGAAGTAATAGAAATGTGATATAAAATTTAGGCAAGCCTCACAGAATCAACTTTCTAATTTTTTCTGTTCAATACTGTTTTCCCTTGGATCTCTTATTGCTAAGATGGAGTCATGTTCTCCAAGTACCACTGCTTAAGTACCAAATCTATTCACAGAAAGCTCCTGGCATTTTTTATCTCTAAAATTCTAGTGTGTTTTCAATACTGTTTTTATACTTATCTACAATAAAAGAAAAAAAAGGTGATTCTGCAGAGTGTTTGGGATTTGGTTAAATCAGATTTACAGCCTGGTTTCTTAACTGAATTCCCAAGGACAGTGTAATAGGAAAAAGAAAAGCTCTTTTGGGTCCCTTTGGATTTTCTTGTCAAGGTGTTGAAATTTTTGTTTTCTTTACTATTTTCCATTTCATGAGAGAAATAGTCTCAAAGAGAGGATTTATAATGCAATTTTGTTAGATACAGTCCATTAAATATGTAGGGCTGGATTCTCTACTTATGTACATAGTTCTCTAAAGGCGTTCTTCCTTTTTTGTCATATGAAACGCAGAGAGAGGGACTATTCTTTGCTCTTTTATTAAAATAATAATTTTTTAAATTGAAAAGACAAAATTTTTCCATTTTAACACACACAATTTACAGCATTTTCATGATCTTAAGCATATTTGAAAAGCATCCTGTATATTATGACATAGAACAACAAGCAGTGTAGACTCTGCATTCTGCATATTTGCAACCAAAACTTTGTGTGTGTTGTGAGTGTGTGTGTGTGTGTGTGTGTGTGTGTGTGTGTGTAGTCTCCCCTTATTTGAATATATGCTCTTTGAGAGCATAATTGTCTTTTCTATTTTTGTCCCTAGGACTTTGTACATAGTAAGTATTTAATAAATGTATGCTCAAAAATAATGTATTCATTGTGCATTCTCCCTTACTAGATTGGAAACAGCTTGAGAACAAGTATTCTGCATCTCCCCTAGCATCTAACAGTTCCTTGGACATAATAGATGTTCAGTAATGATAGAACTGAATTGTTGGCAGAATTGTGAGAATGATTGTTTCTGTAAATATTGGTGAAAAGAGTATGTCTTTGAAGCCTCTTAACAGCTTTCTGGGTCAAATCCAATGCATCCAAATAACCTGTAACCCAGAGAGTTGCAAACAGCCAGTCTTCTAGGGAATAGAACAACTTGTATTGGGCAAAAACATTGGATTTAATTTATTTTACCATCTGTGAACCTCCTAGGGGATGGCCAGTTGTTGTTGCTGTTGTTGTTATTATTGTTGTTTTTAAGTTATGGGATGACAAATGTTGAAGGGCTATATTTGCTCGAATGACTGCTGTAACTGCCATGAGGATTGAGAGGCTCTAGTTAACTAGTCTGTTGCAAGACACAGTGTGCAATTATTTTTTACTAGACTATCCCACAGTGACTTCACCCATATTTGGCTACCCCATGCAGATGTACTACTATCCTTGTATATGGTCAGAGATGTCATAAATATGTGATTCTCACTACATTGTAAATACATCATGAAAGGTTTTTGATTAATTTTTCCTCAAAGACACAGGTATTGATGAAAGCCAACCAAAAAGAGAAAAAGGGAGAAGATTTTATTTTATTTCCATCAGAACAGCTCTTTTGAGTTCAGGCTTAGCTCAAATCTCCATAGGACTCTTTGCTATGAGGCCCTTGCCAGTAATATTGCATGGCCATTGAGTGAGATGGACCCTCGATAATGCTGGCTGTAAACAAATTCCAAAATTGTAGGAGAAGGGTTCATGGACTTGTGAAGAGAAAACTGCTTCACAAATTCCAAGGGGAAGATTAGTTTTAAAGTTAAAAATCCATACTTGACAAGAAATCAAATCCAGCAGAAAAATGAAAATTTTGAAAAGCAAAATCATTGGCAAATGAGGGCTTGAATTGTCTTGAATATTGGAACAAATGTTTGCCATTAGCAAGAGTCTTTCAAATCTCAGTTCTGGTCAAAATAAGAGACATTCTAAGAGAAAATAAATCTAATATAATGCTCTTTGACATCACACATTATACATAGTCTGCCATTATAGATGAAAATCCTTTTTTTACTTATTCTTTAATCCAAGTTTTTTTATGGTGAAAAAAAAAATCTACAGGAAAAAACCTGAGCTTTAGCATATATATAGCTTTAGCTCATTAATTTATAAAGTCAAAGCAGTGAAATAAGGTGTTTTTAAAAAGAAAAAGAAGGATTTAAAATATGTAGATATGAACAATTTGCTCAAGGAAAGTTGAGGATTTTTTTTCTTTGTAGGAATGTGATCCAGAAAGTATTGGATGAAATATTGAATGAAAATTAATCCACTCATTTATGAAAATTTTTGCTATGATTAAACATATATCTATGTTTGGTATTTCTCGTCAACTTTTTAAAAATTCTCTGAACCTGTAGTATTTCTTGTTAAGTTTTTTTTTTTTTTTTAAATTTTCTTAACTTGAACAGTCAGAGAAAGTATCAATAACCATAAGATTTCACAGCCCCCTTTTAGGACCATGGCCTTAACATTTTGTAGGGAAATAAAGCTTTGGTTAACCTTGGCTCTAGCAGACCTCATTAAAATAACAGCCTGTCAGTTTCAAGTTTAAAATAACAGGGTTGTCAGTTTTATATGCAGTAGAACAATCTAAAATTTTATTCCTGGTGAAACATTTTAAATAGGAGTGAGGGCAATCACAGAAAGATTGGTCAATACTGCCATCTGGAGGTCAGTGCTAAGTCATGTCACCTAAAATACAAAAAAATAAAGTGTATATTCACCCTACCCAGGGCTGCCTCTGGGTCTTTAAGGAAAAACATCACATCCACTATGGTTTCCCTGGCCTTTGTGGGGAAAAGGTGCACTAAAAGGTTGGATGGTGTAGAACTAGATTGTGGTTAAATTAATTTGTATTTAAAGGGTTCTTGACACTCCTTTGTCAGGCTTCATTGTCTTTAAAAGGCGTGCACACTTTCAGAGTACATATGATAGGTGTAATTTATAAATCTCAAAAGTACTGTAAATCAATAAGCAAACTGCCTGCTATTCTGCACTCTGTAATCTCTGGGTAAATGACTTGATCCATTTTCTTTTACAAAGTGCAGAAAAATATCATGGTAAAAACCAAGTGCAATGACTCAGAGGGAAGAGGAGATATTGGGGTGGTGTTTAATCTCTAATATAGACAACAGAATTTGAGATGCCACAGGTCGGGTTGCAGTTGCCCACTTTGATTTTGCTGAGGTTTTAACTAGAGCAGTAACTACCTCCCATAGAATTGAGCTTTGAGCATATCTTGCATTTGATTTAATCTTCATTCTTTCAAGGTTCATTTTGATAAGAGAGTTAAAGATGTAGCATTTTCCTACTTCTTTTTTTCTTCCCAAAATTCTAAAGGTAAAACTACATGCCTCAATGACTCATTCTTAGGACTATTCAGGAAATCATCATTAGGGAAGAATCAGCAACGTGGTATAGTTGAAAGAGTACTGGACTTGGTTTGAATTCAGTTCTTCAACTCAGTATCTCTGAGACCTTAGAATTCAGGGGTCCTCAAACTATGGCCGCAGTCCAGATGCAGCAGCTGAGGACATTTATCCCCCTCACCCAGGGCTATGAAGTTTCTTTATTTAAAGGCTCACAAAACAGTTTTTGTTTTTACTATATCTGGTCCTCCAACAGTCTGAGGGAGAGTGAACTGGCCCCCTATTTAAAAAGTTTGAAGACCCCTGCAAAAACTCTCTTCTCTAATCCTCAATTATCTAAACTGTAAAATGAAGAACTAGGGCAAGGTAACCTCCAGAATCCTACTTCTATGTGGAGGGAATGTAATATAAAGGAAGGCATGCAAAATGTGAAATCATATGATCTGAATTTAAATCTTACCTCTGCTATTTAATACCTTTTTATCTTAAGCAAATCATTTCTCTGAGCCTCAGTTTCCTCAGCGATAAAGTAAATGATTAAGTTACCTTCAAGGTTCCTTCCAGATTTAAATACTATGTTCTCATAATGATCTTATGATCACCACTGAATTCCATGAGGCAGGGTGATTGTGTTTGCTCTGATCTCTTTTGCTCTGAAGTCTTTTTTTTTAACCACTTTTAAAAATGTTTTTATTATCCTACCCTCACTAAAGGCAAATGGCCTAACACCCCTAACTCTTATAATGGCTCCATTGCTTGCAGGATCCATTTTGATTCTCAAACGGATAGCTTTAAAGATGAACTTCACACTAGTGTGTCAGATGGACCCAGTAATATAGTGAAGTAAAAAGAGTAAATGAATCTCCCTCATTGGTGGTCCCCATGAGGTAAATTAGCTCTTCAAGGTAACCAGATGGTCTCCCTGGAAAAGGTAATTTACCTCATGGGGTAAGAACTTTATATCCAAGAAAGAGTGTGTTTTATTCACCCTAAGTCATCTGTCCCTGTGGTGATGTTGGTACTTCTTATGAACGTTCACCTCAGTGTGCCTTAACAACATATTAACTTACTAATTCTTACTAAACTCCTGAGAAGATGTTGTCCTAAAAATTTTATCCCAATTTTACAAGTGGAGAAACTGAGTTGCAAAAAAGGGCTGCTCAGTTTCCCAAAGTTCCATTAGCCAATAGAAGTAAATCTATATAAGTATTCTAAAGCTCACTCCCCAAAGTGGATTAGTCTACCCCACAATCATGTTTCATTTCAAAGGGATCTATAATCTGCATGGAAACACTAACCACAAGAGGTCATTTTTAAAAATTATGCAAAATTTTAAATTACACCTTTTTGTTCATCTAAGACATCGTCCCTTGGATTGCCCTTGTCTTTTTTTCATAATTCATAAGCCATATGTTTAAATAGCTTGAAATTGAATGCATGTTTATTTGTTTTTTTAAAAAAATCCTTTGATGGAAATTCCTGTGATTTAGGTTTCTAGTTTGACACTTTACAGTTGTCCCTGGTTATTCCCAGGGCCACATCACTGACAATTAAAATTTAACCAATATCCAGTAAAACTCACAAAAGAAAAGAATGTCATGTGTTACAATAAATATAACCTGATAGATGCGTATAATATCGTTTGTTATGCACAATACAATATAGCTCTACACTGCAAAGAATAAATCAAATTATATGTGTCTAAAAGAGATTCATTTACTTTTTGTTGCCTGTTCCATAAAAGATTTAGGGCAGCCTGTCTCTGTCCTAAATGGCTTCAGAATTCAGATAAATTTGATCTTTCCCTACCAATCACTGAATGTCTTCTCAAGCTGTATCTGATCATATTCATACATGTATGTGTTATGTTCCTGTGGATATGCCAGAAGTTGTACAGGATGTTGTTTCTGGTATTTTAGTTAGAAAGACTAACCCATTTCAGTTATACCTTTCTCTAGGATTACAAAAATTCCCTGGCCCTCCTTTTAAATTGAACCATAGGATATCTATAGTGACCATAAAACAGATTAGACTACATAAATAGAGCAAAGTTGTGGAAGAATAGATGGTGTAGAACAGGGTCCATTTATCCAGTTAATCTATTTCTCTCTTATTTTTAAAAGGTAAAATCCTGAATACTGGTATTAAAATGTCTATGAATTTCTAAAATATTCAAGAAGGTCTAATTTACAATATAAAATTCTACCCTGGTATTTCATTCTCTCTCTTTTTTTAATTAACAGGTATACTTGTGATATCCTAGGTTTCATTCCCTACAGCTGAAATTTCAATATTTTAGGCATAACCTAAGGTGTTTAAGTACTTGGAAAAACCCCTGCATTCTGTCTGTCAATCACAGATGCAAATATAGAATATGTATGGTTTTTTTCTGAGTACTGTAAAAGTTTCTATGGAGGGGTTATTCTTTTCACAGAGTAGTGAGTAAAGATTTGGAATGTTATTCCAATGATGTGAGAATTCAGAAGAACAAGCTTTTTGACACCAGCAAAATTGAGCTATTAACTTTATAAGCTACCTCAGGCAGTTTCGAGCACTTGGGGGTACAGGTTAGAGATGATACTGCAAGGTTACTCCCATGGTGTGCTATTAGCTGTAGCTAGAAGTTGGAGAGAAGAGGGAGAAAGCTTCTTTCCAAATCGCACGGCAATTCCAAAAGAACTATTATGAGAAAAGCACTTTAAGCCTTTAAAGCACTATACAAATGTGAGCGATGAGGATGAGGGTGATTTGTAGTTGAGGTCATTTTATAAAAATACCTGAACTACTTCAGCGTACCTTATTAAAAGATTAGAACAAGATTCCTTCTTTTACTTGGAGTAGCTTCTAGGTTTTTCCTATTAATCATTACAGAGGTGGCATATGTCGTGACCTAATTTAGAACTAGTATTTGCAGACTAGAATGACAATTCACAGCGTGCAAGATACTCAGGTTGCTGTTTCCTACTTCTGTGCGTTTAATGTTATTCCCCAGGTAGATTATTCTCCCCCTGTGAGTGCTACTGTTTCCCTCTCCTTCTTAAAAACTCAGATGAAAATTGACCTCCAGGAAGCCATTCCTCATTAGCACCAATTATTTTCTTTTTAAAAGTTTTTTTTTAACTTTTTTTAATTAATAAGCATTTATTTTCTCTCCCTGCTACCATTTTAAAAAAAAGAAAAAGAAAATCTTTATAATAAATGTGTATAGTCTAGCAAAACAAATCCCCATTTTAGCTATGGGGAAAAATGTATATCTCATTCTGCATCTTGAATCCATCACCTCTCTGTTCAGAAATAGGGCACATGCATCATCATTAGTCCCCTAGAGTCGTGGTTCATCATTGCATTAAAGTCTTTACAAAGTTGGGATATGAATAGAATTAGGAAAACCATTTATGTTTGTTCTTGTTCAGTCATTTCATTCATGTCCAATTCTTTATGACTCCACTTGGGTTTTCTTGGCAAAGATACTGTAGTGGTTTGCCATTTCCTTCTCCAGCTCATTTTATATGAGGAAACTAAGGCAAACAGGGTTAAGTGACTTGCTCAGGGTCACAAACTAGTAAATGTCTGAAGTCAAATTTGAATTTCATTATTCCTGACTCCTGTACCACCTTTCTGCCCAGAACCATTTATACAATAGCCTAACTACTTCTAGACCTTCCTCTATGCTATACCCTTTTTCACTAAGCAACTTAAATTGTACGTTGTACACAACATAGTAGGTTCTATAGCATGTAGCACAATAATTTCATCAGATCATGGCTCAACACTGAGAGAGAGTATGACATTGTATAAAAGGTATCAAATTCAATGCTAGAAAAATCTGCCTTCTCATTTTGGTTCTATGGGAGAAAGATCATTAACTCTAGAGCCAAAGGACAGGAATTCAAATTCATCTGACACCATCTGTAGAACCTTGGTCAAGATATTTAATCTTGCTAAGTTTCATTTCCTTCAAATGCAAGATGATGATTTTGTACTAAATGACCTCTGAGGTCCTTTTCAGCTTTAAATAGATATCCTAAGAACTTTAAAATGGAGATAATGGTCAAGAAAAATTTTAAAGTGCCTACCTTGTGTAATATGTAAATTAATTTTTATTGTTCTGTTTCCTTGGCTGCTTTGTGTATTCATTCTCATTAACTAAACCTCTAGCTCTTTGAAGATAAGGACCTTCTCATTTCGATGTTTTATTTTGCAAAAACAATAACCTTAGTATGATTTACATACTAATAATTTTCCCCATTCACTTTCCAAATAAGTCATAAATATTTGTCTACTAAGTTTTTTTTTTTAAGCCTAAATATGTTCTGTGATTTAACAACCAGAAAAGTCAAATATGCTCTTGGACTGCATTAAGAAATGCAGAACTTTCAGAAATAAGAATATGTCACTTTTGAGCTGGACTCTATCCTACTCAGACCACATCTGGCTAATCATGTTAAATTTTGGTTACCACCACTTAAGAAGGATTCAGATAAGTGAAAGGATATATATGACCAGAAAAAGTGAAGGTCCGTGAGTCTATGAAATATTGTTTGAAGGAACTGGAGTTTATTCTGGAGAAGTCCTAGGAGAGAAATGAGCTATTTTCTAGAATTTGAGAGGGTATCATGTAGAAGAGGAAGTAAGATTGGTCTTCTTGGCCCCATGACTAGAATTAAGAGCAACAGGTAAAAGTTAAAAAAAAAAAAAAAAAAACAAATATAGATGATGTCAGGAAAATTTCCCTTGCAATATTACTATCCCAAAGTGGAGTGAACTGTCTCAACTGGGATGTTTCCACATCAGTAAAAGTCCTCAGAGTTTGGTTGATTTTTTTTGTTAGATATGTTGTAGTGAGGGTAATTATTCAGATTTGAGATGGTATTTAATTCATCTTGAAGGATAGAAATAAGACCAGGAGGCAGAGATGAAAGAACAATATCCCAGAGAAAGGAAATAGCATGGAATAGAGTGCTGGGCTTGAAGTCAGGAAGACTCTTCCTCCTGCATTTAAATCTGATTCAGACACTTACTAGCTGAGCAAGACAGTTTAACCCATTTTCCTTAGTTCCTCATCTTTAATATGAGCTGGAAAAGTAAGTGATAAAATACTCCAGTTGCCAAGAAAACTCCAAATGAAATCAAGAAGAATCAGCTATAACTGGAAGAAAAAAAAAAAAAAAAAAACAACCCAATTAACAACCATATGTAGAAAGACCCTGACTTATAGGCTAAGAAATTTGAACTTTATTTGGTATTTATTAAGGGGATCCTGAAAAATTTTGAAGAACAATATAACTCATATCTATGCACAAATAAAATTAGTATTATTCTGACAAAATGTAAAAAATTAATTTGGAGATAGAAGAGACAGCAAGACTCATAAGCTTATTACTAAGTTGTGGTGGGTCATAATAGAAACTAGTCCTAAGGAGGTAGCTACAGGATTAGATAAGAAGAAATAGATAGAATAAAGAATGAGAAGAGAGAAATAGTATTATTTTTCAGTTGATTGAATGTGTGAAATCACACAGTATAATATCTCTCTAGCATGCCAGCTAGCTGCCAATAATAGTTGCCAAAAGAAAAAGTATAGTGAGAAAGGAAAAGAGGACTGAGAACAAAACCTTGATGGACACTTATTAAGGAATGAGAAAGAGGAAAGGAAAAAAAGAAATGAAAAGTAAAACCAAATATGATGTCTTAGAAACCAAGTCAGAAGAGTGTATGCGGGAAGAAATAATCAACAAGGTTGAAAACTGCAGAGGTTCTTTTAAATATATTAAAGAGTAGGTCATTTGGTATAGGAAATTTTCCAAGCTAAAAATTCATGAATTACACTGAATAACTCCAGATTCCCAGGCCTTGTAGCCAGTAGGCCAAGTTCCTAACCTTCATTTGCCTTTGACATATTCCCTTAGTACAGATGTAACAGAGAAGAAATAAAATATTTAGGGCAAACAATACAGATATGTTGGAAATATCTGATTAATTTAGACCTGGCCAGAAGATCTTTTATAATCATTACATACTGGGGATCTTGTCTCTGTGCTTGATTCTTAATTCCTTGAAAACAATAACCAGATAATTGATCTTTATATTAGTGCCTAATAATCATAATAGCTAGCACTTATCATATGCCAGGTACTGTGCTGAGCCCTTTACAATTATCTCATTTAATCCTCACAGCAGTTTTGAAATATAGATCTTCTTATAAACCTCCATTTTACAGATGAGAAAACTGCTTAGGACCCAAAGGTACTCACCAAGTGCTTGTTGAATGAATATGTCAGTTAGTATCATGAAAACATTACTAATAACATTTTTGACCAGAACAATGATCTTCATATCCAATTCTATATAAGATTTTATGGTAGAGCCTGATATCTGTTTCTGAATTTTAGAGAAGTAAAAACCCATTATGAATTTGTCATTCATATACTTATCTACCCCTACTATCTGACCCTGGTCAAGCCATTTAATCTCTTTTTGACCTTATTTTCTCATCTATAAAATGAGAACGTTGCAGTATGTGGACTGAAAGGTCTCTTCCTGTTATAAATCTGGGATCCCATAAACCTATTGTCTAAACTCAGATTCTCAACTGCTTGGAGTAAATATTTCTAAAAATACAGCAATTACAAAGTAATACTGAACTAGGCTTAGTCAATAAGGATTCATTAAGAACTGAAGATACAAGTGAGGCAGTCCCTACCCTCAGGGAGATTATACTTTAGGAGGAAAGAGTGAGAGTACAACACACTTATAGATAAATAAATATAGAACATATACAAATCAATATGAAGAGGAAGGGGACATGAGAGGATTACAACTGGAGGATTCAGGAAGCATCTCTTGAAGGAAATGGTTGGGATTAGGAGAGATCTTCTTACTCTCACCATACATTTTCTGGTGGACTTTTAATACAATTACCAGCCTGAGGATCAAATGATATAAATCTATTGAGTATTCTCAGTTCATGAGATTATAGATTGAAAATTGAATGAATCTTAAAAGTCATTTAATTCAGCACTTTCACTTAAAAAAAATTTTCCCCCTTGCATGTTAAAACAATTTTTAGCTTTTTTTTGTTTTGTTTTGCATTCCAAATTCTCTTTCTTCCCCCTTCCCTGAGATGGTAAGCAATCTGATATAGGTTATACATGTGAAGAAAACTGAGTTCTAAAGAGAAGACATAATTTGCCCAAATAAGCATCACAGTTGGAACTTGAAGGAAAATCCTGTGACCCTTGAACTTCACCATGCTATCTTAATGAGTATAAACCTAAAGGACTGACCAGATTTTTTTTAATCTTCTGCCAAAAGCTAACCTGAACAGTATGAGATCAGTTTCTTGTGGTCCCTCCTCATTTAAGGAGCAATGTCTTTCTATAAAGAAACCCTTTCTGAGTCATGCCTTTAATGGATTTATCTTGTCTGGAAACTCCAAACTTGAAATGACTCTTCCATTTAAACTTTTCCATCCCATTTTTCCTCCCTGGAGAAAATCAAGAAGACTAATCATTATCCTTTTCTTAATTTTCAGAGATTGTGTTACTTCCTGATGAATTTCTTCTTTTTTCCTACAAAACACATATGTGCATGTCCTCTGGAAGTAATACTGACAACACTCAAGAGACAAATACAGTCAGGCAGAAATAGATCATTTTTACTAAGCAGATTGACTCTATGAAAGAGCGTCATGATGATATGCATTATTAATTTAGAATGTGGGGGTAGTTTCACCTTTAGCTTAATAGAGGTCCCTGATTATTATCTGTGCTTAAAAAAAAAAAAAAAAAACCTCAGTTTGAAAGTAACAAAGGTTATTTCCTAGAATTCTGAAACTCTCTTCTAAGTCATAATAAGGAATTCCTTAAAAGAAAATGTACTTCTGCTAAGTATATTTATTTTGTTTCTCTATCACCTCCAAACCCCTTTAAAGCCCTGAACCACATCTGGAGTTCCATAATATGGAAAAATAACACTGAGGACTTAGACTTCAGAAAGTTTAGAGTAAAGAAAGTGCTCAATAAACCTTTGGGGAGAACTGAATTTGAGCTAGATGGCGGCCTATGGGATGGACATGGCAGTGTATAAGACTTAGCTCTTAAAAAGTCACAAGCTTTCCCACCAGCAGTCTCCCATGTTTGAACTATACTCTCCCTCCCTTCTCCCTTTTAATTTACCCAGCTTTCTTCAAAGCCCAACTCAAATACCATATCTTACATAAGCCCTTTCCAAATCCCTCATCCCCCATTTAGCAGCTAGTAACTCCCCCTCAATTTTTTTATATTTACTTTGCATATATTTTGTATATCCATGTGTATATGTTGATACCTAATAAAAATTAAAAATCTTTGAGGGTGGTGACTTTTAATTACCTTTGATTTTTTTTATTTTTTTTCTCTAATAGTTATGTGTGTACTTGTTGTCCACAATATAATGTAAGTTCCTTGAGCATAGGAATTAATTATTGTCTTTACAATACCCCTCACCTAAGACAGAGTAGGTACCTGCAACATAATAAATACCAAAATAAATACTTGTTAATTGATTAATAAAAATAGCAGCATTTGATATGTTGCTCAACTTTCAATGTTCTATTCCTGACCCTCTAAAATGAATTTTTAAAATTCCAAATAGACACATTAACAAGTCTTGATTTGTCCAAGAATGGGACGTTTTAGCTGCTGATGGAATTCAGAGAATTGAACTGAATAAGCTGATGTTCTATGAGAAGAGAGCTTTCTGAACTAGAAGGAGATTAATATCTCAGGACCTAGATCTTAGAGCTCTCAAGTCATGAAGAGTATATAATAGAGTAAATTGAAAGTTATCTCTAACTCAATTAAATACAGCAGAAGAATCCACAAGGAAGATTTAAGATCTTTATTTTTATATTCATTCCAAAACTAACAAAAGATCTGCCATCTTATAAAATATTTACATTGTTTCTGTTTCAATATATTATTTACTGTAAAGCTCATAAAATATTTACAATCATTTTTCTAAAGATGGTATATATATGCATATACATACATATATATGTATATATATAATTTACATTTTGTTCTATTATTTGTTCAGACAGGCCAAATAGCCTTGTTGTAGTCCTTATGAAATCATGAACAAACAAGCCACTAGAGGCAGATTCCCCAGTTCTAGGGATATATATGTTCAAGAGAGTCCATGTTATAGTTCAGGGTATAATTCAGGTTAGATCTAAATGTGGCCACTTAATAATGGCAGAACAGGAGGTGACAATGAGGAGGACTTAGATGGGCTTTGGATCACAAGTAAAGTGATGTGCAACTATGAGCTAAATCTTTTGGAGAAAAGATTCTAACATGGGCTATAAAAGGATCTAGTTTCTCTATAGCAATAACTGAGTAATCTAGAAATCAGAATTCGAAAGTATTCCCCATGTGAAAACAAAGGAAAACTACTTTAAAATATGCCTTCTTTTAATTCTTCCATTTTTCATTGGTCACACTATGATTTGGTGCTGGTGTTATTTTTCTTATTGTTTCTGGGCTAAATGGATGAAGCACTTATTAAGCATTTGCTATGTGCCAAGAACTGTACTAAGCTCTGGGTATAAAATGACAAAAATGAAGATATTCTCTTTCCTCAAACTACTTATATTCTAAAGGGGAGAAAGTAGAGAGGAATACTTTGATTTGGAAAATTAAAGAGATATTATGGAATCATAGAGGAATAGATTGATCATCTTTCCAGTAATACTGGATTTGATTAGCCTTCCAGAAATAAAAGGGAGAAAGCAGGGAGAGTATGTCATATCCATAGAAACTAACTATTGATGTGATATGACTTTAATACTATATTATATAAACACATATATGTTACCTACACATATATGTTTATATACATACCTACACACATGTTCAAGATGTCTCCGAAATTTTAGTATGATTATAAGTTTTAATTACTTAAATCTCGGGTCAGTCTCTGGAACACTATACATATACACACATACAGATATACATACATATATATACAGATATACATACATATATATACAGATATTTATATACCTATAAAACGGATGTTCCTAAGATTTGCAAAATATCTTATATACAATGAACCTGTCAGGCAAGTAGTGCAAGTATCAGTATCCTCATTTTACAGATAAAGAAAATTGAAGCCAGGAAAGGATAAGTGAGTTGTCTAATGTCACATAGCTAGTAAATGCAGAACTGAAACTTATAATCTTGGTAATCCAGTGGTCCCATCAAGACCACTGTACTTGACATGTACTTGAGCATACAGAGAAACAGAATCATAAGCAAAATGTAAGGGACATTATATCAAAACAATGGTCCTTGAACTCTTCTTTTTTCAGGATAAAATCTAATTCATGATCCCCTCTTCTCCACAAGAGAGAGACTGAAGAGACATCATTCAACAGAGAACCTGAAATTGTTGTCTTTGAAAGGAACACAAATTTCCTTAAAAAACAAAAAAAAAACTATTTTAGTCATTTATTTTTCCATTTATTCAACTGATATTAATTGGATGCTGTTAAATATAGGTCATTGTTGGCAAGCATTTTGAAGGATACACAGCTGGACACAAGACCCAAAACACAATCTCATTCCCCAAAATGCTTGCAACTCAGCAAGGGAGATGAGAACAGAAACAAATATCCATGATGCAGAGCAGTAGAGGTAAAGTGCCATAGGAGAGCCATAAACTAAGTACAGAGGAGGAAAAAATAAATAGTATTAGATTTAAATAAGCAAAGAAGGGAAGAAAGGTATTCCTGGTGGAGGAAACAGTATTAGCAATGAATGGAAGTAGAAAATGCAATTTGTGTTTAGGGAATAGTATTTCTCTTTGAAATGATTCAAGTGTTCCATTAACTTAATAGAGTCAGACAAAACTAATAATAATGATAATTTATATGCATTTTAAGATTTATAAAATACTTTATACATATTATTTCATTTGATCCTCTCAGTAACCATGTGATACGTGTTTAACCTATATCAGATTATTTTTTGTCTTGGAGAAAGGGGGAAGAAGGAGAAAAATTTGGAATACAAGGTGAACTAGTACAGTTATAAATTTTAATTACTTAAAACTCTGGTCAGTCAGATTAGAAAACTCTCATTGCATGTGTTTGGAAAAATAAAATACCATCAAAAATAATAGTGTGATGTAGGTACTGTTGTTATCCCCGTTTTTATGATGAAGAAGTTTAGGTTCACAGAAGTGAAACATCTTACTTAGGATGACACATTTTATTGTCTAGGGCTTGATTCAAACTTATCTTCCTCACTCCAAGATTGACATTCTATCTACCACACTGTCTATCTAGCTAAAGAAAGGCATTTGAATCAGATTGTGGAGGACATTAAATGACATTCTAAAGATTTTGGACTTTATTTGGTATGAAATACTATATTTCATAACATCTCTCATGGCACAGAGCTCAGCATCCATAACATTGGAAAGATCCAATATATAATAATCTTCCATTATCCCAACCCTTAGGGAATTAAGTATTCCTTTGAAGAAAATTTTCTCAATAAGTACCATTAAAAACAGAATATGCTAAGCAATTTAGCAAATCTCACAATGAAGGACAATTCCTTAATGAATTCAGTCAGCAAGTCACAGAGCAAAATATTCTTAAGCATCTATTATGTGTGAGGCACCATGCTAGGTACTAGCATCATTTATTTTACTATTCTGCTGTAAAGTGATGTGTTCAGACACTACTGAGACATGTAGGACTGTTTATCCGAGTGCTAAAAGTTGCCAAAGTGCTATGTTTTATAGCTCTTCTCTCCATGTTTTATAGTTCTCCTGTCTCCTCCCTCTGTGTCAACTGTCACATCTTGCTATTGTCATGTCTCTTTTTCTAAATTGCTTCCTCCTTCTTTGCACGATTCTAAGTCAGTAGGCCTAAGGTTACAAAATAAAGCAGTGGACTTTTGACAGGGATTTTGCTCAAGCTAAGGCTTTAAAAAAAAATCATTACTATAGTTGAATTTCTTTTACATAAATGATTTTGCAGTCACACAATTGTGAACTTTGGATAAATCAGGTATTACCTTTTGTCTGAAAACAAATCCATAGCAGAAAATAATTATTTTCAAGGTTTCACAAGATCTATATTGGTCTCAGATTCTTATTTTACAAACACAAGTTATTCATTAACATTTATAAAAATAATATCCACTGGCATAAGCCAATTTTAAGTATTGGAGGTAATTCCTATGACATGAAGTAATAACAATTCTTTTTCTTCTGTCCATTTCATGATCTGACCATGATATCAGTAAAATGATCCTCAGTCCTGTGTAGTCCCCTTCTGTTTTTACAGTGGTGATGGGAGAAAACTGAAGAAAGCCATAGTGATGATACAGTTTTAAAGTCACTTGCTAACAATGTAATTGTTGTTTTCAGTGAATGACCTCTAATAATCAATATTAATGGATGTATTTTGTTGATGTCATTGTGTCATTTCAGTGGTAGCTGATTTTTTGTGACCCAATTTAGGGTTTTCTTAGAAAGATACTAGAAGGATTTGCCATTTCTCTCTCCAATTTGTTTTACAGATGAGGAAACTGAAGAAAACCAAGTTAAGTAATTTGTCCAGGGTAACACTAGCTAATAAATGTTTGAGGTTGATTGTTTGAGGTAGATGAGTCTTCCTGATTCCAAGCTGAAAGTTCTACCCACTGATTCACCTAGATTCCCCATGAATATATTAGTGGAATAATGAACTTTATCCTGTTGGTGTTCTTAACAGCAATGAATGAATGATACCAAAATGAAACAATGGCAAATATTAGGAAAAATAGTGGAAAGAAATGACCACCCAAGAGAGGAAAATAAAGGATATGGAAGCATTGATTCCACTGTGTAGTTAAAGGAATCTAAAAAAAATTTCATAAAACAATTGGTCATCTTATTTTATAAGATAAAGAAGCTTAAAGAACATGGACAATAATCTCCAAATTAAGTCAGTTTATACATTGATTACCTGTGACTTCAGTATGCAAATGAGCACAAGGGAAGACAGAAAAAAAATGACGTTAGAAAAAAATGTAGTTCTGCATCAAGGAAAAAAAATGTCCCCAAAAATTAGATGTCTACATGCACACACACACACACACACACACACACACCCCTAAATCTTTTTTTTTCCTAAACCTGTGATTTCTTTAAGGTAGGAAGCTCTCCCAATGAGGAAGCATTCTCTCTATCCATGTAAACTGGCAATTTATTCTGGAACTTTAAGTTTTTAAGTTGTCTAGAGCACTTAAAAATTAAGTAAATTTCAAAAGTGAGACATGAATCTAGGTTACCCTAAGTCCAAGACAGACCTTCTTTCCACTGGGAGAGAAAACAAGAGAAAAAGGCACAGGGAGGGGGTAGTGAAGAGAGGGAGAAAGAGATTAAAAACCCAAAAATTTCAAGGAAAAAGTTAAGAAAATTGACCAATAAAACCAATAAAAATGAATCTAAATGTATGTTATAAACATAGCTATCACCACAAGTAAAGCAGGACAATTGAACTGTGGAAGAAAAACATTAGCTTTTGTCAATAGTTCTAATACACACACCAGCTTCTGACCTACTTTGAGTCTACTTATGGATAGCATACTCGCAGGGGTCCTCAAACTTTTTAAATAGGGGGCCAGTTCACTGTCCTTCAGACTGTTGGAGGGCCCGACTATAGTAAAATCAAAAAGTTTGTTTTGTGAGCCTTTAAAGAAACTTCATAGCCCTGGGTGAGGGGGATAATGGTCCTTAGTTGCCGCATATGGCCCGAGGGCCATAGTGTGAGGACCCCTGCTAGAGGGAGAGAGAAAAGAGTTTTGAGAATCAGGTTGAGCTCCACCCACATGAAGGGACTGGGATAAAGTTACTTCATGAAACAGGTACAATCTCTCTAATAGCTTACTCTCTGTCAGAAACATTGTTTCCCCTTTTAAGCAACTCACACACACACCCTGTTTCTAAGGTATGGGTGTTTTTTCAAAGTCCTGTGCTGGGCTTTCAAGAATACAAGAAAAGCCTACTATTCGTTTGCTTAACTACCAGCAGGAGTTCTTTTATTTATTTTTTAAAAACTGGCTCATGTCTTGTTCGGCCTGATCCCTATTATGTGTATATTTTTTCCTCTCTGTCTTATGCACAATCATCTCAGTGAAATTTGTAGTTAACTAACTTACAGCCAGATTGCTCTAACAACTCCAATCTGGATTTACAAATCCACAATAACATAAAAATGCTACTCTTTGAGTTTCCCAGTTCTAAAGAAGTGGGACACTCCTTTTAACCATCAAAGAGGAAGAAGAAAGTGACAGCTTTCCTTTTCATCCCATTATATCTTTGTAAAAAGGACAGATAAGGGCAAAGAACAAATGAGGGCAAATATGTGGAGAGCATCAGGTACAATTTGTCTTTTTGTTTTTTAATATATCACTTTTCATTTTTTAAATCTTTTTTTTTAATTAGCAGGAGCTATTTTCTCTGTTTTTCTCTCACTGAAAACAAAAAGGAAAATAAAAATAAAACCCTCATAATGAATATGTTATGAAAGTTGTATTTGTGTTTTTGGTACCCATTTTGTTTATTTTTTACCCATTCTGAGTATGTACCTCACTGTTAACCACTAATGACTAGTATCTCAATTCTCTTTTGCCTCAACCTCAATTAACATTGTATGAAGGGATGTTTACTTTGAAATTATAGTTAAAAAGAGAAGTACAAAAATTTCTCTTCAACACCAATACTACCTCTTTCTCTAGGGAGAGTGGGCTCAGACTTAACACAGTTTATACACAGCATTATTAGTCCCATCAAATTCATATCCAAATGAGGCACCAGTGCTGAATGACACCATCTACCACTAGCCTGAGTAATTCCTTGGGCTTTGGGATATTGATTCTGAACTGACTACAAAATCCTGAGAAGTACTTAATTCCTAGATTCTCAGTTTCCCAGACTCCCAGAAAGCTTATTCTCTTGAACTTTCAAGATTCACAGGTTGCAGATTTCAACTTCCTTTACCTGAGACAAAAGAGCAGACAATGATACAAATGAAGAACTGAGACCTGTATTCACAGGATCACATCAGCTTCAGATGAAGAGAAAGCCCCAGGCCTTTGCCCTTACCCACAAATAATCATGTAGCAAGAAAAAAATCAGCCAAATAGAAGTCAAACCAAGAGAAAAAGGTCAATAGAGACTAATGACTTTATAATGTTCTCTCCCCCAGATCAAGCTCTGCAGCCATAGCCAATTCAAATGTTATGTGATCATTCAGTATCAACTTAGCAGCTCTAAACCAGTTACATCTCTAAATATGATCCAAAATCTCCATCACACTCCCATTACACTTCATCAAGACTCTCCTGAGTTCTCAACTTCTTCCATGTAGGGAAATATATCAGAAGAACAATGAATAATTATATGTACCAATTCCCATTATAAATATATTTCCTATCATAAATCTACCTTAAAATTAGATCACAATGAATATTGAGAAACAATCTTGGAACAAAAAAAGAAATAGAAATAAATGATGGTCAATTTCATTCCAGGATTGGTTTTTCCTCAGGTTTGGACTTTTAATGATTTTAGGGTCACGTGTTCTTTTCAGTGTATTTTATACTGCGAGGCAAACAACAATAAAGGTTTGTTTATGAGTCCATATAGTTTAGTTTCCTCTTCTTGCTTGGTTTTTTGGGGAAACAAAACCAAGGTCATGGGTGTATAATTAAACTAGAGTTGTATATGTTGTTTAGAAAGGAAGAAACTGAGAAAGTATAACAGGTGTTGAGATTAAATCATTCCCTAGACACTGAAAGCTAAGGCAAAATCTTTCTGACAAACATCTGAGTCAAAGAAATGTTCATCTCCAATTCTTAATCTCTTCCATTTTTTACTGCCATCTGCACTGTCATTACAATCTGGCAATATATTTTCCCATTGTTTCCATGTAGAATACAATCATGACTAAGGTAGCATAGAGAAAATAATGTACTGTTGAAATGCTGGTATGTTGTTCTCTGTTATTATCAAATAAGATATTATCTGTAAAACACTTAGCATAAAGCATGGAACATAGTAGATTCCTATTAAGTGTCTGTTACCTTCCCCCTGCCTTTTTTTTAAAGAGTGCTTTCATTAAAAAAAGATGCTGCTAACCACCTACCATCAGTAGTCAACTGTGATTTATTTTCCTAACAGCAGTGATAAATGAGAGATCTGCAGAAATATATCACCAAACTCTGTCGCCCAATCCGTTTTGTGATAAGAGTATTGGGAGGATTACATAGCTAGCTAATGTTTAGGATATAGTTTCTGATCAGGGAATCAATGGAAATGAACTTTTCCAATAATGTCACAAACCTATAACCTTGGCCTCGTCTTACCATGACCTGCTAATATTTTACAAACATTGGGATAGTAGGTATTAATGGTACTGTATCAACAGGATAAACAATATGTTGGCTGAAGTTTGATGAAAAGCTTATAAACTTTAGTAGGGTCACGAATTTTCACTTGTGGATAGAGGGCACAAATAAATGAAATTACAGACCTTTGACATGATTAAAGAAGTGCCATTATATTCAGTTTTATTCTTTGGTGCATGGGTGAAAATAAACATATGAGAAAAACAAGAAAAAAAGTTTAATCCCTATTATATGATATCTTGAAGTAGGCAGAACTGACATTATGGTCCCAAAGCCAATAGTTTCATTTTAAACTCAAGGTGCATGATAGTGTAACTAATTTCCCAGTTTCTGGCTTCCCCTTGGAATTTACATGTAATGTTTGACTGCTCCCAAACAGTAGTCATTGAGGTCACCTTCCCTTTTAAAGGCTGAGAAGGGAACACCACACAAGGGAGTTGGAAATGGGTAAAACTGCATTTTGATTAAAATAGGGATTTTCAATAGCAATCTCAAATAGTTACAAATCCCTTTTTTTTAGGAGAATTGAATTTTATTTCAGCATCCAATACTAACCAATAGGAAGGCTAAAGATTATAGTGAAGGAATTCTAATAGAAAGCTGATTTCAACAATAGATCTCTTTCATCTAGCTATTGATTGGCTGTGCGGGATGGGTAAAGGAGGGATGTTTATCACTTGTATGTATATTATAGGGAAAGAGAAGGAGGGGTTTCATAGAAAATTTCTGCCCACGATTAGATCAGTCTCAATAATCATAGGTATTCTCTAGTTTCAGTTTAAATTTTCTTTAAAATTAATCCCTGTAATATAATACCTGTACTTTTCTATACCTTAAGCAGATGGTATTTGTATAGCTTTTTAAGAGTATGAATAAGAGAAATGTGAAGGTATAGAGGATAGAAAGCTGCAATGTAAATTGAATTTGGGGAGGGAATTTCCTCATCAGAGTTCCCTACACCAATGAAATCACAGAGTTGAATAAAAAAAAAAAAAAAAAAAAGGAAAAGTAGATGTAGAACTTTCTGCTATTGCATGCTGGATGATTCTTACATTAAGTTCTTCCAATAAGAGTTTAAGGAGCATTCCATGTATACATTGTTCAAAAGAGCCACATGATACAGAAGTATCCATGTTCAAATCCTATCCCTCATGCCCATGTGAACTTGGGTAATCCACTTAATCTCCTTAGCCCTGCCTTTCTTCCTATGGACAATGAAGAGCTTGAACTAAATAGTTCCTAAGGTACCTTCCAGTTTTGACTTATGATTTTGTCATCTTTAAAACCTAAGTTAAGAAAAGAACCCAAAGGATCACTCATTGTCCTAAAACTATAGGGAAGGATGTGTTAAGTCTACAACAGTGGTGCTTAATTTCTCAATGTTATATCTTAAACCTCATTGACTTTCATCAAAAGTATTTCATAGAGTTCCCTGAAAACCCATCCTATCCACATTGAACAGAGAAATCCATTTATTTCCCAAAGGCCATATCAATCTCAGATGTAATACCTGTAATTAGCAGTAGTTTCCCTTCATATTGTGCATTCCACCTACTTCCATTTATTTTTCCTGGTTTTCTTATAGACTAAATGTAAAACAAAACCTGCTGCTTCGTTAGCCAATGCATTCATCAAGCCAGGGCTTCCACATCATTAAGCCAAAAAGTTTTTACTTTTTTTCCAGGCAGGAAGAGTTTTCTCTAGAGATGTCTTGCTAAGCCTCTCCTTTCTATCCCTACAAATGGGTCCTGAACTTCATTCCAATTTCTTTTCTCATTCTAGTACTTGGGAACCTAAACGGGATTTGTTTCACTGATTCCAGTACAAGTGTGCGCTGCACCATTTTATCAACTACTCAGGAGCAAGTGAGGCTGCCAATAGCTGAATTAGTTACCATATTTATTTCTTGCAAAAACAAGTAGACCATCAGAGCTGACATCTTATCTCAAGGCACACTGTCTGGCTGCATTTACAAGACTGCTAGGAAAGTGAATTCTAAGGAGTAGATCTGGGTGTTTGAGAAAGGTGAATCCCAGGGGAGGAAAGAACTGAAATCAATTTACTTACTTTATAACATTTAATGCAGAGATTGTTGGAACCCAACAAATACAACAAACCAATTACAGCACCTGAGAACTCTGTTAAAAGCATGAGGAAGATTAAGCATCCTAGGCAAGGGGCCCTTGTCACTATAATTAGACCTAAAAGCACAATGCTTGTCTAATAGAACTTGTAAAGGATTGTCACCTATCATACCTCCAGAGTCTTTTAACCTTCACCTGCTTTGTGCTACAATGTAGAGTCTAAAAAGCATTTATGAAAGACTTTTTTTTACTAAAGCTCCTTTCTTGGTCTCTTGATCAGGTTACAGATATAAAGGAGAAGCTGAAATTGTCCAAAAAGTTCTGGTCTGCTTTACCCTACACCATCTGCAAGGATGAGAGAGTGACAGCTGGCACGTCAAATGAAGAGGAATGTTGGAATGGGCACAGCAAATCCAGGTGAGGTTCACTTTGCCATTAGTACCAACATGGGAATTTCCCATCTAGCCTTGGAACACTTACCTGGCACTGCTTTTGAGACTTGTTTACAGAGCCATTTCAGAAAAGGAAATAGAGGATGGAGGAACAAGTTGTCACACGATGACAGCTGTTAGCATTGACAGGTTTGATGGGGACCTGGGAGCACTTAGTCTCAAGGTGCCATTAAACTTGAAATCCTTGTTCTGAATGTTAAAAGTCTCAGAATGAGAATGGGCAAGATGACAGATGACAGATTACAGACATTCTGAGATCTCAAAGAAGCCCCTTCATGTCCTCTTAATGACTCTTTGATGGGGAAACTATTTTTATTCCTAGTTAAATTTGCATGTCATATTTTTATCCTCAAGTGGAGGAGAAAATGAAAATTCAACTTTATTTTTTTCCCTTTTGCAAGATAACTGAGTTGTTCATTGGAGGTATAATGTCAATGAAAAGGGGACATCACAAGCACAGTGTTCTGACAGTCACTATTCCCTTTGAAGGCTTGGCTGAATCACCTGATAGTAAGCTTTGATTTTGATCTACTTTATGCAATTCTTCATGCCACAGTCACTGACTGACAAGGTTCTGCTCATTTCAGCTGTTGAAATGGGTTTGATTGCTCTCCATTGAATGGAACAACTGATTGATATAGGGGCTTAGGAGCTGGGAAGTAGGGCAAGATACTAGGAGAGATGTCTAGGTTGGTCACTTGACAGGTAGGGTTGGAGGTAGATTGAGCAGTTAGTGGGATGGACAGAGTAGAAGTCAACAGGTGAAGAAGTTAGAAGGGGAGTCTGTTCTAAGACATTGATGGGCAAGATGCAGGTGTGGGGAGCAGATGTGGGCTAAGGAGAAAGAGGCCAAACATGATTTCTGAAGCAGCTGCAAGAGATTAGTTGAGGAGTGGGAGGGACTGGAGGGAGAGAGAGTCAGGGGCTCATTAAGACTTTTTTCTTTAGTTGCAGAGTTGCATTTTCAAGCCTCCTGTGTTAATAATCTTGTAAACATTATCGGGAAGAGCTTAGTAGAGTGAAAATCAGACAACTGTGAAAGCAGCTAGAATCTTCTTAGGTCCCTAAATATTGAAGCTTTCTATAAGAAACCCTTATCTTAATGTCATAGGCGAGGCAACACCAAATGCTATTGGCTCATCTTCCTAAAATACTGTGTAATTACACAGTTTAAACACAATTGTTTACCTGACTACCTATCTGTTACCTTTGGAGACTGAGGTCAGCAGATCTGACAATGTATTAACAGTTTCTAAGGTATCTTTTCTTAATGAGTGTTCAGAAAAAAAAAAGTGCAACTTGGTTTCCAGATGGCTTAATGAATAAAGATGTTCCTTTCTCCGGCTGCTACAGTTGCCCATCTGTGTTTACCTAGCAGCCTTGGGTAAACTTAGAGATGTGTTGTGCACTGTATTCCTGGGTTTTAGAACATGTGCAAGTTCTTACATAAGGAAAATACCAAAATGTTTCAAAAACTGTATTGCATCTGACAAATGAATAAGGAAGATTTAAGAGGAAATTGAAAAATAAAATAGATATAGGAAAACTGGGAGATATTTTATTTAATCTAACATATCCATTTTAGAGATATTTATTAGGGATTTTTATCTAAAGTATACCTAACAATATATGCTGGAACCAGCTTTTACCAGCTGATGAGAATTATTGTGCATTGCCTCAAAAAATCTAAAAACCCTACAAATCAGGGTTTGAGTTATTTGTTGATTGTGTAGCCTAAAAAGGTGATACTAAAAATGTTAATATTGTAGATTAACCTTAAAAGTTGAATGTTTTCAGTTGGTAAGCATTTGCCAGCATACTCCTGCTATATTATTTAAATATATATTAGTATCAAAACCTATATAAGTATCTATAAATGTGTGTCTTTATAAATATGTATATGAACATAAATGCATATACCATATAATATACAAATATATGCACATATAAGTTACATTAATAATTATGTATTCGATGTAATTTTTGGCAGGTAAATAACATGGTAGAAAGGGTGCTGGATGTTTAATCCAGAAATTCAATCCAGAATCAAACAACTAATCCCAAAAGCTAAATCTCTTAGCTTCTATCAGCCTACTTTAATAATCTATAAAATGGACATGATAATAGCAGTTCTCCCAGAGGATCATTGTAATGATCACATGCATTAATATATGTAAAGAACTTTATAATCAATAAAGTACTAAATAAATTTTGGCTATTATTATGTTAATTTATACTAATGCCATTATTATATGTTCTACATAAATTATTTTACTCTGTATTTCAGTATAGGAAGAAATAGGAAACAAATTTAAAGCTTGTAGCTAATCCTGAAAAGGAAGTTTAATAATTTAGAATAGAAGGTGGGAAATGTTAACAAAGCAGTAGCTATCCTAAAAGGAGAATGGAGAAGGCAGGATCAAAAATGTAATAATACAGTGAGAATTTTTTTTTAACAAATTAAAAGAGGGCCAAATTAGAAGAGATAAGATTACTTTAAAAAGGCAAGTGATCAGAAACATAGAATTTAGCCTTCCAGAAAAGCATGAAAAAATAACCCATTGTATACTTCCATAAATCATAAAAAGATATTACTAGAAAGCATTGAAAACATGAGCCAACAGAATTCATAGACTGCCAGAGAGAGGAACATTAGATATAATATATTCAGTAAGATTGTCATCAAGCTCCAGAGCTTCCATAACAAAGAAAAGATATTAGGAGCAGCCAGGAAGAAACAACTTACATACCAAGAAATTTCCATCTGAATTATTTAATATCACTCATCAACACTATAAAAACTTATAGAGGGTCACAGTCAGTGGAGTAAGATATAAGATCCTTCATCCCAGAGGGAACCTGCTAACAATGTCTAGTTTATCTCCCCATCTACCCTAAGAGCTCTCGGCCTTCCTGAGAAGTCAGGAGATTGTGTGGAGATTGAAGCTGAGTGATACCAGGTAGAAGAGTGATACCAGGTGGCAAACTACATACAACAGCAAGTTGTTCATGTGGTCCCACATGCACAATGTTGTTTTTGTTACATTATATAAAAGGGAAAGTCCTTGAAATAAAGGAACTCCATTTTCCCACCATCCTTAGGAGTCCCACCTCATCACTTCTCCACTAGGAAGGTATCTTATTCACCCCAGTGTGAGGGTTCCAGAAAGCAACAGTACGTTTTGTCACCCCAGTTTGGAGGCTCTAGAAAGCAGGACACAACAAAAACTAAAGGAAAGGCTAGACTATGATAGGATAAAAAAAGTATATGATTTTCACTACTACCAATATATGCTACAAAATTATCCTACGGGAAAATGACCTTTTAATGGAATTAATGACTTTCGAGCATTTTTTTTTTTAGAAAGAAAACCAGAGTTGGAAAGAGAATGAAAATGTGACATACTAAAGAAACTCAAGAAAAAATAAGCAAGTTTGAATAGATTGAAAAAGATTCATGATAATTCAGTGCTTACTTACCTACAGAGTATTTTTTTAAACAACAAGAAGATAAAGTTAGATGAAACAATGGATAGAATAAAATTATACACAATGGCAAGGCAGGGCTGGGGAGAATACATGTAGATAACTGGAGCCCCAGGAGTACCTAGATATGATGAATTCTCACCAACATCAATCATATAAGTCCTAAGATAAGAAATAGAGTGCTATATAAGTAGAAAGAAGTACAAAGTAGCAAAACATAAAGATGATCAGAATAGCATCCTTGTGAGCTTGGTGATACCTAGACATGGAACATTCATTAATAATAAGCACAACAACTCAGTGAAATAATATAAAATACAATATAAAAAGAACTTTTAAACTATAAATATAATATGCACACTTATTTGTGCATATGTATGTAGATATTTGTTACAAGAATATTTTTCTTTTCTTTTTTCCTGATTTGGAGGGTTGAGAAAGAAAAAAATAAATGCTTCTTAATTGAAAAAATAAAGAAAAAATTTAACTTAAGCCTCTTAAATGAAGGGGCATTTGAGCAAAGTCTTGAAGAAAACCAGGGGGAAAGGAGTATAACATTCTTGATGTGAGGGGATAGACAGTATAAAAGACTTGGAGATAAAAGTAGCCTCAGTATATCATATAGTGCCTGACTTATAGTAGTAAATGCTTATTAAATGCTTCTTCATTCATATATTCATTCATACAAAAACGAAAAGCAGAAAGTTTCTTCCCTCAAGTTTCAACCTACTGAGAGGAAACAAAACACACAGCTAGATAATTCTAGTAAATAGAAAATAGAGGGAGAGGGAGAATGAGAGGGAGAGAGAGAATGAGAGGGAGAGGGAGAAGGAGAAGGAGGAAGAAGGAGGAGGAGGAGGAGGAGGAAGAGGAGGAGGAGAACACATTGGGAAGAATATCTAGCATTTCTATGGGACACTGAGATTTGCAAAGCTCTGTACATCCATTATCTGATTTGATTTTAATAACAATACTGTGAGGAAGGTACTGTTATTATAATCATTTTACAGAATAAGGAATTGAGGCTCAAAGAAGCTAATGTTAATATAAATTATGTGCATCTGAGGTGGATTCCAAGCTCAGGTGTCACTGGCTACAAGTCTAGATCTCTATTCAATCTTTCTTTAAACAGAGTTAGCTTATGAAACCTGCTCAGTCCACTCTCAATGAGAAAAAGAAGTAAGGACTTTTTCTTCTTCCCAGTCCTTAAATGTGCCCCCATCAAGTTTGTATGTCTTTTTTGAGCCTTTTCTCTCCCTTCAAGACTACAACTTTAACCTGATTTCACCTAAATAAATACTTTAGCAAGGTCAGTACACTCTATATAGTTTACTCCCTCGAGGTGGCCATGAGTACAGGTAATGTGTCACAAGTTGTCCCACTAATGAACAAAGCTGGCTTAAGTCTTATTTCAGCAAGAATTCTGACATGAGAAATAAGGCCACATAGCCATCAAATGCAACGGATAAATTTCACACACAAACTTCTGCCCTCACATGGGATGCTGTCAGAGGTGAACAAGAACTTTTCATTCAATTGATGACTGTCTCACCTCTGGCCCACCACCAGAGGGTGGAAGAATAGCTAAAGCAAAGGATTTTCCTTAGAATTCACTTCAACTGTCTATCAGATTCCTCACAAGAAAGTGGCAGAGGGAGTATATTTTCAGCAACCAACAGGAAAGAGATTTGAAATGCTACTTCTGAAACTCCATTTTTCACTTACCTAAATAACTTCCTAAAAGAAAATGGGAGAAAGACGATGCAACACTCTGACTCAACTCAGACAAATGGGAATTGAAAGGAAGCTAGTAAGTAATGGTGGAAAAATCAATAATAATCTAGAAGGCCAAAGGAAAAAAATTAAAGACTTGTGGTGCATGTTACAAATCTGAGACTTCTAAAGTTCCCAGGGTGAACCTAGAGACCTTAGGAGTACATTTTCAGTCATTCATCATCTAAAGGAAAGGTATTTTCTACAGCCCAGTGGCAGGAATGAGCTGTCTATAAAGAAGGCAAGGAAGAATGATTAGATCTAAGGCAGGAAAGCATAGGTACAGAAGGAAATAAAACTTTTATATGGTTAGCAAATAAGGGTTAGAACTCTTTGTCAGTCCATTTAAGGAGGAAAGAAGTAATAGTGGCATTCTATTAAGCCTTTATCTTTCTACATATCCAAAGGTTTCTCTGCTCTTTTTGAAAATGTGGACATTTTAAGTTCTATTATCTCTATTTTCCTTGAGGTTTTTCCCCCTCCTTTCACAGAAATGCTTTTTCTAAATTCAAAAGACCTGAAAGGAAAGGGGGACATGAGAAGAACTGAGAAAAAAATCATTTTTAGGGCTAATTTCTTTCAGCATGCATATCAGTTAATAAGGCAGATAAGATTTCATGAAGAAACAGATAAAGTTTCTTAAGTCAAGGATTTCTAGACCCACTATTACAAAAGATACAAAATAATTTTTCACTTTTTTATCTTGTTCATTCATCTCTAAGCCAGCCAGTTATTGCAAGTGTTTAGTTTACCATTTGTTAGATATTTTCTTATATGCTATTTGGGAAAAAAGTACTTAAAAAGTGATCTTGAATCCAAAATCAATTAAATTAATAAGAAACAAGTATTTTCTGCATTTCCATATCGATTCATTCTTTAAAGAAACAATGACATCACCAGGGCCAACCTCCCCTGGGCCAGAAGTACATGCTCTAAGTTGGAAAAAATAAGATAAGTAGAAAAATCTGGAAAATAAATAAATTATTGATTTAACAGCTAACAACAACAACAAACCAGTGGCCCTGCTTCACTAAATTTGTTCAATATAGATGAGCCACATATATTATGAATTAAGATAACAAAGTTGTGAAGGGTTGTGGCTCCTTTACTAAGGAATTAAGATCCTTATTATTTTAATTGCCAACTAGAACCCAAAGTACTGAAAAATATTCAGAGTTCTCTTGAACCATACATACCCAGCAGATCTTTGGAAGGTGAACCATCATCCCTTTAAGATAAGGGCTGACAACTTTTCAAAAGTGACACTCAAATCACCTTTGCTGAGTCTGGAGTCAGAGGTTCTGGGTTCAAATCCTAACTATGGAACAAACAATAGCTTTGTAATCCCAAATAAGTCACTCAAGCTCTATGTGCCTTAGTTTCCTCATCTGTAAAACAGAGATAATAATACTCACATTACCTATCTCACAAGTTGTTATCAAGAAAGGCACTATGAACCTCAAAGGCTATATTATGCATCTGAAATTTTTAAAAGAATTTTCCCCTAAAAGATCATATTCAAATTTGCTGGGTATTATTTATGGTTGTAACCCTAGCTCCTTTGCTTTCTAGATTATTATAATCCAAGCCCTTTCCTCTTTTAAAGTGGAAACTGCTAAATTTTATGTGGCCGTGGTTCCACAACATTTGAATTGGTTCTTTCTGCCTGTTTGCAATATTTTCTCCTAAACCTGGGAGCTCTAGAATTTGGCAGTCATATTCCTGAGAATTTTCATTTGGGGATCTCTTTCAAGGGGTGATTAGAAAATTCTTTCAATTTCTATTTTATCCTTTGGTTCTAGAATGACAGGAAATTTTCCTTGATAAGTTTTTGAAAGATGACGTTAAGTCTCTTTGTTTGATCATGGCTTTCAGGATGTCCAATAATATTTACATTTTGTCTCTTTTATTTCCCATTATTTTTTCCAATGAAATATTGTTATCAATGAATTTTTCTTCTATTGTTTTTATTCTTTTAATTTGCTTTTAGTGTTTCTTGATCTCTAATGGAGTAATTAGCTTTCACTTGCCTGATTCTAATTTTTAAAGAAAAAACAATCCCCAATCTCCTTCTGACCAGTTATTTGATTCCCTTACCATCTGTTAGCTGAGAGCTCCCGAAGCTTTTGTTGCTGCTAACTCAGTCACCCCAAAAACTTGTACTGGATTGTTCACTCCAGTGATACCGCCAACCTTCTAAGTTGTCTTGGGCTAGAAAATTGACTCTATCCTTTTGTTGATTCTGCCACTTTCTCCCTTTGAAGTGTTGTTTTAATGTTGTTTGGAGGGGAATTTGAGAGAGTTCAATAAAGTCCTTGCCTTTGCTCCAACCATATCGACTCTACAGTCTCATCACTTATATTCCATCCCCCTCCAAATTGTTTCAACCAAACTGAACTACTTACAATCTCCCAAACACACCTTGTCTTTTTCTACCTTGCTGTCTTGTATCATGCTGAAATGCCCTCCTCCTTTTTTTTCTCCATGGTGCAAATGTCACTTCTACCAAGAAGCTTTCCTTGATGCCTTAGTTTATAACTCCTTCTGTGTGTTTGTTTATGTACAATATTTTTTATTATAGCTGTTTATTGTTCTTTAAATTTCCTAATGGACTTTGAACTAACTCCTCAGAAGCCAGGGAACACTATCTAAACACCCAGTTCAGTGATATAGCGATACATGATTTGGAATTCATTCATTTCACTTAGAATTTTTACGCAATAGAAATAGGAAAGTTTGGAGGTAGAGAGAATTTAGGGGGAAAGATAATGAGTTTAGTTTTGTATATATTGAGTGTAAGATGGCTACTGTACATCTACTTCAAGATGATAAAAGACCACTGGAAATCAACCCACTTCCCTTTTGGGTAATATTTTTTGTTATAGAAAGGAAAGCTGTGGAAACAAAATTTTGGTTATCCAACAATAAAAGAAAACAATGTCTATTCCAAGAATATAAACTATAAAGAGAGATTTAGATTCAATTTTAAGCCCAGTTCCAGTATTAGAGAACTTCTGAAAGAGTCACAATTTGAATAAACATTTTTTCTGCTTGTCTAAGCAAGATTTTTCTTTTTAACTGCTGAAGGGCTGTGAAAGCATAACTTGCCATTAGATAAGCCATATAAATTACAACAGACAAGTCCAACAGAAAGAAGTTATACAACAAATAGAATGGAAATATTTTTCAGACCATACTACAAAATCTACAGGGAGAATGAGAATGCACTTAGCATCTGTGAAACAGTTAGTTTAAAACCATTACAACTCCATCTTTCAATACTCCGTGCAGCCTGTGATCTATTCTGGACTCATGCTTGTCTCATGATCTAGTCAGTCAATAAGCATTTATTAAGCATTTACTATGTGCCAAATACTGTGCTAAATTCTGAGGATACAAAAAAAAAAGGCAAAGAGCTTACATTCTAATGGGGGAGATAATATGTGTGTGTGTCTCTCTTTATGTCTGTCTGTCTGTCTCTCTCTCTCTCTCTCTCTCTCTATATATATATATATATGTATGTATGTATGTATATAGTGTATGTATATGTGTATATATATACATACATACATATATATATGATAAAGTAAAAATAAGAAAGGTAAAACACTATAATTCCTTTATTATATAAAATATACTGTAAATAATAGTAAAAATAAAATAAATAAATATTTAAAATAAAATTTAAAAAAAAAAAGCTTCCTATAAAAGGTGAGATTTTGGTTGGAATTTAAAGGAAACTAGGAAAGTCTTGAGACAGAGATGAGGAAGGAGAACATATCAGGAATGGGGGACAACCAGAGTCAGAAAGAATCACAGAATTTCAAAGTTAAATAGTACCAATATTCAATCTGAAAAAATCCTGACTAAAACATATCCTATAAATGAGCAGCTGTTCTTTGCTTGAACATCCTCATTTGGTAAGGACCTATACCCTCTTCAGGGTAGTCCATTCTTTTTTAGCATGACTCTAATTGTCTGGAATACTTTCCAAATATCAAACATCAATTTTCCTCTAGATAATTTCCACCTGTTCCTTCTATTTCTGATTCTCTGGGCAAACAGAACAAGTATAATTCTTCTTCCAAATGAGTCGTTTTCGTAGCAAATAGAACTCTCATGTCTCTTTAATCTTCAACCCCAGGACATTTCCAGACTAATCCTCTCTAGCTCCTTTAACCAATTCTTATATAACACAATCACATACTACTTGGCTTGGCCTGGCCTAATATCAAAGCTTGATCAATTATCAATAACCATTAAAATGTATGTGTCTGATATCTTATTCCCTCAAGATATAACTCTTTAAGTCTTAATGATTAATTGGTACTAATCTACTCTTAAGAGATCAGTACTATGAACTGATGATAAGTGAAATGAGCATATCCAGGAGATCATTGTACATGATAACAACAAAATTATAGGATGAGCAATTCTAATGGATATGGCTTTTTTCAACAATGAGATGATTCAGACCAGTTCCAATTGTTTAGTGATGAAGAGAGCCATCTACTCTTAGAGAAAAGATTGTAGGAACTCAGTTTGGTTCATAACAGCATTTTTTACTCTTTGCATTTTATTTTGCTTCTCTTTTTTTTCCTTTTTGATTTTATTTTTCTTGTACCACAAGATAATTGTATAAATATGTATATTGGATTTAACATATATTTTTACCATCTTTAACATATATTGGATTACTTGCTATCTAGGGGAGGGGGAAGGGGAGGGAAAATGGAATATAAAGATTTGCAAGGGTCATTGTTGAAAAATTATCCATGAATATCTTTTGAAAATTAAAAAGCTTTAGTAAAATAAATAAATAAATAGAAAGGGTAAAAAGGGGGGGAAAGAAAAAAAATTCCTAAGATGAAAAAGGGGGGAGAGAGAGAGAGAGAGAGAGATAGCAGTACTCACTTAGCAAGTTAGCACTCCCTGGTAACACAGTTGCATTTCATTAGAGGTTTTCTGGAAACTAATTCTGATGGTAGGAATTTTAGGTACTATATTAAGTTAATGGTCAGAGCTATAACTAGGTTAAGAATAATCCTAAATTTAGAAATGGCTAGCAAAGATTATAGTCTTTCAGTGGCACAGGAAAAGATAGAACTGAGCACTCAATTACAGGTAGCTAGATGGATTGGTGGATAGAGCACCTCAATTTCTTCATCTGTAAAATAATCTGGAGAAGAAAATGGCAAACCATTGTCTTTGCCGAGAAAACCCAATGGGGTCACAAAAAGTCAAACATAATTGAAACAACTAAACTACAACAATAATATGACATTTAATTAACATAAATAGTTAATACGGGAAATTACTAGATGTCAAGTGGAGTTCCTCCTCTTCCTTACCCCTATCTCCATGGAAACCTCATCCATATCAGTTTTGTGTCATTCTTTGTCTTTCCCTCATGAGGTGCTGTTCTGACTACTTCAGGGGAAGGTTTGCTATGTGCTACTTGCTCCAGGTTCAGTAGACACTGGGTGCAAAAATTCTTAATAGACAGTTGGAGCCTAGTCATGCTTATTATGCCCCTGAAGTTCACACCATCTGTAAGGCTGACTCTGACCACCAGCATTATTTCATAAAGACTTAGATATTAGCTCTTCCTACACTCCCACCTAGCCCCTCTACCTTGGTATTCAACAGCAATGTATCTACATGTTCAAGAAAGGAGGAAAGACTATAATCAAAATTAGATAATAAAAAGCATAAGATGAGCAAGACACAGACCAAGATATAAACCACCTCTATACAAAGCAGAAGACCTTTGATAAAAAATGTCAGCCATGTTTCCAAATCTTTTCGCTTCACAAATCCATATGATCTAATATGAAAGTTCATTAAAAAGCAGCAATCCCAAGAGGAGAGATAGTGACTTATCTCAGTTTTAGCATCCCAGTAGATCATCTCTTTTGAGTGTCTCCCTGTTTTAGGCAGACATGACTTCAAACAGCCAATCCTTTCTCCCTTGCCACCTCCGGCCCACAGGAAGACTCATATTCATGAGTTCAAATATAGCCTCAGACATTTACTAGTTGTGTGACCCTTGTCAGATCACTTAATCCTGTTTGCCACAATGTCTTCATCTATAAAATAAGCTGAAGGTAATGTTTCACAAGTGGGATAAAGTCCCTATTGGTGACTTGCTTGAAGCCAACTAAAGGTATCAAAGCTGCAAGTTCAAAAATGGCTTTCTACTTGTAGAGATGTGAGGGGCCTCCTGAGCCTTGCAGATCAAAAGCAAAATTCAAATATAAAACCCGAGTTCTGTCAAGGGCTTTCACAGATCCTGTGGGCTCCATCTCCCACCCTTAGACAGGTCTGTGGATTTATTCTCAGTCTCTACTTCTGGTAATTGACAAAGTAGCAATTTCCCTTCTTTTTCAGATTTAAAGTTCCATATTGTCTTCAAAGTTACCCTTTAAATACAAAGGGAGGAGGAAAGGTTTTTGAGGACACTGAGGTATTGTTCCTTGTTTTCATTGTAACTGGGGAAAGCTTCAGTAGGCACAGTTAGAGTCCGGGCATTCTTGGCAGTCTCTTATTGTTCCTGGATGTTTAGGCTCCCAGGGGAAGAATTCCCGTGTAAGCTATTGCAGCCGGCTTCTGATAAATGAGTCTTAGCTGGTAGGGCAGTGAGAGCCCTGTACAAAAAGAAAAGAAAAAAAAAGAAGAAGAAGAAATCCTCCTCTGACTCTGCACAGATATATCTGCAATAATCCTCTGCTGAAACATCAAGGAGCAACACCAGAACCAACTGTCACCTTCTGTCTTTGAGAAACTGTTGTTGCAGCAAAGGGTGAAGCTTCATGTTCTTGGCTGATTTTTGTTCCTTTTGGAATCCTTGCTTTTGTTCCACCAAGTCCTGATAGTCACTATTGTGTGAAGGCAGATTGCAGGAAGCCTGACACATTATATTACTTCAACCAACAGATAATCAGATGTCATCTTCTTTTTATTACACAAAAGATCAGATTCTAACAAAAGCAAATTGCTATAGCGTTCGTTGATTCCTTCAGAGCTGTTATCCCTGACTAAAGTGGGTATAGATCCTTAAGTCCTAGAACTGAGGAATTCGTGAACATCATTTCTGTCTTTTTCCTAGACATCTGAACTACTAATGCATCCCAATTTTGCCTTCAGATCAGCTCTTTGAGGCCCCAGAGAATCTAGTCTGCAAGTTGCATTACAGACTGAATTTAGATACTGAAACAAAGGGCAGAAGTTTTAGTGCTTTATTGCAAAAACAGAAAGATGTGCTTTTGTGACTTTTTCATGGGGACATTTTTTAAAGACAAACTTGTTGGAGAAAAAAATTTTATGGGGCAGCTAGGTAGTACAGTGGATAGAGCATCAGCCTGAAGTCAGGAGGATCTGAGTTCAATTGGTCCCAGACACTTAATACTTCCTAGCTGTGTGACCCTGGACAAGTCACTTAACCCCAATTGCCTCAGCAAAAACAAACAAAAAAGAATGAAGGAAAACAATTATCAAAAAAAAGAAATAAAAAATTTCTTGCTTTATTATTTGGTGAATGCTAATTGTGGTAGAATTGTTCAAGTTATAAATGAATACATGGGGCCTGCTCAGAGGACCTTTGAGTTAAGTCAAATGAAACAATTCAGACCCAGACTTTTCATTCACATAATCCAATACCCTGAGAAGGAATTTAAAAATAAACCATGTGTTTTTCCATCTCTCAGTTTGGAAATTGATTACTTAAAATTACTGAAAGGTTTCAAAAAAGGAGAAGGTTTCTTAGGAAGAATCAGAAAGATGACAGTGGTAATCTATGCTAAGAAGAATAATTTCTAACACAAATACACTATAGAAAAAGTCTTATGGATCAGAATGATAAATAAGAGGAAAAGATTTTTAAATTATGGTAAAAATAATTCTAGAAATAAAAGTAAGACTTGAAACCTGAAGATGAGACTTGAAGAGGACTAGCATTGATAAGATCATTGTAGCAATACCTAGTTTGAAATAAACATGGAACAAATTCACAATGGTCATCCTCTTTGACAAAAGGGAAGTTTATTTAGGGGAAGACATCACAGACAAAACTAAGAGATAAAATAAGCAACAGGAGTGGCAAATATAAAGTAAAATTGGGAGAGCATTAGCAAGGAAAAGATAGACTTCTTCCTGACAGAAGACAGTCAGTTCACATCAGCATCATTGTCAGAGAACAAAGTAGCAAGTTGGCCAGAAAGATCCCTAAATGGAGTGTGCTGGAGTAGAAAAATATGAGAAACAAAAGATCAAGAGAGGTAGGAAGGGGTTTAAAAAGAGGCCACTTGAATGGGACAATCCAAGTCATTGGCTTAAAAGGATGTAAATGTATATGGCTTCTACATTCTTAGATTTAGAATCAGGTAGACCTTAGTTCAAATCTTGCTTCAGTTTCTTCTTTACCTGTATAAGTCATAACCTCTTGTAGTCTCAGGTTTTTTCATCTATAAAATGAAAATAATAATAGCTCCTTCCTCCAGGGTTGTTATGAGACAGTATATAAAGTACTTTGAAAATTTTTAAAGCATTGTGTAAATGCTAATTAGTATTATCATTAAATCTTTTCTTCAAGCTATTTTGAAAGATAAATTTAAAAGATTAAATTAGTGGAAGCAGAGATCAGAGAGAAAAAAAGAAAATGAAAACTTCACAAATTGGTTGTGTTTTAATAGAGTAATTATGAATTTTGATCAAGAAGGCATGATGTGGACTTAATCTCTTCCCGTGTCAGAAAGAAGCTTAAATGGCTATTATCAGATATAACCAATTCCCAGACTATCCTTTTTGTATATTGTGATTGTGAGGTAAGAATTCTTTATCAGCTTCTACTGTCCATCCCCCAATCTCTGGATACCTTCACACAACCTTTTGAGATATTGATTAACATATCTTTAAATGGGTCTAGGACGTGATCTGCCAGTTATTCCATCTGACTCCTCTTTGATTGTCCCTCTGAATTTCCCCCTTTTCTTCTCTGGGAAACCCCCAATAAAAATCTGCTTTTTGATAAAAAGATCTTTGCTAAATTCTTTGCCAATCTAAGCCCACTATGAGGTGAGTGCCTCTTTCTCTCCCTTATAGTGCCTTCCCTTTAATCCCTTTAATAGCACCTTTCTCCTTACTCTAGATAACTTCCCTTAATCTGCTAAACTCCTGTATGGTTTTAACCTGCCAGCCAATGTCAAACCCAGGCTATTTCGCATAGCTTATTCCTGTAATGGATTCTTCTAAATTCCTTTCCTTTCTAAGTATATGTTCTCCCAACTTTATTTCATATTTGCCACTTCTGGTGCCTATTTTACCTCTTATTTTTTTCTGTAACCTTTTCCCCTAAATAAACCTGCCTTTTGCAAAAGAGAATGGCCATTGTGAATTTATCACATCTTTATTTCAAATTAGGTATTGCTACTCTGATCTCATCAGGTATAATCAGGCAACATAGAAAAAAAGTGAAAAGATGAATGACTAAATTTCATCTATTGATGGTATATTGAAGAGTTTGTAGGGATTAGATTAGACTCTAAAAACTTATTGGACCTATTAAAGCTGCGCTCCTTTGAAGAAATTTTTTCAAATACCATATATTGTATGTATACCAGTCTTAAAAATTATTGGTCCTGTATAATACTAGAATTATATTATTATATAGCTTATTATATAATTAGAGTAATATAAATATAAAAATTAATTTCTTTATCTACATATAGCTATATTACCTAGATTTCCCCTTAAACTTAATCCCCGCTCTTGCCTTCCCAGAGAGCCATAACTTATAAGGAAGATTTTTAAAGAAAGAAAAAGAAGACAGGCACTATTTTTCATTGTCTTTTTATCCTGAATACCTTTAGTGGTTGCTTAACAAATGCTTTTTGAATTTCATTGAATTGAAAGCAATACAATTTTATCCCACTAATCTCTCTTGTGTTAACTTTTTTTCTTAAGGTTTTGTCAAATCCCTGAGAATATCGATTTCAATCTTTTAAAGATTAAAACTTCTTCTGGGTCAGGGATTCTTAACCTAGGATCTATAAATTTCTTATGTTTTTTAAATAACTATTTCAATATAATTGGTTTCCTGTGTGTTTTATTCTTATCTTTTATGCACTTAAGAACATAATTTTGAAAAGGAATTCTTAGACTTCAACAGATTATCAAAGAGATCCATGATACAAAAATGTTTAGGAACCCCAGTTTTATGATTTCCTAAATCTCATTCAAGGAAGGCCTCAAAGTTATACCATTGCTATTTTGTAGGTCCAATCTGCACACTTCAAAATTAAGAGGAGAATTCAAAATTCATTCAAGCTAAATTATTTAATCCAGATAACTAAAATTCATTCATTAGAACTATCTAATCAATGAGCCAATTGTTTGGGGGCTGTTTAAATTCCTTATTTCTCCAATTCATCTAAAAAAGTGAGACCCGTGACCTTGCACAGGCCTCCCTCAATTAAATCCAATTCACTTGAATATCATATCATCAACTTCCTGATGTCATGGTCCTCTTCAAGAATAAAGGACAAACAACAACAATGATGTGTAAGTACTTGTATGATGGAATCACTATAATTACAATTTCTTCCATTGAAATTTTATTTCTCTAATATAATAAGCATGTTTATTGCTGGATGGTTTTCCTAGGACTTGGGCCTAATAAACTTATTTGCTTTCTTTTAGTTATCATAGATGAAAACAAAACAGAATCCTGCTTTGAAGTGAATATTTTCTCATCATTTTTATCTTTTTTTAATCTTTCAGATACTTACCTGAGATCATGAATGATGGACTAACCAATCAGATCAATAATCCAGAAGTCGACGTAGACATCACTAGACCAGACACTTTCATAAGACAACAGATCATGGCCTTGCGAGTGATGACCAACAAGTTAAAAAATGCATACAATGGAAATGATGTGAATTTCCAAGATACAAGTAAGCAATCAGCTTAATTTAAAATCCAATTTGGTAATAACAAAGCCAAAAAAAAAAAAAAAACCTTAGTAAAATTTGGTGACCCTTATAGAAACCTTATGATTAAAATGGGATATTTAAAAATCACTACATAATTTTTCTTGACTAGAAATATATACCATTGTCTACATATTTCACTTCTCCAATCTGAGAAGCAACCTTAGAGTTTTGGACATAGAAACTTTGTAACTTTGTGGTTTACATAATTGATAAAATAGTATATTCAACTTAGAGTATAGAATATTCTTAACATATTCAACACACCAATATTGAAGCAAAAAGAGACAGAAACAGAATTTGAAACCCAAATCTTTTTGGCACCAAATCTAGCATCTAAACAAGTGACTATGCTTGTTTCTTCCACCAAAAATCTATTCCAATAGCAAGTCATTTATGGGTATAATATTACATGTAAGAATTTTATTACAGTTTGGAAATTCTGCATCAGAAATTATTTTTATTGTTTGAGGAAAGCAATCAGGGTTCAATGATTTGCCTAAGGTCACCCAATGATAAGTGTCTGAAATCAGATTTGAACTCAGATCCTCCTTACTTCAGTGCTGGTACTATATTCACTGTACCACTTACCTGCTCCTGTACTAGAAATGTTCAAAATTTTTTCAACACACATTTGCTAGAAAATACTTTCAGACTGAAACCAGGTAGGTTCAAAATGTTATCCAAGGTACAGAGAAAATATCTTTTGAAAAAGTTTGACCCTTTAAAAGAGCAAGTAATCAGGGAACTATCTCTTGAACATTAGGTGTACTCTTGTTATCAGTGACTCTGTAATTTGGTCATCAGAGCAAAAGATTATGCTTGCATGTGCATGTGGGAAATAATGAGAGAGAAAGAAGCAAGTTACAGATGGAAGATATTAAGTCATCTCCCTCTTAGCTATCATCCTACAGAGTTGTCCCGTGCAATATATTTTTCTCCAATTTTTGAATATTTTTATTTAATATTTTGAGTTCCAAGTTTTATCCCTCTCCTACACTTTCCTTACTCCCTCACTGAAAGTGTAAGCAATAAGATATAGGTTATATATTGTGATTATATAAAATATATTCATTGCAACAAGTTTTTAGTGTTTTAATAGATATAATTTTTTTAATTCCAACAATTATATTTCTTTAGTCAGGATATTCTGCCATCTGACAAAACTTGTAACCGCAGTGGGAATTTTTTCCTGCTACAATAAACCTGAATTTTATTCTTCTCAAAATCATCCTATTACTTCTTGAAAAATCTTTCCTTATGCTCTGACTCTGTGCCAGCCACTGCACTTAGTACCTAAGATACAAAGAAAGGCAAAAACAGGCTCTGCCTAAAAAACCCTCATTTTTTAATGGGAAAAGCAACATGTAAATAACTAAATATATATGACAGATACATGGTGAATATAGTTCTATTTCACAACAAAAACATTAATTTAAGATATTAAAAGTGAAATGAGGGTCAGCTAGATCATTCAGTGGATAAGAGCACTGACTCTGAAGTCAGGAGGACCTGAGTTCAAAGCTTTCCTCAGAAATATGTACTAACTGTGTAACTCTGGATAAGTCACTTAACCCCACTTGCCTTGCCAAAAAAAAAAAAAGTGAAATTAATTGACCATAAATGCTTTCTATATATAAAACTTTAAAGTGAAATATTAATTATATAAGTAAGTTCAACAACAAATACAACATATAGTATTATATATATATATTTATTATTTAAATATTTAAAATTAATAGGATAGAATTTGCTTCAGACTTGTTATTCATTCATTTTTCTGTTATTCTCCTACAGAGCAAGAGGTAGCAATTTATATTTATAAATTGCTACTTTAGTAAAATCTTAAAAGGCAGAGTTCTAATCCTGTCTTCCCTGACCATCCTATATTCTCCAAGCAAGAATAGTAAATAACAAGTCTGGAGCAAATTCTACCCTATTAATTTTTAATATTTAAATAATAAAAATTAATAATAAATAAAATTTTAATTTTAATAATTTAATAAAATAATTAATTTAACCCCTACAGAATGCCAGGTGTCAGTTGAGAGATTAGTAAAATCACATCTCAGAAATTTTGGTTTCTAGATCTTGAGCTTTTTTTCCCTCCTAAGGGACAAAGTTCTAGATAACAGCTTTCATTGAACATCAGTCACTTAAGGACTATTGCGTTTATATGACTTTTATCTTAACTCGTGGCAAGTGTGCTTGCTATTTCTTTCTGGTATTTATGAGCTGAGACAAGATTGCCATGTTCTTGGTTTTATCTCTCGAGACCTGTTTGCAAAAAAGGATATGACCTGATGCACTTAGATGCACAGCTCTAAATAGCATTGCCTGTTTTGGCTTCTATCTCAAGCTCAAAACCATTATCACGTTTTATAGCTATTATAACCCTTGCTGCTTTTGACATTTCTGCTTTATCACTTATTCTTGGCCCCCTTGAATACCTGTATCTATGATTAGTTTTCTCCAAGAGATATGGCTATTATTTTTTTTCCAACTGGAATTTCCTTTCATTATTTGCTGCCAAAAATTTTTAATATTCTAAATCTCTTTTAATAATAACTATGTAAAGGTTATAATACTTCATGCCCATACTAGTCTTCAAAACAATTCCCTTATCAATTTAGTATCTCTAAATTTAATTAATGTGCTCTTTTAACCCTCACATGGATCAGTAATGATAAAGCAGAGTAAATGTTAAGGACACAGGATAGCATTTTCAAATGACCCGATCTGATATTTAAATATTCATTTCAAAGAAATGTGATTTTCTCTCTCAATAGACCATTTGAAGCATGTTAAGGGAGAATGAAAGAAAAACTCAGTTTCCTTAGATTTAAAGTGAAGAGTTTGAAGTAGATTACCTGGAAGGCCCAAAATTATGATCCTATAATCCTAATTAATATTCATACTTAAATAAGGTTAATATAGAGCTGAGAAAGTAGAGATGTTGGGTGAAGGGGTTCTCACTGGGGTTATGGAATTGAAAAGGGTGACATTATGAAAGATAATGCAATGGGCATACAGTAGAGTATTGGTAAAGAGATCATCCAAGATAAAGGATGATACTAGTGATCCAAAAATAGAAACAGAACTTCCTGAACAATTTTGTTCATTAAAAGAAAATTTATCTCCCAGTTCAAGAACTATTTGCTTCATCACCAATAAATTCTTTTGGATCAGAGCTGGGTTTGTACAATGTCTATTTTTCCTTTCCATGTTTCCTTTCCTTCTTCTCTCCTTCCCTCCTCTCTCCCTCCTCTCCCTTCCCTCCCTCCCTTCCTTTCCCTCCC
This sequence comes from Antechinus flavipes, assembly GCF_016432865.1. NCBI lineage: Eukaryota > Metazoa > Chordata > Mammalia > Dasyuromorphia > Dasyuridae > Antechinus > Antechinus flavipes. The sequence goes on from NC_067400.1 coordinate 147,475,498, forward strand.
TCTCCTCCTTTCCCTTCCCCCCTCCCTTCTTCCCTCCCTCCCTCTCCTCCTTCTCTTCCCTCTCTTCCCTCCCTCTCTTCCCTCCCTTCCCTCCCTCTCCTCCCCTCCCTTCCCTCCTTCCTCACTTCCCTCCTCCCCTCCCTCCCTTTCTTTCCCTCCCTCCCTCCCTTTCTTTCCCTCCCTCTCTCCCTCTCCTTCCCTCTCTTCCCTCCCTCTCCTCCCGTCCCTTCCCTCCCTCTCCTCCTCTCCTTTCCCTGCCTCCCTCACTTCCCTCCCTCCCTTCCTCTCCTCCTCCCTTCCCTCCCCTCCTTTCTTTCCCTCCCCTCCCTTCCCTTTTTCCCTTCCTTCCCTCTCCTCTCTTCCCTCCCTCCCTCCCTCTCTTCCCTCTCTTCCCTCTCTTCTCTCTCTTCCTTTCCCTGCCTTCCCTCTCTTCCCTCCCTTCCCTTCCCTGCCTTTCCTTCCTTTCCTCCCCTCCCTTCCCTCCCTTCCCTTCCCTCCCTTCCTTCTTCTCTTCCTTTCTTCCTTCTTTCCTCCCTTTAGCAAATTAATTTTCTTGTCTTTCTCTTGTAGCTCAGGATACTAACAATATCCTGCAAGATAGATGCTAATATCACCCTCATTTTACAGAAAGGGAAACTGAAGGAAACAAAAGTCAAGTGCCTTGCCCAGCATCACACAGCTAGGAAATATCTGAGGCCATATTTGAACTCAGGTTTTCTTGATTCCAGGTCAAGCTCATAGCTCATGCCATCTTTCTGCCTCATAGTGAATATTTAATCATTTTATTTAATAATAAATAATAATGTTTATTAAATATTTGTTAAATTGAAATTGGTTTAGAGCAGGATGCAACAATGCACACACACATAACATGGAACAAACTAAAATATTTGTTAATAGCACACAAATTTGAGGAAAGTACTCAGATAATTCATTTTGGTTTAGTCTTGGTTTTTTAATGTTCTGTTTCGTTTCATCCTTAGTTTTTGCAGCTTATCATTTTCTCCTTTTTGTAATAGGTGATGAAACCAGTGGCTCAGGAAGTGGCAGCGGCTGTATGGATGACATCTGCCCCACCGAATTTGATTTCGTTACCACCGAAGCACCCCCTGTTGATTCAGATAGGAGAGAAGTGGACTCTTCAGCCCACAAGCTCAGCCACTCACTCCTCACATGGTCCATCCTCTTCCTTGTAGTCTCACTGCAGAGACAGTGGAGATAATCCTGGATTTTGGTCAGATAAACTGAGTTTTAGCTATATGAACAGCCAACTTCTTTTTCTTACACTATTGGACAATGGACCATGACACAATACTTACAGTTTTCTATGAGAAGAGAGCAGTACTGCAATCTGCTTCCCTTTTTGTTTTCCCAAAGAGTACCGGGTGCCAGACTGAACCGCTTCCTATTTCCTTCAGCTATCTGTGTGGAGACCATGTCTATTCTTGAGTGAATTCTTACTCAAATCTTTCTTATCAAGGGACTTTCTTACCTTCATTTGCTTCTATGCTGCAGAAGTAAAGGGATCTCACATTGTGGGGTTTTTATTTCCTTTCAAAAAAGGGCAGGGAGGAGGTGGTAGGGGAGAGCAAGATGAAAGAAAATAATTTTTCTTCAAAAATCAGGCCAAATCCCAAGACTGCTGCATTTTCAACAAACAGGAGGCAAAGGAAGATAGAGAAAAAAAAAGACCCTAAACTATATCATTTTTAAACTGATAGCCAGCCCTCTAACATGGGCTTCTTTATGAAAATTCAGGTCTATAAAATGGTCATTGGAAGAAAGGAATTTTTTCTAAGGAAAAAAAAAGTTGAGAAAATACAGTATGTCTCAGTGGTGAATGTCTTGCACTCTTGGCCACCAACATTATCTAATTGGTTGGAAGGCATGGAAACTGACAATTAGAAAATAATCTTTAGTAGTAAACCAACACCACAAAGAGTTCAATATTTCCTATTACTTCCATTTAGGATTCACCATTAACCTGCCTAGTACATATTTCAATAGTGATACCATTTCCCCTAAACTATTTAGTCTTTTTTTCTTTGTTATTCACTCAGCACAGGAGTTCTCCCTCCTTTGCACCACTTTTGACTAACCTGCCCTCTAAGATTTGGACTGAAAAATAATATCTATTAAAAGAATTTCTTCATTTTTGCCAACAACCCAACATTCATTCAATTTTTCTGCTCCTGTGCTTACTACCTTCCCAAAGTGACAGTTCTTTCAGTGAACTGATAAGTAACTGGATCCATATGCAAGTTTTCATATGTAAGACTTCCTTTGTGTCAGTTGGCTTCTGTATCACAAGGGCATTCAATCACAAAACAAATACAACAAAGAAGATTAAAAAAAAAAAAACAGTAATAGTATTGACATGGAGATTTCTTTCACTTTTTTAGTCTTAGTATGATCATCTATTTTTATATATATATTATATATATAAATCACAGATTTTAACTTCTTAACTACAAGCTCAGGGTTGACACACCTTTGTAACAAAAATGTTTTGTCAACCAGCTCTTCTTGTCTTGTGCTGCTCAGAGAAGTGATTTTTTTTTAAATGACCTATGAGCACTGAGAATCAAGAAAGAGAACTTTTTATGTATCTAACTGTCATTTTATTAAAAGTTCACCAGAGGACACCCTCTTGCGCATGAATGTGATTTGGCTTGGGGGTGCTCCAGATCAGATAGGGCATATGGGGAGATCCAGGTTACTGCAGAATTTGACTGGTGATGACAAATGTGTGCATAAAGAATGTTATTCATTGAAAATTATTGTTTTTTAGGAACAAGGTCTTTGGTCTAGAATTCCTATTGTGGTTTGGACCCATTGGTTTAATTAGGGGTGAGGAAAGGGAGTTCAAAGCCCTGGCCTAACCATCTGCATCATGAAGACCAAAATTAGATCCTATCAACCCCTCAAAGGAAAACATGACAAAAAAAAAAAATAAAGATGAACAATAATACCCAGAGGACAGTTAGAAGTAGTTGGGGTGGGGGAAGTTCCATAAAAATAATTGATTATCCAAGTGTTTCTTGGTTTATATGATGAATCTGGAGTTGGTAAAGTTAGTTTCAGATCCTATAAAGGATTTCAATCACATTAAAATTTACAATAATGACATGTAAATGGTATTTTCAATCTCATTTTCTCATCAAAATTATAATTAGTTATTGATTTAGTCACCGCATTTAAGTAGAATACACACAGCACAATAGTTTTAGGTACACTTAAGCACTTTTACAAAAATAAAGTATTTACAAACTACTGTTGATATATTATGCCTAAGAAATAGGAAATATAGGTTTTTAAGATTCTGTCTACCACCCTCCTAATTGAAATTTTTTGAAAACTCCAACGCAAATTTCCTATTGCATACTTTTGGAAAAAATCATCCATCTGACTTGCCAAACTTTGGCTTGGTATCACCAATTACGTATACAGAGAGCTCTCTGCAGTGACCAATACCTTAAATTACCAACTTCCTTTAAGAATCAGTATTTTGTTTCTCCAATAATGAAGGTATAAAGAAAATGATACCAATCTGATTTACCAGAATATTTGAGGAAGAGCTGGTTTAGGCAGCTCTGAACTCAAATTCTTTTCTTTTACAGTATTTCCTCCTTTTCCTTCTATGAAGTGTATCAAGGAGATGCCTTTTTCCTCATTTTCCCAATACAAATATTATATATTTATATGTATGTGTGTATATATATACATGTACATGTATTTATATATATTTTTTTAAAACCTTATCCATTCACATCTGATTAATGACACTGATTAGTTACAGCAAATCAACTGTGAAAAAAAAAAGTACCATAATACAAATCACCTTGGGTAGACATGGTCACAACATCACTTAAGTTGTACTTCTTGACTTCTCCCCTGCCATCCTCTTATGTCATATGATTTTTCATGTCCATTTAAACAGAAAGGCTTTTATTCCACTGTTGGCATGACATCAGCTTAATCTAGATTGCTACCCCCTTTTAGGAAATCTTTGGAAAGTCTATAAGTTGAGTTCTCTAGTTTCAGAAATTAGTATAGAATAGTGGAGTACAGGAAGAAACTACATGATTTTCCATAATCTGTCAAACTGATGTTCCCGAAATGTTGTCCATTTGTCTTTACTTCATAACCTTTATTCTAAATAGGGAAGAATCAGTTCCACTGGGCTCATTGAAATCTGGAACTAGGAAATAATGAGTGGTGCTCATAAATGCAAACATTTAGATTATTTAAAGTGCCTCTATTTTACATGTTCTTTAGTTATAATATGTATTTTTCTAACAGTAATACACATATATAATAGGTGTATATTAAACTATGTATATGTTATAGCTAAAGACTAAATGGAGTTTTGTCTTTAGCAGAGAAGAACAATTAGCAAATTCATAAATTAGAGTTTGTTTATAATTCTGTTTTGAAGGGTAATGATTTGTTCTTTTACTTAATATTCTATACTTTGAATACAAGGATCAGTTAAAGCCTGCTTTGAAATATAAGGGATGTGAAATTCTAATGTATTTGTGGAATTCAGACATATTATCTATCATTCACTGACAAACTAACAGTTGTAATGAAGACAAAAATCATTTCATCTGAACAAAAATGTGATTTTATTTTGATGATGTCAATGTTAAAATAGCCCTAACTGATGATTTTGAATTGACATTTCCTATTGTAAACATTGGCCCACATTTGATCTTTACCTGTTATAAGTAGCTATATCATGGCTACAGACTAAACATTAGCTAAAATCTATAACGAGGAAGAACAATTAACAATTGTGGATCTGTTTATATTTATATTTGCAAAGTTTAAAAGGTTTTTTTTTTTAAAGTAAGGGGGTAGCTTAACTTGGTTCCTTGTTATAAAATAGAAAATTAGTAATAGTTCATACAAATTTTGCTCTTACTTAAATGCTTTCCTTTGGCAATAGAAACATAACTAATATTATATTGATTTGCTAATTGTTCTTTCCTGTTATAGATATTAGTCACTGTTTAGTTTTAGACTGAGACATATATATGTGATATAAAACTGTATGTACACTGGAGCCTTGCTATAACATGGCGTGCTATAGCACAAAACTCAGTCTAACAATGTTATCTTTAGCCTTGTCCAAGGTGGGAAGAAGAGGATGTATTTCTTACTGAAAGGACCTTGTAACAACTCATTTTAATGGCATGATCCCCACAAATGGCATTATAGTGAGGCTTCAGTGTGTGTATACATAAAATATATGCATTATGTATGTGTACACAGGTCCTTTCCTAACTTTTTATGTGGCTGTCAATTACTATGCGGGTTATGATTTTGCATTTCTAATTTGGATAGAAAGTTGCCATTAAGCTTGTATGAAAATAGTAAAAAAAAAAAAAAAAAATCTCATAGTTGTTTCCACTAACCTTTATGTATTTTTTTCTTAATTCCTATATGGTTTAAGGTTGAGAGGCTTTAGAAGCCATAGTAAAAAAAGAAAAAAAAAATGGGGCAATTGATTATCTACCACTGTGACAATTTGAATGCATTTAGTTTGGGAAATCATTGACTTTATCCTTACCCCTAGACTCCTTAGGCCAATCCAATGTATATGGTTTAAACAATGAAATGGAAAATCCTGTCTCAGTCTCACTTCTAAATTCTTTTCTCCTTCCAGATAAAATGTAGAGCCCTAAGAAAGAATGTTAATATTATTTGAGATCAGAAATGGGAAAATAATATGTGGGTGGGAGGAATGAGGAGTAAAGGACAACAATTTTCTAAAACAAAAAAATAGCATTGATTTTTAGATTGCTAAGATGATATGACTATGCTCATAGGCAGGTTTAAATGACCTGTTAAACATATCACAAGCTATTAATTTCAAATAGCTCACTTCTTAATACAGTTAACAATGATTTCTTTACTGAAAATATAGTACCATTTCAAAAATATTTTAGTAAAAAATTATAAAATCCCCCAAAGTATAGCATTTACCTGTAAGCAACACTATAATTTAAACTCACAACATTAATCTCTGTTTTATCCAGAAAGATAATCATTGAAAAACAAATTAAGGCAACTTTAGAATAACTGAGAAATCTGGATATAAATTTCTTTCAGGAAAGAAAGCTAATTGCCTAAGAAGGAAAAAAGGATCCACATGGTGGTTATTGACAGTAATTCCCAGTTTTAAAAAAATCATGAAGCTAAATGTGCACTTTGGTTTTTCTGAAGAATTAAAAGGGGGTACCACAACATAGCCCACACTCATACAAGAGAAGGTCCTCTGCTTTGACCGTTTCCATATTGGTGCTGATCAGACAATGAATGATACATACACAGAAGGACAAGAGGCATAAAAACAGATAATTGAGCATTCTACTACAATGCAACTATTTACTAAGAATGAACACATTTCCATTCAATATTTACTTCTATTTAAGAGTCTAATCACATGGGCAATTTCTAGACATGACAGAAAGCTATAAAAGATCTGCCTCTACATTTCAAATACTGCTGCCCTCCTTATCTTCTTTGTTCACCTTGAAACATAAGGCAGAGCAAGAAAGTGCTTATGAATGTCCCAGATTAAAGTGAAGTAGAAATGAGATTCAAATTCAGCTTCTTGGAAATCAAGTCCAATCCAACAATCATTTATTGAGGAACTACTTTATTGCAGGTTACTATATCAGGAACTGAGAGATGTAAAGGAAAACAAAAATAAGGATATTTTGTTGTTCCAAAGAAAATATCACATGTTAAATATAAAAAAACAAAAGAAAACATAAAGGAAATATTTCTTTTAAACCATCTTTCCTTTAATGAGTACTAATATAGATATAATTTAATCAATTGCATGGCTCTGCCACTATACCCATTTATAAGAACCTATTCCATCATTTGAAAAAGGAGTGGAGAGGCAGCTAGGTGTGTGCAGTGGATAGAGCACCAGCTTGAAGTCGGGATGACCTGAGTTCAAATCTAGTCTTAGAGTCAGACACTTACCACTTCCTAGCTGTGTAACCCTGGGCAAGTCACTTAACCCCAATTGCCTCAGAAAAAAAAAAAAAGAATAAATAAATAATTTTTTAAAAAAGAAGAGTGGAGCCAGAATCTTGCAAAAAAGAAAATCCAGCTTTTGCATATCTCCTCTCACTTCTTTAACATATAGAGAATCCAAATACTTTTGAGCCCCAGTTACCTTTTGAAAGAACAGGGTTGATGAAGCAGTTGAGGTACTAGAAGATAAGATTTTCATCTTCCTTAAAGTCTGAGTTGTCTTAAGAAATTTATTTGAGATTGTTAAATCAGGGATTGATGAGGGAAGCAAATCCAGCAGTTTATTCATCTTATAACAGAGATGCCCAGAAAATGTATCTAGAGTTTAAAATGCCACTTAATTGGTTGTTGTTTTCAAAGCACTTGAACATGTAAGGCTTATCTAATTAAATATGGTGTTCTGGTTGCCATGAGCATCTAAAGATATGTAACTCTCAAATCAATGGAGTTCCCTGTTTTGATTTTACAGCAATTGTAAACTAAGAACTGGAAGTCAGGTCACTGAGCCAGGCAATTTTATGTAATCTTTATAAGGAGAAATTTGGAAATCTGAATCATAGATACAGACTATTACTAATGGTTTATTCATATGGAATTACTGAAAAAGTATTTCAAATTGCCTTCGGAAGTCATAGAATTTGGAGGTAAATGGGACTTTAGAGATCATCTGTTCTAATCTCCTTCCAATTAATTTTTATAGATAAAGAAACTGAGTTCTAAGGGACTGAAACATTGCCCAAGAACCTCAGACTTGAAACCAGCTTCTCTGATTCCAAATCCAGTGTGGTTTGTTGCTCTTTCCAGTAAACCATCCTGTAACATGATAAAGTTATCTTATTTGAAATAAGGATTTCTGAGTTTTCTTTAATTTCATGGCATTTGTTGTTTTCAAATTAAATGCATGGAAGAGAGTTTTTTTTTTTTTAAACTCAGGAATGATCATTTCCTTTTCATTCAGTTCAGTGACGTTCTAACTGCAAACTCATTTAAAAAGTTGAGATCTGATCAACTATCTGTCAGTATGACCCCCCAAAATTAGTTTTGCTTTATTTTTATTCACTGCCATGACCAACATAAAACAGATCTAGACACCTAAAGAAACAGTTTCAAGAGTCTTTTATGACTTGTTCAATCTTGCCTTAATGACAGTTTGATTCCAAGTTAAAATGAAGATCAGGGCATGGACAATTAGTTTTTAGTTTGTAGACTTAGAAATGAAAGGACACTTGGAGACTTTCTGCTCCAACTCCCTCTTGAGACAGATGAGAAAACAGATGAGATCCAGAGAAATTAACTGACTTGTTCAAAGTCACCCAAGTACATGGACCTTTCCTCTAGACTAAACTTTGGAAAGCAGGTGCCATTTCAGATTACATGCTGAATCTGTTTCTTCTGAGACCATTGAGTTTTGAGTATGTCTTCTTCACAATAAGACACAATTTCAATATCCTCTTAACAGTTATGACTTCCATTTTGGCTTTGAGGCTAGGTGGTCCAGTCACAAAAGAAAGCCCCATCTTTCTAATTTCTTGAAACTGCACTAAATGTTTGGCTCTGTGACAGCTTTCTTAGAATACCTCGACTCAACTACTCCAAATATATCTTTGTATTGCCATAGTGTTACATGAGCCTGGCACACAGTAGGCACTTAATGCTTTTTGATTAATTGGTTTAAAACACATCCCATCTACTGTTGAATTCCACCACACACGAGCACATATACAAATTAGTTAAAACAATCAAGGAATCAGAGACTTGGCAGCAAAAACAGTCTAATGAAAAATTTAACTTAGCAAATTCACAAAAACAAATGCAAACTAAATTTCTATTCCTTTTTCTTTGCTACAGAAGAAACTTCAGACATTGTTTAAACCTCTTATTTCTTTAAAGTGGGCCCCCAAAGCCATAGAGATTTTAGCATAAACCAATCTCTCAGCATCCCAATTCTGAATTATAAAAACATCAGACTAACAGGTATAACTAAATGAACCCTCTAGGAATGAATTCCCTTATATCTCTGATAATAGACTGACAATCTGAAAGTCATCTAATTCACCTTCTGCTCTGATTTGGGGTTTAGGGTTTTTTTTTTTTTTGTCTTAACTTAAAATTTCACTAGGGTATTTTTTAACTCTAAATGAAGAAATTCTCTCTTCTAATGCAATTTGACAACTATTCTGCAACTTGCAGTCTTAAAGATAAGTGCCTGAGGCACTGAGAAGTTAGTTAGTTGTGTAGTTTGCACAGTCACACAGACAGTATTTGAACACAGATTTCCTTGACTAAAGTGGAAAAAAAATTTTTTTCACCAATGTGAAAAATTAGAAGTGCCCAAATTATATTAAGCCAAAGAAGTTACATCTAAACATAGCTTTGTTAAGAGTTTTAATGACACAAAAGTGATTATTATCATTATTTGTATTGCCATTTCATATCAATTAGCAACTTAAAGCTGTTTTTGCTAGTTAGAATTCTCATCTGATTAATATGTCAAAATTTATGGGTGATGCACACATTAATCTTTAAGAAGCATATTTTTCCTTCAAATAGTAGAAAAGAAAGCTTCATAAAATTACAAAATATTCTAAGCCTTTGGATTTAGGAATATTCCTCATAGAAAAAAATTAAGATGACTTCTCCCCATATCCCCAGTAGACACATATACATATACATGTCCCTTTCAGATTCTCCATACTATTCTCTGAAATATTCTTCCAACTTGTTCTTTCATGTCATGGGGAGTTTCACTGAAAGTAACATTAAGTTATGCATTATTAAAAGATTCAGATTTTTTTGCATTATTTTCTCAAGTTGGAAAATCCTTGAAACTCACAGGCCAAAAAAAGTCCTATTTATATTTGACAGTACAATGGCAATCAATGAAAACTTAAGAGGGAAATAGAACAAAATTCTCTGAGATCATTTTACAGATGATGAAACTAAGGACCAAAGAAGTTAAATGAGATGCCAAAGATGACAACTTTTAGTAGTGGCAGAATTAGTATCAGAATACATACATATATAGAACTATACAACATATATCACCCACATTTTAATAAATTTCTGAATTGGATGGGAATTCTCAAATGTTGTGGAAAAACTTTGAGTTTGGTAAACTAAAAGAATGCAGCAGCTCTTCATCATTAGTTTTATGTCTATAGACTGCATTTTTGAGATTGCTTTGAAGACATTGTTTTGAGAATGTTCAAGGAACTATGGGGAAAGTTCAATCAATGGAAAAATTCTGCCAATGAAATAGCCATTTGGCCTAAGTTTTGCATTTCACTTTATGTTATGTAGACATGGTTTTAAAGTTCTTTGATTATAACATTAGAGCTTAAATTATTAAAAATAGGCAACACTTCCTTCTACTCTTATGCCAAAAAGATATGTTTCCTAGCTTTCTTTCTGATCTCTACAACTGAGCCAGGTATTTTTTTAATCCCTGCACATCATGAAAGCCCTTGAGGACTTGTTCAATAAAACATTGGTGAAATTCCAGAAGCCACACACTCCACCAATCATTACTACCAGCTTCATAGGAAGTGTCTCCATTTTTGGAGTATTATCCCACTCAGATTTATTGTTCTGCCATCTTTGTCCAGATGTAATCTTTAGTCAAATTAGTAATAAAATGGCTAAAATTAGCAAACTTCTCCATTCACCAAGAGTAAACTCCAGCTATTTCCACAGTCAATTTATACTCAAATAAATATATTTGCTACCTTATGTAAGGGGGGGGTTGAAGAGTTCCACCCCAACTTTAATTATTCTATGTGCCCATCTATGAAAAATAACCAGCCCAACGCCATGTATTCTGTAACTAGCCTTCCTATTTAACTTTCCTCTACTTATCTACTATATTTGAAGAATTTGTGAAATCAAAAACTTGAGAAATAATTCTGACCTTGTCAAGTATATAATCCTAACCACAAATTTCTTGCTCCATCCTTTAGTACTCTATAGCTTCAAATGTATCAAGTACTCATTTTTATTCCAGTCTCCTCTTTATGTAATTTTGCTAGACTCTCCCAAAGGACAGACGCATACATGATAATTACCATACCCTGAGCAGTTAGTTGCTAAATCTGTTTCTTTTGCTGTCACTGAATAGATGTGCTTTAGATTCATTTAAGTATGTCTTCTTCACCTTGCCAATCTCAATGTCCTTTAACAGTTATGACCTCCATTTTGACTTTGTGGCTAAATGGTCCAATTCTGTAAGAAAAACCCATGTTTTTTACTTTCTGATATCAAGCTAAATATCTTACATGGCCCTGTGAGAGTTTTCCTAACTCAACTAATCCAAAGTTGCCAAGGCTTGAGGTAAAAGATAGCTCTTACTAATCCCCAACAAATTAAAGAACATGGTAGAGAGGTGGAAGTGATAGTCAGACTGCTAGAGCAAGAAGGACACGACACTAAGACTTTCAGTTCATCAGAGGATCCAATAGGCTCTTCATTTGCCTGTTCCTAAAAGATGCATTCTCCTCCTGGAAAAGAATGGGGTTGTCTTAGTCTAGAAATGACTGGATCAACAGGGCTAGAGTATGTTGTTAAAAAAAAAAAAAAAGCTCCATATTCTGGATGCTCATGAATTCAATTGAATTCAATTTAAAAAGTATTTGACAGGTACCTACTCTATGCACAATGCTGTGCTAGATCTAGACAAAATATTTAAAGATGTTCTTTAGCATGAAATGAGAAGGGGTAAGGTCATTTTTTTTTCTTGGAAATAATAAGAATGTGTGGTATACTGTAAACAAAGTATATAAAACCAGCAAATGACCGTCTGTTTTCATATATACTATGACTTCATCATGACTTTAAAAAGTGGTATTACCTGTCCTGTCTCCAGAAAGGAAAAATGTTCATGAAGTTTCCAAAATCTGTGTATAGTCTCTGTGTTCATGCTAGGACAATTGATCAAATGAGGCCCTGTTTTTTCTCAACTCCACATGCTCTGAAAAATCAAACAGGGCAAAATATTGATTACCAGAGCTCTTGTTCAATTTTAAAATCTTGATGATATCCAAACATAAACCATAGGAGCTTTGCTCTGACTATTTATGGTATTATCTGACCCTTTGACTGCTTTATAATCATACTCCTCCTATCTATTATCCAGTATATAGGAGCCTGAACTCTATTATCTAGATCTCCACCATAAATCTCTCCAACTACTGAGTTTTCTTAATCACAATTCTTTTCTTAGCTAGCACAGCATCAGAAAGTTTGGATGGAAAAGAACAGGGACAAAGTTAGGGGAGGGGGACAAAGAAGCATTCTCATTTCCTAAGGAAAATAGGAAGATGGTGTTTAACATTTCCTAAATGCTCTCCATTGGATCTACTGCCCATTTACCTCTTCATTTATCTCTAACTCATTATTAACTTGGATGGAATAAGGCAACTCCAGAAGCCGTGATCATTAATGTAAATACCATTTGTTCCTAGAAGACTTGCTTTTGCTGCTATGTTTTTCATACTTGTTGAATTCATTGATATTTCATGCCAAATACTTTATAGACAGCATTTGGAAATCACAAAGCAGCTAGACCATGAAAGGCTATGCTCCCATCCATCAGGAAATGGAGTCTTACTGCAGGGATGTTTTGTATTTGCTTTACATTCATTATGAGTTTCTAGCTGAGCCTGCTTTTCTCCTCAAATATTGAAGACAGAGAGAACTAATGACATTCTGCTAACACAGACTCATGCTGGTAATTTTACATCTTCTGAAAGGATTGCATAGATGCCATTAAAAGAATTGCATTTGACAGCTGGGGCCATCAGGCCAGATGTGCTATCGGGTTATTAGACAAAGGAGGTCCTCAAAGACTTTTTAGGTAAAATTTGAAAAGTCATTACTTTATAAGATTGTCTAACTAGATGTCCCATAAATGCTTAAAACACATAGGAGACGTGCAATCAGATTGAGAAAATGTAAGTAAATGGAGAAGACAATAACAAACATGTTCCCAAACCCAAATTGTTGTTATTCTGCCTACCTTTTATCAGCAAAGTTGCTGATCCAAATTTACCAGACATTTGGTTTTTCTTTTTCTTCCTATGTAATACATATATATTGATGAACATTAGTTCTCCATTAACAATAGTGTTAGGCAAAAAAAAAAAAAAAAGATTCAGTTACATCATTATACACCCACTTATCTTATGATATGGGTCATCAAGGATGAGAAAAATTTTAATTGGTGGTAATTCTTTGGAGCCAAATTAGTAGTTACCTGGGGGTTCTTTTTTTCAGAGTACTTTGGTTTTATTAAAATATCACATCACTAAATTGTTCTCAATTCTGGGGGGAAAAAAAGCCTAAAACACTTTGGAGGCTCTATTAAAAAAATTCTCATTATCAACAAATCTTTGAAAAACCTCTTTAGCGTCTGTTGAAATATGCCCCCCCCCCATGCCGAAAAGTGGTAAGGAGAAATCCTGGGACTTTTCTTAATTAAGCAATAAGATATGGCGGAGGGGGGTGTAATGCTGAGATGTCATACATCTGAAGCATTAAAAAGCTGAATACAGTTAAATACCTCTAAATCCTTAGGTATCTGATTCTCCGCCAAACGTGCCTTATTGCTGTTATAAAAAGTCTTTTCATATTTCTAAGTAGGATGTTCCAAATAGGCAAAGGCCCAGTTGGATGGGGTGTCTTGGTTTGGAAACTAATGTGACAAAAGCTATAATTTTCTCTCTTCCTACACCCTATTATCATTTAGGGATGGTGAGAGGGAAGTGGTGAGCTTATACCACATATTATATTTTAATTCCTGCACCAGTAAATAAGACAAAAGTCTGTGTAACCCCCAAGATCATCCCTACTACTGTGGATATCAGAATGAATAACATTTAATTCTGGAAATCTGCCAATAGTGGTCTGGGCAACCTATTCTGGCTATTTAAAAATTTATACATTTTTCTTAAAAAACCTTTCTAGCAAATTTTTGCAGCTTACCAGTTGCTGGGACTAATAATGCTACTACAAGTGTTAATGCAGTACCATTTCCCCACTCTCATCCCCAACATCAGATAGCAGTTGATCAGTCAATGAATGATGATGAGTTGATTAAGGGGCATTCCTTGACACTGTTGCTATGATATTCAGTACTGTATGTAGAGACTTGACACCTCAGCGATGAAGACTTTAACATGCCTTATTTGTCCTAGTTACTTTTTTACAGTATGATGACTTAATAATAAGAGTTATTAGCTGCTTCTTCATTATAAATAAACTATATCTGCTCTGCCATGCAAACTATCCAATTCATTTTTTGAAGAACCATGTTAGACCATTCTGGTCACATCACCAACTCACCTAATTTTTATTCTTTCACTTTCGTTTGATTTGTATTCCATGAAGGAAGGTATTCCAGTGGTTTTGGGGGAAAAAAGGATTTGGAACCCTCTGATGGACTACAATAAATACTTTAATTAAGTACATGATTTGTGTCCTTGTAATTTTTCCTCAATACTTTCAAAATGGTCTCTTTTGTAGTATTCCTTCAGCTCTGGAACTGAGGATAGCAGCAAAGTAAGTCAAATATACTCATTGGAAGGAAGATTCTCTTAGTTTCTTCTATATATTCACTAAAATCAATTCAATTCAACAATCCTTTGTAGATATTTCAAAAAGGTTGGTTATAGTAACAGACCTTTATGTTGGACTTTACACACATTATCCCACTTGATCATCACAATAACCAGAGGTAAGTATTATTGCAGATATCATTATCCCCCATTTTATAAGATGAGGAAACTGAAATTTTAAAAGGTTGAAAGATACAATCATAGTCATACATACAGTCATGTATATGATAGTAAGAGAGAAGTGAACCCAGATTTTCCCAGGTCTAAATTAAATACATTATCCCTGCATTTTGCTCATCATTAAAGTTCAGTAGTAAATTGCATCGATTTGGACAAAAGCAGATTCCTTTCCTTGAAATAAGCTGATTCTGTGATCCAGTCATACATATACACTCACATAATGGCTACAGAATTTATAGCAATTATTGCTCCTATTTCTATGGAATTTTGAGAATTAGAAAATCACTTTCATTACAATGACCTTTTGAGGTAGACAGGGACAATTATCCCTATGCGATGGCTGAGGCAGTTGAAGATCAAGTCATATATCAAATATGACCTTAGTCCTCTGATTCTATATCGTCTAACCCACACTTCTCCTTATGTTGCTTAGTTGAGTCTTCAGTCCTCAGGATCATTGGGCCCAACTGTAGCCTTTCCTGGAATGGCTCCTATTTGGAGATATTAAAGCTAAAGCTAGATAATCACTTGGGTATATTATATCAGAGATTCCTGTCAGGAGTGGTTGGATGAAATAGCAGTTGAGATACCTTCTAACTCTCAGATTCAGTATCTCATTAATCACATTGATTCTTTGTGATCCATTTTCTAGCTTTCTGCTGGCCTGAGACTTTCACTGGCTGATTTTAGATTGCTTTCTGAAACAGAAGGAATCATATTCCTATCTTAGTTCTATTTATTTTAACAAGCATTCACTATGTGCATATGTCAAGCGCTGTGCTTAATCATTGTATTAAGGATTGTCTTAATGATTTTCCTAAAAGATTACACTCTTTGAAGTCCATATTCAGCTTCTGCTAATATCCATTAAGTAACCTAATTAATAAGGGATCCTTTTAAAAAATAAAAACTTTGTATCCTATGAAGAATGAATATTTGGGAGGTTAAGTGTGGCTAAGATTTTGGCTTTATGTAGACTGCTCAAAAGAAAGATACAGTATTTATTCAACAGAATCAGTTAATTGGAGGAAGTCACTTGAAAGACCCTGGAAATTTTTCCTACCAAAAAGATAAGAAAGGAGAAAGGAAGAAAAGGAGGAGAGATGGAGGAAGAAAGAAAGGGATGAGAGAGAGAAGAAACATTTTCCTTTGAATTAAATTTTATTACTTCTCATATCAGGGATCAAAATTGTTCACAATATCAATTTAAGTTCTGCACAATATGTAACTATCTTTAGGGAAGCTTGATATTAACAGATTTCAGAAAAGAGATGTGATTTAGAAGGGAAAACTAAAAGAAAGAAAATGTACTTTGGCAAATGAAGTAGAATGTATCTAAACAAAATTGAAGTAAGGGCAATATTTCTTTAAAGAGTACATATGAGTCAGAGGCAGAAATTTTAGTAGCTTATTGAATGTGGGAGGAGAGAATATTAAAAAGGGAGTATTTAGTAACCTTAAAGATGAGGAACAGAAAATGAGAGAAAGCAATTGAACACATTCAAGGCAATGTGATGAAAGTGTCAGAAAGGGAAAATAAGTTCAGAAGTGTTCAAGGGAGCCAGAAAAGATGAACTGAGATGCAAGGAAGCCAGAAATTATTATTCATTGATTATCTGGCATTGCTAATTTGAGTGTCATTCTAAAATCAATTTTACATTTTTATTTTAAATTGATTGTACCATACAACCCTATAGAGAAGGCCTTACAAGGTTTGGATAGATACAAATAAAAATAAGTCATTTGCAAAGCTTCTGAATTTCATCAACTTTCCCACATAACGTTTTTTCATTACAAAAATATCAGAACAACTATGCAGTTATGGATGTATTGTCTTCTGCACTTTTTCTTAATGTCTCACCTTCATAATAGTTAGTATTCTTCAGAGTTTGTCAGTAGCCATTACCAACCCTTAGGGAAAAAAAATAGAAATTAAGAAATGGTTGATTCTAACCAGTGTTAGACATTAAAAGGAAATCCAGTTTAAGGCATAAAACACTCATCTATCACGATTTCCAGAGCTAATCATTTCTATTTCTATTATCTTATTCAACCTTATTTCATTTATTACTGGAAAGTTGATACCTGATGATTACTGAAACTGAGGTAGTGTTTACTGAAGAAAATTAAACTTGTTTGAAAGTTCCTTTATAGTAAAGGAAAATAAATGAGATTTGTCTCCTGAACTCATCTGAAACTGCAAATATCTTCTGCCATGTCAGATTAAAAATAAGAATTTATCTATTATCATTATATAACATTAGATATATAATTATATAATATATCTTATGTATAAGCATAATACAGTTGGTTCTTATGTCCAAAAGAACACACACACACACACACACACACACACACGTGTGTGTGTGTGGAGAGAGAGAGAGAGAGAGAGAAACAGAGAGAGAAACAGACAGGAAGAGAAGACAGAGACAGAGAGAGGGGGGGGAGGAATGGGAGGGAAGGAAGGAAGAAGGGAGGGAGCGAAGGAGAGAGAGCACACTAACTAGGAACATGTCATTTACCAAAAAAACAACAACAACAACAACAACAACATAAAGATATAAGATATAATCCAAAGCTAATCATATTATTTTAACATCTAACATCCTTTTTTTGTTGTACCTAAAACTAGTGGCATTTTGTTATTATAATATTTCTAGAATCTCACTATTTTTCCATTATTCAGATTCCTTCTTCTTGCTATTTAGAATGAGCCAGTCTACAGAATCATGGCTAAGACACTGCCCCTTGCAGTATACAATGAACTAAATGCCATATACTCTTATTTAAACAGCCACTTGATAAATTCCATCTTGAAGCCAATGTCAAAAGAAACATATGTGTAGCTTACCTCCTATGTCAGCTATTTAGAACTATATAACAAACACTACATAAAAGGGTTGGGATATTTACTTACACTATTCTTTTAACATCCAAGTGAGGGGTTTAGTTTAGATGACCATTGGCATCTCTTTCAAATCTAGATCCCTGACTCCATGATCATCTTTGATTTTTATTTCTATTACCAGGAATTGTACTTTTATTCCAAGACAAACACTTTGGGTTTTTTTGAGCATTGTAATTAATTAAGGTACTGGAAGGAGAAAATGAAACAGGAAGAAAGTCTGACTTTCCCAGGGGGTGATTTTGCAGATTTGTTGAGCCTGACATATAGAGATAGAGAGTTGGTTTCATGGCCTTCACTAAAATCTGTGAAACATTTATCCCAAATTTCCTAGAGATCAGGGCCTCATCCTTTCCCAAAGATAGCCATTTTTGTTCTTCTGTTCTTCCTTAGAAAAATAATGAGCTAAATGCAGTATACAATTGTAATAATTAATTCATCTCAATGCTTGCTAATATCCATCACCCTACTGCTTTTAATTGGTTTTGTTGTTATACCAAATGTTGGTCTCCTAAACTCTAATGAGGATTGGGAGCTCTTATTAACCCAACAGACCACTCTACTTTGAGCTAAATAGGATCATAAAAAAAAATTTAGTTCAATTCTCTCATTTTAGAGGAAAGAATAATGGGAGTCAGAGACATGAGATTACTTGAGCAAAGATGTACAAGTAAATAAGTAGCTGATTTGGAATTCAAAAATGTCGCCCAACTACGATGCCCTTTTCACCACAGTATACTATATCTCCTTAACAATAAAATGTCAACGTCAGGCTATGGCAAAGAGGTGTTTTGGAGTAGAGATCCCTTCCTGTAAGCCAAAGTTTCTGAAACATTTTTTCACGAGTTACCTCTTTTTGCTTGAGAAATTTTTATATGATACATAAGTATACTAATCAAATATTTTCTGATAATTAATCATAACTTTGCAACTCCCACATTCAGTTATGAGATACCATGTGATTTCAAAACACACAGTTTAAGAAGCTGGACCTTAAATCATACTGCACAACTTAATCCAACAGACTAAAGAGCAAGAAGATTTTTTAAAGTATACATGAATCTCTGTTCCTTTAACTTTGACAGGAATCTCCACAGGAATATAAACATCGTCTCTTGACATCCACAGAGGGGCCAAAGTGTCAAGGTTCTTGTCAGAGCTGATCACGGGCAAAATCATGAAAAAAAAAATTTAATTTAATTAGTTTTTCTCACCTTCCTTACCACTTATGCCTCATTATCATGCAGCAAATAATAGTTATACACATCATTAAATATATTAGATTAACTTTATTGTAGATATTACTTGATTACAATACTAAACTCTGTGCATTCAAGTTCAATTAAGTGCCAATTATGTAGCACTGACCAAAATGCCATAGGACTTTATAGACATCAATGTGGGCTTGTGTATTTAGAGAAGACTTTTTATGGAGGAGATGACTCTTAAGCTTGATTATAAGAATGGCTAGGCTTCAGATGGAGTAAGATATGGTATGAAACAAAATTGTAAATGGTTGTAAATATCAGAAGGTTTGAGAGATTTTAACAGACTCTAGAAACCCATTTTAGGTACTTGATATTATGAAAATATTTTTAAAGCTCAGTCCTTTAATGCTAAACTATTTGCCAAAGACTTAGATCTTCTAAATTCCAAGTCAAACATTCTATCTACTCTGCCACCAAGCTATTTAATAAATATTAATATGATTTATTAAAGTATATTCTTTATACTTAACTAAAGACTCAGAGAAACTATCAATGGGTAATGCTACAAATCTTCACATCTGGGTGGCTTCCAAGTCATTACTTTTTAAATAGGAAAGGTACCCTCTCTAATGTTTCAGTGATATTTTACTATATTTTTTTTTCTAAAGGTAGAGAAGGTAACCTGATTTCGGACTGCCTCAAGTCAGTCCTCTAGTAGTTTAGATGCTGTAATGAAATGAGTCACTGGTAAGGCTATTAAAAACTTAACAAAAGGAGATTTACTTAGTCAAAACAGGAGAAAGATATTCAACAAGAATATATATACCACAAATTGATTCAGCCTTTGAGTTGCCACCATATCCCATCAACCAAATACCAGAGTGTTTAGAACTTCTTGTTGCTTTCTTTTTCACTCAGACACTATTGTGTGATATCAGTGCCCTGACCCATTAATTCCTTGAGCCAATTAAATCTTAAGGCTATTTTAATACCTTTTTTAAAAAGAAAAAACTACTTTAAGTTGAATGGGAATGGAGTGGTAGGATAATGTTCCCATCACATCAATTGTTATTTGTTACTTTTATGGACAGATATGCACTTTGGGATTTTTGAGCATTTTCTTCCCATGGCTAAAAGATTTATTTGGCCTGTACACATAATAGAGAGCAGGAAGCAGACCAAAACAAACATGGCCTTCGCTAAGATTTGTGAAAAATTTCTTTCAGATTTCCCAGAGTCTAGAAACTCATCCTAAAAATATAAAAAAAGAAAAAAAGAAAAAAGTTCATTCATAGCTAGAATTTCTGACTTCATTTTAACTTTGAATTCTAAGGTAGGAATTCTTAATTTGGGATCCAGTACACATGCACATATACATATTTACATATTGTGCCTATATATGTAGATAAGCACATTACATATGTATTTATTCTGATGATTGTGTTTCAACATAATTTTCTTTGTAATCCTATCTGTTTTGTTTTATGCTTTTAAAAAAACTGAAGTTTCACTAGACTACCAAAGGAGTTCATGATGCAAAATAATCAAGAATTCTTGCTATAAAAAACACTGCAATTACAGCAAACCAGTTAGCCAATCAATAAACTTTTATTAAGCATCCACTATGTGCTAGGGATACAGAAAGAGACAAAAAATAGCCTCTGACTTCATAATCTAACTCATATGAGCTCATAATCTAACAGGAAAGACAACAAGCAAACAAATACAAACAAATAAGCTATAGATAGCATAAATAGGAAAGGATTAAATAGAACTGAGAAAGGTGAAATATTAAGATTAAGAGAGGTTGGAAAAGGCTTCCTGTAAAACATGGATTTTAATTGGAATATCAGGGAAGTCTTCAGGCAGAGAAGAGGAGGGAGAATATCCCAGGCAAAGGACAACCAAAGAAAATGCCAGAGCTGAGAAATGAAGTGTCTTGTTGCCAGGAAGACAACATCACTAAGCACATGTTGGGGAATAAGATGTAAGAAAACTGAAAAGTAGGAGAGAACATAGCTATGAGGGTCTTGAATGTTGGTGTTTTGAATTTATCTATTAGTCAATAGGGAACTACTTCGGTTTTGTGAATAGGGAATGACATGGTTGGAACTGTGCTTTAAGAAAATCATTTTAGTGGCTGAAAAGAGGATGGATTGTGGGGTGAAAGAGTCGGGGAAGGCTGATATGCCAGCAGGTTATTTCTATAGTCTGGATGTGAAGTAACCAGCGTTTAAATCTGGATTTCTTGATCTACTTCATATGGGAGGGAAAGAGGCAGTTGTCTTATATGTAAGATGGCCTATCAGATAACTATTAAGAACTATCATAGGCTCTGACATAAAGTCCTCAGACACCATGAGGTCACCATAATAGAGAGTAGGAAGCAGACCAAAACAAATCATGGGAAAACTCACTGAGGAGAAAACTATAGTGGGGAAAGAAACATGCCCTCTGATAGCCTCTTATTTTAAATAATTATTTTTGAGAAATAGACACACCATGACTACAGAGCCAGTTCAAGACCTTCTTTTGATGCATATGACCAAAACCAAATCACTTAACCTCACTATGTTCCCAGTCAACTTTCTAAGCCTCTAAATTACAAATAATTTAAAGCTGTTGTTCTGCACAAATACAAAGATTTCCCACAGTTAAAGTTTCTTACAATAATAAAATCAAGTCATAGGTTGGGACAAAAAAAAAAAAAAACTAGTTGCTAAGTTCACTCTTTCTATTGCAGAAAGAGGAAAGATGCTATTAGAATCTTCAAAATTTTAGAGCATTAGAGCAAAAATCTAGTAATTTTGCTGTGAGGGGACCTATACCAGAGTTCTTTCTCTCCCCTCCCATCAACATGTTAGGCTAGATTTTTCAAAAACATTTTCAGAACTCAAGACAGAGCAAGCTAATACTTAATAGTTTGGTCACAACAGTCCTTCTGCTGAAGGACATCAAAAATGCTTTGGATAGCTTTGTTTCTAAAGACCTCTTAAGCAGTTTATCTTCCAAGTGGTGAGTGGTGATATGAAAGAAGATCTGAGTATAGAGTGATACAAGTCATAATAAAGTACAAGGGGAATGTCTGGAGCTGACAATCCTTATCTCCTAGCATCTGAGGAAACGGTATCAACTCTGGTAAAGAATTTTAATACTCAATCTAGTACTTAATCTGCTGCTGGAGAAACTGTAATCATTCCCTGGACACCATTTTCCATAGCAGACATTAAAGAGTGAAATTTATCTTTTCATTTTTTAAAGTAACAATTGATTTTCTCTATCTTCTACCATTCTGTCCCCAGTTTAAAAAAAAGCAAAGAAAGAAAAATCAGACCAATGTAACAAATATTGATGACCAGAAACAAATTCTTACTTTGGCTGGATGCAGAAAAGAATGTTGAGATGGCAAGCATACCTCCCCACTCCAACACATCCATGATGGTGGCAGGCTGCATTAGGGTTTAGATTTAGGAAGTATTTGAAATGCAGTCTATTTATAACATTCTGATGCCTATTTTTCTAGTAAAGGAAAAAAGAGCCAATTCACTATTTCTTATCTGCAAAAATAAACAAATGAGGTTTTCTATTGTTACATACTAAATATAATATACAACATATTAATATGATGAACATCATATCTTTGCCCATGAACTGAGGCTTCAGTGAATTTATGGAAGAAGTCAAAGATGCCATTAGACTGGTTATAAGCCAGATATGATGTGTTTCTCAGGTTTTCCCAAATGAAAGATCTTTGATAATAACATGAGGGGCCAAAGTACTATACCACGGTCTTGACTTTCAGCAGAACAAATCTGTTACGTAGTCAAGAGATTTTAATTTGGTTCTGGACAAGCTAAGAATTAGCTGGCAAAGGGAACAAAAATGAAGAAAAGCTATGAAATAATGAAAATATATTTTCTATGTAGACAATAAAGCAATTCCTCACGAGGAAAAATCCAAAAATGTTTAGAGCAATGGCAACATCATTAAAATAAATATTGCTTCCCAAGGTGATTACTTTGAAGAAGATAAAATTCAAAAATCACAAAATATTAGAAATTGAGATCTGCCTTAGAGATCTTTTAAGGCAATCCTTCTCAATTCTAAATAAGAGGAAACTTGGTTGCAGTATGAGGAAGTGATTTAGGACACTGGGATCACAGATGTAGAGCTAGAAGGTGACTAAACTCTTAGAAGATAAGAGATCAAACATTTATTAAGCTCTTAACATGTACTAGGAACTGTACTAAGCACTTTATAAATATTATCTTATTTCACCTCACTATGAGCTAGGTGCTATTATTATCTCCATGTCATAGTTGAGGGAACTGAAGCAGAGATTAAGTTATTTGCCCTGGGATCACACAAAAGCTAGTTAAGTGGCAGGATCTGGATTAGAATTCTAGTCTAGTGTTTCATCCCCTGCACTGAATTCACCAACAGCAGTTCACATCACAAAAAGAATAATATCACTATAGGATTTAGAACTGGAAGGAACTTTTGAGGTTGCCTAGTTCAGCTTCCTCATTTTACAAATGATCTAGAGCAGGTGTGACTAGCTCCTCCACTGTACCAATGCTCCCATTCTTTTAAATAACTAAGTTCTACAGTGTTTTAATTACTGCAATAAATGAGGCTGGAAAATGGAACTAGGAGAAATGTACCTCCTTTAAAAAGTCACAATTTTAAAATTTTTTCCAAAGAATACTCACAAGTCAGTTTGTATGTCATTCCCAGTGTGTGCCAGTACCATTGGTAGTAATCTGATCATCTCCGATTAGAGTTCCAGGTTGGCCAAGCTCTGCTTGGATAAGGAGACTTAGAACTGTGCCAATTATGCCTTCTCAAGCACCGAATAGTAGTTAAAGAGTTCCGATGTCTTTGTAGTTAGTAGAGAAAAGTCATCGAGTAATGAACATAGGTAAAATGGCTGAGAATAAGCATTGAACTGTAAATTCAAAGACAGAGACTAGATATCTCTTTTTACCAGGGTAATATCAATTCTTCACTTTTGAAATTATCCCAGGGCTAAGGAGAATAAAAGGGAATCTGACAAGCGTCAAAAGAGAAGTATTCCAAAATTATTATCAAACCCTGACTCATAACTGGACTCACTTCATGTGAAGTAGTCCTCATTACCTTACACAACTAGGCATTTCACAAAAGAGACCATATAAATCAGCTCCCTTACTGATTCCAGAAAGAGGAAAGAGTGGGGTTTTACCTAGTCCCATTTTTAACCTTCAGAGGAAGGAATTAATTTCCAAGGGGAAAAAAACAGACTAAAATGAGATTCAGGGACCGCAAAACTCTCCCTCGCCCACCCTAATTTATCTGTGAAACTCCTTTGGAGCTGGCCAGGGTCCTGACTATCTGACAACAACAGCAAAAGCCAGACAGATATGTCTAATGATAAAGACTTCTCTACTGCAGCCTCTTCTCAGATGGGAAAATCCAGGTCTGAGGCAGCCATCTAGCTGCAAGGTGAATTACAGTAATTCAATAAACAAGATTCTGGAGCAGCTATTGTTTAAGAGTAATATATTTGCATCCATTACAGTAAAAGGCACCTTCACAAAGACCTTGTAAAGTTGTAAGCTAG
Source organism: Antechinus flavipes (assembly GCF_016432865.1). NCBI lineage: Eukaryota > Metazoa > Chordata > Mammalia > Dasyuromorphia > Dasyuridae > Antechinus > Antechinus flavipes. The sequence goes on from NC_067400.1 coordinate 147,500,056, forward strand.
GAAATAGGGGATAGGACAGACTTCAGAAGAAAAAAAAGAACAAATTTGCTTGCTACTGTGTTGCCAGTATGGTCCTTTGATTATCTAAAAGAGCTGATATTGCTGTCAAATGACTGGCAGACTGTACGGCACCAGAGAACCTCCAGACAGTTTGTTTTGTAGAGCTGACAGAAAACAACTCAGCGTCAAATGACAGGATCAAACAGTTGGGAATATCCCAAGGAAAAATGTTGAAAACACAGAGATGGATATATCGAGATAAGAGGAAATCAATGAAGTAAAAGAGCATCAGTAAAAGAAAGGGAGCTGCACAAAAAGAGGGCTGGGGGAAAGAAAAGGACTATGAGTGCTAAAATGTTACAAGCCTCTTAACAATGAAACTAAAAGCAAATGTAAGCAGGGAGTAAGAACAGAAGAGTTTTAAATCCAAAGAAAGGACAAAAAATTATAGGTATGTCATGTTATTAAAGACCAGAGGGTGGCTTATGAAGATAGAAGTAAAGAATAAATAAACTTGTGAATTATGATTATTCATAATTACTTTTTCATGTCAAGGCTGATCATTTGCTAACAGAAGTAGGCCTAAGGCCTTTATTTGAGGTGTCAGTATATTAAAGTGTTGGCAGAACGTGATTTCTACATATGAATATTAAAGCTTGTGAAATATGAACATTCTTTGGAAATAGAAAAGAAAGATTATTTACTAAAGGTCATAATTAAGAAAGGATTTGCCATTTAAACAAGCAAGCAATTACCTTTGGAAATAGCCATTTAAACAGGAACACAATGAAGTCACTAATTGTTCTTTCCTTCTCTTGACATTCGGTCTTTAACTATGTTGAAATATGTGCTACTCAAAAGTAGACTGCTAATTTCTCTCCCAGAGCAATAGTCCCATTAATTGAGAATGTCTGCTTTCTTATTTCCTTTTCTTTCTTCTAGGTGCTCATTTTCCTTACCAAAAACTAATTACCAGCACACTGATGGGCACCAATCGTACTTCTGAAAAGACACTAATGAACAAGAATAACCAGTTAGAAAATGTTGGTACAGAAATGAAAATAAAAGAAAAACATTCTTTTTCTTTGCTGAGACAATTGAGGTTAAGTGACTTGCCCAGAGTCACACAGCTAGGAAGTATTGAGTATCTGAGGCTGAATTTGAACTCAGGTCCTCCTGACTTCAGGGCAGGCACTCTATTCACTGCACCATCTAGCTATCCCTACAATCTCATTCTTTTACACATAAATCTAATTGTTAAGGAAGGCCTAACATCAGTATCTTGTTAACTCAGTTCCCATTTTGGGATGAAATGAAGCACTTGTGACATTGAACAATTAACAAAATGCATATTAGTCTGCTGTAACACGACAAAGTTATGTAACAAAGATACAGGATTATATGTTCCAGTTTTACTTGGAAACATTTACATTTATATGTGGTATACCTATAAAAGAACTACTTCATATATACATGTGTATCCAGTGTACATACCAATAGAGAAAATTCAAACCATTAAATTTCCTATATTTCTCTTCTACCTTTTCCTTTGCCTCATCTCTTAAATTGGTCTGGCCCTTCATGTTATGGGAATTCCATAAGAAATTTTTAAAAATGAAAAAGAGGAAAGAGTGATGGCTGAAGTCAGTTAAGCCAGGTTCAAATTCTGGCCCTGCTGTTTATAATCAGTGTGACATTGGACAAGTCACTTAACTCTCTGAGTCTCAGTACCTCATCTGTAAGAAAGACAATTCAAAGTCTTAGGAGTCTTATTCTTGTACACATACATGTGAAAAAGGCAGGATGTGGGCCAGATAATGACCTGTCATCTTAGCTATTTCTATGCTTTTTCAGATTCATTTGTAAGGTAAAATCCAAATAAATTGAGACACCTGAAGAAAATAGTGGTGCCTCAAGCAGCAGAAATCTTTGAGGTTTTTGGAAAACAGATCCTGAAGAGAACCAAGGAGAATGGAGATTGGCGATCAAAAATTGATGGGAGTTAAAAAAGGATCTTATAACCCTAAGAAAGAAGTAGGAAAGGGACATTAATCCTGCTTGCAAGAGAAAATATTCGGATATATTTAATGCTTGAGAATTCTAATTAGCTGGTTGACTAATCTATACCCTAAAAGAACTTGTAGGAAGGAGGAAGAAGACTTTGGGAGCCAATTGACTTCCCTCTCCTTATGGAAAGAAAAGGAATCAAAGGTTTTTGATAACTAGGCTGTTAAAGATCTGCCTTTTTTATTAAGCAGAACTTTAGGTTATAGATGCTGAGCAAAAAGAAAGATGGTAGAACCTATTCCTCTTAAAGGAAGAGACAATGCCTCAACTGAAGACTCCAACTGATATCCTGTAATGGCAGCAGCAAAATCATCCCAATAGAGAAAGCCAGAGAGCAAGTCAATTTAAATGAGATAAGACAGCCAGCAAGAAATAGGCTTAATAGAAAGAAATGTCTGATATGGAGCATGTGAAGTAGAAACAGTTCAAGAATATCACCAGAAAATATTGGTGACTCTATAGCATCAGAACCATGAGATATCCTCCCTATATATAGTCTGGCCATATGTATACTCTTTATTTATTCCCTTCTATATATGTATCTTTCCACATATTTGTCCTGGTCACATATTCCCCCATATATTCCCCTGGTCATATGTTCTCCTTCCATGTGCATCTTTCCGTATATGTTCCCCAGGTATATACATTCTTTGTGGATGAGTATGTCCAAGGTTTATAGGGGAAATGTTTTTATTGTTACTTTTCCTTCCGTATTATTTAATTAAATGGCTTAGCTTTGAACTGTGCATACTCTGGCAACAACAAAGAACACACATTTGTGGGGACTTAGTAGTAATAGTTTTTAGTGGATCTATATCAAAAAAGCACCTTGAAGATGAAGTAGATTTTACAGGTATACCACATATAAATGTAGATGCCCCCAAGTAAAACTGGAAAGTTGGCTCAAAGGCCAGTAAGGTCCCTTCCACTTCTAAATCTGTGATCCTCTATTGATTAATAGCTGTTTCTTTCTCTAGTGGGTTCTGGCATTAAGTTTGAAATGAACATTCAATAAATATTTGCTCATAATAACATAATTCAACTGTCTAATCCTGAAAGTGACTTTTTATGAGACTACTTAGATTCAAACTCAATTCTCCATCTGGGCTGAAGATAGTTGCATCTAGTTTTGACCCAATGATTTAATTTTTTTTTCACAAACTTTTCCAAGAACTGCCAATTCCACTATAAAAATTTTATTGAAAGGAAGTTTCACCAACCTCCAGCTGCAGTGTAATTATATACATAATAGTTAACTAAATTATACCCTATATGCATTTGCCAAGAAAATGTAAAAGATTTTTGCCCTGCAGCTTAAAATGTTCCAAAAGTTTTTATAGTTTTCTGGTGAAAAATTTCAAATATGGTTTAAAATGGAAATTTGGAGATATATTTTGCTATGTGGATATTTTATCTGTACTAATTTCTGAGTTCTACAAAAACATCTTTCTGGAAGTGTTACTTACTTGGTCTCTGACCCAGACAAATTACAGCCACAAAGACAAACCAGTTTGGTGGAGTTTCTGCAATTTTCTCACAAGCCACAAGAGGGCAGGTTTTGCCTTAATGTAAAGTAATTTTGCCAGGAGCATTACACTCTGAAAATGAAGTTTACATTGTATTAATAAATAAAAACATGTAAAGGAAGATAGTGTTTCTATTTGGTTCATATGCAATAAAACACTTTGAAAACTTTGTGGTAGTTTTTATAAGTGTCTGTATGTAGCCAAAGGACTAATTTCACAGTTTGATGAGACTTCAGCAGCCATCTTTTCTAACCTGTGTCTGAACAAGAATCCACTTGATAATATCTCCATGGGTGGGCATCAAGCCTTTTTTTTAGAAAGAGTGAAACCCTGATTTCTGGAAGCAGTCCATCCCACTTTTAGATAGCACCCACTGTTAGAAATTTTCTTCTTATACTGAGCCAAAATCTGCCTCTCTACAACTTCCACCACTTTGTCCCTAGTTTTGTCTTCTGGGGCCAAACTGAATAATTTTGGTAACGATTCTATTCAAAAGTCACTCAAATACTTGAAAACAGGTATCACATTTCTTTCCTTAGCTTTTTCTTCTTCATACTGAATAGCTCCCAGTTCCTTTAATTGATTTTCTTCTGGGATTTTCAGGTCCTTTATAACCCTACTCGCTCTCAACTGAATGCCCTCCAGCTTCTGTACTAACCAAGCTGTTTCCCAATCCTAATTCCTACTATAGTAGATATATCTATCTTTAGGATCTTCTTCAATAATTTTGCTTTTTGTTGTTACTGATTTCCACATTTATCTACTTTTCACAGAAAAAAAAATAGTCAATTCTATGAATTTCTCTTTTTAAAAGCAACTGGAATATCTAAGAATAAAGCATGTAATGAAGGGAATAGAAAGCAGATTGAGAACTCAAGATGATTTGAGTTCAAATACAGTTTCAGGCGTTTACTATCTGTGTACAAGCCATTTAATGTTTGCCTCAGTTTCCACACCTATAAAATGGCTATAATAATAGTTTCTATCTCTGAGTGCAGTTATGAGGATAAAAATGACATATCTGTAAAGTGTTTTGTAAACCTTAAAGCACTATGTGTTAATTCTAGCTATTATTAACTCATTTAGTCCTATCTTTATTATTTTGGGGCAAAAGGGTGGGGTGGGGTGGATTAGGGGATCCAGAATGCACAGGCTCTCTTTCTAAGAGAGAAAGAGGTCCATAGATGAAAGGATTCTGTTTTGTACACAGTTCTTCCACACTTTTGGCCACTAGGGGGTACTAGAGATGCATGTGATGATTTGGAAGAATCCAGTGGGACCAGGTCCTTAACTTTATCCTGGTCTCTATAACTAAATTTTCCTATACACACAATATATGTACCTGTACCTTTATCCACAATATATGTACAAGTGGGGAAAAAACGAGGGACTAGAAAAGAAGAAATATGACTAGAGAGTGTGATCTATAAATAAAATTATTTCCTCACCTATGCACAACCCAGACTTCATAGAGAATGACTACAATTATTTCTCTCATTTGTGCCGGTGCACACTGGAGGTATGCACACAGATGGTTTGTGAGAGTTATTTTGTTGGATGATAGTCTTTAAAACTACTCAATAATAGTTTTAAATATGAGTACAAGAAAGAGAGGCAACTCATATCTTGAACAGATTCCAAATTTAGATCTGAAGATCTGAGACTATCTCGTCCAATTGTCTCATTTTACAGATGAAGAAACTGAGATTTTGAGAGATAATGTGAATGAGTTCTAACCCTGCCTTTGATGCTTGAAACTTGTGTAATATAAGGAAAGTCATTTTAATTGCCTCTATTTATTCTTTTGTAAAATGGAGAGATATTTCTTGAGGCAGCAAGGATGCAGTAGATAAGAGTGTTAGAACTAATCAGAAAGACCTGAGTTCAAATTAAGTCTCGGATATTTACTATTAGTGCAATCCTGGAAGAGTTACTTAACCCTGTTTGCCTCAATTCCTCATCTGCAAAATGTGCTGGAGTTAAAAATGGCAAACCACTTCAGTACCTTTGCCAAGAAAACCCCAAATGGGATCACAAAAAAAATTGGACATGACTTGAAATGATGAAAACTTCCCAGGGAATGTTATAAGGATCAAAGGAGGTAACATTTGTATAGATGCTAGCTATTTATACAAGCTATGTCAATTTATTGTAATTTATTCATACCTAGCATACACTTAGTTTACCTACAACTTTAGTACTCAGAGATAGTGCTATTCAAAACCTGAGATAATTATAAACATAATTTTCTAAAAGCAGTACAGTCTTCTCTTTTCTTGTATTCAGTTCTTTATCCATTCACAGATCCTGTTCAAAACTGAAATGCTGATGGATCAGCTTTATCACAAACATCAGCTGTATTATAGTTCTGATGTCTTCAGGGGTTTTTTCTCTGTAGATAGTTGAACTGGACTCTTTTGAGAGATTATGACTCTTACTAACAAAGCTCTGTGATATTCTAGAATTTGTTGCACCCAGCACAATGTCAGCTACAAACAGGAACACTTTACTATTTATAGGGAATCCCGCTCTGCAGTAGACATCCTCCATGATAGACAGGGATATCTTTGTATTCCTGTTTTATGGTAAACTTTGGTGTGATAAACAGAGGGTTATCAAATAACGTTATTTCTATTGTTTTATCTTGTAAGAAATACTGTATGAATTTGACAAATGTATGGAAGTTATTTTATTGGATGACAGCCATTAAAACTACCCGAACAAATATTCTTTGGATAGTTAACAATATTCTGATTGTTGGTCAGTCATTTTCAGTTGGGTCCAACTCTTTATGAGCCCGTTCAGGGTTTTCTTAGAAAAGATACTGAAGTAGTTTGCCATTTTCTTCTTGAGCTCATTTTACAGATGAGGAATTGATGAAAACAGGGTAAAGTGACTTGACCAGGGTCACCAACTACTAAACATCTAAGGCTGGATTTGAATTTAGGAAGATGAATCTTTCTGACTTCAGATCCAGTATTTTATCCACTGTGCCACTGAGTACAGTCAACTTAACATCAACTATTTTTTTTTAAAAAAGACATTTGATTTTGAAGTGAGGTGTCATATTCTCTATACCTTTCAATCAATTATATGACTAAAAATGTGGTTGACTATAACTATAAAAATAGTCAACAATCATATTTTACTTTAAGGCCTACAAAAGTCTTTATATATTACACAACAGTCTTGCAAAACTATCACTTTTTTTCTTTGTTTTTATGGTTATACCTGTACATTCGTTTTTAAAAAACACATTTCCTTATAAAACATGCTGGGAGAGAAAAATCAGGGGGGAGGGGGGGAAGGGAAAAGCCATGAGAAGACAAAAAAAAAAAAATAGTCAATTCTATGAATTTCTCTTTTTAAAAGCAACTGGAATATCTAAGAATAAAGCATGTAATGAAGGGAATAGAAAGCAGATTGAGAACTCAAGATGATTTGAGTTCAAATACAGTTTCAGGCGTTTACTATCTGTGTACAAGCCATTTAATGTTTGCCTCAGTTTCCACACCTATAAAATGGCTATAATAATAGTTTCTATCTCTGAGTGCAGTTATGAGGATAAAAATGACATATCTGTAAAGTGTTTTGTAAACCTTAAAGCACTATGTGTTAATTCTAGCTATTATTAACTCATTTAGTCCTATCTTTATTATTTTGGGGCAAAAGGGTGGGGTGGGGTGGATTAGGGGATCCAGAATGCACAGGCTCTCTTTCTAAGAGAGAAAGAGGTCCATAGATGAAAGGATTCTGTTTTGTACACAGTTCTTCCACACTTTTGGCCACTCCTCCTCCCCAAGATAAGCAGTCCTATAAATATGTTGCAGTATATCCTAGATACATACATATTTGCAGAACCGAACAGTTCTCCCGCTGCACAGGGAGAATTGGATTCAGAGGGTAAAAATAACTCGAGAAAATCAAAAATGCAAATAGTTCACATTCATTTCCCAGTATTCTTCTTTGGGTGTAGCTGTTTCTGTCCATCATTTCTCCAATGAAACTCAGTTAAGTCTCTTTGTCAGAGAAATCCACTTTCATCAGAATACATCCTCATACAATATCGTTGTCGAAGTGTATAATGATCTCCTGGTTCTGCTCATCTCACTTAGCATCAGTCCATGTAGGTCTCTCCAAGCCTCTCTGTATTCATCCTGCTGTTCATTCCTTACAGAGCAATAATATTCCATAACATTCATATACCACAATTTACCCAGCCATTCTCCAATTGATGGGCATCCATTCATTTTCCATAAACATAATTTTCTAAAAGCAGTACAGCCTTCTCTTTTCTTGTATTCAGTTCTTTATCCATTCACAGATCCTGTTCAAAACTGAAATGCTGATGGATCAGCTTTATCACAAACATCAGCTGTATTATAGTTCTGATGTCTTCAGGGGTTTTTTCTCTGTAGATAGTTGAACTGGACTCTTTTGAGAGATTATGACTCTTACTAACAAAGCTCTGTGATATTCTAGAATTTGTTGCACCCAGCATAATGTCAGCTACAAACAGGAACACTTTACTATTTATAGGGAATCCCACTCTGCAGTAGACATCCTCCATGACAGACCGGGATATCTCTGTATTCTTGTTTTATGGTAAACTTTGGTGTGATAAACAGAGGGTTATCAAATAACGTTATTTCTATTGTTTTATCTTGTAAGAAATACTGTATGAATTTGACAAATGTATGGAAGTTATTTTATTGGATGACAGCCATTAAAACTACCCGAACAAATATTCTTTGGATAGTTAACAATATTCTGATTGTTGGTCAGTCATTTTCAGTTGGGTCCAACTCTTTATGAGCCCGTTCAGGGTTTTCTTAGAAAAGATACTGAAGTAGTTTGCCATTTTCTTCTTGAGCTCATTTTACAGATGAGGAATTGATGAAAACAGGGTAAAGTGACTTGACCAGGGTCACCAACTACTAAACATCTAAGGCTGGATTTGAATTTAGGAAGATGAATCTTTCTGACTTCAGATCCAGTATTTTATCCACTGTGCCACTGAGTACAGTCAACTTAACATCAACTTTTTTTTTTTTAAAAGACATTTGATTTTGAAGGGAGGTGTCGTATTCTCTATACCTTTCAATCAATTATATGACTAAAAATGTGGTTGACTTTAACTATAAAAATAGTCAACAATCATATTTTACTTTAAGGCCTACAAAAGTCTTTATATATTACACAACAGTCTTGCAAAACTATCACTTTTTTTCTTTGTTTTTATGGTTATACCTGTACATTCGTTTTTAAAAAACACATTTCCTTATAAAACATGCTGGGAGAGAAAAATCAGGGGGGGGGAAAGGGAAAAGCCATGAGAAGAAAAAAAAAAAACAGGAGAAAAAGAAAAAAAGTGATCATATCATATGTTGATTTACATTCAGTCTCCATATTTCTCACTCTGGATCCAAATGAAGTTTTCCATCTAAAGTTTATTGACATTGCCCTTGGATGAACTGAACCACTGAGAAAACCCAAGTCTTTCATAGTTAATCAATGCACAATCTTGCTGTGATAGTGTACAATGTATCCCTGGTCCTTTTTGCTTCAGTCAGCATCAGTTCATATAAATCTTTCCAGACCTTTCTAAAATCAGCTTATCATTTTTTATAGAACAATGATATTCTATTACTTTCCTATACCATAAATTATTCATCCATTCCCCAACTGATGGGCATCCACTCAGTTTCCAGTTCCTTGCCATTACAAAAAGAGCTGCTACAAATATTTTTGTACAAATGGGTCTTTTCCCCTCTTTTATAATGTCCTTGGGCTACAGACCAAGTATCACTTGTTTTTTAAACAAGGAAACAGCTGAAAGAGGTTAAGTGATTTCCCAGTGTCACACAACTAGCACTTCTCTGATATGAGGCAGGTTTTAAAGTCAAGCTTTTCTGACTTTAGCTACAACACTAAAACCACCATGGTACGTAACAACTTGCTTTCCTATATCTGAATGCATTTGTAGAGGATTTTCACAGATTTTGAAGAAACTAAGTAGATAGATAAATAGTTATTGATATCTTTTTGGGTTCCCTTTTTCAGTCATACTTAATGAAGTCTATAGTTTTTTCTAAGTATTTGGTATCTTCCCCTCTTCCAAATAACTTCACAATCAATCTTAACATCTTCAAAATATTGTCACCTTCAGCAATAATTTCCTACGTGTAGACTTACTGTGAGGCCTTTAGATTTTTGTGCAGCAGATATTTATTCACTGACTTTTAAGAAAAAAAAAGATAATTTGTCCCCAAAAGGTTAGTTTTTTACATAGAATAATTTTTACAATGACTTTTCAGTCTATACTTGACAATTTTATTTTCTTTCGAAGTGATACCCTTTTAGACATCACTTTTTATAATATATAGTATATATTCATGAATGACCTATATCAAAATATGAGACTTAAACAAAAGATAAATCTGCTTTTCAAAATAACATGCAATGGATTTTTAAAAAGCAAACTCTTCTAATACATTTCAGATGTGACTTAGTTTAAACAACAATTTTTTTTAGTAAACATCTATTATAAACATTGAGTTTAATATATTTCTCTCATTTTAAAATACTGGAGAAAATGTATCTGAACCACATTGTAATCAAAGTACAAAACATGTCCAGTATACAATGCTGGCCTGCATCAAAGATTCCATCACTGAGATTATGAAGTATGTGTGTTGCAATAAGGCTGAGAAGGCCAATTCAAGGCCTTCCTATTAAACACTGTTCTTTGATTAGTTCTTTCAAATGAAAGAACTATTGCTTTTTTTTACTCTTAATTGAGGGTTCAAATTCTTCATTCAAAAAAATTACATTATTTAGATCTGCATATAAATGTGTTATGCCACAGTTCTCTTTAATTGTCCTGACTCAGTTTCCCTGCACTAGTTTCTGTCTCAGTTTCCTTAAGTGTTCTGCCTCAATCCTCTTAGTTGCAAAAATCCCCTTCGGGTCCATTACCATTTGCTCTAAGGTTGTAAATTGTCAATGTAAGCAAGATAAGGGGGGAATTCAGACTTCCTGACTCCTTCAGTCCTCAAGAATTTACTTCTGTTTATTCAGACATCCTGACTCTGGCTTTTAGTAGGAATTTATAGCCTCCTCCCCAATCCTGACAGAGCCAAATGGATCTTGAAGAAGTTTCCCTGCTTCTTTCCCCTTCCTTTCTTTGTAAAAAAGATATTTAAGGGGTTGGGATTCTCCCATACATCGCTGGATTCTTTGAGATGACAGTCTCATCCAGCCCTGGGACCAACATGGATCCATTGGTCCCAGTATATCTCTCCATTTAATAAACTATTAAATTGGTCTCTAATCTCTGTCTGACTGGATAATTTGAGACGAGAGTCCTGTCCAGTCAATTATGCTCTCCAATTAACAAAATATTAAAAACTCTCTAATCTCTCTCCTGCCTCAGTTCCTCCAGCATTACAAATGGAACTTGCCAACTTTGGGGGCTTCTTTTTAGGCTAAATGAGGTAAAATTTCAGTGCATTCTTAACCAGGGGTCAATTTTCACTTATGATGGAGTTTAGGGCATCAGTGAACTTGGATGGGATAAAAAGTATCATATACTTAAGTTCACTAAACTCTAAAATTTAGCATTCCCTTCAATTATTTTTAATAATTACTCCGAGAAAGTGTCCATAGTCTTTTGTGGGGAGCCGGCACTAATCTACAGGTGATAAAGCCACATTCCTAAGACTCCTCTAACCTTGAACAAACAGACATCTAGACGCCTCCTGGAGCTTCCTACATCATCAAAGGCCTCTGGTCAACTCCTCTTTCAGCGGGAAACAAACCCTTTATCTAAGGTCTCCTCTGTACTGAGTTTGCACGACTCCCACTCCCTCACAAACCACCATAAATACTGGTACTTTTGCCCACAATAAACGAGACTTGATCAGAAAGCCTGTCTTGTCTCCAATTCTGCACATCTCTTGTCCCACCCTTCCTCTTCTCTCTTCACAGGAGCTTTTACACACACTGTCCAGCAGGTTCTGGACAGTCTTTCACCAGTTTGCCAAAGGAGTCCATGATACAATATAAGATAAGAACACTTGCTTTAAGGCATTTTTTCCTTCTCCCCTATATCTAACAATAGCTGCTCAGGTATCATGAGACCAAATATTTTTTACCCTTTTGGAGGGAAGTCATAATAACACAGAATCGCCTTAGGGTTTTGTCCCTTTCTTTAGCTAGGAGAGTAAAAAGATTTAGTGATTGCATGTTGACACTTTACCCTCAGGGAGCAGAAATAGCCCATTGTTCTTGATAGCACAGATCTCCTAGCATCAGGTTATCTTTCTCAACCATTGCAACAAATACTAACTAAGGAGTCAAAGAACTGAGGAGGGGTCTATTCAGAATCACACAGATTGTTATTCTTAGATTGGGTGGGGGAATTCCCTGAGGCAGACTCGAAAGCCAAAAGATTTAGAATTACTAACTTATTGTTAGAACAGAAGCCCTCTAAGGTCAGGGAACCTCAAAATCATTGCTGTCTCCCCTAGAAGCTATATTACATCACCCTCATAGGAACTAGCTCTTGAACTAAGTCTTGAAGGAAGCCAAAGATCTATCTATCTCATTACTATCACCTTTCATATTACTTTCCAACTGTAAGAAAATAGCTGTTAACTTGTGAGTTTAAGCAATTATCCTTTTGCATTATCTCTAATGATTTTTAAATCCAAGGCCAAAAGAAAAAAGAAATGATCAGAGTTTTCCCAGTTATCAGAACCCTGGGATTCAAATGGTCTGTATTCAAAGCTATTCCCCTTGACTGACTGGAAAAACATCAAGATTTTCATTATGTATTTATTTATGCAGCATTTATTACTATAAAATCCAAATATTGAATATTGCTGTCTTCTATGAAGTCAAGAAAGTAGACTATTTAATGGAAATATGTTTAAAAGAACAGCACATATTTAACCTATATCAAATTACTTACTGTCTTAGGAAGGGAAGGAGAAGAAATTGAAAGACAAAGTCTTACCAAAACAAATGCTGAAAATTATCTTTGGAAAATAAAATACTGTTGAATTTTTTTAAAGAAGGTGAACTATTTAGAAATCACAATGTACAAGTACATAATGCACACAAATATATACATGTATCCTACTCATATGAATTATGTAAAATTTTATTTACAATAAAGCACTGAATTTGTCAGTCATTCAACTATATTTTCTATGGGTAAAGGTCATTTAGGAGAGACAGAGAAAAGAGAGTAAGGGAAGAGGAACAGAGGAAGCACATTGGAGAAGAAATGGAATCCTTGTTAAATATATTCTTTTCCCAAACAAAACAAAAATTATTTTGCAAAGATGAGAAGCTGTAGAAGATATGTGAAATAATAAGAGCAAAGAAAGATAAATTAAGAAAACAAAAACACAATGGCTATATTAATATAAACCCAAAAAATGAAAATTCTGTTGAATTCAGCTTAATTTCAATAACCAATCTTGGTCCCAGTTTTTTAAAAATAGAATTAGAAAGATAGGAGATTATTGGGAGTAAAGTTATATTGTAAATACTTTTGCTTTTGATGATTAGATTTGCTTATATTTTTCTTTCTTACATTGAAGAACTCAAAATTGTAGGAATTGTATCAGGAAATTTTTCTGATATAAATAAATCAAAGATAAAAACATTAATTAGTGAAAACCCAACTGCCAGGTTAAATATTATGTTTGTGTCTATCTTTGTATGCTTGAGATTATAACTTCTCTTTCCTTCTTTATTTGCACACTGAGAAAATAAAATGGGTAATAGCAATTTGAATATCTGAGTTGAAATTTTATTTTAATTTTCATGTAAAATCAACTGCAAGTCCTCTTGAGAAGAATGAACTTGAGAAAAGATCTTCCAAATCATTTGTGCTGAACAGAAGCCCATTTATATAAGTGGACACAATATGAGGATTATAGAGGAATTAGATCAAATAAGAATTAATTTATTAATATAACTTCTATCTCTAAAATTCTATGGTTTTCAAATTCTAAATGACTTATTCTTCCTTGGTTGTATCTTACTGCTATCAGGTGATGGTGAAGATTAAGATGTATGGGGAATTATTGTCTTGAGATAAAAATCACGAACTCTATCTTAATTTAGTGACACAAGTATTCTAGCTGAGTTTATTCAAAGGAAAGCTAAGCATCTCCTATGTTTTGGAGCATTGCCACATTAAGAAGACCTATGCCAAGAACATGTTCAGTGAAAAAAAGAACAATTCAATTAGCTCCCTGGGAAACAATCTTTTAAATATCAAAGTCAGAACAGAAGCAATAACCAAGCTAATTCCTCACAATTTGACCAGGTTCTTTCTTCTGAGGCTTAGTTGAAATGCAAGTCTTCTTCTGTGTATTTCCTGCTGTATCTGGTCTCCATCAGGGGTGAAAATCCTTTTTTCTGTCTTCTATACTGAAGGAGAACTAATAGCACAGAAAAGGCCACTAAAGCCACCAGGCCTGTCCCAATAACTAACAGGATTAAAGTCCCGCCCTGGGTCGTTTTTACTGCCGATGAAGCTGAAACAAAGAATGAAGGTCTGGATTAGGTCAAAGACTTGTAGCAGTTAAATATCTCAAGAAAAAAAAAAGAAATAAACCATTTTTGACATGTATCTTTGGTAACTCTGTGACATGGTAGTACCAAAATATTATTTCTTTTTTTCTTTCTTTTTTTTTGGAAGAACAAAAGTCATCTTTAATATATTTAATATATTACATAGTAGGTCAGAGATCTACTATGAAGACCTGCTAGAAGACCAAAAGTTTTGAACCTGTTTTTTTTTAACATTTCATTTCTGCCTTTTTTCCCCATTTATTTCCATAATATAATTCCAAGCATTTCCATAATATAACATAATTTTTAAAAGATGATTTCATATGAAACTGCAAATAAATTATGTGCAACTTAATTGAAAACTCTCTGAATTTTAATTTCCTCAAATAAGAGTATTGAGCTACATGACCGCCAAGATTAGGTGGTTTCTTTCCTTTTCACTCCCAATAACAACAACTTAATTCAATATTTTCTTGGATAAAACTACTGCAAAATAACCTAGATTTAGTAATGAGAAAAATTTTAGAGGCCATATAGTTGAACTCCATTTTATGGAAGAGGAAATTGATATCCAAAAAAAGTTAAGGTACTTGCCCTAAAGTTACACAGGTAGTAGAGGATGAACTGAGATTTGAACCCAGGTTAAACCTTTTTCCCACTACCTCAACCTAGCTTTTCAACTCTGAGCTAGCATTTCTCCCTACTATAATACCAATGTTATTATTTCTATAAATATTGACATATATGTACATATCCATATATATGTATAGTGTTTTAAGATTTACAAAGTACTTTTATAGATTATACACACACATCATCATCATTATTTCATTTGATGATTATAGAATCCTCACAGCAATTCTATGAGAGAGTGTATCATACTCATTTTACAAATAAGAAAACTGAGATTCATAAAGGATCAGTGTTTTGTTCAGAACAGCAAATTTAATGTCAGAACTGAAACTTGAACCCAGTTCCCTGACTCCAAGACCAGTACTGGCTAGAGCAAGCTCCATCCTGCTGATAAATTAACCTTCCTAAAATAGTAGTTTAATCTTATCATCCTCCTCAAGAACCTACAGTGACTTTCCATTGCCTACCACATAAACCCCAGACTCTTCTCCCTAATTCTTTAAGCCCTCAATGATTGAACCCTTATTGATTATTCAACCTTAATTGCCATTAGACCTCATGATGAATCTTTAAAATTAGTCTTTCTTCTATTGATTTTTTTATTTATGTTGTTTCTCCAGATTAAAAGGTTCTTTTTCTTCCCTACTCAACTTTTCTAAATTCTACCTAATTCTCAAGGCCCACTTCTTTTGTGAAACTTTCCCAAATTAATTGATGACTCCCTTCTTTGAATTCATGTGGTATTATATTATGTGATACATAATTACATATTACTTAATGCTGTTATTTCACAGTTTATGCATTTAAGTCTTATCTCCTTAGCTCAGACTATAAATTTCTTAAAGGCATATTGGATCCTTCAAAGCTCAATTCTGTGCCTCACTTTAGATAATCAACAGATTGGCTTATATTAGAATGAAGACTAAGGCAGACTGAGCACATTTCCCTGATGATATTGTTGTTTAGTCCTTTCAGGCATATATGAATCTTTATGACCCCGTCTTGGCAAAGATAGTGGAGTGGTTTGCCATTTCTTTCTCCAGTTCATTTTACAGATGAGGAAACTGAGGCAAATAGGGTTAAGTGACTTGTCTAGGATCACAATAAGTGTCTGAAACATAATTTGAACTCGGGTCTTCCTGACTATAGACTCAGTGCTGTATCCACTGCTTCACCTCACTGCTCAAAAAAGCTCCTTTTAGTTTTAATACAGGGAAAGAAGATAGATAAAATAAAATATAAAATAGAGTTCACTTACTGTCTCAGGAGACATACACCATGAGAAAGTGGTGAAGGTTTAAAATGGAATTTATACTTTGTAGTAAGCTACAGCAAAGGCTAGAGCCAGAAGCAGGGACTGATGGCTTGTGTTGATACTGAGCCAGAGTAGCAGAAGTAAGAGGAGAAATTGATCCTCTGACTTTCTATTAGGTCAAAAATAAAGAAAAAGTAAAGGGATTAGACTAAAGAAAAGTCACCTACAAATAAGTATATTGTCTATAAACATCTACTTTATTATTCTTGACTATTTATAGTGTTTTACTTTCCCTTTCCTTCAGTAAGTGATAGCTTAGTTAGACGCTCTGTGAATTTTATCTTTAAGACACTCTAGGGCCATATCTACCTTATGCCAGTCCATTAAGCATTTTCATTTAATTGATTGGTCAATAGAATCAGCTAGTTTGACTATTTTTCCCCTTTGAAACTGAAAAGCTATATAGTTAGTTTAGTCACAAAAGTGAACAGTTGTATAGCTTTACTTAAGCATAGTCACAATGTAAATCACACAGTAAGATCTGTCACTCAACCTACTTCATTCAGGATTTTAAAATTTCATTTCAAAATACTTGAAAATAAAATCAAGAGAAGTCAAGACTGAATGTCTTATTTATAATTCTTCATTTATTTGAGAGACAAGAAAGAAAGGAAGTTGCTTCAGACAATGAACCAGTTATAGTGGTTACCTGGCAAGCTAATAGCATAATCATAGCCAAGTTGGTCTGCAGTTAAGAAGAACTCCTCATTTGTCACAGGAGGAAAGAAAGGGACCATATTGTACATCCGATTGTGACCAATGGGTGCCAGCTCTGGAGGCCAAGAGTTGATAGTTGGTTTGAAGCGTTTCATCCATTCATCAAAAATGGCATCAGTAAAGGAATGAAGAACCTGCAATGAAATTCAACACAACATTCAGAGCTAGATTTTTCCAAACCTATTTTAGGCTTTTTTAAAATGAAATTAACCAATCAAGAATCAATAAGCATTTATTAAGTACTTACTACATTCTAGGCACTGTGCTAAGTGTTGAGAATGCAAAGAAAATGAAAAAAAAAAAAAAACACTTTCCTCAAAATATGTACCTTCTCATGAGCAAGAAAATATATGTACATACATACATATACACACATTAAAAATTCTCATAAACCATTTAAAATGATCATAACAAGAGTGCTAACATTTAAGTATATGCAAAATATTCTTCCCATGACTTTTCTATGTTTTCTTACCTGAAACTTGCTTAAACAGTTCATTCTTATGATATAAATATGAAATCTTTTGTAATCTTTTGGCCAAGGAAAACCTAAAAAGGTTATACTTTATTATCAACACATCCAGGGAGGCAGAACTGTTGTTCATAGAATTATAGATTTAGAGTTATAGGTCCTCTGATCCAATCCCTTAGTTTGCAGATGAGGAGCTGAGAGGATAAAGTACAGTTTCCTAATGCCAGGAAGAGTAAGTAGTAAAGTCAGGGTTCAAATCCAGGCCTTCTGACTTCACTATACTCTTTTCACTTTATCATATGACTCTTCAATCTGTGATAGCAGGAAAGCATCAATTAGCAACTATGGCTAATTACTCTGATGAGGACACTTATTTCTCCCCTGTTCTGAGGTCATCTGTGGCAGGATAACAAAGATGGTAGAGATATGCTATTGAAGCTGATGTCCTGGCTGAACCATTAAGCAGAAGCTACAGAATGATCCATTTTGTGATATCAGACAGCTGAATGGCTCAATGATTGAATATAGGACCTAAAATCTAGCAAACAATCCAACCCCAGATACTTAATAGCTGCGTAACCCTAGGCAAGTCGATTCACCTCTGACTGCTTCAATTTTCTCATATGCAAAATGCAGATAATATAACACTTCTTTCCCAGAGTTGTTGTTGGGATAAAATGAGATAATATTTATAAAGAACTGGTCCTGAATCCTTCCTTGACTATCAAATAGGATGTTGAGGTTAATTGATTCATAAAATCATAGAATTAGAGCTAGAAGTTAGCTTAGAAATTGCTAAGTCCAGCTCCTTCATTTGACAGATGAGAAAAATGAGACTGAGAGTTGTTAGGGAACTCAAATAGCTAGTAAGTGGGTGAGGGGAGTTCTGAAACCCAGATCAATCTTTTTTTTATTATTATTATTAAAGCTTTTTATTTACAAAGCATATTCATGGGTAATTTTTCCAACACCAACCTTGCAAAACCTTTTTGTTCCAAGTTTTCCCCTCCTTCCTCCCACTCCCTCCCCTAGATGGCAGGTAGTCCAATACATGTTAAATATGTTGAAATACACATTAAATCCAATTTATGTATACATATTTATACAGTTATCTTGCAGCAGAAAAAAGATCAGATCAAGAAGGAAGAAAAAGAAAAACTGAGAAAGAAAACAAAATGAAAACAATAACAGAGTGAGAATGCTATGTTGTGTTCCACATTCTGTTCCCATGGTTCTCTTTCTGGGTATAGATAGCTCTTTTTATCACTAAAGTGGAACTGGTTTGAATTATCTCAATGTTGAAGAGAGCCATGTCCATCAGAATTGATCGTAATAGAGTCTTCTTGTTGCTGTGTAAAATGATCTCCTAGTTCTGCTCATTTCACTTAGCATCAGTTCATGTAGGTCTCTCCGAACCTCTCTGAAATCATCCTGCTGGTCGTTTCTTACAGAACAATAGTATTCCATAGCATTCATCCATTCTCCAATTGGTGGGCATCCCTTCAATTTCCAGTTTCTTGTCACTAAAAAGAGGACTACCACAGATATTTTTGCACATACAGGTCCCTTTCCATTCTTTAAGATCTCTTTGAGATATAATCCCAGTAGAAACACTGCTGGAGCAAAGCATGTGCACAGTTTGATAACTTTTTGAGCTTAGTTCCAAACTGCTTTCCAGAATGGTTGGATCCGTTCACAGTTCCACCAACAATGTATCAGTGTCCCAGTTTTCCTACATCCTCTCCAACATTCCTCATTATCTTTTCCTGTCATATTAGACCGTCGGAGAGGTGTGTGGTGGTATCTCAGAGTTGTTTGAATTTGCATTTCTCTGATGGATAGTGATTTGGAGCACCTTTTCATATGACTAGGAAGTTTCAATTTCTTCATTTGAAAATTGTTTGTTCATATCCTTTGACCATTTATCAATTGGAGAATGGAATGACTTTATTTCTTATAAATTTGAGTCAATTCTCTATTTATTTTGGAAATTAGGCCTTTATCAGAACCTTTGACTGTAAAAATGTTTTCCCATTTTATTGCTTCCCTTATAATCTTGTCTGCATTAGTTTTGTTTGTACAAAAACTTTTTAACTTAATAGAATCAAAATTATCTATTTTATGATCAATAATGATTCTAATTATTCTTTGGTCACAAATTCCTTCCTCCTCCACAAATCTGTGAGGTAAACTGTCCTATGTTCTTCTAATTTGTTTATAATATTATTCTTTATGTCTAGATCACGAATCCATTTCAACCTATCTTGGTATATGGTGTTAGGTGTGGATCTATGCCAACTTTCTGCCATACTAGTTTCCAATTTTCCTAGCAGGTTTTTTTTTTTTTTTTCAAATAATGAATTCTTATCCGAAAAGGTGGGGCCTTTGGGTTTGTCAAATACTAGATTGCTATAGTCAATGACTATTTTGTTCTGTGAACCTAATCCATTCCACTGATCAACCTCTCTGTAGCCAGTACCAAATGGTTTTGAAGACCACTGCTTTATAATATAGTTTTAGATCTGGTACAATTAGTCCACCTTCATTTGCTTTTCTCTTTATTAATTCCTTTGAAATTCTTGACCTTTTATTCTTTCAGATGAATTTTGTTGTTATTTTTTCTAGGTCAGTAAAATAGTTTCTTGGGAATTTGATTGGTATAGCACTAACTAAATAGATTAATTTAGGGAGTATTGTCATCTTTATTATATTTGCTCAATCTATTCATGAGCACTTGATATTTTTCCAAATGCTTAGATCTGATTTTATTTGTGTGGGAGGTGTTTTGTAGTTTTGCTTACATAGTTCCTGACTTTCCCTTGGCAGATAGATTCCCAAATATTTTATACTAACTGCATTTATTTTAAATGGAATTTCTCTTTGTATCTCTTGCTGTTGGATTTTGTTAGTTATGTATAAGAATGCTGATGATTTATGTGGATTTATTTTGTATCCTGCAACTTTGCTGAAGTTGTGGATGGCTTCTAATAGTTTTCTAGTTGATTCTCTAGGGATCCAGATCTATCTGATATCAACTCCAATGCCCTATCCACTTTGCCCTTTTTCATGATCACTTCACTTAACATTGTATACATTTGGATATTGCTTTTTTAAAAATCTCCAGTACAGCTAGATGAGAGAACAAGAGCTGGAAGAACAGACAAAAAAAAATCAATTGGATATACTAGGATTTTGGACTTAGAAGTTAGACTGAGTATACATATAGTCCCTCTACGGAAACATGTAAAATGCAGAACTAGAAGTTCTACAACCCCTGAGACACCATGAATTCACAGCTGAGGAGATCACTCTGGAGATAGGAGACCAGAACTGACTTAGAAGAAAACTCTTCTGGGATGCGATTCCCAAGAGGATCATGTAATCTGGTAGTATCCTATTTTAACTAATTAATCTAGTTAATTAGGTGCTAAATGCCATGGAGTTTCTAAGTTGTTGGATAGTACTATCAATGCCCTCTATTTTCACTTATCTAGGTCAAAGTCTCTCTAACTCCAGACAACCATATGGTTCAGAGAACATGGAGACTTCAAGAGGTCCTTGACCAAGTGGAGGAATTCCTAGATTATCCCAAGTACCTAAACCGAGTAAAAGGAACCAACTGGGAAATGGACTTTGCCCTTCAGTGCTACTGTGAACTACATGAATTGTATATACTGGAGAGAAGAAGTGTTTACTCCCTAGTGTCCCTGGATGTTTTACCATCATGGTAGTGATCCTCCACCTCCATAGTAGCACTAAAAGTCCTGAAGACAATATAGGTTCCTAAGAGGACATTTCACACACACACACACACACGTACATGCAGTACACACATGTATGCATGCACACATGTACACACATACACACTCACCTATCCCCACACAAAACTTTAATTTTAATTTTAATTTTATCATGAATTCCTCTTACAAAATTGATTGGCAATGGTTCTTCCATTATAGCCATGAGGAATCTCCTGGGACATTAAGAGGTTAATTGATTTGCTAGAGTCACAGAGAGTATAATGTGTCAAAGATTTAAACCTAGAGCTTTTTTGACTTTTGAGTCTGACTCTACTGAACCAGTATGCTATTTTCAATACAAACACTGACTGGTGAAATACTGAAGAGGGAATGGGACAATTGTTGCTAAAATGTAGTCTGGACATATCTGGGCAAAAAAAATAGTCTACATAACAATAGCCTAAGAAAAGATCAGAGGTGGAATTTCTTTTCTTTATTGCTTTGAAACTATCTGCCAAAGATGTGTGGCCATGAAGACAGATAGTCTGAAAATAATTTATGGAGAGTTAAATAAATATCTACAAGGCAGAGATATAATCAAGATTCAATGTTGAAACTACTAATTTTTATGTCATCTAATGCTTCTCACTGTGCTTTGTATTGATTAGCTGTATTGGACTGAGGATCATTGGAATTACATATTTATGGGACCTTACTCCAACTTATTCCTTTATCTCAGGACATTCTCCTATTGAACACTTTTTCAAAATCAAATAAATCTCAAAATAAGGATAAAATTTTTGTAACCTAAAGTTTACAGTATAACTATCAAAATGCTCTCTACTGAGGCAAAGACATTGAGATATTTAATTAGAGCAGCTAGCTTCTGCTTTGGAACAATGCTAATGCTTGTAACATGTTTGACATGAACAAAAAAGTAGTTCTTAGATTAAACAGTACTTATCTGCCAAATCTTGATTTAATTTTTTTTAATTCTCAAGGAAAAGAAAAATTTACCTTTGTAGAATTTTTATTTCTTGTAAATCTTTAAAAAAAAAAAAAAAAGAAAGAAAGAACATACCACAAAAATGGGGTCGTTTGCAGCAGAATGGGGCAAAGCACTAGTGCCATTCAGGAAAGCATGAACCAGGTTATGAAAGTTTGTTGCTGTTGGATCAAAAGTTCCATCTGCTTTATCAAATCCTTCCAGGGCATTCCTGCACAAAACAAATATGAAACATGATGTCTATGTTGCTGCTATTCATTTGTTTCAATTATGTCTCACTCTTCATGATCCTATTTAAGGTTTTCGTAGCAAAGATATTGTAGTGGTTTGCCACTGACTTCTTTAGAACATTTTACTTATGAGAAAACTGAGGCAAACAGTTAAGTGACTTTTCCCAGGTCACATAGCTAGTAATTGTCTGAGGTAAGAGATGAACTCAGGGAAATGAGTCTTTCTGGTTCTACACTATCTCCACTGTACCATCTAGTTACCCCATTATATCCATAGGTTTTTCAAAAGATTTTTTTGTACTCCCCAAATAGTTTTATTCTACTAAATTGGTGGGGGCGGGGGGAGAGAGAAGAGTCATATGTAATTAGCATATATAATAGGATTGTCATTAGCCCCCATTTTTTAAAAAGTGAATTCCTTCATTTGGTTTCCACGGAAAATTAAATTGGAGAAATGAAACAAATTAGAAAACGGAAACCTTGTGAGACATCAAGAATAATCAAGTTTATTTTCCTCTAAAAAATAAAATAAAATCCTTGAGGTCAGGGACTGATTTTTATTAATCAGGGGTAGTGACCTGAAATTTGTCAAGAATCTTTGGTTCTTTGCCCTAAGCCCTCCTTGGTTATTTTCCCCCTTTTAGAATGGAAGATCCCTGAGGACACGAGTGGCTATATAACAAAGGGTGGAGATTCATGTCCAGTAACTTCTGTAACATCCAATTAATGGGGAATCAGGGGAGGGACTTGCACTTCAGGATAGGAAATAAAATGCTGCAAGAATGTAAAATAAATTTTTTCTGCATTGGGGAAAAGTGGAGGGGGAGAGGTGGGGTTTGCTGGAGGGAATGAATTCCTTGGTTTAAGGAGAGGGGAAATTACAGATGAAAAAAAATGAAGCTCAAAGACATCTTCCTCACCTCATCAAATTATTCTCTTTCCCAACTTTATTAATCACTTTTTTTGGGAATTCAAATGAATATCTGCATTATTTTTTTAAATGAGGAAAATATTCTATACTGTTGTTTACTTTGTGTTTTTTCTTTTATCAAAGCTTTTCATTTACAAAACATATGCCATATACATGGGTAATTCTTCAACAATGACTCTTGCAAAACGTTCTGTTCCAAATTTTCCCCTTCCCTAGATTGCAGGGAGTCCAATACACGTTAAATATACTAAAATATGTTATAACCACTATCTTCTCAGCCACCTAGATCTAAAATTTGAGGCATCTTTCACTCCTTCTTCCTGGTCATTGCTCAATTCTGTACCTTCTCAGTTGAACAGAAATTCTAGTATGAAGACTTATTTTCAGCATGGAAAAAAAAATGAACCCAATCCATTTTTATAGCCCATTCCCCTGCCTGGCATTTCCCTACCTCCTTATCTCCACAAAATCAAATGCTTCTCTTCATTTAATCTCCAGCTCAGGTGTCACTTCATCCATAAAGTCTTCCATGATTCACTTTACATATTCTCCTAAACTGAAAGCAATTCTTTTTTTTTTCCCAAATTCCTTTTGTTGTTGTTAGGAGTGAAGGGAGGAGAATTAGGTTTAAGTGCCTTGCCCAGAGTCACACAGCTAAATATCTAAATCTGGCTTTGAATCAGGTCTTCCTGACTTCTAACCACTGTACCACTTAGCTTAGAGATTTTTGGCTAGATTCTCTCCTTGGAAAAATATGTGGACATTGTTTCTCATGATTATTTTATATATGAATGCCCTGGAAGGATTTGATAAAAAGAGATGGAACCTAGAGGAAAAGTGGAGTAGAACAATCCACACCTGTGGACTTATTCTAAGAAAACTCCTTTTATCAATGCATTTCAGCAACTATTCTGCAACTTCTAGTCTTTGAAAGTTCCTTGGATGCTGTAAGATTAAATGAGACATGCAAAGTTATATATGTAAGACCTATGTCTTAGTGACCTCAGGACCAGATTTCTATCCACCACATTGATTCCTTTGTTTCCTTTATCATAATCAACCTTTACACCATACTAACATCTTTCATACATAACCCACTTCTCTCATCAGACATTTCAACCACCATGATGTAGGTTCTCATCATCTCACACTTGGACTACTTTGGTAGCCTTCTTGTTGAGCTCCCTACCTTAACCCTTTTTACTCCAGTCTAAAATAGTCTTCCTTAAGCCTAGATCTAATTGTGTCAATCCAACAATAAACTCCTATAACTCCCTATTTATCTCCACAATCAATTATCAAGTACTCTGTTTGGCTCTTCATATCATGATTCCTTCTTATTTTTCCAGTCTTCCTACACATTATTCCCCTTCATATATTCTGAAATTCAGTGAAACTAGTCTTACTAGTTCCTAGTTCAAAATACTCCATCTTCTCACTCCAGGCATTTTTACTGACTTTCCCCTATGTCTAGGATTTTCTACTGCCTTAGATCCATCCACCTTTTGGCTTCCCTGGCTTCCTTCAAGTCTCAATTAAAGTTTCATTTTCTGCAAGAAACCTTTCCCAGACTTCCTTAATCTAAGTCTCTTCCTTCTGAGACCACCTCCAATTTATCCTGTATACATTGTTGTTTGTATATAATTGTTTGCTTGTTGCCTCCTTCAATATAATGGGAGCAACTAGAAGGAGAAAGATTAGGAATGTTTTTTGGGGAGGAAGTAAGCACATTGAGGAGAAAGTGTGTTTTTGTTTTTGTTTTGCTTTTCTTTGTATTCCAAATGCCTAGTAGAGTCTGAAACATAATTAGGCGAGAATGTTAATTAATGATAAATGTTAGTGGACTGGCTTACTGACTATAATAATTCCTTAATTCCTTAAATTCCTTAAAAATAATAAATTGCTTAAAGATAAAGATCATGACATTTCCTGTCTGTGACACCAAAACCTAACCTTAGACTTGTTCCTATTCTTTGGTTTTTCCTCAGTGTCATCCTAGGCTCTTACCCCCAGCTCTACCCCTAACAAATACCTCTACTTTTAAGTGTTAAAATGCTAGTTTATATTCTCCTTTGGACCAGAGTACCTAACTACAAGGAAGCAGAGAAATCAGCATCTATAGGATTCTTGCCTACTAGACTGTAAGCTTTAAGAGGGCAGGAACCCTAAGTTTAAGAAAACCATGTATATCTTATTCAGATCAGTGATGCTTAATAAATGTTTGCTGTATAAATGAATGATGAAAATGGATACCCTCAAACCATCCACAATCCACATTTCTAGCTACTTTCTTTTTTTATCTTACTTTTAATCTCCACATTCATCATTCTAGTGATTCATCAGCCTTTCTGTCATTGTGGGAAAAATGAATTCATCTCTGAATATTACATAACTAGTGACAGATATATTGTAACTTGCATGAAATTTATTCTAAAAGACTCATTTGATTAATCAAATTCCAACAACATAGACTTAGGACAGTTAAAACATTTTGCTCATTTACACTTAAAATAAAATGATCTCTGGACAAATGCCCAAAGTTTATAAATACCTGTCCTAGATGGGGGTACGCTGACTCTTAATACCTTATCTATAAATGAGTAGAAGGACATGATAAAATTATTTCAGGCAGTCTATCAAGAAAGTAGCTAAAACTCTAATCCCAAAGATAGAAGATCAATGTATTTCTAAATGATGGCTTTCATATCACTGAGTAAAGTGCTCCATTATTTCTTCTTCTCAAGTAGCCCTGACACTCAGCATTGTAGACACCCTCTTGCAATCCAATATTAATTTTTTTCTAACCTTTATTTAGTTTTAATCCCTTAAATGCTATTTCTAACAACCACAGGAATGAAAATGTCCAGATAGTATAAAATACCATTCTAGCAAAGGTCAGAGTACAAACCTAAAACTGAAGCTAGAATTCCGGAAAAAAGGAGGATTGTCGAACATCTCAAGAGAAAGGCAGGCTTGTACATCTTCTATGGTGGGCAACTGCTTCTTAGTTCTTCCTACTTCATTCCTTCTCAGCAGACCTTCCTTTGTCCCATTACACAGAGTGACTTGGCGATTATAGTCATCCAAGCTATGATAATTTAAAAATAGGTTAGAAGTCATAGAAATGTTATAGGAATGACCATAAACTGGGGCTGGGCTGAGGGAAAGAAAAATCATTTGTGAGCTTTTCTCACAATAAAAGTTTATTATCTGTGATCTTGATGCCTAAAGAGAAAAAAATCCTCTACTATGGTAAAATCAACCCCTTCTCCCCCCAAAAAGCATTTGAGGATCCAGAAACTTAATGTACTCTAATGTATTATCCTTATCTGTGTATATGTGTTATCCCCTCTCTAAACTATATGCCCCATGAATACAGGGACCATAGCTCATCTCATTTTGTACCTCTTCC
Source organism: Antechinus flavipes (assembly GCF_016432865.1). Classification (NCBI taxonomy): domain Eukaryota; kingdom Metazoa; phylum Chordata; class Mammalia; order Dasyuromorphia; family Dasyuridae; genus Antechinus; species Antechinus flavipes. Next base: position 147,526,698 of record NC_067400.1, read on the forward strand.
AGGGCTCAGAACTTTGCTTTAGACTTCGTAAGTGCTTAATAAATTTGCTGAATTGAACTGCCTCATTGAAAAGTCCTCTTCTTGGATCTTATGATACGGGGATGACTCGAGTTTTCTAAAGACTATGATAGTCTTGACAAGTCTACTGATCCAATCTCAGTGATGAGTTTATATGTCCTTCAAGAACCAGATTTACTAAGATCAAAGAGGTTCATCACCTATTTGGCTACCAGATAATTAACATTTTTGAACCTCACAACTCACAGAGATGCGACTAAAGCATTTAGGGCTTGCAATCAGAATTGGTGAAGAGAATACCCCTCCATGGTGTTATATGATTGCATATTTAAAGCTTAAAGGGCTATATTTTGAAGTATTACAGGTCTCCTAACAACCTAACAAGTTCAATTTATATTTTGTTCAGATACATCTTTGCTAAAGATACATAAATTTTAGTCCACACCAGAATGTAATTTTTAAAAATACTTTTGTCAAGGAAGTTGAATTGGCCTATCAAGAATATCAGAGGTAAATCTCCCCAAAAAAACTTATGGGAACTACCAGCATAAGTTGATACATTACAATGTTTTAGAGATGGTGAATTTCTTAGACATGTGATAATCCAGTTCTGAAAAGACTTGGTCTTTTTGAATTGCACACCTGTTGATCTTTCCCCCCTTCTTCTTGGCAGGCTAGGAAGATAGGGTATGAGGACTGTGCCAATTAAAAAAGGAGAAAGCTTTCAGCTATATCTCTCTTCAATTCATTAGCTGGTATCATAAAACACTAAGACTTCCAGTGAGGGATAGGAAAAAGGTGGACTGTCTCAACCATAACATTATGAGAGTCAAACTCATAGTTTGTGGTACTAGAACAGGGATTTCCCAGTTATTCCAATGCTTCTGGAGAAGATGATCACTAACAATAGGTTTGGCCCAAGCCTGGCCTATTTTACTAGAAATTACCCAAAGTTATTTAACCAATAAAGAGATAAAATGGAAAATGGAAAATACCTTATCAGCAAATTGCTTCTTGTTTAAATGAATTCAAGATATAACAATAACCAGCACTACTGATTGTTTCGTTTAAGTCTTACAGTCAATGCATAGCTTCTGATAGTCTTTTGCCTTTTAGCATTTTTTTTCTTTTTAGCATAATTTTTTTCCTGCTTAATTTGCATGGTACACTAGGTACCTTTCTTCTCAACCCTTTCAAGGAAACAGAGATGCAAGCCTAACCCTAAATATAATAAATCATTCTTCTTAATAATAGGGTAGAATTTAAGTAAATAAAGACTGTGAGAAAAGGAAGCCCAACCCCTCTCATTAGAGAGGCCAGACTCCACTAGGATTGTACCATGTCAAACCTCTTGCCTATACCTAAAAGGGAAACAGAACTCCAGGACTCTTATGCCCCACAGTAATTCTTCTATGTTGCCCTTTAAATTTACATTAAAAGGCATTAAAAATAGGCATTGAAAATTATTTTTAACATATAACTCATCAAGGCATATGAGGAGAAAATAACCCTATATTTTCATCCCAACAACATGCTTAATTACCTTCCACACACAATTTCCCAGCGGGAGAATCTTGAATTCTGACTAATCAAGGTTGAATCTTCTGGTCTTGGTGCACCAAACAACTCATTTGTACAGACATCACATTCATTCTTTCCTGTGGCAAAGTCCCAGTAAGGTAATGCAAAGGACTCATTGCCAATGAGTTTCTAAAATCAAAAAGAAGAAAAGTATTTGATTACCATTTCACACTGCCAATTTAGCTGTTCTCAGAAAAAAAGTTGATACTAATATGTACGCAAAGTTCAAAGGATTAACAAGCAAGCAACTTTGAAATCAAGGAAGTATAAAAATTTTGACTGACCTGGAGATCTCTTTCCAGTAACAATAAATGATATCTATGCCAGGTAAGGAATGCAGGTCCTTGGTGAGAGAAATCTATGGCTTTAAATGGTCTCCCTGGTCCTGAAACAATTATAAATTCAGTAATAAAGATATTCATAGGTGAAACATGAAGAAGACACTGACTCTCTGACACTATGGTTTGTATTTATCTGGCATTTCTCTTCGGCAGAGGTTAACAAACAAAGATAATTTACTTAATAATTTTTTTTATGAATTTGGTTTGTTAACCTCTATTAAAATTATTAAATGTTCACGGGCAGTACAAAAATGGGCAGAAGACTGGATTTGGTCCATGCAGGATAGTTTGTCATCCCCTAATCTAAAACCCCTAATCTATTAATGAAATCAGATATTATCTAGAGTGCCTATGTGCACAAAAGTACATAATGCAATCCAAATTCAACAAGCATTTAAGGCATCCCCTATGTATAAGGAGCAAATGAAACAGTCTTTGTCCTCAAGGAGCTTATATCCTACTGGGTAAGATACAATATGTAAACAGAAAAATAGATATGTGATAACTTGAGGAGAGAAAATACTATTATTTTGGGGATAAGACAAATAGAAGGAAAAAATTCCTCATTTCTAAAAATCATCATCAGATTCTGTGTCATCCTAGATACAGTAGACAGAGCATATGATGTCAAAGAATCTGGGTTCAAGTCTTTAGTGATACTTATTGACTGCATGACTTTCTTCAACTATAAAAGGAACGGCTGGAACTAGGTGGCTTAACTAAATATTTATTGAGAGCTGTCATCCAACTCTAGATCTATTGTTCTCTGCTTTTTAAAAGGCTTGTAATAATTTAGAGGATCTTACTATCGTACATTTAGAGTTAGAAGGGATCTTAGAAGCCTCCCACTATAGATGAGAAAACTGAATTCTAAAGAATTGGCCAAAATCAAACAAATAGCAGTTGTAGTTGTTCAATCATTTCAGTTGTTTGGTTCTTCATGACTCCATTTGAAGTTTTCTTGGCAAATATGCTGGAATAGTTGGCCATTTCCTTCTCCTGCTCTTTTTACAGATGAGGAAGCTGAGGCAAACAGGCTTAAGTGACTTGCCAAAGATCACATAGTTAGTGTCTGTGGCTGGATTTGAATTCAGCTCTTCCTGACTCCAATTCTGGTTATCTATCTGCTGTGTCACCTACCTGCCACAAGGGAGAAAGTTAATGGCAAAACTGAAATTTGAATTTAGAACCTTTAAGTTCAGTGCTCTCTCCATTATGTCATTGTCATCCTAACAAAGGGTCATTTCAGAAACAAAGTATTCTATTTACATTGATGTAGGTTCAGGAATATATTCAAGCCCTATGCAAGCTATGAATAGCCTTTATGACATTCCATAAAGATGAAGTTCAAACAAAATTAACCTGTCTTGACACAACAGAACAAAGAACACATCCTTCCATCCTTCAAATTCCACTCAGACTCTGACTTCAAGGTTTGGTCTCAGATGAAGCTAAATAATGAAGCTGGAAGCAAGGCCAGGCAAGGCCCAGTTCTTGGGCATTTTTCTCAGAATTCTGCCCTAAAGGAGTTCACAGGTATAGGAAGGACCAAAGTCACTGTGGTGCTAAAATCCACTGTTTTTTGCCAAAATCTTCATCCAGGATTTTAGTAATATGAGAAAAAAATATTTTAAAAAATACCCTATGGATATCTGGTGGGCTTGGTGATTATAGGAAAAGTGTTCACAAAGAAGTGAACTCAAACATAGTTTTAAACATGAAAGTCTTAGCTTTGCACAAAGGATTTTTACTTGTATAGGCATATTTTTAATTAAGTCCCTAATTTGAAGAAAAGTTCACAGAGCTTTTCTGTGCACATATTTAAGAATGTATGGTTTTTTTTCCCTTTTTTCTTTTTCTTGAGCCAAACTAAATTAGTCTCCACTACATTAGTTCCTGGCTTTGAGGATTAATGGCACCATGCTGGAAAGTTGAGAAAATGAACCAACATAACCAAGGAAAAAGGAGAAAAGCAAAACTAAAGTTAAAGCAATTGCTTAGCACAGTTTTCCAGCCTGGCGTACTAGCCTAGATTCAGGGTCAGAATGACCTGAGTTCAAAACCCCAAATCATAGAGGCTTTGAGACCATAAATAAATCCTCCTTTTTGAATCTCAGTTTCTTTATCTGAAAAAAAGAAGTTGCATGAGTAATGGGACTCAGAGTTAGGATTTGAATTCAGGTTCAAATCTCAACTCCACTACTCTAGAGTCAACTCTTATTGACTTGCTACAAACCAGGGCTTTATTTATTGTTTTGTTGATCCTCTAGACTGCAGATAAGTAAATCACAGACTTCAGTGGAACTCTCAACTTAGAATGGTTTTTAAAATGTTAAACACAGTTTTATTGCATTTTAAAATGTGGGAGGTGGCAAGCTAGATTTGTTCTCTGGTTCACAATTGGTTCATTCCTACTCTAGAGTTAAGAAAACTATGGAGAAAAGTGAAATAATTTGGATTAAACTTCAAAATATGTTGTGAGAACTTTTTTCCTGAAGAACTATTTTTAAATATATAACAAAACATTCCTGTACTAGTGTGACCATAGCCAAATTATATAATCTCTCAGCCCCATTTTTTTTTTTCTTCTGTAAAATAAAGAGAGTGAACTATATGGTCCCTAAGGTACATAAGATCTCTAAATATACTTCTATGACCCTTTAATTTTTATTTTGATAATTATTGTGAAGCTCAAATGAAATATGTATATAAAGTACTTTGAAAACTTTAAAAGCTAGCTACTATTATTCATTGTATAATAAGCTCAACCTACTATAGACATTATATAGATAAGCTATGACACATTCATAAACAATTTGCTCTCCTCTTTTATAAACCCACTTACTAAAATAAATCATTCCTTTTTTGCTCTACTTCTAATGATATACTTTGAACAAAAGTGGGGGAAACCAACCTAATAGTGTATCTCTGACAGAGTAATAATGTAACCACACAAAGAAGTTATAAATACTACAGTTGGCAATTTGTGGCTGGGTTCTATTAGGCCCCAACAGGCCCAGCCAATGCTGAGTAGTAATGACGTAGTCTGAGTGGAAGGTGTTCTTTGCAAGGTCCAAGGCATCCAAGAATTGCTCTCTCTCTAGAGGAGTCAAAGAATGGATATTCTTCCGAACAACTGGCGGCTTCTTTTGATTGCATTTGGGACCTGTCCAGCCAAATTTGCATTCTCCACAGTTGTAGCCAGAAAAGTTGTCTAGATTTAGAAAAGAAAAAAAAAATTAGGCCCAAAAAATAGTTAGACTTCTAAATAGTTCCCCTAATCTAGTTATTGACCAATTTTTCAATATAGTCCTAAAATGAAAGAGAAATTATATGTGTATCTATACATGTATGTGTGTAATATAAATTTATGTCATAAATTTATATTGAAATGTAAATGCAAACTATGCTTATTTATATATTTGTGTTTTATTGTAATATAATTCCCAGTATGCTTTATTTATACATTCATATATACAGATGAATATAGTCATAATTTTAGAAACTAGACCCAGTGAGGTAGTTAAGCAATTTGTCCAAATTATTAGAATTTGAGATCAAAATTTCTATTCTCAGAAGTGGTCCATGTTACTAGTTTCTCTTCCCTCAAATGGAAAGATATTTGCCACACAAAGAAAAGGAATCTAACCCTCTTTACTTACCCTCCTTTGAGATTTCAACATCTCTATTTCTAGAAGTCAAATGAATTGATGTATAGCTCTTAAAATTATTTTTCAATATTCTGCCTCAGACCAGACCATCTCTTACTGCTGCTCTGGGATCCTAAATATGTGATTAGTGAGTTTTTCATTGGAAGCCCCAGACCTCAACTCACTCACTGCTCTCTTACAATCTTCAAGCCACTCCCACCCCACTCTCTACTAGCAATCAAATCTACACTCATTCCTGCAAAAAACATGTCAGTCAGAGGCCTTATAGCTAGCTACACTTGCTACTCTAGTGATATTCCACACTGGCCTCTTAATGTGTTTTCCAACCCTAGTCAAATATACACTCTTAAAGGGAAGTACAGATTATTTTTAATCTTTGTATCTCCAACAATAAAGTGCTTGTCACTTGATGGCTTCTTTTTCATTCAGTCTTGAAAAAATCATGGATTTTGGTAGGAAACCTTGGTTATTCTGCCCAACAGATTGCAACCTATTTAGGACCTAGAAGAGGTCTTTGCTAGTTGCTGTAGCCACAGTATTCATTGTCTTTTGTAGTCAGTCTAATGTAGTCAGTCAGTCAGTAGATAAGCATATTAAGCCTATTCTGTGCCAGATACTGTGCTAAGTACTAGAGATGCAAAGAAAAGAAAGGCAAAAGATAGTCGCTACCCTCTGTAATTCTAATGGGTTGCAAATAAGCTATATACAGGATATATAGAAAACAATCAGCAGAGTAAAGGTACCAGAATTAAAAAGGGATAGAGAAAGGAAGTGAGAAGTTTTTGAGGATGGGGGCTCCTTAAATGGAATTTCCTAAAGGAGCTCATCAATCAGAGCTCCAAGCAAAGAAGCTACAGCAGTCATACAGGACTATACTGATGAAATGTGACTGCCAGGGCTGATGATATCTTGTAGAATGAAGAGGTTCCTAGGGCAGAATGAAGAGTCAAAGAGAGTATAACTTAGTAAGAACTTAAACACCATCATTGAACATCCTTAAAGACTTTCTAGCTTGGAACCAAATATAAATTGCATTTAAATGCATAGATTTAGAGAGACATCCAGTCATGCTCCACTATCTAATTACAGAAGAAAACCTTGGAAGAAATCTCAGTCAGCAAACAAGACATGATATGTCTTCGAATTCTGCCATTGATGATCTCCCTCTTTGTACTTAGTCACATTGATATGACTAGAATCATCAGCAAGATTAATCCTCTGGGCCAATCAATTCATGGGGTCAAATCTATTGACTTTTAAGGGGAAAGTTAACCTAAATTGGATTGGAAGATTGGGGGAGGGGAACCCTGTTAGATAGTGTGATATATCTACATACATGCATATGCATACATGTATATGTGGCCAATTATCACGTTAAGTAAGTGGACTATTCCACAGACTTCTATGTAGATTTTTATGTAATATATCTTAGCCTTCACACTTGGGGAAGGGGAAAAAGAAGAGGAAGGAAGGGAACCCAGGGCCAGGACTTGGTTCAGAGATGCTGAGAAGCAAGCTGGTACAGAGAAGCAAAAGCTGGAGGAGGAACACAAGGTGGCTAGAGACAGACATGCATTATCCCAGCATAGATAGATGAAAGATGAGGGCAAAGGAATCTCTAGACACCTAAGTCTTAAACCAATCCTGAATCCAATAGCAGTGGTAGTCAAAGTCTGTTTCCTTTGGAGGTTTCTTTAATTGTTTATTTGAGTGTTTTTTTGGAAGGAAAGGATGGGCCCAGATGAAGGACAGGAGTGGAGAGAGAGAGGAGAGAAGAGAAGAGAAGAGAGAGAGAGAGAGAGAGAGAGAGAGAGAGAGAGAGAGAGAGAACAGTACATTATAATACAGGAACATAGGTGAGATTTTTTTAATGTATATTTCTTTCAGAATTCTTTACATAAAGTCTTATTTGTATAATGCAGATTTATGTAAAACAAAAACTGTATGTATATATGTGTATCTCTCTGTGTGTATATGTGTGTACATATATACATCTCCTACTTGGCAACAAAGCAATAACTATCTCTGAGAATCCTGAACTTTTCTGTCAAATTAGGATGAAACAAGCAAACTCTTCAGTGAAATTCATCCTTTCTGCTCCTCTCTTGGGAGTATGACTATATACAGCTACCCAAAGATGAGACCAAAAAGAAAAAGGGAGGGAAAGATGGTTTTCCCTAATTTGAATGAAACACAGGAAGTCAAGAAAGTCTACTTTATTTCACAAAAGACCTAAGATAAAAATCAATGAAAACTGGTGAGTTGTAAAGGTGAATTAGCTGCTATATTGTCAGGAGGTACTAGCTACTGGAAGATCTCTGCTTATCTATACTCTGGGCAATGAGGTACTAATAACAATAATGCAAGCAGTAACTAGAAAGGCCAAGGTAGAGGGAAATCAAATGCAAACTAATCTAATCTGAAATTAAGGTGGTATCAGGAGGTGTCTTAGAACTCAGTTATTGTCAGGTGAAAATAGAATGATGTTTTGCATAATACAGAGCATAAGGGAGAGAAAGATGCAAAACTGCTCTCTGTGTAGCCAAAGAAAGAGGATTATAGCTTCAGAAGGCCAAAAACCACAGGGGGAGGCAGAGAGAGAAGCATAGATTTCACTTGGCATTAACCCTTTATTCTCTGTGCATTCTTTTGTGTTTCAAGTGAAAGAAAGAGATTCAGGACCAAGGAGCTCAGTGGGGAGACTTGAAAGAAGGACAAGCTGATAAAAAGATCCATGGAGCTAAGCATTTCAGGATCACATTCTTGCCATGTAGTGGGGGCCATCTTTTATGTAGCTCAATAACCTTACTTTGCCATAATCTTGAATATTTCCAGGGCATGATAAATGACTAATAAGAAAAGGAATCATTCTTTAATGAGTTCCAAGATTGACAACCATGTCACTGACTAATCTTGTCCAATTGACCATCACCACCTCCATTATAGGAGCAAAGCTGTTCAAATTCATGTCATCTCTTTTCTTCTGCCAACTTAATAATAATAATTAGCATTTCTATAGCTCTTTATACACATTACTAATTTGGTCCTGAAATAGGTCAGTAAAGTATTGTTATCCCCTACCAGGGATAGTTTCTTGTACTACAGTGTCCAAAAAATTTTAAATAACTATCACCTCGAGGGTAGGGGAAAAGTATATGATGAGTGTGACCTATCTGTAATACAACAAATGAGGAACTACAAAGAAAAAACAAAGTAAAGGCTGTCATCAAAGAAATGCATGAGAGAAAAAGATGGGCTGGTCTTGTAGATAAAGCAAAAGAGAATTCCTGAACAGCTCACTAGTACAAGAGAAAAGTATCACAAGATGGGAAGGATAGGGTCTTCTCCATCAAAGGGAACATTTACATTAATGAAATCAGAAGTCCATATCAAATGAAATGATATTTGTAAAGTGCTTTTCATAATATCTGACACATAGCATAAATGCTCCATTCCTTCATTCCTTCTTTCCTTTCTTCCTTTTTTCCTATTTGAGTCTTACAGTTAAGAAAAATGGTGCTTAGAGAATTTTAGCACCATATAGCTAATAAGTAGTAGAGTAGCAATTCAGACAAAGGATTTTCTGATTCCAAGGTCAAGGTCCTCTCAAGAGTACCAAGTTCCCTCTTATTATATTTCTTCTTTTTTAAATTGTTCTTATTATATTTGTATAATTAGCTGCTGAAGTAGTATCTCTCATTAAAACCAAACTACCTTCACTAAGACTAACAAAATGATTCTCTCCTCTTTTCTCCTTCCTTCTCTCTCTCTCTCTTTCTCCTTCCTTCCTTTCTCCCTCCCTGCCTTTCTCTCTCTACCTCTCTCTTTATCTCAGTCTCTCCTCATTCTCTCTCCCATTCCCTCTCTTTCCCCACCTCTGTGTGTATGTCTGTCTCTCCCCCATCTCTCTCTTCTCCCCCTCCTTCATCGCTTTCTTTCTGTCTCTGTCTTTCTCTGTCTCCTCTCCTTTGTGTATCTGTCTCCCATCTCTCTCTTGTCCTCCCTTCATCTCTTTCTCTCTGTCTCTGTCTCTCTTATGCTTTCTGTGTGTGATATGATTACATTTGTTGTCATTTGGCTAAGTCCACAATGTGTTGTTTTTCCTAATGCAGATGTTTACAAATATGTCAATAGAGTCTCTGTGATTGAAGAGAAACTCTTCCTTTTTAAATACACAAAGAAATTTTCCTCTCCAAATACTGTAACAAGAAACTCAGGAAATATCAAGCATTAATATACTAATTTTTCTCTGAATATAAAGTTTTTGTTAATCTCTGCCATTTATAAGTTATGCCTGGAGTTTAATAATAATGAAATGGGTTCCTTGACTAGCATTCCTTGTGATTAACACTAGTGGTAATTTACCCAGATTTTGTCTCAACCTACTCTTTTGAATACCTCCTTGAAATGGGATTGCCTGTAGATTCATAGGATCATAGATAGAGATCTGGAAGAGATCATGGAACATCATTTTACAATTGAGAAAACTGAGATTCATAGAGATTACGTGATTTTCCCAAAGTCATACATGGCATAGATAGCTCGTTAAGTATTAGAGCTCCCACTCTTTCCATGGTACCATCAGTACTAAAGTTCCCAGTGAATGAATACCACAGTTAGGTGATGCAATGGATAGAGCACTTATCTTCTGAGTTCAAATCTAGCCTTGGACTCTTACTAGCTATATGAATCTGGTCAGGTCACTTAGCCCTGTTTGCCTCAGTTTCCTCACCTGCAAAATGAGTTGGAAAAGAAAAAGACAAACCACTTCAGTATCTTTGCCAGGAAAACCCAAAGAGTCAAATATGACTGAACAACAATGAAGACTCCATGATGGTAATTATTAAAGAGGGCTTGCATTTATCTGCTCTACTCTAGAACTTTTGATATATTTGGGAGCTTTTTAAGTCATGTTCAACACACACACACACACACACACACACACACACACACTTTTTCCTTAATACAATGCAAAGAAAATATATTATATGTTGAAATTAGTCCTTTTCATTTTAGATATTACAAAACTAAACACACAAGAGAATTGATAAAAGAGTGAACCTATCCATGAGACCTACAAAACAAAAGCCTAACAATTGTCATTTCTTTAATTTAGACTTACTCTAACATGAATATTTTATTTCCATTTATGAAGAGATAAATTTTCCACACCTATTAGCATCACAAACTTTTGAAAATGTTCTCCAGGAAGAGAAACAGATTTTTTTTTTAAAAAAGATTTTTGTGGTAGTAACAATAAAAGGGGAGGGAAGGGAAGCTGTTAGATCATGGATCTCTTCACCACCTATGATGTTCTTCAACATAGAGGATTTACAATTTGTTACCTTTTGGAGATGGTTTAAAAATAGAAAGAAAGTGAGAACTACCTAACAGAGCATGTGTTCCTACATGCCATGTACAGCTCAAACTCAGAAGATTATTAGACTAAGTGGTTTTAAAGACCAGCCGATTAATGCTTTTACAAGTAGCTCTAAATGGTCTATTCCTTTTAATTAAAGATTCTATTATTATAATAACAATACTTTACACTTATATAGAACCTTTCATCTACATAGCTCAAAAGGATTTTACGAGGACGTTTTTCATCATTATCCCCATTTTAGAGATTGGAAAGCTGAGGTACTTAACACTTGCACAAACAAGAAATTCAACACCAAACATTCAAAATCTATGTGGTAGCCACTTTTTTTTAAAGTCCAAAGATAAAGGTGCAGTTGAAATGTTCCCATGATTTCCAGGCTGCTGGTGAAGTTTTTAAATATGAATGCCTGATTGTCCTAAAATTCAGCCTTGCTGGCAATGAAAGCCATAATATGATAGCATTTCTTCAGTTTATCTCTAAGGAAGCTGGTAAGCAAACAGAGATCTAGGACTTTAAATTGCTAGTATTATATCCTACCTATTTCTCTGCCTGAAGCATTAGGTTGTTGAATTTTAGAACTATAATAATAATAATAATAATAATAATAATAATAAGCATTTACATAATATATTACCAAGAAACCACTTTATAAATATTATCTCATTTGATATTTACAATAATTCTGCTATATAAGTGTTATTACCATACCCATTTTCAGGTGAGGAAATTGAAGTAAATAGAGATTAAGTAATTTGCCCACGTCACAAAAACCTTGGGAAATAGGTGTTATAATTATCTTTATTTACTGTTTCAGTTCAGGAAACTGAAATGAAGGAAGATTAAGTGACTTGCTGAAAATTACACAACCAGGAGATGTCTGAAGATCAAATCTGAATTCAGGTCTTCCTGATTCCAGGACTCAGGATGCCTCCTAGATGTATGAAAACATAGTTTGGAGAGAGGAGTGTGCTAGAAAATGTTTAACAATCACTTTTTCAGGGAAAAATGTACATAAAACACACTTTTAAATTTTATCTGTATTAATAACATTTTCTCTATCATTTTCTCAAGTCTAGACACTCAATAAAACACTAGATTAAATCCTGAATTGGAGATATAAATTCTCAAACTGAAAAATATAACAATGTACTTGGAAATTGGTAAGAACTGGCTCTGGCATCTCCTTTACAGACTATCTATCCCAAAATCCTCATTTTTGAAATGAAGAAAGTAAGTTACATTTGAAGACCATGGGAATTAATTATGTAACATTAGAGTTCTTGTTCTTCCTAAATAAATTTTGACTAATAGAGAAAGCCACTGGAAACATTATCATAGTTTAACATTCTAGCATTCTAACAAACTTTTCTAAAATTAACTAATCCAAGCATTTTTATTTAATTCTATAGAATATCCATTTATAAAATTGTGAAACATCCATAGCTGAGGCAAGTATAAGATGAACTCCTATGATCAGTTTCAAGTCCAGTCTTAGCATCATTTAAGTGGTTACTTATTCTATTTATTATCTGAGTGATCTACTACTGATGATCAGCACCATCATAATAATTCGTTTTCCTAAAAGAAAGTTATCATTACATCCCTAAATGATCATTTCCTCTCTCTATTACTCACCTGTAAAATGAGGGCAACTGGACTCTATTTCTAAAGTGGCTTCTAACTCTAAGTCCTACCATCTCTGAAGTGGTAAATAGTGAGAAGCATATGTAAAAGAATCAGAAGATATCCCTTTTTATCTTATTTCTCCTTCTGCCACTGAAACATAAAACTCTTCCAGTTCACTATTTGCCCTAATAAAACCTGGAATTTTGTTGTTCAGTTATGTCTGACTTTTCATGACCACATTTGGGTTTTCTTGGTATTTGGGGTGGTTTTCCACTTGCTTCTCCAGCTCATTTTACCGATAAGGACATTGAGGAAAATAGGTCACACAGGGTCACACAACTAATAAGTAAATGAGGCCATTTGAAATCAGATCTTCCTAATTCTATGCCCATTGGTCTATCCATTGTACTACCTAGCTGTCTAGAATAGGAGACTTCTATATACCAGGTATATCACTGAAAATATTGTGATCTTGGGTAAACCATTTAAGTCCCAAATTCCCAATCTGTAAAATAAGGCATTAGACCAATGATCTCTGGTATTCTCTATGTCTTCCAACTTAGAGACTTTATAGTTTTATAGTCCTAGGTCAATCCCTCCTCTTATTTATTCCATCATACATTATCTCTTGGGAAAGTACTTGGATACAATGTAAGCTTTCAATAATGCCCTCAGTGCTTCAGATAGAAGAGTGACAACTTTTGAAAAGTAGCATCTAAACTCTGATCAAGAAAATGATTCAAGATAATTTTAATAGATCCATGATGAAAAATGTTTTTCACCTCTAAAGAAAGAACCAATAAACACCGTGCAGATGGAAGCAGACTTTTTTTCACTTTCTTTGTTTTTCTTGGCTTTTGTATGTATGGGTTTTTTTACAATGTGGATAATATGGGAAAGCATTTGGCATGGCTTCACATGTATAATCTAAATCATAGTGCTTGCCTTTTCAAGAAATAGGAAAGGAATGAGAGGGAGAAAAATAATTTGTAACTAAAGTTTTTTTTAAGTGAATGTTTAAAAGCTTTTAATGTAACTGGAAAGTATTTAATGAAATAAACAAAAATATATTTATAAAAAGAAAAGTAGCAGCTAAGAGCTGCTAAGAGTACCTCTTCTCTTTTCCATTCCTTTTCTCTAGAAAGCAGCCAAGCTCAGATACTGACTGGAAAAGACTGAGAAAGTGGCAAAACTTTTGACCACTGAAAATTTGAATCAAAGATGAGAAGGCAAAGGTGGAGTTTCCAATTGGTGGTACCCCAAGGCTGGTCTGATAGAGTAAAGGAACCATGATGAGAAATACTTTTCACCTCTGACCACACTTCTTTAAACTAACAAGGAAAGTATAGCCACTTGAAAGAGGTGGCATTGGATAATAAAAAGTCACCTACTGAGAATCAAATTGAGCTTGGTGCCCCTTCAATGTTTCATCAGGAGTTCACCTGTCAGGATCTTGATTAGTAAATAAGATTAGGGGTGTTCAATAATACCACCTAGAAATTAAAATTATTTGTTCACTCTCCATCTTTCCATCCTACCAAACCTTGACCATATGAGAAACATGTTTACTCATAAGCCACAGCAGAAAGATAAGATAAATGCTAATTAGAAATTTCCTTGTCATTGTGTCTCTTTCTCCCACAGAGATACTCATGCCTACCTCTCATCTCCAACTTTGGCAAACCTATACATTAATCATGTTAAGAAAAAATTCTTAACCTTTGCAATGTTGTTCCTCCCTACCTTTTTTTGAGAGTTAGAAATCATTACTTTAAAGGTTTATTAGTTGCAAATACTTAACATTTAGCTAAATAATACCATTATTTGTGTCAGTATGCTTCATCTGTATCATAAGAACTATAAGTTTTAATTAATTATTAATTAATATGATGAAATGATGTGAGAAAAGTAAAACCTACGGAGAAATAAAAATAAACATTTAAAATACTTTATTAATGTAAATAATACAGTTGAACATTTAAAAGTGTATTAAGGATTTATATTTTTGTTTTATTAGAAAATCAACAATATGACTGAGATTCAATTCACATAAACACAAATTTAATAAGCATCTTCCATATGTAAGACACTATGCTAGGCACTGAGAATAAATACTAAATAGTCCCTGCCCTCAAAGAGCTCACATTCCACTGAGCGCTCCATGTACACAGGTAATTGAATAGAAGGTAACTTGAGACTGGGTATCAGCAATTAGAGGGATGAGGGAAATGACTATTATATAGACAGATTACAAAGGAGAAAGTAAACATTCACTTCATGAAAACATAAAATTAATCACATTCTTGAGCCAACTGCACAGTACTTGTGACAATTTTCCAGTAATCCTTCTATACTCAAAAACGCCAATTGCCCTAAGAACACCATCCAAGTGCTTTTCTGAAGTTAGCTCTTGTATTTTATGTATTTCAAACATAATTCTGGCTTTTGTGTGTTTATCACTGTTGTACATAGGGGATGAAAACTGGAGGAGAGCTCTATTGAAGAGAACTTGAGAAGACTTGGAAAAGTCATAAGGATTTTTTAAAATTCTAGTGCAAAGCTGTATGTCATATTGAAAGATAATCTGAAAGATAAGGCAGAGGGAAAGCAAGGACAATGGAAAAAAACAAATGTCAATTTCAAATCTAGAGTTGAAGAACTCATACCTTAAATGGCCCTCTATTCCAAACATCATTAATAATGCTTATGGGACCACTACTCTTCTGGAAAAAATTAAACAGTTATGTAGCCATTAAACAGAGTTCTACTCACAGCCAGGTGCTATTGTGGATAGAGTACAGGGCTTGGAGTCAAATAGACATGTTACTAACTGTGTGACTCTGGGTATATCTCTAAATATCTATCAGCCTCAGTTTCCTCATCTGCTAAATATAGATAGCAATGCTTTCCTGGAACTGTTATTGTGAGGATCAAGTGAGACAATATATGTAAAACACCTTAAAAACCATGAAGTACTCTTAGTTATCTCATCATCAGCATCATAGTATCATAATCATCAACATTAATGGGATGAGATCAACGCCATAACAACTACTACCTTGTTGCCCATACTAAGCAAGTATCAAGGGATAATAAAAGGGGAGCAATTCAATATGCAAGGAAATCACATGAGAATAACTTCTGTAAATCAATGGAGAAATGGACATTTTGGTAAGATGCTTCTAAAAATTTTAGGGAAAAGCCCCACAGTCTTCATTACTTAACCCTTTTCTCTATAAAGTACAAACAACATATAAATTAAATGAAGGTAAACTAAAATCATAGTAAAGATTTTGCTTAGTATTTTTACATAATTTTAAAGTATTTTAGAAGCATATGGAAAAATTGAAGACAGAATTTAGAATATTTAGATTCTAGTTACTTCTGTTAATAATTAATCTCCACTCCCTCCTCAACAAGTACAAACACATTTCCTAAGGAGAGAACCTTAGAAATCTTGAAGAGACTTGTACTTGACTTGCTTATCCTTTGTTTTTAGCACCTTCTTACAAACAAACCCATGATCATTTGGCAAGAGGTCAGAGTGCCCAATTTGCCCTATTTAACATTTATTTGGTAATAGCTGAAGTTTGCATCTTTTTAAAGTGTGCAAAGAGCTTGACATGTATCTCCTTTGAGCTCCACAACAATCCTGTGAGGCATGTCCTATAGTAATTATTATCCCCATTTTGCAGAGGAAGAAACTGAGGAGCAGATAATTTCAGTGACTTGCCTAAGATAAAATTGCTAGCAAGTGCCAGCAAGTGACTTTTTTGTCCATTGCACTGGGTTGCCTTCCTAAAATCTATTTGTTATAGAACAGAATCAGCCTGTCCAGTGGTTTCACTACTAAAAATCAAATACACTTAGTTCTTCAAAACTGAGCCCCATATTCTCTGATAATGATATCATCTTCTCCCTAATAAATGATTTTTCCTAGATAAAGATTCTCCCCTTCTCCCTGAGTTTTTCCAATCTGGGGGGGATGAAGAAGTACAGCGGACAGCGACGATGATGGAAGATCTGACCCATTTGGCCCTCTCACCTGTACACTTGCATGTCCGGTTGAAGAATTTCCTAGGCCACTGCTCACGATCATCCTGATTCCGCAGCACGTAGGGACCACTCCAGGGCCTGGCATCTGTCAGCACCTCTGCACATTGTCCTCGGCCCTCTTGTATACCACATGTATTGGCAGGTTCCACACCCAAAGGTGGACAGCACTCTTTGGATACTAGATTTTCCACAGTCATACAGATCCGAGGAAACTGAGTCCAGCTCACAGAGAGGAGACAGGAGCCCAGATAAATGAGAATAACTGACCGTGGCAAGCCAGCCTGTTGCTGCTTGATCATTGTTCCAAAACAGGAGAAAATCTCTATTTCTTACAGAATCTGAAAACTTCAATTCCTCTCTCTCCCTTTAGCTTGACCTCCTTCTATCACTTTCTCTCTTCCTAGATTCTTTCCAATTCTCACACTCCCCTTGTTTTTTTTTTCTTTTTGCCTCCCTTCCTTTACAAGAGCATATGCAAAACCACAAGACACGCACGTGTGCACATGTTCACACACATATGCACACACACTGTTTTATGTGGCTTTGAGTGTAAAACAACTGAAATAATTTTGACTTAATTAGAAACTCCTCTAGCAGTTCAGTTTAATGAGGGCTGCACTTCTTACCATGTTAGCCCCGTTAAAAATCAGACTTTGTTTAATTGAGCTAATTTACAAAGCGCTACAGTCATGCTACTTATTATGCTGGTATTTCTACCATCTCCCCCCCTCCCTTTTTCTACTCCTTGACTTTAATTATCTTGAACTCAGTTCAAAAAGCAAAAAGCGCGCTCTCTTCACTGGGGTGCTTTGCCAAGTCACCAGGACTTGTGGGGATTATATAATGGCTGGGAGAAGCCCTCATTAGTGGGATTAACATTATAGAAATCCTCATAGTGAGCACATGACACGGAGAGCACAGTGAAGTTAGTAAAGTTTCT
Organism: Antechinus flavipes; assembly: GCF_016432865.1. Taxonomy (NCBI): domain Eukaryota; kingdom Metazoa; phylum Chordata; class Mammalia; order Dasyuromorphia; family Dasyuridae; genus Antechinus; species Antechinus flavipes. The sequence continues at coordinate 147,544,314 of NC_067400.1, forward strand.
GGCCCTGGTTCAAAGAGGTAAAAATATCTTCTTTATCTGCAACTCATGTGCCTCAGCCAAGCTGTGACCTCCAAATTCCTGGGGAGTCAATAGATACAGTAAGCCCCATGTCAAAGGATGCTTAGGGGCAAGCATGCAAGTTAACTAAAATTTGTCCTCATGACTGCTTACTGACAGGCTCCAAAGACCATTATAGGGGGTCAGGCAGCTTCAGAAATAAAACAACATTTATTTAGGACTACAGTACAAGGCTCTGCTTTGTTCAGTGATTAGGGATCCTTTTCCCTGCAGAATAATAGCATACTATTCTCCTGATTGGCACACCTCCTCAGCAAATGGTTTTTTCTTTTATGTAAAATAGAATATCTTAATCTATCATTGGAAACTCAAAATTGTCCTTTTCAAAGTTATAATGAAGTCAGTGAGTGATTGAGAGTGACAGATACTGAAACATATTTTTTGATACTTTCATTTAAATAAGCAATCAAATATTATCAAAGCATCTGTCTAGACTCGTAATGGCCTCTCTCTCTGCTTCTGGGACATCTTCAGGATATTGAGAGAGCTGATAATCAGCAACTAGAATGTTCCACCTGCCAGAGAATTAGGAACAGTTCATCATAACTCCTCATATATCTCTCTGTAACAGCTGATATGTAGTGTTTTATGTGTTCAGCATTTTCTAGAATCAGTGACTTTCCACCCACTTTTCCTCAACCATTCCCTTTGCCAAAGATGCTCTCCCTCCATCTTCAACTGACATTTACCCACGCATACCATAGCAACTCAAAAGTTGTCTTTTATAAAGCTTTCTCTGATTCTCATTCACCTTTTCCCCCTACACACATACATACATAATATACACACACACCAAACTAGAAATGACTCTTCCTTGGATTTTGTCTAATATTTTCTTTTAATTCCTCATGCACATATCATGGTAGCATAGCAAGAAAGTAACACAAGTTGGATAAAGAAGGTGTGCCAGCTATGTAGAAAGGATCTGTTGGCTCAAAAATAGAGGCAATTAAAATCATGAAAGGAAACAGATGTAGACACTTCCTCACAGTCTGATAATGGTACTGGATAAGGCATGGAAAACTAAATATATATGTTGACTTGGAGTTCTAATTCCACAATTAACTCCTTTTGCATCTTTAAGCAAAATCACTTCATCTCTCTGAGACTCAGTTTCCTCTTCCATAGGCAACTGAAACATAGAACTCTAATATTTTGACATAGCTTCATCTATTTGGTTTATTTACAGAAATGCATATATAATTCTGTTGGAGTATATGAAGTGGCCACCCTCACTTATAACATTTCACACCTCTTACCTTTAGACATCATCATATTCTCACATTAACTGAGCCAATTTCCCAGAAAAGGACTATTACCACATGCTTATAACTTAAATTTTTTGAGTCTTATGAGTAACTTTGTTGATGATAATACTGCATACTCCCTACTTATCAGTATAGCTCTTTAGCCTCTACAGATGTGTTTCTATTTATACAAGTAGCCACCCACAATAATGACACTTTTAAATCTTATAAATAACCATTTCCTTAATAAAGCAAAAGAAATCACAAAATCACAAGTACTCATATTAAAGCAAGTGTCCACATGACCTAGGTCATACTTTCCCACCAATGTACTTAGTATCTTTGGGGAAAGAGTGGGCATACACTTAAAGAAACCTAGCAGAAAAGGATGTAAATGAGGAAAAGCCATAACTCATAACACTGGGCTGTAGGCTTTAATTATATTGGTATATTCACAAAAATACTTCTTTGCTCTTCTGTCATGTAGTACAGCCCAGTCTCCTTTCCTATCTTTTATATACCTTAAAATCAAAGATTACTCAGTCTCTGTAGCTTGCCTTTTACTCTAAAGGTAACAACCCTCCCTGCCCAATCTTCCATAGAGGAAATCAATAGACTTTATTTAATTACATCTCAGTCTTCAAAAAGTTATATGATTAAACTTTTTTAGTTTTATCATTTTAATAATAAAATAATTACGTGCAACTGAGCTGAAAATATGCTATAGTTCTTAAATCATCAACATGCTTCTCCATCTCAATTTGTGTTCTTGACACTGTTTCTTTGTTAGTACTTATTTCTGGGTTTTTATTTAAAAAAACTTAACTTCTCTGTTCTTTTAACACTTCAAACTATTTACATACAACTAAGCATCATGTTACATCATTCATGAGATGATTTAAATCTTTATATTTATTCCATCTGAAACTGATCAAATCTCATCTGAAAGCAATGACTCTTAATATATGAAATTTATCCATTGTTATTGAACCAAAATTTGGGATTTTCCCCCACTTCTTTCAGGTATCAACATGTTTATTTATAGTAGTGTCAAATACATTTTAACAGTTAGCTTAAATATTTTTCTTTACACAAGAGTACTTTTCTACTTCATTTTTCTGATCCTAAAGTGTTCCATAAGAAAAGGTCCTTAAAGGAGTAATAATCTACAAAAAGCTCTGAAATGGAGAAATGAATAGGAGCAAAGGAGGAAGGCAAGGCAGAAAAAAGAACAGTCATCAGAAATAGACTTATGGATTTTTCAAAATAAAGAAATAAAGGACATAGCAGATGGGAATGATATAGGTGTATTGGTTTTCCTATTACTTGATTCTAATCTGTACATGCATTAGGGTACCTTAAAGTACTGACTTTTCCCAATAAAAATGAATACTTAAGGACATTAAAATGCTCCTGACTCAAAAACTAGACCCCACGAGACTTCAGTGAGAATGAAGAGAACCTTTTTCTTAGACAGGGAAGGAAGCAGCAGAGGACCCCAACAAGACCATCATACTTCACATCTCCATGTAGGTAGAATTACAGTTGTGAGTATGGATCACTTCACCTTGGCTGCAACTGGGCAACAGGACATTTGTGATCAGATATTGATTTCTCATATTCCTTTGATCAAGAAGAAATTATGACTTAAGGAAACATGGGTGCCAACACAAACCTGTTTTCTTGCTTTTGAAGAATTTAAACTAGGGATATGACTAGAATGTTGGTCCCCATTTTTTGCTTTGTATTCACTGTGCTTTTATCCGACCTAATTAAACTATTGCTTAACCATAACTATAAACTGTAACTATTAAGTATCTGAAAAGCTTGGAAATGGAAGGAGTTTGGTCATCTGTCAAGGAAGGGTAAGTTTGACTGATGGCCATCTCTGTCCATGGTCCTGACATTGGTAAGAGCCATTATAAAAATGCTACCATTCATTCATTATTATATTATATATGTTATATGGAAAATGAAAATTGGTTAGATGATCTTTGAGGTTCCTTCAAAGAATTAATATTTTGACTCTAATCCTTCTATTCTCCAGAAAGACTACCTTCTGACTCCTGCCTGTACATTTAAGTCAAAAAGACAATTTGAGGCTTTCCAACAGATATGAAATTAATGTTTTATAACATTGAAGATATAGAGTAAGAGTCCAGGAAAGAAAGGGACAGAGCCAAGCAAGTCTCTGCTATGATGCAGAGTGGTGTGTCTGTGAATGGAGATTTGGGGGGCATTTCTGTTGCCTGGGCCATTGTGATCCACTGATTAGATTATCATGTTGAGGCCTGATGTCAGAAAAATCTTCCTAACAGCTAAAGCTGGCCAAACCTGAAATGGGTTAGCCTGAGATTTGGTGAGATCACCCTCCCCTGAAAGTGTTCAAACAAAGGCTATAGGACCATTTGTTGAGTATTTTGCCTGGCATGATCTGAATTTTGTGAAAAATATTCCCAGGAGGAAATATAAGATCTTGTTATAGATAAATGGTAGAACTACAATGAACGGGCAGGGAAGAATTCCAACTTAGTATAAGAAAAAAATTCCTAACTAAATAGATTTTTTTTTGCAAAATTTTAATGGCCATTTGTCCATTATGATCTAAGAGGAATTGGTGTTTCAGAAAAAAATTTGGGATCAATTCAAACAATTCAATTTAACAAACATTGTGGTATGTACTATGTGTTAGACAATGAGTTAGGTACTGGAGATACAAAAAACCCAGAAGCTTGTATTCTTCTAAAGGATGATTTATTTTAGTACCTTCCATTTAATGGGATTCTAAAATCCTATGAATCTCTTTCATAAAAGAGAAGATATGAGTGGAAGCTACAAGTAGGTGGTCAAAATCATCCCAAGGAATCATTTTCAGATAAGTCAAGAAAGGGAAATCACAGAAGAAAAGCAAGAAAGTTAGAAGAAATCTGGAATGTCTACATTAAGCCAAGGATATCTAAGTTAGAATACATGACTGTAATTATTTGTCAACTTTATTAAAAAGAGAGAAACAATAAGTAGTACTTTATCAAGTGCTGGATGTGTTTGGAGTTAGGAAAATTCAGGTCTCAGTTCTCTCTCTAATACATAATATCCAGGCAATAGATCATTTAACCTCCCCAATCCTCAGGCCATAAATCATAAAGAAATGAATGAATGAAACTTACTTACTTCTTAAATGCTTACTAAGTGCTAAGCAGTGAGGAAGCAAATAGAAAAGTTAGTCCTTGCTCCTGTCTTTCCCTGAGATAATGCATGAGCTGCAAGCAGGATGCATGATTTGTTGAGTGCTACCATTCCTGGGGCTTATATGTTTATCTACTTGCTGATAGTAATTGGTTAGCAATTGTTACTGATGGTGATGAGGATAGTGAACCTCTTGCCTACAATGATTCCTCTCTCCTTGATGATGATTGTGGGCCCAGGTTGGATGCATGTCTGGTGATTTGAGGAACAATGCTATTGCCATAGCTCTTGGATTTAGGACCCTGAGGTGTCTCCAAGATGTCTGAGGGGATATGATAGTCAAGGTGGTGGTGATGATTTGATTGTTGCCTCTTGTCACTCCTTTCAAGTGACTGGATGCCTTGGCTTAGCTACTTTGTTCCTGACTAACACAAATTGCTATAAATCAACTCAAGGAGTGTCTACACACAATTAAATTCTGTTCACCAGTGAAATTATAGATTAGGATCAAAAAAAATTTTTTTTAATGGAGCATTCACTTTCATCCATCTTTACCTTCTTAGAGAATAGAAATATGGCTACCATTTAGGAGGGAGAGAAAAGCAGGGAACCAAATTAAGCATTTGAATAATGTGATAAATCACTTAGTGCTATCCCTGATTGTCAACTCAGAGAACATATATACACCTTTATTTTGCTATTCAGCAAGTTACCTTATTCCTTTTTCACCATCTCTTAATATGAAAATCCTCCTCTTTGTTTTGCCCCCTGCTGGACTTCTCTGACTGATGTTCTTTGATCTATTCCCCGCTACCACATCATGGGAAAAGGAGATTATTTTTTTCCACATCCACAAATTGTTTCCCAAATGCTCGGCATCTATCCTGATAAGAATTTTGCTTTCAACATTTAAGAGTATTTATTTCCTTGGTGGTATGAATTGTTCTTCAGAGGAATCTAGTGTTTATAATGTGCTGTGTGGCTTCAATTATTTCAATAGTGTCATTTTTACTTTCCTTTGGCATGAATTTTTGACAGTCCATCCTTAAGCCTTCTTATACAACCAGATAAACATCAAACACATTTTTCAAAATTTCAGATTCATGTCACTTTTATCCTCATTATCTCTGTTTTATGGGTGAGCATTTTAGGCCAGCTATGCTGCTACTATGCCTTCTGGTTCTAATTTTCAATCTCTTGTTTTCTTCATGCTGGCAAATTCAGTTGAGTCTTGTAGACTTTTCAAAAATTTTACAATAATTGAATGACACATGCAGGGTAAATACATTCTTCCCTTCCCCCTTCCCTTGAAAGAAAAAGACATGATCTGAGTAGGATAACTGAATATTAGAGGTAAATGAAACCTTAATGGTCTCTTAATTCACCTACTTTACTTTATAGTTAAGAAAACTAAAATACAAGTAGGTCAAATCAGTGGCTGAAGGTCACACAGGTAATAAGTCAGAGAGCAGGGATTTGAATCCAGGCCCTCTAAATCTACATGCATTTTTTTTTTCTAATACATTGTATTTCCTCTCCCATACACATAGTATCAGCATAGCTTTATATGGGAAGAGGGGAATCAATTCTTTTTCTGCTCCTCTCTGAATCAAACAAACAAATATTGTTGTGCCAAAGTTCCCTTTTGATGTCCTGATCTAGTTTCCCCATTGTCCTATTTAGTTGTTCTGCCTCAAGTTATAACCTTTCCCTCTTAATGTTTGATGAGATAAAGGTCTACCTCAGTTGCTCTGCCCCAAAACCTCTTAAATGGTTGATGAGATAAAGGTTTTATGTCTTTAGGTTATAGACATTCTTTCTTAATGTTTGACAGGATAAAGATCTATCCATTTTAGATGTCATTAGAATATCAGTAACCTCCCTCCATTGTGTCATCCTAGGGGCCATGCCCCCCCTCCATTAGGTTACCCCCATCCCAGTACCTCCCCCATTTTGTCTTTGTTTTTGTTATCCTATAAAAAGCTTGCTCTCTGATACTTAAGGGCTAGACTCTGAGATAATAGTCTCGTCCAGCCTGGGACCAAACATGGATCCATTGGTCCCAATATATCTCTCCATTTAATAAACTATTGAATTGATCTCTAATCTCTGTCTTGCTCGGTTTCTCCGGCATTACAATACAACCTGAACAACTAAAAGAAGTTGCATATTTTGATATTTTCAAGAAAAATATGAAAATCAATGTGACAGTGGAAAGACAGTTGGCCTGGGATCCAGGAAGAGGTGGGTTTGAAGTCTTGCCAGTAACACCTTCTGATTGAGTGACTATGGGCAAGCCAATATGTCTGATTTAAATTGCAGCAGAGCAATTGCAGGGAAATGGAGTTGTCAAGCAACAAACATGTATTAAGTACTACATACAAGAAATACAAATACTGGCATAAAGAAAGATAGTCTCTGTTCTTAAGGAGTTTACATTCTAGTGGAGGAAGACAATACATGGAAGTTATCTGAAAGGAATGATACCTGACTAGCTTCTTATCTTCCTTAAGTTCTTGGAGGAACCAACTAATAAAAGGGAAAGCCCCAAGATAAGAAACAGAGAGAGGATCAAGTTTCTGGGGCTTAGTAGAGGAAATCCAGAATGAAACCTGATGAGGAATGAAAGAGTTTCCTCATTTAAGGAATTCAATGTCAATTAAATCACAGATCCAGTCCCTATCTTCATGAAAAAGATAGTAAACTGGTGTTTGAATTTTCATAGTGGAATAGAAAAAGGCCATTGGTGATGTTCAGAGTACAGCCCTAAATTTTAAAGTGAATTCTCTATAAAGCAACGATATTCTTTTCATTTAAAGCAAACATAACCTTGTTGTCAGTATCAGATTCAGAAAATTATCCTTTCCTGATTAAGCAACTGGTCTTGAAGAAGGGGCCCAAAACTCTAAAAATCCTTGAAGGAGAAACCTTCAACTCTGCCTTAGTGAGAGACTCCGCCCAAGGGACACACAGTTTCATTCTCTTATCTAGGTGGGGGTCAGTTCAGTCCTGAAACTCACTGAAGTCTATTCAAATTCCAGCCCAAGCTGAAACCCAGCTTGTAGAACTCCATCTACTAGCCCCCTTCAGCTTGTAGCCAAAGCTTTTATTACAAAAGAGTCAATGTAAAAATCCTCTCTTGGCAGAGGTTCCAAACATGCCATGCTATTCCATGTTAGGCTGTGCCATGCTATGCCAAGGAGCCTCTGCCCACTGGATAATATTCTTTTTCAGTGCCATCCTCTCTTTATCCTCACCTATTTCCCTAACCAGACTTTATGCCTCTCTGTCAGGATTTCTAACCTTACTTCCCAATTCCTATAACAAACCTCTTTTATCAATCTAGGTTTTCGGGTCTGTAAGTTTCTTTACAGAGAATCTCTGCACCACCAGAAAGGAGTTCTCCAAACCACCCTTGCACCAAAAGCCAAGTTGGTACAGGGGAGCCAAACCTTTCCATTTGGTTCCCTGAACCCCGAACCTGCCACAAGACCTTATAATTTAACCTCTTGACCACCAGAAACCCAATCTTAATTTGGTTCCCTAAATCTAGACCTTATCATTTGGCTCCCTACTAAACGGAACTCCAAAACCTAAACCTCATCGGTCTGAACCAAGAAAAATCTTTAGTTTTTTTTTTGTTTTGTTTTTTTTTTTTCCTGAAGTGCTTTGGAGTTGCTCTACTCTTGAACCTCTACAGGCAGGAAGACTTGAAAGGGGTTATGAATCATATCTTAAGTCAAAGTCAGGCTGCCTCTGCTGGAGTTTTATCAGATCACATCTGATAATAAAGGAGTTTCCATTGCTGTTGTTTCATAGAAACACATCAATTTGCAAGTGGTTCTCACAGATTAAGTCTGAATAAAGAAAGAATAGAGGGACAGTTTTCTCCAGGTCATCTTCAAATACTTTTGACATAGGCCTATACCCTCTGTTATATAAAAAAAAGAGCTAATTTGGGTTCTCTTTTTTTTTTCCTGCTAATTATAAATAAACATTTTTTTTCTTCTTTCTTTGCAACTTTTGTGCAATATTAATTCAAATCAGTGTGACTAGCACCCTTTTAGTGTCCCTCTATGAGTGGGGTTTAAACAGCAAGAGGAACTTGGATGGAACATAAATCACATCTTCATTTCTCTAACTTCTAACTGCAATTTAGCATTTCCATCAATTACTTAAAATTATTATTCTGAGAAGAGGTCCATAAGTTTCACTAGATTGCCAAAGGGATCCATGGCACAAAAAAAAGTTAAGAATTCCTGGTCTATGTCAAAGAAATTGTTTCACAAGCAATCCCATTTTAATGACCCTATTTATTTAATTCTATCATTTTCAGGTTTGCCAAGAAAATCCCATGGACAGAATGGTTCATATAGATCAGGCAGAGTCAGATTTTGACTGAACTCAAGGGTGTAAACTAAGGAGTTTTTTTTCAGTTGTGAAGATATTTTACTTTTTCTTTGCTATTTGCTGGTTTGCCTTTTAATCCTTTGTTTATTTTTGAATATATACAAGTGGAAAGTATAATACAATAATCATCAAAAAGCACTTTATAAGCCCCTATTAAGTTCCAGGCATTATTGTAGATGGTGGGAATACTTAAACATAGAATGAAACAGTCATTATCCTCCTGGGAAATTATATTCTAGTAAAGTAAAATATATTTTCTAAAAGATCTTTATTTATTTTTCCTTCTTATGAATTACTCTAACAATTCTTGCTAAATTATTTTATTTTGTCTTCTTTTTAATGATGTGCTTTATTCCTTTCTATGAAAACTATTTCTTTCTAATGACAGTTTTGAATTATCATCTCAATATCACAACTATGGGTGTTTTTATTTCTTATAGACTTATAAGACTTCAGTTATCATCTCACTCGCTGATGAATAATTTTTTCTGAGTTTGAATGAAATTTTGAATTTTCAGGCACTAAGCAAAATAACATAACATCATACAACAAATGTTTTAAATAGATTTTTATTACCATTTAACAGACCTTGTCCTCAAGAAGTTTATATTCTAATGGGAGAGACAATGTGTAAATAACTAGGTAGATACAAGAAATGTACTGAATAAAGGGAAGACACTAACTAGCAGGTAGGGGGACTTGGAAAGATCTCCTGAAGAAGATACAATTTAAGGTGAGTTCTAATAGAAACCAAGTGAGAAGGTACAGCATTCTGGATATGAGAACCAGTTAATACAAAGGCCAAACAGAACTAGGGAAGGAGTGTTCTATTTACAGAATTATAAGTAGATTAATCATCAAAGAAAATATATTAATACAAATGCTGTACTCTGTAATTTTTGACTCATCTACCAGAAATAATTTGATTTAATATAATATTCATCTATATTTAAGTCATTTCTAGCAGATAGGAAAGAAAAAGAATGAGTTTGAGAATTGAGGTGAGATGAGATGAAATGAGATGAAAAGAAGTACTGGTAACTTTTGTAGGAATCTTGAACAAGATGGAGATCACAATATGTAAAAGTATAGTTTAGTTTAACATTCTAGTATTGTGGAACAACTTAGTCACCTGGACCTCTCCCCTCACTCCTGGAGTAAACATAAAGACTTCCTCACTTTCATCAATCCTTTCTCAATGGATAAAGTAGGTCCTAAAATGTAGGAGTTGAGCAAAGAGGAAATGACTCTAAGATGCGTAAATTCAGAATGGAATAAGGAAGGCAACAGTGTAAAATAATAGCTATTCTCCTTAAAATATTGGGTACCATTTCCCAAAGAAAAGTCATTTTTCCCCTTTAACTTATCACCCATCTTTCTAAGAGGCCTTATCCTAGAGTCTAGAAATGGCTTTAGAAGAAAATATTATTTCTTAATATTTTTAATTTTACTAAAAAGGAATTTTTAATATACTTCCACACAGGCTGACAGGATAGTACAAGGCATAGAAGGGAATCAAGAATACGAAGATTAGAGAAGAAGAAAGAAACTAGCCTCCACCAAGTTTTAAATGCCAAATAAAGGGTTGTACATTTGCTCCTGAAGGTAATAGGGAATCGTGTTCATGCTATTTAGTAAAGTTTTGAATTAGGAGACCTATATTCTAATCCTAGTTCCTAATCCAGTTAGCATTCCATATGATTTAAGCTTTGCCCACATTTCTTCCATTTTTGTCAAGAACATAGGTCTTCTCTCAGTCTCTCAGGTTCCTAACTTAAGTATTATTCTCTGCCTCCCATTCTCCATGCCACATATCCATTTAGATGTCAAACCTTATGCCTTCTACTACCATATCTTCCACATGTTCTCTTCTCATAAGGTCATGTTTGTGCACTAACTACCAGTTTCTGGACTATTTTTAATTGTTCTCCCTTCCTTAATCCTCTCTGCACTTCAATTCATTCTCTCCACAGTTTCCAAAATTATTTTCATCAGGTATAGATCTGACAATATCACTTCCCTATTCTGCAAACTTATATGGTTTTCTATTGCCTCTAGATTCAAAGATAAACTTCTCTGTGAAGCTTATAAATAAATCCCTTTAGAACTTGGCCTCAACCTATCTTTCTCAGACTCATTGTAGATAATTCTTCCTTCTGTAATCTGCTTTTTCGTATTTTAAGAGTAAGTCCATTTGTGCTCATTCATGTGGATCATTATATGGATCATTATTCTTTTCTATGCCCTATAACCATCAGTACAAATGTATAGCATTCCAATAGTCACAGATGGGTAGGAAGAGTACTGATGCATAAGAACAGCCTATGGGCCTTAAAACCTTGATCATGCAAATTAAACTGATTCCTCATGGCAGCTTCATGCACAGTTTTTGCAAGGTTGATCTCTATGTCTGACCATAACTTCAATTTCCTAGTCATACTTGCTATAAACTAAGTCTTTACTTCAAGATGGAGCTTTGTAAAATTTCGCTTCCTATTTTCTATTCTTTAGCCCCATCTTTTCAACAGGATGAGAGGTCATTTTTTTTTAGATCTGAAATTCCCACAGTGATTAGTAAGGGCTTCACCTGGCCCACTATTTCAGTTGGGTTCCACCTACCTTACCAAACGCATACCTCCCCCCCTTTTTTTCAATATTGAAACCATAATCAAATCAATTCTGCCATTGCTCCTAGACAGAATATGTCAAGTTACACCTCTATGGTTCTACTCACTATCTCTATAACTTTCCAGATGAATGTAACTCCTATCCCAAAAGCCTGTTGGTATGGGATTCACTCCTTATTAGTTAAGATTGTCTTTAGTGAGGGGATAGAACTGGTGAGAGATAAGAGAGCTTCAGTTGTCAACCAATGCATTTGGGGCAATTTTAAAAGCCAATCCTTTGGGGGGTTATTCCCATAAATACCAGTCCCCTTTGGGATTTATCAGGCTTCAAGTGGAGTATCTTTGGATGCTTCTGGATCCCAGCTTTAAGAAAGAAAGTAGAAGAGACTAATCCTCACTTTAACTTGCTGAAAGAGAAAACTCTGGGAAGACATAAATGGGCTGGCAGCCCCTATCATGTCCCTATTCCTAGTTTGCTTACACAAAAAAATTGTAGGAAGTTTCTCTTTGGATGTGATCCAGGACTTTCTTTCTGTCTCTGTCTTTGTCTCTATCTGTCTCTGTCTCTCTGTCTCTATCTTTGTCTCTGTCTCTCTCTGTGTCTATTTTTGTCTCTCTCTCTCTCTCTGACAGTTTTTTCTCTCTGTCTGTCCCTGTCCCTGTCTTTGTTTCTATCTCTCTCTGTCTCTGTCTCTTTGTATTTCTGTTTGTCTCTATCTCTGTGTGTCTCTTTCTCTTTCTCTTTGTTTCTATCTCTCTTACTCTGTCTCTGTCTATTTTTGTCTCTGTCTCTCTATATGCCTGTCTGTCTGTCTGTTTCTCTCTGTTTCTGTCTCTGTCTGTCTCTATCTGTCTCTGCCTTTGTCTCTATCTATCTGTCAATCTTTGTCTCTCTGTCTGTCTCTCTGTCTGTCTATTTCTGTCTCTGTCTTTGTCTCTCTCTGTCTCTCTGTCTTTATCTCTGTCTATTTTTGTCTCTATCTGTCTGTCTGCCTGTCTGTCTTTGTCTCTGTCTCTCTGTGTCTTTGTTTCTGTCTCTGTCTGTGTGCCACCCTGTGTGTGTTTCTGTCTTTCTCTTTCTCTACCTCTCTCTGTCTTTTTATAGCTCTTTCTCTCTCTTCCTCCCCTTCTCTCTTTCTTTTGGTTGAACTGAGTCATGCCATTCTCAGACCTTCACTTTTCTTTGTACAGTATATATTCTTTGATGTGTACCTTCTTTTATTTTTATTTTGCTATGATTTGCATAAATGGATTTCTTTACTATTTACACCTGGCCACTACTTGCTTATATGTGAGTCTCCCCTTATTAGAAAGTAAGGTCTTTGAAAACAGGAACTGTTTTCACTTTTCTAGTTTTACTCCTATAACAAGATTCTTGGCATGTAGTAAGCACTTAGTAAAAGCATTTAGTAAATGCTTTTCAATTTTTATTTATTTATTTATTCTTATGAAACCCAGGTTTGGTGTGAAATGTTGATGCCCTCTGAGTTGCCATGATATGATCATGATATATTGGTCCTCAGGTGTTCATATGTGAGATTTCTTAGCTTTATGATTAATTGATAATTGGCTTCAGATATGCTATAGGCTTCTTTTCCAATCTTAATTCCTCCTGGAAATTTGTTGGTCTTTTTTAAAATTTAAATTTTTTTAAAGATCTTTTATTTCTTTAGTAGAATTATTCCCACCTATTAGTAATTGGCTGTTTAGTAAATTGCTGTGGCTAACTTTCTGATGTGTGGCTTTTCTATATTTAGCCAGGTAAATTCCCATGTGACAGACACAGAAACAATTCAGGGCACATACTTAGGAGAAAAGGGGGAGAGAAGGAGAGGAGAAGGAAGAGAAGGAAAGAAGAAAAAAGAAGGAAGGAATAAAGGAAGGAAAGAAGGAAGGAAGTATGGTATTTTTCTTCTTTAAAATAATAATGGTTCTCTCTGGGAACAGGTTTCTCGGGGAGGTTTTCTGGAGGCAGCCTTAGTTTCGGTTGATAAGTAATAATCACCCTAATGCAGCCAGGTGCTAAAAGTTCAGATCTTTTATTGTCTCCAAAATAGCCAGGTTAGTTTTCTTAAGAGGCCTCTCTCTCTCTCCTTGGTTCTAAGAGCTCTTGCAACTTTGTCCTTTGCTTCTGCCTCTGCTTTCTTCAGCCTCCAGCCAGCACCAAGGTGAAAGTTGTAATGAATCTTTCTTGTCTCTGAGAGAGGGCTTCTGGCTAAACTCACTTGTCAATCTAATTCTAATTCTCTCTCAATCTAATTCAGCTGAACTCCCTTGACTAGCTCACTGAAGCTCTATTTATGCTCCTTCTCTGAGAGAAGGATTGTGGGATACGAGAGAGAGGGAATATGGATTTCCTCCCATAGTGCTCTCTGGCCCTAAGAGCTTTAAGGGAGGTGTGAATTCACAAAGTTACACAGTTAACTTTGTGATTCTCCCATACTTGTGAATTCCAATGAGTACTTAAATACTTCTTGCTTATATGAGTTCTCTAAAGGTGTGAACACAAGCATTATTGTCAGTTCTACTTAGTACCTTGTTTCTTCTGGCCCAAAACATCTCCTTATAGGATTAGATCAATTATACTGAATGATGCTAAATTAGATCATTATTGTCTCTATCAACTCTAATGACTTTACATTTTGTAAAGATTCAAGGAAGGAAGGAAGGAAGGAAGGAAGGAAGGACAAGTTTGCAAAAATTTTTCTACTTCCATCAGAAGCTTTTGACACAAAGTTAATGTTTTCATACTTACTGTCAAAAAGAATCTCATAGTGTATGACACATACTTTGTAAATTGCTCCTCTTCATTTAGTCCCATCCAGTGTAATTCAGTTACTGTTAATGGACCAAATGCACAAACAAAAGCTTTAAGTGGCAGACTAAACTTCCAATTCATTTTATAAGCTGTAGAAAAGAAGTATGATCTTACAAATTGTAGCAGACAGCTGTCTGGCAAATGTAAATTTTACTATTATGAATTGTTCTTTGCACAAAAGTGCTTGGGTAAAATAGAAAAGGAAAATAGATTTGAAGGGCATATACTAAAAGTACAATGCTAGATTGCCTCTCTGAGAGGCTTTGCTTATTCTTTAAGGGTTATTTCTTAGAGAAAGATGATCACTAAAGTCTCTGAACATGTCAAACCAAAACAGTCTGGCTGTGTAAGGGCTAAACTTGAAAGGCATCCTGATTAAACAATGTAGGTTCTCATTAGATCTCCCATTGGTAAGTAATGAACTTCCTATCCCAGAGTAATATGATAAATTCTCTGGCTAAACCAGAGAAAGGGAGAATGAATAATCAAATAGTATCAATGATGTTTTGATCTCATGGTAATAAGAGGAGATAGCATTTATGTAACATATGAAAGCAAAGCTCTTATTTGATTCTCATTTATCCCAATTTTACAGATGAGGAAACTAAGGCTGAGAGAGATTAAGAGACTTATCTAGTTACGAAGAGAGTGCAAGGGAAGGAATTGGAAGTACTGAAAATAGATGGTCTTATGGAATTTAGTAACAAAAAAGAAGAAAGAAAAAAATGAATAAAATGTTCATTTGAATGGACACCCCACAGAGTTGGTCAATTGTACAAGTATCTTGAAAATAGATGAAGAATTGAGCCCAGAATTACATATGAGGAAGAGAATAGTGGTTGGATCTCCTTTTTTAAAAAAATTAATAACAAACATGTAGTAAAACTTCCTTCCAGCCTTCTTTTTATTATTTAAGGGAGTTTCTCTGAAATTAAGCTTTCAAACTCATTATTCAATTGAAATTACTCTCTGTAAAGTTATCAATGATTTTTTAAATGCCAAATCTGAAGCACTTTTTAAATTCTCATACTTCTTGATTTTTCTGCAGGCTTTGACTGTCAATCACCTTCTCTTTGATATCTCTTCCCTCTTCTCTCTAGATTTTCATGATGTTACCCTCTTCTGTTTCTCCTCACTCTGATCATTCCTTCTTAATCTCCCTTGCTGAATCTTCATCAAGGTCATGCTTTCTAACCCTGAATGTCCCCCAAGGCTTTGTCCTAAGCCTTCTTCTCCTCTCATATATTATTTCACTTGGTGATCTCATAAGCTCTTATTGATTCAATTAACTTTTGTATGTTGATGATTCTTATATCTACTTATCTGGCTCTTACCTTGCTCTAGGCCTCCAGGCTCATATTTCCAACTGCTTGTTGGTCATCTAAAAATGGATATTGCATAGATATTTTAAACTCAACTTATCCAAAACTAAACTCATTATCTATTCTCCAAAACTTTCCCTCTTCCTAACTTCCCAATTATTGCCAAGAATATCACCATTCTTCCAGTCATCCAATCATATACCCAAGATGTCATGCTCAGCTCCTCATTCTCCCTCATACTTTATATCCAATCTGTTATCAAGTTCTGTTTATGCTACCTTTTATAACATCTTTCTTCTATGTTCACTGTTCTCCTATAATACTGTCACTACTCTGATGTGGGTTTTCATCATCTCATGTCTAGGCTATTGCAACAGCCTTCTGACTGGTCTCCCTGTCTCAAGTTTTCCCCATTCAAATCCATCCTCCACTCAGCTATCAAATGATCTAAACAAAGCATAGGTCTGACCTCTGTCATTTCTCTATTCAATAAAGGTCAATATCTCCCTATGGCCTCCAAAATAAAATAAAAAGTTCTCTGGTTTGGCTTTTAAAGTTCTTCATAACCCAGAACCCTCCTACCTTTCCAATCTTTTTACTTCTCTCCATATATTCTAAAACTCTGTGACACTGACCTCCTTACTGATCCTTGAATAAGACATATCTCCCAACTCTATATTATCACTGATTATTCCCCCAAGCCTAGATGTCTTTGCTTCATCTATATCCTAACTTCCAAGATTTCTTCAGATCTCAAGAAAAATTTTACTTTCTTCAAGAAGCTTTTCCTGATTCTCCATAATGTGAACTGTGATCCCCTTAATATTTCCCTTTAAGGTTTTCTTCAATTTATCCTGCATATGTCTTGTTTGTACATAGTTGTTTGCTTGTTTTCTTTCCACCTTTAGATCACAAGCTCCTTGAGGGCAGGGACTATTTCCCACCTCTTTTCTTTGTATTCCCAGTATTTTTCACAGCATCAAGCATATAGTATTGTATATTTCATATAGAAGTGACAATGGGAGCCCTGAAACTCTCTCATTCTCTCTCTCAGACTTTGCGGGGAAAGCTTAGGAAATTCCCTCAGAGAAGCTCTCCCTTGAGAGACCCGCCCCAGAGAATCAAGATAAAGTGATTTCATTCTGTTATCTGGATGGGACTAGTTGAGTCCAGGACCACTCCTACTTAACCTGAGCTGGAGATAGAGATTTCTATCCAACTCTATTGAGTTGGAGATTAGTCCAGGGACACTCATTCAATTCCAAGATTCTCTATTCTGATTCCAGCCCAAATTGTTCCCACCCCTAGCCCATAAAACAAGCTTCCTTCAGCTCAATCCCATGCAGAGGACCTAACATGCCATGCCAAGGAACTTCTCTCCCCCCTTGGCATAGCTGCAATCCTCTGCCCACTGAAAACACATTCTCTTTTTTCTGTGTTACTCCCTCTTTATCTCTCTCACCTATTTCCCTAACAGGACCTTATTTACCTCTCTGTCGAGATTTCTCTGCTAGATCTTTACTTTTCTGTCAGGACCTGCCATTAAGAAAGTCAGCCAGCAAAAGCTGACTTCTTAGTTCTAATGATAAGCTTCTTTTGCCAGTTTAACTTTTAGGGTTCATAAATTCATTTACAAAGAATCTGCACTGAACAGAAGGGGGTTCTCAGAACTCCCTGCCCTGTCCCAAACCTCATCAGAAGGAGTTGCAGTATTCTGAGACTTCATGCAATCAATATAAAGACATCTACAAGCAGGGATTCACCATCCATAGGGAATCTCTCAAGTAGACTTTATGCTGGCCATTTTCCACATGGTTATAAATACTTTTGGCAAATATATGTATCCCTGTTTATAATTTTATATACCTCCCTTGATATCAATAATCACAAGGTTTTCTCTGTTGAACTGTAATTAAATACAGATGTGCTATTGTTCTATTAGAATGCTGTAAGGGAAAACATTATGCTAAGATAGCCCAGGGCAAGATTAATGGTTTACATAAAGATTTTTTTAAGATGTTAATTAAGTACCTGAATGACAGTGTGCTAAGTTCCTTTCAAGACTAAAAGGGATCTTGATGATCACCAATTAGGAAAAAAGATACTGCAGGCCACAGAATGGGATAGAGTAATAAAGGAACCTGGTGGGTGGGTTGGTGAGATTGCTTTTAAATATTCTGTGAAAGGAGAAATTTGGACAGCTGGCCAAACGTAGGAAGAAGTAGATTGCAAGTGGATGAGTTAGGGATAATTCATCCACTAGAAGAACATTGACTATAAGGACTAGAAAAAGTTGAAGAAAAGAGAAAAATGGATGGGGATGGTGGGAGGAAGGCATTGGGCTGTGTAAATGAAGGTTGGGGGCTCAGCTCACTGAAATAAAAAAAGAAAGCAGATGTCTCAGAACCAAAGAATCATAATCAGATATTTGTGAGCAAAGCCCAGGGAATATAGCCGAGTTAATAGTTAAGGTGAGGAGCCCAGTTTGGGCTACAAGCCAAAGGGGTGGGTTTGAGACAGAGACAGAAAAGGAGCCAACCTTACAAGGGACCTGGGAGTTTAGCCTGAGCCTGAAGATGCTGCAGGGTGAATTAACAAGAAAGAATAGTGAAGACAAGAAGTACCTGGAGAGATTTTTAGAGACTTTAAACCTATGCCAAACTGGTTGAGTAACAAATGTGTGTGCTCCTAGCTCAGCTATATATAGTTTATACCACATTTCAAAAGCTAAGTGAGTTTTTCAGTGCAGGTATACCATTCACTTATAAATCTCAACCCCTTCAGTTTGCTCAAACTGCAATTTTGCTAGTTAGTCATTTTTCAGTCATTTCCAATTCTCTATCACCCTACTTGGGTCATAGAAGTACCTTTCTTGGGAAAGATACTGGTGTGGTTGGCCATTTCCTTTTCCAGTTCATCTTACAGATGAGAAAAATGAGGCAAATGGTATTAAGTGACTTGCTTAGAATCATACAGCTACTGTCTGAAGTCATATGTGAACTCAAGAAGATGAGTCTTTCTAACCCCAAGCCTGGCACTATCCACTGCACCACCTAGCTGCCCCAGATTGTAGTCATATATTTGAAAGAAAAAAAAATGACTCAAAAGAGATCATGCAAGAAATGTATGACCACAAAACGATATGAACAGATAATTTCCAGATGAAAAAATTAAAACTATTTCTAATCATATGAGAAAGTACTCTAAATTACTATTGATCACAGAAATGCAAATTAAGACATAAGACAACTCTGACACTACACACCTCTCAGATTGGCTAAGATGACAGGAAAAAACAAGGATGAATGTTGGAGGGGATATGGGAAAACTAGGACACTGACACATTGTTGGTGAAACTGTGAACGGCTCCAGCCATTTTTGAGAGCAATTTGGAATTATGTTCAAAAAGTTATCAAATTGTACATACCCTTTGACCCAGTATCCCAAAGAGATTTTAAAGGAAGGAAAGGGACCCACATATGCAAAAATTTTTGTGGCAGCCCTTTTTGCAGTGGCAAGAAACTGGAACTTGAGTGGATGCCCGTCAGTTGGAGAATGGCTGAATGTTATATAAATGTTATGGAATATTATTGTTTTATAAGAAATGATCAGGAGAATGATTTTAGAAAAGCCTGGAGAGACTTATGTGAACTGATGCTAAGTGAAATGAGCAGGACCAGGAGATCATTGTACATAGCAACAACAATATTATATAGCGATCAATTCTGATGAATGTGACTCTTTCCAACAATGAGATGATTGATGCCAGTTCCAGTGATCTTGTGATTAAGAGAGCCATCTATACCCAGAGAGAGGATTGTAGGAACTGAATGTGTATCACAATATAACATTCTTACTCTTTTTGTTGTTTGCTTGCATTTTGTTTTCTTATTCATTTACTTTCTTTTTTTTTTTTGAACTGATTTCTCTTGTGCAGCAAATGAATTGTGTAAATATGTTTACACATATTGGATTTAACATATATTTTAACATGTTTAATATATATTGAATTACTTGCCATGGGTGGGGGGAAGGGGAAGTGGAGGAGGGGGGGAGGAAGGAAGAGCAAATCTGAAACACAGTTATGAAAGGATCAGTGTTGTCAAATCATCCACGCATATGTTTTTGGGGAAAAAAATTATAAATAAAAAAAGAAATGTATGACCACAAAGAAAGTTGTAGCTAGAGGCAAGGCATAATAGAGAGGCAACTGAAGTGCTTCCCCAATGGGGGAGAAGGATGTTTTAAGACACAGGAGCAGATATCCAGCACATTGAATAAATTCTCATTAGAGTAGTTTTGGAAGGGCATGAACAAATTTGGACAGAATGAGAAAATCCAGATGATTTGTGAACAGCACAAGTGGAGAAATAGATTGTTGAACTGACCCAGTTGAAGAGTTGACATTAACTAAGAAAATGATTCCATGGAAAAGGAAAAAAAAAATGTTCCCAGAGGGTTTTCCATGCTGTGCACCTCACTGTATTATGAATATCCTAAATAATAGCTCATATCCCCATAGCACTTTAAGATTTCCAAAATCCTTTCCTCATAGCAACTCTGCTTAGCATAAAGAAATGAAAACTTTTAGCATAGCTCTCCTCTTGTTCTATAAGCTACAAAAACTACAGGAGGAAATCATCCCTGAAACATAAGGTATTGGCTGTTGATGGCAATATAACAGAGAATAATAGCGTCCTCTTGGGCAAGTGGGAAGCAAAATTTGCTGCATAAGGTGTTTTGGTTAAATTAAACCACATGGAACTACCTCTGATCCTCATTTTACAGATGGATAAATTTCCTTAGGTTAAGAAATCTGCTTACAATTATGCAGAAATTGGAAGTGTTAGCTCCTCTCACCACAAGAGCTATAGTAAGCATTGAACTGAATGGAATCTATTTCCCTTTCCCAATATGCCCTTGTCCTATGTCGCTTGAGTACTATGCCTGAAGATCAAGTTAATCTCACTAGGGCTAGAAGTGGGCAGCAATATAGTATTCATCCCCAAAGTAAAGAAGCTAGAGCAGTTGGAGGTCATGGAATCATAAAGATAAGAGTTGTGGTAATCTCAGAGACTTCATGAATTCCATCTCCTTGTTTTATAGCTGAAGAAACTTTGTCCCAGAAAGATTAAGTGATTGACCCAAGATCACATTGGTACTATTTGCTGTAAGAGAGAGAAAGAGAAGTAACAGATGTCATACAGACAAATGAAAGAGCTAGGTGCAACCCTAGAGAGTCAATCCAAGGGACTCCAGCCGCAAGTAACAAAGTCTGTGGCTTATGTTCAAAAGTCAGGGCTAGGGCTGCTAGGTGACATGCTGATAAACCACTGAGCTGGAAGCCAGGAATTCTCATATGATTTCCTGAGTTCAAATCTGGCCTCAGACACTTACTAGTTGTGTGACCTTAGATAAATGACTTAACCCTGTTTGCCTCAATTCCTATTCTGTAAAATGAGTTGGAGAAAGAAATATCAAACAACAGTATCTTTGTTAAGCAAATCCCAAATAGCATCATGGAGAATTGTTACAACAACCCAACTTTTCAGGGGGAAAAAAGAAGAAAAGAAAGTTGGGAGATGGAATATTAGAAAACCCAGAACATTTCACCCAAAAGGTCAGGGCAGTAATGATGATCATGAGGACAAAATGGAAATTGGCTCAGCTGTGGAAATGGAGAGAAGAGGCCTTTGTTACTGTAGCATAATTAAAAGGAGGTGGGGAAGCACATGATTATGTTGTTTTCCAACTGAGCAGTTCTTGTGACTCAGTTAATCATCTTCCTTGTCATCTTGCTTTCACCTTTCTTCTACTAATGATGCTTTCATATGATCCCTGTATCACAAGTAAGAAGTCTGGAGGAAAAGGGAAGATGGATTTCAATCTCTGTGATATTCACTCCTGATGTGTCAGATCCCAATAGTTTCTGCTAGATCTCCAGCTCTTCTAGCTAGAATGGAATGGGATATCATTGCACTCTAAGAAATGACAATGAGGAATTCAGAGAAGCATGATGATATAAAAAAGTATAAATTGTATACAAAGTATACAATTGTATAAAAAAGTATATAATGTTATCGAGTGAAGTAAGCAGATTCAGAACATATGTATATATGTTTTTATGTATATAAGTATGTGAATATATGTGTGTGTGTATATATATATATATGTTTGTACCTGATTATAATTATGTAAATGCAAACAACATTGGAAAAATTTATAACGTGGTATTAATTATAAAGACAATTCTTGACTTCCAAAAACTGACAATGAACCAAATTGCCCCTTCTCTCAGTGAAAAAGTGGGAAGCTATGGGAATACAATGTTGCATATGCTGTCAGATATACTACTGTGTTGGGTGGATTTTGCATTCTAAGGGAGAGATCATAAATGACTTAAGAATTAAAGGCATCAATAAAACTTAAAAAGAAAAGAAAAATATATTCTTTGAATGTATAAAAGCCTCTCTTTCATTCTTCTTTACTTAGGAAACTTGTTTCTTTACAAAAGGGACAAAAGGGGCCTTCAACACAGCTCTAATAGAAATAATGAAAAGCCCAATTAGCAAACTCAAAATGAATAAGGTTTTTTTTTTTTTTAATAAATTAGTTCTATCCACAGAAACTTATAGGCTATCACAATCGTGCTTGCTTAATATTATATATCTACAATCCAAATCTCTTTGTCCAAATCTGAATGCTATTCAGATTTGAATACTATTTTCATTGTTTTAAAATATTTAGAATAGGTTTAAATGTGGAGAAACAGAATTAGCTATTTTCCAAGAAGAATCTCAGCTTGCTGTCCTTTAGTAGCAAGTTTTGGTTATCAAAAACAGATTTTTAATTATATCTATTGAAATAAGTGCTATAAGCTCCATTCCCTCTAAATTTATTTCCTATAATGAGGCATTAATTAATCGCAGGCTCATGATTACAATAATTATAATAACAACAGCTAGCATCTTTATAAAGACAACTAGGTGGTACAATGGATAGAATGCTGGATCTGGAGGCAGGAAGACCTACAACCAAATTCAGCCTCAGATATTCACTATTTGTGTGATCTTGGAAAATTTTACTTAACCTCTGTATGTCTCAGTTTTCTTAATTGTAAAATGGAAGAGGGGAAAGCTTTCTAGATGAAGAGCCTAACCCTACATGTTGCCACCTTGGCCCCATTATCATTTTTGTAGTTCTTGTTCATAGGCATGCATAGAGCATGGGATTGAATGTACTGGTACATCCTGGGTTGAATATTATCATTGGCTCTTCCTCTTTCCCTTAGATTCATGACATCTATTACTCATAAAGAAAAGACCAATGGCAATGCTTGACCTGGACATCAACCCTACAATGATGGTCATGATCTCCTTTTCCCTCCTTAGGCAATTTGGTCCTCCCATTCACAGGGACTCACAGCATTGATTCTCAACATAGAGCAGAGCACTCAGCAGCTTAGCCCACAGCAGCAAGAACCCTGAAGTCCAAGCCATCTGCCAACCTTAACCTCTCCAGTAGCAGGGATTACACACCTTGCCCAACATTTCTTTCAAAATCTCTGCTTCTCACTAGTCTCAGTACCTTGACAGATCGTATGTGGTAGAGAGGGAAGAAATGATGACTGCACAAAAGCTTTGGGAAATAGAGTTCCCCTAGGAGTACATATCAATCCCATACAAAATACTACTGATTCAAACTGCAGTCAGTCAGTCAAATGCCATTAAGTGCATACGATGTGCCAAGAAAGGCAATACAAAGAAAAGCAAAATAGGAGTTCACAGTCTAATGTGGGAGATAACATGAAAACAACTTTGTCACATGGATAAACTAAAATTAATTTCAGAGAGATGTTGGTAAGATTTAAGGGGATTGGAAAAGGCTTCATATAAATGATAGGATTTTAGCTGAGGCTTAAAGTAAGCCAAGGAATGTAGGGGGCAAAGATAAGGAGGGAGAGAATTCCAGGCAGAGAGACAGGAAAATACCTAGAGTGAAGAATCATGTATAAGGAATAGCAACTTAACAAACTCCATGCTCTCCATTTCTTAGCCATCAGCTAAATAAATATGTAATCCTGTTACCCCCTGAAGCTAATCATTACAACTTTATAATCCAAATTTGCTTAGCATGTATTTGTTTTAGCTACATTTCCCCCCCCAAAAAAAAAAAAGAAAAAAGAAAAGAAAAGAACAAGAAAAAAAATGTCATCCCTATGATAGTTACATGTGACATTGGTAATAGAATGGAAGAAAACTAAACAAACATCATGGGTAGCACAGAGATCCAAAGGTAAATTAAGCAGAATTAATGATAAAAACTTACTATAAAATAGCATAAATCTCTAGTGAAATTTAAAGAATTTAAATTCATTTCAAGGTAAGTTACTATGAACCATAAATAGGGAAGGAGGAGAAAAAATGCAGAGAGCTTTTGAGGAACAACCAGAGATATTCTGCCTATCCATATTTTAAGAGAAATTACTACTATGCATCTATAAAACTAAAGAGGACACTAAGAACTCTCTTAAAAATTAATGCTGACTATTACATTGTACCTCCTACCCTTCTCTCAAAACCCCAAACTGACTGTGGTATAGCACCTCAAGCTATAAATGCCACACACTTTCTTCTCCCACGTGCTTGTTTTGTTGATTAAAACCACCACTGGTTTACTGAAATTGAGATCCAGATGGTTCATTCAGCCTTATACCACACCCTAAAGGATGAAGGGCCTTTGATCCAGGCTACAAAAGAGCTTCTTCTTGGGTAGATCCTTATCAAACCATTTCAAAGGACTCCCTGCTTTTGAACAACAGGTAAAGTTCCCCATTCTCTCTTGGTGACCATTCTCTCTTCAAACTCAGGACACATTAGCTTAGTTTTAATTAATCTTCTCTAAGTTTATAGAGTCAAGAGCCTGCAGGTTTTTCCTTCTGGTCCTCACATTATTAATGAGAGAAGAGTTTGCTCATCAGAACCATTAGTAATGGAAAATATGTACAGATCAAGGACCCATCTGTAGACCTGTTTTTGCACGTTTTCTACATGACTAACATAGTCTAACTTCAGTTGATTAAACATATGTCTAGGGTATCCAGATGATACTTCAGTTCTTTTCATAATTATTTGAATACAAAATGGTTCCCTACCAATGGCATAGTAGATGCACTGTTATCTATAGTAGGATTTTTTTTCTTTTTTATCATGGATGTCTTTGTCAGTCTGGTGAAGTCTATGAACCCTTTCTCAAAGTAATGTTTTTAAATTCATAAAATCAAATATGTAGGATTACAAAGGAAAATGATTATATTGAAAATCTATTATCAAAATGAATAAGATAACATTCAAAATTCCCACATTAAGAATCCCTGCTGTAAGAGGTATATCTTATTGCTCTAATCTTCCAAAGCCCAGTTGTACTAATGTCTGTTTGCTTTCTTAGCAGTAAGCTCCAGGAAGAGCTGAGATAGGTAGACAGGGTGAATAGCCTAAAAAATGAAAGGAAAACTCCTTGGAAATACTGGCAATACTCAGAATTACTGGCTCTATAATATCTACTTTGAGAAATTCATCACTGTGTATTTTCATGATTAAGTAAATCATGCTTAAATAAATCAAAATGCTTCGAATATGTAGAAAAAAGAAGAGTTGTTGCGAAATGAAACTTTCAACAAAATGTTATAGTTTCAAGTTCACTTTGTCATTGAGAAATTTGTGTGATTGGAGAGCAGTAGCCAGAATACAGAATACCCAGATAGTCAGCAGATTTAAATAATTTAAATGTTCAATGTAGGGTATAAAATAGATAGATGTATTGGAAGGAGAAGCTAATCAATTGGTGGAGGAGAAGCTGATCAATTGGTGGAGTGGATCTTCAGAATTTTTGAGACTTGGGAAAAAATCACTAGAAACCACTAGAAAAAACTAAACTGTAATTTTAAAAAAAGTAACAAATATAATTCATGATATTGGGATCTATATTGAAGAATATCACCTACTTCTTGACAAATAGGTGATGGATTAATATGCAGAATGACACATATTTGGGGGACATGGTCTATATGGATATTTGCTTTTTTTCATGATTGTGCATATGTTTAAAAGTTTTTTCCCCCCGGGGGAGGGGAAGAAGATAGTTAGGAGGTAGAAAAATGCTTAAAATAGAAAAAACTAAAGTGTAATTTAAAAAAAAAAAAAGGAACAAATATGTAATTTTTTTAAAAATCCAGTGCCCTTACTTTATGAACCTCATTGCCTTACTTTATGAACCCCTCTGTTTATGAACCTCATTGCCTACCAATCTAAGCCTTCTAAAGGCAAAATAAAACAGTATCACTGTCAAAGACTGTGAAACAAGAAGATTGCATCCTTCCTTTTTACTCAACCCCTCAGATTACCTTGACTATCAGTCAATCAAGACTGTCAATAGGGAAAAAACCATAATCAAGGGGCTGCTGGTAAGTATTTTTCCTCTCTCCAAGAAGGAAAAAAAGTGTTCACATAACACCCTTTTAAGCTAAATCTGTAACTAAGTGAAATGAGTAGAACCAGGAGATCATTGAATATGGCAACAATAAGATTATACAATGATCAATTCTTACGGATGAGGCTCTTTCCAACAATGAGATGATTCAGGCCAGTTCCAACGATCTTGTGATGATGAGAGCCATCTACACCCAGAGAGAAGACTGTGGGGACTGAGGGTGGATCACAACTTAGCATTTTCACTCTTTTTGTTGTGATTTTCTTGAATTTTATTTTCTTTCCAATTTTTAAAATTTTTTTATCTGATTTTTCTTGTGTAGCAAGATAATTGTATAAATATATATGCCTATATTTGATTTAACAAATATTTTTACCATGTTTGATAGGGGAGGGGGGAAGGAAAGGGGGGAAATTGGAACACAAGGTTTTTCAAGGGTCAATGTTAAAAAATTATCCTTGCATATGTTTTTAAAATTTTAAAAATTCAAAAAAAATCTGCAAAAATTATATGAAAATAATTTTAAAAGCTAAATCTATATTATTAACATTTATTCTTTCACTTTCTTAAATCTGGAAAATCAACATGATAAGAAATCAAATCCCAATTTGGACTATTTGCCTATTTCCAAAGTGTAAATTACTCATGCCAAAAATTTAATAATCTGTTCTCCCAAGGTGGTTCTAGCTGGCTCTAACATGTACCATAGAAAGAAATAAGAATCATAGGATATTATAGAGCCAGCAATTCTAATATTTCCAAGGAGCTTTCCTCTCATTCTGTTGGGCTATTCACCCTGTCTACTTCTTCCAATTCTTCATTGAACTAGCGTTACTTCTAAGAAAGCAATCCTTCCATTCATGCAAAAGAACACCAAACAATACACCATGTCCTGCCATTTCATCCTAAGTTTCAATGAACCTTATTATCTGAACTGTCTCTACCTCCTTCAGATCCCCCTTGGGCATTGTCATCTTGCCTATTAATGTACTTTTAGAACTTCTGAGCTTTTCCATTGGCCCTGTAGTTAAATTCTTTAACATATTGTCTCTCCCAATTTGAGTGTGAATTCCTTGAAAGCAAGAACTGTTTCACTTTTTCTATCTCTATCCTCAGTAATTAGCATAGGACTTACCATATAGAACATAACTGATAAAAATAGTTTTTCATTCTTTCCTTCCTTTTTTTCTTCCTATTCTCTTCCTTTCTCTCCCTCCCTGTTTTCCCTTCTTTTTTTCTTTCTTATTAAGACAGATGCCACAGTGGCTAGACTCCTGTTCTGCTTGGTAAACTATAAAAAATAGTCATGGAGATCATGGGAAGATGCATCAGACACAGCCTCAGGCAACACTGTATTAGCTTCATAGAGAAGACAAACAATTGAAAATCACTGTTTTC
Organism: Antechinus flavipes; assembly: GCF_016432865.1. NCBI lineage: Eukaryota > Metazoa > Chordata > Mammalia > Dasyuromorphia > Dasyuridae > Antechinus > Antechinus flavipes. The sequence continues at coordinate 147,571,888 of NC_067400.1, forward strand.
ATCTCCCTACAACTGAATCACAGGGAGCAGCTAGAACTTCTTCCCAAAGGCATCTGCTTTTATCCTCCATGAGTAACACAAGAGCAGAAAACGAATTTCAGAAGGGAAGCAACAAATGCTCTTAGTTCAGGCTCCTCAGCGTTTATTAATAGATTCTCATCTCCACTCCAACATTCAGCACACATTTGTGAAGTATCTACTATGTGCAAGCCAGTAAATAAACATTTTTTAAGTGCCTACTATATGTCAAGCAATCTTTTGTGATAGAGGAGATAAAAGGTTGGTTGCACCATGCCCAAAGGGCTAGAAAACTGTGCATACCCTTTGATCTTGCAATATATATCCCACAGAAATGATAAAAAAAAAGGGGGGGAAGACTCATATATGCAAAAATGTTTGTAGCAGTTCTTTTTATAGTGGCAAGGAAAGGGAAAATGACTGGATGTTCATTGATTGGGGAATGGTTGAATAAGTTGTGGTATTTGAAAGTAATGGAGTATTGTAAAAAATAATGGAGTATTATTGTTCTATAAGAAATGATGAACAAGTTGGTTTCAGAAAAGCCTGGAAATACATGAACTAATGTAACAGACTATGAGTGAAGTGAACAGACCCAGGAAAACATTGTACACAACAGCAGCAAAATTGTATGATGATCAACTTGGATCTTCTCAGTGATCCATGACAATTCCAATAAACTTGGGATAGAAAATGCCATCTGCATTCAAAGAGAGAAAACCATGAAGACTGAATGTAGCTTGAAAAATACTGTTTTTGACTTTTTTTTTCTTTCTCATGCTTTTTCCCTTTTGTTCTGATTTTTCTCTCCCAACATGACTCATATGAAAATGTTTTTAAAAGGAAGGTACACATATAACCTAAAAAATAAAATAAAATGAACAAAATGAAAAGTTAATTATATTGTCTCTGCCCTCAAGGCATCAATCATAAAGAGCAAAGTCATCTTTTCTAATGATTCTCTTTGCCTGAAATACAACCCCTATTCTCCTTCAATCCAAGTCATACTCATGTTTCAAGGCTCTGCTTAAGTTCAGTCTCCTGCAAGAAGCAAACCTTCTCAATTAGTACCATGCCATTAGCACAATTGTTTTTTTAAGTGTTTTTCTATATTGATCTGTTCTTCCCAATTAAACCTCAAACCTTTTTGGAGAGGATCCTGTCTTGTCTGTTTTTTTTAACCTCCTTTACAGCACTTACTACTGCATTTAGCATATGATGAGTAGTGTACCTTCTAAATACTTTCTGGTTGATGGATTTATTGATCAATCTATTCAACTCAATCATCTTTTTATAAAAGGGCTCAGTTCCACAGAGCCACCATTCTAGAGAAAATGGACATAGAAAATTTCTCACATATTTGATTTTTTTGGACCCTAAATTTAGAGCTACAAGGGACCTTCATTTAGTCTGGGCCCTTTCCCCTCATTTTTAAAATTAAGAAAATTGATGCTTTGGGAGGTAAAATTTGCCAAAGGCTACATAAGATAAGAGGAAATATAGGATTTGAATACACATCCTCTGATGAATGACTACATTATTTTTGTAAATATATTCTTGGACATCTTCATTCCATTCCCCACTGCCAAAAAAAAAAAAATTATCTAAAATGAGAATTTTAAAAAAAGAATTTTGATTAAAAACCAGGTTATGCAAAATTGCCAGGAAAAGTGTCCTACGTGCTTAGATCACTTATAAAGTATAATGTGCAGAAACTTTCAATCGTCCAATATACAAATATGATGTCTAGAACCCTTTGTGGGACCTCATGACAAATTCATAACTCTTTAGAAAGTCAAAAGAGGCTTTTGTCGTATTAAAAAAAAAAACTGTCAAGGTCATGTAGCAAGGATTCTTAACAGCATATGGACATCCAGTTAACAGAATGAATCCCGTGGGATAATAAGCAGCCAGTCAAAAGTCAAAAAATTACTTGAGATGTGCCAGTGGTTCAAGTTTTAACTATGAGATTACCTTCCATTTAAACTATTTATTTCATGCTTAAAATTTTTTTTACATGTCGTCTCATTCATTAAGATGTGGTCTCTTTGAGGGTTAGGACTGTTAGAAACAAACAAACAAAATCTTTGTTCATGCTATGCTCTGATTAATAAGCAAACTCAGAAAGAGAAAGGCAAAAAGGAGTTTATTCAGCCTGCCAAGACAGTAAGCATTGGGTGGACCCACTTCAATGATTGGAGCATGTAATCCCAAGGAAATGGGATTATGGAGCATGTACACCCACTATTTTATGCAGGCTAACTGCCACACACTTAAATTTTTAAGCTAGGTTTTGAAATGGAGTTACTCACACTGATTCAGCACAAATAGCTGACCAAATTTTCACTTTTCTTTGCATCATTGGCATTTATCATAGTACTTGACATGCACGTGATAAGCATTTAATAAAAAGCCTAAATAAAATAAAAAGCTTAATAAAAAAGCTTAACAAAAATAGAGAAAGTGAGCACAGGATTGGCCATTTTGGTTCCCCAGTACTTATCATAGTGCCTGGCACATAGTAGGTTCTTAATAAATGTTTGTTGCTAACTGACTAGAACTACAAGTGCCCTTTAAGGAAAGAGGATAAATTCAAAATTAATGTGAGAAAAAGAATTATTCTAATCTGAGTGCAGATTGATGTAGTATTGTAATGTAGCATTGATGGGTGATTTCAATGTACAGAGAAGCCTACCATGACATGTACAGAGAGAGACATGGAAGTCTCCATGTATCTGTTACTATACCAAAAAAATGACCCAACTTGAAAGACCATTATCCAATTAGTGAAGAAATGAGGAAAGCAGCCAATTCATTAATCTAACCATTGAGAAACTGAGTTAGTTAAAAAGGAGGAAAAGAATTATCTATATGTTAAGTCCTGAAGTAGAAATTAGGAGCATCTATCAGAATCTATAAAGATTCCTTTATGACTTTATGATGTCTTTTCGAGGTCAACAGAAGGCAAATGGAGTTTCAAAAATCTAAATCGTCCTATTTAACATTCCCAATAATCTTCACAGTTAACCCCAGGTAGCTATCTCTTTCTGATACCATAAATGCTCCCTGTAAAATTAAAATTAGAATCAATACAATGAGTACTCAATATGTAAAACAATTTCAGGCTTTTTTTTAGCATGAAGTTTCATTTAAACTGTAGGAATAAAAAGAAAAGACAGACCTTTGTTCTCTTCATTTCACAATCCTACAAATGGCCTCTTGGCCAAAATAGCTTCTCTAATCTTTAAGTTTTAATTAGCTACCCACAATTCATAGAATATCAGGAATTAAAATGCTGATACCTCATTCTCCTGAGAAATGGCACACAATTAACCTCTTTTTTCTGGTCAAAGACTGAAATTGAGAAAGGGTAATGACAAAGTTAATCCATTCTCATAGCAAGGACTACAATGGAACTGGGAAAAAGCATAAGACCTGGCGTCAAAGGGAAGAAGCAGTCCTAAAAGTGTCCAGAAATTATGGATCTGTTTTGTGTAGGCTTTTTTTATTCATGGCAAGTTATATCACAAAACTATATTGGACACCAGATATCTTATAAAAATGTCAAATGATTCATGGAACTAATCTACCTATGTTCCTTTCTTCCCCTCTCAGAAAACTGAGATGTACATAAGGTTTAAATCAGGTCAGAGGCACAGAACATAAGACAAGACAGACAAGAAAGAAGAAAATGGGAAATGGATTCCATCCTGGCAGGATCTGAAGAGAAGCAAAATCTTTCTTTAGCCCTAAGGCTTACATGGAGTCGTTGAATTTATATCTTTCTAAAACAGTGGCTCAAAGATTCTTCCTTTTAGTAATCAAAGTATACATATTTATTTTAATAAGATTAACATCATTTTACTTTAGGAGAATAACAAACATGAGGAAAAATAAGTAGATAGTGAAGGTATAGGATTAGTACCCACAAAAAAAAATTTTTTTTTTAATTCTCCAAGGCATTCCTATCTCTTTTGATGGAGGATTAATTCACTTGTCCAAGGCAGAATCAAGATTAACATTTAGGACCTCTGACTCTAAATCCAATCCTCTTTCCAATATTATTTGATATTCACTGGAGTTCACATTAATCTGCAAATATGCATGTTTAATGGCCAAACATCATAAAATGCTTCCAGTACCTGCCTAATAATGCTGTGTACAATTCTAGATCTCTATTTTAACATTTCCTTTTTATAGCTAATATTGTGTTAGACATTAGACATTGCAGATACAAAAAAAATGAAAAAAAAAAACAGCTACACTCAGGGAAATTGTATTCTAATAGGAAAGATAATTACTTATATAAGTATATATCAAATAAATATAAATGGAATTAAAATAAAAAGACAAGCTATTTAAATATATACTAGCTAAGAAGGAAGATTCCTATCAAAATTGGGGTGATCATGAAATCTTCTTGCCAAAGGTAGTATTTGAGCAGTATATCTAAGGAAGAGAGGGAGTCTCTGAGGAAGAAGTGAGGAGAAAGCATATCCCTAGCATTGGGAGAATGAACAGTTACAAAGGAATAATCCAGGAGGAGGAGGAGAGAGAGGAGGAGGACTCTGTGTGAGAAAGAGAGAAGTCTAGTTTGGCAATTCTATAGAGTTCTGGAGGAATAAGGGAGAGTAATAGTCACTAAACTGGGCAAGTAGATATTACAGTGGTTAGAGTGCTGGGCCTGGAGTCAGGAAAACCCATATTTGTGAGTTCAAATCCAAGTTCTGATGCTTTCTAGTCTGGTTACGTCACTTATCCCTATTTGGTTCAGTTTTCTCTTCTGTAACATGAGCTGAAGAAGAAAATATCAAACTAATTCAGTAAGACAAAAGTTGCCAGCAATTTGATAATATGTAATTGAAGTTTAGGAGAGAGACTAGGACTGGATTATGAGATTTGTAAATCATTGGTATTTGCTGTTCAGTTATTTCTGAGTCGTTTGCAACTCCATGGACCATTTCGTCCTTAGGGTTTTATTGGTAAAGATACTGGAGTGATTTGCCATTTCCTTCTCCAATGGATCAAGGCAAACAGAGATTTACTAATTTACCTATGGTCAAGTTAGTAGGCATCTGAGATCAGATTTGAATTTAGATCTTCCTGACTTCAGGCTTAGTGTTCTACCCACTAAGCCATCTAGCTGACCCTGGGTAAGGATTTTAGTTGAATGCTGAGTCTGGAGTCTGTTATAATCTACAAGGTTCATATCTCACTTGCCACTTCCCAAAAGAGTCCTTCCTGCTCTCCTTAGGCATGAAGCTTTTCCTTATCACTCCAATAATCCATGCTTTCTCCCTCCTCAAATTATATAGGTAACCATTTTATCTCTCTAAGTAAAATGTAACTCTCTAAGGGTAGTCACTATTTTTCTTTTTGTCTTTTTGCATTCCTAGCACACAGCAGAATGCCTTGCACATAGTACATACTTGATAAATAATGATTTTAAAAGAACTGAATTAAATTGAATGATCATCCTGACCACACATATATTGTCCTGTCATGAACTGATGAGTCACTCTGTTGTCTGGACCAGATAGATGATTCAACATTGCATGAAACTGTTCACTGGAAAAGCTCTGGAATCCCTGGGGGCCACCTGAAGGTCCAACAATTACTTTTCAGAGAAGACCTCCCAAGCATATATACAGAAGACCAAACAATACTAGACTCCACCTGCACAACCTATTAATACGGCAAGGATGACTGAACTGATAATTGGTGGATTAAGGGAAATGTTTCCATTATTCCAACATGTTTCTATTTGTGTTAGGCTGTCAGTTTTACCTTATTAGCTCTCCAAACTTAGATGCTTAACTCAATTCTTAATCTCTCAGTTACATCTGGAAGCTTTGCTAAATCTGTATATCTGGCAAGTTACTTGAGCCTTAAATTTTAAAATAACAGCAATAGAAACACCTTGAGCAATTTGAAAATGGGCGAAGGCTGTTGTTGCTGTTGCTTTGGTTGTTGTTAGAGAGTTTTTCAAAGATGTCAACAATATAATAGATGCTCAATGGAATGCATAGACTGGACCCCTTGATCTTCAGGTTTCTCACCTGAATTAACCTTTGTTAGTGCTCAGGCAGATCCTGCCCCCTGAGTAATTCAGCTTGCCTTTCTCTTTACTTCATGAAGAATTTTCTGGACAAAGGACTACAGATAACCTTCCTTTTGGATTTCTAGTTCTCCTCTCCAACAAGTTAAATCAACAAGTATTTATTAAGTGACCCCTATGTACCAGGAATTGTGCTAAAATCTAGAAATAAGAAATAATGGCCAAAACAAACAATAAAACAAGATTCTGATCTAAAGGAATTCACAGTCTAATACATGAAACAACATGTAAATAACTATGTATAAACAAGATAAATATAGAATAAATTGGAGGTAATCAAGAGAAGGATGGCATTGACCTTAAGGGAAATCAGATAAGACTTTTTTTTTTAACAAAAGGTGGTATTTTACTTAGGAATTAAATGGAGACAGAGAAACCAAGAGTTGGAGATGAGGAGAGAAATAAGTCCATACAAGGTTACAGCCAGTGAAAAATAAACAGAATTAAGTTGTATGTGAAGAACAAGATGGCCAGTGACACTGGAATGCAGACCAAGTGGGGGAATAAGGTATGAGAAGACTGGAAAGGTAGAAAGGAGTCAGATTATAAAGGGCTTTAAAAACTAGAAAATTTAAGTTTCATCCTGGAGGTCACTAGAGGAGCCACTGCCATTTATTGAATACAGGAGTAATATGATCGGACCTAAGCTTTAGGAAGATCAATGTGGCAGCTGAATGGAGAATAAACTCTAGTGAAGAGAGATTTAAGGCACAAAAACCAATCCAGAGGGTATTGCAATAGTTCAAGCATTAGGTGATGAAGGCACGCACCAAAGTGGTTGCATTGTCACAGAAGAGAAAGTATATAGGAGAGATGTTGGAGATGTTAAATGGACAGGACTTGGCAACATATTGGACATAGGGCATGAAAGAAAATGAGGAGCTGAAGACAACATGTAGATTACAAGCCTAGGTAACTGGGAAGATTGTGGAGCCCTCAACAGTAAGCTGAGAAGGTTAAGAAAGTTAGGAGGAGAGAAGAGCTAGGGAACTGGGGGAGTAGAATAATGGGTTCAATATGGGATACTCTGGACATTCTCCAACTTATTCTGCTTTGAAGTCAGGCTCTCCTTCTTCAATAGATGAAAAAATTTTCATCATGATCTATACCTTTTAGATTTCATCCAAAAATTCTGCTCCTTTTCCTTTCATTTAAAGATTGCTCTGAATCACTAATAAGAACAATGCAAAACAAAACTCTGAGGTTTCACCTAGCGCCAAACAAATTGGTAAAGACACCAAAAGGGGTGAACAGACATTGTTTGAAGGCTTGTAGAAGTATGGGCACACTAATGGAGTAATGATAGAACTGTGAATTGGTCCAATCATTCTATAAAGATATTTGGAATTATTCCAATAAAATGTATATAACCGATGAGTCAAAGATTACAGAACTGGTCATATATCCCAAGGATAGCTCCAAATGCAACAAAACATTTATAGCAGCATTTTTTTGTATTAGCAAAGACCTGGAAAAAAGCAGGTGCTCATGCAATAGGGAATGGATAAACAAGTTGTGACATATCATTGTAATACCATGCTATTACATTTCAAGAACAGATAAATACAAAGAATGGAAAATCATATAAACTGATACAAAGTAAAGTAAGGGGAAACAGGAAAAACAATGACTATTATTGCCATGGTGTAAATAGGAAAGAACAATAATAATTTTTAAAAACAGTAGAAACTAAATGGCATGTCATTATTTTAATCAAACTTGGCCCAAAAGAAAAGACATGAAAAGTATTTCTCCAAGTTTCTTTACAAAAATATGGGACCATACATGTCAAACACTAAATATAAAGTCAAACTTTTAATATCTTTCTTAGTTTTGTGATTTTGTTTTAATGAGAGATGACTCCTCAGAAATAAGAGGGAGTATACTCTGGTAAATCTATGCAATTCAATAGCAAAAGATATCAATCAGACAAATTTTTAAGAGAATAGTCTAATGAAGTACAGTGAAAAATAAAGTATGTAAAAACATATATAGTCAGTTTATGATATAAAGTTATAATAGGCAGACCATGAATTTAATCCATTGACATAAACAAATATTTTGGCTAGGTAATACAGATTGACAATAAGCTGACTTCAATAAACTGACCCCTAATAGGATAGGTTTTATTTGGAAAGTTGTATTATGCCTTCATTTAGCCCAAACTGCTTATTGCTTCAAAATTCTATCACTTTAATAACAAACATTGCCAATGACATTATATGAGTATAAATCCTGGGGTACCACAATCTTAAAAAGATTAAAATTTTAAGCAATACAAAAGGGAAAGTAAATACTCATGGTAACTATAAGGGGACTCGACCATATCACTAACAATGACTTACAACTGAAAATTATAGTTAAAAGGTATCCCTGAGACATTCATGGGAAGAAAGGAGATTTTTCTTTATAGTTATATTGAGAAGCAAGTAATAGGAAAGGCTCAGTGTTGCATTGGCAGCCTTGAAATATTAAAAGAATGAGTGGCAGTTTTCTAGGTCTTTGAGTAGATTCTTTTTGGAGAATTTATGGAAAGGCACAGATAAGAATTACACAAAACTAGAAGAATTAGGGAGTGATAATCTATATCAATGAAGATTATTCATGCCAGTGATGTCAAAGTGACAAAGTAAAGATCTTGAATAAGACCAAACCATTGACATCACTAGTCTACCTCAAGCCCAACTGGAACACTGTCAACATAATGCTTCTACAAAAGTTTCCTCTCACATGTATCTATAATACATTTTTTTTAATTCCTATAAATTCTCAAAACCTTTTAAAAAACCTTAATGTCAACTTGCTTTGGAATACAGATACCTTCATTTCTATCTCTGGAATGCCCCTTCCAAAATCCATGTCATTTGTGAGGAAGAAGGTGTTTTGACAAAAAGGGCAAACATGAAACCAGAAGAGAGAATAAATCCAGATAAAATGTACACGAGAGATAACAAAGTTTTTGAAAAGGTCAGAAATTGAGAAAACAAAGGTCTGATATAGAAAGCAGAAGTATGGGCATTGAAGGAAATGCAGGATTTGACATTAAAAATGAATAAAATGTGAAATGCACAGCTATGTAATATTCTCTATCAGCTACTCTCTATTTATAAGGCTATTTTTATTATTGTATTTAGAAAGGAATTCTTTTTGCCCTGCTATATAATACTATCATTCTTTCCCATTCAACAATGAAGCCTCCTTAATAACTACAAGACAGAACCAACCAGCCTTAAATGCTATAAAACATAAATCAATTAATTAATTTATAACTGTTTCTGGAAAAAGGTATGAGATACTTCAGGGTAAGATAGGTTATGGAAATAAGGAAACATCAATTTCACAACAATATTTTATGAATTTTTTCTCAATTAAAATAAGAAACTAGTATTGCAATAGTGTGACTATTTATGCATAATACTATGTGAACAATCAAGTATGATTTAAACATGGCAGCATGAATTTATATCTGGGTTGGTTCTTTTATAATTCAGTACCAAAAAAAAAAATCACAAATAGGAGATTTTATTTAATTATGCAAGATAATTTGGGTTGAGTGACTTGCCCAGGATCACACAGCTAGAAAGTATTAATTATCTAAGGCTGGATTTGAATTCACTTCCTTCTATCTCCAGGGCCAGTGCTCTATGTACCACTTAGCGGTCCCACGAACATGAGAAGTAATGTGGATCTTTAACTAGGATTTTTTTTCTTGGTATGAAAAAATTGTTCTGTTCTAGTCATTTAATGCTGTTTGCTTTAGTTTTCTCATCTGTAAAATGAACTGGAGAAGAAAATGACAAATGACTCCAGTATCTTTGCGAAGAAAACCATAAATTCAGCTGTGAAGAATTATATACAACAGAAACAAGTGAACAATAACCATCCAAGAATTATGGAGTAGACTGTCATTCCCTGGATTATTTATGTGACGAATAGAAGGGGATATGAGTTGAAATGAAGATGAACCAGGAGATCAGGAAATGAAATGGTTAAAGAACAGTTGTTCTCTTGATGCCCTAAGAACTAAGTGTTGAGGAAAGAAGACTATAACTACTCTTAGTATTCTTCCTGAAACTAAGTAGCATTCCCTAAAATGGAAAGCAGACATAGGACGGAGACAGAAACGGAGACAGACAATAATCCTAAAAACTTTGTACATAACAAGAAACAACTTGTCACAGGATTCAGATACTAAAAACAATCTCTGATTGGGCCTCTTTCTTTTTTTTTTTTTATTTAATAATTACTTTATATTGACACTCGTTTCTGTTCCGATTTTTTTTCCCCCCCCTCCCTCCCTCCACCCGCTCCCCTAGATGGCAAGCAGTCCTTTATATGTTGGATATGTTGCAGTATATCCTAGATACAATATATGTTTGCAGAACCGAACAGTTCTCTTGTTGCTTAGGGAGAATTGGATTCAGAAGGTATAAATAACCCGGGAAGAAAAACAAAAATGCAGATAGTTTACATTCGTTTCCCAGTGTTCTTTCTTTGGGTGTAGCTGCTTTTGTCCGTCATTTATCAATTGAAACTCAGGTCTCTTTGTCAAAGAAATCCACTTCCATCAAAATATGTCCTCATACAACATCGTTGTCGAAGTGTATAATGATCTCCTGGTTCTGCTCATTTCACTTAGCATCAGTTCATGTAAGTCTCGCCAGTCCTCTCTGTATTCATCCTGCTGGTCATTTCTTACAGAACAATAATATTCCATAACATTCATATACCACAATTTACCCAGCCATTCTCCAATTGATGGGCATCCATTCATTTTCCAGTTTCTAGCCACTACAAACAGGGCTGCTACAAACATTTTGGCACATACAGGTCCCTTTCCCTTATTTAGTATTTCTTTAGGATATAAGCCCAATAGAAACACTGCTGGATCAAAGGGTATGCACAATTTGATAATTTTTTGGGCATAATTCCAGATTGCTCTCCAGAATGGTTGGATTCGTTCACAACTCCACCAACAATGCATTAGTGTCCCAGTTTTCCCGCATCCCCTCCAACATTCATCATTATTTTTTCCTGTCATCTTAGCCTGATTGGGCCTCTTTCATATGAATAACTTAGAGAAAAGGTTATTTTCTTTTTGAGAGCATACCCCTATTTACTTAGAATAGTACTTTGTACATAGTAAGTACTTCATTCATTGTGCATAGAATTATAGAGGAACATCAAGAGAATCATAGAATCTTAGTGCTGAGAAGGTGCTTAGAGATTGTTGACTGTAAATCTTGTCATTTTACAGATGAGGGAACTGAGAGCCAGTGAGGTAAAGTAAGTCCACTGTTACATGGCTACTAAATATCAGGGCCAAGACTTAAACTAGTGTTTCCTCATTTCTGTTCCAGTGTTCTTTACATTCTATGCTAGACTAACTTCATCATCTGGTTCAGTGTTCAGTTTTCATGCAAGTTGAATGAATGAAACCACTCAGGATGGAAATTTATCTATTACCTTCTCAAAAACTCATTCTAATAATTTATCAGCCTTATTCATTTTCTTATTTCCATTATCAAAACATTTCTCCAGTGCATTACTCCAGCAAATTTCAGCTTGAAGTGGGAGAAGGGGAGAAAGCATCTGATAAAATTAATCACATTCGGATAGAACTATTAGTTCCTTTGGGTCTCTTGCCTTCCCAAGGATCAGTGTTTGCTAAAGCAAATGAGTCCCTAATCAGAAGAATTTAGGGCAGTTGTGGTTATATTTGCAGAGACAGGAGCCTATCTCTTAAATCATACTTATGCTAATTAGCTATTAAGCCTAGGCCTAGGAAAGGGAAAGGAGCATTTGTGGCCCTGTTCAAAACAGTGCAGGTTTTCAAAAGATGTGGGTAAGCCCTTCAGGAAAATTAGGGAAATACAACAGATCGGTAAGAGGGGATCCTCAGTATAATCCTCAAATCCCTACTCCATGTCAGGTCTGTAATATCTTTCACAAGTATCATTATCAGGGTAGAGTGAAAGATGGTAAAGTAAAAGTACATAACTGCCAAACTTCCCCAAAAGTCTTTCCTACAAAATGAACACCAAAAATGTCAAATTGCATATTTTAATTCTGAAAGAAAAACCAACAAAAAGTCATAGTGAGTCATCTTTAGAAACCAGGGCCCCTTAGGAAGACAAAAGAAAATCTGTGAATTTGGGATGGGAGGTTGGCCTGAAGTGCCACTGAAGCAGCACCAGTTGTGAGCAGGTCAATAGGAGCAGCAGTGGGAGCACTGGGCATGTCCAATGCACAGGAACAGTAAAGGGACTAAACACCTAGTCAGAGATTTCAGGGAATACCTGACCTAGCATTGGGTGCATGATTGGGTGCCATTTGGCAATTTTGATTCCTATTACCCACTTTCAGTTCACAATTCCAGAACAGAAAGAAGTACCACAATCACAAGGGAGAGAGATTTTGCTGGAATAAGGACTAGAGAGCAAACTAAGAGGCCAGTGACAAGAGCCTTCCCAAGATCACAACACTTTGAAAACACCAAGAATTTACAAGCCCCTAGATCAAGTTACAGAATCTTTGACCAGCCATCTCCCCTCCAGAGTTGAGTCCAACTATGAAGCAAAGAAAGAACTTGTACTTCTGAATAAAGACTAAAGCATGCTATTATTTTTCATTTTTTTAAATTTGAGTCTTCTTGTATAAAAATTTTAATGTGAAAATGTTGTACATAATTGTACATGTATAACCTGTATCAGATTGCTCACTATCTCAGGAATTGGGAGGAGGAGGAGGGAGAGAGATAATTTAGAACTCAAAACTTTTTTTAGGTTTTAAAAAATTAACATGTAATTGGGGGAAAATAAAATATTAAAAAAAAAAAAACCTCTTCACTTCCTATTCTCTCATAAAAGAGAACTTTACTTCATAACCATCTATCACAAGCTTCATTTCCCCATTACTTCACCTCAAAACTCAAAATCATTCTTTAGTACCAGTTTTGAGGAACAATCACGGCATATAAATAATGAACTGGAAGCTAGAATTGGTTTTTAAAAAAGGAAGAGAGAAAACTGGGTTGCCTTTGGAAAATCACAAAATCTTTCAACAATCCCAACTACTTCCTGAGCCACCTATCTTTTAATATCTGACGGTGTTTTATATATATATATATATATACATATACACATACATACAATCTGGGAAGAATTGAATTTTAAGGGACATATACATGGTGGGCATGAGCAAGTATGACACATATTACAAACAAAAAATTACAAAAAAAAAAGTTGTGTAAAGAATGTAATCTACCGATTCAAACCAGTTTCAATTGTTCAGTGATGGAAGAGAGCCATCTATACCCAGAGAAAGTTATTGTTTGCTTGCATTTTGTTTTCTTTTTCAGGTTTTTTTTTTTCCTTCTTGATCTGATTTTTCTTGTGCAGCAAGATAACTGTATAAGTATGTATACATATATTGGATTTAACATGTATTTTAACATATTTAACATGTATTGGACTACCTGCTATCTAAAGAAGGGGATGGGGGGAAGGAAGGGAAAATCTGGAACAGGAGGTTTTGCAAGGGTCAATCTTGAAAAATTACCCATGCATATGTTTGTAAATAAAAAGCTTTAATAATTTTTTTAATTTTAAATTAAAAAATATATTTTTAAAGAATGTAATCTAGGATGTGTATAAAAAGAGAATAGAATGGACATACAGCAAAACTGAAAAACGGTTGAAGACAGCCCAAGAGTTCCTTTAATCTTGTCTGGATATCAAAGGAAAGTAGGGAAGTCCCATATGACAAGTGGGAGGCCACAGAAAAGATAGGCACAGTAGGAGCAGGAGTAAATTGCCTGCGCTTGGTGTAGTGCATATTGGTATATCTTCAGTTCCCCTTAAGGATAAGTTAACTTTAACTCTGTGAAAGGTTAGTACTCTTATTTCCCTCCCTCAAGTCCCCTTTTCATTTCTTTCTACCGAGCCAGGGTCCCCTCCCTTCCCCACTAAAAAATTGAAGGCAGATCCACTTCCTCCCCCGATACTCCTTCAATTAATCAAACTGGACATCATCTCATTCAAAGTAGCCGTTCCTGAGCAAGCTTTACTGTCTAGCTGCTACTTATACTTATATCCATCCTGGTACACAGTACGAATTTGCCCTTAAATTTGTTTCAATTTTATCAGACTCTCCTTGATCCCATTTGGGATTTTCTTGACAAAGATACTGGAGTGGTTTGTCATTTTTTTCTCCAGCTCTTTTTACAGATGAGAAAACTGAGGCAAATAGGGTGAAATGACTTGCCACAAAGATAGTCACCAGATTTGAATTCAGAAAGATTAGTTTACCCTTTCTTCAGGTCCGCAGTCCTCTCCGTTGCGCCATCTAGCTGATATTTCTTATAGTTTCCTCCTGTCTCTCTCATTTACAGCTAGAAGAGAGTAGAGCTCTTTGTCTATTTCTGCTATACCCACATCTGTGTTCTCATCAAGCGAGCTCAGCACACGCAGCTACGAAAGACCGTGATTCAGTCTCAGGAACAATCGGACAACACTCCGCTTCAGGCTACTGACAACAACAACAAACAAAAACAAAAATAGTAGCGATACTCCCAACCCCTGTAACAACGAGCCAGCCAGAAGAGAAGCACAGTGTTGAACAAATCCAGAGTGCGGGTTTTTCCTGACTTCCAATTTCTTCCTTTTTCTATCTTCGCTCCGACACATAATATTTATTCCTCCCTTTTGTGCCACCCCGTCTCTCAGCACTATTGCCACTAATAATTAGAATATAGTTATATTTATGTAATGCTTTAAGATTTGCAAGTCTCTTTTACAAATATTATCTCGTTTTATCCTCACAGCAATTCTGGAAGGGAAATGCCTACAATTATCCCCATTTTACAGACGAGGGAACCGATTCAGAGAGACGTTATTGGATGACTTCTCCCAAGTTAACAAAGTGTTAGTATGCATTACTAATGTATGCATTCTCCATTAGGTTCTCCAGTGTCAGCCTTTGTAAAGACGTTTTTGGGTTCAGCTCCTATAGGGACTCGCTATAAAAGGAAGTTCAGGACTTACACTGCAAAAAGAAAAAGAGCGCAGAATTATTTTGCACATATGTCCCACGAATAAAGCAAGGGAAAGAAACGAGAGGGAGAGAAGACCTATTCCCATCCGATCAAAAAAATGCAGGGATGGAGAGAGACAAAAAGCTAACGAACTGAACGCGCTGAAAGAGATATGGTCGGAAACTTTGAGATAACTCAATTCCGAAAGGTATTATTATTATAGCTCATTACTTGGGGATATCCCCCATCGGGTTTCTATATTTTGGAGACATTCAAAACCTTCTGCCGAAACCCGGGATCGAACCAGGGACCTTTAGATCTTCAGTCTAACGCTCTCCCAACTGAGCTATTTCGGCTCTTACGGAAGTGCTTTCTGAGTTGCTCAATCTATTATTATTTAACCCCCTTTCCTTTTGTAATCGGTTTTTCTAGTTTCTAATTTAGCATAACACTTCAGTGTTTATTCTCCACAATCTCAAAAGGTGGTGCTAAAAATCTTGTAGTATAGTTGTCAAGATTATATATATGTATATACTATCCACAATTTTATTATGCTTGAGAATGTCATTATTGTTACTATTTATTATTATAAACAATCTCTATTAATTTAATAAGCATTACTTTAATAATAACTTACATTTCTAAAATTCCTTATTAAAAAAAAAAAAAAACAATTTCCTAACTGCTCCAACCTCTGTTATTCAGATTAATTTACAGCCCAAAGCTTGAAAAAAATAAGGTAAAAAATTATGCAAATTTGAATAAAACATAAAACATTAAAAAAAATATCATTATATATGCTACCATAATTACATTGGTGACTGAGAACCCAGGAGCCATTTGTCAATAAATACAAGAGAAATCATTTATAGAATAGGTGAGAATTTTTTTTCTAAGCACGCACAATTTTAGCCCTTTTTGTAGTTGGATTGGCTTGCGACTGTCATTTCCTTGATAAATGGACCTTTAATTTAAGCTTTTTATTTTCAAATTATATAAATGAATAGTTTTCAACATTCATCCTTACAAAACCTTGAGTTCTAATTTTTCCCCTCCCTTCCCTTCACCCCCTTCCCTAGATGCAAGTGACACGATGTATGTTAAACATGGGCACAAATATCATGCTGCACAATAAAATTTAGATCAAAAAGGAAAAAAAAGAGAGAAAAAAAAAACCGAATGCAAATAAATAACAACAAAAAGAATGAAAATACTATGCTGTGGTACACACTCAGTTTCCACAGTCCTCTCTCTGAGTGCAGATGGTTGTCTTCATCACAAGACCATTGGAACTGGCCTGAATCATCTCATTGTTGATGAGAGTCACACACGACCTTCAGAATATCATCCTATATAATCTTGCTGTTGCCGTGTATAATGATCTCTTGGTTCTGCTCATTTCCCTTAGCATTAGTTCATGCAAGCCTCTCTGAAATCATCCTGCTGATCATTTCTATCATTTCTTATAGAACAAAAACATTCCGAATGGACCTTTTTCTTGTGAATGAAAAGAATAAGGTATAAATTAGCATGTTTGCCACTAAAAATCTGAGAAAGTTGTCTATGGTCCCAAAAGCATTTTTTATCTAGATCTGCCTAGATTAAAGATTGACTTTCCATACACCATCTTGTCTAGCTGAGGTTCGGCACAAAACATTTCTTTATTATGTTGAGGCAATTGTGGTTAAGTGATTTGCCCAGGGTCTCTCAGCTAGGAAGTAGTAAGTGTCTTGAGGACAGATTTGAACTCAGGTCCTCCTGACTTCAATCCACTGCACCAACTAGCTGCCCTAAAGAAAGAATCTATTAAGTGTCCATCATGCTGTTGTGCCACATGTGTTTAGCAGTAGAATACTATGATAAAAGGAGCTCCTCTAATGGAGGAGACAACATGCAAAGAAATATGTGCAAAAAGTGTAAACATACTATAAATTGAAAATAATGAATAGAGAAGGCAATAATATTAAGGATACTTGGAAAAGTTTTCTTGAACAAAGCACTATTTTAATTGTGGCTTTGAAAAAAGCCAGGAAGGCCAGGAATTCTAGGCATGGAATAAGTAAACAGCACCCTTAATAGGGAGTGTTTTGTTCCAGACATAGCAAGTACAACAATGTCACTGGATCTCATATTAAAGGAGATGAGAATAAGATGCAAAAAGACTGAAAGGGTAAGAGAGGCCAGATTATGAAGGGCTTTGAAAGCACATTCCATCTTGGAGACAATAGAGATCCAATATTGAATAGGGAGGTGTCATTATCAAACTGGAGAGTTAAATTACTTCAATAAGCAGTTAAGAAGTGGAAGCCAAGAATTATAGTCAAGGAAGAACTGTGGAGCAGAAAAATTGGTGGCCACAGAGTTTGGAGTGGCAAGGTAAAAGGAGATATAAAATGACAGATTTTAATGAGAAAAGAATCTCAGGATTTATGAATGTAGAAGTATAAAACTTGTGGTTAATGATAAGATCAATATATAATGACTACAGATATATGTATATGTCTGTATGTATATAAAATGACAGTATATAATATATGTGTAGCCAAGAGGAGGTGCCAGAATAGGCAATGAGAAAGAAGTGAAGGAACCTGGAGGATATGAGGGTAAATCAGTATATAAGTTGAAGTCTCCTACTACATGGTCAAGCATTAAGGAGGAGATGGATAGGCACTAAACTCATTAACTTATCAAAATCCTGATAGGATGGCAAATATGAATGTAGTGACATATTACAATGCTATAAGAAATGACAAATGTGATGAATACAGAAGAATATAGAAAGATCTAAATGAACTAATGCAGAAGAAAGGAAGCAGAACCAAGAAACAATTTAAATGGTGATGCAACAATGTAAATGGATAGAACTGCACCCCCCCAAAAAAAAAATCTAAGATGAATGTTGTAAATTGCAAAGAACAAACATGACACCAGAGAAGAGCTATGAGAAGACCTTTTCAAGTTACCCCTTGCAGTGATGGGAGGCCCATGAGTATGATAAATCACATATATTTTTAAACTTTTTTTGATGCTTTCATTAATTATCTTTTCTTTTTTGTTTTTGTTTTACTCTTAAAAAATATTATTTGGCATATGGGATGATTCCCTGGGAGAGGGGAGGAATATTGGGGGGGGGGGAATTTTGTGACTGACATCAATTAAAAAAAACTTTTTTGAAAAGACATTTGGATTTGAGTGAATCTCAAAAGAAGAGAGGTTACTGAGTGATGGAAGCAGAAAAAAGCCTAAAAGTGACAAAGACAAGCAAGGAATATTCCAACTTTCCCTCTTCAAACAATAAGTTACCAAAAATAGATTTCAATCATGCACAATATGCTCAATAACTATTTACAGATTGTAATGAAATGCAAACAGGTCAAACAAACAAATAGGCCTACCTTCTAATTTATATGGATCAATTTAGGGGCTAATCTAGAGGAGAAGAGAAAGCTAGCCCTAAAGAAAAGGATAAGACTGAGATAAAGACAGAGACTGAGACCAGCAAAGAGACTTTTGCAGTAAGTGAGATGGAAATCAGCTAAACAATTGGGAAGACAGAAGAGCATTAAAATCTCTAGCTTTATAACTTTCCTTTGTATTGTCTCTGATGGTACATCTTGGGCTAAATGAAGTCTTAATGAATGGCAGCAAGAGGAGGTGCCAGAATAGGCAATGAGAAAGAAGTGAAGGAACCTTGAGGATATGAGGGTAAATCAGTATATAAATTGAAGTCTCCTACTACATGGTCAAGCATTAAGGAGGAGATGGATAGGCACTAAACTCATTAACTTATCAAAATCCTGATAGGATGGCAAATATGAATGTAGTGACATATTACAATGCTATAAGAAATGACAAATGTGATGAATACAGAAGAATATAGAAAGATCTAAATGAACTAATGCAGAAGAAAGGAAGCAGAACCAAGAAACAATTTAAATGGTGATGCAACAATGTAAATGGATAGAACTGCACCCCCCAAAAAAAAAATCTAAGATGAATGTTGTAAATTGCAAAGAACAAACATGACACCAGAGAAGAGCTATGAGAAGACCTTTTCAAGTTACCCCTTGCAGTGATGGGAGGCCCATGAGTATGATAAATCACATATATTTTTAAACTTTTTTTGATGCTTTCATTAATTATCTTTTCTTTTTTGTTTTTGTTTTACTCTTAAAAAATATTATTTGGCATATGGGATGATTCCCTGGGAGAGGGGAGGAATATGGGGGGGGGGGGGGATTTTGTGACTGACATCAATTAAAAAAAACTTTTTTGAAAAGACATTTGGATTTGAGTGAATCTCAAAAGAAGAAAGGTTACTGAGTGATGGAAGCAGAAAAAAAAGCCTAAAAGTGACAAAGACAAGCAAGGAATATTCCAACTCTCCCTCTTTAAACAATAAGTTACCAAAAATAGATTTCAATCATGCACAATATGCTCAATAACTATTTACAGATTGTAATGAAATGCAAACAGGTCAAATAAACAAATAGGCCTACCTTCTAATTTATATGGATCAATTTAGGGGCTAATCTAGGGGAGAAGAAAAAGCTAGCCCTAAAGAAAAGGATAAGACTGAGATAAAGACAGAGACTGAGACCAGCAAAGAGACTTTTGCAGTAAGTGAGATGGAAATCAGCTAAACAATTGGGAAGACAGAAGAGCATTAAAATCTCTAGCTTTATAACTTTCCTTTGTATTGTCTCTGATGGTACATCTTGGGCTAAATGAAGTCTTAATGAATGGCAGCAATCTCTCATCTTTACTAATGAACAAGACATTTTCAGCTAAGCTAATATTAAGTTTATTATTTCTTAGATAATATAAAGTTTGGAAAAATATTTTTTTACCTTATACTTTTCTTGATATTGCCAGGCCCAAATTGACTTTGGAGGCTTTTTTGTTGTTATTGTTTCTTGTATGAAAATAGATGTAAAATAAAATTCTATTTCTCTGTTTCAAAGCTCTCTGTTTCTAACAGGCAATATAGTCTAATGGTTACAGACAGTCTTGGAGTGGGTTAAGACCTGTGGGATCTTCAGTGGAAAACTTTTAACAGTTCAGTGTCCCATGCAGCTTTCCATGACCATAAATTGCAGAACCCATACTGATTTGCATTAGTAAAGCAAACTTCTCATTCACAGCTCCTCACCCTAATGAAATTATATATCTAATTAAAAAAAAAAGTTCTCAGTAATATTTGTTGAATTGTTGAAGAGAAGATATGCGCTCTTTTGTACAGCCACATAGATCTTATTTTCTATGTATTTATTTGTTTAATTACTTTTTTATTCATGTTTGTTTGTTCACTTGTTTATTAGACTACTGAGCCTCCCTATCTCTCCCAAATTCATAGGCTCAATCTCACTGTTGATCATCACCATTTTACACCTAGGCAGTTCACCCAGGTCAGTTTTTCTAACCTTGGCTAGTTTGCCTCTCCTTAGGCAGCCTGGTCCCTAATCCAACTTGGGGATTGGAAGCTCCCTATCTTGGTGCTAGACTTCAAGCAGATATTTGATCCGACTTTTAGGATTCTGAGACTCAGAAATCCAGAGCTCACAAGATCTACTTCCTAGCAGCAAAGAATATGGATGTGTATTACCACACCTGGCTCTTACAGGGTTTCTAGTCACCTCTAACAGATCAGGCAGATTGCCTCTATGCCCTTGCATCAGCTCAGCAACTTTTTCCTGAGACCCTCCCAGGTGAAAGTGCCTCCCTCTACAAAGGTTACTGTGTATCTGCTTTGTGTGTATTTTGTATAATCTCTCTATATGCATACTGTCTTCACTTTGTTCAAATGTAAATTTCTTGAAGTTAGAAATTCTCTTTCTACTAGGTAGCACATTGTTTGGCACATAGTAGCTTCATACTTGTTTGATGAACTTTTTTTGGCTAGAGTGAATAAAGTGATTTCTCCTCAACTATAAATTAAAATTGTGATTTTTAAGAATATAAAGGAACAAAATCAGTGTAAATGGTTAATCCAAGGAAATGTACTTATTTAAAGCCTTTAAATCACATGTTGATGAAGATCTTATTGTTTTTATTGTCTTTGTAGACATCAACATAAAGCTTCTGTGTGTGTTTGCCAAGCCAAAAACAATTAACTCAATTATCCTCCAGAATATCCAACTAACTTTTCCATATGCACTACTCCCACATCCATCAAACAAATGCCTGAATAACCAAATGAATTTGGCTCAATGCCTTAAAGGCCAGAAAACTTGGATTCTGGAGGATGAGTCCTAGAGGCAAAGACTCTTCTTAAAAATACCTTGGCTCAAATCCCAGTCTTTACTTTAATGAAGTGTGTCAGACCCTAAAAGCAAGAGTCCTTGTTCACAAAGGATTAACAGCCTTAATCATACATTAAAAAATAAACCTTCCCCTTCCCACAAAAAGAAAGAAAGGAAAAAAAGAAAGAAAGCTCTGTTCAAGTGTTTCCTTTCTCAAATCAGTTTAAGAGCATTTTCCCCCAAACCTGTGTTTATTCAAAGTGAGTACACCAGAAATACTGATATAGCTTTTCTCTTTTCTTCCAATTTAAGACCTAAAGAGAGAAACAAGCAAAATTTTTGTGACTCCATATACCAAAATATCAGGATACTATAAGGCCTTGTTCCCCCAAACATATTCCCTAACTAATATTATCCTGTTTCTTCACTCCTCTCTACTATGTACTCCTGACTCTCTGGAATTTCTCTGCCAAGTCTCAAAAAACTTTTCACTCCTAGGAGTTTATTTCAATCCTGAATTTCTCACTGGAAATAATAATAATATTTAGTATTAATATAGAATTTACAAAATACCAGGTACTATGCTTGGTGAGGTTCAGGGCAAGGCAGGGAGTTGTGGGAACCCCCTTCTGATCAGAGCAGGTACTTTATAAATGAATTTATGAGCCCAAAAAGTTAAACTGGCAAAGGAAGTTTATTATTAGAACTGAAAAGTCAGCTTTTGCAGGCTGACTTCCTTAGTGGCAGGGTCATGATAGAGAAGTAGCAGAGAAAGAGAAAGTTTCTAGCAGAGAAATCCCAACAGAGAGGTAAAGAGGGATAGGTCCTGTTAGGAAAATAGGTGAGAGATAGATAAAGAGGGAGTAATACCAAAAAGAGAATGTCTTTTTAGCAGGTCACAATTATGCCAAGAAGAAAGGGTTCCTTGGCATGATTCCTGCTTTTGGGTCCTCTGCAAGGAAGTGAGCTGAAGGAAGCTTATTTATAAGGGTAGCTCTTGGTGGGGGCTGGGAGCAGTTTGAGTTGGAATCAGAATAGAGAGTCTTTGAATTGAATGAGAGTCCCTGGACTAATCTCCAACCCAATAGAGTTGGATAGAAATCTTGATCTCCAGCTCCTGCTAAGTAGGAGTGGTCCTGGACTCAATTAGTCCCATCCAGATAACAGAATGAAACCACTTTATCTTGATTCCCTGGGGTGAGTGTCTCAGGGGAGAATTCCCCTGAGGGAGTTTCCCAAGCTTTCCCCCCCCAAAGTCCCAGAGAGAGAGAGAGAGAGAGAGAGAGAGAGAGAGAGAGAGAGAGAGAGAGAGAGAGAGAGAGAGAGAGAGAGTGTAATTATCTGAAGCTGGATATCAATTCAGGTATTTTTGAGTGGATCCAGATCTTTATAACACTATCTAATTCTCTATCCACTATCCACTGCACAACCCAATTACCTAGCTCTGTCCCTTCAGCCATGCCTCTTGCTATGATTGGCTAATTAGTCCCAGAACCTCCATTTTAATATGCTGCCCAGTGAAGAGGTTGGAGTAGCAGTTCTTAGTTTGAAATAAACATGTTACAAAATCAAAATGGTAATTTTCTTTGCCAAAAGGTAGATTTATTTAGAAGTTACAGACAAAATAAGAGGAGTGGCAAATATTAAAGAATTGAGAAAGTAATAGGGTTACCAAAAAAAAAAAAAAGGAATTTGGAAGAACCTATTAAAGGAAAATGCCATGAGGTCTGTTTCTGCCACTGATTGGCAGGCTAGATCCATAAATGAGGTCAGCAGATTAACCAGAGTTAGCTAAAGCAAGGAGAAAGACACTATTAAGGGTAAGCACTATGAGGGGAAGAAAAAGTAACCTCGGGGTGGGTTTAGTCCTGAAAGGAATTTAGCGAAGATCTTCATCATTAAAAGATCTTTTACAGAGGAAATACAGCCCTTGGGATTTCTTAGAAAAACCAGGGAAGTTAGGGCAGAAACTCAGAGGAACGGATCAAGGAACCAGATGGAATACACTTGGCAGACCAAGTCCCAGACTTGGGTCTAAAGATATGCTAATCAATATCTCAAAGGTTGTTTAAAGATAACACAGAATTTTGAAAGATATTCAAAAGAATTTTATCCTCATAATCACTCTAGACATACAGGATAGTCTGGGAATTGGTTATATCTGATAATAGCCAAATGGACTTCTTCCTGACAGGGGATTAGACTGAGTCCATAACAGTGAGGTCAGCCATATCTTCATTCTTCTCCCAATGCACTTCTAATTCTCTGGACTTTGTCTACCATGCCCTTACTTGGGTACACTCCACTCTGATTTTCAACTTCCTTTTATATGTTATCTCTATCCTATTAGAATATAAATTCCCTAAGATTAGGGACTATGTTTTTTGTTGCTTGTATGTGTGTTTCCTTTCTTTAGCACATTGCCTGACACATAGTAAGAGCTTAATAAATGATTGTTGACTTGACTTTTCTCTTCCACTAGGATTGCTGAAAGTTAGAGGATAAAATCATAAAGCCTGTCCAACTACAAGTTCATACAATGTCACATAGATTTAGAGCTGGAAGGCAGTTGGCCATCTATCCAACTACCTTCTTTTACAAAGAAGCAAATGAAGGTTTAGGAAAGTTAAATGACTTACCCAAAGACATACTAGTTAACTTTAAAGCCAAAATTATTTATATTGCATCATAGTCTTTCAAACTTCATGTTTGTTGCTTAACAATCTTAATAGTCCACACTTTATATCTAACATCACTTGCCATCTTGGGCAAAACTGGAAATCCACAAAACTAGAAATCAAAATCTTATAAAAATAAATGTTGGAAATGAAAAAATTAAATTTTAAAAAATTAAGTCTATACTTATGAACTTATTTCTTTCTCCATAATTTTCCCCAGTCCTCTGAGTTCTACCTGCACCCTCAAACCACCCCCACATATTTATAACAGAGGACCTATCTCTCCATTTCAGAAAGTCCAACAAGCCTTCAACTTTCAGCCTCCATCGTTCCACAAATGAAGCTTCTTTCCTCCTCCCCTTTGTTCAAAGCAGAGAAATCTCTAGGACTTAAATATGGATTTGGCTATTTCTAATCCATCAATAAATATTTTAAGTGCCTACTATGCGCCAAAATGGTGTGATTTGGGGATCAAAATGATGTAGGTGATGTAGTTATAGACGCCAGATGATGGTAAGCACTAAAAGTTGTTTAAGAATTCACAATGGCTATTCTCTTAGGCAAGAGGTAGATTTATTTAGGAAAAAGGTTACAAATAAAATGAAAGGATACAAATAGATACCAGGAATGGTAAATATGAAATAGAATGGGAAAGCATAGAAAGGGGTTTTCCTGAAAGGGTTAGTTAACTCTAAGGAGAAGAAGTGGGGTTGAGAAGTGTAGTGGAGTTAGGGGAGATACCACATGGCTTGAAGGAAGAGGAGTTAAGAAGAAAGACACCACAGGGCCGACATGTCTTGGCAGAATGATCCAAAGGAGGATAGCAGCCATGGGATGGTCCATAAGTAGATTTTATAGGGAAAATTTAACCTCAGGGACATAACTGGAGTTTCTGATAGGTCATGGCAAGATGAGACAGTTGGAGAGCTCCACAGAGGGAGCCTGGGATAACTTGGATTTCAGATTGGTTGACCTCCCCAGACGATGGGACACTGGAGTTAAACCTATCTCTATCCCAGCTTGCCTCAGGATTTCTTCTTCCTCTTTCCAAAATACCATTCAGTTCATAGCAGATGAAGATAATATTCATAGTTTCCCATGTCCTATCTATAAACTCATAGCTAGAATCTCCTTATTCTATGGCATTGATGTCAATGAGATAATGAAATAGCTATCTCTTAGTTTGTAGAGAAAGGGAAGAATTGAAATTTTCTAAGAACCAAACAGATATAAATACAATACTCCTCCCAGGGGTATATGAGGGAAAGGGAATTGAGTTTTACACAGTGAAGCTACCCAGAAGCAAGGAAGAATGGCTATAGTTTTCTCTGATTCAGAAAACAAAGCTGATGAAACTTCAACTTCTCTGTCTCAGACCTCTATCTGGCTCTCTCACCCTGTATCTATATTCCATTACTTATTTCTTTGAGAATCTGTGTCTTTTCTTTATTTGATGAGCATTCTCAAAAGAACCAGTTTTCCAAGATACAATTGATAGTGTATGTATCCATCAGGGGATTAAAAGTTGTAGAGTGAGATTATGGATACCCAAGGGTATATAGAATGAAGGTGATTTTATGTGCTGTGATTCTTTCTCAAATGAGAGCTGAAGTAGGATAAGAAAGATTTTATAAAGCTCCCCAAAAGCAGTGAGAAGATTAAATAAATTCTGCTCTGGGTAGAGAATGAGCCAGCTGTGGCTTTCTGGTAGGAATAAGCTTTGTAAATAAAAATAAAAATAAAAAAAAGCTTCTTTAGCAGTGGCCTCAAGCAACTTTAATTTGCCTTTTCCCCTATCCCCCACCTCTATTAGAACTAATTTGAGAGCCCCATGCTCCTAGGCCCAACCCCCATCCCAGAAATAATGTGATACAGGGAAGTTTCAACCCACAGAGATACCTGAAGGAATATTAAGAAGAAGCAGCTCTACCCATCAGAAAGGAACTAAAGAGAACTGGCTAGATAATCTCCTACCCCCAATCACAAACTATGTAAT
The DNA here is from genome assembly GCF_016432865.1 of Antechinus flavipes. Taxonomy (NCBI): domain Eukaryota; kingdom Metazoa; phylum Chordata; class Mammalia; order Dasyuromorphia; family Dasyuridae; genus Antechinus; species Antechinus flavipes. Next base: position 147,597,974 of record NC_067400.1, read on the forward strand.
CTTATATAAATTATTCATTTCTCTGGTCTTTAATTTCCACTGTCTGAGGGGAAATATCTCTAAAGTTCTTTTCAAATTTATAATCTTTGATTTCTAAGACTGAATTGCCCAAATGTATCTTCTACACCACTACCAAGGTGTGTATTACTCTTCTTCCCAAAAGGCAGAAATGGCTTCTTATTACTTCTAAAATAAAATATAAATTACTACAACTGGCATTGAAAGTCTTTCCCAGCCGGACTCCAGTTTACCTTTCCAGGTTTATTGGAGGTCTTTGGGACAGCCTTCCTTTCAGCAGAGTAATCATGATGAGAATAGCCAGGTGTTAAAGACCAATTTTTTTATTATCTCCTTCACAGTCTAGTTTCCTTGCCTGGGGCTCAGGTAGCTTTCTTGGGGGGCCTTTCAGACTAGCCGTGGTCTCAGAGGAGGAAGCAGGAGGACAGGCCAGCCACCATGTGGCTGATGAAGATGGAATAAATCTCTTTGAGTTTGTGCTGCAGCCTCCAGCCTTCTTTCTTCTCTGTCTCTGTCTCCAAGCTTTATGAGTCTTTCTCTGGCTCTGACTCTGGCTGAGTTTGTCTCAGCTTCATATGCTCTACATTGAGTATAAATCAATCATTATATCACTAGGAAACCATTATTTGTTGTAAGATAAAATCAATCATACTGAACTTAGAGAACTATTAATCATCATGCTAACCTAGATAACCATTTTCTCATCAATTCCACTGAGTTAGCACCTTGTAACAATCTTTGTTTCAAGTTCAGAGTTCTGGCCCATAATATCTCTTGCTTTCTTTTGTTTTAGAACATAAGATGGTCACACCCTCCCTGACTTCTCAGGAAGGTGAGAACCCAAAAAATGAGAACCCTGACTCCTCAAAAAAGGGATGAAAACACCAATAAAGGAGTTGATCATGCCCTCCCTGACGTCTCAGGAAGGGAGATGAAAATCAAAGGAAAATGGGGAATCAAACCAGATTAGTGGGTTTCTAAAGGGTCTCACTTGAAACAGGTATACATAAATACATCAACAATACATATATTACATAACAAACATGAGTCAATATGAGGAACTATATATGTCCATAAATCCTAGAAATAGTCCAAAACCAATCTATTGTCCATTACTTCATGTGACAGGGAATCCAATGATTCCTGCAGATTTTGAAGTCTTGCATCAGTCTTATCATGTCTCAGAGAATCCAATGATTGCTGCTGGTTCTGAAGTTCTGCAACAATCTTATCAACAATTTTTTATCTCAGGGAATCCAATAATAATTCCTGAGGGTTTTGAAGTTCTGTAACAATCTTATTATCAGCCATGCTCTTTCAGTGTCAAATGTTTTTTAGGTCTTCTCCTTTGTTTTGAGGTTTTTCTCTTTTTCTTTTTCTGTCTCTCTCTGATAGACAAGGCGAATACCACTTGTTGGCACCCATCTGATTCCTTCTCCATCTGTAGAGATACAAGCAAACCCTCTTCCCCAAGCAGTTAGCATATCTGGTCCCTTCCATTCACCACTTTCTGGATCTCTCCATATCATCTGGAGATTATATTGGAGTCGCTCTCACTGGACCTTCTGTTGGGTTAAAAAACCTGTATTCTCCCCAGTTGTAATCCCTTTCTCCCATCTGATTGCTTTTTGGCTGGTTGATTATGTAATCCCTTTTTCCCATCTGATTGTTCTCTGCTGATTGATCATATCATATCATATCATATCAATCCTGAACTCTATGGGTATATGCCATTATGCCCCACCTGTTTTTTGTTTGATGTCTTGGAGCTGGGTCCCACCTCTCATTTCCCTGGGTCAATCTGAGGCCCAGTGGAAGCCCTTATTGCATGGGGTTTTGGGTCTTTTTCTCTCACCTTGTCCTCTCACTCTATCTCTATGCCTATCCAGAGCTTTCAGATGCTCTACTTTACCACACTGAAAGCATTGACGAGTCTCTCTGGAAGTCCCTTGCCAAGAGGGATCCTGTCTTCCCATATTCTGTATCAGAGTCTGGGTATAAAAGGCATTTGTGCCCACTGTGGCACAGTGTCTTATGATCTCCTCTAAGGGAGCATCTTTTGTAGTCCCAGAATAATTCTTCTACAAACCTCATTAGCATTTTCCTTAGCTAGTTGTCTTATCATAATTCCTGTAGCTGCATTTTCCCCAATGGTTCTTGTGACAGCTGTTTGCAGACATCCCACAAAATCAGCAAAGGGTTCATTTGGACTTTGATCTATTTTTGTGAAGGCTTCCCCTCCATCTTTTCCTGGGAGGGAGTCCCATGCTTTGATTGTAGCAGCAGCAATTTGCTCACATGCTGCTATGGGGTAATTAATCAGTGCTTAAGTGTCTGCATACTGACCTTTACCTACTAGTTGATCAAAGGTGATTTGTATATTAACTCCAGTTTGCCTATTTCGTTGGGCTTATGCCCTGCATAGTTCACTATAGTCCAAAAGCCATGAAAAGTTTTGTCCAGGTTCTAAACATGTCCTTGCTATCAATTTCCAATCACTAGGGGTTAAGATTTCATAAGCCAAATTCTCTAATACCATCTTAACAAAGACGGTGTAGCCCCATAAAGAGTGCAATCCTTTTTTAAATCCTTGATTTTTTCCAGATCAAAAGGAGTATATCTTCTCCTGGTTTGACCTAAAGAATCAAATTCTTCAATCACAGGGTATGCATTTATCAAATCAGATATACTCTGTCCTTTTTTAACTTTAACTAGTGCCTTTTGTAATCTTGTCATAGGCTGCTTTACAGGTAGTGCTGATTGTGTTACTACCTCTCCCCCTCTTCCTTTTCGCTCCACTTATGAAGTGTTAATTGAGGGAGGGAGATCAAGGGTTGGGGAATGCGCTAATGACTCCTGCTATGAAGCACCACACTCCTTATTTTCATCAGAATTGTACTTAACTCCTTTATTGTCTGATTTTTCATCCTTTTCACCTAATTTGTCAGTATCCCTCCTGCACTTTTTTTCTTTTTCTTTATTCTAATACTTATATAATTTCTTAAAACCAGTTGTATTAAGTTATAAGTATAAACTGTTTCTTTAGAAATTGAATCGGTACCATTCTCATTGTAGTATTCTCCTAGTTGCTCTCCTACTAATTTCCACTCATCTAGATCTAATTCTTTTTCCTTAGAGAATCAAGGAGATGTGTATTGTAATGTTTTTAAAAGTTCGATGATCTGCTCCCAAGTTACAATCAAACCTTGGCTTTTAATGAGTTTAACCATGCTCTCTTCACATTTTCCTTGAAGTGGAAAATAAGGCTCCTTTCTAAACATTTGTCCCATTTCAGCTGGAATATTACTTTACCCTTAACAAAGTTTCCTTCTTGTCTGTTTTTATATTTACCCTAATTACTGGGTCACATATGATGGTTCTTAGCCCCAAGTTCGGACATCAAAATGTTCTTGGTGGTTTTCTGGGGGTCTTTGGGACAGCCTTTCTTTCAGCAGAGTAATCACCACAAGAATAGCCAGGTGTTAAAATCCAAAAGTCTTTATTGTCTTCTTCTCCTGGTGCTCAGCTAGCTTTCTCCTGACCTTCAGAGGGGATGTGGTTTCAGTGGAGAAAATGCAGGAGGCCAGGCCACCACAGGGTGTGAGATGAAGTGAGTCTGAGTCCAAGGGTTTGTGCTTCAGCCTCCAGCCACCACAAAGGTGGACGATGGAATGAATCTGTCTTTGCCTCTTTTGCCTGAGTTTGTCTCAGCTTATATGCTCTACACTGAGTATAAACCAAATCATTATATCACTAGGAACCCATTATTGGTTGTAAGATTAAATCAATCATACTGAACTTAAAGAACTATTAAGCACCATGCTAAACTATATAACCATTGTCTTATCAATTCCACTGACTTAGCAACTTGTAAGAATCCTTGTTTCAGAATTCTGGCCCATAACAATTTATTACATATTATTGCCCTCCACAGCTTCTGTGGTTCACCAAACTATTTTCAGCCTTCTACTCATTTTGTTTCATTAGATCTTTGCATATACTCCATACCTGGAATGTGCTCCCTTCTAATTTCCACTTCTTAGCATCTCTCACCTCCTTCAGAACTTAGCTCAAATGCCACTTCCTAGATGGGAACATTTTTGATGTTAACCTCAACCTGAAATTTACTTTGTATATAGTTACTTATATGTATACATCTTTGTTGGAATCCTTACTAACTGTTAACTAATTAGAGTTGATCTAATCTTACAAGAAGATGTTTTGGGCAGAACCTGAAACAAGGTACTAAGTAGAACTAATTAATACAAGGCTTGTGTTCACACCTTTACTCATTGGAGTTCAATGAGTTCATACCTCCTTTGAAGCTCTTTGGGCCAGAGAGCACTATGGGAGAAAACCCATAATCCCTCTCTCTGGAAGGAGCATAAATAGGCCAATGGGCCAGTCGAAGAAGTTCTTCAGAGGAAGACGCTACAAGTCGAGATTTCACCGGAATGACATGAAGACTGGAGCTGGCTGGAGGCTGAAGAAAGCAGAGTCAGAGGCTGAAGGACCAGACCTCTGGATTTAAAGACATTTGGAGAGAGCTCTTGGAACCAAGCAGAGAGATAGGCCTCTAAGCTAACCGGGCTATATTGGAGATAATAAAAGATCTGAACTTTTATCACCTGGCTGTGTTTTGAGAAGAAAAAGCTCACCACACATCTTATTTTTTTTTTTTTAAATATTAGTGTCCCTAAATCCAGGTGCAGTAGAGTACATATAGGGACGTAAATGCTAGTTGGCCCACCATAGATTGAATCCAGTCCCTTAAGCCTACCTCAGGACCTAAGTCATTCTTTCTCTATATATATTTTTAATTTTCTTTTTAATTGACTCCTTCTGATTGCTTATCAGGTCTCTGAGAAATAAAAGAAAAGAGAAAAAAAAAAAAAAAGAAAAGAAAAAGCATTACCTAGGGGCTTTATACTGCCTAGTCTATCTAACTTCCTTCTCACCTCCTCCTTTAAATGTTACACGTCTTTAAAAAAAAAAAAAAAAGGCTACAGTCAAAACCTTCACATCTTCACCATCTATAGCTGCCTCAATATCTAAAAATCTGGGATCTGTCTCTACCACTATTGAAACTGATTTCTCTAAGGTTACAAATGGCCTAGTCACTAAATGCAAAAAGTATTTCAAATCCTCACCCTCATCTTCCTCTTTGTATTCTTTTTTTTTTTTTCCTCTTTGTATTCTTAAACACTCACTTTCTCCTCCCTTGATTTCAGAGATGTCAATTCTTCTGTTTTTTCTTTCTTCCCTATTCCTTATGCTGCCTGGTTATGCATTTTTCAGCCTTCTAGTTCCCAAGGTTCTGTCTTTGGTCTACTTCTCTCAATTCTTTCTTACTTTGTAATCTCATCCACTACCATGGTTTTAACTGTTACTTCTGTGTAGATGATTTCCAAATATGTCCTGAATTATTTTTTGTGCCCTAGACCCATTTCTCCAGTTACCTATGAGACATTTCTATCTGGATGTCTCACTAGTATCTCAAACTTAATATGCTCAATATGTCCATTTCCTTTTTCTGGCACATGAAACTGCAAATCAATTATGTACAACTTGCTATTCCTTTTAAATATGTAATACTTAATGTGTAAATTTCTTTTTATTTCCTTTTCCTTTTTATCCCCTCACCCCTGACCTACAGATGGCTACTATTAAATACAAATATGTATGTAAAATCATTCTGTACTTGTTTCTATTCATCAGGTCTTTCTCTGGATACAGATGGCATCTTCCTTGTTATGTCCTTTATATTTTCAAAGTCATTCTTAAAACAATATTGCTATGACTGTATGCAATATTCTCTTGGTTCTGTTCATTGTACATTACTTTCTCTTTAACATACTCTGACTTCAATTTTTGTTAAGAGTATAACCTTTCATGCAATTTCTATGTTCAAAACTTTGAGGTTATATTCCAAACTCAGCACTTTATCTTTCACCTCTTATCCAATCAGTTTCAAAGCCTGTGGATTTCAGCTTCACAATATTTTTAACATCCATCTCCCCTCCTCTATCCTTACTTCTACCTTGCTGTTAAAGACCTTGAACATTACTAACCTGTACTATTGTGATAGGGAATAGGTCTTCCCTCCTCTATTTTCCTTCCTCCAAAATGTTCTTTTGGGGTATCGTATAAATAATCTTCCTTAAACATAAAAATGGTTATATCCTTATCTATTCAAATATCTTTAATGGCTTCCTATTATCCGAGGAATGTTCAGATTTCTTTCCTGGCCTTCAAGATTCATCATAATCTCATACTATACTACATTTCCTGTTTTGTTTAATGTTATTTTAAGCACTGTCCTTTATGCCCTAGCCAAATCGAACTACTTTCTTCATGAGTATCACCTCAGAGTGTTTCCTGTTTTCCCCAATACTTGATAAATCTTCTACCTTCTCACCTTCGTCTGTTTAATTCTTATCCACCTTTTAAGTCCATTTTAAATGGCACTTCCTCTACAAAACACCCCTGAACCTCCTGATCAGTAATAACCACCCCAACCTGCCACGCCTGAGTGAACTCCCCATTAATATGGAAGCATATTAAAAATCTCCTTTTGAGTTCAATTAAAAATATTCATAAATAAATATTTCTCTAGTCTGAAGTTCTTTTCTCCTTTTTTAGGTATAACCCTTTTCTTTCAGGAAATTGTTTTTAAAAGGTCAAGATCAAAGTTAAGAACTTAGAAAATAGACTGAGTGTGATAACCAAATTTAGAAAGAGAAGTACTTCTTCTCTAATCACCTGATTCCCTAAAGGGATTAGAATTATGATCCATCTAAATGTCAGTAACCCTTTTCCACATTTCCTGAACAGATTAATAATAACAAGAGCTAATTACATCACACTCCAGGCTCTATGCTAAATGCTTTACAAATATTATCTTGTTTGGTCCTCACAACTCTCTTAGGAGGTAAGTGCTGTTATTATCCCCATTTTACAGATGAAGAAACTGAAGCAGATGGAAGTTGAGTGGTTTACATGGGGTCTCCTAATTAATAAGAATCTGAAGCTATATTTGAATGAGGGTTTTCTTAACTTCAGTTCTGACTGTGTCTCATTAAAGAAAAGGAATCTCATTGTTTACCACAGGTCACTTGAGACTACCTGGGGGAGAGATTATGAGGGGTGTGGTCAAAGAAGGATGGAGTAAAATAAAAGATATCTCAATTAAAAGTCTAACAGTCTTGTGGCTCTTTTCAACAAAGAGGTGATTCAAGCCAATTCCAATTGCTTTGGGATGGAGTGAGCCATATGCATGCAGAAAGAGCACTGTGGAGATTAAATATGGATCAAATTATTGTTTGTTTGCTTTTTTTTTGTCTGATTTTTCTTGTGCAAATGTGGAAATATGTATTATTTAAGAGTGAATGTTGAAAACTATCTTTATATGTATTTTGAAAATAAAAATATATTATTAAAAAAAGTCAAATGGTCTTTTCTCAATCTTCATAAGTCTTGACACCTCTGCAGTCTGACATAGTTGATCACCTTCTTCTTGATAATCTCTTCTCTCTTTTCATTTTATTCTCTTGTGTTTGTCTTCTTACCTTGTAAGACCTCTATCTATTTCTTTGTCTTCTTTGCTGAATTTTCATCTAGCTCAAGCCCACTAGGTATCCTCCAAAGGATATACATGATTTGCCCAGGGTCATACAACTAGTAATTATCTATGATCAGATTTTTTTCTGTCAATGTTTTTGTTTGTTTGTTGTTGTTTTTTTATATATAATAGCTTTTTATTTGTCCAAATTCATGCAAAGACAGTTTTCAATCTTCATCTTTGTATTCCATATTTTTCTCCCTCCTTCTCCTCTCCCTTCCTTTACTCAGAAAGTAATCTGATATAGGTTAAATGTGTGCAATTCTATATTCATCATTCTGCAAAAGGAAAATCAGATCAAAAGGGAAAAGAAAAAAATAAGTAAGCAAGCAAACAAACAACAACAACAAAAAAGATGAAAATACTTTGAACCTTTGAACCACATTCAGTCTCCAAGGTTCTCTCTTTATGTGAATGGCTTTTTCCAGTCCAAGCCTATTGGAATTGCCTTAAATCACCTCATTGTTGAAAAGAACTAAATTATGGCCAGATTTTAATTCATGAAGATGAATCTTCCTGGTTCCCTGCACAATGCTCAATCCATTGCACTACCTAACTGCCCCTATGCAGGTGAATACTTTCTGTGATTTCTTTCCATTTACATTGTATATTGCTAATACTATAATGGTTTGGCAAAATATATGTGAGAGTATACACAATAGATGGCTTAAAATAGATTTTCAGACTGGGAGAACAGATTTTGTAGAAAAAAACAGTTTAGAAAGAAGAAAAAGTAAAAGAAAGAAATGAAAATCACTGTTTTGAGAGCTAAATGGCATAGTGGATAGTGTGCCAGTTGTGGAGTCAGGAAGACCTGAGTTCAAATCCTGCCTCAGACACTTGTGACTCTAGGTAAGTCAATTAACTTCTGACTGCCTCATTTTCCTCATTTGTAAAAGAGATAATAATAGCAGCTATCTCCCAGGGGTGCTGTGAGGATAAAATAAGACATTTATAAAGTCCTTTGCCCATCTTAGAGTGCTATATAAAATGCTAGTTATTGTTATTATTATTGTATCTGATGGTGAATATAGAAAACCTCTAAGGAGAGAGTTTAGAGAAAGAAATATGTGTTAAAGGTTTGCAAAAGTTAGAAGTGCAAAGATTTTCACTTATTAGTTAATTTATCTGAATGACAAACATGAAAGAAATATGGAAAGATAATGGAATCGATGAACTTGAATAGGGAAAAGAACATCTTTATTTCAATGTAATTAGTTTCCTTCATAATCTCATATATTTTATTTTATGTATTTCAAAACCTACTGAGAAGGGGTCCATGACACCAAAAAAGGCTAAGAATTCCTGTTTTAAAGGCAATTCCTACCCAGAATAAGAAGAGATCTGTAGATGACCTCAAATTCCTTCCCAACTCCACAATTCTATTATTCTGCTATTCAGAGGACAAAGTGTCTCTCTAAGTTCTTGCATTCAACATTTACATTTCTTGTTGATTTAGACCTTCAATTTTGACCTTCACAGGCATTGAGGAAAATCAGATTGCAGTAATTAGAATACTGTAGTAACACCATTTAAAACTGTGGCTTGATTAGTTCATTAGCTTAGCAAACCATAATTTCAGCTACTAAGAATTTAAACTGATTTCATTTTAGTTATATGATGTTATTCTTTTTTTGCCCCTAAAGATAACAGAAATATTTGCAATATAATATACCGAATTCATTTAAAGTGTTATTATGGTATTTTTTTTCAAGATGAAAAAAGCCTTTCAAAAGAATAAAATTAGTTTTTAAGGAAAATTTGTATTTTCTAAAAAATAATGATTAGGAATATTCACTTATGTATTATGCAAAAAATTGCATGAGAGCACCATGTTAGGCTGCTACTTGTAATTTCTCTGAGCAAACCCTTGTTATGTTTCCATTTTTAGTTTGTTACCTGAAATAAAGAGATCTGTGTGACTCCAAGGTTATAAATAAAACTCTTGCTGAAAATATAAAACATTTTTCTGATGGGCTTTTTGGTTGTGTTTCTATAGTTTTTTTTTATTTTTTCCTCTATTTACTAATTCTCATAAATATTTTTCAGGAGCATTTTTATTCTTTCACTAGGAATATAAAGGCATAAGCATATAAAAGTTTTAAGACAAAATAAAATATGGCATTGTATAAGAGTGTCAAGCCTGAAGTCAGGAAAATTCATCATCCTCAGTTCAAATGTGACCTCAAACACTCACTGTCATTCTGGGCAAATCAATTAATCCTGTTTCCCTCCATTTCCTCATTTGTAAAATGAGCTGAAGAAGAAGGTTCAGGTTTGTACCTTTGCCAAGAAAATCGCAAATGGGGTCACAAAGATTGGACACAATTGAAAAATGACTGAACAATAATACAGCTCAGAAAAGGGATGAGGATTATCACCTGAGTTTAGCCATTCAAATTTCTCTCCCCTCAACTCTGAAATTAGCCCCAAATCAATACATTAAGATGATGACAAGCCAGAAACTAAGAATACAAGGTAAGAGAGCAAGAGTATTTTAGGTTTTGAAATAGAGGTGTGAAAACACCTTAATTTTTCCACATGAAGAATAATGACTTCAAAGTTAAACACTGGAAAAGGTAACCAGTGGGAGTTTCAGTATCATTTCCCCCCGGATATTTAAAAAGAGAAGAGAAATATTTATCTGTCCTGAATATAATTAGGCTAATAAGCTGTCTGAAGACAGAATGATGAACTACTTGATCTCTGTATTCTTTTCAGCTTTATGTTGCTATGGCAGACAAGTCAGAGCATTAGCTGTTTTCAGTGTTTGAACACCAAAATTCAGCTAAATCTTAACTTCCTATTTTTAGTACTCTATGTTTAACATCTTTGTCTATTCCATGGATTCTAGTTAAAATATCAAAAACCTTGTCAAATTATTGATTTTTATGGGAAAAAAATACTACTAATAATAGGTAGCACTTTTAAGATTTGAAAAGCTCTTTATAAATATTACATCATTTGATCATCACTACTCTGGGAGATAAGCATTAGTATTAAAGCATGGGATGGAGATAAAGAAGAAGAAGATCATAACTTATCTTTTGCATATGAAGTCTGGGGCTGGATAAATGGATCTGAGACTCATTATAGAGATGATCATGATTGAATCCAGGGTAACTGATAAAATCACTAGATTGGAGAATATAGAAAGAAAAGAGGACCCAGGTCAGAGCGTTGGAGAACATTAGTTAGTGGGCAAAACTCCTTCAACTCTTGCCTCAGTGAGGGACCCCACCTGAGAGGAAACAAGATAAACAGCTTCATTCTGTCATCAAAGTGGGGTTGGTTCAGTCCTGAGCTAAAAGAATTCCAACCCTATTCAATTAAGGAAACTCATTCAATTCTATTCAAATTCAGCTCAAGCTGAAACCCAGTTTGTAGCCAAAACTCCTATTATAAAAGAATCAATCTAAAATCCTCTCTTTGCAAGATTCTAAACATACCAGGCTATGCCAAGGAAACCTCTGCCACCTGGAATAATATTCTCTTCCAGTATTACCTTCTCTTTATCCTCACCTATTTCCCTAATGAGACTTTATGCCTCTCTGTCAGGATTTCTAATTTTACTTCCCAATCTCTATAATAAACCTCTTTTATCAGTCTTAAGTTTTTGGGTTTGTAAATTCCTTTACAGAGAATCTCTGCACCGCCAGAAGGGGGTCCCCAAACTTCCTACCCTTGCACCGAATCCCAAAGGGGTGTAGAGGAGCCAAACCTCTCCATTTCGTTCCCTGAACCCTGAACCTGCCACTAGACTTTATCATTTAATTCCCTGACCACCAGAAACCCTAATTTCATTTTGCTTTCCTAAATCTAGATCTTATCTTTTGGTTCCCTATGAAAGGGAACCCCAAAACCTAAACCTCATCATATTTTGGTTCCCTGAAAGGAAACCCCCCCAAACTAGACATCCTCATCATATTTTTGGTTCCCTAACTGGGGACCCTGAAAACTAGACTTTACCTCATCCTATTTTTGGTTTCCTGACTGACCAGAGCCCCCAAACTAGACAACCTCATCAAGATGACTGGTCACAAAGACAGTTTCATTTGAGTGATGAGACTGGAAATTAGATTGCAGAGGGTTTAAAATCAATGCAAAAATGATCCAGATTTGGAAGTATGCCCAAAGGGATATCAAACTGTGCATACCCTTTGATCCAGCAGTTTCTCTACTGGGTCTGTATCCCAAAGAGATCATAAAAAAGGAAAAGGGACCCACATGTATAAAAATGCTTGTAGCAGCCCTTTTTGCAGTGACAAGGAACTGGAAACTGAGTAGATGCCCATCAGTTGGGCAATGGCTGAGTAAGTTAAGATATATAAAAGTAATGGATTATTATTGTTCTATAAAAAATGATGAACAGGATGATTTTAGAAAGATCTGGAAAGATTTACATGAACTGACACTAAGTGAAACTACAGAATCAGGAAAACAGCGTACACAGCAACAGTAAAATTGTGCAATGATCAGCTATGACAGACTTGCTTCTTCAGTAATCCAAGGCAATCCTAGTAAACTCTGAATGGAAAATGCTACTCATATACAAAAAGAGAACTGTGGAGACTGAATGTAAATCAATATATTACGATCACTTTTTTTTTTCTTTTTCTTGGTTTTTTTCCCCCTTTTGTTCTGATTTTTCTCTCCCAACATGATTCATAAGGAAATATGCAAAAAAAAATTTAATGTGTATATGTAACCCCCCCAAAAGTTGTTTCTACATGTAATTGAGGAAAACAAAAATTAATTAAAATAAACTGCTTTAGGGGAAAAAATTAAAATCAATACAAAGAGAAAGCACACTTAGAATCAAATGAGATGGAATGAAATTCTGAGTACAAATGGCTTTCTTAAAGACTTTAGCCAGGGAGAATAAATGGTAGGGCAGGTAGGATCAAATGAATTTTGTTTTTGTTTTTGTTTAGGGATGGGGAAAACACAGACTTGTTTGTAGATAGCAGGGAAGGAGCTGATAGATAAAAGAGAAATTAGAGATTGCCAAGAGGATGGAGCAGACAGCAGGGATGTTTTGCTAGAGATGGAAGGTGATGCGATCAAGGGTTCATGCCAAGAAGTGTGTCCTGGTAGTGCTAGATAAGGGACAGCAGTGTCCCTGCCACTTCTAGAGTATCCCTTTACCACCATTGCACAGCAATTCCTTCTTCTCCTCTGAGGATTATAATAGTATAATTCATTACCCAATCCCTATATGATCTATAGAACAAGAAACATTCCAACTCCTCCCACCATGATGAGTGAGGTCTAAATGCTTTTATATTTGTAATAATTCACTATCAGAAAGGGTGGGGAAAGATGCAGGAAGTATTTTTTTGGGGGAAAAGAAGTATTTCTCATTTTACAGCAAATCATGTAATGGAATTTCAACCATTAATTGGAATAAAAACTTTTGTATCACCTTTATTATTAACAGGTGGGAACCGGGTCTCAGTGAGTGCCAAAAAATGAAATGAGTGAAAAAGGGAGAGGATGAAGATTAAAATTTTGTTAACAATGGAGGAGGCATTCCAAAGAGCAAAATGGGAGGAGCCTGTAGATCCAGAATAGAATACATGTGAGAAGAGGGAAGGTAAGATTGAGGAATATGGAAGGAAAGGTAGCTGGAGATGGGGGGCAGGATTTGCCCATCAGAAATCTGGTGTTCAAAATGTTTAGGAAGGGGGAAGAATGAGATGGTGGGAGTATGTTAATTATTGAGGAAAGAGCCCAGGTCCACTGACGTTCACTGAGGGAGGCAGATGATTAACAATCATAGATACTGCTTATATAGGATTTATTATGTACCAGGGACTGTGCTAAGCACTTTATAATTCTCATTTGATCTTCACATTACCCTTGAAAGGAATGTACATGGTTATTGTTAGTCTCATTTTACAAATGAGGAAACTGAGGCAAACTTTAAGTGATTTGTCCAGTTACATAGCTAACAAATATCTGAGGCTAGATTTGAACACAGGTTCCTGGTTCCTGGCTCAACACTCCATCCACTGCACCATGAGGTGTCCTGATTAGATAGTTCAGTCTTCCTTTGAAGTTCAGCCTCATGACAGGTGGTGATGTTTCTGCCTCAGGTGAAGGCAGATATTACAGAGCTGAAAAAAAAAATGAGGGTGGGGGAGATTTGATTATTGTTCATCAGATGGTCTCTGCAGCACTGGAGAAGGCTCACAGGAAGCTAGACACAAGTAGCCAAGATTCAGGACTGGTGCAAGATATTGGTAATGGTCCTATAACAAAGACAGGGGAAACAGGTAGGGGGTGTGGGGCTGACATTGAAACACTGAATATTTCTGTCTTTGATTATCATATAATGTGGAGATATAATGGCAACCCATCCAAACTCTTTTGCATGTTCTTGTTCATTCTCTATCCAAATTATTGTTCTGACAAAGCTGGTGTCAAAGATGGAACACCCATGTTTTCCCTGTTTCCTCAATATCTGAATTGTTTGCACACACAGATGCACCGGGAGGCAATGTTGTGAAGCATCCACATCAGGCTGCCCAACTTCATTCATAATCTAATCAATTTAGATAGTCTCTAAGACTGTGGGACATTTACAAAAGGCATTTATATAAAACAAATATGTGAGAGTCACCAATGAGTCCATTGAGAAAACTCACTTTTCTAATCAAACCCTGGAGAAATACTCTCATATTAGGCACAGATAAATTAGCTCACATACTTTTGCCCAATATCTTTATGATTCTTGGAACTAATTCAGTTCCAAGAATGGCTTGAGGATATTTCTGCATCCAGTAATTAATCTCCACAATATGTGCTAAATTTATATCACTAAACCAACTTTCACATGTGTTTCCCTTTATCATATTTCCCACTGTCACAATATTATGTCACTTAAACCGTCAGCAAACAATAAACGCTAAATGACGTGTAAAAAAAATTCAATGAGACAGAAGAAATGTCAAAAATGTTTTACTAGAAAATTGTTTATGTAAACATAAACTAGAAATGTTAAAAATCTAAATAATGTTTCCCATCATAAGCAGTTAGTTAGAAGAACTGATGTTAAAAGACTTGAATTTAATGGTATAAAAGAAATTTTAAAAATGAAAAACAAAAATTTTTGATTTCTATTTTTTCTTTACTTTTTTTTTAATTTTTATTTAATAATTACTTTATATTGACAGAATCCATGCCAGGGTAATTTTTAAATTTTTGATTTCTAAAAAAGAACACTTTAAAAAAATATTTAAGTTCAATGATATGTACAAAGTATGCTCCAAAAATATTTGTTGAATGAATGTTTTAAGTTTCTAGTTTCATATACATTTTGGTCATGAATATAGATATTATACATATATATATACACATATGAAGTGTTTATTATATTTTAAATAGAATAAAAAGCATGAATATATCATTAAAAACATTGATATAATGATTTTGTAAATATAAAACAAAAGTGAGACTTGCAATACATTTCCTCTTCAACTTAAAATTTTTTTTGGAGTTAAAATAACTAATTTAGAAAATAACTTTAGTTAAAAAAAAATTAAACATACAAATCTTACATTCCTATTAAAAAATATAATCTTTTGGAAGTTTTTAAATTACACAGTAACTTTAATGAAGTTAATTATTAAAAATCAAGTACCAAAATTTAAAAGTGCTTAAAATGTTTCCAACTTGTTCCAACTTTATTGCTTTGCACAGACAGGTATTTCTCATTTTATGGTAAATCATGTAATGGAATTTCAATCATTAATTGGAATAAAAACTTACTCTGTATTACCTTAAAATTCTAATTTATAACAATCCCCAGCAAAGGGAACTAGATCCATAGCAAATTCACTGTGTAAGAGAAGAGGACAAACCCTGCAAGTGATGCCTTCCCTACTGCCAAGATTGATTTCTGAGCTATTAGACCATTTATGAAGCAAGCCTCTGACTGATGAACTTTTAAACCAAGGAATGGACTCTCTCCTTGTAGATACAGTTGTTAAATTGTGCATCTCTACACTTCATTCATCTCATTTTCTATTGTTATTCCTATTGTGCAGAAAAGTAGCATCATCTTTGGAGAACACAATTGGCAATAGAACAAAATTCCATCAAGTCAGTTCAAAACGTGATTCTTCTATGAACTGAGAATACCTATTATTTATAACATAATTCTGTCCTTGAGATTTTGTGCAAAAACACCCGAATCTACTTTCAAAAGGAAAGAAGATTCTGTTTGGTAAATTGGATTTTAAATTAAGTATCTATGAGGTAGAACGATTTTCTTCTTTTCTCTCCATAAATGTTTCTTCTTATAAAATGTTTATTCCACAGGAAAGGGCTCCAAAGCTTTTTCTGCATTCTTCCAGTTGTGAAAATTCTCTTTGTACCATTCAACTGATATGAAAAAGAAAGAATTTTAACTTTTCTTGTATATTTAAACACACAATATTTGAAGATTATGCTGCCTGCCATAATTTTTAACACTTTAAAAATTTTTTCTTCACATCAACCAACTTGCTAAATTATCTTTTAAAAAAATCTAGTTATGTGTTACCATTATTTAGTTACTTGAACATACAACATATAATACCCACACACTTATATAGGTATGTCATATATGTGATAATCAATATTATATATATATTTTAAAAAATAGCACAAGTAAATTATATCTCAGGGCACTGAAAACCTGTAGATGCAGACTACTAAATCTCTGTGGTCAACTTCAAGGAATCCTGATGAATGGGAAAGTCATTGCAAAACTAATTAAGAACTAAAACCCATCACAGAACAAAAGAGCAAATGACTATAACAATCTAGTATTTGACAAACCCAAGGGCCCCACCTTTTGGGATAAGAATTCACTATTTGAAAAAAACTGCTGGGAAAATTGGAAACTAGCATGGCAGAAAGTAGGCATAGACCCACACCTAACACTGTATACAAAGATAAGGTCAAAATGGGTTCATGATCTAGACACAAAAAATGATACTATAAACAAATTAGAAGAACATAGGATAGTTTACCTCTCAGATTTGTGGAAGAAGGAATTTATGACCAAAGAAGAACTAGAGATCATTAATGATCATAAAATAGATAATTTTGATTATATTAAGTTAAAAAGGTTTTGTACAAACAAAACTAATGCAGACAAGATTGGAAGGGAAACAATAAATTGGGAAAACATTTTTACTTCCAAAGGATCTGATAAAGGCCTCATTTCTAAAATATATAGAGAATTGGCTCAAATTTATAATAGTTCAATACATTCTCCAACTGATAAATGATCAAAGGATGAACAGACAATTCTCAGATAAAGAAACTGAAACTATTTGTAGCCACATGAAAAGGTGCTCCAAATCACTATTGATCAGAGAAATGCAAATTAAGACAACTCTAAGATACCACTACACACCTGTCAAATGGACTAATGTGACAGGAAAAGATAATGAGAAATGTTGGAGGGGATGTGGGAAAACTGGGATACTGATATATTGTTGTTGGAGTTGTGAACGGATCCAATCATTTTAAAGAACAATTTGGAACTATGCTCAAAAAGATATCAAACTGTGCATACCCTTTGATACAGCAGTGTTTCAACTGGGATTATATCCCAAAGAGATCTTAAAGAAGGGAAAGGGACCCACATGTGCAAAAATGTTTGTGGCAGCCCTTTTTGTAGTGGTAGGAAACTGACTGGAAGCCCATCAATTGGAGAATGGCTGAATAAATTGTGGTATATGAATGTAATGGAATATTATTGTTTTGTAAGAAATGACCAGCAGGATAATTTCAGAAAGGCCTAGTGAGACTTACATGAATTGATTCTAAGTGAAATGAGCAGAACCAGGAGATCATTATACATGGCAACATCAAGACTATAAAATGATCAATTCTGATGGACGTGGCCCTCTTCAACAATGAGATGATTCAAACCAATTCTACTTGTTCAGTGATGAAAAGAACCATCTACACCCAGAGAAAGAACTATAGGAACAGAATGTGGAACACAACATAATATTCTCACTCTCTCTGTTGCTGTTTGTTTGCATTTTGTTTTCTTTCTCAGTTTTTCTTCCTTCTTGATCTGATTTTTCTTGTGCAGAAAGATAACTGTATAAATATGTATACATATATTGGATCTAACATATATTTCACCATATTTAACATGTATTGGACTATCTGCCAGCTAGAGGAGAGGGTAGGGAGAAGGAAGAGAAAATTTGGAATAAAAGGTTATGCAAGGGTCAATGTTGGAAAAATCACCCATGCATATACTTTGTAAATAAAAAGCTTTAATTAAAAAAAGAACTAACACCCACATTGTCACATTGTACCAGGGAAAAAGTAGAAGCTTTAAACTATAGGTAGAGCACCTCTGAGCTCATTTACTAGGTAAAATTCCAGAATGGATTATTAAAGAGATGATTTCTCAGCATTTAGAAAGAGGTAAGATATGCAATAAAAAGAGCTCCTCAAGAACAAATCATTCCATATCAACCTTATTTCCTTTTCTGACAATTTTACTAAAGTTAATCAAAACAATGATATAGATAAGTAGTTCTCTATGGCAAGAGGCAGCAAGAACTAGTGGAAAAGACTAACCTTAAGTTCAGGAAGCACTGGGTTCAAGTTCCTGTTCTGACACAAACCAGTGGTGACCTAGACAAGTCCTCTCTACTACTCTAAATTGCATAATAGTCACTGATCTGCTCTGGTGGAAGGGAGTTCCCTCACACCAATGAAATCAGAACCCCAATCTCCCCACCAAGGGAAAAAAAGGTTATAGCATGACATTTGACAAGATCTCTTTAATTCTAAATTTAGGAGGTGGTGGGACTGATTGAATGTCCAGATCCAAAAAAGAGTGATTAATGAATGATCATTCTTAATCTGGAGGACAACATTTAGTGAAATGTCACAAGTTTGGACTTTTGGTCAGGTTCTTAACATTTTTAACAGTGATTCTGGTGAAAACACAGCAAATTTATTAAAACTGTGTTTGCCATGAAGTTAAGAAGACTTGTTAATATGATGGATGATAATATTAAGCCCCTGAAGTTTCAACTCATTATTCATTCTTTCCAAAAAACAAAAAGATGAAATTTAATAAGATAAATTTAGAGTCCTATAGTGGACACCGAAAGGAGCTATGTAACACATTATTAAATGTCTTTAAGAAGAATTTGAATGACAACTGATTAGCAAATGCTATAAGATTCTTGCTTGTGCAGGGATGTATAGCATCTGAAATTGAAAGATTTTATTATTCAAATCTAGCTTTATAGTATTCTTAAAATGTATCACATTTTCCTTTTCTACAAAATCCTAAGCTAACTCCAGAAAAAAAGTATTTAAAAACATACTTGTTTTCCTTATTCCTTCTTTCCAGGGAACTTTAGGTCTCCATCCTAAACCATGAATTTTTTCTGATTTCATGGGGTATCTCATATCATTGGAAGGTCTAAGAAAAAAATAACAACAAAAACAACAGAGTAAACAAAACAATAGACAACGATAAATAATAGAGTAAAAAAAAACCAATGACATTTAAATTTAAATCTCATATCAATTATCAATTGTAACTTTAAAAGATGTATAATGCCCATGACAATATCATCACAAATTCAGAATTTTAAGTACCATTAATCAACAATCCTGGCCTTTTTTTTTTTTTTTTTTTTTTGGTCAAGAAAACTGGGGTTAAATGACTTGCCCAGGGTCACACAGCTAGGAAGCATCTAGCCATATTTGACCTCAGGTCCTCCTGATTCCAGGGCTAGTGCTTCACTCACTGGGTTATCTAGTTGCCCCCTTGGACTTTTTTTTTTTCCTAAACCATAACTTTTAAAGTAAATTTTGGCCAGAATTTTACCTATGCACACTCATTTATTTACAGACAAAAGACTGCATATACTGTCCAAGGACCTAAGTAAAAGAGCAGGAACATCAAACCATCATAGATACAGAGTTGGAAGGGATCTTAGACTTACAGAGTTCAATTCCCATTTATAGAGAGCAGAAACTGAGGCACAAAGAAATTGATTAGTGGTTTTTGCCCAAAAATCATAGACATAAATGGCAAAGTCAGCACCTGAATTCTGGTCATCTGACTCCAATGCTTAATGAGTACTCTTTCTATTACACCAAGCTACCTCTTCTCCTATGGGACAAAATTTCAAACTTGGACTTGCGATTGAATCCTATGTCCTTATCTATGAAGGCTCACAGAGGAATAATAGTTTTATTTCAGAAGACTATGGGGACTGAATGCAGATCAAAACATAGTATTTTCACCTTTTTTATTATCGTTTGCTTGCTTGTTTTTTTTTTCCCCTCATTTTTCCCCCTTTTTTATTTGAATTTTCTTGTGCAACAAGATCAACGTAGAAATATGTTTAAAAGAACTGCACATATTTAACATATTGGATTATTTGCTGTCTAGGAGAAAGGAATGGAGGGAAGGGAGGGAGAAAAATTTGGAACACAAGGTTTTGAAAGGATGAATGTTGAAAACTATCTTTGCATGTATTTTGAAAATAAAAAGCTATTATTAAAAAAAAGGCACTTATTAATTTTCTACTCAATAGATGTATGAAGTAAAACTGAATGACAAGTAGCCAGGTATTCTGTATTATTCTGCTTAAAAAAAAAAAAAAAACTGGTTTGCTTTCAGACTAGACAGTCTTCAATATTCCTTCCAACTTTGAGTTTCTATGACTCTGTGACATGCTAAGGCTGCCTACTTTTATCACAAGATCTTTTTCCTATCATTAAACTATGGTGGGATAAGAAAAAATATATAAATCTATGATTTATGGTTGTAGGGGTTCAGGATGAGCTATTTGCATGTATTCTGAAAAAAGAATAAGGGGCTTAAATCTCACATGCTCTTACTTTAATTATTATTATATATAAAATATTCTTCAGAGTAAGAGTTAAAAACCAGGGATGACCTTTTAGAAATGACAATCTTTATAAATCTGATAAAATTTCATTTGGCTGGGATGATTTCAATGTTGTTCTATGTAAAAAGGAAATTGGATGACTTAAGTCTTAAAATTTTGAAGACTTTACAAATACTGAAGACTTATGAGATGATTCAGGCCAGTTCCAAAAACCTTGTGATGAACACAGAGCTATTTATACCCAGAGAGAGGAATATGGGAATTGAGTGTGGATCACAACATAACGTTTTCACTTTTTTTGTTGTTTGCTTGTATTTTATTCTCTCTTTTTTTTTTCCTTTTGGATCTTTCTTGTGCAGCAAGATAATTATATAAATATATCTGCATCTATTGGTTATAACATATATATCTTAATATGTTTAATATATATTGGATTACCTGCCATCTAGGGGAGACAGTAGGGAGAAGGGGAGAGGGGGGAATTGGAACTCAAGGTTTTGCAACGTTCAATGTTGAAAACTATCTTTGCATGTATTTTGAAAATAAAAAGCTATTATTAAAAAAAAGGCACTTATTAATTTTCTACTCAATAGATGTATGAAGTAAAACTGAATGACAAGTAGCCAGGTATTCTGTATTATTCTGCTTAAAAAAAAAAAAAAAACTGGTTTGCTTTCAGACTAGACAGTCTTCAATATTCCTTCCAACTTTGAGTTTCTATGACTCTGTGACATGCTAAGGCTGCCTACTTTTATCACAAGATCTTTTTCCTATCATTAAACTATGGTGGGATAAGAAAAAATATATAAATCTATGATTTATGGTTGTAGGGGTTCAGGATGAGCTATTTGCATGTATTCTGAAAAAAGAATAAGGGGCTTAAATCTCACATGCTCTTACTTTAATTATTATTATATATAAAATATTCTTCAGAGTAAGAGTTAAAAACCAGGGATGACCTTTTAGAAATGACAATCTTTATAAATCTGATAAAATTTCATTTGGCTGGGATGATTTCAATGTTGTTCTATGTAAAAAGGAAATTGGATGACTTAAGTCTTAAAATTTTGAAGACTTTACAAATACTGAAGACTTATGAGATGATTCAGGCCAGTTCCAAAAACCTTGTGATGAACACAGAGCTATTTATACCCAGAGAGAGGAATATGGGAATTGAGTGTGGATCACAACATAACATTTTCGCTTTTTTTGTTGTTTGCTTGTATTTTATTCTCTCTTTTTTTTTTCCTTTTGGATCTTTCTTGTGCAGCAAGATAATTATATAAATATATCTGCATCTATTGGTTATAACATATATATCTTAATATGTTTAATATATATTGGATTACCTGCCATCTAGGGGAGACAGTAGGGAGAAGGGGAGAGGGGGGAATTGGAACTCAAGGTTTTGCAACGTTCAATGGTAAAAAATTATCCCTGCATATGATTTGAAAATAAAAAGCTTTTTAAAAAAATACAGAAAATTTTAACTCACTACCAGTACTTTAATCCATTTCTTACCTATCATCAACATAATCAACCCAATTTTCCATTTCAGAGTCTGAACTGGT
This sequence comes from Antechinus flavipes, assembly GCF_016432865.1. Taxonomy (NCBI): domain Eukaryota; kingdom Metazoa; phylum Chordata; class Mammalia; order Dasyuromorphia; family Dasyuridae; genus Antechinus; species Antechinus flavipes. Next base: position 147,620,086 of record NC_067400.1, read on the forward strand.
CTCTTTGATCTGTCAAAAAAGGAGAATGATTTAATTCACATTATAACAGGATGTAAAACATGATTAATTTAAAAAAGAATACATATCCCAAAGAAGGACAAAAAAGGAGGCACATCTATAATAAAAAAACATCTAAATTATTTGTTACGTAGCCTGAAAATGATTGGATCAGGGTTAAGTAACTTGCTCAGGATCACACAGCTGTCTGAGCTGACTTCAGAGCCAGTGCTCTCACCACAGAACCATCTAGTTGCCCTGATACATCACTTTTTTTTTCCTTAACAAATCTTTTATTCAAGTATAAAATATTGTCTCTCTCTCTCTCTTTTTAATGGAATCAGGGTTGGGGAGAATTTGATTGGCTTTTGTTTTTAACTCAATTTCTTTCCATCATCCTTAATACCAACAATGACAAATGAGGATCGGTAACACAAAAGTGTGAATTGAATACCTAAAATTATTATATTTTCTATAAATACATTTTCAGACAGTTTATTCAAGTGCTCATTTTTCTATAACTAATTAATTCTATTAATTAAGAACTTAACTGTAAAAATCCTGTCTTTTTATACTTACCAATTGTATCAACTCTTTGGCAAGTTGTGCAACTGACATCTCAAAGTTGGTTCCAATGTTATAAATTTCACCTGGTTTCCCTTTCTTTAGAACTGTGAGAAAGGCTTCTACTACATCAGCAGCATAAAGGAAATTTCTTTTTTGGAGTCCTGAACCATGAATGCAACTAAAAAGATTAAATAAAATTCAATCATGTATCATAATCAACTGAACATTTTTACTATAAAAATAGCAAAAAATGTTCCTGGGTGCTGATTTACAGGAGAATTAAATATTTTCTTAGATTCCCTATATTAAGAAAGAAGCCAGAGACCCAGACATCATAGTGTCAAGAGGACTTCCAAAGTGACTATTAGTCTTAAATGATTCTTTCAGGTTTTCTGACATAACATCAGGATTACAGGATGCTTTCTTAGGGAAATATGCTCCTATTTTATTAATTTTCATATCAGAAATGTATCCTGTAAATGCATCCAGTTCTAACCACAAGGTGAACATAAAGTTAAATTATATGTAAAGAGAAAATCAAAACTCCGATATCAGTGACTGAAATAAAACAGAATTAATTTAACCCCCAAAATTAATTGATTCATTAGTTCCCATTAAAAAATAAGGAGGACAATGGGAATTAGTAGCAACCATTATCAAAAATTAATAAGTCATTACACACTAACGTGTAATGTTAGAACATCTAGAGGTAGGAATGAGGAGGCAGAGAGAATTAAAAAAAGGAAGATTACATACCATTTTCTGTTGTGTTGCAATAAAGATATAAATTTTGGAATAACCTAAAGAAAATATTTACCATTATTTCTGAGTTTAGAAGTAATTAGGTCCCATTCGTATTTACTTGACTTTTCCCATAAGATTAGCTATTGTTATGATGTATATGCATATGAAGCATTACGCATAATCTGCTTCATTACTAAAAATGTGTATTTTGAATCTCCGTTAGTGAGCTTTTTTTTTTTTTTTTAAATGTGGGAAGTCTATGAAAAGGCACTATTATACATCTAAGTTTTCTCAGAACTCTAAGAATAGTTGAGACTACTTTATATCATATACTAATTATATCTGGGACAAATAACAGAGAGTCACTACATCATAACAAATCCAATTTTTTTGTGGCAAAAGAGAAAAAAAAAAGGTTTCTGGAAAATTCAAAAATAAAATACTTCACAGGATGTAACCCTTAAATGTGATTTCTTATATTAAAAAAATTCTGATTTTATAAGTTGAAAAAGTATAATATACAGGGCAAAAGAAAACTGCTACTTTCTAATAACTGCAATTCTGTCTGAAATACGCTAAAGCTAGCCTTTAATCTCTAAAGTGGCATGACCTTATTTGAAATGTGGCCAATATAACCATATGAAAAATGGAAACAGTTAGGTTCTTCAGATCCTATTTTAAGTTCCTTGAACTAGAAAGCAGACATTACACAATGCAATTAATTTGTGTTTAAGATACCATTGTCTAAATTTACTTAAATTTAAGTTTCAAATTTTTTTCTGACTGGTACAAGGATGATAATTTTGATAAGAAGGCAAAGAGGTAGGTTAAACAATATCTAGACGGAGGTGTGGACACAGACTGAACAAAGTTATAAACAATTTATATTTCACATTGAAAAACAAAACCAATGCTAGAAATGTCAACTGGAACCTAAACTTACCTTTTCTGGATATTGATGTGGTCCGTAAACATTACTGCTCCTTGTGATAACAACTGGAAACTTCAAAATATACAAGATAGAGTTATTAAAGAGGTGTTGTAAGCTTAAGACTTTTTTTTTTAAAGGTATCTGATTTTACATTAATCTCCCTGCATATTACAAACTATTTAATGCATAAACTACCAAAAAATAGAGACAGAGTGAAGTTAAGTGGAGGTCACCTAGGTAAAGAAATAGCAGAGTTCAAATTTGAAGCTAGTCCCTGACTCTAAAAAAACAATGATCATCTACTACAAATTCAGTTCTCTAACCAGATTAAAATGCCAAAATAAACAAAAATAAATACAAATCAGATCATGTTAATTTGTGATTTTCTAAATCACAATGTAGCTACATGGACGTATGTCTATTTGAGATTGACAACACTGCACCTCTAGAATTGTGCTAAACCTTTAAACTTCAAGTTAGATCTTTACACGTGCTACACAAATCTCCTTTTCTAGGGAAAAAATGGAAAATAAAGACTGTTATAAACTATTTGAAAACAATTCTTCAAACATACAAAAAGCACATCTTACAATCTAAATAATAAAGGCAGAGAAGAATGATGGTAGTAAATTACAAGACCTGGAGAGAGGGGAGAAATAGTTGCCCATCAACTGGGAAAAAGATCAACACTGATGTTATATATATTTAATTGAACTTTATTGTTTTAAAAAGTGACCAGATGAAGAATTCTAAGAAATTTGTGAAAATTTTCACAAATCTATAGTGAAATAAGCAAAACCAAGAAAACAATTTATATAATGACCATAATTTTGTAGAGGTATAAACAACATTGAAAAACTTAAGATCACTGAACAATACAGTGCAGAGGTATAAACAACACTGAAAAACTTAAGATCACTGAACAATACAGTAATTAATCATGACTTTGAGATATTGATGATGAAGCATGCCTAATGCAGGGAGGGAACCAGAAATGCAAAAATGAGGTATAAGTTTTGGGAGATGATCAATGTTTAGAAATATTTATTTGTTGAAAATTCGATTGAGAAATGGGAAATGACACAGTGATGTTTTTACAGTGAAAGGTAGTTAAACTACACATTTGAATTCATTTAAGTTCTCTGAGCCGCATGTCCTCATCTATAAAATGGGAACAATACCTCCAACACCTATCTTACAGGATTCTTGTAAGAATTACATGAAATAATATATGTAAAAGCACTTCAGGATTTTCTCCCCTTATTCTCCATTCATTGGACAGTAAGTAATGTACAAATGACCTCATTTAAATGTTTTTATTAAATCAATATTAAAATAAGTGAAAATTAAATTGCAAAGTAACTATAATTAATTTAAATACATAACATTAAATTCCAATCAGCATTTTTAAATATCTTTGTTTTCATTCACTTTTTTCATATGAATGTAATTAATATGTACTCATCTTCTGGTTCTGTCTTTTTTCACTCCTTTTTAAAAAAGTTTTGTTGGTTTTCATTTCATTTTTTTAAATAAAAGAGCATTTTTATATAAGTTATAAGAGAAGACAAGACTATAGATGACACCAAGTTTCTATAATCTTGCCTTTCTTTTTATGCATATTCAATATGTAACTTTCAAAGCTGTCTTGCTTGCCTGTGATTCCTTCTGTTGGGAGGCAAGGGGAAGATGAAGCAGTACTTTATACCTCTGTCTAATTCCCTCTTCCTCCCATGTAAAACAATGAAAATCTTAAAAAGCAAGAAAATCACCTGGGGCAGTTGGAATAAGTAATCCAAACTTATGTCCCTATAGCAGTATTATTTAGAAAATTATTATAGTACTGTGAACTGGATAGAAACAAATTTCATATCCAATAAGAATTACAGAGCAACTGTGAGCAATCCACTGGTTTTTTTTTTAATATTTTATTTTATTTTATAGTAACTTTATATTGACAGAATCCATGCCAGGATAATTTTTTTACAACATTATCCTTGCACTCGCCAATCCACTGTTTTTATGGGGAACCAAAAACATGGGCAAGAAGCAATTAATATTATCTCATGACTTCCTCAACCCATGGAATCCCAATATGAAAAGAAAGAACAAGATATCCTTTTTTTCCCCTCACCGTATCAGGATTTATTAGTTTACCTCTTTTGCTTGTAGGTATCAAAGTTTTGAAGTGGAAAATATAAAGCCTCCTTCATGAATGCTCATATCGTTTTTATGACACTATATGGTTTCAAATTTCCATATGGCATTTAATTTGAGAGGTCTATGGTCAATCAGAGGAGTATTATTCTTTAAATGTCATGTCATGTTTACTAATTAATCAGTCCTAAATCAGGATAAAATCAATGTACTTTTTGAAAGCACTGACGTGTCTACACATTTGTTTTTAAAGAACTTTGATTTTTTCAATAGCACAAGTACTTGTAACATCATCATTTTCATTTAATTTATCAAATTCTATTTCTAATGTTACAAAACTGAGCAATTAGTGATTTAAACACTGACATGTACAAGAGCATGTATTCTCTATTTTGTTGACATAAATAGCAAATATGAGAATTGTTTCTTGGTTTTTCTTTTTTTTAACAACACATAACTTTGCTCAGCACCTGTCTCTTTATCTATAAATAAAAGATTAATGGTTGCTATTATATATAACTTTACAAATTTCTGAAATGAACACTTACCTTATATTGTTCCCAGTATGACTGTACAAAACATTCTGCAGCGGCTTTAGATGATGCATAAGGATTTGTAGGTTGTTTGGGTGAAGATTCATCAAACTCCTAATTTTAAAAAAAGGAATATTAAAGAGCTTTTAGCATATATGTCTATGCAAGAGAACTGTGAAGCACATAATAAACTTCCATCACATTAAAGAAATAAATGCTTATCTTAACTGGACTGAAACAAGATATTTTTAACTTCTGCTCAGTCATAAATTACAGTACAGACAAGGACTAACCTGGGATTTCAGATGCAGACTGGCCCCTTCTCTGCAACTTAAGAGTCTTAGAAAGTTGCTCTAAGGCTCTGGAAAGTTAGGTGACTTTCCTAGAGCCACAAAGCCTAGATTAGTCAGAGGCAGAATTTGAACTCATGTATACCTAACTCCAAGAACAACTTTGCTAGCCATTATAGCAAGCTGCCTCTCAAACAATGGCAAATGTTTACTACTGCAACATTTAAAAACAAATTCTTAGAAATACATTAACAGAGGTATAGCAATGATGGGCCAGTCGTGACAAGAGCATGATTGTCTCCAAGCTCTGATCATCATACTTTGCAAAGAAATTAGGGATAACTATTTGCCTATAAAATCTGACTACTCATCCAGATATTACAAAATCACGCTGATATTTTATTAGTAAGACTTTTAGATTGCTAGCCACCATTTAATACATTGCATATGGATTACAGGGACATAAACTCTCAAAAAAGAAAGCACTTTGGAGATTTAACTAGTGTCTAGACCTGATGCATAAATCCCTAATACGACATTACTAATAAATGGATATTTAGCTGCTATTTGATCACTAGGAACTCACTACCTTAAAGAAGCACTCGTTTCATCAGTAGAGATGTATGTTTGAAAGTTCTCTATGAAGAGCCAAAATCTGCTTTCCTGCACCTTCAGTTCACTGGTTTTAGTTTTGCCTTTTGAGGCCACAAAGAAACAAAATCCTGTTAAATATGTGATGATGCTTACCTCTCCCTCCAAACTCTTCCCTTTTTCAGTCTAAATATTCTCAGTTAATTCAACTGATATGATTTCAAGTGCAAGTTCCCCTCTGAGTACCTTCCAGATTATAAATGACTCTCTTAAAATGTGTCCATAACAATGCAGAATACAACAGATTTAATATTCTTCTTGATCTAAACCCTATATTCCAACGGATGAAGCTTAAGGTCATAATAGCATTTCTAGCACTCATATCACCCTGCTGGCTCATGTTAGGTTCAGAATCAATGAAAATTCAAGTACTTTTCAAGATTAGTTTAAATTTACCCAGATCTATTTCATCTTACACATTATCCATGGCTGTTCTTGCCCACCCAGTTTTTTCTATCTACATCAATTCTCCTCTAGCTTTGTGTTTATGACAGGTTCACAAAGTGCCCACTACGTGCTAAAACAAAGACAGTATGGACAGGAGAAGGGGTACTAGATATGAAGGCAGAGAATCTTATATTTAATTCCTCAATTTGGCCACATTATTCCCTTTGAGACTTTGAGTGAATTAACATCTCTGGATCTATTTCCTCATTTGTAAAATGTCTGAATAGCTGACTTTTTAGTTTTCTTCTAGTTCTAAACCCACGATCCAATGAAAATCTCTACTCGTTTGATCTTCTTATTTCCAGCCTTTCTTTCATCCAATCTAACAGATATATAACTACCAAAAACAGCATTCACTCATAAGAATAAAGTGGATTCTATAAATGTCAATTTTTATCAAATTCCTTACTTTTCATTACTTTATAAAAATCTATTCTTAAAAAGTTTAAAACAAAGCAGATAAAAATATAAAATTTCTTCCAAACTCACCTCATCAAGGCTACCTCCATATACTTCATCAGTGCTCACATATATGAATTTCTCTACTCCGGCTTCATAAGCAGCACTCACCAAAATATGGGTACCATAAACATTGACATAGGTAAATTCCAGGGCATGGACAAATGAAAGATCTTAAAAAAAAAAAAAATCAAAGTAAAATCACATGATATTCAGAACTTAATACAGAACAGAATGAACCAGAACATCAAGAATTACTACATAATTTCCAGAGATCAAAAGAAAAAGGAATCATACATGGGAGACTATAATCAGTGAAATGGTAGATTCTGACTTAAGAACAATAAACAAAAAATCTATTAAGAGAAATTCTCCACAATTACTATTTTAAAGTTTTACAAATTAAAATAAATTTATAACAACCATCTCTATATAAAGGGAAATTATTCCTAATATTGTAGAAAGATAACAATTATGTTTCTGGGTGAAAGTTAAAGAAAAACCTCATCCTTTAGGCAAGGACCCACACTTAACACCACATACCAAGATAAGATCAAAATGGGTCCATGACCTAGGCATAAAGAACGAGATTATAAATAAATTAGAGGAACATAGGATAGTTTATCTCTCAGACTTGTGGAGGAGAAAGAAATTTGTGACCAAAGATGAACTAGAGACCATTACCAATCACAAAATAGAAAATTTTGATTATATCAAATTAAAAAGCCTTTGTACAAACAGAACGAATGCAAACAAGATTAGTAGGGAAGTAACTAACTGGGAAAACATCTTTACAATTAAAGGTTCTGATAAAGGCCTCATTTCCAAAATATATAGAGAACTGACTCAAATTTATAAAAATCAAGCCATTCTCCAATTGATAAATGGTCAAAGGATATGAACAGACAATTTTCAGATGAAGAAATTGAAACTATTACCACTCACATGAAAGAGTGTTCCAAATCACTATTGATCAGAGAAATGCAAATTAAGACAACTCTGAGATATCACTACACTCCTGTCAGATTGGCTAAGATGACAGGAAAAAACAATGATGAATGTTGGAGGGGATGCGGGAAAACGGGGACATTGATGCATTGTTGGTGGAGTTGTGAACGAATCCAGCCATTCTGGAGAGCGATCTGGAATTATGCCCAAAAAGTTATCAAAATGTGCATACCCTTTGATCCAACAGTGTTTCTATTGGGCTTATACCCCAAAGAGATACTAAAAAAGGGAAGGGGACCTGTATGTGCCAAAATGTTTGTAGCAGCCCTGTTTGTAGTGGCTAGAAACTGGAAAATGAATGGATGCCCATCAATTGGAGAATGGCTGGGTAAATTGTGGTATATGAATGTTATGGAATATTATTGCTCTGTAAGGAATGACCAGCAGGATGAATACAGAGAGGCTTGGAGAGACCTACATGGACTGATGCTAAGTGAGATGAGCAGAACCAGGAGATCATTATACACTTCGACAACAATATTGTATGAGGATGTATTCTGATGGAAGTGGATTTCTCTGACAAAGAGACTTAACTGAGTTTCATTGGAGAAATGATGGACAGAAACAGCTACACCCAAAGAAGGAATACTGGGAAATGAATGTAAACTATTTGCATTTTTGATTTTCTTCCCGAGTTATTTTTACCTTCTGAATCCAATTCTCCCTGTGCAACAAGAGAACTGTTTGGTTCTGCAAATATGTATTGTATCTAGGATATACTGCAACATGTTTAGCATATATAGGACTGCTTGCCATCCTGGGGGGGGGGGAGGAGGGAGGGAGGGGAAAAAACGAAACATAAGTGATTGCAAGGGATAATGTCGTGTAGAAATTATCCTGGCATGGATTCTGTCAATGCGAAGTTATTATTAAATAAAATAAAATTTATTATAAAAAAAAAAAACAAACAAAACAAAAAAAAAAAAAACAAACAAAAAAAAAAAAAAAAAAAAAAAAAAGAAAAACCTCATCCTTTTGGTATTCTCAGCCCTAGAGATTTGTATGAAAAACAAGGACCATGATTCCCACAGCTTCAAATGATTCCTCTCCAGTTTTGCTAAGAGGAACTGCTAGAAATGATCTGAGGGAAGCAGGAAATGATAAGATTTAAAATGAATTTTCTACCCTTAAACTAACTAAGAGATTCAAAGGACAGTTGAAGGGACCAAGTGTTTTTTAAAAACAGATTTTGTTTAAATGCTTAAAGGCTTTTACTAGCTAGTAAGCAGAGTTCAGGATGGCTGGGTCAAAATCAAAGGAGCTCAAGATGGCCTTTGGGCTATAAGCAAAAGGCTGTCAAACTGTTCCCACTTTCTAGAAGAAGTGACATTACACCTGAATGGCACCAGAAACCATGAATTGTTAAGCAGTAGCAGGCAAAACAGGGAGAGGAAAGCATTCAGACAGAGATAACTACAACAGAGGATTCATCCCCAAGAGAAACAGATGACATCACTAGAGGCAGCATCTGAAGCCAGAATTTTTCCAACCACTATGTACCCTCCATCACCACTTATGTAGCAACCTATGGGAGACTTTCATCTATATGAGAGAATTTACCTGGTAATTTATCTTGCTAATTTGAATGAATGTCCTTTTGCTGTACAATAGTGTCCTCTGTTTGCTATAATAAAGGTAAATACACTAGTGGAAGCTCATGAGTTAGTTTTATGCAGATGCTGTCTCAACAAATGCCTAATATTTGAAGGAGCTTTCTGGGGGTTTACATGCTAAATAATTAATTACTGATTCCTGGAAAATATGACTTTAATAGTAACAACAATAACAGCTAGCATTTGCTTCATTTTAAAGTTTACAAAGTGCTTTACAAATATCTCATTTGATCATCACAATAACCTGGGGGATAAGGAGATTGTTTTTTGTTAACCCATTTTACACGAGGAAACTAAAGAAGACTGTTAAATGATTTGCCCAGGTTCACTTAGCTAGTTAATGATTGTAGTTGGATTTGAACTTGGGTCTTCCTGAATCTACATTCAATAGTAGATTAATTGCTGGGACTCTGTGAAGGTGGAAAATGGGGGGGGGGGGAGGGAGAGGCGCGGAGGGGAGAGGGAGAGGGGGAGACAAACTTGGTATTAAGAGGCTATGAAAACACCAGTAAAGGTTGAAGAGAGCTAAGCCAAGGGATGAGATGGGGCTGGGATTTTTCTGGGTCTCTGGTTCAAGGGCATGGTTAAGTTAAGAGCTTAAGGGAGCCCTATGTTATCTTCTATATGACAAACTGTGGTAGTCATAGGAAAAGAAGGGTTATTTGACCAGGGCCCCTCAGATACAGGAGTAGAGCAACTGAGGCAGCTTTAGAAAGAATAGTATGCAATAGGATAACCCATGGCAGGATGAAGGGACAGGACAGGACAAAGGAGAGTACTTGTAGCAAGGAATGGCACTGTGCTGGATTGATTTATAATAGGCTGACATTAAGTTTTAATGAAATTTCAATCCAAAGGGATTAAAAAATTTGGAACACAAGGTTTTGCAATGGTGAATGTTGAAAATTATCTGTGCATGTTTTGAAAATAAAAATCTTAAAAAAAAAACATTATATGAAAGCTCTTAAACATACTAACAAAAATAGCTATGATACAAAAATTGCATGAATTGTGATATTTTCTTAAGAGATTTCTTAGGAAGACTTACCAACAACCTAATCTCAAAATTTAAAGACAGAATATTATTGAGGAATTTTTATTCCTCTTGTTCACAATAAGATAAATAATAAGGGCCTAAAGGACTTTGTCCCTGCCTTCTAAATTTGATGAACTGAAAAATCATACTAAAATAAAAAGAGAACTTGTTTCATATTCTATAACTCACATAGTACCTTGTATGGTTTTAGGAAGGAATTACTGCTTGAATGAAGAACATAAAAGACATAAACACAAGTCTATCAATATCAAAGATACATATTAACTTTTTGGAGTTTAAAAAAAAAAAATCCTAGCCCTTCATTACTATGTTCTACAGGAAATACTGAAGAAATGTTTTTTCTTTCACAAAATCAGTATAGAAATTTCTTTAAATAGGGATTTAAAATAAAGATTATCTGAAAATCTGCTGAACTTTATAAAAGTGACATGACTACACTTTCCCCAAGTGAAAGTCTATCTCCCTCTTCTGTTTTCCTTTACATCCCCCCTCTTGAATAACTTCTGAAATGATTGTTCTACAAGCCTGCAGATATACTACCTTCTTGTCTCCATTTTATAGAAATCTTTAAGACTCAGCTGAAGCACTATTATCTAATAAAACCTCTGCAGATTCTCACAACGAATAGTGTCCTTCTTTCAAAACCACTTTGTATCTATCATATATATACATACACACATATATAATATGCTTGCATTTGTATATATATGCATTGTGCATATATATTTGCATTTATTTCCTTTTTTATATACATGCTGTATGTATTTTTATATGTACATATTGTCTACCTCGTTTTACTGTAAGCTTCTTGCCAGTAAGGACTGTTTGCTTCTTTATAGTTGTATCTCCAGTGTTAGCTGAGTATTTATTACATAATTTGTCTTTAATACATACTTATGATTAATGTCATGCTCTTTTTTGGGAAGCTACCAAGATATAAATGACAAATAATATAGTAGTATCAATTTAAGAATAGCTTGTTTTCAACAGCTTAAAAAAAAGCAGACTTAATAAGCATTAAAAAAAAACAATTGTGCATAACCTAAGCAATTTATTTTTTTCCATTCATAAAGCAGCTAACTAAAAGAAAGTTTGAGACAATTCCTTGGCTGGAATACTCAACAATTATGCCACTCTTTGTGATCAAGCCATAAATTAATTTATAGTAAAATTCTCAAAGACCTTGAACTCTTGCCAATCTAGCTTCACTTGAGGTTTTGAGGACTGCCAGAAAGGAATAAAAAGTACAAAGTAGAAAAAAAAATTAGTGAATAGAACATTTGTTCTGAGAAAGCTAAATGTGTCAATCATTATATATAACAATGCTCACCTACATGTGTTTGGGCTGCAAAATGTAGTACTATATCTATCTTCTCAGTTTCAAAAAGTAGTTTTATGAAGTGAGGCTCACAAATATCACCCTAAATAAGAAAACAAAGAAAAAATGAGTTCCCTAAGCATCACCACAATCATTTTTAACAAGTAAAAAATAAAATTATAGGAAAAAATTTGAATTTGCACATAATATTGTAAACAACAAAGTAAACAATCAAAGCAAGTAAAGTACAGTAAAGACTGAGAAATAAAATATTCCACATTATGATTATTAAGTGTCATATATTTTAACCTTTTAAAATAGAAATCTTTCTGAAATGTATGATTTTTCTATTTTATTTTAAAAAGTACAATAAATGTAATTATTTATCTTTTTCTTAATGATTCAAGTCCATAATAAATGCATCAATTATTGCTTCGATAATTTTTTTTCTTTTATCCCTTTAGAGTTGTAGCTTCTATTGCAATAGCTGGGCCCTTGGAACCTTTCTTCTTCTAATTTGCTGTTTTCCAAGCTGCAGTCTCCAGAGGAATCAGATAATTAAAGTTATTAGAATTGTGTGTAAATTAAATCATTAAGCTTTAAATGCTGGTCAGGAGACTCTCCAGAATGTTAATGTCCTCTAATAAACATTAAAGGAAGTAGTTCCATATGGCTTCTAGGGTTCCCAAAATTTTCAATTCATCTTTCCAGAGACCTAACATTTTAATAAAGAATCTAAAGGTATTATCAAGAGCTAACCAGCTGTACGAAAACTGAAGAAACAAACGACTATGTTTGGGAAGAGAATTTTAGATGTGTCAGGCAACCTATCCAAGGTAGCAAAGGAATTTTAAGAGAAGGAAACGGGGATTTAGGATCCCTATAAGCATATTAAAGGGATAAGAAATTGTGTTCAGGTTCAGAGAAATCTTCACAATTTCTACAATTCCTAGTCAAATAAAAAACAAGAAAAAATTTTCCCCCTAATCTTATGAACAATTAAAAAATTCTTACTAAAGGCCTATTATATAAAAAGCAAACTCTTGTCTTTTGATGTAGTGTATTAAGCATTAGACTTGGACTTAGACCTGGGTTTGAATTTTGCCTCAGAAACTTCTGACTGGGCAAGTACTTCAATTTCGATCTTAGTTTTCTTATCTATAAAATCAGAGTTGGACTTTAAGACTGAATCTTAAGAAGCTCAATCTAGTGCTGAATCTATGAGTATATGTTCTTAAAAAAGCTTTTATTCTGTTAAATATATAATAAAATAACTGTGAGAACCAAGAAGAAATTTAAAGGTATGTACATTTCCACTTCACATTTTTGCCTCTCATCCAAAAGCAGTTTTTGTTTTGTTTTGTTAGGTTTAGTAAATGAATCAGTCTGTCTTCATAGAAAAGTCTAGTAGTTAGCTGTGAAGAAGACTGATTAAGGTTAAAAGAAAAAAGATTCAAGGTACTGAAAACAATGCAATTAATTAAAAAGTGTTTTTAACTGAAGGCACTTTCTTGGTAATTCTTTTAAGAGTTACCAAAAAGGAGCAGCTACCTGGTGCACTGGATAGAGCACCAGCCCTGAAGTCAGGAGCACCTGAGTTCAAATTTGATCTCAGACACCTAATACTTCCTAGCTGTGTGACCCTAGGCAAGTCACTTAATTCCAACTGCCTCAGCAAAAAAAAGAAAAAAAAAAGAAAAAAGGAAAAAAAAAGTTACTAAAAACTTAACTATAATTTTTTCTCAATTCTCAAAAATGTTTTAAATTTATAATTGTTCTTTAAACTTTAAAAGAAACTTTTCTTTACATTTGACTGGCCCTCTCTGCCAATTTACAAATGAGTAAAATCATTTTAAAATAGGCTAATATATGCATGTCGACCTTAACAGAGTGGTTTTATGGACCTCAAAATAAGAGCAATTATAATTATCGTATACTTGAGAAAAAAAGTAATAATAAGCAATGAGAAAGAGGTCATAATTGATTCTGAAAGGTACATGTTTCCTCCAACAGAATGTAAGCACCTTGTGTGAAGAACTATTGTATTTCTGGTTTTGTAACCCCAGCACATAGAAAAGTGCTTAAAAACACATATTGAGAAGTGAGATTTGAGTTGATCCATTGAAAACTTATTGTATTACATGGAATGAGATGCTGACCTAAATCCATTTAATTTTTTTCCCCAAACTACTTTCAAATTTTCCTAACAGTTTTTGTCTAGCAGGAGTACTTCCCTTGGTAGTTTGCATTCATTTTTATTTTAGCTGTTTTTAGATCTTGCTTGTCTGTTTTGTTTCATTTATCTACTTTTTAATTATTCAAAATCAGCACAAAATAATTCTGAGGATAACTGTTTTATAATAGTTTTGCAATGTGATAGTGCTATATCACGTTCATTCCTGAGTATCTACATCTTTTGCTTCTCTAAATGATTATTTGAAAATTATTTTATCTCCTTCTGTAAAGCAGTATCTTATTAGGATAACTATGGTAATACTAAATCTCTAATTTAAATGGCACTATCACTTGTTCATGTAGTCCAACCATGAGCAATGAATAATTCATCAATATTTTAAATTTTCCAGTATTTCTAAAAAGAGTTTTACATTTATATTTATAGAAGCCTTGAGTATATCTAGGGGGTTAATAATCAAATGTTTTATGCATTTTAATGGTATTTTAAAATGAAATTTCTCCATAAGTTCCACTTGGATTTCATTAATACTGTGAAGAAATGCTGGTTTGGTTTGTTTTGTTTTTTAAGAATTCGGAAGCTATTAAATCAAATTGTTAAAGTTTCTCTTTGCTTATCCCTGGAAGTTTTCAAAGTAATCATGCCATCTACAAATGAGAATAATTTTGTTTCCTCATTGCCAGTTTACATGTTTCTTTTCCCTTTTATGACTAATCAGATTTTAAATAAAATATATAGAAATGGTAAAATAGTAATAAGAAAGATGCTGTACCTGTATAAACTTGTAGTTTTGTTTGTTAGAAATGGTTTCAAGGTTCTTCAGGCTTGCACAGTAGTCCAGCTTAAAAAAGAGAAAAGCAGCAAAATAATTACTGATTTTCACCACAGAACTGTCCTTTATTAATTTAGATAATTACAGAAGCATCAGTGATAGCTCTTTTAAACTTTTCAGGTGGCAAGAGTACTGGATTTAAAATGATACAATCACAGTTCAAGCCCAGCTTTTCTACTTATTCTGGGCATGGCCTTAGACAAATCATTGAACTTCTCTAGACCTCAGTTTCTTCATTTGTAAAATAAAGACGCTGAACCAGATAATGAATAAGGTCTTTGTGACAGCCTACATCTCTTAATGACCACATCCTCTTATATCTGCAGTTGGCCACTCACTCAAGCCTCAGTACAAATCTTTGTGATCTAAATTGTCACCATTGGTTTTGTATGACCACCGTAATCATGCTACTTCCAATGAGAGCCTTTTCTTCTGAACATAAAGGGAAAACCTGACCTTCCTATATTTCTTCACTGTGCAGGGTTAGAGCTTACTACTTAAGTCAAACTGATTGAAGGCTTGTAAACAAAGTGTTGTAATTCTTACTTACAAGGGACATAGGTATTGACTTCCTGAATACAAATCACAACTTTTATTTGTCTCTCATGTATATCCCAGATGATTGGTCCAATATCATAGAAGTCTTTTTGGAAGTTTTCTTATATTTTCTCAAGTACCTGGGCTATCCATCTGTTATCCTCCCCAGTGCATATTATAATTACATAAGATTATAAGGCTTTATATTCATTTTACATTGAACACTGAGTTATCTATTTACCAAAATGATTAACTACAAATTATGATCCTTCTACATGGTAAGATAACATTTTTATTACTATATTTATTACTATATTTCTGTATTATTAAACTATACATGTATAATTTTAATAAAACTTACCTTGTCAAGATTTATGATCAAATAATCTGGATAATCTTCTACTAGAGAAACTATGACATGTGATGCACTACAAGAAAATAAATAATAAAATAGAGCAATTTATTTTTTAAAGAAAATGCTGACATATCCCCCAAATTCTAGTATGTTAGCTTTATATGTCTTTCATCTATATCAGCCCTTGAAAAAAATTAGATAGTTTATATCTTCTGACTTGCCTCCTAGTTAAAGACAGTAAAGGTCCTTTAAGTATTTTTTTTTCTGCTAAGCTTCCTCATTATAATAGCTCATATTTGTATAGTACGTTACAGTACTTTCACATGTATAATCTCATCTGATCTTTTTAACAATTCTGTGAGGGATTCTACTTTATTGCAAAGATAAAGAAGCTTCGTCACACAGCTGATCTATGTGTCAAAGTGAAAACTAGGATCCAGTTCTTTGCCTTTTAATCCAGCACTTGATCTACATAGCACATTAGTACTCAGTTCTTTTGAGCCACTAAACAAGGAAAAGAATTCTCACTTGACTCTAAAATTCTACATCTACTATTAAACAGACTGCCTGAGCTGACTGAGGTATTAAATAAAAAAATTAAAAGAAGTCATTAGTACTCACTGAAAACTTCTGTTTTATCAGAGGCTAGACAGGCCTAATTTGTTCTATTAAAATGTTTATAAGATATTGAATTGCAAATGTTTAAAGATAAATTAGGCACTAAGATTAATTTTATAAAATGGAATTCCACTGGTGTATGTTCTAAAATTTTAGTTCTCATCATCATAAATCATTTGTTAATTTTGGGACTTCATGTGGAGAAGGTCTCCTCTTCCCCACTTCCCCCTCCTCTTTTTGCATCTTCAATCTTTTTTTCTTTTCACTGGCTCCTCACCTCAGCCTGAAAACATTTCAATTAAACCTTTCTCAAATCTGCTATTCTCTCAAAGGTCATCAATGATTTCCTAGTAACCAATCCTACTGCTGTTCTTTAGCTCTCATCCCTCTAACCTTTCTACAGTCAAGTGCTACCACTTGCTAATCCTTTCCTGAAACTTTCCTATTGGCTTATATGGAAGTCTATTTTCTCAGAGTTTTCAAATACCCCAAACAAACTTTGTCCTCAGCCCTTTTTATCAAATTAGACTTGGGTATTTCTTGATCTTTGCTAATCCAATGTCTTTAATTTCTTCTTCATGAGAATTATTGTCAAATATCTCTCTTTTCAAGTTTTCTCCAAAGCTCCAATACAGCATTTCTAACTTGATAGGGAACATTTTCCACCTGCACATTCCACAGGCATTTCAAATAGACTGTCAAAAAGCAAACTGCTTTTCTTGTCCCAGAATGAGTTCCTCTTGACTTCTCTACTTCTATAAACTGCAGCAACATTCTCAAAGTTACCCTCACAATCAGTCTCCTTTACTACTCACACATAGAGAATATTAAAACATGATGATTCTACTTCATAATGTTACTTCTTTTCACTTCCACTGTCTCATTAGAGGCTATTGCAAAAACCTATTGCAAAAACCACATTCCAACCTACCTCCATAACATTTTACACACTACTGCCAGATTAAACTTCCCATTAAATCTGTTCTATTTCACAGGGTTAAGTAAAAGGATGAAATTTGATAATACCTAAGTATAATGAAGTAATGAAACTTTTTTGCGTGTGGCTTATGAAATCAGTCATTACTTTATGGTTATCTCTTATATAAAAGTGTTTTTACATTAACCAAGTGATAAATATATTTGTAAAATACTATTACTGGACCATTCTACATGGTAATAGTCTATGAATAAAAGAAGCCAACTTCTTGAGAAATAGCAAAAAGAAAAGTCAACGAACCATCCTGATTCTCAATGTAAGAAAACAAACAATAACAATAATTAAAGAAGATGTAACACCTACCATGAAAGTAGGTTTTTCTTTATCCTTCACAACTTACATATTAAGGCCTGATGATTGTTATAGTACTATGTAGAATTGATTACTAATTCATCTAAATTTATAATTGTAAAAAGTTAAACCTTTATTTCCTATTTATGCCCTCACTGGGGGAGGTAATACTTGCAGTAACTAATTCACAGGGCTACCAGGAAGACTCTGAGCTATACCAAATTATGCCAAATATCACTGACCCAAATACTAGTGATGTATGGACATCAGATGACGGTAGGCACCAAAAGTTGAGGTTCAGTCATGTGAAGAATTCACAATGGCTATTCTCTTTGGCAAAAGGTAGGGGAACAAGTTACAGACAAAATAAAGGGATACAATAAAATCCAGGAAGGGTAAATATGAAATAGAGTGGGAGAGCATATGAAAGATAAATTCCTCAGTAAAACTCACAATTATGGCAGCAGTTATGGGGTGGCTCACAAGTAGATTTTTATAGGGAAAATTTATCACAAGTAGATTTTATAGGGAAAATGTAATCTTAGGGACATGACTAGGATTATTGACAGGACATGGCAAGGTAAGACTGCTCCAAATCCCTACCAAGGGTGGATCTCAGGGATCTAAAAATAACTTGAATTGATAGAAATAAATGACATTCCCAGAATGAGTTCCAGGAGCCTGACATAGCTTGGATTTCAGACTGGATGACTTCCCCAAAGGGTGGGACTCTGGAATTAAACTGACCTCTATCAGTGCCTTCTCTCTTCCTGCCTCAGGGATCAATTCTTCAGTTTCTCTCTGTCCAAACACCATTCCAGACCTCATCACTAGGAATCATTGTCATTTACTGAATTCCAGGGACACTTGGGTAATTACAAAGCCTACCAAATCAACCTAACAGTTTTAAGCCCAAACTGACTCAGTGATATAGAAGCTTTGGTTCAATGGTTGAAAATAAAAGAATTATAAAATAAGGAACCTCTGCATTCATCTTATCTAACCCCCTCATAACACAGCAGGTACTTTATCCAGACAGGTTAAGGTTTTTGAATATCAGGAATAAAAACAGGTTTATTTCTATTTAGTTCAACTCATTTTCTAGCTTGATGATATAAAATAACCTGGTGATATGACTAAAATGCTGGATCTTGAGAAAAGAAGATCTGAGTTCAAATTCTATTGGGAACTTATTAGCAATAGGCAAGTCACAACCTCTATGAATCTCAATTTCTTCATCTGCAAAATGAGACTATCTATTTTTATTCCCCAAAATGGCCCTGGACTCGACCAAACTTGGAAATTGTTTAAAGACAGAATTATCAATTACTAGGAAAAAAAAAAGGGATCTCCGCCCCCCCATCCCCCCAAAATATCAAATCCTACTCTTCTGCAGAAGTGGGATAGTTGAATGTTAAACACTGCATGTACTGTCAGGATTTTTTTCATTTAAAATTTTTTTAATATAATAGCAAATTTTGCTAAATTGTTTTTCTTCCCCTTTAAAAAAAGTGTTAGATGGGATGGCTCTTCGGGAATGGGGAGACATGCAAGGGAAGACTCTGGCAATATAAGAACAAAAGATTCTAGTTAAAATTTGTTTTTTAATAAAAACAACTTGTCTTTAACATCCTCCTTTCTCTTTTCTGTAAAATTCCCACCCATCTTCATTTAACACCTTTCCAATCAAGCTTTTTCATGACTTACATTTCAAAGCATTTTTTTGTTTCTATTTAATGTAAGTTACTAATGAGTTCTCTTGAATTAGTATCTATTACAAATCATAACTTCATTTTAAACTGTAACATTAAGGCAGAATTTTGTCTTATTTCCACTCTGCACCTTTATCTTGATACACTCCACAGAGTAGATAGGTAATAAATGCTTGCTAACTGAATTGGCCTTGCGAATCTTCTGATCATAGATCATAGGTCTATGATATACTCAACCAAGATCTAAGTTTTTGAAACTTCTGAAGTGGTTAAAAACGAAGGAGAGAGAAAAAAGCTCTCTCTTTTAATCCCTCGCGCAGAATAATACTTCCCTGAGAAGGCCTCAAGGGCTCCGCACTAGATCCTTTCCAAGATCCAGGGGACGGACGATCGGAAGCGCCAGGTATGTCTCCCAGCTCTGACAAGCAGGAGGCGGGGACCACGCCCATGCTCGGCCCGGGCCTTCCAGCAGAGGGGCCATCACTTCCCTCCAACCCCCTGAGGACAAATATCATCGTTACCTACATGAAGCCAGCACCGCCCGTGACCAGGACTCGTTTGGCAAAGCCGCTTTGTGGACCCAGGGCTTCCCCACTAACGACTGCCGACATCTCTGACTCAGCTCAGCCTCGGAGTCTAACAGGAAACAGCACACTGCGACCTTTTGCGACTCACCCTTACCCTCACATCAGGCTTACTTGACGGCAATGCGACCGAACCCTTAGGCCAGGAGAGAGTCCCACCCCGCCACGCCACGGCCTAGGCTGGCCGCTCGCTATTGAAGATTACTGGGCATGCGTACATGCCTGCACATGCTCAGTAAGCCGGGGGATGGGTATGGAGGTGAGGAAGCGTTTGGCTAGTCCTCAACCACATTGGTGGCCACAAGGGAAGGGTTCAAGAAACTATTAACGAGGTTAAATTGAGACCTCGTTTCCTCGGACCAGTACTACGAAGAATTTGCTTTGCCTGGCTCAGCACATAAGTAGTGGGTGAATGCTTATGAGAAAAAACAGAAAATGCCAGTGAAACATTTTTAAAAGAAACAGGACAAAAAAAGGAAGTTCTGCAGGAGACAAACTGTCAGGACGTTACTATCATGTTAATTTTTTTTCAAAACTACACTAATGGTAAACGATTAAATGGGCAATCCTTTTTTGATGTTCTTTGAATCTTACCGAGTTCGTGCCCTGACTTAAGGAGTCCATCAAAGCTCTATCCTGAGACCTCTTTTTTTTCTCTCCTCCCTCTATATTACTTACTCACAGGATGCAATCCCTTCAGCTCTCATGGCTTTATTTGTAATTTCTCTGCTGATGATTCTTGAATTTACATATCCTGCCCCAAACTCTCTGATGGCCAACTGTATTTCAGACATCTTAAACTGGATGTTCAGCAAATATCTTAAACTCAATGGCTCGAAGCTTTCTATATCTGGAGAATATGTCGGTACTCCCTCGAGTGTATCTTAAGTTATTTTGATATGACATACCACCTGCTGATTAGGGGGGGGTCTTCTTTTGAGTGAGTAGTTTTGCTGCTGGATGCCATGGCTGATGAAGAGTTGAAGTGCTTGGTTTTCCCCCAACTGCTGACATCTTCCTCAACTCAATCAAATTGCCAAATTCTCCAAATGCCAGCTGTTTGCAAGGCTTAGATATATTAGAGTCCCCCAAAGAACAGGCTATTCTAACAGAGAATTATTCATACTTTGTAAAGGGATCACTTTTAACACTTTGTTTCCATAATCTGCCAGATTACTTCATCATTTATTACTATTTCCTCTGATAGGTAAAATAGGGGAGAGGAGAATCAATTTAGACACAATTGGATGACATTTGCAAAGGAAGAGCCTGAAGACTGAATGGAAAGGGAAAAAATTAGCCTAAACTGTGATTACCTTTGTGATTTATTCTTCCTTCTTGAAGAGAACCATGATATCAAAAAGGTGATATCATGACATGCAAGTGAATTGTATTTCTGTGATGGTGATGTAAATCGTATGGTATCCCTTTAATCTGTGGGGGAAGGGTGATTCAGGATCTCAAACCCTGGAGACCTGTGGGAGGGGCACACCCTTCTATTTATAAGGGAAACTCCCAAGACAAGTAATCTCATTCAATTGGAGATCTTGGCCAGAGGCATAATCATCACCCTCTATTGAATCGAAAAATTAGCCCCTTAATTTCCTCAGACTCAAACCTCAGAAGGCAAATAAAAGATGCCTCTGAACCCCAATCTTTGCTAAATGCCCTTTTGGATTTAGCCCACTGGGTCTTTCTCAGTGTAAATCTTTGCTAATTCCTAACAGGAGTTTGCCCCAAGAAAGCTGTTTTCTTAGTGTAAATGAACCCATTCTTGCCACAAACTTTGAGCCTGTATTCATTGAGGTTTGCAAATTCTTTCACAAAGCCAGCCGTGGGCCAAGGGGATCCCATTGCTGTTAAGGGATTTCTCAACCCTCAATTCTCAGATCCCATCATTGGAGGGCTGTGCAAAGTTACCTGCTTCACTTTCCCCTCCAGAAGCATTTGAGCCCAAGGACCAGATATAGATCATGATGACTGGAGAAAACTCTGGATGCAATGGGAGACCTTGGCCTATTTAAGCTTAAATTCTTCAATACTTAACAGTTAAAGAGGGATACTCCAGGGAGAGTGAGAGCTAAGAATGATGAGGATTACAAATTTAGAACTGAAAGGGACCTTGAAACCCATCTGTTCCTACCCTTTCATTTTACAGAGTAGAAGATCCAGGCTCAACTAGTTTAGTGACTTGTTCATACCTCTATAGGTTAAAAAGAGAGCCAGGATTGAAACTGACTCCAACTCTTGCCTCCACACCCAAATTAGTGTTCTGGCATAGTTGCTGCAGTATCCTTTCATATTTCAGATAAAAGTTAACAAAATAAATCAAAGTAGCTCATTCTAAACTTTCTATGCTAGAATTCTAATAAACTGATTTCCGTAAGCAAGTGCTCTATTGTTCCACATACCCTGTGCCTAATGAAATGTGGTAAGATAGTAGTAAGATGTAGGTTCTTTCCAATCAACAGTGGAAATTTGGAAGGGTTGTCAGTTGTACTCTAAATCAGTTCACTTTCAGCATATTGTGACATATTGTCAAATAAATAAGTGTTAAACCAAAATTTAAAAGAATAATGAATATTCTCATTAAAAATTTTATTACTGATAATAATTGATATTAAAATAAATAAGCAAGTTAGTGGTGCAAGAGATAGAACATTGGGTCTAAAATCAAAACATGTTTTAGAATTTTAGTAGCTCTATGAAATTGGCCAAATCATTTAACCTATCTGCTTCAGTTTCCCTACAAGTGAAAATGAAGGTTATAATGGCATCTATCTCCTAGAGTTGTTGTATCAAATATTCATTTTATAGAAATGTATTTTTCACAATCATCATACAATCTTCTGGACTTTTTCAATCAGAGGTTGTAGAAAAATACTGAAAAAAAAAAAAAGATTGCCATTTTAATTTAATGTAGGAGTTCTTTAGCTGGTTTTCTTTAATAAAGAGTATTCCATGTGTAAAATATTTGGAAACTCTAGTTTTTAAAAAATTGTATTTTAATATTATTAATCTTTTAGATAGTATTTCCTCCAATTACATGTAAAAAGAAGGAACAGTACAAAAGAGAAAAAACTCACACAAAAAAATGAAAATAGTATTCAATGATTTTCACTCAGACTCCATCAATTCTTCCTCTGAATGTGAAAAATATCTTTCATCATGAGTCTTTTCAAATTGTGTTAGATCACTGTATTGCTCAAAAGAGATAAGTCAACTGTGGTTGATCATCAAACAATGTTGCTGTTGCTGTGTACAATGTTCCCTTGGTTCTGTTCATTTCACTTTGGATCAGTTTGTGTGAGTTTTTCCCAGGTTTTTCTGAAATCTGCCTGCTTGTCCTTTACTAGCAGGGGTGCTCAAACTTTTTAAATAGGGGGCCAGTTCACTGTCCCTCAGACTGTTGGAGGGCCGGACTATAGTAAAAACAAAAACTTTGTTTTGTGGGCCTTTAAATAAAGAAACTTCATAGCCCTGGGTGAGGGGGATAATCGTCCTCAGCTGCTGCATCTGGCAGCGGCCGTAGTTTGAGGACCCCTGTTTAGTATAGCCCATCAGTATTCCATTACATTCATATAGCACAACTTATTTGGTCATTCCCCAATTGATGGGCATCCCTCAATTTTCAATTCTTTGCCATTACAAAAAGAGCTGCTATAAATATTTGTGTATATGTAAATCTTTTTTTTCTTTTTAAATGTTTTTAAAGCTTTTTATTTTTGAAACATACGCATACATTATCAGCAAGTTTCTTCTGAGCTGAAGGGGCTTATACCTTACTCAGAGTTTCCCCACTATATGTGGCCCTCTACATCTTATAGTATCACTCTTTATGTCTAAATCATGAACCCATTTTGGTATATAATGTTAAGTGTGGGTCAGTGTCTAATTTCTGCCATACTGATTTTCAATTTTCCTAGCAATTTTTGTTGAATAGTGAGTCTTTATTTCAGAAGCCGGGGTCTTTGGGTTTATGAAATTAGATTACTATAATAATTGACTATTGTGTCTTGTGAACTAACTTATTCCACTGATTGACTACTTTATTTCTTAGCTAATACCAAATGGTTTTGATGGCTTTTGCTTTATAATATAGTTTTAGGTCTGGTACAGCTAGGCTCTTTTCTCTTTTTTTTGTCTTTAAGATACAGACCAACTAGTAGTATTGCTGGATCAAAGGGTATGCACAGTTTGATTGCACTTTATATATATAAACTCTAGTTCTTAATTGTATTCAGGGTGAACAAAAGACTTTTTGAGCTATTAAATAAAAATTGTTTTAAAATATTTATTTTTATTTTTAAATTTCTATTTTTATACATACTTTATATGTATATATTAGTAGAATAGTACATATATATGACTTGTAAGTTATATATATATTATATATATATATATATATATATGCAGAGAGAGAGAGAGAGAGAGAGAGAGAGAGAGAGAGAGAGAGAGAGAGAGAGAGAGAGAGAGGAAGGGAGAGGGGCACATGCTCAAGCTTTTTTTCTGGGAGTAGTGTTTGATCAAAAAATTTAGAAGTTACTGTTCTGGCACATTCTTCTTACCCTTTTTTTCTTCTAAAACCCTATATTATGTTTATATTTGTATGAACATGTTAAACCGATGAAGAATCACCAGAGGTCCTTATATCTCTGTTAGTTATTATAGAGGCAGAACAATAGGAAAGGGCAAGAAAGTTCTCAGACTCAAATTTATATTTTGCCTCCAACATCCACCAGTTGAGAAACTGAGTAAATCAACTGATTTCCAAAAACCTCAGTCCCCTCACTTGTAGAAGATTATTAGTCATATTGACTTGACAAAGTTGTAGTGAGAATCAAAAAAGTTAATGTTAATACTGATAGCTCTTTGGAAACTAAAATACTATCAGGGAGGAATTTTTTATCATGGACCCCAGGTGAAAACTGGACTTTCTCAGAATAATGTTTTAAATGCAGAAAATGCAAAGGATTATAAAACCAAACCAATGGTGTTGATATAAGTTATTTAAATACTTAACTGCATTAAGACTTTGGAAACAGGTAAAGAACTTCTCCTACATTAAATTAAAATATCAGTATGTTTTTGAGTAACTGTATCTAGGACCAACTGTTTGAAAAAGTCCAGAAAGTTTTAAACATGACAAAAGGAGCCAAGTCTAGTGTGAAAATAGATATGTACTTAATAGATACTTGTTGCAAGAATTCTTTTTCTCTACATGAGCAGCTTTCAGGAGTGAACTACTTATTTATATAGATGGGTATATACAAAATACACGCATATTTGTATGTTGTTTCCCCATTAGATTGTAAACTCCCTCAAGACAGAAACTATCTTTTTGCCTCTTTTTGTAATCCCAGCACTCAGCACAGAGTCTGGTACTTTTGCTATTGTTCAGTCATTAACTAACTCTTTGTTACCTCGTTTGGGGTTTTCTTGGCAAGGATACCAGAGCGATTTGCCATTTTCTTCTCCAGCTCATTTTACAGAGAAGGACACTGAGACAAATATGATTAAGTGACTTGTCCAGGGTCACTCTGTTACTAAGCCTTTGACGCTGCATTTGAACTTGCAAAACGTCCTCCTGAGTTTAGACCCGACACTTTATCCACTTTGATAACTAGCTGCTCGTGGCAACTAGTGTCTAATAAATGTTTACTCAATTGAATTGAATCTCAGGATTTTATAATACTTTTCTTTATCTTAGAAGAGAACTCACCCTTTCCTATTCCTTTCTCATTTTTCCTTCTCTGAGGTAAAGGTAAAAACAGGATCCAAGCACTTTTAAAAATTGTTCTGAGGTTGCGCGAAATTTTTTGCGCACGCTTAATGGGGGGCGGGGAGAGGGGGGGCGGGACAAGTTTCTGCAGCCTGAAGCATAGTCCTTCCAGTTTTCAGGGAAAAGGCGGGAACCAGCCAGCAGGGCACGGGAGGGGTGAGTATCTAGGCCGATGTAAATCCCGCCCACACCGCGTCATGATTGGCAAGCATCTTCACTCTGGGCAGAGAAGCCCGGATTTCATTGGCTGTCAGTCGTAGCAGCGTTGTGTAGCCGGTATCTTGCCCCTCCCCTCCCCTCAGCTGTCGACGTGGGGGGATCCGAAGCTGTTTGGGGGTCCTACGTGAAGTGCAGGGTCTCTGCACAAGTCCCCTCGGGTGTGGGAGGCGGGGCGGGGATGCGGGGGCTTCGGCTGCTGCTGGCCATGGCCATCTGCTGCTTCTGGTGGCTTCCGAGCAGCCGGGGCAAGACCCTGAAGGGCAGCTTCAGCAGCGCCTCGGCCTGGGAGCTACAGGGCCAGAGTATCAGCCACTTCCAGTTCCATGGTAGGTACCTGGCGTTGAAGAGGGTTGCCGGGCCCTCTCTCCGGCCCCTGCCCGGTGCCTGAGCCACGTACGCATCGCAGGCCTCTGGGCCCGCGTGTCCGTGTGAGTGACAGCGGGGAAGGGGGCGCAACGTCTCCCAGCTCTCCCCTCCCCTTGTTTCGAAGCGGGCGGGGTGGGCAAAAGGTTAATCACGAAAGAAAGGGGCTCCCTCATGGCCTCAGCTTCCGGGCCTGCAAAAACCATGAACGGTCACCTTCCATTATCTTTCCCTAGTGAGTGGATCCATAGAAAGAGCCGTAGACGGTCCCCTCCACCATCCTTCCCCAGTGAGTGGATGGATAGACGTCATTTTACAGAAGAGCAAACAGATTAAGTGTCACACAGAGCTCAGATACCAACCCAGGCCTTCTGGTTCCAAATCCAGCGATCATCTTCCTCCTCCTCTTCATCTCTCAGTGCGTTTTCGCAACCTGCAAGCTGGCCTTTAAAAAGTACATCATTTAGGAAACCTGTATTTAAACACCTCCTGTGTAATAGATGGGGCAGCTAGGTGGTACAATGGGTAGGAGCACTGGGCTTGGAGTCAGGAACCTCTGAATTTGAAACATGTGATCCTGGGCAAGTGCCCTAACTCCTGTTTGCCTTAATTCACTGTAGAAGGAAATGGCAAACCATTCCTGTATTTTGGTTAAGATATACCGTTAGGAAGAGTTAGATAGGACTGAACATGTGTCGGAGAGTGTGCTGAGCACTGGGAAGTTAAATACCACCTTAACCCCCCATAGAGTCCGGGATCCCTCCCAAAGATCACACTCTAATTCTATATAAAGTAAAAGTATATTAATAAATTCTAGAAGAGCAGATGTTTTAAGATATTTTTGATTGCTTTCTGTAAGACCATATTTTCTTTTATCTTGTGAACTGTGTGCTGTATGATTTTTGGATTACACTTGTACAAATCAAGGCACTAAAAATTAAAAGTTTTCTCTGATTCAAAAAATTGAAAACCAAACCTATAGTAAAAGGAATTGGTTTAGATTTTGTGACTTTTTGTTTTTGCTCTCACATTTGTAGACCACTTAATTATGCTTATTTTATTTAGGCCTCAAAAAGATTTAGAATCTCAGTTAAAGTTCAGTTGTTCATGGCTTGAACAATTTGTATTTTCTTTTGTTAGGTCCTTGAGAAATAAAATAAAATTATACTTATACCTTTAGTTCCCCAAAGATATAACACAGTACATTATACCTAATTTAATATAGTTAATGAATTTTTAAGTGAAACTGTGGACAAAACAATTCACAATTGAATCCTGTGAGCATTAAGCTCTCTTCTGTCAATTATTCCTCATCTATCTTTCTATTTCTTCCAGAATCAAAACTGCCTATCACCTGACGGTCTTTACCCACATTTATTACTAATTATATGATTTATTCTGAATGACCTGTATGTATTCTTCTTATCTTGATAGATATTAGCTTATAAGCACAGTGTTTACTTAATTGGAATTTGTTTCACAGTTAAGTGGTGATTCTTTGGGTTAGAAAATGGTACTGTGATGATCAGGG
Source organism: Antechinus flavipes (assembly GCF_016432865.1). NCBI lineage: Eukaryota > Metazoa > Chordata > Mammalia > Dasyuromorphia > Dasyuridae > Antechinus > Antechinus flavipes. The sequence continues at coordinate 147,647,873 of NC_067400.1, forward strand.
TGTACTCTGGGGATGATGCTCAGGAGAAAACTTGGATAGAAGGCTTCTTAGGAAAAACTAGAATCACAGAGAATTTAGAGCTAGAAAATAAATCATCAGATTCTGACAGGCTTTGGAAAGTAAAATGACTTATCAGAAGTCACATAGCAAATTAATAATGAGCTCAGACCAGAACTCAGATCTCCAGGTTTTCAGTTGTGTTTATACAATACTACAAAGCATGCAGTTTTCTGCTATTTGGGTAGAGAAAAGAAGGAAAAGTTCTGTTGGAAAATTAAAGAAACACTGGCCACATAAAAAGAGGGAAACTTTTAAAAGACTACATGAGAAACATAATTGTATAACCATTTAACTTAATCATATGCTACTTTTATATACGTAGAAGTTGAAGTTCTAGAAATATAATCATTATTTACATATATAGCACATAGCTATATTATTCCTTTTGTTACTTTGAACATTGAACTTACCCTTTCATGTCCTCATTTGTAAAATGAGGAATTAGATGATCTTTAAGGTACCTTCCTATCAGACAATTATTATATTAACAATTATTGTATCATTTCCTTCATGATTTTATATGAGACCAAACTAGTGAGTAACATTTTTTTTCATGTCAATCATGTCAAGGTGACCATGCTCTTCTGTGTGTCAGAATCAACAACATAGCAGCTGCTGTTGGAAAAGAAGCTAAACTTTACCTGTTTCAAGCACAGGAATGGCTAAGTCTTCAGGAAAGTACCCAAGAGGATTATAGCTGCACAGAAAAATTATCCAAAGCTCCTTTGACAAGTGAGTTTTACACACACACACACACACACACACACACACACACACACTAAATTTTCCATGTCAATTTGATAGAATATTATTTTCATTTTTATGATTTTTTTGATTTATGTTTATGTTCGATAAATGAAAAGTTTATGGAAACATATTGTATTATTTGCCACTTAGTAGAATAAATTTTTTAAAATAGCCAAACTTTTAGAAAAATTTCCAAAATATTATAATTGACTTGAACTAGTATTGGCAAGCTATCTACTGATTGAGTTTTTTTGTTGCTTTTTATTTTTTTACAAATTCTGTAATTCATATTAATGAAGGTAGTAACAAATCTTTTGTCAAATGTATTTTGGCAACCTGGCAATAATCTGATTCCACAGAGGTTTGAATTGCATTTTAAGTGTTGATACTTTAGAAGCTGTTCTTGCTATATGAGACATAAAATCAGATACCTATTTGTAATAGTCTAATTCTCACTCTGGCCATGCTCACGGAAGAAATTCATTTTCACTAACCCAAACTAATTGTGGAAATCCTTCAGATTTTCCAAGCCTTTCAAAATCATTCCAAGAGCATGCAAGTTTAACTACCCGGAGTATACTGGAAATCTTTGGCATCTTTGGTTATTCTACCTATATCCCATTTGGCTTTTTAACTATTTTAGAAGCACACCTTTAAAAACAAATCTGTAATCTCATCAGTGTTGATAGTCCCAATTTAGCTGATAATATTTGTAAATCGTAAATCATACATACTTTCTCATCTCCTGTGAATCTTATCCATGGCCTATATAATAAAAGTGCAGCTACCCAATGTCTTTGGGATCTTACTGTTGGTCATTTAATATTGAAACCAGTGGGAAGAATTTCAAGTTCTGTAAGTGATGATTAGGTGACAACTAATAGTCAGATTAGGAATGATCTCCATATTTCTGATGGTTCCTAACTCATCAATTTCAGTCTGGGCATTTATTAAGTTCCCACTTCCATACGTCATGAATTCCTGCTATTTGATTCTCTTAAGTAGTGTGCTACTAGGTCAAACAGAGAACAGGGAGAAGGCAAGAATTGAATCATGTCCATCACTTGCCACTCAAACATGACGATTCTAATCCAAGTGGGTGAGACTAGAGACTATGGTTGGGACCAGAGAGGTCTGAGTGATTCAGAAGTCATAAGGGGCAATTTGTTACATAAATTTTTCTTGTCACCACGAACTTGCTTTTAGCACTGGAAATTCGTTTTTCCTTAGTCTAATTCTGCAGGACAGAGATTTTTGCTATTTTGCCATTTTCCTTTGGCCAAAGAATTTTCCATCACTTAGTTAAAAACTGTGGACAAGTAATTTCAAAACTTGTTCATATCTACAGTAACTGATTACTTATTATTAGAATATAAGCTCCAGGTACTGTCTTATCTAACCTTTATGTCTTCCCTAGTATTAAGCACAGGTCTTTCTTACTCACATAGTAGATGTCCAATAAATGTTTGGTATTAAAATTAGTGTATTTTGATCATGTCAAAATCATGAAACTTTGTTTTGAAAAATTGACTTTCATATTTGTTGATGTACTTAAGATCTCATGTTTGTGTGTGTGTGTGTGTGTGTGTGTGTGTGTGTGTGTGTATTTCAGCTTGTATGTTAAAAAGCAATCATCTTTAAAACTGCTACTGAATGAAAAAAATTTAAGATAAATCAGTGAAAGATTGTAGAAAATTTAGAAGTAGAATCTGTGAGAGGTTGACAGAATTTAAGATTGAAACATTGAGGAAATAAATCATTATTGAATAAAAACAATTAGAAAAGTTGAATAACAATACAGTTTTAAAATGAGTTTAGATCCAAAAGCTCAGATTTGTGATCTTGTTGATTTGAGTACATGTTACAGTAGTGATGATCATAACCCAATCTTGTGCTCTCTTTGTCCAAGTCATATAATAAATATATCACAGTAAGTACATACAGCGTCCTGGGAATTTCTTCAGATCATTTGATATGATGTATCAATAGATGAATGAATGTCAAACCAATTATTAAGTGCTTACTTTGTGCTGAGTGCCATGCTAAATAAACACTGGTAACATATATACAAGAAACAAGAGAATCCTTGTCATCAAGATGCTCATATTATAATAAGGAAAGACAATGCATATAGGTGAGTGGTGACCAAAAAGGATTATTTTGGTTAGGGAAGTAATAGGAAGGTTTAGTGGAGTCATAGGTTAAATGTCTTGTTTTTTCCAAAAATGCTAGTGTTGATTTGATTAATGTTTTCAGAACTAGAGATGGAATAGGGTATTGCCCTTAGTGATATGTAGTATTGTAAGGGGAAAGGCAGAGACATGATGTGAAGATGGGTCTGTGTCTGCCTTTTCTATGGAGAACACTTACCAAACAGTATCCCAGTATAGGAATTGTAATGCCAAAGTAGAAGTAAAGATTGAATTCAGGAAGTCCAATATGAAGATGCCCAAAGAGCTGCATGGTGATCTTAGTCTGAGTGAGATTGGGGAACACTCACGGGTCAGGAGCACAGAACATAGAGCATGGGCTCGCCATCTGTTATTCCTCGTTCTTGTTACTTGATTGTTTATCTCTTTGTCTTCAGTCATATCTCTGTGATCACTAGATCATAGTTTTCGTACTACAGAAGATCTTAGAGGCTGTCTAATTTAATCTCCTTTTACAATGAGATTAAGTGACTTGCTCTGGGTCACACAAGTAGTAAAGGTAAAGATGGTACTGAACTTGGGTCCTCTGATTCCCGATCTTTTATCATATGACCTTATCATGTTCTTTCTACTTTATCATGTCACTTCTCCAATAGTTTTTTTTACACTGTTTCTGACATGCAGTTCATTATAGGTAATATGGGTGCTGCTTATTTATATCTGCCAAGAGTCTTCATTATTCTTTGAGTGTTCTAGAATTTTAAATCTTTGAAGAATACCAAAATTCATGATTGATAGGTATATTGCATTATTGGTAGAGTACTGGAATGAAAAAAGATGAGTTTTTATTTTGTGAAGAAGTATGTACTCATTAAAAGGCATTTCTCAATTCTCCCAATGTACTCAGTCTGTTCGCTTGATATTCAATTCTAGACTTAGTTATTGTCCATCTTTAGTGGTTGTTTAAGATAAGTGTGATCTTGTACCAGCTCTCTGTTCTATAGATGATCATCCAACTGTATATCATAGTTTAGACAATAAACATTCTTTGTGTACTTAGTTTTTCTGTGTGATTTGCTTTAGCAGAACTCTTACTTTACTTTAGCAGAACATTCTACAACTATGCCTGCCCTATACATTAATGCCATTATGTACCACAAAAATTTAAATAAATGTTTAAAAAATAGTACATAAAGCTAGAATGAGTTTTTATATTGATTATAACACAATTGAGTGATAAAGAGGAACTTTAAAAATCATTTAGTCCAACTTTTACATTTTATAGATCAGAGAATTATAGAACTTTGGAATTGGAAGCATTATTTTCCTTAGGATATTTCAGTAAATTTATTAATGAAAATATGACTATGTAAAAGAAATTATCAGATCATTTCATTTTTTCTTATAACAATGTCAAGCCCAAGAGGGTGAAACTATATCTATTTTAAGTAATGTTAAGTAAGTAAGTAAAGTTGCTTTTCAATAATCCATTGCTACTCCCCTTCACAAAAAATAGCTGAGTAATTTTTTTTTTTTTAGATTTTAAAATAAGCCAGTGCTAACAAGTTCTATTAATTAAATGTACTGGGAATGGTTTATAGGTTTCTTTGTAGGTAATCTTAAGATAGAAATCAGCATTTATTGTGAGGTTATAAAATCACATGTAAATTTATATGTTAAAGTCATTTGTGTTGTTCTTGTTCATATCATAATTATTCATTTTATTTTCCTTTTATATTTCTCGTATTTGATAAATCGTTTAAAGACGATTGCATTGTCATTCCATGTAGTTTTAGTTATTCATTTCCTTTTATAATTTGATTCAACAATTAGCTGTAATACACCACTCTCTGTAATTCATATGTTGTTAATATTTGAGCTACTAATTATACTAACATAGAATATGCATGCTGTGTCTTTTGTTTCAAAAACAATTAAACACAGTTTTGTCAAGAGGCATGTTTCTTGGGCTTGTTGGAAATAGCATTGTTCAGAGGTGGCAAGACAAAACAAAAGACCAATGTTACCTTTATGGAAACCAAATTTATTTGCCTTTGATGAATAAATTCACATTCAAAAAAAAATCTGTAGTCTTTAAAATTGATTTTCAAATTGTTGATCAAGATAAGGAATAACTTATGTATCTGTCTAAAGTGAAAAATGACGAAATGGCAAAACTTTAGATAGTTATGACTGAAAGATATAATTGAAAATTGTCTAAATATAATTTCTGAATAATTATTCATATCATATTAAAAATTCTGATTAAAGACCTTTAGTTACTTAAAAGATAAGAGGCTAGAGATGGTATCATGATATAGTGGAAAAAAATATTGAATTTGAGGACAGTGGACTTAGATTCAAATCCTAGTTTTATTATGTGTGTAACCATAGGCAATTCACTTTGAATTTAATTCATTAATATTTATTAAATACTTACTCTGTGCATCACTCCACATAAAGTATTACTGTGATGTTTATTTGCGTCTTGAAGGTGACACTATTCTTGGGGGTTAGGCCAGTAGAGTACAAATACTAGAAAAATCCCACCAAGTGAGAAAGGCTTCAGTAGTTTTTAGATGTTATATCTGGAATTATCTGAGGATTAGCTTGGCTAAGTTTAGAAGGGACTCATCACCAAGCTGACTTTTTTTTGGTTATGGATTTTTTTGTTTATAGCCCTTTTTAAGAACTACCAGCTTATAGTGTATACACACACACAGACACACACATACAGAGTATATATATATATTTATATATATATATGTAGAGAGAGAGAGAGAGAGAGAGAGAGAGAGAGAGAGATGGTACGTCATCGTGAATAGAAAACCTTCCTTGGAGACAAGGAGACCTGGGTTTATTCTAAACCTAAGATGAATATCAGGCCTGATCAAGCTACTTAACCTCTCACTAAGACTAAAAGTTTCAGAAAACATAGAGATCTGCTTTGGCAGAGGGAGTCTTCTCCCCCATCATAGGGCCAGATCAAAAAAATCCAAAAAAGTTAGATGTTAGCTAGGGATCCACAGGGATTGTTTTTAAACATACAACCTTTAACTTCGTGGGGCTCATAGCCTTTTTCAATGTGTATGTATTTAGTAGGACTGATAGGATACCTATACAGCTAAGTATAACATAAAAAGGCTTGCAATCAGGTCAAATAGAGAAAAGGTACAGGCAAAGTGCTCTAGGAAAATTGGGGAGAGAATACTTTTAGCTGGGAGGATCAGGAAAAGGTATGGAAAATCTGTAGATGTGGATCTAAATTTTAGAGAAGGGATCTCAAAGGTCATCTTCTCTGATTCTTTCATTTTACAAAGGAAAAAATAAAATAGCATTATAGTTGATGTAAAGACAGTACTTTCCAGTTGTGGGGGACAATTTGGGTAGATTCTTACAAGAGGTAGAAACAGTTGATAGTTCAACTTAAATGGGTTATAGGGAACATGAAAAGGGAGCCAGAATTGGAAAGCCAGATTGTTGAAAGCTTTGGATTTTCCTTCAGAAATTTGTATTCTATCCTGTGAAAATAGTGAGCCAGTATAGAGCTTTGAGCAAAAGAGTAACACTGATAGATCTAGGCATTTGGAAGATTCTTTGGCAATTGTATATAGAATGAATTGGAGAAGGAAAAAACTTCATCTCAGTCAGCCTCAGTTTCTTCATATATAAAGCAGATGATCTTTACATCCAGCTCTAAATTCTATAAAACCACTCTTTAGTACTTTGAATGAAATTTCTGAGTCTCTACTTCAAGTTGCTCATGTACAATTTATCTGACATTGAAGATGGTAAATTCTCAAAATTTGTATTTTTAGCAAAAGTATTTTTGTCTTTATATTTAATCATTGAAATATTTTTGCTAAGAAAAGTAATTAAATTATTCATATATTTTGATCCATCAATTCACTTACTACATTTATACAAGAAGAAAGTTAAAACCAGTCAAAATTTCAATGTATGCCATAATATTCATAGCAACCCTCTTTGTGGTGACAAAAAACTGCAAACAAAATAAGTGTCCATCTACCAGGAAAGGCTGAACAAACTATGGTATATGAATATACGAGAATATTATTGTGGAATAAGAAATAATACATATGAGGAGTTCAGAGAAACAAAAGATTTCTATGAACTGCTACAGTGAAATAAACAGAATGAGGAGAACAGTAAACATGTTATAACTAAAGATTACTAAAAAGGAAATGAATTCTGAAGAAGCGAAAAGCCAATATTGGTCTTGCAAACTAGATAATAAGCACACCTCTCTTCTCACAGATGAGAGGCAGGGCAGGAGAGGGAAGAATGTTATATATATATGTTGTCAGAGTTTTTCTTGATCTTTAAAAAAAAAACCAGAAGGATTCACCTTTAAAATAAGAAGGGATTTATCATGACAGGATAATAAGGTGAGAAAAAAAGACATCAATAGAACTTATTACCCAAAAAAAAAAAAAATTTCCCCTAGGGTCAGTATTGTTATTGTTGTTGTTTGTCCTTTGCTTTCCAAGAGGACCATGACATAAGGGAAGTGACGTCGTGACGTGCAAGTGAATTGGATTTGAGGGAGGGAGGGGTGGACATAGTCACCTGCCTCACTTTCCCATCTAGAGTTATCTGGGTCCAATGCCCAGACATAGATCAAGAGGACTGGGAGACCTTGGCCTTTTCAAGCTAAGGCCTTTAGCAGATCTCAGTGCTTAAGGCTAGGTAGCAATTGAAGCAAGGAATGGTCACACAGTTAGTAAGCATCTGAGGCAGGATTTGAAACCAAGTTTGTCTGATGCCAGGCCCACTGTCCTTTCCATTTGGTTGGGCTCAGTATTGAATAGGAAGAAGACAATGGATTGCACTGGGAAATTATAATATGGTCTGTGGGAAGCCCTGTAAAACCAGTTACTGGAATTACTAACATGTTTGGTCTGCTGCATATCTTAGCTGTCAATGAGCCATAAAATTGCTATATTGATAAATACTATATCCGGTATTAAAGGACATTGAAGTATAGTGGAAAGAAAGCCCTCAGTATCTCATATCTGGATTATTACAATAGCTTGGTGGATCTCTTTGTCTCAGATGTATGTCCACTTCAATCATCTGTCAAAGTGATTTTCCTAAAGGGCAAGTCTGAATGTGTTGCTTCCCTAAACAAAGTCTAGTAGCTCTCTATTGCTTCCAAGATCAAATATAAAATTTCTATTTGATATTAAAAATCCTTCACAATTTGACCCCTTCCTGCCTTTCCAGTCTTCTTGGATTTTATAATATATTCACACTGACCTACTTAGTATTCCTAGAACATGACACTACTTATCCTAACTCTGCTCATTTTGCTTAGTCTTCTCCCAAGCCTGGAAATTCTCCCCTTCCTCATTTCAGTCTCCCGGTTTCCCTGATCATCTTCTAGGTTCAGCTCAGGTCCCACAGTCTGTAAGAATACTATCCCCTCTCCCCACACCTAAGGCCTTCTTTCTGAAATGATTTTTCATTACATATAATATATAATATGCATACATATCTATAATATGTATATACATATACTATATATGTGTGTGTACATATATATATATATATATATATATACCTAGTTATTTGTATGTTGTCTTCTCTATTAATATGTGAGCCCCACAAGGCCAAAAACTATATTTTTGCCTTTCTTTGTAACCCAGTGCTTAGCACAGTGCCTGACACATAGTAAGTGCTCAATAATAACAGTAATGATGATGATGATGATGATAGTAAGTTGGCTTTCAGAACCTTCAGGATTTTAAAAAAGTTCCCTTTTAAGCACTCAGTAAGTAATTGCAATGTACAATGCAATTCACTGTGATTCGCATTGAATATACAAAGCTGATTTTCAACTGGGATTTAAAAATATATTTTAAAAAATATTCTGTCCCATTATTGACACAAGTACAAACTTCTGACTAAAGTATCCGAGTTCTAAAGGAATGAATTCTTTTCTCCCTTACAATTTCATATAAGTATATAAGTAGATTTTGTTTTTGGTTAGGATTGGTTTGGTTTAGTTTGCAATCAATTAAATGAGAGAAATAGCTGAGAGACTCATTATTATATACCCAAAAGGTCTTTTCTTCCATTCAGAATTGATAATGTAATGCTGCAAAATGTATCATGATTTACTTTATTTAATAATTTTATTAACAATCTAGAAGGAATTATCACATCAGAATTGTTTTGATTGCATTAAATTAAGATGTAGATATAGAATTTGTGTCCCCAGAAGTATGTGTCTCTTTAAAAGCTTTGGAGAGCCTTTGAGAGCCTCAAGAAGATTATCTCTATTGTCTCTCCCCAGCTTTCCTTGTATATCTCTGGGCTTGTTTTTTATATGCTTGTTAGTGTTTGATACCTAGCAGGTCTTTTCAAATGTAATAGCTGCTAAGAGCTATGAATAATAGCAGATGTGCTAAATAAGCTGCTTCTTGACTATCTATTGTGATAGGGACTTGTGAGTTTAAGCAAAATTCATTTCTTCTTTTTTGGAATTTCAATATATATCCATTCATCATTCCTCCAGAATTTATATATTTCAGGATAAATGGAACAAAAATATCAAAGATAATCCCTCTAAGCAATTTTCTGGATAGTCAGTAGATCAACATGCATTTATTAAGCATTTACAATGTGACATGCATTTTATTAAGTTATGGGAATAAAAACAAACATGGCCTCTGTGAAGGAGTTCACATTCTAATGAGAAAATACTACACACACACACACACACACACACACACACGGTATATTTTGGAGTCAATCTCAGAAGGAATATTTGTTATGAACAACATTTTACATTTATAGTGAATTCTCTGAACCTTTTAGTCTACGGCAGGACAAATGTTATGAGATGTCCTATTTAGTATTAAGAAACCCTTAAAATAAAATGCAAAATTGAGTATATCCTGAAGAAAAGAAACAGACGTTTAACAAACTGAGGTCTTGCAGTTGTTCTTGTTTGCAAATGACACTTTACTGAGTGAAATAAGTCCCTTAGTACTGTAGAGCCTTCTTAATGAAATTGCTAACCACTCCAAAGAGTTTAGTCCAGTCATCCATAACAGAAAAAATCAAGTGGATAAAGAATTCTATTGTCTAGTCAGAGCTTCTTAAATTTTTTCCGCTCATTACCCCTTTGCACCCAAGAAATTTTCATATGACCCTGGATATATAAATATATAAAATAGGTATACAAATCATACATTTACTGATAATAAGTCATTATTTTGCAGCCCTTATATTCAATTATAAGACTCCACATGGAGTTGCAGCCCATAGCTCTAAACTATGCAATGCAATAGGAGCATTAGTATATTGAGTTAGTCCTTCTGTAAATAAATAACAGATAGATACTATGGCTGGAGGTTGAACCAGACCTCTTGGTTGGGTTGGACTGCTTTTAGTAAAGTCTGTAATATTTGTGGCCATTCTAAGTTACTCCCCAAAACAATAAACAGAAATTGATTTCCTAAGTAGATGTTGTTAGAATAAGTTAATTAACAAATAAAAGTAAATAAATAAAAATTTTAAAAGCAAATTAATAATAATAATAAAAAAACTCTGAGTTGTTCCCCAGACACAGAATTTAGAGTTTTTTCTTCCATACTGTGAAATATTAAAAGCTCTAGTGGAAGCTGTCTTCAAGTTAGATGGATCTTCTATGATGAATTTATGGGCCTGGATAAGGACACACAAATAAGGAAATATGAATTAGTAGCGATCTATATTGTCTAATTGGAACTTAAAATACCTGCTAGAAATTATAGTAGTATAGGGAATACAAAGAGAAAACAACAAAGCAGTCCCTAAAGAAGTATTCACATTGGTGAAATTATAGATTAGAAATGCAGATTACAGTGAAGAATTTCTTTTTTATAAAATGATTATTTAAATCATAAAGAGTAAAAAACTTTACTTATAAACACTTTATATTTACCATCCCTATCACATTTTTTTTTATTTCATGATGACAAAATTCTGGTGTTTTAAATCTATCTTACTGGACATTAAATTGTGCATCAGATTGAAAAGTTTAGTTGCTATTTGCACTAAAAAAAAAAAAAAGAAAAAGCACAGTGATTGCAAAAGATGGCTTCCAAATACCTTTCATTATTATAAACACAAGATAGAATTATATATGTACATATGCTTCAAAAATAGGCTAGTTTTGCAGTGTTGGGATTATATTTGATTGAAAATTCTATAAAATTTCTCAAATTTGATTCAGTTTTAACTCTTCCTCCTGAAAAAGTAGCTCATTACGCTTCTATAATGTGTCTTAAGATATTTGCCTCCAAAGTCATGTTTATCACATTTTAGATTCTTAAAACATGTGTAGGACACCTTGCTCAAGCCTTTTTTTTCCCCACTACATATTTATTTTTTTCTTCCTAATGAGCTGAATGGGTTTTTTTTTTTTTAAGTCAAGAAACAGATTATAGTTCTTAATTGTGTGACTATAAAAATATATTTGTTATAGAAAGGTGTTTATAAAAGCTTGTCTATTCAAGTTTCAGATTCCATCAAGGAAGCACTTGATGTTTTTATAGACTATTCTCATAAAAATTACAGAGAAAAAAAAAGAAAAATAACTTATTTATTGTTAATATGTTTTTAGTCACCTTTTTGAGCTGGTGAGAGTATTCAAATCTTTTTTGTATCTGTAGGATCCTTCTCCCCTTCCAGAATGTTTATTTTCTAAAACCATTTGGTTAGATGCAGCTGTTCTTCCTGTCTTCATCTTGTTAAATTTTGGGTTCTTGTGTATTAATGAGATGATGGAAATAGAGTTCAAGTATCATTGGTTTTTGGTTTGTTTGATTGGGATTTTTTTGCCTTGTAAAAAATTGGTGGATTTGTTCCATTTTATATGTTAGTTATTTGCCTTTTGGTTTCATCTTTTGGAACTCTCAGGATAATTTAGTTGTACCATATCTCATGCCAAGCTCTCTGCTCATTCTTTTTTTCCTAGGTTGCTTTTTTGAGGACCTTTGCTTGTAATCATCTGTCATCCTCCAATACATAATCCATAACATTTTTTAGTGTAAGTTTTATTGATGACTTTTGTTTTTAAATCATAGTCACTTCTGGATCTGTCAGCCCTGTCCTTTCTTTCCTCTCCCCAAGACCATCCTTGTAGCAAAGAAAACCTATGAAACAAAATCAATCAACCTTCAGAGCAGCTGAATTTAAAATTCTATACCTGCAATTCTCCTCTATTGAAAGGAAGGAGATGTGTGTTTCATCTATGCTCAAGGATCAAGATTGTTCATTACAATCACCTAGAGTTCAGCTTTATTTTAGTGTTATTTCAATTATATGAATGTCATTGTGTGTTGTTCTCCTGGTTCTGCTCAATTCACAATATATCAGTTCATGCAAAGTGTCCTATGTTTTCCTGAATTCATATTCATCATTTCTTACTACATAATAATCTACTGCTTTAATATTCCACACTTTGTTCCATTTCCAAATTGGTAGGCAATATTTTATTTCCATTTCCTTGTTACCACAAAAAGCAGTGCTAAAATAGGGCCTTCTCGTCTTTGATTTGGGAATCTCTGGATTAAAGAATATGAAAAGTTGGTGAATTTCTCATATGATTCCAAAAGGATTGTTTTCAGGAATTTTATGGATTGATCCTTAGCCACTCAAACTTTGACTTTTTTTCTGTCAATTTGTTGTTTTCATTTATATTATTAGAAAATTTGGTTGTTTATAGTTACAGTTACATTTCTTTTGAAAATTTCATATTCTTGACCCTTTATCTGTTGGGGAATTACTTAATCCATTTTATGATGAATTCTTCATTGTATGTTAGATCTCAGAGATAATTGCTGCAATGATTTGTTTCCATATTCACCCATTTCTCTTATTCTAGTTAGCTTGCTTTTGCTAATGTAAAAAGATATTTAATTTTATATGGTCAAAACTGTATTTCCTCCTTATGAGTGCTTTTTTCTTGGTTAGGTTAGAATTCATCTTCTAGGCATCGTTTCTTTTATCCTCTAATTTTTTTTAAAGTTATGTGACCTTTTATATCTTGGTCTTATGCATTTGAAACTTAATATCTTCATAATGTTTCATAAATAAGTTTATGTCATAAACCAGTATTGCCCATAGATTATATTGATCTATGAAATGGAATAAATTGATGATGAGAACTATCATATCTTACCACTTTCAAAGACCAAAATCCAATGAGGTTGGATATTTTAGAGAACGAAGAAAATTTTAAAACAGGAAAAAATAACCTTAGTACATCATCTGATTCCTTTGTGTAATAGAACAAAGGCCCTTGTTTTTGACATCATTTTACTTGGGATAATGCTGTATGGTTGAAAGTCATGGAGTACAACGGTTTCTAAACAAAGTTATGGGTCATTCAAAAACCAGTGTACATAATGGGGGGGGAAGAGTGTGGTGTATTTCTGATAAAAGAATTATACAAGTTAAAATTACTGATTAAAGCTACTGATATCATCCGAGAGATTTAGGTCAGAGCAAGAGGAAGATTCTAGCTAGAAAAGAGGTCATCCTGCTAAAGTGAGAGATAATTGCCAAATAGTCTGCATACTCTACTAATAGGTACTAAGTGATATCTAGAGGAATTTCTCCAACACATTGGGAATTCCTGGAGAGTATCTATGAGAGGATGTGAACAAGAGTTGGACAAGATTAAAAAGTATGAATGGATTGTGATCTGTATAGTTGAAGATAATACTTACTTTCTCAATTCCCAGAGCCATTGAAATAAGACTAGATAATGAAAGTGTCTCATTTTTTTCTTCTGCTTGAAATAATATTTTTTTAGAAGTAGTATATCAAGAAAATTCACATCTAAAAAGCTAATGAAAGTCTATAAATTCCTAATTTCAAATCTTTGTGATATTACATTTTTACCTTTTTTAGGTAATTTTTAGAAAAGTAATTTATTGCCCTTGGAAACTTGTTAGTGTAACTTTAAATACTTATGAATTGAAGTTCCAGGTAAACTGTATTAAAAGCCATAGTTTTACAATACAGTTTTTAAAGCATTCATCAAGAATATATAATTGCGACTTATGTTCAATTTCTGATTGCTGTCTTATACCTACAGTAATTTATCTACATTGCATTAAGTAGTTCCAGAGTTATAAGGGAAAAAAAATGAAAGGGATTGTATAATTTCAAATAGAATGAAATCACTGATTGAGAGTAGGATTGCATTTATTTATATTATTAAAAAATTAGTTTTCAATTTAAAATCAAGTACCATCTTCTTTTTTCTTTCTCTTTCAAGTGACTCTGAATCATACTGAACACAATCTAACTGTGTCTCAGATTCCATATCCCCAAATGTGGTATGTGTTTTATGTTGACAAGTTTACATGTGATGATGACTTTGAAAATTCTGAATTAGAAGACATCTCATTTGAAATGATATTACTAAATCCAGATGCTGCAGGGAATCCATTGGATCATTTTAGTGCTGGAGAATCTGGTAAGTATACTTTTTTGGGGATTATTTGATACTTTTTATTGTTGCCAAATTTTCAGTTACCTGACCCCATATGGGGTTGTTATCCATAGTTTAAGATGCTTGCTCTAAAGAAAGGTTGGATTAGTTCACAGGGTATTTTCCTGCATTCCCTGAAGCATTTGTCATTTTCCTTTTCAGTGTTCTTTTTTCTTTTATAATGGCATTTATTATTTTTTCAAGTACGTGCAAAGATAGTTTTCAACATTCACCTTGGCAAAACCTTATGTTCCAAATTTTTCTTCCTTTCTCCCCACCCTCTCCAAGACAGCAAACAATCCAATATAGGTTAACATGGTGCAATTCTTGTAAAAATATTTCCATATTTTCATTATGCTGTGCAAGAATAATCAGATCAAAAGGGGAAAAAACATAAGAAAGAAAAAAACACAATAAAACAAATAAGAACAACCAAAAAAAAAGGTGAAAATTCTTTGCTTTGATCTACAGTCTCCATAGTCCTCTTTTTGAATGATGATAACAAGTCTATTGAAATTGCCTTGAATCATGAATACAGAGAGCTTTGGAAATACTTACATGAACTGATGCTAAGTGAAATGAGCAGAACCAGGAGATCATTATACACTTCAACAACAATACTATATGAGGATCAGTTCTGTTGGAACTGGCTATCTTCAACAATGAGAGGATCCAAATCAGGTCAAGTTGATCAGTAATGAACAGAACCAACTACACCCAGAGAAAGGACACTGGGAAATGAGTGTGGTCCACAACATAGCATTTCCACTCTTTCTGTTATTGTTTGCTTGCATTTTTGTTTTTCTTCTCAGGTTATTTTTAACTTCTTTCTAAATCCGATTTTTGTTATGCAGCAAGATAATTGTATAAATATGTATGCATATATTGTATTTAACATATACTTCAACATATTTAACATGTAGGGGAGGAGGTGGGGGGGAAGGAGGGGAAAAGTTGGAACGGAAGTTTTTGCAAGGGTCAGTGTTGAAAAATTACCCATACATATGTTTTGTCAATAAAAAGCTATAATAAAAAAACAAACAAACAAACAAAAGAAATTGCCTTGAATCACCTCATTGTTGAAAACAGCCAAGTCCATTACAGTTGATCATCACAATCTTGTTGTTACTGGGTACAATGTTCTCCTGATTCTGCTCTTCACTCAGCATCAATTCATATAAGTCTTTCCAGACTTTTCTGAAATCAGCCTGTTCATCATTTCTTAAGGAACAATAATATTCCATTACATTCCATATATATATATATATATAGTATATATTGAAATATATTGAGCTCAGTATATCTTATTGAGGCATTCCTCAGCTGATGGATAGTAAGAATACTTGTAATTTAAAATATCTATGTATGTATGTGTGTATATATATATATATGTATGTATGTGTGTATATATGTTTTACATGTATATGCTCTGTGTGTGTATGTATGTATGCATGTAGTGGGCAGTTAGGTGGCACAGTGAATATACAGCCATAGGCCTGGGATCAGGAAGACTCTTCTTCCTTAATACAAATCTGTCCTCAGATACTTAGTATCTGTGTGACCCTGGGGAAGTCACTTAACCTTGTTTGCCTCAATTTCCTCATCTATAAAATAAGCTGGAGAAGGAAAGAACAAACTACTGTAGTACCACAACCAAGAAAAGCCCACATGGGATCATAGAGTCAGCTATGACTGAAAAAGGAGTCAATAACAATAATGTATGTATTTATAGGTGTGTGTATATATATATGTGTATATATACACACATGGACATATGTGTGTGTTTATTTGCACATATAGATATACATTTATGTGGGGGGAGAGAGAGAGAGAGAGAGAGAAAGAGAGAGAGAGAGAAGGAGAGAAAAAGAAGAGAAAAAGATTAAGGATTTGGGCAAGTCTGAAACTCATTAAATAGTAATAGAAACTGATCCAAATTCTACCCTCTGCCTTTTGTTTCATGCCAAATTTTAATTTAGAATTTTTACATGTGCTATTATACCATACTTGTATGGTGCCTTAATCATTCTGTATCTATACTACCTGTTCATCCTTACCATATAAGCCCAGACCAAGACTTACTGTGACCTCTTATGATCTGCCTTTTTGTGTATGTGTGTGTATGGGTGTGTACCTATTTATATCTATTTATAAAATTGGGAGTGAATACTTAGAATCATCTTTGACTCAAGGAAAAAAAACGGTTAGTAAAACTACCAGAAGATTTCTTTTTATAATGCATTGCCATCACATGGCACCTGAAGATTACATTATTCATTTACTATCTAACAAGTCTTATATTATTTCTTCAACACAGTTTAAAATATCTTAAGTTCCCAAATGTTTTAGGAACACATCAGTTTGTAAATTGAACCCCGGGAGAGATTTTCCTCCCACATGACATCATGAATGAAAATTGTGTTTCCAAGGAATCACTTCCAATTAGTCCATTTCTGGAGTGTTTGTTAGTCTGTAGTTTACTTAACTTATTTCTAGACTTCATCCTTAAAAAAAGAAATGTCTCAACTGTGCCATTTTCAGGAGAGGTGACCTACCAGATATTCATCAGAAGTATTTTGACTTATAAAATTAGTGCAAATATTTACAAGTAAAGCTGTATGTGATCATTATTTTTTTTTCAAATCAAATATAATTTTTTATGCCCACCCTACTTGAGTTAATCCTTTATTTTTTGTAGATTCACTCTCTGCAATGGAAAAAATAATTCAAGTCATTTTTGCTTCAGATTGACACAGTTTATGAACAGCACATTTATTTATTTTTGCTGCGGTGGTTGGGGTTAAGTGACTTGCCCAGGGTCACACAGCTAGACAGTATTAAATGTCTGAGGTCAAATTTGAACTCAGGTCCTCCTGACTTCAGGGCCAGTGCTCTATCCCCTGTGCCATCTAGCTCCCCATGAAAACCACATTTATAACAGAACAAAATAAAATGCTTTAGAAGTCAAAGTGGTTCTTCCTCATTTAAAAAAAAAAATGTTGTTATGCTTAATATTTATATGTCCAAATAGCATATAATTTATCTTGAAGAAAAAGGAAGAGATTCTCTTGTGAACCAGTGTGATGTAGTGGTATTGGACTAATTTTCATTGGTATATGATCCAATTAACTTTTTAACACCTCTACCTCACTGTATGTGAGAATAAAGTATCAGTATACAGTTCCATACCTGAGAGGAAAGCTAGTATATACTCACTTCCCTTGCCTTCATTACACTTCATTCTTGTACCAGAATTTCAGTATATCACTTGTAAAAGATTACCAGATTCCCCCCACTCCCTGCCTTGCTGTATTATTTCACTCTTATCTTTCACCATATTCATCTTAGGACTTGTGATTTGATTTCTTCATCTGCAGAAGAAAAAAGATAGCATTTGCCAATTACCTGTTTGAAAATTACGAAGGATTTTTCTCAATTTGGTTTGTATTTAGATTTATGTATTTCATAATATAGGTAACATTTATCTGTTTCATGCTACCTTTAAAATGTTTTTTCTTTCTTTTGAGTTTATATGTTTTATTCTTTAGTGCTATCTTTTAAAAGTAAACTTAGTTTTCAGAATTAACAAACATGTATTATTGTTTCTTTCTGATTAAAGGTAAGAAGCTGAATAAAATTAAAATTGGTGGTTGAAAAATAAATGAAAAATTTTTTCCCATTAGAACTGTATTTACTTAAAAGAACAGTGAATTCAAAACAAGGGGTATACATTTAAACTATCTTGTAGGCAATCAAGGCGAGAATGATTTATGCAAACTTCAGTGAAATTGCATTCTGTGAGCAAAATGCTACTCATGGCTGCACAAATGCCTTCAGTCCAATTCATTTTATGCATTGCTGTCTCAGTGAAATAATTTCCTCTGCTGATTATTATCTTAGGAGCCGGAAGTGCCATTCATACCAAAGAATCCCAAAACATCTTGCTGGGTATAAGAATTTCATTTTCAAAAGTCCTTTCTTCATGTTACTTGATAAATACTGGGGGACTTTTCCTTTTGTGACTTAAAAAATTTGCCTATTTTCTCCTTTATAGAAAGATTCTAAATAAAGGAAAGATAGTTTTAATTCACTAATATTAAAGAGTAAAAAGAAATTAGACCAGCTTGGTGTAGTGGATAATGGGGCTGGCCTTGGGATCAGGAAAACCTAGGTTCAAGTCTAGCCTTCAACACAGACCATTCTGTAATCTCGGATTAGCAATTTAACCTTTCAGTAGTAACAAGACTATGCTTATTGATCTGTTCCTTCTCTACGAAATCTTTCTTAGGCCTCATCTTCCAGCTGCTTATGCTTTCTCTCCTGAACAGAGGGAAAAACATTTATCTTGAATTCATTTTGTGTACACACACTCACACACACACACACACACACACACACACACACACACACACATCTGTTCATAGATAGATAAATAAAACATTCATTTTAAACTTGCTATGCCAGGCCCTGAACTAAACACTTGGGATATAAATACAAGCTAGCAAGACAATATTTGCTCTCAAAGAAATGTGCTCTGATGGGGAAAGATAACACATGAAGGAAAAGTGGTATGAATAGTAGGTGACACATATTGTGACAACAAATAAAGAGGATCTATAAGGAATGGGGAGAGTGGAGGAACTACATATGTGACAGCATGGGAAGCATGGTTTGGAGCTAATGGCAGGGGAATGAGAGGTAGAAGGAAATTCCACAATGGGAGTTCCTTTTTCCAGATAAAATCATAGGCCAGAGAATGAAAGCAAAAACGTAACAAGCATAGACTAACACAATTTAAATGACATGATTGATTTTAGTTATGTTACCCATATTTTCTGCACTTGTTATAGTGAAATGTGTAGCCTTCCTGGCCTCTATCTGAATTTCCTTATGAGAATTAACACTTACCTGGTGGTGACTTTGCTCCTTTCAAACATATTTACACTATACCAGTATTGCTATACTTCTCTAATGGGGGGAGGGGAGGAAGGGGAATGTATGCTTCCACCTGTTGTTTCCTTATTTATTCAAATCTAATATAGTGGAATGGTATGGCTGTAGAAGCAGGAAGATCTGGCTTAAGTCCTTCCACTAACATATATTAGCTTTGTGACTGTGGGCAAATCACTTGATATCTCATTGCTGCAGGCAGCTCCTTAAGATTAGAAGTTACAGACAAGTTGCTGATGTGCAGTGATGGAAGAGGTGTCCATATCAGGAGTTCCCTGTACTGATGAAATCACAAGTTTGAACTAAGTCTAAAAAGATTTTCATCTAGATTTTTAACAGTCCTTTACTGAAATCTTCATCAAGATTTGGAAGTGATCCTGAGAGAGTGCAAATTGTGATAGGTCCTGTAAAAGCTTTTAAGCATAGAATCAGTGATAGATTGTATGTCTGCTATCTAATCTATCCAAACATAGACATATTACTAGAATACTTTCCAGGTGATGAATTACTTTAGCCACAGGAATTCATGAATGTTGGCTCAGGCAAAATGGGAGTTATAGCTATGATTATTGCAATCATATTGATAAAATCAGGTCCTTGATGTTTTGTAACATGGGTGCCAAAATGGACTGTAGTCTAGAATTCATTTTATATGGAGTAAGTGGGACACCCAGTGGCTAAAATATTTATTGGTTTTTTCCTTTTTTTTTTTTTTTTTTTTTCATTTTCATATTATTCCTTGCTTTCATCAAACAATTAAGATTGGACCAATTATTGAATACATCCCATCCTGATTATCCATGTAGATGATGTTGTATGTCTTTCATAAACTATTGGGTTTTTTTTTTTCATTTTGTTTAATAAGAATGTTTATGGTAGAATTGATTATGCAATTATCTCTAAAAAAGTATTAAATTTTCAATTTGATCACATGATTTTCAATCTTAAATTTAAAACTTCTCAAAATTATTTTCCTGCTACTGTAAAATAAATATAGAAAAGTAATTGAGCACACCATTTAATTTAAATAAGGCTTGCAATAACAGTAGCCATTCATTTATTATTCTGCATTTCTTTTTTTAATTCATAAAAAAACTGATTATATAAAACCAACAACTTGTGAAAATTGCTTAATCTTGTTTTTTTTTAAACTTGAAACAACAAGAGAGGAGCCATTGAGAATTTGTATATATATGAAAGGTTCATCCTCCTTACTTCTCCTTATCATCCTTATCTTTTCTTAGCTACTGTTTACCCAGGAAGCCTAGTAATATAAAAAACAAGAGTTGACTAGAGCCATACATTCATGAGATTCAGATATTAACCAGAATCTTTAGTTAGGGAATTGACTCTATGAATATAAGATATAGTTTAACTAGCTGTCTGTCATTTAAAACTGTCATTTAAAATTTTTCCATCCTCAAACTTATTTCTTAATTAGCTGAGATAATTAGTTGTTGAACCACTTTTTAAAATGTACAAAATCATTGGTGACTATAACAACATATGTTTCTAAAAAAAAATTCTTAGCTTTCACTTAAATATGAAAAAACAACAGTTTTAGAGAAAGGAATATAAATATATAATGCAAATGGAATGCCTAATTAAAAACATTATTTTCATTTATTTCAAAAATAATAATAGGTACAGGTCTATTATTGCTATGCCAGGCACTGAACTAAACACTTGGGATATAAATACAAGACATTGTCAAAACATGGGTTCTGTTGGTGAGATTCTTGGAACCAGTAACATTTGTTTCTTTATAGTTTAACTGTAATGGAGGGGATTGTATTTATAACTGTTTAAATTAAGAGAGAGAAGATTATAGCATGACTTGCTTTTTTATGGTTGAAATTTCATCCTAAAATTAGAACACTGGGTTTTTTTAAGTAACTTATTCAATTCATGGCCAAAAGCAATTATATGTGAGTCCACTTTGCTTTGAAATACCGAGTGTGATTCCGATTTTAAAATTTTTCTAGAAACTTTTTGTCACAGGAATTTTAATAAGACATAGAAATACTCCTTTTATTTTTCAATTGATGCAAAACATTTTTTTCTTCTCTTCCAGGGTTACATGAATTCTTTTTCCTCCTAGTCCTGGTATACTTTGTGGCTGCCTGCATTTATGCTCAATCGCTGTGGCAGGCTATTAAGAAAGGAGGGCCCATGCACATGGTTTTAAAGGTCTTAACAACTGCATTACTCTTGCAAGTTGGTTCAGCTTTAGCTAATTACCTGCATTTCTCCAGGTACCATGCTACCATTGAGACTCACTCATTAAAGTTAATTTATTCTAATGAATCTTTCCAAATTATGGTTATTTTGAATATGAATTTTGTTTTAGAACTTTTTAGTTTACACTAACACTACTTGTTTCCATTTCTTAGTTACTCCAAAGATGGAATAGGGGTTCCTTTTATGGGAAGTTTGGCAGAATGTAAGTATCTTTTAAAATTACATATGTTTTAAGGATAATCATTAGTTTTTATAATTATTTTTGGTTATGATTATGTTTTATTTGTCTAGGGTCAGTAAGTTCAGTTGATTACACTTCAGCATTAATTCATCCAAAGTTGCAGATTCAATCTCTATTTGGACCAGTTAGTTCTTTTTTTTCAATAGCCAAAGCCTGTACCTATAATTCAATCATTTGTTCTTCTGAGAACCAGTTTCTTTATTCATCACTTAAATTTTTGCCATGTCTGGACCAAGGGAAAAATTTTCAGAGAGTAGTCTATGTGATAGTGATTGATAGATACAGTAATTATCATGATGATATGGGTATGTATTTAATCTCATTTTTCCTGCTTTTTATTTTTGGATTACAGAATTAAATTGGAAAAGTTCAGCTAGGCTTAAGTACATACCATTTCAAAATTGAGAATAAAAAAATATGAGGACAAATCTTGTAGAATCTACTTTCAAACTCAGGTTTTAAATAATGAATCTATTCATCAGGGTATAACATTCATTATTTCTGTCTCCCCCACATTTCATTATCAAATAGTTTTGTCATTTGACTGGTTACTTATACTGGTCCACGAATCTACTCTGCAATCCTATTATCTAAGATTTTTTTTTTAAATAGCCTGAATTTTACTTATATTCACAAGCAAGACATGAATGAACTCTTGTAGTCCATCTGTATCAACTTTGATTTATCAGTGGACTCATCCAATTAGTGGAGTGTTAATAGGTCCCTTGGTTCTTCACCTCTTTCATGTTATCAACTTTTGTCTTTTACAGAATCATAAGTTTCTCAATTAGAGATCATCTAGTCCATGCCTGTCATATGTAAGGAAACTTACATATAGTGAGTTTAAGTTATTTGCCCAAAGTCATATGACTGATTAATAAGAAATATGTAATTTGAACTTCTAGTTTCTTACTATCAGTGCAAGTGTCCTTTCTGTTACATCATATGATTGCTAAGCACTTCATTTGTATCTCTGCCCAAGGTGATCAAGAAAAGAAAGAAAAATTTAAGTGGTAATATTATTGTTACATATCTGTTAGGGTTGAATTAGTGAAGTATTTAAAGTTCTGAAGAAAATGGAATTTTTTGATATCTATATTCTGAACTCTCATCCATACAGTTTGTTATACCTGTAGGTTAGTGGTAATTCACTCCCTTTAAGATGAACCAAGCATTGTTATTTTGTTTTTAACATAATTTTCAAATACATAAGGAAATAATTTGAAAAATCAAATTGGTTATAGATATGTGCTCAGTATTTTTTGCAGTTAGATGACAACAAATATGATGATGATTATGGTAATAATAATAACTAGCATTTATATAGCTCCTACTTGTGTGCTAGATACTGTGCTAAGTGCTTAATATTATTATTTCATTTGATCCTTATAGCAGCTTTGGAGGTAGTTGATATTATTAGAGCCATTTTGGGAAATCTGAGGCAAATAGATTAAATGATTTACTAAAGGTCACCCTGATAGTGAGTGTCTAAGGTCACTTTTGAACTCAGGTCTTCCAGTTTCTAGGCCTAGCACTTTATCTACTGTGCTATCCATTTGCCTTGTTAATGTAGGATAATTAACAATCAAATAATGAAATAGTAACCAAATAGCAAGTTACATTTAACTCTTTAACTTAAGATATCCTGTATAGATATTGTATCAAAATCTAAAAATATTTATATATCACTTGAAAATATCAGTCATTTAATAAAACTGAGTTTGGCATATCTTAAAATGAAAATATAAAGCATAAAGGCAAAATAGCCCATTAAAATTATGACTGTCTGAGTTGATAGCAAATTATCAAATTATTTGATCCAATAGGCTAGGTCATTATTAGTTATATTTGGCTAATGTTCTTTGAACATAAGTAAACTTTATTATACAGTTAATCTTATATCACTTTAAAAAATAGCTTCAAATGAGAGTAGTGGCTTTTGGTAGCTTTCAAAAATGTAGAGAAGATTGTAAATTGTTAAATTGTGATAAATTTTAATTTGGACCAAATAAAACTTCATTAGTACATAAAAATAGTTCTATATTTTTTGGCTTACAGAAAAATAATTTGTCAAACAGCAATTTCATAAACTTAAAATAGTTTCAGGGTTTTTTGGTTTTGCTTGATTCTATTACTGTTTTATGTTTATGTCAAATTGCAATTTTAAATGATGGCCACCTGATGGCGCATCACACTAGGGCAATGGGCAATCATTTTTCTTCAGAACTTGAAACTGTGACTCTATACTATTAATCACCAGATAGCAAGTCATGTAATAATCATGTATCTGTTACCATATTGCTTATATTAATACTTTTGTTTAGAAGATACTCTAAATACTATAGTTAGGTAAAAGTAACAAAATATTATGGCTTTCTCTGATTAATAATCGCAACATTGCAACAATTTCAATGAAATAACAAATTATGTTAAGAACTGAATTGAGGAACATGTATAAAAAACTTACAAATCATTGTAGCTTGCATTTGTATAAGTTGTTTTATAGTTTACAGATTGTTTTTACAATAACATATGAGGTAGTACAAGTATTATTACCCCCATTTTACAGATGAGGAAATAGTTTCAGATGGAGGAAGTGACCTTCTCAGGCTCAGACAGGGAGTAAGTAACAGAGCCAGGGCTTGTTCCCAAGCCCAGTGTTGTTTCAGCTATACCACACACTTATTCATAATTAGATTTAAGATAGGTTTTTCTAGAGGTATAATACAGACACTCCTTTTCAACAAAACATTTACTCAAAGAATAAAGATAAAGACCTAAATGATCTTATAGATTCATTAAAAGCATTACCTCTGTAATCAAATTTCTCATTAAATAGGTTTTTTTTTTTTTGGTATAAAAGTTATACTATAGATATTTGGATTTAAAACAAATTAACACTGACTTGGCATGGTCTAGGAAAGTATATTAATAGGGAATTAAACTACAAGTTCTACCATTGATGAATATGGGACTTTTATCAATTCTGGACCTCAGTTTCTGTAGTTATAAAGTACAGGATTATACTAGATGATGTCTAACATCCTTTTCAACTTAAATTTGGTAACCATTTACTTAATGCCTAATATGTGCAAGTTATTCCACTAGGAATTAGTTCTTGGGCTCTGATATTTTTATGGGTTGAAATGTATCTTAAAAAAAGGTAAGAATTGGCTATTGCATAGTGATGATGATTCATGAAGCAATGACTAATAAAAGCTAATAAGTTTGTAGGCTAAATAAACAATACTGGCTCCATTTTCATATTTGTCTAAACTGTCTATATGTTGTATTGAGTTCTAAATGAAAGGTATAATTCTAGAGTGTCATTTTAATTCACAAACTGGTTTTCTATTCACTTATTTCTTTTGTTTGCTGTTCTCTTAGAAGGAAGGAATACTTTGTATGAAGAAGAATGACTATCGGTTTTTGTTTTCATCTTTGATCAGTTTGTGACATAGCCTCCCAGATCCAGATGCTCTACTTATTACTGAGTTTATGCATGGGTTGGACAATAGGCAGAATGAAGAAGTATCAAAGCAGACCCCTCCAGTGGGATTCTACTCCAGCATCTACTGGCATAGCTGTAGTCATTGTCATAATACAGGTTTGTGCTATTTAGTCTGATTTGCTTTGCTTTGTTTAGAGGGTAGAATTAAATTTGAGAAATGTTACCAGTTTTGAATATATTCTGAATATAATCTGAGTAGACAATCACAAGGACTTTTTGTTACAAGGTCAGAATTGAATAAAAGCATGTAATACAGAAATTTTTGTTATTTTTTCAACTTGAGGATGATACTACTAATATTTAACTTTTATGCCATTTTAAATTAATAGCATTTAATGTACCTGAATCAAAATCTCCTATGGAGGAATTTGTGCTATTTCATAATAACCCAGTGTTAAAAATGATTAATTATAAAGTCATCAGGTCCACTTTTGTTACTTAAGTATATCAGAATTCAGATCATTAACTGAAAAAATGGAGTTTGAATTTAACTGGAAATGCAAATCTAGAATAGGAAAGAGGCAAAATTTAAGTGAACTAGAGATTGATTATTTTGTTTTAAAGAAAATCTTTATAACTGATTTATCTCAACCTCTTTTTCTTAAACTAAATGTAGTATGTTAGTATCCACTTTATTTCAAGATACCAAGTTCTATATATAAGATATGAAAAGATATATAAAATTCAGAATAAAAAGGGAAATTTACTGATATAAAGGATTTTTGATTGATTAATATCCAGTATTGTTTTTAAGTAAACATAAATATTTTTTCATGATTCTGTAAGGTAAATTTGGAATAAAAAACTAATCATCTAGGGAAGAGAAACTCCAAGACTTATCCCTTGTAAATATATACACTCAGTATTAGACAGGAAACAATTCTATTATGCCAGGAAATGGCATTAAAATAAATAAAAAAGGACAAAATTTCTAGCACTTGTAATATTTTGATCCTAGAAAACAACTAGTGTACAAGATAGGTTTACTAATAATTAGATCAAATTTTCATTTCTCACTTTGGCTCTTTTTCTTCATAGAATTCTTACTATCTTTTACAAAGA
This sequence comes from Antechinus flavipes, assembly GCF_016432865.1. Classification (NCBI taxonomy): domain Eukaryota; kingdom Metazoa; phylum Chordata; class Mammalia; order Dasyuromorphia; family Dasyuridae; genus Antechinus; species Antechinus flavipes. The sequence continues at coordinate 147,674,350 of NC_067400.1, forward strand.
AGAAAAGATTGAATGTAATGGAATTTGATCCCAAACTCTTTGATCTAATTAATTTTAACACATTACCATAGACAAATTATATATTGAGCATTCATAGGGTATATGTCATTGTGCTAAATTTTATGAGAACTTACAGAGTATAGATTGCTTGTCAAAGACCCCCAATTAAATAAGGTGAACATGATACTTAGATACTCTATTGACATAAATATATTCATTGATTATATATCAATTTAGGATAAAGTGAGAGTGAGCTTGGAATATGTAAAAGTGTCATGAAGAGTTTTAAACAGTATAACTGTTTAAATGTTAAAAACATTTAATGTCTGTTAAATGAAAAGCATTTTTTATATGATTGGGCTGAGAGGGGTTAGAGGTGAGGCAAGCTCTTCTAGCAATGGAGAATGACTTGCACAAAGGCTTTAACCTGAGAAGGAAGTCTCCTGTATAGGTAATGGAAAGGGAGTTTAGGTGACCAAAACAATGATATGTACACATTTAAGCTCTGTGAAACCCAAGAATATCGTAGGAACATTAATAAGGTGATAGATAATGTTCTCAAATTTGTATGTTGGGAAAGCCTCAAAAACAACACTTAAAAATGGTATTGATTGAAGGGGAGGTTAATGGCTAGGATTTTTGTAAAATATATTATAGCAGTTTAGCTGTATGGCATTCAGCGTTTGATGAAGAATTTTAGCAGTAAGAGGAATGATGAACTTTTTGTAGAAATTAGTGATTCTGATAGCAAGCCTAGGCAAATATTAAATCCAAAATAGTACTGAAGATTTAGAGTATACATAGTAAAGTTTAGAGTATATAAATAAATATACCAATCTGCATCCAAAGATCTTAAGATATGATTGGAGAAACAAGCCTTTAATAGATAGATTTCTTTTTAAAAGGATAGTGAGTATTAAGAGATTATCCTCAAGGTAGTAGACTTGGAAAATCAATCTGATCCTGGTAAGGAATATTAGAGCAGTGAATGAGTTTTAGAGGAAAGATGAAGTTTTTTATTGACATATTTAAAGAATAGCAATGTATCGTTGAATAAACAACTATGCCTAAACAACTATGCTTATACTTTACCAAATTACAGTCTTTGTGATTTGCTTGACTATGTAACATCTTCATTGATTTTTAGAGAAGCATTTGGGGAAAATTCTTTAAATAGATATAGCACATAAATATAATATTTTCTAAATAATATTTCCTAAAATCTAAGATTGCTATTTTTTACAGAGTATTTTGCTGCTTTGGGAACAATTTGAAGATATAAACCACCACAGCTATCATGCACAGCATAACTTAGCAGGAATACTTCTAATTATTTTAAGAGTTTGCCTAGCAGTATCTATAGGCTGTGGTCTCTATCAGATCATCACAGTGGAAAGAAGTACACTTAAAAGGGAGTTCTATATCACATTTGCCAAAGTAAGTGTTCTATGTGGGAAACAACTTTTTTATTATGTTTTCTTCAGACTTTTTCCATAAAGATAAATGGTGCATATGTATAAAACATCCATTTGGGAGGCTATTAGTATCATTAATTCATCCTATAATCATTATTCAGTATCAATGACCCATAAATTTATTTTATTTGTAAATGGAAGGATTATTCCATTTATAATGGATATCATAAATACCCTCTGCTGTTATTCAGTATTGTTATAAGAAATAAAGAGATTATACGAATAAATAATAAAGCAGTTTAGATTCCTCAAGAGGGCTCTGACTAATCCAAAATGTCATATCATGAATAAAGGTAGGAAGACCTGAATTTATTTAGACTTATACCTGACATACACTACCTGCGTGACCATGTACTAGTTACTGAACCTCTTAGTGCTTAAAGCCAGGGATATCAAATTCAAATAGGAACAAGAACTACTAAATTATACATAAGGATCTTTTTGGGCCTCCTATTGACTTAGTTTTAAAATATAATATTATCTGTGTTTTATTATATTTTTTTATTTATTTTGTTAAATATTTCCAAATTATATTTTAATCTGACAGGCTAGATTCAAAAAATGTTGTGGGCTGCATACAACTGATGGGCTTTATGTTTGAAACCATTCTCTAGCTAATTCTATAACTATCAGTATAGAGAATGATCTGTATTGATTAGAAGAGTTTTCTTATCAATGTTCCCTATATCACAAGTCCAGTCCCCAGTCCTTCATTAAGAGACATGTTAAATAAAAACAAGATACTACAACTGAAGGTACAGATTTTTTTGTAATATAGATATCATCAGAGATAGACATAACCAAGTGATTGAGATATGTTCTACATCCTACTTGGTCTGTCTCACCTCTAAATACATATCCAGAGAGCATTGTGGAAAGATGAAGAAGATATGGATAATGGGGAAAAGTATTGAATTTGAGACCTTACTTTACAAACTTTTACCACTTTGGGCTAGTTACTTAACTATTTTGGGTTTGTTTATTTATGAAATGAGAAGACCATATGAAATTACTTCTAAGTCCTTTCTAACTCTTAAATCCCATGATCTTGTATCTGACAGGGTCTTTCTGCATTATTGTTTAAAGGCAAAGAAGAGAATAGTGAAATTATACTCACAGTTCTCTTTTGCCTTTCTAGTTCTGTTCCTGATGTGATCTGAAGCCAATTTGATTTCATTTGAATGAAGAAAAAGAAGTTTTCACATAGATTCAGCAAAGAATTTAGAGGGGTGGAATAGAGGGTCGCAGTCCAACAATTCAACCTTACTCCAGGTCATATCTTCCTTCTAGACTGTACCAGCAGCCATACCTAATCTCAATTGTATCAATCCAGTCCCTTTATGCTTATATTGAGTACTTCAGATCTACATAATCAGGGAGTAAAATGCTACTTTGTTTTATCCTGAAAATTCTTTAGAGATTAAAGATTTTTTTTTTGTTTAGGGTACATTTAAGAAACCCTATTTGGAGATTTTTTAAAATTAAGTTTCAGTCTTTTTCTTTCACTATCTTAAGATTCAAAGTACAATAACCTTGAATTTTTAAAATTTTAAAACCTGTCATCTACTAATCAGTTTTTGAATTTTAGGGGGAAAAAAAAGACAATTTGGTATGTATGATAAATATAGTAAGTCTATAAATTGATAGATATGTAAAAGTTCTTTATTAGTGCATCAGGATAAGGACTTGTAGTATACATAGCATGAGTTTCTAAATGCTGTAAAAATGTAACCAACCGGTAAGACGGAAAGCTAATATTAATATGACAGTAGCAAAATCAGTACTTTATACGGTTCCACTTTGAAGACAAGTGGAAATGATTTTAATCAGCCTTGTACAATGGTACTATAGTCTTATTGTAGCTTTATTTTTATTTGTACTTATTTAATGTTTTATCCTTTTGTTTCAGGGCTGTATCTTATGGTTTTTATGTCACCCAGGTCTGGCAACCATTTCTGTTATTTTTAGTGATTACCAAAGACAGAAGGTGGGTAGTGTAAAAGGTTAAAACTATTATTTATAAAAACACATACACATATGTATGTACATATATATTTGGTTAAGTAATTATGAGAATATAAATTTGGTTACATAATTATGAGAAGACCAAAATTGGTTCTATTCAGAAGTTAAATCTATATGGAGGGGAAAGAAGGTCTCTGTAAAATACAAGTTAAACTGAAACAGTGAGTCTTTTTGCTTAAAATCTATGTGCAAATTAGAGTTTTAGAATAAAGTTCCCTAGAAGAAAAGTAAAGTTTTTTTTCCCTTAGTCTTTATTACAAAATCAAAAATTAGGCAAAACTGCTTTTAAAGAGACTACCCTAGACAAGAATGGAATCGATGTTTGCACCTCAACACCAGACCTTATCTTTTAGAGATTTAGAGATTTTCTTTAAATTTGCCTTTGGTGAAAATGTAGTCATTGCTTCATGTTGCTTTTGTTAGGATTTTTTTTAACTGGTTAGCCAATTCCAAAATAATGTTTTACAGAATCAAATTAATTAGGAAAACCATAGTACAATGTTGTCTTTGACTGGAGATTAATTTTTTAAAATTCATGATATGCTTTATTCATTTGGTAAACAACAGTAGAAATCAAGGTGGATTTACAGGAATCTATCTTGTTGCTTTAACATGCTGGGAACTGGAGTGAGGAGGCTGCCACGCTCAAGTATGCCATATTTTGATTTGTGTCGATACCTACCTTCTTAGGTGAATAACTCCATCATTCCAAAGTGGAGTGCTGCCAGCAGCTCTTTACAAGCAATGCAGTATGTGCTTGAATGCACAAATGTTTTCTGAGCCTGAGGTATTTTACAAAAGGTAAAATAGGGAGAAAGGTACTCTACAAAAATAGAGAAGTGACTTGAGGATTTGAAAGGGCTTTTAGAGCACTTTCAAGGTTGGCAGGGATTGGGGGGGATGTTTTATTCCTATAGCTATATTAGCCTGGAACCCAATTTTTCTCATTACTTTTAGAAACTTCTTCCCTCTGAACAACTTGCTTCCTTGGGAGGGAAGTTGGTCTAGAAAATTATTCTTTTGTGTCTCACTTTGCCATCTACAAACTCACTGCTGGAGGGTTTTTACATACGGACAATTACAGTTGTGAACATTTAATGGTATTTTCCTTTTATATTTTTCTATCTTAAAGTAGTCTGCTGACATTCAAGAAAGAAGTAATATTTTTAAAATAATAAATATGTAGGTGTATAATAAGTTGAATATAATCTCTGTGTTTCTTCATGTAGAATGATGGTTTTTACATATTGAAAGCATTTACTTTCTCTCTTTTAGGCTATTACAATTGGTGTTATCATCTGCCAATCTGTTTCGATGGTTATCCTCTACAGACTTTTTCTGTCTCATAGTCTATACTGGGAAGTTTCTTCACTTTCTTCAGTAACACTACCATTGACAATATCATCTGGACACAAAAGTCGGCCTCATTTTTAATACTTGGTTAAAGAGAGAGTACATTCATTTAACAAAGTGCAATAAGGATCCAAATACAGTGATGTTTCATAGTTTTGTTCAAATGTTCTGTGGGCAAAAATGAACAGAAAAACTTGAGCATGTTATAGTCCTGGCATCTGAACAGTACCCAAACTGAAGAAAGCCAATAAAAGAAATGTTATGAAATATATATGTATAAAGTATGAACTTTTAAAAAAGGTTATTCTTCTGTGGTGAGCATTTTTATCCACATGGAAACAAAGGAGAAAAGGAACTGTGTAATATTTTGGTTAGATATTTTCAATACATATACTTCCTCATCTTGTATCAATATAGCTGACTCAGGTTTGATGGCCATATAAAACGTAATCAGTTAAGTGATTACTTGCTCAAACATGTCTCAAATAGCCCAGTTATGAAATCAGTTAAGCTTTAAGGAAAATGTAGTTTATGTTTAAGAATTGTAAAGGGCTTGAACAATGAAATTACTTCAGGAAATGAATGTAAGGTGTTCACATCTAAATTTGGTAAACTTTTGTTTATTTGTGGGTAGGGGAAAACCTCATTTTTTTTCCCTATCACTATTGACTCTAATTCAGGTTTCAACTTGAGTAGCAAGGGACTTTTGATAAACAGTTATGTAAAAAATAAAACTTAAAAAATTGTATGGATGGTATGGACAGAAAGTCTAGAAAAAAAGCTTTTAAAAGGTCACAATATTATGATGGAAAAAATAGCAGACTTGCATGTTTAAAAAAATGAAAAATGGAATGTGTGATATGGTACTAAAATTTAATCCTGATATAATTCATTTCTCTTATATTGAATCCTCAATCATAATTAAGCCATATACACAGATTAAATTAACAGAAGCATTTCACATAAATGTTGGTTTCAGTCATCAACTACCCATGAATTCCTGCCCAAGGATACTTAATCAGGATTAAATTTTCTATGAATAATTGAAAAACAAAATACTCACTGGATTTGTTATAATCCTGGTTGGCACTGGATTCTAAGTAGTTGCCATCTTGAATCCATTGTAATAAAGCCGTACTTTGTGATGCCCCTGTATTGAGAATGCTAACTGAAAAAAATATACTTTATAGAAGTGCCTGTTTATTGAAATAGAGATTAAAAGGCTGGCAATCTCTTTTATATGAAATTAGCATTACCATTAATGGTCATTGATAGGAAATTTTTCTTTTCACATTTATCAGATCATTCAAAACTTTCATTATCACCACTCACTATGTCACTATGGTGAAAATTTTATTTGTAAAGATTACATTTTCAAAGAAGAAATGAAACATTAACTTGGGGATTTTTTTTTAAATTTAAAGTTAATAATGGAGCTCAATTTTAAAATGTCCATAACTTTCTAATTATTTCAGTGTTTGCCCTCAGTTTTAGACTTGTTTCATGTAAGGACTGAGTACATTTGATTATGACTAAGGCAAAATGGCACCATGACAAAGTGCAATATGCTCATTAAATCATCTCTTGAGGAGTTCTTGGTAATTTGTTTCATAAATGAGAACTGCAGGTTGAGGCTAGAAAATATGAGATATATTCTAGTTTCACATGGTATACAAATTGGTCATAGGATTTTCCTTTTGCTCCATGTTACTAATACTGATACTCAAGTGCTGTTGCATTCAACTGAAGTATAATTAGTTTTTTTTTAAAAGATATAAAACAATAGTTGTCAATTTGGAGTTTCTCTTGTGCAGGGAAAATACTAAATCCTCAGTTATCCATCCTGAGTTATATGAGTGCAGTGTACATATGGCACTTAACTTTTAAGAGGAAAGGATTCTTTTTTATTCTATCATTTATATTCATTGTATATATTTGTTGTAGGTTTGGATGCTTTTTAAAATTAATTTATTACAGTCATTTCAGGAATCATTGTTTACATGAAGGAAAACTTTTTTTCATTGTGAAATTGATATGCCTTTACTCTAGGTTTACACAAACTCAGAATTAATAGTATCTGAACTAGAATAAATTATTACATCTTTTTATTTCCCTAATACCTAGCAACTTCATCATCTCAGTTTGCAGCAAACCCAGGGTTGGTATATGTTGTGGAAATCCTTAGGGAGGAGATCAAAAGCTGACAAAATGTTTTTCCAGATTCTGTTACTGGCATTTGATCATCTGATTGCTTTTTTGTGTTTTTTGTTGTTGTTTTGAGTTTTATTCATGGGACCAATGAGTAGTCAGTATCTGGGGAAATACTTCTTTCACTCAAATTTCTTAATAAAATACAATGTGAAAAAATGTTCTTTTTATTACCAAATACCTCTTTTTGGTTTGTTTTTCTATTGTGATGGTCTAAATAATAATTGTGCTGAAATCAGAAATAGAATTGAGCATGTGTAGGACTTCTTAAAAATATAAGGCTTGAACTGAGGTTTTTGACTAATGAGTATTGTAGTCATTACTGCCACAGTACAACAGAAGGGCTTCATTTGAGAAATGTTTCCCATATATTCTTAAATGAAGTCTCATCCAAGAGACAAGTGGAGGTTTTAAAGTCATCTCTTTAAAGTACACTAGATAGTCCAGTGATGCTGCCATTGTTCATTTTTATAATTCCTTTTAGAATTGTCCTCAAGACCGGTGGCATAATCTTTTTGCATGTCCTTAACATAACGAGTCTTCCTATTTTGAGAAGAGATTTGATTTTTGAAAGTCATTCAGAGCCAAGTTTGAGGAATGTAATATTTAATTAAAAGTAGTTAATACTATTTTGGTTTTTAAAACATTTTTAGTTGTGACCAAAGTAATGAGAATAGTTTTCTTTTGTGGTTTGTAAATGGAATTCCAAAAGAGGAATTTCAGAAATGTTTTTGAGCAATGATATCATAATATCATAAGAAACAAATCATCTATATGGAACTCAATTATTGGAACAAAGTTTAAGACCAGGCTTTTAGTAAAAACAAAAAAGTCCACCTAAAATGGATGTCACAAAATCCATACAATAAATCCTATGAAATTTATTTATAGGAGAACCCCTTTGGCTTTACTTTTCTTACTAACTTTTCATATGTGAAATTTGAACAAACTTGATTATACAAGCTTTCATTTCCACAGTGGATCAAATGAAGGTCCACCAACAGCAAAAAATGATAGCTGACCACATGGCAGCAAAGCATAAATCTGAAAAAAATTGAAAATTAATAAAGGACTAAAAAAATAACAATTTAAGGCCACTCACAGTAAGAAAAACAATCCTGTACTGCTTTCTGACTTGTTAAAAGTTACTATTTCAGCCCTATGTAATGATTGGTATTTAGGTAAAAATGGGTAGTAACTTGCCAAAAAAAAGTTACATTGTATTTTTTAGAGTCAGGATATGTTCTTTAGGAGTCCATATATAATACAGTTTTAGAAATATTTAGAAATCTAAGATGATTTGATACTAAATTTCAGGGGAGAGATAGAGGAAAAAAAGGGGAAATTATCCAGAGTAACTTATTCACTAATGGTTCCTCGTTATTGAGGCTTGGTTGTACTTTTAAGGACAGCACTCATTTGGATATTTATATACTGACATGTTAATTAAATCTCTTTGCATTATAGTCACTGTGTTGATATTAAATATTTCAGGTTCCTTACCATCAGATGTATCAGATTATGTAAATATAGAAAGGAATCAAGATTCTCTCACATAGTAGTTTGTGGACCAAAAGATCTGTAACTCTTTTGTGCTTATTTATAGATATCTTCTATTAAAATATGAAGGAGGTGAAAATGTTTGTATTTAAAACATAACTTACATGTGTGATTAGAAAACAGAGTAGGTGTGATTGGAAGATGTTCAAAAGTGTAATTCACATATTACTACATTCCAGCTTACTCCCACACAAAATAAACATTTAGAGCTACAGTTAATGAATCTGCCTTGTTTCTATCTCATACAAACTTAAAAATATCAATTTAAAAAAAAACCCAATAATTCTTCTCAGGAGGTAGCATATTTATAAAAATTGAGTTTCAATGATTTTTAATTAACATAAGTTAATTAAATTTAGCTTATTAATTGGTATATGTTCTCCATTAGTAATATTCAATATATTTAGTTCATTTTTTCACAAATATTTTGCATAAATAAACTTAATGTTTTTTATTTTTTAGGCAATAACTTTATTTCAAAATATATGCAAAGATAGTTTTCAACATTCACCCTTGGAAAATCTTGTGTTTCAGATTTTTCTCCCTTCCTGCCATCCTATCCCCTAGAGATATATTAAACATATGTAGTTCTTCTATATATATTTCCACAGTTACCATGCTACATAAGAAAAATAAGATCAAAAAAGGGGAAAAATGAAAAAGAAAACAAAAAGGAAGCAAACAACAATAAAGATGAAAGTACTATGTTGTGTTCCACATTCAGTCCCCATAGTCCTCTGAATGCAGATGGATCTCTCCATCACAAGTCTATTGAAATTGGCCTGAATCACTCCAATGGTTGAAAAAAGCCCCATCCATCAGAAATGATCATCGCGTAATCATCTTGCTGCTGTGTACAATGTTCTCTTAGTTCTATTCACTTCACTTAGCATCAGTTCTCTCTCCAGGTCTCTAAAATCATTCTGCTCAATATTTCTTATAGAAAAATAATATTTCATAGTATTCATAAACCATAACATATTCAGCCATTCTCCAAATAATGGGCACTCAGTTTCTAGTTCTCTGCCATTACGAAAAGAGCTGCCACAACATTTTTGTACATGTGGGTCCTTTTTCCATTTTTATGATTTCTTTGGGATACAGGCCTATAGAGATACTCCTGGATCAAAGGGTATGCACAGTTTGACAGATTGCTTTTCAGAATGGCTGGATCAATTCACAGTTCCACTGACAATGTATTAGTATCCCAATTTTCCCACAATCCCTCCAACATTTATCATTATCTTTTCCTGTCAGCCAATCTGAGATATATGTACTTATACCTCAGAGTTGTCTTAATTTGCATTTCTCTGATCAATAGTGTTAGTATTCTTTTATTTTAAATTATTCATTAAAAGTCCATTAAATCTATCTTTGACCTTCCCTCAAAATGTATACTTTTGAGCCTAAAATAGATGATTGGATGCATTACCCATAAAAGAAATTGCATTTTTAAAATACTAGCAAAACTTAAGCAGCATAACAACTGGATTTGTTATGCAGAATCACATCTCTCAATTTGCATGGTATGGTTATACCTTCTCTGAACCTGCATTCCCTTACAGACAGCCAAGTTTGCTTATCCATTTCCATGTTCAGCACCCAATTTCAATCTCAGGACTAATTTTCATCATCTTTCATTCTTTTTGGCAAATCCCTTTTTAAAATCCCAAATCATCTTTTTTTGAGATCAGATGGGTTTTCCCCAAATCATTCATGGTAAGATGTTTCCTACTGTTTGCTTTCTCATTATTCTCCTTAATAATTTTAACTTTATCTCGATGTTCTTTGTTCTTGGGTCTTGATGCTACAGCAAGATTATTTATTGTCACGCTCAAGCTCTTGCCATGAGTTTCAGCAGTTATTACATGTTTGAACTATATTACCTTAAAAATGTTGGCACAAATGAAAAATTAAAAGAGCCAAATTCATAAAACCAAACAAATCAAAATGTTTCTGAGGATACAGTCTCTTTTGTTGTTGTTGTTACCAAAATAGTATTTTATTTTTCCAAATACATGTAAAGATAGTTTTCAACATTTATTTTTGTAAAACTTTGTGTTCAAAATTTTCCTCCCTACTTCTCTTTCTCCCCAAGACAACAAGAAATTGATATAGTTTAAATGTGTATAATTGAGGATATATTCTCAAACCATTAGGTTGAGTTTTACTTACAGTCTTTTCTCTACCTGCAGTATCATTTGTTCACACATTTGAGTGAGAATCATGGAAGGTTAGGAGCATTGATTATTGGAACTGTCATATAATGGGTGCCTTTTGCCTATAAAAGATATTCTTAATTAGATTATTTTGCTTTTGGATTAATATATGACTTTTATTAGAAACAAAATCTGTATTGTATAGTGGATATGGAAGTTCAGGGACAATTGTTTTATGAAGGGATAATCAGAGATTAATAAACATGTATTCTAATAAGAATAAAATCTCAATAGCAGATGGGAAAGTTCATCCTTTTATTATTTAAAGATGTGCATCTAGCATACTGTATCCAGAATAGAAGAAAATGATATTTCTTTATTTTTCATCAAACTTTTTGAGTTATTTGTTAGAGTGACTATACACACACACACACACACACACACACACACACACACCCATGTTAAAGTTTTGATATTTTTGTTTTGAGGTTGCTCTTTTTATCCAAAGTAAAGCTTCAGGGTTTAGATATAAATATTGCTAAAACAGTTTCCTAAATTATTGGGAGGGAGACAGAGGTGTGTCTTTAATAAAGATCAAATTATTTTTCATTTTAAAAAGAAGTCCTTTATGAATTTTTTTGCTTGAAATATTGTCCATATTGTCTTAGGAGTTTTAAGGAAAGCATACCCTTTATATCTTGGCCTTGTCAAACAGCCAAATACTGTGTTGTGGATTTGTTTGTACATAAAGAGAAGTTTTTAAAAAATCTTTTTATCCAACATAATACAAAAAAAACAAATTTAAGTTTTTAAAAAACCAAAAATTTTTATTAATAATTTTAATGATTAATTAGTAATTAATGCTTCTGTAATGCCTTTCATTCAAACATTTCCAAGGGTTTCATAAATGTATTTGGTTTCTATTGCCTACCAGAAATATGCATTGTTTCACATTGAAACAGTTTCTGAAAGATCAAAATTTTTGTAGAACTGGAAGCAATAGGTGTAAATAATTTAGTTTTAGCATATTGTTAACTACTTGTATGCAGGATATAGTATATCACCCAGGAAATATACAATTGTGATAGAAAGAAGGCAATCATGAAATGAGAACTTAATATAACACATGTATAGCCCAAGCATTGTACTGCAACATGAAAAGACTGAGAGGAAGATCCGTCATGTGTTGGGTTAATAATGATAACCAGCATTTAAATAGTGTTTTAAAGTTTGCAAAGTGCTTTACCTTTGATACTCAAAACAACCCAAGAAGGAAGTACTAGGAGCAGCTAGGTGGTACAGTGGAGAAAGTACCTACCCTGAAGTCAGGAAGACCTGAGTTCAAATGTGGCCTCAGATACTTAATACTTCCTAGCTGTGGGATCCTGGGCAAGTCACTTACCCCCAATTGCCCCCCCCCCAAAAAAATCAGTGCTATTATTGTACCCATTTTGCAGGTGAAAAAACTAATAGATTAAGTGACTTGCCCAGGGTCCCACAGCTAGTTAGTGTCTGAGGCACCATTTGAAGTCAATCTTCTTGCCTCTTGTCTAGTGGATACACTGTATCACCTAACTGCCTATCCTCTGAACATTTAGGAGATAAAGGTTTTGAACCTGCGATTCCTGAATCTACAGAGAGACTTTTAGGAGATATGTGAATTTGCATAGGAAAAAAATTATAACTTTATTTTCACTAACTCCTAAATAAAGTTTGGCATTTCCTTCTATTTTATTTTTTTAATTATTCTGACAAGAGATTGATAAGCTAAATTAGATTGTTGAGGAATTCATGACATTAAAAAAATGTTACGAACTCTTCCTTAAGGGAAAACCATGGACAAGAGTTCTGTAGGATGAAAAGATGTCAGTGGGAGTGCTATTTGTATTTTTGAAGGAAATATTCATATCAATGAGAATCATGAATCCATTGAATACAGATTGTCCGTCAGTTACCTTATGCAAAGCACTGTGCTGGGGACTATAAAGATTCAGCTGAGATACAGTCCTTATCTATATGCAATTTGTAGCCTGGAAGGTGAATATGACTTGAATATATATATTTATTGTGGATCAAACTGAGTATCTGAACCCTGGACAATAGATCCAGTAGTATGTCATGAAATAATTTGTGACTGTTATGTGAATTTTATGTATATGCCAATGGTATATGAGTTTTGAATATAAAACATTAATTTCTTGATAAGAGTTTTAGACTTAATACATGCAAAATCAGTATTGATTTTCAGAATCATTGTCTTAGAAAGTTACTCAAACCTTTTAAAAAATATTTTCCAGTTTCATCTAAATATAATTTTAACATTCTTTTTTGAAAATTTGAGTCCTAAATTCTCTCCCCTCATCAAGATGACAGACAATTTGATACAGGTTATACATGTGTAGTCTTGCAAAACATTTCCATATTAGTCATGTTGTGAAAGAAAACAGACCCCAAAATATCAGATAAACAAACAAACCACAAATGAACAAACCCAAGCAAAAATAAAGTTTTTTTTTTTTAAGTATGCTTTGATCTGCATTCAGAATCTTTCAGTTTTTTCTCTGTAAGTGGATATCATTTTTCATCATAGTCTTCTGGAATTATCTTGATCATTGTATTGCTGAGAAGAGATTAAGTCATTCACACTTGATCATTGTACAATATTGCTCTTACAGTGTATATTGTTCTGATTCACTTTGCATCAATTCATATGTCTTTCCAGATTTAATTCATCATTTATTATAGCGCAATAGTGTTTCATCATAATCATATAACATAATTTGTTCAGTTATTCCCCAATTGATTGGCATTCCCTCAATTTGCCACAACAAAAAAAGAGCTATTCTAAATATTTTGGTATACATATGTTCTTTTCCCTTAAAAAAAAAAAAAAAAACCTTTTTGGTGCATAGACCTAGAAGTGCTTTTTCTGACTCAAGGGAGATACATGATTTTGGAACTTAGGCATAGTTCTAAATTGCTCCCCAGAATAGTTGGATCAGTTCACAATTCCATCAATAGTACTTTAGTGTCCCAATTTTCCCACATCCCTTCCAATATTTGTTGTTTCTCTTTTCTCTCATATTGACCAATCTGATAAGTATACAGTGATACTTCAAAGTTCTTTTAACTTGCATTTCTTTCATCAGTAGTGATTTAGATTAGTAGATATGATTAGATAATTTTGATTTCTGAAAACTCCCTGTTCATATCCTTTGACCATTTATAAATTGAGAAATTACTTATATTCTTATAAATTTGACTCCATTTTCTATGTATTTGAGAAATGAGGCCTTTATCAGAGGTACATGGTATAAAAAATTTTTTTTACAGATGGGATTACTGTATTTTTCCCCTCCATCCTATTTTCTCCGATTTATCCTCTCTTTTTCCTTTCACTCCATCCCTACTCAAAAATATTTTGCTTCCAACCATTGCCTCCCCCAATCTTCCCTCCCTTATATCAACCTCCCATCCCTTCTCTTATTCCCTTCCCTTCCTACTTCCCTGTAGAGTAAGATAGTTTTTTTTTTAATAATTTTTTATTGATAGAACGCATGCCAGGGTAATTTTTTACAGCATTATCCCTTGCATTCATTTCTGTTCCGATTTTTCCCCTTCCCCCAGATGGCAAGAGTCCTTTACATGTTGAATGGGTTGCAGTATATCCTAGATACAATATATGTGTGCAGAACTGAACAGTTTTCTTGTTGCACAGGGAGAATTGAATTCAGAAGGTATAAATAACCCGGGAGGAAAAACATAAATGCAAGCAGTTTATATTCATTTCCAGTGTTCTTTCTCTGGGTGTAGCTGCTTCTGTCCATCTTTGATCAATTAAGGCTCTCTTTATCAAAGAGGTCCACTTCCATCAGAATACATCCTCAAACAGTATCATTGTTGAGGTATATAATGATCTCCTGGTTCTGCTCATTTCACTCAGCATCAGTTCATGTAAGGTAAGATAGTTTTCTATACTTCATAGAGTGTGTATTTTATTCCCTCTGAGCCATCTAAGAACATGATTCAAATATTGTCTGCCACCATCACTATTTCTGCATTGTAAAAACTTTTGTACCATTTTTTATGTGAGATAATTCACTCCCATTCTACCTCTCTCTGTACAGCTCTCTTTTCACCCCTTAATTTAATTTATTTTTAGATTATCATCCAATCATAGTCATATCTTTTAAAATTTAATTTAATTTTTTAAGATATCATCCCAACATAGTCCATTCACACCCATGCCCTCAGTCCATGAATAATTCTTCTATTTTTAAAGTGGTAACATTCTTAGAAATTAAAAGTAACATCTTTCCAGGTTAAAAATTTAATCTTATTGAATTCCTTATGATTTCTCTTTTCTATTTATCTTTTTATGCTTCTCTTGGGTCTTGAATTTGAAAGTCAAATTTTCTATTCAAATTTCTGGTCTTTTCAACAGCAATGCTTAAAATTCCTGTTCCTTTTTTTTTTTTTTTTAATTGAAGGATAATACTTAGTTTTTCTGAGTGGGTGCTACTCGTTTTTAATTCTAAGTCCTTTGCTCGTTAGCAAAGGACTAAAGGACTCTCTCCAGTCCTTTAATGTAAAAGCCACTATATCTTGTTATCCTGGCTCCTTGATACTTGAATTGTTTCTTTCTGCTGACTTGCAATATTTTCTCCTGAACCTAAGAGCTCTGGATATTGGGTATAATATTCCTCAGAGTTTTCATTTTGGGAACTTTTCAAGAGGTGATTAGTAGATTTTTACTCCCAATTTCTTTTCTTCCCTCTAGTTCTAGGGTATCAGGGCAATTTTCCTTTACAAATTCTTGAAATATGATGTCCAGGCTCTTTTAAAAAAAAATCATAGCTTTCAGTGATCCAATAATTCTTAAATAATCTTGTTGGGGATTTTTATTGTTTTGGTGAGGCTATATGGGTTAAGTGACTTGCCCAGGGTCACACAATTGGTACCTATCAATTGTCTGAGGCCAGATTTAAACTTTGATTCCAGAGTCAGTACTTATTCACTTTACCACCTAGCTGACTCTAGTCCAATAATTTTTAAGTAAACTTGTTGATCTATTTCCCAGGTTTTTTCCAATGAGATATTTCACATTTATATATTTTTCATCCTTTTTCTTGATATTTCATGGAGTGATTAGCTTCTAATTCCTAAGGAATTGTTTTTTTTAATTTAATAATATTTTTTTTCTCAATTACATGTAAAGATAGTTTTCAACATTCATATTTATGAGATTTTGAGCTCCATTTTTTCTCCCTCCATCCTTTTCTTTCTTCCTCCTTCCCCAATAGCATAGAATCTGATGTAGGTCATACATGTACAATGAGGGTAAATATATTTACATATTAGTCATGTGGTTAAAAAAAGACTCAGAAAGAAAGGAAGAAAAAGAAAAATGAGGGAAGGAATGAAGGAAGTGAGGAAGGGAAAAAAGGAGGTGGAAATAAAGGCTGTATTTAGATAATATAGGTTCTTTGGAAGCAGATAGCATGTTTCCTTCTCATCTTGGTTGCATTGATTTATGTGCAAAATCTTTTAAATTTAATATAATCAAAATTATTCATTTTTTATTTCATAATGTTTTATCTCTTTTATAGTCAAATTCTAAAAAATTGTTTTCTTCAGTGAGCTTTTTTTTTTAACCTTCTTTGACATTTGACCAATTCTGCTTTTTAAGAAGTTCTTCTCTTAAGTGAATTTTGGTATCTCTTTTTTTAACCATTTGACCTATTCTCTTTTTAAAGGTACTTATTTAATATTTTCTTTACCAAGTTATTGACCCCTTCCTTAGCATTTTTTTCCATCACTTCATTCCCCTTACTTTTCCTCTGTTTCTCTTGTTTGAGTTTTTAAATCCTTTTAGAGTTTTTTCAGGAGTTCCTTTTGGGCCTGAGACCAATTCATATTTTTCTTTAAAACTTTGGATATAGGTGTTTTGACTTTGTTGTTTTATGAGTTTGTGTTTTGATCTTCTATGTCACCATAGTAAATTACTATGGTTAGGTTCTTTTTTTTTCCTTCTTGCTCATTTTCCAATCTATTTCTTAATTTTTAACTTGATGTTAAAGTTGGACTCTAGTATTATATAGGCCTATATTTTATAGATGCATATGTCTATAGAATAATATAAATTAAGTTTTATCAATCAATTAATGATTATTAAGGGCAGCTACAGTGCCATGATAGGTGGAGTACTAGCCCTGGAGCAAAGAGACCTGAGTTCAAATCTAGTCACATATACTTACTGGCTTTATGATCCTGGCCAAGTCACTTAACCTTGTTTGCCTCAGTTCCTCATCTGTTGGAGAAGGAAATGGCAAATCAGCCCAGTATCTTTGCCAAGAAAATTCCAAAAGGTATCGTAAAAGTTTGGATGCAACTGAAAAATGACAAAACAATAATTATTAAATGTTCTGTCTTATCAAAGCTTAATGAATTCAACAAACATGCAGTTCTTTGTTACTCAGAAGATATCACTAACAAATTTTGAGGGAAAAAAAGTGACATTACTAAATGAGGAAGATAATTTTATTATGGAAAATGGATTGTAGTTAAAAAAAAGAATAGTGCTAGGAAAAACTTTTAGGAGGCTGTTTCAGTTGTCTAGGTGACAGGTAACCTGTACAATGGTGATGGTAGAAAACAGAAATGAAATTGTAAAGATATTGACAGTATTTACTAATTGATTGATTATGAAAGATATAGAAGAGGAAAAAGTACTCTTGTAGCTTCATAGGCCTGTCTTTCTAAATCAAAAATACTGCCAGGAAAAAAAAAAAAAAACAAGCATTTGTTAAACACCAACTATGTGCTAGATACTTTATGCTAAATATACAAATAATAAGAATGAAGGAATCTCTTTTTATAAGGAGACTGTGTTCTAATGGGGGGCAATAAAATAAGTAAGTATACATATAAGAATAAAAAGAATAACTATAAAGGGAACAAATATGGAGTAGTAAGGGAGGTAGGAAAACAATAGTAGTTAGGGGAATCAGGAAAACCTCCCTGTCAGAAGGGAGTTTACAAATTACCTCCTCATTTTGAAGCCAATTCTCTAACCTAATGACACAGTGTACTTAGCTGGACTTGCAGTTAGAAAGAACTGAGGTAAAATTCTATCTCAGCCACTAACTGTAATCTTGAGCAAATCATAAACCCTATTACTCTGTTTTATCATCTGTAAAATGTGGATAATAATAGCACCCATTACTTTATAGGATTTCTGTGAAGGCCATATAATGTAACATATACAACATAAATTTTGCAAACTTTCAAGTGCTATATAATGGCTATCTGGTTTTTTTTTTAATCAGTCATACCACATGCCAAACTGCTTTGAAATAACCACTTGGGATTCCTATTCAATTTCTCAGCTTGGTTTCCACGTTTTAAAAAAAGATAGTTCTGCCTAACATTAAATGGTGTTTTGAAATATAATTATTAGCTAATTAAAATTAAATGTAGGAAGAGCTATTAATGTATTCTTTAACATCTAATGCACTTTGTAATTGTGTAATTCATTTGCTTTTGTGAAATCTTGAAGAGAAATAATGCTTTGGAGGAAGATGTGCCTTGGGCCTCCTATACAATATAGAATGTATGCTGTAAGGATGATCATTTGAGCTCATTATAGAGCTCATTCATGGGCTCTAAACTGTCCAGAGCATGATGTAATCAGTATTGTGACATTCACAGATAGGATCATCTGAAGGATCTCACTGTTCCCAGGTACTCCCTTTTTCCATTTAATATTCCACTGGATATCCTCTACCACAGTGAAAAACCCCAGTGGCAAGCATTTGTCCCATTACTTTATGCCTTGTTCAAGGGCTGCTAAATAGAGTTATTTCTTTTACTGTGTCTTTCAAGAGATCTTATGATTTGGTCACATCCTTGTTGCAGAAGAGCATTTAAGATGACAGTTTGTTCCACCAAATCAAGTAAATACCCGACAATATTAAGACTGTAACATATAGTGAATCTGTAGTTTCATCAATGAGTTTTGCTTCCAGGAATGCAAATCATAACCCATCTTATATGACTGGTCCTCATCCTAGAATCTTAGGAGTATGGATTTAGATCTGAATGGCACTTCAGAAACCAAATAGTCCAACCCATTTTAGAGATGAGGAAGTGAGTCCCAGAGAGATTAAATGATTTACAAGAGGGCTTACAGGCTTTGCACTGCTTATCTCTCACTTTTGCTGCATTACTGACTCATCTTTTTCATTTATAGTTTCTTTGATAACAACCTTTACGCTTCTTTTCCTTTATAATTCCTTATCTGCAATGTGTTACAGCCCCTGCACACCCACCATTCAATTTTCCATTGTCCTTTGGATGAACCTTGACTTCAATTCTTCAAAAATATATAATATTCTTTGGCTTGGCAGCCAAACCTTTCAGTGGAAGAATTTTGGTATTCAGAAGATGAGCTTTTGTTTCCTGGAGGAGTTTGGAGTCCTTAAAAGAATTGTTGTATTTTCCAAAAGTAGTCTAGCCTGTTTTTCTCCTGTTTGACTGATTATCCATTTTTATTATTTGTCATATACATACATTTGTGGATATATCCATATGTAGAGATACATGTATACAGCTATATATACTATATAGATTTATTTGTTATTACGTCTTTAAAGGGATCTTATATGATTTTAAGATATTCATGGCACTTCATTGCAGAAAAGCCTTTAAGATGACAGCTTGCTCTATCAAATCAATACTACAATGGATGTATAATCTCATCAATATGAGTGTACCCTCTAGTGGAGAACATTTATGTGTGTATACACACATACACAAACTCTTCCAATTTACCTATCCACTTACATATCATAATTTGGACAATAAACATCCTTTATTCATTTGGTTTTTCTTTGTCTGCATGGTTAGGCCAAATTCTTTTGAGTAATTATGGATCATCTTATATAGAAAGCTCTGTAGAGTTTTGAGGATTATTGCCATTAATACAATATCATCTGCAAATGAGCCAATTAAGTGCCACAGTGGATAGAGCTCCAAGTCTGGAGTCTGGAAATTCATCTTCCTGAGTTCAAAACTGGCCTTAGACTCTTACTAGCTGTGTATCTCTGAGCAAGTGGCTTAATACTATTTGCATCAGTTCCCTCACCTGTAAAATGAGTTGGAGAAGGAAATTGCAAAATACTCCAATATATTTGTCAAAAAAAAATCCTAAAGAGCATTATAAAGAGTTGGATAAATCTGAAAACTATTGAACAACAACACCATCTGCAAATAAAAGCATCTGGAAAGCATAACCATCTAAGAAGACTCTATCTTCATCTTGGATACTGCTGTATCTTTTATACTTGAAGGTAACATTATGCTTTATGATATAAATGCTTGCATATAATCAACAAGCAAGATGCAGAGCAGGCTTTTGAATTCTCTGAATCTTTCAGGCAATGATGTGATGGCAAAGATATGAGTATTTTGTGGTATATCACTTTCAGAAACCTCTGCTTTTTTTTTCTAACATCTTCATCAAGATTGTTTACAAAAAATGTATTTGAAGCAGAGTGATACTTACAGAGTAAAGGTAAAAGACTGGAGCAGGATCTATTATATCTTGGATGAATTTTTAAAAAGCAGGTCTAACAATGCTGATCTCAGATCAGGCAAAAGCAAAAATAGATCAAATTAAAAGAGATAAGGAAGGAAACTACATCTTGCTAACGGGTACCATAGATAATGTAGTAATATCAATACTAATTTCATATTTACACTAAGTAGTATAGCCAGATTCCTAAAGGAAAAATTAAAAGAGTTGCAAGAAGAAATAAACAGTAAATAAAACAGTAGTGGGAGATCTTAACCTTGCCTCTATCAGAACTAGATGAATCAAACTACAAAATAAACAAGAAGTTAAGGAGGTAAATAGAATTTTAGAAAAGTTATATATGATAGATCTTTGAGAAAAACTGTATGGGGACAGAAAAGAATATACTTTTTTCTCAGTGGTACACAGAACCTACACAAAAATTGACCATGTATTAGGGCATAAAAACTTCAAAATGAAATGCAGAAAGCAGAAATATTAAATGCATCTTTTCCAGATCATGATGCAATAACAATTACATGTAATAAAGAGCCAGGAATACCAAGATAAGGTTGAAATGGGTTTAGATATAAAAGTTAATACTATAAGCAAATTAGGAAAACAAAAGATTGTCGACCTCTCAGATCTGTAGAGAAGGAAGGAATTTATGCCCCCAAAAGAGCTATAGAACATTATGTAAGGCAAAGTGGATAATTTTAATTATATTAAATTAAAAAGGTTTTGTACCCCTCCAAAAATCCAATGCAACCAAGATTAGAAGGAAAGCAGAAAACAATTGGGAGGTTTTTTTTTTGTTTTGTTTTGTTTTTTTTGTTTGTTTTTTTTACATCCAAGGATTCTGATAAAGGTCTCAGTCCTAAAATATATAGAGAATTGACTCAAATTTATGAGAATACAAGCTATTTTTCAGTGGACAAATGATATGACAGACAATTTTCAGATGAAGAAATTAAAACCATTTCTAGTCATATAAAAATGTTTTAAATCACTATTGATTAAAGAAATGCAAATTAAGACAACTCTGGGGTACCATCACAAACCTCTTACATTGGCTAGGATGACAGGAAATGATAATGGTAAATTTTGGAGGTGATGTGGGAAAACTGGGACACTAATTAATACATTGTTGGTGGAGTTTTAAATTGATCCAACTGTTCTAAAGTGCATTTTGGAACTTTCATCCAGGAATGTCTCTACTGGGTCTAGATCCCAAAGAAATCATTAAAAAAAGGGGAAAGGACCCACATATGCACAAATGTTTGTAGCAATCCTTTTTGTAGTGGCAAGGAACTGAAAACTGAGTAGATGTTAGGGAATTGCTGAATTAAGTTATGGTATATGAATGTTATGGAATATTTTGTTCTATAACATTGTTTCAGAAAGGCCTGGAGAGATTCACATGAACTGATGCTAAATGAAGTGTTTAGAACTAAAAGAACATTATACATAGCAATAACAAGATTATGTGATATGATCAGCTTTGATGGATGTGGCTTTTTTCTTTTTTTTATTATACCTTTTTATTGACAAAGCATATGCATGGGTAATTTTTCAATATTGACTCTTGCAAAAACTTCTGTTCCAAATTTTCCCCTCCTTCCCCCTACTTCATCCCCTAGATGGCAGGTAGTCCCATACATGTTAAATATGTCAAAGTATATGTTAAATACAATATATGTATACATATTCATACAGTTATCTTGTTGCGCAAGAAAAATCAGATTTAGAAAGAAGATAAAAATAACCTGGGAAGAAAAACAAAAATGCAAGCAAACAACAGAAAGCATAGAAATGCTATGTTGTGGTCCATAATCATTTCCCAGTGTTCTTTCACTGGGTGTAGCTGGTTCTGTTCATTCCTGATCAATTGGATCTGATTTGGATCCTCTTATTGTTGAAGATAGCCACTTCCATCAGAATTGATCCTCATATAGTATTGTTGAAATGTATAATGATCTCCTAGTTCTGCTCATTTCACTTAGCATTGATTCATGTAAGTCTCTCCAAACCTTTCTGTATTCATCCTGCTGGTCATTTCTTACAGAACAATAATATTCTATAACATTCATATACTACAATTTACTCAGTCATTCTTCAATTGATGAACATCCATTCAATTTCCAGTTTCTAGCTACTACAAAAAGGGCTGCCGGATGTGGCTTTTTTCAACAGAGGTGATTCAGGTCAATTCCACTAGACTTGTGATGGGGAGAGCTATCTGCATCCAGAAAAAGGACTTTGGGAACTGAATATGGATCACAACATTTTTTGTTTACTTGCTTTTTTTTCATCATTTTTTTCCTTTTTGATCTGATTTTTCTTGTGCAACATGATAAATGTGAAAATATGTAGAGAAGAATTGCACATGTTCAATATATATTGGATTACTTGCTGTCCGGTGTGAAGACTGAGTTAGCACCCTGGATACTTTAGAATCAGCTGGAGTCAGGATAAGCAAAAGTCCTTGGTTTTTATTCTTGGTTGAAGTGAGAGGAATGGACACAGGAATCTCTACGACCTCTCCTCTTGTCTCCTGGCCAGAAGTCACCCTGGCTTGTCTTACTCTACCCTCTAATTCCTCTTCCAATTCTTTGTATACACCAACATATCGAGCCAGTACAAAATAGTGGGAAAGGCCATTTTCCAAGCATATGCTAATAGAGTATTGTTCAATAAATAATTAGCATTAAGTGCTTGGTTGTTCAAGAGCATCTCCGGCTTTCTTTTGTTTTAGAACACAGGTGGTCATGCCATCCCTGACATTTCAGGAAGGGAGATGAAAAGTACCAAAGGGAAGTAGGGATTGCTAGCAGATTTCTTGGCTGAAGGGTCTTATTAGAAACAGGTATGCACAAACCTATCAGCATGGGAGGTATTACACAAGCACATAGCAATAACGCACAGGCTATTAGTGATGACTCTCCCCACAGCCAGTGCAGGTGCGAATTTAGTGGCATAACAAATATGAATTGTACGTGCAAGTAGTGGTATAACAAACAATATAAACCAACATGGTGTTGTAAAAGATTTCCAGAAGTCCTAGAAGAAGGGTATATAAAAACAGTCTCACATACGTCTTCTTCAGCAGCCAAGAGATAGTCCAAAACCAATTGCTTCATGTGTCAGGGAATCCAATGATCCCCTCAAGTTTTTGAAATCCTGCAACAGTCTTTTTACATATTAGGGAATCCAATAATTCCTACTGATTTTGAAGTCCGGCAACAGTCTTATCATTTCTCAAAAAATCCAATGATTCCTGAGGGTTTTCAAGTCCTACAAGTCTTATCGTTTCTCAGAAAATCCATTGTTTCCTGAGGGTTTTCAAGTCCTACAACAATCTTATCATGTCTCAGAGAATCCAATGATTCCTGAGGATTTTCAAGTCCTACAACAGTCTTATCATATCTCAGAGAATCCAATGATTCCTGAGGGTTTTGAAGTCCAACAATTTTTTATGTCCATGAGTCAAACACCATAACTGCCATGCTCATTCAATGGGTGGGCCCAGTCAGCAACGGAACCACTCGATGTTTCTTGGGTCTTCTCCTTCGTTTCAAGGGTCTGCTCCATCTCTCTCTGATGGACAAGGCTCTTTGGCACTCATCTGATTGCTTCTCCACCTGTAGAGATACAAGCAAACCCTCTCCCCCAAGCAGTTAGCCTATCTGGTCCCTTCCATTCAGTATTTTCTGGGTCTCTCCACATCACCTGGTGATTATCTAAAGATAGTAGAGTTGCTCGCACCAGACACTGCCCTTCCAATGGGTTATAAAGCCGGTCTGCTGGAGCCAGTGAATCTTTGTCAAAAATTAAGAAGTTAATAGTATAAGGAGCTAGATTTAGAAGTTCTCTGGGGTTAGGGTTTAAGTCTACTGTGCCTGGAGGCAAGGGATCCATAGGCTGGAGAAGAACAGATTTCACTTCTCCAGGGGGTATCTCAGTTGTCCCAGCTGCATACAACTCTATTTTCCCCAATTGTAATCCCTTTGTCCCATCAGGTTGCTTCCTGGCTGGTTGACTGTGTCATCCCCTTCTCCCATCATATGGCTTTCTGGCTGATTGGTCATGTCTGGGTACTGGACTTCTAGATACTCTCTGGGTGCACCATTGGCTGTCATCATGCCCCAAGTGTTTTTTGCCTTGGGCCCTGGGGCTGGGCCCCTCATCCCGTTTCCCTGAATCTGTCTACATTCTGAGGCCCAATGGAAGCCTCTGTTGCATTTTGAAGATGGGGGTATTGAGTCTTATTCTCCTACCCTGTTTTCTCACTCTGCCTCTATGCCAATATTGAGCTTTCAAATGCCCTACTTTACCACATCGAAAGCATTGACGAGTCTCTCTGGAAGTCCCTTGCCAAAAGGGACCCCGTCTTCCCATGTTGGGATCTTGGGAAGTCTGAATCATAGCCTGGCTATAAAAGGCATTTGTGCCCACTGTAGCACAGCATCTTATGATCTCCTCTCAAGGAGCATCCTTGCATAGTCCTAGTATAATTCTTCTACAAACCTCAAAATGGTAACATTTTCTTTAGCAAGTTGCCTTGTCAAAATGTCTGTTACTGCATTTTCACCATTGGTTCGTACAACAGCAGTCTGCAAATGTCCCACAAAATCAGCAAAGGGTTCATTTGGCCCTTGTGCAATTTTTTGTGAAGGCCTCATCCTTCTCGTTTTTAGTGGGGAGAAAGGCCCATACTTTGATAGCAGCAGCAGCAGCTCATATGCTCATATATGCTCATATGCTGCTATAGAGTAATTAATCTGTACTGAAATATCCGCATAAGAACCTACACCTGTTAATTGGTCATAGGTGATTGGAGTATTAGCTCCATTTTGACTGTTTTGTTGGGCTTGTATCCTACAGAGCTCACTATATTCAGAAAGCCATAGCAAGTTTTGTCCAGGTTCTAAGCATGTCCTTTCTATAGATGTCCAGTCACTAGGAGTTAAGACTTCATAAGCCAAATTCTGTAATAACATCTTAACATAAGCTGATATAGCCCCATAAAGAATGCAAGCCTTTTTCAAGTCTTTGGGGATTTCTATATCAAAAAGAGCATATCTTCTACTTTCTTGACCTGAAGAATTAAACTGTTAAATCACTGGATACATTCCTATTTTCAAATCACCTAAATCCTGTCCTTCTTCTGTGGCTTTAAATACTGCCTTTTGCAATCTAGTCATAGGAGGGGGTGATTGCTGGGGGAGGGAAGGGGTTCTAGTGATATCACTGCCCCTCCCACTACTCCTCCTCCCTCCATCCTGGAAGGTGGAGTTGATGGGGGCATGTCAAGGATCTGTTCAGTAGGTGGGGTTGAAGCTTCCTTGTGAGAAGGAGAATCATCACGCCCTTGAAACTCACTTAAATTCTCATGCCCTCTGGCCATGTCATTAATCCATTCCTTGTCCTCTTCTTTTCCCTCACACTTCCTCATCTGGCTTTTCCTAGAACTTTTCTTTTTTCTATAATTTGCAGGATTCTTTAAAGCCAATTGTATTATATTATATGTATAGAAATCTTCCTTGGAAATTGAATGAGGTTCAATTTATATTCATTGTAGTATTCACATAATTGCTCTCCTGCCAGCTTCCAATTATCTAGCCCTATTTCTTTTTCCTCTAAGAACCAAGGGGACATGCGTTCTAATGTACCCAAGAGTCTAGCAATCTGTTCCCAAGTTACAATTAAGCCTTGTCCCTTGATCAACTTAAGTATGCTTTTTATAGCACCCCTTTGGGGTGGGGGTGGAGATGGGGGAGAATCTTTTCCTAACATCTGCTCCATTTCAGCTAGAAAAGGTTACTAGTTTAGCCCTTAACAAAGTAACTTCTCTGTTTGTCTATTAAAATACTCACCCAATTTCCTAGTCACCAGGGACATCTTCAGTGAAACTAGGGTCCTTGGTCCACACATTGGGCACCAAATGTGAAGACAGAGTTAGCACTCTGGATACTTTAGAATCAGCTGGAGTCAGGATAAGCAAAAGTCCTTAGTCTTTATTTTGGTCGAAGTGAGAGGAATGGACACAGAAATCTCCATAACCTCTCCTCTTTGTCACCCTGGCTTGTCTTACTCCACCCTCTAAGCCCTCTTCCAATTCTCTGTATACACCAACAGATCGAGCCAGCACAGAATAGTGAGGCAGGCCATTTTCCAAGCATATGGTTAATAGAATATTGTCCAATAAGTAATTAGCCTAAAGTGCTAGGTTGTCCAAGTGCATCTGCCCTGAGTTTCAGCCCTTTACAGTCTAGGGGAGGGGAATGGAGGGAAAGAAGGAAGAGAAATTTGGAACAAAAGGTTTTGCAAAGTTGAATGCTGAAAACTATCTTTGCATGTATTTTGAAAATAAAAAGCTATTATTTTTTAATTGGTCAATATTACAAAAAAATATTCATCAAGGATTCCTTTTATGCTCCTATGGATTATTTTCATGAAAATTTTATATAAATTGGAAAGTAGGCATATGGTTTGTTGGGTTTTTAAAATTTCCTTTTCATTACCTTTTCCCCCCCAGTAATAAGTCTCAATTCTTTCTCTCCTTTCCTTCCTCCCTAACCTTTCCTTACTCCCCACACCAATAATTTTTTTAAAATTTCCTTTCTACAAACAGCTTGGAAATCAATTCTTTAAGGTCCTTCAAATTCTGTTACCTCTGACAAGGCTGTTCTCTGTATAAACTTTCTCTAAGATAATTGCTTTTTTCA
Organism: Antechinus flavipes; assembly: GCF_016432865.1. Classification (NCBI taxonomy): domain Eukaryota; kingdom Metazoa; phylum Chordata; class Mammalia; order Dasyuromorphia; family Dasyuridae; genus Antechinus; species Antechinus flavipes. The sequence continues at coordinate 147,701,432 of NC_067400.1, forward strand.
TTTTGACATGTCAAAGACTTTGATGTTACACAGTCCAAATGTGAAAATATGTTGGTTTACATGTACTGGGGAAAATAAAAAATGTTTAAAATAAAAAAAATTGATATGAAAATGAATTAGGCAAAATCATGCTGAAAATATTTAAAGATAAAATAAATTTAAAGATTAAAAAAAAAAAAACCCTTTTCATCCTCAAAGACAGCAAAGCCATCACATTTGGACTGTGTAACATTTAATCTTGGTTGCATTGGTTTTATTTATGCAATATTTTTTAAATACAATGTAATCAGAATTATCCATTTTGCATTTATAATGTTCTCTAATTCTTCTTTGGCCACAAATTCCTCTAATCTTCAAAGATCTGAAAAGTAAACCAGCCCTTGCTCTTCTAATTTGCTTATAGTACCACCCTTTATGCCTAAATCATATACCTATCTTGATCTTATTTTGGTATGAGGTGTGAGATGTATGTCTATGCTGAGCTTCTGATATATTGTTTTCCAGTTTTCCTAGCAATTTTTGTCAAATAGTGAGTTCTTTGGAGTTTTTGGAGTCTTTGGGTTTTACTATATATATATGTTTTATATAGGCTTTATAAACAGTCAATTCCTATAGTTATTGATTATTTTGTCTTGTGTATCTTACCTATTCCATTGATCTACCACTCTATTACTTAGCCAGTTTCAGATGATTTTGATGGTTGCTGCTTTATAATAGAGTTTTAGATCTGGTATTGTTAGGCCATTATCCTTTGATTATTGTTCATTAATTTCCTTGATATTCTTGACCTTTTCTTTTTCCAGATGAATTTTATTATAACTTTTTTTTTCTAGTTCTATAAGATAATCTTGTGGAGTTTGATTGGCATGGCACAGAACAAGTAGACTAATAGGCAAAATTGCCATTTTTATTCTAATAGCTCAGCTTTCCCATGAGCAATTGCTATTTTTCCAATTGTTTAGATCTGACTTTATTTGTGTGAAAAGTGTTTTATAATTGTGTTCATATAGTTTCTGGGTTTGTCTTGGACAGTAGACACCCAAATATTTTATTTTGTCTACCATTATTTTAAGTGGAATTTTGTAATGTTCAGACTAGCTCTCTGGAAGACCTCAGGATCAGCCCAAGTCCTTGGTCTTAGTGGAGGAGACCCATGAGGATGGATGGTCAAATCTGGACTTCATCTGAATTCTTCTTTGTGTCTGTTTCTGTGGCTGAGAGAGTCTTCTGTGTCTGTGGCTGAGAGGCCTGTTTCCTGTTCTCCCAGATCTTAAATATTCAGTAGGATTACATCACTTCAGCACCTGAGTATGTGCAACCATTACATCACCATATCACATTAAGTATATGTTTAGAGAAGCATTATCTCACACTGAGTAGGTGCTTAACTATAAGCACCCTATTGTCCTTGATTCAAGTATACCTTTTCAGAGTTCTGGATCTCTACATAATTTCTTTTTTTATCTCTTACTGCTGGTCTGTATTAGTAATATATAGTAATGTCAATGATTTGTGTGGGTTTATTTTATATCCTGCAACTTTGCTAAAGCTGTTAATTGTTTCAAGTAGATTTTTGGTTGATTCTCTAGGATTCGTTTAAGTATACCATCATATTATCTGCATAGACTAATAGTTTAATCTCCTCATTGCCTACTCTAATTGCTTTCTTTTTCTTTTCTTACAGCTAAAGCCAACATTTCTAGTGCAATATTTAAAAATATTGGTGATAATCAGCATCCTTATTTCATCCCTGATCTTATTGGGAATTTGCCTGGTTTCTCCCCATTACAAATAATGCTTGCTGATGGTTTTAATAGATGCTGCTTATTATTTAAGGAAAAGTCCTTAATTCTTATGCTCTCTAGTGTTTTTAATAAAAGATTTTTTTGCATCTATTCAGATTTTCATATGATTTCTGTTAGTTTTGTTATTGATATTGTCAATTATGGCAATAGTTTTCCTTGTATTGAATCAGCTCTGCATTCCTGGTATAAATGTCACTTGGTCATAGTATATTATCCTGCTGATGAATTGTTGTAATCACTTTGCTAATATTTTATTTAAAATTTTTGCTTCAATATTTAGAGGGAGATTGGTCTATAATTTTCTTTCTCTATTTTAGCTCTTCCTGGTTTAGGTATCAGCACCATATTTGTGTCATAAAAAAGAATTTAGCAGAACTTCTTTGCCTATTTTCTATTACTATGTAATTTGCATAGTATTGAAAGTAATTGTTCTTTAAATATTTGGTAGAATTCATTTGTAAATTCATCTGACCCTGGAGATTTTTTTAAAGGGTGTTCATTGATGGCTTTTTTTTTCTAAAATGGTGTTGTTTAAATAATTTATTTCCTCTTCTATTAACCTGAGCAATTTATATCTTTGTAAATATTCATACATTTCAATTAGATTGTCACATTTGTTGGCATTCAGTTGGACAAAATAGCTACTAATTATTGCTTTATTGGTAGTAAATTCAGCCTTTTTATTTTTGATGCTGATCATTTGTTTTTGTCTTTCCTTTTTCTAATCAAATTAACTCAAGATTTATTTTGGTTTTTTTTTTTATAAAGCAATCTTTTAGTTTTATTTATTAGTTCAATTATTTTATTACTTTCAATTTTATTCATCTTTCTTTTGATATTCAGAATTTCTAATTTAGTATTACAAAATATTATTATATATACTATAAAATACTAGTATTATAAAATAGATTTTAATTTGTTCTTTTTCTAGATTTTTTTTAGTTGAATGCCCAATTCATTGAACTCCTCCAGGTCTATTATTCATGTAAGAATTTAGAGATGTAAAATTTTCTCTAAGAACTGCTTTGTCTGCATCCCATAAGTTTTGATATATTGAGTCATTATTGTCATTCTCTTAGAAGAAATTATTGGTTGTTTCTATGATTTATTGTTTGACCACTCATGCTTTAGAATTAGATTATTTAATTTCCAATTGGTTTTTAGTTTATCTTTCCCTAGGCTTTTTTTTAAATGTAATTTTTATTGTATATGATCTGAAAAGGATGAATTTACTATTTCTGTCTGTCTACTTTGTCTGTGAAGTTTTTATGCCTTAACACATGGCCTGTTTTTGTTTAGGTGCTATGTACTGCTGAGAAAAAGATATGCTCCTTTCTATCCCTATTCAATTTTATCCAGAGGTCTATTATGTTTAAATTTTCTAACATTCTATTAACTTCCCTAATTTCTTTCTTGTTTATTTTGTGTGTAAATTTATCTAATGCTAAGAGAGGTATGTTAAGGTTTCTCCACCAGTATAGTTTTGCTGTCTATATCTTCCTATAACTGACAACTTCTCTAAGAATTTGGTTGCTGTACCACTTGGCATATGTATATTTAGTATCAATACCATTTTATTGCCTATGATACACTTTTTTATTATAGCTTTTTATTTACAAAACATATGCATGGGTAATTTTTCAACATTGACCCTTGCAAAACCTTTTGTTCCAACTTTTCCCCTCCTTCTTCCATCCCCTCCCCTAGATGGTATGTAATCCAATACATGTTAAATATGTTAAAGTATATGCTAAATACAATATATGTATACATATTTATACAGTTATCTTGTTGCACAGAAAGATTAGATCTAGAAAGAAGGTTAAAAAAAAACCTGAGAAGGAAAACAAAAATGCAAGCAAACAATAACAGAAAGAGTGGAAAGGCTATGTTGTGGTCGGCACTCATTTCCCATAGTTTTCTCTCTGGCTGTTAGCTGATTCTCTTCTTTACTGAACAATTGGAACTGGTTTGGATCATTATGATACCCTTTAACAAGATATTGTTTCTTTCCTTATTTCTCTTTACTAGATCTATTTTTTGCTTTTCCTTTGTCTGAGATAAAAATTGCTACCTCTGTTTTTTGTTTGTTTGTTTGTTTGTTTTTGCTTCAGCTGAAGCATATTTCAATCTGCTCTAGTTTTTTTTACCCTTTCTCTGTGTATATCTCTCTGTTTCAAATGTATTTCTTGTTAAAAAAAAACATATTTTAGGATTCTGGATTTTAATTCACTTTGCTATTCACTTCTGTTTTATGGAGATTTCTATTAAAGGGTCCATTCACATTCACAATTATAATTACCAACTGTGTATTTCCCTCTATCCTATTCTCTTCCCCATATATACTTTTCCTCCTCTTTCAACCTTGTCCCTGTTTAGTAGTGTTTTGTTTCTGACCAACTCTTCCCTTGAATTGCCCTCCCTTCTATCATCTCTCCTCTCTTCTCTTACTCTTTTCTCCTAGTGTTTCTGCCCTCCCTTCTATCCAGCCCCTCTCTTTTCCTTTCTCCTCCTACTTCCCTATAGGATAAGAGAAATTTCCATACCCAACTGTGTGAATATGTTATTCCCTCTTTGAGCTAAAATTGATGAGGTTAAGCTTCAGACAATACTCATCCCCATCCCTTTTTTCCCTTTACTGTAATAGATCTTTTGTGCCTCTTCATGTGATCTAATTAATTCCCTTTTACCTCCGCTTTCCTCTTCTCCTAGTAAAATCTTTTTTCTACCCCTTAATGCTTTTTCTTTAATATCATCACATCAAAGTCAATTTATACCCACAACCTCCATCGATGTATGGATCCTCTAACTGCTCTAATAAAAGATATAGTTCTCAAGAGTAACAAGTTTCATTTTCTCAAGTAGGATTGTAAATAGTTAACCTTTAAATGATTTGTTTTTCTTTCCTGTTTACCTTTTTATGCTTCTCTTAAGTCCTGTGTTTGTAGATCACATTTTTTTATTTAGTTGTGGTCTTTTCAATAGAAATGATTGAAAATCCTCTAGTTCATTGAAGATCCATCTTCTCTCCAGAAAAAGAATCCTCAGTCCCCCTAGGTAGTTGATTCTAGTTGTAAGCTCAGGTGTTTTGCCTTCTAGAATATGGTATCCCAGGCCTTTTAATCCTTTATCATAGGAGCTTCCAAATCCTCAGTAATCATAATGTGGCTCCTCAAATTGTGGGGTTTTTTTCTGGCAGCCTTTAGTATTTTTCCTTGAGATTATTGTTCTGGAATTTTACAATAATATTTCTTGGGGTTTTCCTTATGGGATCGCTTTCTGGAAGTGATTGATGGATTCTTTCAATGGCTATTTTGCCCTCTGATTCTAATATGAGTGCAGTTTTTCTTCATGATCTCTCATTGTCTCTCCTGGATCTATTTTCCAGGTTAGCTGTTTTTCCAATAAAGTAGTTAAAATTTTCTTCCATTTTTTCATTTTTTTTAGGTTTTTTTTTTTTTGACTGATTCTTGATGTCTCATAGAGTCATTAGCTTCCATTTGCCTGGTTCTAGTTTTTAATATGTGATTTTCTTCAGTTAGCTTTTATTATTTCCTTCTCCATTTGTTTAATTTTATTTTTCAAGGTTTGTAAAGGCTAAAATATTTTCAGTTCATAGTAATGCTACATCTATTTTTCAGGTATCCAGATAATTACATTTTATGGAATACATAGTGAAAGAAATTTTCCTGAGAGGATTTTCAAAGGAAAAAATACCTAAGTATGAGAAAAAGGTGGCTGACTTTGTTTTTGTTGTCTATTTACAACACAGAATAAAATTCTTATTCTTTTTACCTCATTTAAAGAAATATTTAATACAATGAATATTTATTTCATGATAATGAGGATATAATGCCAAAGACTTACTGCATATAGAGAAGCCTTATGCCTTTTATATCATAGGTTCTTCAAAAAGAGAGTTGAATGATGTTGGACATAGAACAAATAACATCATAAAAATGAAAATGATTACAATCCAATAGTCAGAAAATGAGTGATGATTGTAAGGGAGTCATTTTTCTTTCTTTCTTTTTTTTTGATAGAAGACTTTACATTTAATTTTTTTAATAACTTTTTTATTGACAGAACCCATGCCAGAGTAATTTTTTTACAGCATTATCTCTTGCACTCACTTCTGTTCCGATTTTTCCCCTCCCTCCTTCTATTCCCTCCTCCAAATGGCAAGCAGTCCTTTACATGTTAAATAGGTTACAGTATATCCTAGATACAATATATGTGTGCAGAACTGAACAGTGCTCTTGTTGCAAAGGGAGAATTGGATTCAGAAGGTATAAATAACCTGGGAAGAAAAACAAAAATGCAAGCAGTTTATATTCATTTCCCAGTGTTCTTTCTTTGAGTGTAGCTGCTTCTGTCCATCCTTAATCAATTGAAACTGAATTAGGTCTCTTTATCAAAGAGATCCACTTCCATCAGAATACATCCTCAAACAGTATTGTTGTTGAGGTATATAATGATCTCCTGATTCTGCTCATTTCACTTAGGATCAGTTCATATAAGTCTCGCCAGTCCTCTCTGTATTCATCCTGCTGGTCATTCCTTACAGAACAATAATATTCCATAACGTTTATATACCACAATTTACTCAACCATTCTCCAATTGATGGGCATCCATTCATTTTCCAGCTTCTAGCCACTACAAACAGTGCTGTCACAAACATTTTGGCACATACGGGGAGTCATTTTTCAATTAGCTGTGTATAGTTTATCAACTTGTTCAAGCAAAGATTAAAGTTTATGCCAAATTAGAAGAATGAAAATAAAATAAATTAGCCATGGCACCCAATAGAGGAAACTTAAATCTGTTCTATTTAATCAAATTGTTAATGTTAAAGAATATCAAATACAAAATGGATAAAAGAATAGATATAGACACTGATTTATAATTTCCTAAAGAAGTTTATACCACTGGTATAAAACTGGTATAAATTCATTGCCACAACAAGGAGAATTTAACCTGATCCAGCCGGGGGGGAAAATGAATGAGAAACACCAAATGACCACACTATGATACATAATTGGATGGATAACTTATGGAGCTCATTCATCAATAATATGTGGACTCCAGGAACCACTTTAGCAGCAAACATAATTTTCTGGTCAACCACAGAGATGTAATATCCAAGGCAACCCAGGTTTAAAATACAAATTTATTTTTAAAATCTGTAAAATCTGGAGGAGGATAATAAAACACTCTGCTCCTGGAGTACAGTATGCACTGTCCCAAGCCTCTTGCACTAGGAACACAAACAAAATCAATGTAGCCAAAATTAGAAAGGAAGCAGAAGGGAAACAATTTTTATTTGTTTCTGATAAAGGTCTCATTTCTGAAACATATAGAGAACTGAGTCAATTTTATAAGTAAATAAGTCATTCCTCAATTGATAAGTGGTCAAAGACTATGAATAGACAATTTGCAGATGAAGTAATTAAAAGCACCTATTATGAAAACATTTTCCAAATCACTATTGATTAGAGAAATACAAATGAAAACACCTCTGAGTTATCACCTCATATTAATCAGATTGGCTAAGATGACAGGAAAAGATGATAATAAATATTGGAGGGCATGGGGGAAAACTGGGACACTAATGCATTATTAGAAGAGTTGTGGTGTGAACTGATCCAGTCATTCTGGAGAGTGGTTCTCATTCCTTGAGAAGGAGGGAAAAAAAAATTTTGAAACTCAAAATCTTACAGAGATGAATGTTGAAAAGTGACAGTGCATGTCAATGGAAAAATAAAATACTATTGAAATAAAAATATAATTATTTAATTGAACTACTATATCATGATGAGTGATGGGCTCATCCTGAATTAATAAGGAAAAAAAGAGATATTTTGTTTTTTAACATGAATAAATCTACACTACTGTTATTGTTATATAAAACTAACTTGGGAGATATTAAGTAGAAATATTACTGGCAAGTGCTAAAAAATTAATGTTTCTTGTCAGTATTACTTAAATCTTGATTAGAATATTACTTTAATAGGGATTTAATAGGGGTATCACCCATGTAGAAGAAGCTTGGAATCTAATTTTAAGAAACAAGAGGAACATAGAATATATAGACATCCTGGATTTTTTTAAATGTATATATTTATTTAAAACTTAAGTGCAAAAATAAGAAAAAGCAAAATAGAAAAAGAAAGAAAAACAGAAAAAAAAACAGTCATGTGTACAGCAGAACATCAGTAAAGAGTCAAAATATGTAACAATAAAGTTCCATTTCAAGAAAGCATATATAATAATAAAAGATATTGTATTTATGACTGTCCCATCTTTGCTTCTTTATAAGGATTTTTTTGTTCTCTGCTATTTTATTCTTTTTTTCCTGTTTCTTCCCCCCTCACCTCCCTCAAGCAGACCTATAGTTAAGCCTGAATATATTTATGTACACACACACACACAGATACACACACACACACACACACACACATATAGGGATATACCTCCTCTCCCATTTAATTCCTCTGTCAGTTCTTACTCTCACATCTCATTCATGTAGTATAATATAATTTTACCTTTTTTCCTAGGTACTTTTGCTTTTTTAGAGTCACATTATACTCCACTCTACCCCTTATCTTTCTTTTGGACTACCCAATTACTACTATCAATCTTAGACATATACTTTACATTTACTCATATAAAACATAAACAGTTTGTCTTTAATGAGATCCTTGGAACTAATCTTTGATTTTGACTTTTATGTGTTAAATTTTCTTTCTTTCTTTCTTTCTTTCTTTTTTTTTTTTTTTAGTAATTATAACTTTTTATTGACAGAACCCATGCCTAGGTAATTTTTTTTTACAACATTATCCCTTGTACTCACTTCTGTTCTGACTTTTCCCCCCTTCCTCCCTCCCCTCCCCTAGATGGCAAGCCGTTCTATACATGTTAAATATGTCACAGTATATCCTAGATACAATATATGTGTGCAGAGCTGAACAGTTCTCTTATTGCACAGGAAGAATTGGATTCAGAAGGTAGATATAACCCGGGAAGAAAAACAAAAATGCAAACAGTTTACATTCATTTCCCAGTATTCTTTTTTTTGGGGGGGTGTTGCTGCTTCTGTCCAGCATTGATCAATTGAAACTGAGAAATCCACTTCCATCAGAATACATCCTCATCCAGTATCATTGTTGAAGTGTATAATGACCTCTTGGTTCTACTCATTTTACTTACCATCAGTTCATGTAAGTCTCTCCAAGCCTCTCTGTATTCATCCTGCTGGTCATTTCTTACAGAACAATAATATTCCATAACATTCATATACCACAATTTACCCAACCATTCTCCAATTGATGGGCATCCACTCAGTTTCCCTGGCCACTACGAACAGGGCTGCCATAAACATTTTGGCACATACAGGTCCCTTTCCCTTCTTTAGTATCTCTTTTGGATACAAACCCAGTAGTAACACTGCTGGATCAAAGGGTATGCACAGTTTGATAACTTTTTGGGCATAATTCCAGATTGCTCTCCAGAATGGTTGGATTCATTCACAACTCTACCAACAATGCACCAGTTTTCCTGCATCCCCTCCAACATTCATCATTATTTTTTCCTGTCATCTTAGCCAATCTAACAGGTGTGTATTATGTGTTAAATTTTCTATTGAGTTCAGGTTTGTTTGAGACAAAATCCTGAAAAATCTGATAGCTGAATATCCATTTTTTGTTCAATATTATACTTAATTTTGTTGGACATAATATTTTGGCCACAACCTATTTTCTTTTTTGATTGTCAGTATATAATATTCTAGGACCTGTAGTCTTTTATTGTAGCTGCAGATAAATCCTGAACAATTTAAATTGTAGTTCCAGAATATTTGAAATGTTTTGTTATTATTGTTGCTTGTAAAATTTTCTCTTTAAATTGGAAGTTTTGAAATCTAGCAGTGATGTTCCTATGTTTTTCTTGTAATATCTCTTTGAGGTAGTGATTGGTATATATATATATATATACATTTTTTTTCCTATTTTTACTTTCTCTTTTTATTCTGTTACTCCAGGACAATTTTCTTCATTTCTTGTATTATTATGTCTTCAAGTTCTTTTTTGGTCATAGCTTTCAGGTTTTCCAATTATTCTTATATTAGATTTATTTTCCAGATCTGTTGTTTTTCTTATGCCTCATTTTCTCTTCTATTTTTTCATTCTTTATATTTTGTTTTGTTATTTCTTGGTCACATAATTTCCATGGCTTCCCTTTGCCTAATTCTAATTTTCAGAGTTATTTTCTTCTTTAAGTCTTTGGACCTGGGGGCAGTTAGATAGAGCAGCAGATAGAGCAACCAGCCCTGAAGTGAGGCGGACCTGAGTTCAAATCAGGGCTCAGATAGTTAAACTTCCTAGTGGTGTAACCCTGGGCAAGTCATCCAATTGCCTCAGCAAAAAAAAAAAAAAAAGACTCTGGATTTTCTTTTCTGGTTAGTTGACTTTCTTTTCATAGTCTTTTGCTATTTGGTTCCTATTTTTTCTTTACTTTTTCCTCAATCTCTCATTTGATTTTCAGTCTTTTTTGAATTTTCTGTAATTTTTTTCTGAGTGATAACCATTTAATATTGCTCTTTGTGGTAGAAGAGACATTTTTTTACTTCAGTATACTCCTCTGAAGATAAACCATGGTTTTCCCTATTCTCATAATAACTTTCTATGGTTAGATTCTTTCTCCTTTGTCTACTCATTTAAAAAAAAAAACTTGATAGTATAATCACTTCTAGTCATGGGGTGAGCAGGGATAGTGCCTCTGGCTTCACTTCAATTTATCCCTCTGGTCTGGAACCCCAAACCAAGAACTCTGTCCTCCTGTTAAGTACTCACAGCAGCACCTTCCCTGACTCTTTGTCTTTTTTTTTCCCAAGATGCAGGAAGCAGAATCTATGATCTGGCTCAGGAGCATGGGGAAATCCAAATTTAGTGTTGCATCCAGCTCAGTAGTGATACCTTGAGGACTAGGATTTCAAAGACTTTAGTCTGATTCCTTTTTCCTTCCTTCCTTACAACCCAAAGGGATGTTTGTTTGTTCTTGGTAAGTCTCTGAAATAAATATCCTTTTGTATAAAAGCTAGCCTGATGTTAAGGAATTAAATGGAAGTGCTAGCCACTGGACCCCATATACTGTAGATAAATATCTAGAAGGGCAGAGAAATGAGACAGTTCAACTCCCTCAAGGTACTAGAGAACCCCTGTGGTTCTCCTTGGGAAATCCTTGAGAGAAATTCTTGCTTAAGACCTTTCCCAATTCCCCTTATTGCTAACAGAATTGATAAATTATGACATCTGACTCTCAGAGAGTATGATTACATCATGATCAAATTTTTAAGAGAAAAAAAATACATATATATATATTTTTTCCTATGAGGAAAGAGAAGGAATTTTTGTTTCAAAATTCAAAGAAATGTCTAAGAGACAATTTTAATAAAGTTAGGATATTTTATTGAACTGGAATAATATAATAAGGAAAGAGCTGTGTCTGTTTTTTCCCTAGAAAACCCTTAGAAAATTAATTTGAATCTCAGCAAAAAGAAATCTCAGTTAAACATAAAGTGATTAAATAGTAAAGTGTTATGGGCCAGAACTCTGGACTTGAAACAAGGTACTAACAAAGTGGAATTGATGATACAATGGTTACCTAGTTTAGCATGATGTTTAATAGATCTCTAAGTTCAGTATGATTGATCTAATCTTACAACAAATAATGATTTCCTAGTGATATAATGATTAGTTTATACTCAGTGTAGAGCATATAAGCTAGGAGCCTCAGCTAGGTTGAAGCAGAGAAGCAGAGAGGCAGAGAAGACAAGAGAACTGGAGGCAGGAGCTTAAGCTCTCAGAGAGAAGGAGAGAGAAATTCATTTTCATCTTCAGTCAGGTTCCTGGTGGCTAGCCTGCCCTCCTATACTTCCCCCGCTAGGACCAAAGCCAGACTGAAAGGCTCTCCAGAAAGCTGCCCAGCATCAGGCAAGGAGATAATAAAGGATTTGGACTTTAATACCTGGCTGTTCTCGTGATGATTACTCAACTGAAACGAAGTCTGCTTCCAGAGACCCCAAGAAAACTGAACCGAGAGAACATTATATTTTGGTGCCCAATGTGGGGCCGACAGGATCCTGAGTTCAGTGGGAAAAGTCTCCGATCCTGATTTCAGTGGAAAAGTCTCTGTGACCTAGAAATTAGGGTGAGTACAAGAAGGAAACTTTGTAAAGGGCTAAACTAGTGCTTCAGCTAAAATGGGACAGATGTTTAGAAAACAACTTTCTTTTTCAATTCAAGGAAAATGTGTCAAAAGCTTTGTTAGACTTATGAAAAAACAAGGTTTGATTGTAACTTGAGAGCAGATCAATGAACTTTTAGAAACAGTACAGTACACATCACCTTGGTTCTCTAAGGGAAAAGAATTAGACCCAAACAAGTGGAAATTAGTGGAGAGCAATTATGTGAATATTAAAATGATAATGGACTTGATTCAATTTCTAAAGAAACACTTTATACATATAACTTAATACAACTGGCTTTAAGAAATTATGTAAGTATTAAAATAGGAAAAAAAGATAGAGTAGGAGAGAGAGGAAACTGACAAACTAGGTGAAAAGGATGAAGAATCAGATAAGAATGGAGTTAAGCATAATTCTGAGAAATTAAGGAGTGTGATGCTTCACAGCAGGAGCCATTAGGGCATTCTCCATCCCCTGACATATCTCCCTCAATTAACCCTTCATAGGTGGAAGGAGAAAGAGGAGGGGGAGGGGCAGTGACACAATCAGCATCACCTATGAAGCAGCCTATAACAAGATTACAAAAGGCATTAATTAAAGCAAAAAAAGGATAGGATATATCTGATTTAAAGATAAATGCATACTCTGTGATTGAAGAATTTGACTCTTCAGGCAAATAAAGGAGAAAATGCACTCCTTTTGATCTGGAAAAAATTAAGGATTTGAAAAAGGGTTGCACTCTTTATAGGGCTACATTGTCTTATGTTAAGATGTTACTAGAGAATTTGGCTTATGAAATTTTAACCCCCAGTGATTGGAAATCCATAACGAGGTCATGTTTAGAATCTGGACAAAACTTGTTGTGGCTTTTGGAGTACAGTGAACTATGCAGGATACAAGCCCAACACAATAAGCAAACTGGAAAAAAGAAAAACCTTGAAACAAAGGAAAAGACCTAAGAAATATCTGACACTGAAAGAGCATGGCTGATAATGAGATTGTTACAGAACTTTAGAACCAGAAGGAATCATTGAATTTCCTGAGATAAAAAAATTACTGATAAGACTGTTATAGAACTTCAAAACCTGCAAAAATCAGTGCATTTCCTGAGATAAAAAATTGTTGATAAGACTGTTACAGAACTTCAAAACCAGCAGGAATCATTGGATTCCCTGAGACAAGATAAAACTGATACAGGACTTCAAAATCTGCAGGAATCATTGGATTCTCTAACACATGATGAGACTATTATAGGACTTCAAAACTTGCAGAAAACATTGGATTCCCTACACACATGAAGTAATGAACAATAGATTCCTTTTGGACTATTTCTAGGACTTGTGGACATGTATAATTCCTCCTGTTGATTCATGTTATTTGTCACATTTATTATTATTATTTGTCACTAGTCTGTGTTATATTGCTATGTGCTTATATAATTTATGTAATTATGTGTACCTCCCAAGTTGATGGATTTATGTATACCTGTTTCAAGTGAGACCCTTCAGAAACCCGCTAATCTGGTTTGATTTCCCATTTCCCTTTGGTGTTTTCATCTCCCTTCTTGAGATGTCAGGGAGGCATGATCACCTCCTTTTATGGTGTTTTCATCTCTTTTTTAAGGAGTCAGGGAAGGTGTGATCACCTCTTTTGGGGGATTCTCACCTCCTTGAGAAGTCAGGGAGAGTGATCACCTTATGTTCTAAAACAAAAGAAAGTGGGAGATGTTATGGGTCAGAACTCTGAACTTGATACAAGGTACTAAGTGGAATTGATGAGACAATGATTATCTAGTTTAGCATGATGTTTAATAGTTCTCTAAGTTCAGTATAATTGATTTAATTTTACAACAAATAATGGTTTCCTAGTGATATAATGATTGGTTTATACTCGGTATAGAGCATATAAGCTAGGAGCCTCAACTAGATTCAGTGATTTGGAGAGCTAAAGAAGACAAGCACACTGGAAGCTCTCAGAGCCAAGAAGACAGAAATTCATTTCAACCTTCAGTCAGGTTCTTGGTTGCAGGTTCTCCTCCTGCATTTCTCCACTGAGACGAAGACCAGTCTGAAAGGCTCTCCGGAAAGCTGCCCAGCCCCAGGGAAGGAGATAATTAAGGATTTGGATTTTAACACCTGACTGTTCTTGTGGTGATTACTGAACTGAAATGAAGGCTGCTCCCAGAGATCCCAAGAAAACTGAACTAAGAACATTACAGTAATGTAGTAGAGCTGACAAAAAAGGTTTTTGGATCTTTAAAAAGAGTATCATTGTATTTACTGGATTCAGGGGATTGGATGAAATGGTCTCTTGTGATTCTTCTGAGTTCCAGGATATGATCCAGTCATTCTTGGACTTGACATAATCTCTATTCTTCCACTTAATGCCAGTGTGATCTTAGACAAATCATTTAATAATTCTGAGTCTATTTTCACATGTGCAAAATTATTACTTCTAAGTTTTCTTCAAGGTCTGTATCCTTTGATTTTAAATCTTATAATTTTCCTGAGTTAGAAAATGCCTAATCCAAGAGATATCTCTTTTATCACACTATCATCTTCTAAGAATCACCTGACACATCTTACTTTCTGTTTGTCTTCAAGAATAACCTTTTTTCTCCAAACAACCACAGGAAAACTATGGAAAAGATTTTTATAGCCAACAAGCAATACAACTGGTTTATTTTAAAAAACTATTCAATCAATTCCAATGGTTCCTTATTACATCCAGGATAAAATTTATATTCCTCTGTTTAACTTTTAGAGTCCTCCATAATCTGGTCACTTTTGAGTCTTTCTATATTCTTCTCTTCTGCAGGAACACCGGCATTCTTATTATATTTCCCATATGACTTCTGATTTCTTGACCCCATACCTTTTCACTGGATTCCTATTGTTGGAATACTGGTGGTACTTACCTCTACCTCCTGGCTTCCTTGACCCAGTTCAAATGCCATCTTTTGCCTAAGACCTTTTCCCAGTTTCCCTCACTGCTAACAAAAGTGTATCCAAGATTTCCTCCTATTAACATGACATCTATATTTATACTCATAGCTGTATCTAATCTATATTGTATGTATAATTTTTTTCATGATGATAAAATTTGTGGTCCTTGAGGTTAGGGACTTTGATTTTGCCTTTTTTTTTGTTTGGTATCCTCAGTGCTTAGCACACACAAAATATAAGTAGTTTTTAAAATGATTTAAAATGTTTAACCCATATCAACTTGGGTTCAAGTTTACTTCTAACACATACCATCCATGTAAACCTGAGAAAGTGCCTTAACCTCTAAGCAACTCTATGATAGCAAATTGCTGACTTGCATTGGGAGAAGAATTTTCCTTACTAAAGAGTTCCTTATAGTTTTTATATTATGCTACTTTGTTATACATATATATAGAGAGAGAGAGAGAGAGAGAAGAGAGAGAGAGAGAGAGAGAGAGAGAGAGAGAGAGAGAGAGAGAGAGAGAGAGAGAGAGAGAGAGAGAGAGAGAGAATGAATAGTTTGAGATCTAATGTTGTTAGGCTCCCTTTCTTCCTACTTTTTCACATGATTTCTCTTGAGATTCTTGACCTTTTGTTCCTCCAAATGAGCTTCGTTGCTTGGGTTTCCCGCCCCCCAACTCTATAAAGTAAATCTTTGACAGTTTAATTGGTGTGACACTAAATAAAGAAATTAATCATTTTAGCTATTTTTTTTTTACAATATTGCCATGTCCCAATCATAAGCAATTAAAATTTCTCCATTTAGCTCTTTGTATTTCTATGAAGGATGTTTTATAATGTATACATATAGTTCCTATATGTGTGTTGTTAGGTAGATTTCTATATATTTTATGTATTGTACAATTATTTTGAATGGAATTTCTTTTTCTATCTCTTCTGCTTCATTTTAATTATAATATATAGAAGGGAATATAATACAATATATTTTAGATGTTGAGACAAAACCCTCAAGGGTAGGATTTCTACATATGTCCTCATTGAATTTTATTGGGTTAAATTTGCCCCTCAAATTCCAATCTATTGAGGTCACTGTTCAAAAATAGTATTTGATGTATTTGGAGTAGGGATTGATAGAAAATGTTTAACAAACAATTCTCCAAAAACACAGGATACACTTTTAAGTTATTTTTTCTTCACATTTTCTTCAGTAATACATTGCTGGTAGAGTTGTAAACTGATCCAAACACAATGAAAAACAATTTGGAACTATATTCAGAGTTATAAGTGTGCATATCCTTTGACCCAACAATACCAATACTAGATCTGTGTCCCAAAGTGATGAAACAAAAGGGAAAAGGACCCAAAGGTACAAAAATATTTATAGCAGCTTTTTCTGTGGTGACAAAGGATTAGAAATTGAGGGAATAGCCCATCAGTTAGGAAATAGCCAAACAAATTGTGGTATATGATTGTGATGAAATACTGTTGTGCTCTAAGAATTGATAAACAAAATGGCTTCAGAAAACCCTGGGAAGACTTATATGAACTTATACAAAGTAGAAGTTAATAGAACCAGTAATATATGGTACACAGTAATAGCAATATTATAAAGATGATTAACTGTGAAAGACTTAGGTACTCTGATCAAGACAATGATCTAAGACAATTTCAAAGAATCCAGGATGAAAAATGGTCAGCTTCTTTAAAGAGATAACAGATGAACTGTGAATATAGATTGAAGCATAGTTTTTGAAAATTTCTTTATGTTTATTGGTTTATTTGTTTTATTTCTTTTGCAATGTGGGTTATATGGGAATATGTTTTAAATGATGCAGCATATATAATCAAATTCAAATTGCTAGCTTCTCAAAGAAGGGAGGTCAAGTGGAAGGGAGAGAATTTGGAACTCAAAAAATTTTTTAAGCTTTTTATTTTCAAAGCATATGCATGGATAATTTTTCAACATTGACCCTTGCATAGCTTTGTATTTCAGATTTCCCCTCCTTTCTCCCACTCCCTCCCCTAGATGGCAAGCAATCCAATATATGTTATACATGTTAAAATATATGTTAAATCCAATATATGTAAACATATTTATGCAATTCTCTAGCTGCACAAGAAAAATCAGATCAAAAAGGAAAGTAAATGAATAAGAAAACAAAATGCAAGCAAACAACAACAAAAAGAGTGATATTATTATGTTGTGATCCACATTCAGTTCCTACAGTCCTCTCTCTGGGTATAGATGACTCTCTTCATCACAAAATCATTGGAACTGGTATCAATCATGTCATTGTTGGAAAGAATCATGTTCATCAGAATTGATAGTCACATAATATTAATGTTGCTGGGTACAATGATCTCCTGTAAGAGCATCAGTTCATATAAGTCTCTCCAGACCTCTCTAAAATTATCCTCCTGATCATTTCTTATAGAACAATAATATTCCATAACATTCATATACCATAACTTATTCAGCCATTCTTCAACTGATGGGCATCCACTCAGTTTCCAGTTTCTTGCCATTACAAATGTGCCACAAACATTTTTGCACATGTGGGTCCCTTTCCTTCTTTTAAGATCTCTTTGGGATATAAGCCCAATAGAAACTCTGCTGGAAGGATGAATACAGAGAGGATTGGAGAGACTTACATGAACTGATGCTAAGTGAAATGAGCAGAACCAGGAGATCATTATATATCTCAATAATGATACTGTTTGAGGATGTATTCTGATGGAAGTGGATCTCTTCGATAAAGAGAGCTAATTCAGTTTCAATTGATCAAGGATGGACAAAGAAAGAACACTGGGAAATGAATATAAATTGCTTGCATTTTTGTTTTTCTTCCCGGGTTATTTATACCTTCTGAATCCAATTCTCCCTGTGCAACAAGAGAACTGTTCAACTGTTCAGTTCTGCACACATATATTGTATCTAGGATATACTGTAACCTATTTAACATGTAAAGGACTGCTTGCCATCTGGGGGAGGGGGTGGAGAGAGGGAGGGGAAAAATCGGAACAGAAGTGAGGGCAAGGGATAATGCTGTAAAAAATTACCCTGTCATGGGTTCTGTCAATAAAAAGTTATTAAAAAAAAAAAAGAAAAAAAAGAAACTCTGCTGGATCAAAGGGTATGCACAATTTGATAACTTTTTGAGCATAATTTCAAACTGTTCTCCAGAATGGCTGGATCCATTCACAGTTCCACCACCAATGTATTAGTGTCACAGTTTGGAACTCAAACTTTTATTTTTATTATTATTATAGTTTTTTTTTTTATTTTCAAAACACATGCATGGATAATTTTTCAACACTGACTCTTGGAAAACCTTCGTTTCCAACTTTTCCCCACTCCTCCCCTAGATGGCAGGTAGTCCCATACATGTTAAATATGTTAAAGTATATGTTAAATACAATATATGTATACATATTTATACAGTTATCTTGTTGTACAAGAAAAATCAGATCTATTAAGAAGGTAAAAAACCCTGAGAAGGAAAAGAAAAATGCAAGCAAACAATAACAGAAAGAGTGAAAATGCTATGTTGTGGTCCACACTCAGTTCCCATAATCTTCTCTCTGCGTGTAGATGACTCTCTCCATTACTGAACAATTGGAACTGGTTTGAATCATCTCATTGTTGAAGAGAGCCATGTCCATCAGAATTGATCGTCTTATAGACTTGTTGTTACCATGTATAATGATTTCTTGGTTCTGCTTATTTCACTTAGCATCAGTTCATATAGGCCTCTCCAAGCTTGAAAAAATCCTGTTGGTCATTTCTTACAGAATAATAATATTCCATGACATTCATATACTATAACTTATATCATGATTTATTCAGCCATTCTCCAATTAATGGGCATCCATTCAATTTCCACTTTCTAGTCACTACAAAGAGGGCTGCCACAAACATTTTTGCACATGTGGATCCCTTTCCCTTCTTCAAGGTCTCTTTGGGATATAAGCCCAGTAGTAACACTGCTAGATCAAAAGGTATGCACAGTTTGATGACTTTTTGAGCATAGGAACTCAAGCTTTAAAAAAAATTGTTAGAAATTTCTTACATGAAATTATGAAATATTTAATTAAATAAATAAAAACAATTTTAAAAATCATTTTACCCATTTCTTAATTCTAGATAAAACAATAAAGACCTGGTTTTTTAGCATTTGCTGATTTTTGAAGTTTTAATGCTCATTCCCAGAATCTAACAATTATTGTCATAAGCCCCTACAAGCTGACTCCAGCATACTCCTGGTTTGGAGGGACATAATATCACATTTTCTGCCTTTCCCTATAGTAGTCAGTCAATAAATATTTATTAAGCATCTGTTGTGTTCCTGGCACCATGCTAAGTGCAAACAGGAAAAAAGACAGTTCCTATCTTCAAAGAGCTTACACTGTAATGGGGGAAAGACAATATACAAAAGGAAGGTGAAAAGGGTAGGGTACCTGACATGGGGGCATGATGGAAAAATCCAAAGGAGTGCAGCTAGGTGAGAAATGTAGGAAACCAGGTGCACTGACAAATATTGCATCCTGATTGTGATAAAATCTTCTGAACACTTTTGCACAAGAATGTGCATAAATGTAGTAATGTAAACAAAAAGGAGAAACTTAAAAGCTCGAATCATTATAACATTAATCTAAACATTCTCTTTTCTGTGTCAAAACTTTATTAGCCTGCATTTTCTCATACATTGATACCTTTAGGTAACATCACATGCTTTCCCATAGAACAGTAGTTGTCTATAAGAGCTTTGAGCTCTTCAGATGAAAGCTACATACACAAACTACTTATTTGTATTTACTTCATCTATAATACACATTCATTTGTCAGTTCTCTCTCAAAGTTTTGCTTTAGGATAGATCTTGTAATTAAAATTCTTTTATATGTGAATTCTAAGAGGGACATCATTTTCTCTAATGATACATTATTACATAGTCCCACAGTTTGTGACTTCATACAATAAAATAGAGTTTATGTGATACTGTGTAGCTGGCATCCATGAACAGTTTTTACTAGGGGGAGAGGGGCAGGGCATCATCATTTAGTGGGAAAAGTCTAGTGCAGTTAAACTCTTGCCCCACAGAGGTTAAAACAATTGCCAACTGAGAGTATCTCCCTGAGGCACAATCAGAGGTGATAAGTACCATTTAAAGGATGCTTTAGCTTCTTCACTGAACCACATCAAAAAAGATGGCGGATGGCTTCATTAGCAGCGTGCTTAGAACAATGTTTTCTCACTTTGAGATAAAATGTTCCAAACAGTTTGCTTAGGTCTACTAATGAATATTTAATTTCAAATGAGAAAGGTTCACTAGGGAATGCTATACAAACATGCAGTTTCATGAAGCTATCCACAGATTTGTTTGATTGGGGTTTGTGCATTTGATATCACTAGGATGAAACAATTGAATTCTGCATTATAATTCAAGAGTATAAGGCATGTATTAGAATTTAGGGTGAGTCAATATTTACATTGTAAACTTCCATTTTAAAGATTTTTCTTTTTTCAAATGGTGTCTTCTATATTTTTACCAGGCCAAAATGATGCAGAATGAAAGAGAAAGTATTACAAATATGTATTTGTATGAATGTGTGTTGTATGAGTACTTTCATTTAGGAGTCAAAAAAATCAACAAATAGTAACAACTTTGAAGTGTATCAGTCCTTACATGTTCACAAGATCGAGAACATCAGGCCCTTCATTTGCATTTTCATACTTTGTTTGACTCAAAATAAATTTGATTAAAAACAAAATTTGGCAAGAGATTAGTCCATAAAAGGATTTTTTGCTTCTGGGTTTTTTTTTTTTTATTTAAACAATGCTTTGCTTTGAAGTGTGACTGATGTGTCATGTGGAGTTTTTCAAACATACTGTATAGTGGTTTAGTTCATCTATATGTGTACTAGATAACAATAAGACAACATTTATATAGTGCTTTAAAGTTGCAAAGCACTTGACATACATGATTTATTTGATCTTCATGTGCTATATCATAATCAGGTTGTTTATTACATAGAATTTTTACAAAGTTTTTTTAATGAATTAAATTTTTAAAAATTATTAAGGATTTTTTTCTTCTTTATGACCACTGGGATGGGGGTAGGATTAAAAAAAATTGTAACAAACACATATAATCAAGCAAAACAAATAATCACATCAACCATATTCAGTAATGTGTGTTTCATTCTGCATATTTAGTCCACCATCTCTCTGTCAGAAGTGGGTAGCATTCTTCATTATTGATCCTCTGGAACAGAGAAACTGAGTCTTTTAAAATTGTTCATTTTTACAATGCTGTTGTTATTGTATAAATTATTCTCTTGGTTCTTCTCATTTTACTCTGCATCAAATTGTTAGGAATGCAGAATTTAATAGCAGTTCTTATAAATGGTGGTTTTATCATTACATTTTATAATGTATTAATTCATTAATTTTTTATACTGAAAAAAGAATTCTTCAAAAGAAGAATGTCATTGGAGTGATGTATAACTCAGTTCAGTCATAAAAGTATACTGATGGGAATCTTTCATGTTCCCTTGGTATCCACAAAACATCAAGAGAGTAGAATAATACCACCAGCATATTGGATAGATCCCTGTGGATGATTTATGGGAGGACACAAACAGGACCTCACAAAATAATGGACACAGATAGGTTGAGCTTCATCATTCAAGAAAGTTATCACATTGAAATTTCAGATCCATTAAAGTATCAATAAAAAAATCACATGGTTATTTAGGATTTCTTTATAATCCTAAACTATAGGATTACTTGCTGACATGGAACTAAATATAATCAAAACTGACAATCTAAATTAAACATATTCAAAGAAAGAGTTCTAACAAATGTGTAGTACTTATTACCCTAAAAGGATTGTTTAAGTTTAAAATAAAAACAAGCTCCAGAGAAAATTAGGCAAATTCATGAAATGTAAATACATAACATAATCAGGAAGCCTACTACCAGCCTGTCATGTAAAACATGTCTTGGATGGAGTATACTCAGATTTTAACAAGGAATTTGACATAGTCTCATTCTGTCCTTGTGGACAGGATAAATAGATATATGCTGGATGGAAAAATAGTTAAGTACATTCAGAACTGATTGAATGACTGGACCCACAGAGTACTGATTATTGGATCAAGAAGATGCTGAATAACCAGCAATCAAGGTTAATGCAGAGGATTCATACTGTAGGTAGAGTTGAGACTAGATATACTGAATGATTCAATCTGATACTGAGATTCTATCATTCTATTATTGATTCCATCTTAAAGGCTCAACACAGAATTTCTTATAATTGTGAAATATATATTCCCAAGCCTATATTTAAAACATTAATATTCAAATGGTAGAATAGTGCTGGTTAACATCAGAATTTACATTTTATTGGATCTTTCAGATCCCTAAATGAAATTATATTAGTTAATATAAAGCACTCTAACATTTGCAAAGTAGTTTACCAATACATTATTGTATTTTAATCTCACAACAATCCTGGAAGGTAGGTCCTAGTAACATTTTACGAATGAGGAAATTAAGACAGAGATTAAGTGACTTGCCCAATATCACATAGCTAGTTAGTGTCTGTATTTGAATTCAGGTCTTTCTGACTCTAGGTCAGGTTCTCTATCTAATAAACCACCTAAAAATATACTGGTTGTTAAGACTATTAATTGTAAACAGCTTATTATTAATGGTGAGTACTTCTTACTGGAAACTGACAGATTTAAATAGCAATGTTCTGAACTTGGTAGAACTAGAAAGTAACTTCACTGCTAGGAAAGGCATGCTACAACTTTAAAATATTGTTTTCTTAGATTTAGCTGTTGGAAATATGAGCTTTGCATGGTGATAACCTCTAAGTAATATAGACTACTTAGCAGGATCAGAGCTTGTAAAGAATAAAGTTTGCCTCTTCAAAAATTAAGAGGATGATGTGGAGTGCTCTTGTTTGATGAAAAAATAAAGTAAAGGAGTTTTGGTGAATTATAAAGAAACAAAAATGAATAGATCTTTAAAAATGTATCCCCATTTTTGTTAGTGTTGGCAGTGGAGTGTGATTTTTATCAATGTAGGGAATTCTAGTTCAGGAAAATTCTTTTACCCACACTAAGAATGTCACCTGCTTTGCAATTTATATAGTTTCAAAAGAGTAACCTGAGGCACTGTAAAATTCACAAGACATATATGTCAGGAATAGAATTTGAAGCCATATCTTCCTGACTGAGACCAGATTTCTCTCCACTCTGATCTGCTTCTTTTTAAACTAATTGACTGATGAAGAAACAGAGCTTATAGTGCTTCTCATATTAAAACCTCAGACTTTGACAAAACGAGAGTACTCAGAGGTTAGTCAAATAACAGTCATTTGCCACTGTAAGAAAATCCTCCTCTTTCTGAAGAAGACAGAGGAAATTCTGTGTCTTGAGTTATTGAATTTATAAAAATAACCTCTATTTGATTATTTATGACCAAACCATGATTTGGTCATTTACATTTACAAATCATATTGGTGATTATTTATATTAATTCAGTATTTCAACAATATTGTGTTCCCCTTGCTTTAACAGCAAGTTGCAAAATCTGCATTGCTGCAGTTCAATTAATGAAAATAATTTAGGGAAAAATCCTCACCTTGTGGCCAGCTTTCTGATAATAAACTGCCATTATTAGACTAGCAGTTTTTCTTGAATTTATAGTCTCCTGGTATAATCTATTGAGAGTCCTTTAAGTTAAAATAATGCATTAGAGAAAAGCTTTTATTGAAGGTTAGTGCTTATTAAGCAATTAAAAATACCATAACATTAGAAATATGGAGTAGTAGGGTTATAAATAATTGACCTGAATGCTTACTTTTATCCCCAACTTAATATGTAGCACCCTCATTCTTACCTAACAACATATTAACATGCTTGGCCTTAATAACTTGGATTTAGCATCTGGATCCTTTATAAGGGAATATGGTAGAATGAAAATAATGTTAGATTTAGTTTCAGAGGACTTTGGTTTGAATCCTTTAGTTTAGCAGATTTGAAGAGGAGCCAAATGTTTCTCTGATGGCCAGCCTTGCTTTCCATATCCTGCTGGGCCCAGTGTATCCCCCCAAGGGAAGGTAGCAAAGGGCTGAGCTGGTGGTCTTCCATTCATTCCAAAAGTACAACTTCCATCTGTGCTAGCACAAGGTGACTTCTGCCTCTTGCTTCCAGTTCAATATCCCATCTGGGATGTGGAGAATGTCCAGTGCAAAAAGGGCCAATCTTATCTTTAACCCCAGGCCTTCCATCTCATGCCTGTCCCTTGAGGAAACTGAACAAGGAAAATTGTTTCTCCTGTTGCATAGATTTAACTTCCATCTCCTATAGTATTTGCCTACCAGATCTCCAGTTTCCTTTGGGGAGAAAAATGGTGCCCTCTACTCAATGATGAACATTCTTATATCTGGTCATACTCTTCACATCTCAGTGATTCTATATCCTTACAGGTCATCTCCAAATTTCATTCTCCATCTCCCACCACCTGATTATTTACATCTCTCTCTAAAACCCCCTCATGCCAAAATTTTAACCTAATCTTTCCACTGTACCCTCTGCAAAATGTCTATTCCATAGGCTACAAAATTCCCCCTTCATACTAAATTGTTTCTTTTCCATTTACTTGTATTTACTACCTACCCTTCTGTCCTGCTACATGCCACAGCTTCCCTGGCCACCCTTTCTAATACTGAATGCACTTTCATTCATTCTCCTCAGCTCACTTCTTAAGAAAAGGGAATTGGAACACTCCTAATTTCCACCTGCCACTTCCTCCATCATTCAGTAACCATTCCCTCTTTGAGGTTCATGCTACTTATACCAACTACCCAATCAAAATCCTGACAATTATTGCCTATAGACCTTAAGATCACTCCCCTTCTTTCTTCAATGAGTCTGATACATGGTCACAATTTTTCTCTCCTCCTCAACTTCATACCAGGGACATCAATATACATATTGATTCTCTCTTAAATACTCTACTTAGTTCCTTAACTTGTTCATTTCCCCTGACGTACTTTTACAATCCACCTCAGCCACGCGCAAAAATGGGAAAACCCTTGATTTTGCTATCATCCACAAATAGACTACATCTATGTCCAAGAATTCTGACATCTCCTTATCTGACAATAGCCTACTGGCTTTTCACCTCTCCCTCTGCCTTCTCTTACAAACCATCCTTTTCTATATTATCTCCAATGCCTTAATTCTTTTGATTCTCTCCTAGGTTATCTCCCTTGCAAAGCCACTTTCTCTTCCCTATCTTGGCCCTTTGTAGAACCAATTCAACTTCACTTTGTTTTCTTTTGACTCTCTAGGTCCCATGATTGCTTCAGGGATTGTTCCCTGTCTAGCCTTAGCCTTGGATCACTCCCATTGTTCACTGCATTTGCATTGTTGAATAAAAGTAGAGAAAACCATACAACATTTTGATGGGGTCAACTATAGATTTATGTTACATAACCTCAATCGAGTACTCACACAGAGAAATCCTTCTATACCTTCCTTGTCAACTCATTATCTCATTCTCCACAGCAGCTCTTAATTTTTTCATACTTAAACTTCCCTTGACTTATTTCCCCCTACCTTCTCAGCTGAGAACCTTGCCTCATGTTTTATAGAAAAAAAAAATTGAGATCATTGAATGTGAGCTCCTTTTTCTTCCTTCATCCTCATCTCTTATTACCTTGTGGTCTTCTGCCACTATCTCCTTCTTCTCCCTGTCTCAGATGATATAGTGGCCTTGCTTCTTATTAAATAAGGGATAAAACTATTTTGGAGGGCAATTTGGAACTATCTTCAAAGAGCTATAAAACTAGCATATCTTTTGATCCAGCTGTGCCAATACTTAGTCTGTATCCCAAAGAGATCATAAAAGAGAGAAAAGGATCCACATCTGCAAAAATGTGTGTAGTTCAACTATTTTTGTAGTGGCATGGAATTGCCTATCAGTTGGGGAATGGCTGAATAAGTTAGGAATATAAATGTAATGTAATATTATTCTATAAGTAATGATGACCAGGCTGATTTCACAAACTGAATTGGATCAAAGCATAATATTTTCACCTTTTTATTGTTTTTGTTGTTTGATTATTTTTCCTTTCTTGTGCAACAAGCAACAATAACAACAAAAAGATGAAAATGCTTCACTTTGATCCATATTCAGTTTCAATAGTTCTCTCTCTGGATGTGGATAGACTTTCCATCCCAAGTCTATCGGAATTGTCTTTGAATCATCCTATTACTGAAAAGAGACAACCACAGTTGATCATCACATAATCTTGCTGTTACTGTGTACAATGTTGTGATTCTGCTCACTTCACTTAGTATCAATTCATGTAAGTTCTGAAAATACTTCCAGCACCACAACATAGTATCCTCGTTCTCTCTGTTGTTGTTTGCTTCATTTTGTTTTCTTTCGCTGTTTTTTCTTCCTTCTTGATCTGAGTTTTTTTTTGGGCAGCAAGATAACTGTACAAATATGTATATATATATTGGATTGAACATGTGTTTTAACATATTTAATGTATTGGGCTACCTGCCATCTAGGGGAGGGACTGGCTCTCCCACTGTGATTAGAGTTTTTTGTTTTTTCCTTGTATAATAAAGTCACAGCCTTAGTTGAAAATTTACAATTAGGGCCAGCTAGGTGGTGCAATGGATTGAGCTGTCAATATTAAAGAATATATATATATTCTTTAATATTTACAGTTATTAATGATATTAAGTGGAGCAGAGCAGAGAATTTCAAGGTTGAAAGAACCTCAGAGGTCTTCTAGTTCAAAATACACTTAAACAGTAATCCTTTCTGTAACATTACCTTATAAATGATTATTTACTCATTGCCTTTGTGGTAGTTGTTCAGTTGTTTTTTAGGATTTTGTTGTTGTTGTTTTTGTTTTTCTGTTTTTCAGACTCTTTGTGACCCCATTATTTTCTTGGCAAAAATACTAGAGTGATTTACCATTTCCTTCTCCAGCTTATTTTGACAGGCAAATAGAGTTAAGTGACTTGCTCAGAGTAATATAGTGGTAAGCTCCTGAGGCCAGATTGAAGAAAGATGAGTCTTCTTAACTCCAGGCCCAAAATTCTACCCACTATACCACATAGCTGCTCCAAGCTGTGTTTGAAGAACCTTAAATGAAGGGTCTCCATTACTTCAGGTAGCACACACATTTTATTTTTGTACAGGTTTAATAGATAGGAAGTTTTCCTTTACACTGTCTAAATATTGTTCATAACATTTACTCAGTTCTATTATGTAGGTCAGAAAAGAACAAATCTAATTCCTCATCTATGTGACAGTCCATTAAATAGTTGAAGGTGCCTATTGTATTGATGGGTGGCTAGGTAATACAATGGTTAGAGCACTCAGTTTGAAGTCAGGAAGACTTTAGTTCAAATATGACCTCAGACATTAGCTGTATGAGCTTGGCTAAGTAACTTGACCCCTATTTGCCTCAGTTCCCATTGGAGAGGGAAATGGAGAGGGAACACATTGGAGAGGTAAATGCCAAACTATTCCAGTATTTTTGCCAAGAAAACTCCATGGACAAGTCTGTGGTGTCACAAAGAGTCAAACACAACTAAATCAATCATATTGATAGCTAATTATTAGGAAGTTCTTTTTTCCCTCACATTAAGGGCAAATTCCCATTCAGCTTCTTCCTATTGTTCTTAATTCTAGTCTTCACGATCAAGCAGAACAAATCTAATCTTCCTTTCCCTTCAAATACTCATGATCAACTTTCATATTTAAAAAAGTAAAATGAGTAAAAATGTTAGTCTTTACCTTTCCCTTTGATTAGGTATTTGGATAAAAATAATTTTCTGTATTTTGATCCTTGGATAAAATATTCCTTTGTATATAAATTGAGAATATTAACAGAATTTTCCATTAGGGAGAAAAATGTACTAAGTACAATGATGGCCTACAAACAGTGTTAATTTGCTGGAATTGCTTATTATCTAATAGAAAAGGCAGAACCAATGAAAAAAATTTCTGAATTCGTGCAGAAGTATTAACTGTGCACCTGTACAGCACTATACAATTACATACATGATAAGACAGTTCTGGAGTAAGTAAAATATCTAGCTATGTTTGAATCTAGTCAAGGAAGACATCTTGGGGGTAAAAATGAGTTTGAATTTAGAGTAGAGAGAGATTGGGTCTGTTGAGGAGGCTATAGAAGAGATCTTGGAGCAGCCCCAGTTGAGGTGCAAGAAAGAGCAAACAGGTTTGACTGATGAACTGAAATTCTAAATAAATATGAAGTGAGCAATAAGAGGAGAATTGTTATATGGCTATAAGGAAGAAGCCAATCATTAGAGCTCTTTGAGGTACGTTGCCCAATTAAATTTGATAAAGACCAAAGCATATGTCTAAGCTGAAGAGTGACTCAATCCAAATGACATTTTAGGTAAGTATTATTTGCTACCATGTATAATATGACTAACCCAGTTCCCACACAAGTAGGGTGAAGGAAAGGCAGTCCTGTGCTGCTTGTGAAGGGAGATGTATGACTCATGATTGGTGGAGAGAATTTGGAGGTTAACACTGTATCCATAAGCAAGGATTTACTCTTTGTTCCAGAATTTCTTTGGGAGAGAGAAAGATAAATGGAGTATACTTCTGGAAGGCAAGAAAGAAAGAATATATAAATAGCAGGCATGCATGAAAATCTGGACTCATCATTTCTCTGGATTTGATTGAAATTCTTTTTTTTTTTTTAAATTTGTTTATTAATTTATTTTAACATTCTTTTCTTTTTAAATTTTGAGTTCCAAATTTTCTCCTTGTATCTCTCCCTCTCCCACACTGAGAAGGTAAGCAACATGATAATCATCTAATCATATGAGATCATGTAAAACATTTCCATATTAGCTATATTTTTAAAAAGCAAGAAAAATAAAGAGAAAAAAATTAAACTTCAAATTGCAAACAGAGTTCATCAGTTCTTTCTCTGGAGATGGAGAGCAGTTTTTTCATCATGAATTTTTTGGAATTATTTTGGATCATTGATCAGAGTAGCTAAATCTTTCAGAATTAATCATTATTAAAACATTGTTACTGTGCACAATGATTTCCTGGTTCTTCTCACTTCACTTTTATGGCAAGATTATACTTCTTGCCATGTTTTTTTTTTTAAACCCACCCCACACTTGTCATTTCTTATAGTACAATAGTACTCTATCACAATCATATGCTACAACTTGTTCAGTCATTCCCTGATTGATGAGCATCCTCTTTTAAATTTTTAATTCTTTGCCACCACAGAAAGAGCTGCTATAATTTTTTTTTTACATAGAGGTCCTTTTACTTTTTCTTTTATCTTTTTAGAATACAGACCTAGTAGTGGTATTATTAGATGGATATACAACATCAGTAGCTATACAAAGTTTTAATAGCCCTTTGAACATAGTTTCAATTGTTCTCTAGTGATCAAAATTTTTTGCCTTTTAAAAATTTTGAACATAAACATACACATACATCCCACTATTTCCATATTCATGCATTTTACCTGGTGATCTCATTTGCTCTCATGAACACAATTATCATATTACACAAATAATTTAGATCCATTTATCCCAACCTAATTTTCTCCTTACCTTTACTCTTAGTTCTCTTCCTCTATGCAGAAGCATCTCAGGCCTCATCTCCTTTCTCTTTATACTACTTACAAGACACATCCATAAGTATTAATATAGTCATGAAATGCATTATATGAATATATTATATATTATTTATGTATTAAATATGATATATAAATATGAAAAGTTATTTAACCCTGTTTGCTTGAGTTTCCTCATCTGTAAAATGAAGTGAGAAGAAAATGGCAAACTACTCCAGTATCTTTGCCAAGAAAATCCCAAATGAGGTTACAAAGAGTTGGACATAACTGAAAAGTAACAGAAAAGCAACAAATAAAAGTGTCAGGGGGAAGATAGCTTAGAGGAGAGAGGATTTGGATCCCTTTGTATCACTACAACAATGCTAAAAATACATGATGATGATCTGAGTTGGGATGTAGGGTTAGAGAGCAGGAGAAGAATCCAATAAAGATTAAGATAGAGTTAACAAAATTTAGTGATAGAGTAGGAGCTGGTCCTGTGTTTATGGGAACACTTAGCGAATTTCTATCACTACTTGCTTTCCATATAAAGAAAGCTCTTAAGAGGGAGCATAAAGAGCTTCTGTGATGTCCCTATCTGATGGGCTAAGGGGCAGGAGGAAAGTGGGACTGTTTCCTAATGTGCATACCATCACAACCTCTCGTATACATTCCCTTCTCTTCACTCATACATCCACAACTCTAGGCAGACTTTTGTTACCTCTCACCTGGACTATTTCAATAGCCTGTTAACTGGTCTCCCTGCTTCAAGCCACTCCTCAGTCCAATCCATCCTTCACTTAGCTGCCAAGGTTTTTTTTTTTTTTTTTTTTTTTTTTTTTTTTCCCTAAAGCATAGTCTGACTATGTCATTCCCCTGCTCTGAATTCAGTGGCTCTCAATTACCTCGAGGATCAAATATAAACTCCTTTGTTTGGCATTTAAAGCTTTTTATAACCTGGCTCCTTCTTACCTTTTACATTTCATTCTCCTCCATGAATCCATGTCCCAGTGACACTAGCCGACTTGTAATTCCTTGAATAAGATATTCTATCTTGAGACTGTGACATTGTACTCCCTTAACTTCTGGAATGTTCTACTCACTCACTAGTGCCTTTTAGTTTCTCTGACGTCCTTCAAAACCTAACTTCCACCTCCTCCAGAAGACTTTTTTCTCATTTGCTTCACCCTCCAAAATGTCTTTCATCTATCTACATATTAATCCTTTAACTACTTAATTTTTGTATGTTGTTTCCTTTTTTAGAATACTAGATGCTGGAGTACTTACACCTAGTTCTTGCCATTTTGTGTGTTCCAGAATTTGGGACACTCCTTGACTCATGGGGAGTATTTAATAAATTCTTGGAGATTTGTTAATTCAACCCAGGTCTTCTGATTCCAATTCACTGACCTTTTGAACAAGCCTAAAGTTGTCCTAAACATGACAGTCTATTCAAAGCCACTAACATGGGCACAAACCTTCTTGAAGGACAAACAAGCATTTCTGCTTTGCTGTTTCAATTCTTCTTCACTCCCCATATTTACAGGCTTCTTTTAAGGTCCCCCTTATCCCCATCCAAAACACATAAACAGAAGTACTAAAAAATCCAGTTATATCATATCCAATTCTGGAAGTTATTCAGTTCTATTTTGACTTAATAAAATAAGATAAAACTAAGGCTACACAAAGCTAGTGGGTTCTTCTCTGAAGACAAAAAAACTGGAGAAAGTTAGTAATCTGGCATTATCTTTAATTGCCCAGTTTTCATAATGTGAACCTGAACTAGCTAGCACAGTAGTCTCAGCAGTGATTTGAAACTGGAGTGTTCACATGAATACTTTCTGAGGAATAGTTTTAAAAAAAGGACCACTAGGGGGGATCATTAAGCCATTTTGTGCAAGAAGAATGACTTTACTCTTGAAAATGACTCTAAGTTTCATTATTTTAAGTTGTCATTACACAACTTTAAGCAGGTGCAGCATACTGGAACTATAATTCGATCTTTGTAAGCAAACGCCTATCTTTACCCAAAGCCATCCAATGCCTGTAAACATCCCTTTCTTGTTTTAATTGCAAAAGGATTAATGTTAGCTTTGAAGTAATAGTTCTTCCCACTCTCTGCTTCTAGAGAAAAACTGTGCCCCTAGCATCATTGCAGGGACATCCTAGAAACCTGGCCCTTCCTTTATCTAAAGTATCTGCAGAATCTAATATGTGTTCAGTTTATAATTAGTCAATTTGTTTATTGAAGCTCTCCAAAAATCAAAATGATATGGGTTTTGAAAAAAAATAGCATAGAGTCACCCACACATCTCTCTCTCTGCCCCCAAATGATTACAGAGAAACAAGGGTATAACAGCAAGAAAGCAAGAGGCCAGTACTAAGTGAAGCATTTTTCTAACAAAAGAGTAAAATTAATGATTTAAAAAGGTGGAAGAAAAAGGGACATATATGTATGTGTGTTTGCATGTATATGTATAGATATGTGTATATGTGCATACATGCACATACCTATGTGTGTAAACATATATACATATAGTTTAAAAGAACCACTTATGGTGGGGTTTTTTTGTTCATTTGTTTCCTGAGGAATAAAACATCTGTTTGCAAAAATGATATAATGATCATTTAAAAAATAATCAGGGAAAGTTTTCTTCCTCCCCAGCTCAAATCATTGATTTCAGTGAGACACCTGAATATAGAATCCAGATATAAAATATGTTTGGGAAAGAGGAGGGGATAACTGGACTGGGGGCAGGTCCAAGATTCCCACAATTGTTTCAGTCATTACACAATGATATTTAATTTGTGTTTAGCTAATCCAGGACACTATTATTTGGCCCAAGCAAATAAGAAAAAAAAAGAATGAATGAATGAAAATTAAATAAGTATAATAAAGAGTGAGGAGGGGCCAAGCTGCTTTGGGCAAAGACGGGCAATAAAAGGAATCTTTATAAATACTGGATGGTGGAATGGGCTTTTTTCCCTGCCAAGCAGAATGTCAAATTCTGTCCCCCTTTTTTTTTCTTAAAGCATGCTAAAAGGAAAATTCTTCACAGAATCTTAAAGAACTTTTTGACACAACAGCTGCAAAATCTATTTTCTAAACAAAGATTTATACATATTTATATGAGCTTAATCCAGTTTTTTTTTTTTAATAAATCATTCTCAGAACTGCAGAGGTAAACTATATGTAAATACCTCAAGTAATAGGCTTGTAGTGCAAATCACATCATTTTATCTTCAATTTTGCATTCGTTTTTCTGGCTTAAAGGTGCATCAGAGATATGCATTTTAGCATATTCAGAACACGGGGCGTGAAATTAAATGTTTGACAGAGTGAGAAAAATATACAGACTTTGGAGATGCCTTAAAAATAGTAATTTATGCAGATCTAGAGGAGTGAAATCATTTGCAATGGAGTGACCCTCTCTCCAGGAATTTTTTGCTCAGTGTTCTTCTCTAATCTCCTGCTGTATCTTCATTTTTCATTGAACTAGCCAGTTTTCTGCGAAGCAGTCTTGTAGATAAGGGAAGTGCTAAAAGAAGAAGAAAGAAGGAGCTCAGTGGGTCCGTTTCCATTGCACTTTTACCCAAGGCAATGGGCAGAATTTAACGGATTCCTTCCAACATATGTTTTTGCCAGATAAGTAAACAGTGTGTGTCGGAAATGAAAAAGCATTTGCAATTTAATGACATTACAGCTCTCAGCTTAGGCTGGCGTGCTGCGAGGCGAAAAGCAGAAAGAGAGAGGAGAGTAGAAAGAGAAAAAGAACAAAGTTCATCTTCCCTTTTGTGCATTTTTATCAAGGAAAATATTACTTCTTTCCCCCTCTTGTTCTCTTTTTCTTTTTCTTCTTTGGGCTTTTTTGTCTCACTCATTTACATTTTTTTTCTTTTCTCCCTTTCTGTCCTCTGTTCACTTTTACCTTTTTTCTTATATTGCCACTGACTCATTTCTTTTTTCTCTCCATTGTGTCAACTTATTCATCTATTTGGGCCATTCATTTTTACCTCTAAGAAGCTGTTTATCCCACAATGTATCTTTTTTTCTGTGTTGTACTCTTGGTGCTATAGCTCATAGTCAACAGGATTGTTGGAGGGATTATAACGTTTCATTTCAAAGCACTACAAATCTGCCCTCTTTCCTCCCGTCCCTGCTTTTTGCTTCCTTGGATACTTGTCATTTCATTTCACATTTATTGCCTTCTTTAGTTTTAGCCTCAAACATCCAAGCACCTTGAAGTCTAACCATTGAGCTTACTGGGTTTATTCTATTGCATGGATTTGGGGTGCTGGCAACTTTCTTTTGCAAATGTAATACTTTTATTTTTGGAAACCTCCTCAGGGGAATTGTTCTCGTGTGAATGATAAAAGAAATATGAAGAATCTTAAATTGTTACCCATTTAATACTTGGTGATTTGGAAACATTGTGGTATTTAAGGCACATCTACTAGAGACCTGACCTCCAAATCCAGCTCCTGCTCCTCCTCTTATTTGCTCATTCATCTAATATTTGACATGTGTGTTTATCAAAATAGTTTGTTTTAGTTGATGTGAAAATGTGTGGACTCAAACTAATAGTCTTGTATAGAAGACAATAGAAAGAAGAACAAGGGAATTTGCTATTCTTTGAATATAAGTAAGGATGAAAGCATAGATAGCTTTCTTTTCAAACCTCATTATGATTTTTGCAAAAGTAGAGTTTGAAAACAGGAAAACAATGCTTTTCAACTTCATTGACCCACTCCCGCACAATTTGAATTGAATATTAATGGTTTATTTCCAGTATAATTTTGTTGGTCACTTCTTCAAATGATTTGAGAGTTAGATGACAATAAATAGAGTCTAACCCTGGTAAGATGACTAGAGCCTCTAGTTTAGGATCAGAGACTAAGTTGCTTTTGCCACTTGCACTGTCAATCTTTCAATGGGAGCAGAACTAAGGGAGCAACACTAAACACTCTGTAAATACTTGCTTATTCTTTTTCACGTATTCTCATTGGGCAAGTCATATCGACATTTTTTTCCCCTCCATGTGGTGTTATGATAAAAAGTTCCATCCAACACTCCAGATTTTTAACATAAAGTCAATTCAAAGAAAAGAACAGGAGAGCAACTTGTTAGGTCCTAAGGTGAACCTGCAGGTTGGGTGTAATTGAAAGGTATGTAATCAATTGAGTCCTATCACAGAAGCTACTGTACATCCTTAAAAGGTGCTTAAATAAAATGCTCCTCTAAAGACATGCATATTTTTTTTTTGCCATGAAATTACATCTTGCACATCTTCCAGATCCGGTACTTGGTAAGTAAAAAGGAAATCTGTTTGGACATAAGGATGTAAAGTAGCTGGAGGTGGTAATTTAATCAACCAAGGATATATTTCAATGTTTTTCTGGTCTTCTAGGCATTAGCACTTTAAATTCATTATGTCGGCTTGACAGATATATGCAGCCTTAAGGATCTAAAAATGAAATCCTAGAAGTATAGTCTGCTAGAGGATATATATTGAACTTAAGAGATTAAAATGGTATAACCATTGCAAACAGAATGGAACATATCGCATTTCTCATTTTATCCCTAAGCATGAGTATTTTGCAGATGAAAAAATATAGTCTTCTCTAATTATAAAATCCTTTATAAGAGTCAAAGCTTTCTAACTTTTATACCAATCAAGTACGTAAAAAGCCATGTTGACTTACATGTCATCCCAAGATGTGTAAGCTTTAACATTTTGTATTTTTCTGTATCAATAATTTAATAAGGGAGATGAGTACAAGTAGTTGCATGCAGTTTTTGCTTTGGGTTGAGCATCATGCATGCTTCTGCTATAGTCAAATAACAAAAGAGCCAAATTATAAAGCAGGTCTTAACGTAACTGGGGCATTAAATACACTATATCATTATGCCAATTTAGTTATGTTAATGATCTCTAATATTAATACATCATACTGGAAAATGGGGAAGAGTTGCCATAATTAAATGCATTAAGCTACAATTAAAAAGTCATCTGAGCTGTTGTAAAGATCTTGGCAATGATAAGACTATTCATTATATTACCAACCTCTCTGGCCATGGGACTTCTTCAGAGTAAGGTCTGGTTACAGATAGACAGCCCCTCACCCAGTATTCAGACATATTAAAAGAGCAGCCACACATGGAGGCAGGCGGTAGCACAGACTCTACAGGCTTATCAGTCCTTTCTATCACCAGCTGCAGTTTAGCACTTTCTTACAGGGAGAATCGGCACTGAAAGAGGTACAACCTTTTAGCATATCTATTCTAATTCCTCCTGGGGAAGAGAAAAAAAAGGCTGTCTAGGGAAATGTATGTGTGTTGGACAGTCTATCTGCTCTCATGAGATTTGGGTCATCTTTGCAAATCATATTTTGAACCTCATGTAAACTAACATTTTGATGCTTAAAAATAAGACCCCTATAATATTCCAGCCTAAATCTAAGTGGTCTCTCATCAGATTCTGACAGTCTCTTAATTTTTCATTTTACCTATTTGAAGACTCAATTGCAAATCTAAAACTTCAAGTCAGAAACAATGTCAGATGAGAAGATAATAGAGACTGGACAATGCCATCTCCAGAAATATGTCTTTTGGCTTAACTGACTTGTTCTGAGGACTCCCTTTGTCTCTGTCAGAGAATGTATTCTTTCTTACTCTATTGCATGTAATCCTAAAGCACAATTTTAGAAAATGTATGTCTACTTATTATCCCTATCCTGAATAGAGGAATGCTCCTTAAAGCAGCATTTATAATGTCCCTATTTCCATATAAAAGAACAAAACCCACTAAAATGGATTTTAATAAATAAGGATACAGAGATAGCAACTATGAACAAAGAAATGGGATCAATAAATTTGTGGCAAATGGGGATGCAATATATGAAGAGATCTTTCATGCTCTCTACCAAATGTGATTTCATTTTCCTACATCGGACCCTAAGCTTTCCATGTCTTCAAGAATACATGAATCATCATAGTATAATGGACCAGCAACTGGTCCAGATTTCCAGATGGGATGGTGAGAGGTCAGGATCCTTAAAAAATTTCCCCCCTTGATACATGTTATATATAATTGATATGGACATGGAATAAGTATTCTTATACTTTACTCTCTGAGGCAAGAATTTCATAGTTAAAGTAGATACAAGGAAAATCCAGGATGATTTCCTGGATTTGGTTTTGGGCAAGGCAGTCATTGCCAGGGATTAGAGCAGGCTCTAGCAAATTATACAGTAAACTTCATCCTGTTATCTTTATGCAGATGATATACAGATTTATGTAGCCAATCTCTCATCATCAATTACTCATTGGACTAGGTCTGGATCTTTTGTTGACCTTAGAAAAATCACTCAACATTTTTGGACCTCAATTTCCTAATTTGTAAAATGGGGAGATTGAACTAGATAAACTCTAAGGTCTCAATTCACAAATTTTGAGGAAATAGTGAAGGTACAATCCTCAGTGTATGCACAGGGAGCACTACCTCCTGCTATTCCATGTGAGCCTTGTTAGAATATCAACAACAATAACAACTAACATTTATACAATGTTTAATATGTGCCAGGCACTCTGCTGTGTAGAATTATCTTGTTTGATCTTTTATTAACTCTATTTTACAGAACTACATGATGATTCATAATGTACAGAGTCTTCCCCTGATTCAAAGAATGCAAAAGTATTCTATAACTGTTTCCTGTCCATTTCATAGTGAAAAGGAGCCTTTTAATTTACTACTGAGTCAGAACAGAGTGAACATATGAAAGTCACAAACAAGCAAAAATGCATTCTCTTTCCCTTGGTGGTAAAGAAAGCAAGAATAGTAGTAAATCTTTAAGTAGATCAGAGATATAGAACCAGTAACCTACATTCAGACTAACATATTGTCTTTAATACATGGCACTGATATTTCTTCTGTAATCATAACATTCCTTTTTTTTTCCCTAATGCTCATAGGTGAATGAGTTTCAGAAATGTCAAGTTTCAAAAGAAGCGGAAAAATGACTAATCTTCAAAAGTTACAAAGGGGTCAATGGCCAAGCCTGGGAAAAAGCCAACTGCGAATATTAACGTATTTAACCTAGCCAAGCATTGGATTGATCACAAACAGCTGAGATGCTATGACCTGCAAGCTAAAGAGCAACTAAACTAGGGGACATACATTTGGAAATGAACATGATGGGGCAAAATTTTAGTAGCAAACACTTTAAGTTTGGGTCTTCTCTTCCCAAGAACTGAGAGAGTATATTAGAGATTGTGTTCGTATATATACTAGTAATATACATTATTAGATAAATATATAAGCCAATCATCTAAGATTAGGGTTAAGAAACCTTGATATAAATAACTTCCCACCCCTCCAGATGCTAGGTCTTCAAACTTCAAGCCTAATGTTCCCTTCACTATACTGTGATGCCTCCTACTAATCTTCCTACCCTCTAAAAATGTTTTAGGGATGGGCAAGAAAAGCTTTATAATGTTAATTTTATAATGATAAACATAGGGTTTAATAATATTAAAAGAATTGATATGGAAATTGAAAGGGAATGTGATATACTAGTAAATATACTACCCTTTGAGTTTGATGACATGGATTTGTTTGGTTTTTTATCCTAACACTTCCTAGTTGAGTGACCCTAGGTAATTCATTATTAATTTCAATTTCCTCATAGGTAAAATAGAGGAAATGATATACAAATGAGCTTAATGAGTTAGTATGAGGAAAGTTATTTATAAAAATGAAATTATCATATAAATGTGGATAATTATAATTGAATTACCAGGGATCATTCTAATGACTTCCCCCTTTGCTTTCCTTTCTAGTGGAGCCTTCTGTCTGATTACTTGTCAGGGGATCAACACATTACTATTTTTTCTAAGTTTCCTCAGTGACTCTCAGATAATGTTGAATTTTGAAGGGACAGTAATGTTCTCTTTTCTTTAAAGTATGTTTATATTGAGTCATCACCTAGACTTTCCTCATATATAGCTTTTATACCCATTGTTTGCTGAGTTTGTATTTCAAAACACTGCCCCATTTCTGGTTTTCTTTGAAGGAATAATTGAAAATTTATGAGCCTACTGAAAGGCTGCCTCTTTTTATATATGGTAATCTTTTTAAGATATAAGATCAAAACTTTTTTCCTTTGCTTTTTAGCTATATCATATTCTAGGCTTTTCTTTAATTTTTCATGAATAAGTAGTCCTGCAAGATTCAAACTTGGTGTTAACATACCTCCTCCCTCCTGACTGTAAAAAAAAAATTTTTAACATGAAAGCTCTAAAACAGGGAGACAGACTTAGAATTCCTTTCTAATAACATGCTATAAAATCTACTGAACTTTATTTTCCTTTGTATTTAAAATAATTGGGCAACTTTCCTATATTCTTTTCATTTTCGATGTGCAACTTTGCTTAGTTTGAACTCTGCAGGAACAAGATACCCAGGATGAGGCAACTGTCTAAAATCTCACCATCACACCATTTAACTCATCTTTGGACACTCAACCTCTTCTCATTTCCCTCAATCTCCTCTTCTCTGACAGGTGAGTTGGTAGCTGAAGCACTTACATTCCTCTCAAAGCCTTCCTTTATAGAGATTAGGATCTGAACTTTCTAGGTCATCCTTCACTTTACATCTGCAGCTTTACTTGGTTTGAACTCCACAGAACAAGATGACTGCTCCAGGTACTCCATGGTATTCCCCATTACCAGCATCCTTTTTTGTATTGTTTCCCCCATTGGATTGTAATCTCTTTGAAGGCAAGAGCTTTCTTTTTCTAGAATAGTGTCAGACACAGAGTAGGCACTTAATAAATGTTTGTTAAATTCTTGAATTATATGACTTCTTGAAATACAATACTTGGGCCTTTGGTTTCATTATGTTTTTTTGGCAAGTCGATGATCCTCGCTTTGATTAGCTCTATCTTCAAAGTTATTTTGCTTTCTAGACACCTTAAGGATTCTCATTTTTTCTGGGTTTTTTTTTTTTTTTTGGTAGTTGCTTGTATTGTTATCTCATTGTTCCATTTCTGTATGTTTTGTGTTTTTTCCTAGTGCCAATTGTTTTATAATGATCTCAACATACTCTTAAGTAATCAATTTTTTGCTTGCTTTTAAAAAATTCTTCTTTTAGATCTTTAATTTCCTGTCTAATATTTTTCTTTAATTCTTTTAAGATTTTCAACCACTCTGAGATTATGATGTTAGATTGAATCTCATTTTTGAGTCCCTCTTTATTGAAGCATTATTCCTAGCCTCTGATATAATTCTCTTTATTTTATATCATTGTATTTATTGTTTTCATTGGGTTCTCTTTTTTATCTACTCATTTCTTTTGTCTCTCTCTGTTTTTTCTTTTTCTTTCTTTCTTTCTTTTTTTTTTGGTGAGGCAATTGGGATAAAGGGACTTGCCCAGGATCAGACAACTAGGAAGTGTTAAGTGTCTGAGATCAAATTTGAACTCAGGTCCTCCTGACTTCAGGGCTGTTGCTTTATCCACTGTGCTACCTAGCTGCCCCATCTTTGCTTATTTTTTAAGACTTTTTTATTAGAATTTCTTTCCCCTTTCTATTGTTATTTTTGCTTTACTTATTTGGTTAATTTCTTGATGCTTTGAGATAATGTTTTTAGATGGTTTAAATCTAAATTAATTTGTAAACTTAGGCCATCTAATTGAACTGCAAAGTTATTTTATAGAACCATTCAAAAACATTTTAAAAATCCTTTTGGACAAACAAAAAGTTAAGAATTTAAAGGAAAATAATGATTTTTTAAAGCAAGAATTAAGGTGACAGCACTGCCAGATTTCAAATGATATTTCAAAATAATAGTCATCAAAATTATACAATATTATTTTTAAAATAGAAAAGTGCATAAGTGGAACAGAATAAATAACCAAGACCTAGATGCAAGCAAATTCTGTACCCCAGTATTAAATAATTTTAAGAATGCAAACTAAAGGAGAATTGACTGTCTACTCAAAAATGATTACTGAAAAAATGGGAAAGCAATTTGGTGGAAAATAGGTTTAGATCACATATCTTTTATCATCTGCCTCAGTAAGTTTCAAATGCACAAACAATCTGAATATAAAAGATCACATTATAAAAATAATTAGAGGAGAATGGAAAGAAGTAACTTGCAGCTATATGGATAGGGATAGAATTATTAACTAAACAAGAGACAAGCAATTATCACAA
Organism: Antechinus flavipes; assembly: GCF_016432865.1. Taxonomy (NCBI): domain Eukaryota; kingdom Metazoa; phylum Chordata; class Mammalia; order Dasyuromorphia; family Dasyuridae; genus Antechinus; species Antechinus flavipes. The sequence goes on from NC_067400.1 coordinate 147,742,304, forward strand.
AAGACAAAATATATAATTTCAATTATATAAAATTATAAGTTTTTGAACAAACAAAATCAATGCAACCAGAATAGGATAAGAACCTATCAAGTGAGAAAATGACTCTTTGCAATAAATGTTTTTGATAAAAGTCTGATATTCAAGATACACAAGAAATTTATAAATATATGCATATATATGTACTTATTGTGAGTGTGAATGTGTATGTGTATGCAGAGACAAAGAGGGGAAAGCAGGGACAGAGAGGAGAGACAGACAGACAGACAGACAGATGGACTGAAATAGAGAGACAGAGAGAAACTGGATCTATGATTTTATTAATATAAGGAATAACTGACTGAGGAAATCCCTTGTCCAATGCTCCTTCTTTGTAATCTATCATTTTAGGAGGTTTAGTGTATTAAGATGTTAAATGACTTGCTTAGTGTCATATATCCAGTATGTATCAGAGGTGAGACTTGAACCGATGTTTTCTTAGTTCAAACCAAGTTTCTACTCCCTATACCACACTGCCTCTTTAAATACATACATATATAGCTATATGTGTGTGTGTAAATATATATACACTATATACATATAGTGTATATATATATATACAAAAATCAATTTAAAAGATTAAAAATTATCCTACAATATATAAGTGGTCTGAGAATATAAAAGTTTTCTAAAGAATTGTCCCATCAACAACTATATGGAAAATACCCCAATCACCAAAAAGAAAATGAAAATAGCAGATTTAATCTCATCCATCAAACTAGCAAGCATGCTAAGACAGAACAATGTGCAATTATTAAAAGAAATTATAATTAACTAGAAAAAAATGGAAAAATAATTAAATTTCCATACCCTTTGATATAGTGGTCCTAGTAATAAGCATATAACCAAAAGAGTTAAAGTTAGAAAACATGTCCTATTTACCAAAATTTCTGGAAGTAAAGTGGTTTCTCATCAACTGGGGAATGGCTCAACAAAAAATAATATATTAATGTAATGGGACATTGTTGAAGTATAAGAAATAATCTATCATGGTAATTTTAGAAACATAGGAGGACTTAAACAAATATAAGCACAATAAAAAGAAACAGAACCAAGAAAACAGTAACTACAGTGTCTATGATAGCTTACTGAAATGCAATTTTGAGCAAAGCATTTAATACTCAGTCTTACCATCTACAGAACAATGGTGTTGAACTAAATTATCCCAAAGTCCCTCCACATTCTAATTCTATAGGCTTTCAGCTCTGAAACGCTCATCCTCTGATCCAATCTGTCCTAATTGATAAATGTGTCATTGCCTTCTGAGTATAGCTAGCCCCAGCTATCCTTCCATTTATACCTCAGTCTTTTTCCTCCATACAATCTTTTCATTCCATTAACTTGGCCTTAACTGCTTTTTCATGTATTCATCCTATCCAATACTATGAATATAAATATTGACCACACCCAGATTAATTGCAATGATTAATTTTGCTTCCAGAGGAAAGCTCTTTTTTTATTATTATTATAGCTTTTTATTTACAAAACATATGCATGAGTAATTTTTCAACATTGGGCCTTGCAAAACCTTCTGTTCCAACTTTTTCTCTTTCCCCCACCCTCACCCCCAAATGACAGGTAGTCCAATACATGTTAAATATGTTAAAGTATATGTTAAATGCAATATATGTGTACATATCTATATAGTTATCTTGCTGCACAAGAAAAATTAGATCTAGAAAGAAAGTAAAAAAAAACTGAGAAGGAAAACAAAAATGCAAGCAAACAATAACAGAAAGAGTGGAAATGCTATGTGTGGTCCACACTCATTTTTCATATTTCTCTTTCTGGGTGTAGCTGATTCTCTTTGTTGCTGAACAATTGGAAGTGGTTTGAATCATTTTCATTGTTGAAGAGAGCCACATCCATCAGAATTGATCATTGTATAATCTTGTTGTTGTCTTGTGTAATGATATCCTGGTTCTGCTCATTTCATTTAGCATCAATTCATGTAGGTCTCTCCACTCTCTGAAATCATCCTGCTAGTCATTAATACAAAATAATAATATGCCATCACATTCATATACCACAATTTACCAAACCATTCTGCAATTGATGGGCATCCATTCAATTTCCAGTTCCTAGCCACTACAAAAATGGCTGCCCCAAATATTTTTGCACATGTAGGTCCCTTTTCCTCCTTTTGGATCTGGTCAAAGGGTATTCACAGTTTAATAACTTTTTGAGTATAGTTCCAATTGCTCTCCAGAATGGGTGGGTTTATTCACAGTTCCACCAACAATGTATCAGTGTCCCAGTTTTCCCATATCCCCTCCAACATTTGTCATTATCTTTTCCTGTCATGTTAGCCAATCTGACAGGTATGTAGTGGTATTTCAGTTATCTTAATTTGCATTTCTCTGATCAATAATGATTTGGAGCACCTTTTCATATGCATAGAAATAGTTTCAATTTCTTCATCTGAAAATTGTCTGTTCATATTCTTTGACCATTTGGAGAATGGCTCGCTTCCTTATAAATTTGAGCCAATTCTCTACATATTTTGGAAATGAGGCCTTTATCAGAACTTTTGGCTGGAAAAATGTTTTCCCAGTTTATTGCTTCTCTTCTAATCTTGTCTACATTAGTTTTGTTTGTACAAAAACTTTTTAACTTAATTTTCTATTTTGTGATCAATAATCCCTAGTTCTTCTTTGGTCACAAATTCCTTCCAGAGGACACCTCTTGATAGAGATGTCAATTGGCTTTACTTAATTCTTTGACTTTGAGACCAGAATACAGTCTATAGTGGTAGTAGGAAAGAGGGAAATAGCTAGTGGGAAATTTCCATGATAGAAAAAAATAAAAAGCATCAATAAAACTTTTTTAATGCAGAAATGACATGCTTATCAATTTTGCAGATGACAGACAAAGCCAAGAGATATAGCCAGTATGGTATAGGAATCAAAAAATACCTTGATGAAACATTAGGTTCAACAAATAAAGTTAAATTTAATAAAGATAAATATATAAAGTCATAAATTGAATTTAAAATAGTAAGTCAGGAAGTGTAATATAGGTGAGACACCAATTCATGTGAGGAAGATATTGGTGTTTTAATGGAGTGCAATACTCAATATGAATTGACAGTTTGATATGGCAAGCAAAAAAAAAAAAGCTAATACACTCTTAGGTTGTATTAAGAGAGATAACATTTCATTTTTTAAGGAAAGTCCTGCTGTACTTTGACCTATTCAGGCCATGTCTGAGATGTTATGTTCAGTTCTGAATACTGGATGTTAGCTTATCAATGATCTAGAAAATATCCAAAATGAGGACAAAAAGGATGATGAGAAGGGTCTTGAATTCATGCACTGTAAAAACTGTTTGAAGAAATTGAAGATCTTTATCTTGGAAAAGAGAAATCTAAGAGTGGACATGATAGCTGTTTCTAAAAATATAAAGAAATAATACATGGAAAAGGTAGGAGAATCAGTCTACTTGGCCCAGCAAGAAAGAAGGAAGAATGAACAGAGGAGGTGCAGATTTAGACTAAGTGTCAGGAAAAACTTATAAACATTTAGTGTTGTCCAAAAGTGTCTTGGGACATGAAGGGCTTCTTCCTGGTGGTCTTCAAGTAAATAATAATAATAATAACAATAATAAAAGCATTTATATAATGCTTTAAATTTTTCAAAGAGCCGTTGTATTTATCTCATTTGATAAGCCCAGTAAAGCCTGGTTAACTTGACAGATATGGTCTAAAGAAATTTGTTCTTATAGAGGTTTAAAAAAAACTTAAGTTCCTTAAAATGCTGAGATTCTGTAATATTAAATAGATTAAATTATTAGGGGAGTAATCTTCCTGTGAACAGGAAGTGAACTGTGAACAATTCCCTCTTTTCTTTATTTATGGGTGAAGTCTTTGAACAAGATGTCTAGTCTTTTGAACAGATATATGTAAAATGGGATTTCTGATTAAGGTCATGCTTTGTCCAGCTATCATACAATCTTATAAGTCATTAATGTTCTAGTACTTCAGGCAAATTTTGTGGTGTTATTTATTCCATCTTACAATCACAGCATGGAATTACATTTTTAAAGTCAATTTTAAAAGCATTGTAATATTAGTTGTACCCATATCTACATGATACACTGATTTTATAATCTCATGGTCAGATCAATTCTTTGTCAGACTAACAGAGCCCTGAGTAGCATGTCAGATTACTAAATGGCTGATCCAATTTAGTTGTTCCTTTATATTATTTTAATACTTTGAAAGATTTGTGATTTCATTGGGATGAATATTCTCTCCATTGAACCATTTGTAACTCTTCCGTTCTTTGTTACTCCTTATAATCTGTGTTTTACCAAATAGTCTAGAAGGGCCTCCTCAAAGTTTTGGAGGTCTTCTTTTGCTTTTCTACTTTGAGAATACTAGTATACCACTTACTGTATCTGTTATTTCTCATTTTTATTAGAGAAATAGCCACTTTTTACAGTCATATGTCTCTTTCCTTAATGATTTTAATCTACCTTTTTTTTTAAAAAATACAAACTGCTGTTGGTTTTATTCTGTAGCTTACATGTACCTATCCATGGTCCTTTAAGAAGTTTCTAATTTAATTCCTCTAAGATCATGATGTTCCTTTATTTACAAACATAGAACAAATTAGAAAAGATACTTGAGTTGAAGAGATGGCCATTTGTAGCAACAAGATATCTAGATTAAAAACACTGCATAATTTTCCAAGATCATCCATTTTGGTTTTTCTAATTAGTCATTTCAATGTCTTTTTTCTTTAGAATTTTTCTAAGATGTACATCTTAAATTTCTTTAATGTGCTTTTTGTCATTGCATGACATAATCTTGGCTATATATATATTTCTTGCTTCCTTTGTTTTCCCAGTTATGATATTTATACCATTTTCATTGTGGATTTCACTGAGGAGCCTGTGTAGTGTTCAAGGGGTTAATATATTTGTTGGTGATTTGCAACCAGAAGCATTTGGGAAACCTCAGCAGGATAGCTTTCTGTGGAAAACAGAAGAGGGTGGGAGGGAGGAAGAAAAGAGGAGAAGGAATAAACATTTATATAATACCTAGTATTTCTAGACACTGTGCTAAGTACTTTATAGATATTATCTCATTTGATCTTTACAACAATACTGCAAGGTAGATGCTGTTATTATCCCTATTTTACAGTTGAAGAAATTAAAGCAGACAGAGATTGAGTGATTTAGCCAGGATCACACAGCCAGTAAGTGTCTGAGGCTGGATTTGAATTCAGATTTTCCTGACTCCAAGCTCAGTACTCAACCTACAGCACTACTTAACTGCCTCAAACAGTGGCAAACATATTTAGCAAACATATATTTCTCTATTTAATCCATTTCTAGATGTAAACTCTCAGTAGATCATTGAACAATAATATCCATAGTTAAGTAGTTTTGTGGAATTTTGTGTAATTTGAACATATGTATTAACTTGTTTAAGGAAAACCTTTAAGGTTAAATTCTGCTTTGCCAAGCCATTAAACAAGTAAATAGAGGGATATCTATACCCTTCAATCAACTATGTAGACATAAAGACGTAGAAGATCACTTATAAAAACCTGTTTCTTTGTGTTCTCATAAAAGATACTCTCTATGTCTGCATAAAGTATTCTCATAAAGATTTTGTAGAAATGAGGGAGCAAAGAAATACAACATATTCATTTCCTCAATATAGAGATAGAGGAATATGGATATGTAGCATTATATAAGTTGTCAGATGTGTTTGTTTTGTTTTGTGTTTTGCTTAACCATTTTTCTTTATCCTAATTAGTGTCCATGGTAGATATGGTAGTAGTAAATAATATCAGGGATTGATGATGATTTTTTTAAGCATCAGTTTAAAAGAATGAATTTTAGTAGTGTGATCAACTTAATGAAAAGAGTGAAGTCAAATGACATTTGACAACAGCAGCACCTCTGTGGAGAGAGAGTTTAGGAGAAAAAGATGAGTTGAATTTGTTTCAAGACAAAGTCTTGACAAGTAAGTACTCCATTGAGAAAACAATGATATGTAAAGAGTATTCCTTTATCTCACGATAAACATGGGAGACTATACCTCTTGGTCTAAGGGGCTGAGAAGAAGTAAAGAGAAGAGGAAGTTTACCTGTTTTTTATTTTGTTACTAAGCCCTCATTCAAATATCACTACTTGATTTCTGGTTCCTAATCTCTTTGTATGAAATCCACTGGAAGAAGATGTAAGCTATATTCCTATAATTATTACTATTCCAAACACCTCAAAGTCAGACTGGGAATCAACAACCCAAGGCACCCATATTATCAGAAAAAAATAATTTCAGAATGTGAACATTTAAACAAAAAATGTCTATATGGTTTCTCTGGATCAATCAATCAATTATTTCACTGAATCAACTTATTTGACTAACTTCACTCTAAAACTTTTTTTCTTTTCATCTATAAATATTCCATCAATCATCTTGCTTCTCTAGAAACACAAAATTTGATTCAAATAATTGTCATTATGTTTAAAAACTATGTTATAGTGCATGTCTTCCTAAGACCTTAAATATTACATATAATTTAATGCCTAAAGAAGTTAAAAACTAAAAAATATTTAATCAGAAAATGTATCATTTTTGTCCTTTGCATAGACTTTTAAGTTCCTAATTTTGAATAAGTCAGTAAACATCTATTAAATGACTGCTGTGTACTACTAAGGATACAAACAAAGACAAAAGACAATTTCTCCTCTCACATCCCAATGGGGAGACAACTTGCAAATGTTTGTGTACAAATAAGTTGTGTACAGGATACCTTGGGAATGGTCACTGAGAAAGGCACTAGCATTTAGAATTATCAGGAAGGAAGCCAAAAGAAGCCAAGAAATCACAATGAGGAGGAAAGACATTCGAGGCATGAGGGACAGTCAGTGAAAATCCACAGAGGAGTGTCTTATTGGAAGAACAACAAATGTTGGAATAGTAGAAAGGATTTTAAATTAGCTGGCAGGAATCTCCAATAAGTATAATGACTAACTCTGGTGGTTTTATTTTGCCAACCAGAAATTCACAATTAGAGAAATTTCAGAATAACAATTGTGATATATTTCTCTATATGAAATAAAGTAAGTAACTAAATCAACTTTTCAGACTGGATGTTGAAAAGGATACATCAGATTGTTATTCAACATTTTTTTCCCTTTTACCAGTATAGATATGCCAAAAGCTATCCCTTGAATATCATTTTTCAATTGTCATTTTTCAGGAAATTCCCACTTCCCCCAATTTAACAACAACAACAAAAAAAGTACCTGGATTAGCTTTAAAATGAGGAATATAGCCCATGTGATATTGCCTATACTATTTTATATCATCTAGATAAAACAGTAAATACAGAGTAGAAAATTACTTTTAAGTCATCTTTTCTAAAATTTCTAAACAACTGACAAGAGAAAGAGGCAACAGGTTTGTCTGCTTGGTGCAGAACCCTCAAATTCGTACCAGAGAAGCAAGCCTTTTGAGAAGGAAGTAAGGTAATGAGCATTTATTAAGTTTGCCTACTACCCTACCAGGTAAGCAGCTAGGTGACTCAGTGGATGGAGTACTGTGTCTAAACCTGAGTTCAACCTCATCTCATTCTCTTACTAATTGTGAGATTCTGGGTAAGTCACCCATTGCCTTAATCCACTGGAGAAGGAAAAAGCAAAACATTCTAGTATCCTTGCCAATAAAATCCCATGGATAGTAAGGAAACAGGCTCACAAAGAGTCAGACTTGACTGAAGAACAACAACAATGTGCCAGGCACTACAAATATTATTTCACTTGTTCCCTATGAAAACTCTGTGAGGCCAGAATTTATTTTAATTCCTTTTAAATAAGGAAACTGAGGCAGACAGCAGTTAAATAATTAGGGTCCCATGACTAGTAAGTGTCGGAGGCTGGATTTGAATTCAGTTCTCCTTGACTTTGAGCCCAGGATTCTATTGTGTTACCTGTCTTATTCTGTAGAGAAAATAATGAAAATCTGAGGGCAATTACTATAAATTATTATATGAATTTAGAAGATATATACAATAGGAGATATCTTCATGGATTACATGCCATTTGTATCCTATGTTAGATATTAGGTTAAGGTTAGTTATAGTCAAACATAATCTGTGGCTTATGTAGTTAAAACCCACAAAAACCCCATAGCTGCATGGTGATTAATTCCAAGAATACAAGTTAATTCATCCATTATTATTTTTTTAGCTACTTCAGAAAGTACCATCACCAGTCTCAAGTTGATGGGCATTTGGTTACATTTTCAGCTGTGGCTTTCAATCTACAGTTAAATGTTCATAATAACAGTGTTTTGTTCTGTTTTTAATGTAGCTATAATGGTGTTTGTATAATGGTAAGTGAGAGTACATAACTTTTTTTTTCTTTTTTTGGTCCAGGATCTGAAAAAAAAATTAGAAAATACTGATATAGAAAATACTGAGCTAGGTGGTACAGTGGATAGAATGCTGGACGTGGAATCAGGAAGACTTATCCCCTGAATTCAAATCTAGCCTCAGACATTTACTGGCTATGTGAATCTGACACTTAACCTTTGTCTCAGTTTCCTCATCCATCAAAAGAGTTGGAGAAGGAAATGACAAACTGCTTTAGTATCTTTTGTCAAGAAAATCCCAAATGGGACATGAAGATTTTGGACACAATTGAAATGATTAAATAACAACAAAGGCAAACTAATGCATGATTAGTTTAACTTTTCCATTTTTATCTGATATTTTATCATTAGACAAACTTAAAGGAAAACTTTCTGGACTGCAATCCAACGTTTTCCAAAGATTTGTAAGATAATCTATGCTTTTTTTTTTTTTATATATTGCAAGAGGAGAAGAGAAGAACACAGCCATACTCTGCCATCCCTGAAAACTTTGACTAATGGCATGGCCTCATGGGAATGTTTTCAATGCACCACTTTACTCTCTGTGGCTAAAGATGTGTTTTTGTTACAAACCACTTTTTGGGGTTTTTGTTAGGGAATCTATTATTATCTTTTCCATCTGTGTAGCAGGTATTTTTCAGTAAATGTGGCAATATAAAGGATTTGTGCTCTAGACTTCGCTTTGTCACTTTTTACATCTATTTCCTTTTTCTAGTTACTAAGTCCATGGATTGAATGAAGTAAATTACTTGCTAAAGTCCATCTAAGGAAGTTAAGTGCCATTGAGTTGAGTGGTTTTTTATCAATAGTTGAAGATGTCTGGCTGTGGGAGGCGAAGGATAAGATGTAAGAAAGTAAGTGGGGACTTCTGAGAAGAGGAAGCAGTAAAGATTATTTGGTTCCTATAGGTGCTAGCCTTTATTTAGAACAGAAGTATTTAGGGATGGTAGAATTTTTGTAAGCATTGTGAAGGAAATAATGGTTTTCTTCAATTTGGAAAGAAAGCATACTAAGAATTTCAAAGATCTAGGTAGGGAAAAGCAATCGTACATGATGAAGAACATAAAGCAAAATTAATTTTGTTGACCTAAGCTTTCTAATTTTCATTTTTAATGTTTTTAAAATATTATTTTAAAATATTATTTCCCTACATTCTTTGTTTTAACCTCTTAAATTATCTATATAACTTTGTGTATTCAAAAAAAGGGGGAAATGGATTGAAGGGGAGAATGAGGAAAGTTAGATGCCAGGGGAACATTTGGAATTGGGAATTAATCACTAGGTGATGCTGATGTGTCTAGGTCCTGTAGAGACTGTTAGAAGAAGCTATGCAGGTGTAGAGTTCTGCAATTAGATCTCTGTTTCTATGGTGACCAGCCAAGATTACAAAGATAGAACAACCTCTCTAAACAATGATTGTTCTACGCATTTCTGCACTGTACTATATATGACCTTCAAATTGAAATAAAATTGTTGCTATGTTTCCTTTTTTAAACTGGAAGATTTTCAATTCAGGCTTTTCTCCTGACAAGGTATTAGAAATGGTCATGGCAACTGTTACCATGAACTGGGCTGGTAAAGAGGTTATTTGATCAGTTGAATTTTCCTGTACTAAAGTTCACAGACAGGTTCCAAAAATACAGACTGGAATTTTAGTAAAATTGATATAACCTTCCAACCTTAATGCCACAACTACAGATGGAGGAGGATAAAGAATATGGAAGATTCCTCTCCTTCCTTCTTTTGATGGTGATTATCCTTTTGCACATCTGGTACTGATGGCATTATTATTAAACTTATTATTTTATTTGGTATTTATATTATTTTTCTCCGTGAAATAGCCAATGTACCTCATCCAGACTAATTTTTACAATATTCTATGGGATAAAACAAGAAAGAAAAAATCAAGGAAAGAGGCATAAGCAAAGAGGAAATAAAATAACTGCTTTTTACATTTGATATGATTTACTTAGAAAACCCTAAAGAGTTAACTAAGAATTAACAAAAACAAAAAATTCAGCAAAGTTGCAGGATATCAAATAAATTCACAAAAATCATCAGGATTTTTGCACATTTTCACCAAAACCCAATAGGATGAAATAGAAAATAATAATGCATTCAAAACTCTAATGATAAATAAACCACATAAAATGATCTAAGATCATAGACTTCAATATGGAAGACTACTAATCCAGTCTTCTCATTTTTACACATTGGGAGCTCAGACAAAATGACAGTGTCAAAATCAGACCAAGGTTTTGATTCATGGTCTTCCCACTCTACCATGATATATTTTAAAACAGCAATCAATGTATCCTCACTTTCTTTTATAACTTTTTTCAAATGCATGGAGTCAAAAAAGAGATTCAAGAGGAAGGGAAAATCCTTGAGTTTGAAGTCAAGACCCAGATTAAAATCCTGCCTTTGACACCTAATTAGTAACTGTTGACACAATTAATTCTTTGTGCCTCAGGTAATTTTCAAAGATCCTTTAGTTATAGATGGATTACCATCTGCATCAATGGAGGCCATTCACACAATGAGAGTTTACACATGAAGGAAATCACAGTACTGGATAGATTCATAAATCTATATAATTAACATGCATAAATTTTGGTTAAAAAATGCGAAAATTGGCTATATTGCAAAATAATGATTCTTATTCAACCATTTTGCACAGAATTTATACATTCTGTATTCTGTAACTGTATACACACACATACATGTGCATACATATAATACACAGTACATATTAATAGATTAACATTATATAATTTATATATCATGACATTATAATTGTATATATTATATGTTTATATAATATTATGTAACATATTGTATGCCATATTTGTATTTATATAATATTTTATGGATACATTGCATTTAATAATTATGACTATATATAATATTATATTAACATAATATAAACAATATTATGTGTTAGTGGTGGTGGTGTTCAGTCATGTCTGGTCCTTCATGTCCCCATGGACCTTCTAAATTCCACTATCTCTTGATGTCTAAGTTCATATTCATTGTTTCTATAGTACAATGTATTTGTCTCATCCTTTGACATACTCTTTTCCTTTTGTCTTCAATCTTTTCTAACATCAATTCTTTTCCAAAGAGCCCCAACTTCTCATTATGTGACCAAATTTTTTAAGCTTCAGCTTTAGCAATTGACATTGCAATGGATAGAAGTTCTCAAATTGGTGAAGTCCCTTTCATTTGCATTCTGGAGGTTCTTGAAGATGAGAATCCAAGACAGTTCAAGTCAGCAATCACTTCATTAGTTACCAAAATCCTCCAAGGAAAAGATTTTATTTTCTTTCTCTCTGAAAGCTTTGGTTCTTATGTCCTTAAAAAGCTCATTTATAATTCATTTCATGCAAGAAACTCCCTATTTTTGGTTACTATTTTTTTTCTTGTCTTGTCTGTCTTTAAGTCCTTTATAGTTATATTTGTACCCTGTTAATTTGTTCGTTTGGCACTTTAAAATATCACTCATAAATAATTTCATGTGCTACCAAACTGTTTTTTAACATAATTTAATCTACTAGGTACAACTGGCTTGTTCCAAATATTGGAGACAATTTTTTTTAAAATTTATGTCACAATTTTTAAAATGTCATAATCCCTACTCTTCAGGAGCTTAAGATCTAATAAAAAGGATGAAATACACACAAATAAAAGTTAAGCAAATTAAAACATGAAAAAATAGATAAGAGAGATAAAGTTGATTGACATGAGAATTCCAGGAGAAAGAGATCATGTCCAGCTGGAGGATCATGACATATGTCAATATAGTTAAATAATTTTTCCCAATTATACGTAAAAACAATTTTACATTGATTTTTAAGAAATTTTTGAGTTCCAAATTCTCTTTCTCCCTGTTTCCTGTCCCCCCTCCTTGAGATAGCAAGCAATTTGATATAGGTTATATATGTGCAATCATGCAAAACAAGGCATATCAATATAGAGCGTATCTTCTCTAATAAAATTGTGTGTCTTTTGAGATATGGAAGAAAAAAATTATGTTGTTCATT